>NC_053389.1:393071644-394484144 GCF_905171765.1 Bufo bufo | reverse complement strand
GTGTAAAATAATAGCAAAATATAATACAAGTGAGGGCCACTCTACACCCGGAGGTGCATGGACAGACTCAGCATACAGTTAGGATAGATTACCCTAGCAAAGAGGGGTCATCCGCACGGCATAGTATTAGTAATAGAGTATTTTTATATTTTTTATTCTATTGTTTATCATATAATACTTTGATATCGCTATCCAGGGAATAAAGGTGTATTTTATCATTTATCTAACTCCATGCACCTCCGGGTGTAGAGTGCCCCTCACTTTTCTTACATTTTGCTGCTATTTATGATTTACGGTATTGGGGGTGCCGAGAGGTGAGCACCGATCCATCTATTAGGTTACAGGTAGAGCAACCTATCCCAATACACATTTGAATGTAAAATAATACCAGTCCCTCTGCTCCTGTTGCAGTTTTATCTGCTTCCTCTCGCACACACCTTCCATATGTCAGATCATGTGCAGACAGGGAACGATATGTACATTATTTACAGGTGAAACTCGAAAAATTTAAATATTGTGCAAAAGTCCATTTATTTCAGTAATGCAAATGAAAAGGAATTGCATTATTGCAGCTTAAAATTAGAATTTTGTGAAAAGGTTCAATATTCTAGGCTCAAAGTGTCACACTCGAGTCAGCTAATTAATCCATATCCCCTGAGCATACCCCTGATGTTGCCCGTGCATTGGGGACCGCAATTGCGGCCGCATGAGGCCTTATAGAGTTTTTTATGTTTCACTACTTTTCAGGCCCGTCGCTAACAGACAGGCAAAACAAGCAATTGCTTGGGGCCCCGAGCTGGCCCGGGGCCAAGCAGAGCCGGTGCTTGTTTTGCTTCCTTTAAGGCTGAGTAACTCAGAAGATCCGATGGTATATTCTAACCCCCAGGCGTTCCCATGGTGACGGGGACGCTTGCCTGGGGGTTAGAATATACCATCAGATCTGAGTTTTACGAGCTCAGTGAGATTGTAAAAACTCAAATCCGATGGTATATTCTAACCCCCAGGCGTTCCCATGGTGACAGGGACGCTTGCCTGGGGGTTAGAATATACAGGGCCACACCGCTCACAGCAGTATATTTATAAACGAATCAGTAACTACTTTAACTTTAATCATTGCTCATTTCTGAGCTCTTGGATTATTTGGATATCTTACTTTGTCTTAGCCCCGGTAATAGCAGGCAGTGCGGGGGGCGGCGCTCACTCACTGACGTCACATGCTTGCTCCTCCCACTAGGCGGCGCAGGCGCGTGACGTCAGTGAGAGAGCGCCACTGCCTGCTATTACCGGAGCTAAGACAAAGTAAGATATCCAAATAATCCAAGTAAAGAGCTCAGCAATGAGCAATGATTAAAGTTAAAGTAGTTACTGATTAGTTTATAAATATACTGCTGTGAGCATCGGGGAGGGGGATCTGTGATCTGTGGATGGCACTCCCCCCTCCCCTAAACAGTGCCATCCACTGTTTAGGGGGGGGATCTGTGGATGGCACTGTTTAGGGGGGAGATCTGTGGATGGCACTGTTTAGGGGAGGAGGGATCTGTGGATGGCACTGTTTAGGGGGGAGATCTGTGGATGGCACTGTTTAGGTGAGGGGGGATCTGTGGATGGCACTGTTTAGGGGGGAGATCTGTGGATGGCACTGTTTAGGGGAGGAGGGATCTGTGGATGGCACTGTTTAGGGGGGAGATCTGTGGATGGCACTGTTTAGGGGAGGGGGGATCTGTGGATGGCACTGTTTAGGGGGGATCTGTGGATGGCACTGTTTAGGGGGGAGATCTGTGGATGGCACTGTTTAGGGGAGGGGGGATCTGTGGATGGCACTGTTTAGGGGGGATCTGTGGATGGCACTGTTTAGGGGGGATCTGTGGATGGCACTGTTTAGGGGGGAGATCTGTGGATGGCACTGTTTAGGGGGGATCTGTGGATGGCACTGTTTAGGGGGGATCTGTGGATGGCACTGTTTAGGGGGGATCTGTGGATGGCACTGTTTAGGGGGGGATCTGTGGATGGCACTGTTTAGGGGAGGGGGATCTGTGGATGGCACTGTTCAAATTTCATGCACATTAAATGCAACAGCAGTATTTGCACTGTAAACCTCCTTTTTTATTTATATAAAGTGTGGGTGAACTTAAACTGTATGTGTCACGACCGCTACCCCAGCAGCAGTCGTATCGCACCAGACGGAGGGGAAGGGGGACCCTTATCTACGGATGGGAATAGTATGGCCACCCCTGACTAACCCTAAGCTGGCACCTGTCTGCCCTGATACCCTAGACGGGGTGTGAACCCGTGCGGCGAGCAGGATGCCTAAACCCTCAGTCACCCTAACATGCCTAGAGTGGGGAAAGGCCGATGGGAGCACTAGTCACCATCACTCATGTCTAGGAGAACAGCAGGGGAAGACAGCAACAAACAAACTATATCAAAGATAGACTTATCCAGTCACGAGCAGAGAAGGCGATCCCAATCACGACAGTCCACGCCGGACAAGAGCTTCACAGCAACACCATCAAACGATTTCCTTCAAAGGTCAGAATAGAACTGGAAGTAAGGACTATATCTGGCAATGACTGCAAGTGAAAGTGAAACTAATATAGTAGCTGGGAGTGGCAGACAGGACTCACCTGAGAAGGATGCCTACAAACTCCCAGTCAGGACAAAAAGGTTCACAAGGCAAAACCCAGATGACATACCCTGAACCACAGAGCAAACTCACAAGCTATCGCGAGTAGCAAGTCGCTGTGACCTTCTCCTCCCAGACCTGTCTGGATCAGTCACAGTCGTGACAGTATGGCTATACTGTGGTTCCTGTAGGCTTTGCGTGCGTAAGGTGTGGAGGGGGCCTCTATGTCTATTTTGCTTGGGCCCCCAAATTCCTTCAAACGGCCCTGCTACTTTTACATTATAAAAAGACTTTAAGAATACTTTATTTTGGTGTCACCATATTCTGACAGCCATAACCTTTTTATTTTTCTATCAACGTTTTTGGACACCAATTACACCAACCCCATAAAAAATCGCTATGACTAAGAACACATGTAGCGTTTGAAACATGTCGCAGGTTTTATTTTGTTAGTGTAATTTGTGTAACAATAGGGGAGATTTATCAAACTGGTGTAAAGTAGAACTGGCTTAGTTGTCCATAGCAACCAGAGTCCACTTTTCATTTTTCACAGCTCCTTTGGAAAATGAAAGTTGGAATCTGATTGGTTGCTATGGGTAACTTTTTTCCCCAAAGAATTGTGGGAAAAAATGGCAGTGCATCTTAAAAAAGTGAATGCTAATGAGCGCTTCCATTATGGAAGCGCTCATTAGTGTTCAGGAGGAGTGGTGAGTAGTGCTGCTAACTCTGACTGTATCCACCACTACCTGGTCTTCTTCCGAGCCTTGCACTGCACTGTGTATAGCGTCGGGACGTAGTGCACGTAGATATGCACTATAACCTGACCATGTGCGTTGTCAAGTCACAGTGCAGCATGGGGCCCAGATGAAGACCAGGGAGTTGTGAACAGTGATGGCCAGTTCGCATTGTTCGCCCGCGAACATATGCGGGCTGCCATCTTTTTTCACAAGTTCGGTGAGGCACAGGTAAGCCCTTACCTGTGACTGTGCGCGAGGCGGTCTGAAAACAAGTGCGGTCCGCGGGAGCAGGCAGTTCCGAGAACAGCCACCAGGGGCCTTCATCGGGCTGTTCTCATAACTGCCTGCTCCTGGTGACAGCATTTGTTTTCAGACTGGCTCACACCCAGGCACAGGTAAGGGCTCACCTGTGCCTCGCCGGACTTGTGACAAAAGATGGCAGCCCGCATATGTTCGCGGGCGAACAATGCGAACTGGCCATCACTGATCGTGAGTGCATGAAGACCGTGCCCTCCAGAGAGGTAAGTTCATTTATTTATTTTATGTCTGATCTGAGGTCTGATGATTATTAAGGGATTGATTGGGGGGTCTGATCTGAGGTCTGATGAAGATTGGGGGATTTGAACTGAAGTCTGATGAACATTGGGGGTCTGATCTGAGGTTTGATGAAGATTGAAGATATGAGGTCTGATGAAAAATATATTTTTTTCTTTATTTTTTTCTTACTCTAAAACCTAGTTGCTTCTTATAAAGGGAAAAATGCGGTCTGGTATGGGGGATCTGTTATATTGGGGTCTTATCTAGTGTCTGTTTTAATTTGGGTCTGATCTTGGGTCTGCATTCAATTTGGGGTCTGATCTACGAACTGTTTTAATTTAAGGTCTGATCTGCAGGGTCTTTATTAATAGGGGTTGGTCAGCTATAAACATTATAAAATAATAAAATAAATGATACTCTCCTGTCACGACGGACGTGCACACAGATTAACAGTTAAACCACCAACCAGGCTCTAGGCGAGAGGCAGGGGAAGGGTCACCTCCTAATTTATCCCTGACCTCTCTCCCTGCAATGCTCAGCCCACATGCAGACCTTATTGGTAGGTATGATGTGTCCCCGTGCCTGGACTGAAACACCCTGAGATGGTGAAGAGAGGAAATAGGAGCAGCCTGCTCGCACAGAACCTGGATAGGAGAGATGAAACCAAACAAGAAACCACACTTATCTCTCTGCGCTGGAACAGACAACCTTCCTCTCTAGCTTCCAAGACTAAAGTGATGAATATAATCCGCTCAGAGCACTGGGGTGGAGTGCTATTTAAACTCATAACCCCACCCAGTGCATCTGATGGGCGGATCCAGCACGGCTCCAAAACAAAACACTAAACTTGTGCTGCTATTCTGGCCGACCTCCGCACACCGTCAGGACGGGGCATGACATCTCCTTTCTGGTTCCCGACACTCTCATTCCCCTGGTTTCCAGCCAGTCTTTCTATTTTGTGATTGCTCTCAACATGCAACTTTGCGGTTTATACTACTTCCTGGATGAAGTGTTCACTGCTGGAGGCTGGTTAGTCTCTTTAATCAGCACGATGCAACATCGATAAATATCTTCAAATAGGACTTAATGTCGATTATATTTTTTTCATCGCAAATACTTATTCCATCTATGATTGTATTGTCTACTCACGTAACAGGTATACGTTGTCACGACTGTGACTGATCCAGACAGGTCTGGGAGGAGAAGGTCGCAGCGACTTGCTACTCGCGATAGCTTGTGAGTTTGCTCCGTGGTTCAGGGTATGTCATCTGGGTTTTGCCTTGTGAACCTTTTTGTCCTGACTGGGAGTTTGTAGGCATCCTTCTCAGGTGAGTCCTGTCTGCCACTCCCATCTACTATATTAGTTTCACTTTCACTTGCAGTCATTGCCAGATATAGTCCTTACTTCCAGTTCTATTCTGACCTTTGAAGGAGATCGTTTGATGGTGTTGCTGTGGAGCTCTTGTCCGGCGTGGACTGTCATGATTGGGATCGCCTTCTCTGCTTGTGACTGGATAAGTCTATCTTTGCTATAGTTTGTTTGTTGCTGTCTTCCCCTGCTGTTCTCCTAGACATGAGTGATGGTGACTAGTGCTCCCATCGGCCTTTCCCCACTCTAGGCCTTTTTAGGGTGACTGAGGGTTTAGGCATCCTGCTCGCCGCACGGGTTCACACCCCGTCTAGGGTATCAGGGCAGACAGGTGCCAGCTTAGGGTTAGTCAGGGGTGGCCATTCTATTTCCCATCCGTAGATAAGGGTCCCCCTTCCCCTCCGTCTGGTGCGACACGACTGCTGCTGGGGTAGCGGTCGTGACAGTATATCTGGCCATTTAAAAAAAAAAAAAAAAGTGACATTTCTTTTTTTTTGCTTGCTGTTTTGCTTTGTATTTTTCTGTTCCACTATGGATCCGGTTACGGTTTTGGCGAAACAATTACAGGGATTATCCCTTGAAGTGGCAGGATTAAAAGCAACAGTGCTGCAGCAGCAGCAGCCATCCTTGGGTTCCACCGTTGTTACGGGAAACCAAGGTACTCCTGAGCCAAAAGTGGCTTTACCTGATAGGTTCTCAGGAGGGAGAGACATATTTGTAACCTTCAGAGAAGCTTGCAAATTGTTCTTCAAGTTACGCCCTAGATCCTCCGGCAGTGAGGAACAACGGGTGGGCATTGTAATTTCTCTCCTGCAAGGAGATCCGCAGGCTTGGGCTTTCTCCCTACCATCGGACTCTCTGGCCTTGCGATCAGTGGAGGAGTTTTTTGAAGCCCTGGGTCTCGTATATGATGACCCGGACAGGGTCTCACTGGCTGAGTCTAAGCTACGTAGACTTCGGCAGGAGAACCGGTCTGCTGAACTATATTGTTCCGAATTCCGTAGGTGGGCTACTGATACGTTATGGAACGACTCGGCCCTTAGGAGTCAGTTCTGTCAGGGGTTGTCTGAAAAATTAAAAGACGCGCTGGCGGTATACGAGGTCCCTGGGTCTCTGGAGGCTGCTATGTCTCGGTCCATAAGAATCGACAGACGACTCAGGGAGAGACTATTAAATTTTACGGAGGCCTCTATAGGGCAGGGATCGGTTTGTTATGATCCAGTCGAACCAATGCAAATAGGGGGCGCCACTAGACGGGTGAATCCTCCTAAGTTCCGCTGTAGGTCAGAGGTTTGTTTTCGTTGTGGGGGGAGGGGTCATTTTGTAAAGGTTTGTCCCTCAGAACCCAAGAGACCACAAACAAAGGAGCCGCCGAGAAAACTAGAGTCCCCAGATTGTGCGGAGGATAACAGTCTGGGCGTATTCGTTTCCTCCATACGCATGTCTCAGTTTTTGTTGTCCGCTACCGTTGAGGCGGGCAATAAGACTGAGATCTGTTCCGTCTTTTTGGACAGTGGGGCGGGGGTCAACTTGGTGGATTCACGGTTTGCTCAGGCTCTGGGTTTTACTCCAGAACCGATACGCAGAACTATTCCTGTTTTTGCCATCGACTCCTCCCCTCTTACTCAGAAAGAGTTAACTCAGATCATTCATAATATCCATCTGCAGGTAGGGGACCTCCATAAAGAGCATATCTCGTGTTATGTCCTGGACGGTCTTCCGGCTCCTATGGTATTGGGGCTTCCCTGGCTGGTGACTCACAATCCAGTGGTGGATTGGCAGGCCGGGGAGATTGTGGAGTGGAGTGAACATTGTAAGGACAACTGCTTGAGTAGTAGGTGCTCTACACTCTCTGTAACATCTTTACCTGCCTTTCTGTCAGATTTTATGGATGTGTTCTCTGAGAAGGGTTGTCAGGGATTACCACCTCATCGTCCATATGATTGCCCGATTAATCTACTACCTGGGGCCAAACTACCTAAAACCTGGTTATACAATCTTTCCGGCCCGGAGAGGAAGGCTATGAAAGATTATATTTCGGAGAGTTTGGCTAAGGGACACATCAGACCCTCTTCTTCACCTGTGGCTGCAGGGTTCTTTTTCGTTAAAAAGAAAGATGGGGGCCTACGTCCTTGCCTGGATTTCCGGGAATTAAACCGGATAACTATCCGAGATCCCTATCCTCTTCCTCTCATTCCCGACCTCTTTAATCAGGTTGCTGGTGCTAAATGGTTCTCCAAAATGGATCTCATAGGAGCCTATAACCTGGTTCGCATCAAAGAGGGGGATGAGTGGAAGACGGCTTTTAATACTCCGGAAGGGCATTATGAAAATCTGGTCATGCCATTTGGTCTTACTAATGCGCCTGCGGTATTCCAACATTTTGTCAACGATATTTTTAGTCACCTTATCGGGAGATTTGTTGTGATATATCTTGATGACATCCTGGTCTATTCCCCGGATCTGGATACACATAAGATCCATGTGAGACAAGTGCTGCAGATATTAAGGGCCAACAAATTGTTTGCGTGTTCGCCGTAAAAGAACTGCCATTTCTGGGGTATGTGTTGTCAGATTCAGGTTTCCGCATGGATCCAGAGAAAGTCCAGGCGATTATAGACTGGGATCTGCCTGAGAACCTGAAGGCATTGCAACGCTTCCTGGGGTTTGCCAATTTTTATAGAAAGTTTATAAAAAACTATTCCTTGGTGGTCAAACCACTGACGGACATGACCCGAAAGGGATCCGATTTTTCCAAATGGTCACATGCAGCCAAAACTGCCTTTGCATCTCTGAAGGAGAGATTCACCTCGGCCCCTATTCTCGTACAGCCAGATGTCTCGCTTCCTTTTATTGTAGAGGTTGACGCATCAGAGGTGGGGGTGGGAGCGGTACTATCTCAGGGCCCGTCCCCTGGTGAATGGCGTCCGTGTGCTTTCTTTTCGAAGAAATTGTCTACTGCAGAAAGGAACTATGATATTGGCAACAGGGAACTTTTGGCTATTAAGTTGGCTTTTGAGGAGTGGCATCATTTTTTGGAGGGGGCGGTTCATCCCGTCACGGTGATTACTGATCACAAAAACTTATTATATCTGGAGTCTGCTAAACGTCTCACCCCTAGACAGGCTCGGTGGTCGTTGTTTTTTACTAGGTTTAATTTTGTAATAACCTATCGCCCGGGGGCAAAAAATACTAAGGCGGATGCATTGTCTCGAAGTTTTCCTGGAGGGGGTGATGTTGAGGTACCAGAGCCCATTTTGCAAAAGGGGGTGGTGGTCTCTGCATTACACTCAGGTTTGGAGGGGAGGGTGTTGGAAGCTCAGGGGGACGCCCCGGCCTCCTGCCCCTCGGGTAAACTGTTTGTGCCAGAAAATTTATGACTGGAGATACTAAAAGAACACCATAACTCCACACTGGCAGGACACCCAGGTAGTAGGGCAACCTCTGAGTTAGTGTCTCGTCGGTTCTAGTGGCCTAAATGGCGCCAGGAGGTGTTGAATTTTGTGTCTGCATGTGCTACCTGTGCTCGTTCTAAGGTAGATCATACTCGTCCGGCAGGGCGTCTTTTACCTCTGGCCATCCCCAACATGCCTTGGACGCACCTGTCAATGGATTTCATTACGGATCTACCAGTATCAGCGGGGAAGACTGTTATCCTTGTAGTTGTTGACAGATTCAGTAAAATGGTGCACTTTATTGCTCTTGCCGCATTGCCTAATGCTAACACACTGGCTCAGGTTTTTATTGACCACATCGTGAAGCTTCACGGGGTCCCTTCCGATATTGTTTCGGATCGTGGTACCCAGTTCGTTTCTAAATTTTGGAAAGCTTTTTGTTCTCGTTTAGGGGTTCATCTGTCGTTTTCTTCATCTTTCCATCCACAGTCCAACGGTCAGACTGAACGTACCAATCAAAACCTAGAGACATATTTGAGATGCTTTGTTTCCGAAAATCAGGAGGAATGGTCATCTTATTTACCGTTAGCCGAGTTTGCCATTAATAATCGTCGTCAAGAATCCACCGATAAGTCACCATTTTTTGGTGCGTATGGTTTCCATCCTCAGTTTTGTACGTTTAGTGAGGGGGGGCCGTCTGGGATTCCCGAGGAGGAATGATTTGCGTCTTCACTTTCTTCAGTGTGGCAGAGTGTGCAAGAAAGTTTGAAGAGAATTGGTGGTAGATACAAACGTGCAGCTGATAGGAAGCGTTCTGAAGGTCCGGACCTTGGGGTGGATGACTTGGTGTGGTTGTCTACCAGAAATATCAAGTTGAAGGTTCCCTCGTGGAAATTAGGTCCGAGATTTATTGGTCCTTATAGGGTAATTAAGATCATTAACCCGGTGGCTTTTCGTCTGGAGCTACCTCAGACTCTTAGGATCCATAATGTCTTCCACAGATCTCTGCTTAAGAGATATGTAGAACCTCCTGAACCATTGCCACTACCGCCTCCACCGGTGGTTGTTGATGGCAGTCTTGAGTTTCAGGTAGAAAAGATTGTTGATTCACGATATGTTCGCCGCTCTCTTCAGTACCTGGTGCACTGGAAAGGTTATGGTTCCGAAGAGAGAATGTGGGTTCCAGCATCAGAGATAAAAGCGGACAGACTCATTCGGGCTTTTCATAGCTCCCATCCGGAAAGGCCTGGTCTTGAGGGTCCAGGGGCCCCTCGTAGAAAGGGGGGTACTGTCACGACTGTGACTGATCCAGACAGGTCTGGGAGGAGAAGGTCGCAGCGACTTGCTACTCGCGATAGCTTGTGAGTTTGCTCCGTGGTTCAGGGTATGTCATCTGGGTTTTGCCTTGTGAACCTTTTTGTCCTGACTGGGAGTTTGTAGGCATCCTTCTCAGGTGAGTCCTGTCTGCCACTCCCAGCTACTATATTAGTTTCACTTTCACTTGCAGTCATTGCCAGATATAGTCCTTACTTTTAGTTCTATTCTGACCTTTGAAGGAGATTGTTTGATGGTGTTGCTGTGGAGCTCTTGTCCGGCGTGGACTGTCGTGATTGGGATCGCCTTCTCTGCTCGTGACTGGATAAGTCTATCTTTGCTATAGTTTGTTTGTTGCTGTCTTCCCCTGCTGTTCTCCTAGACATGAGTGATGGTGACTAGTGCTCCCATCGGCCTTTCCCCACTCTAGGCCTTTTTAGGGTGACTGAGGGTTTAGGCATTCTGCTCGCCGCACGGGTTCACACCCTGTCTAGGGTATCAGGGCAGACAGGTGCCAGCTTAGGGTTAGTCAGGGGTGGCCATTCTATTTCCCATCCGTAGATAAGGGTCCCCCTTTCCCTCCGTCTGGTGCGACACGACTGCTGCTGGGGTAGCGGTCGTGACATACATAGGCGGCTTCGATCGACAGTCCGCTGCGTCCCGCGTGGTAATCAGAATATGATCTTATGCTACTGCTTGCAAACGTGAGTGTCGACTTTAGCGTGGAATAATAGTATACGATATATCCCAAAACTTCAAAGGAATTTCGACAAATGTCCTTTAGTTGAACAATATAAGTTTTCACTTACTGGCGCCAGTAGTTTCTTTATAATCCACGGCTCCGCAGATACATACAATGTACCCTCAATAGATTTTCTCCAAAAAGGGTTCAAAGCTGCAAAGGTTGGTGGTCCTTGTGTTGAATCAGGTGGTCCAGTTCCAAACGCGTTTCGGGGCTCTTAGTGGCCCCTTCCTCAGTGGTTGACCTCCCCTCCATAATGCCTCTCCTTTTATAGAGGATTTCAGAAACTTGCAAAGTGGGAAATGGATCAAGTTTTCCTCAAACTCTGTGGTGGATTTTGATTTTAGGATCACTTTAAATCAAACAATGTTCTTTTCTCCAATAAAGACAATATTTTTCGCAATAATCTTCACTATGCAAACTTGCTACATCCTCTAGGTGATATTGCAACAAAAAACGCACAATGTCAGAAAAAACGCATATGCGGTATTGATGCGTTTTTGTTGCGTTTTCATTGGGAACCATTATTTGAGTTATTGGTACATAAATACCCCATATATAACCCAAAAATTGTATACATAAATACATAAAAATGTAAAAGTCAGATAATTGGTGCCTTCATGTTGATCTTCACTATGCGACCTTGCTACATTCTATAGATGATATTGCACCAAAAAACGCACAATGTAAAAAAAAACGCATATGCGGTATTGATGCTTTTTTGTTGCGTTTTCATTGGAATCCATTGTTTGAGTTATATTGGTACATAAATGCCCCATATATATCCCAAAAAATATATACATAAATACATAAAAACATAGAAAATCGAATAATTGATGCCTTCATGTTGATACATTATAAGTACTTTAGTCATGTTATATATAACGGTATGGAGAAATCTATATTCCCAAAAACAATCAATTTCTAAAAATATTTCAAAAATCTTAAAAGACTATAAAAGATGTTTCAAAACTATATTAAAAACTGTGTTAAAAATATTGTACATCATATAATGGCTTTCTGTGGCTCGAAATTCTGAATTCATTGTCATATATTATGGGTGAGTGCCAACGGCAGAGAGGGACCGGCCACCTTAAATATGGCACGGTCCCTAGTCGGCTGGTGGCACCCACCCCTGATCAAACCTACAGGAAGCCGAATAATTCAAATTCGGAGTTCAACCCTATTGGAAGGAGTGTGTCGAATTCAAA
This sequence comes from Bufo bufo, assembly GCF_905171765.1. Taxonomy (NCBI): domain Eukaryota; kingdom Metazoa; phylum Chordata; class Amphibia; order Anura; family Bufonidae; genus Bufo; species Bufo bufo. The sequence continues at coordinate 394,472,216 of NC_053389.1, read as the reverse complement.
AATCTTCTGTGTCTCCGCTCTTGACATCCGCTATTCTTTTCTTTAATAATCTCTTTGTTCTCCCAATGTACTGTAATCTACAGGGACATTCAATAATATAAATAACGTCACTTGTATCGCAGGATAGGAATTCTTTGATCATATGTCTATGTCCATTTGAAGTCGATGTTATCTCCATTGTCTTTTTTGGGAAAGTCGTGGACTTGCAGTTATTGCACTGTCCACACCTAAAAAAAACTTTGATATCGGCCCATTTTTGTATAGTTTGCGCTTTTTTTGTTCTAGATTTAATAGATGGGGCTACCTTAAGGCCCAAATTTGGGGCCTTCGTGAAAGAGATCAATGGAAATTCTGGCATCATGGCTCCAATAATCTTATCCTTCTGGACCATGTGCCAGTATTTCCTAATGTACTTTTGAATTTTCACATATTGTTCATTATATGGTAATATCATCCTGACCTGGTCATCAATGGTCCTTTTTTGAGGCACAGTACTATCATCAAAAAAGGAACTCCTATCCATATTGCGGACCCTATCAAGAGTTTCATCAAGCATTTTTAAAGGATATTGTTTTTCTAAAAAGTGTTTTTTCATTCTTATTGCCTCAACCTCAAATTGTTGGTCCGCTGTACAATTTATTTTTATTTTTCTAAACTGCCCTTGAGGTATATTTAAAAGCCATTTTGGAAGATGACAGCTGTTATATAGTATAAAACTATTACGGGCTGTTGGTTTGATAAAAGTGCTGCATTTTATTGTTTTATCTTCAATTTGGATCTGTAGGTCCAAAAATTCAAGTTTCGTTTGACTAGTTGTGGAGGTAAATTTTTAATTAAAATTATTATTAGTAATATCAATTAAAAACTGGTCCAAATTTGATTGACCTGATTGCCAAATAAAAAATACATCATCGATGTATCTCTGCCAGAGCACCAGGTCTGTCCCCAGTTTGGGAGTTATGGTGGTCTCCTCCCAATTCGCCATAAATAAATTGGCATAACTGGGGGCAAACCTGGTGCCCATGGCAGTACCCTGAGTCTGCAAATAAAATTGGCCATTAAAATCAAAATAATTGTGTTTGAGAATAAAATCAATCCCTTCAATGATAAAATCTACTTGTGCAATAGGAAGAGTCCCATCCATAAAAAGTATATCTCTTATTGCAGCTTTGCCCTGTTCGTGATCGATTACTGTATACAGTGACTGTACGTCCAAGGTACCCATTATCCAATTTGATTCAACATCTAAATTTTCTACTATCTTGATAATTTGGGTCGTGTCTTTCGTATATGACGGTGTTAGTTTTACCTTGGGCTGAAGTAGTGTATCGATATATTGGGATAAGTTCGCAGTTAATGATCCAATGTCCGACACTATAGGTCTCCCTGGTGGGTCTACTTTATCCTTATGGATCTTTGGGAGGCAATAAAAAATTGGTATTCTTGGTTGGTTATTCAGGATAAAAAGATGTTCATCATCTGTTAAAATGCCTTTCTCCAAACCTCTATCACACAACAAATTCAATTATTTTTGGAACCCCTCAGTAGGGTTTCCTGTGATGAGTTTATATGTGTTTGTGTCTGATGGTTGGCGTAGGCATTTAGCATCATATCTTTCCTTATCCTGGATAACTATAGAACCGCTTTTATCAGCTGGGCGGATAATAATATTATTTTCCTCTTGTAGCTCCTTAATTGCCTTCACTTCACAATTAGTCAGGTTACTCCTCCTAAATCTAGGGTTTTCTTTTAATTTCCTTATATCGTTTTCAACACATTTTTTGAAAGTGGTCAATTCGGGACCCATCTCGTTACGTGGGTATTTCTTAGATTTTCTTTTTAAAGTGGTATGTATATATTCATCCTTGAAAAGCACAAACTATACAAAAATGGGCCGATATCAAAGTTTTTTTTAGGTGTGGACAGTGCAATAACTGCAAGTCCACGACTTTCCCAAAAAAGACAATGGAGATAACATCGACTTCAAATGGACATAGACATATGAGCAAAGAATTCCTATCCTGCGATACAAGTGACGTTATTTATATTATTGAATGTCCCTGTAGATTACAGTACATTGGGAGAACAAAGAGATTATTAAAGAAAAGAATAGCGGCGCATATTGCTAAGATCAAAAAGGGCTTCAAGAACCACTCCCTTTCTAGTCATTTTAAAGATATACATAATCAGGATCCTTCAGGCCTCAAGTTTGCAGCCCTTGAAAAGGTACATAGGGATTGGAGGGGAGGGGACTGTTACGCTGAGCGCTCCGGCTCCCCTGCTGGCCTCGGAGCGCTCACAGCGTATGCCCCCAGGCAGCACTCCAGCGTCTCGGCGTGTGCGTCCTCGCTCTCTAGGGCGCGCTCGCGCCGGGACTCTTAGATTCAAAGGACCAGTGCACCAGTGATTGGTGCCTGGTCCAAAGGGGTTATTAAGGGTTAAGGTTGTGAGAGGCAGTGCTGACTTAATTAGGCTGCACCTGTGCACTGCCCATTTATACCTTCTCTGGTCCAGAGGATTCGCTACCTGTCCTGCCGGTTCGTGACAGTACTGTCACGAACGTTAGGACAGGTAGTGAATCCTCTGGACCAGAGAGGCGATGGCACGGGTTGTACTAGAGGACCGGTTCTAAGCAGTTACTGGTCTTCACCAGAGCCCGCCGCAAGGCGGGATGGATTTGCAGCGGCGGTAACTACCAGGTCGTGTCCCCTAGTAACAACTCGACCTCTCTGGCAGCTGATAAGGCGTGGTACACAGGGAGAAGGTAAGAGCGTAGTCGGATGTAGCAGCGGTCAGGGCAGGCGGCAAAGGTTCAAAGGCGAGTGGACGGTAGCAACGGGTACGGCAACAGGTAAGGCAAACTAACATCGTAGGGAACGCTTTCTCTGAGGCACAAGGCACAAAGATCCGGCAGAAGGCTGTGGGAGGAGAAGGTATAAATGGGCAGTGCACAGGTGCAGCCTAATTAAGTCAGCACTGCCTCTCACAACCTTAACCCTTAATAACCCCTTTGGACCAGGCACCAATCACTGGTGCACTGGTCCTTTGAATCTAAGAGTCCCGGCGCGCGCGCGCCCTAGAGAGCGAGGACGCACACGCTGGAGTGCTGCCTGGGGGCATACGCTGTGAGCGCTCCGAGGCCAGCAGGGGACCCGGAGCGCTCAGCGTAACAGGGACCACATTGGCAGGATGTCAAGAGCGGAGACACAGAAGATTTTTGAATTCAACACACTCCTTCCAATGGGGTTGAACTCCGAATTTGAATTATTCGGCTTCCTGTAGGTTTGATCAGGGGTGGGTGCCACCAGCCGACTAGGGACCGTTCCATATTTAAGGTGGCCGGTCCCTCTCTGCCGTTGGCACTCACCCATAATATATGACAATGAATTCAGAATTTCGAGCCACAGAAAGCCATTATATGATGTATAATATTTTTAACACAGTTTTTAATATAGTTTTTAAACATCTTTTATAGAGTCTTTTAAGATTTTTGAAATATTTTTAGAAATTGATTGTTTTTGGGAATATAGATTTCTCCATACCGTTATATATAACATGACTATAGTACTTATAATGTATCAACATGAAGGCATCAATTATTTGATTTTTATGTTTTTATGTATTTATGTATATATTTTTTGGGATATATATGGGGTAGTTATGTACCAATATAACTCAAACAATGGTTTCCAATGAAAACGCAACAAAAACGCATCAATACTGCATATGCGTTTTTTCTGACATTGTGCGTTTTTTGGTGCAATATCACCTAGAGAATGTAGCAAGTTTGCATAGTGAAGATTATTGCGAAAAATATTGTCTTTATTGGAGAAAAGAACATTGTTTAATTTAAAGTGATCCTATAATCAAAATCCACCACAGAGTTTGAGGAAAACTTGATCCATTTCCCACTTTGCAAGTTTCTGAAATCCTCTATAAAAGGAGAGGCATTATGGAGGGGAGGTCAACCACTGAGGAAGGGGCCACTAAGAGTCCCGAAACGCGTTTGGTACTGGACCCCCTGATTCAACACAAGGACCACCAACCTTTGCAGCTTCGAACCCTTTTTGGAGAAAATCTATTGAGGGTACATTGTATGTATCTGCGGAGCCGTGGATTATAAAGAAACTACTGGCGCCAGTAAGTGAAAACTTATATTGTTCAACCAAAGGACATTTGTCGAAATTCCTTCGAAATCTTTGGATATATCGTATACTATTATTCCACGCTAAAGTCGACACTCATGTTTGCAAGCAGTAGCGGAAGATCATATTCTGATTACCACGCGGGACGCCGCGGACTGTCGATCGAAGCCGCCTACGTACACCTGTTACGTGAGTAGACAATACAATCATAGATGGAATAAGTATTTGCGATAAAAAAAATATAATCGACATTTAGTCCTATTTCAAGATATTTATTGATGTTGCATCGTGCTGATTAAAGAGACTAAGCAAGCTTATAGCAAAAATTGGATAAGCCAGGACTATATGTAAGAGTTCGGACATTGGATCGAATATTTGGATCGAATATTTGGAAATAATCTTGAATTATTAGTATTCCTCTCCTTGTGATTATTTATTCGAAATTTTATGCGAAATTTGAGCATTAGATCAAAAGACAACCATTGTGTTTATAGCAACTCTGTGGTTCTTATCAATTGTTTAATTGTTTTTATTGTTTGTAGGTACTATTTTAGTCTGGCCAGACCCGTGTATTTATTATTGAGCTATTTTAGTTATAATATAATATTTTATTGAATAAAGTACCATCTACTCCAGGTATAGAGAGTGCCCAGCCCTTTCTTTGAAATATTGATTCTAGGTGACCCTGACTCCGTCCGTATTAAGTGCAGGGAGCCGGTGGTCGTGTCCCCTCACTATTATAGGGTTTTCAGGTGTCACACAGTCTTAGGTACGTGGGCATGCAATCGTCTACCATTGAAACCCTTGCATGTGCATAGCAGTCAGGGAGAGCTCTTAGGGTTTTAAAGGGCTCACCTATATGCTCCTTAGTTTGGGATCAAGCCAGTTGGTCGTTTATTTATAAGTTCCAGCTATCTGCAAATTCATCCGTGACATTATAAACCGCCAAAACCGTCTTAAGCATGGATCCGGTTTCAGCCTTGATTGACCGCATGCAAGGTCTTTCGCTGGAGGTAGCAGATCTCCATAAAACTGTGTCTCAGTTTCAGGTGACCGGTTCTGCTGGTGTTCATGGAGTTTGTTCCGAACCTAAGATCTCGCTTCTGGATGCGTTCTCCGGGGGTAGTGAGAATTTTGTTCGCTTTAGAGAGGCTTGCAAACTCCATTTTCGCCTGCTTCCCCATTCCTCTGGTGATGAGGAGCAGAGGGTGGGGATCATCATCTCGCTGCTCAGGGATAACGCTCAGTCTTGGGCCTTTTCGCTACCGGTTGGGGCATGGCCCCTCCGATCGGTGGATGAATTTTTTGTAGCCCTGGGGCAGATATATGATGACCCGGATCGTATTGCTCTGGCTGAATCTAAACTGCGTCTTTTATGCCAGGGTAAACAGTCCGCAGAGATATATTGTTCTGAATTTCGGAGATGGGTAGTGGATACTGGTTGTAATGATGCAGCGCTCCGAAGTCAATTTTGCCATGGTCTTTCGGAAAGATTGAAAGATGCATTTGCTTTTCATGAGAGACCAGGGTCGTTAGAGTCTGCCATGTCTCTAGCTGTTTGTATTGACAGGTGTCTTAGAGAGAGAGGAGACTACTCTTTCCTGTCATATTCAGCCCAAGGACAGTGGGACTGTCTCATTTAGTACGCAGGGGTCTCAGTCTGTCTCAATCCCCTCTGAGGAGGAGGCCATGCAGCTGGGTTTGCTTGCCTCTGATAGTAGAGGATTCAGCTCTCAGAGGAGGGTTTGTTTCTGTTGTGGGGGTATAAATCATTTGGCTAATGTTTGCCCCTCTAGGAGATTCATGGAGTTTTCTGAGGGTAATAAAAAGAAAAAAAGAAACCCTCTAAAAACTTTACATTTGCTACTATTGGCAAGGTTGATGTGGAAATTGAAGGTTTGCAATTTGCTTGTAGTTCCCGTTTTATCCTACCTGCCAGGGTGGCGCTAGACAGCAAGAACATTGTTTGTGAGATTTTTGTAGATAGTGGAGCAGCTGTCAATCTCATTGATAATCAATTTGCAACAACGCATGGTTTCCAGGTGTGCACTTTGGAAAAGGATATACCTGTGTTTGCTATCGATTCCGCTCCACTTTCTCAAAGATCGTTAAAGGGCATAGTTCACAATATATTGCAGCATTAAAGGAGGCAGATGGAATATGGGGTTTCTTTTGTTAAAAAGGGTTGGGATGATCTACAGAAGCAGTGTGCCAAAGTCAGAGGTATAACTTGAATCTCCAGAACCTCAATGCACAACATGCAACACTTATCATACTGTTGTCTTTTGTGTTGCACACCCATAGCCAAAGATGTTTGTGCAGTAAACCTTGTAGTCTTCAGAAGAAATCGTCATGATGGTTTGGGCCAAATGAAGAAAAAGAGGAAAGCAAATAATTTAGACAAAAGAGACTGACCTAACTGGGTGTGAGGTCAGGATTCAGGTAATACTATATCTCCCAGTTAAGCCAGAACTCTCTACTCTGCACTGATTAAGGACCATTACCCTGAAACAGCTGTCGGCAGATGAGATGCTGGCTTAAGTATTATCAAAGGCCTGTCTAAATGGTCAAACATTGACTAGCTACCTTACATCTGGTGGCATTAGAGGCAGAGCTTGTTAAGAGCTCATTTGCATTCCCTTTTCCATCAGTCTGGAAACCTTTTTTTACTCCAGAAAACGAATATACTGGGCTGTTACGAACAACAGGAGTTCTCCTGTTGTTTTGTCATCTCTTGCCTCTTGTCATCCCAGCAAAGAAAGCGTATAAATCACTAAAACAGGAGGGTAGCACGGAAGCACTGAAAAACTATAAGGAAAAAAATAGAACATGTAAAAAACAAATAAAAGCGGCCAAACTAGAGACCGAGAGATTAATTGTCAAAGAGAGTAAAACTAACCCTAAAATGTTCTTCAATTATATAAATGTTAAAAAGTATAAATCTGAAGGTGTCGGCCCTTTAAAGAGTAATGAGTGGGGAGTCGCAGAGAGTGATGAGGAGAAAGCAAAGCTGTTAAATATTTTTTTTCTCCAATGTATTCACTGAGGAAAACAAACTGTCAGATGACATGCAGAATGTAAAAATAAATTCCCCATTAAAAGTGTCCTGTCTGACCCAGGAAGAAGTACATCAGCGACTTAAAAAGATTAAAATAAACAAATCGGCAGGACCGGATGGCATACACCCCTGTATCCTAAGGGAATTAAGTAATGTCATACCCAGACCCTTATTTCTGATATTTGCGGACTCTTTACTGACAGGGAATGTCCCACAGGATTGGTGCATGGCAAATGTGGTGCCAATATTCAAAAAGGGTCCAAAAACAGAACCTGGAAACTATAGGCCGGTAAGTTTAACATCTGTTGTGGGTAAACTGTTTGACGGTTTTCTGAGAGATGCTATCTTAGAGCATCTCAACGGAAATAAGCATATAACGCCATTTCAGCATGGCTTCGCTAGAGATCGGTCATGCAAACTAATTTAATCAGTTTCTATGAGGAGGTGAATTCTAGACTTGACAGCGGCAAATCAATGGATGTCGTATATCTGGACTTCTCCAAAGCATTTGACACTGTACCACATAAAAGGTTAGTATATAAAATGAGAATGCTCGGACTGGGAGAAAAGGTCTGTATGTGGATAAGTAACTGGCTCAATGATAGAAAACAGAGGTTATTAACGGTACACACTCAGATTGGGTCACTGTCACTCGTGGGGTACCTCAGGGGTAAGTATTGGGCCCTATTCTCTTCAATATATTTATTAAGGATCTTGTAGAAGGCTTGCATAGTAAAGTATTGATTTTCGCAGATGACACTAAACTGTGTAACGTAATTAATACTGAAGAGGACAGTATACTACTACAGAGGGATCTGGATAGATTGGAGGCTTGGGCAGATAAGTGGCAGATGAGGTTTAACACTGACAAATGTAAAGTTATGCACATGGGAAGGAATAATGCAAGTGTAACGGTCACGTATACACACACACAGGGGGGAGGGAAGTGACCACTGCGCTCCACCCTCACCCCTGGCCCTGCCTACTTGTCTCGCGAGTCCTAATGACAGGGGACAACTGGACGGCAATCCCTAGCTTGGAATAAGTGCAGGGATGACAGACAGACAAACAACAGAACGTGAACGGACCGAGTCAATACCAGAAAAGCTACAAATTACAAATGGAGCAAGCAGAGAATAGTCAGGAGAAGCCGGGGTCATAAATACCAGGAGAGTCGTGAAGTACCAAAGGAGTCAGCAGAGTATTGTCAGGAGGAGGCCTGGGTCAGAATACCAGGAGAGCAGCAAAGTACACAAGGAGCAGGCAGAGGATCGTCAGGAATTCAGCAGGGGGTCAGTACCCCAGGAAAGACAAAATCGCTGGTGGAACCTAAATAACAGGCAATCTGTGGCCAGCAGATTGCCTGTTTAAATAGGGAGCTAGAGGGGTCATGTGGCCAGCATCACATGACTCCACACAGACTACACAGCCGAGCACCGAGTGATCAGCTCGGTGCTCAGCCCTAAAACCATTAGCATGAATGCAGATAGATGCACGCATAGTATTATCAGGACGTGCCCGCCTCCTAGACGGCGCCGTGACAGTACCCCCCCTTTTACGTGGGGCCACCGGACCCAAGGACTCAGGTGACGGCTTCTCGGGATGATCCTCATGAAATTTCTTAACCAGTCTAGGGGCATGAACCTCCCTAGCTGGTACCCAAGACCTCTCCTCAGGTCCATAGCCCTTCCAGTGCACCAGATACTGCAAGGAATTACGCACTCTCCTGACATCCACAATTTTAGATACCACATACTCCACAGAATCCTTAACCAGAACAGGCAGAGGCGCGGCTTGTGACGGTACAACAGGTTTGATGTATTTTTTTAGTAGGGACTTGTGAAATACATCGTGAATGTGGAACGAGTCGGGCAATTCTAACCTCAATGATACAGGATTAATCACCTCTACGATTTTGTACGGCCCTACAAAGCGAGGAGCAAACTTTCTTGAAGCAACTTTGAGTGAAAGATTTTTAGAGGACAACCACACCTTATTACCCACCTGAAAGTTCACCCCCGTGGAACGGCTCCTATTGGCCTTGACTCTTTGAGTATCTTGAGCCTTTTCCAGGTTCGATTGAACCCGAGCCCATACTGTGCACAGTTTTGAGGAGATCTCACGAGGAGACGGATGACCCAGAAAGAAAATGAGGATGAAAGCCGTAGTTACAAAAAAAAGGAGAGACCCCAGCAGAGGAATTAACACGGTTATTCAGAGCAAACTCTGCTAACGGAAGGTATTTCACCCACTACTGTTGATCATCTGCAACATATGCCCTGAGAAATTGTTCCACCGACTGATTGAGGCGCTCAGTCTGTCCATTACTTTCAGGGTGATAAGCAGATGAAAAGGACAGAGAAATCCGGCATCTCAGACAGAAGGCCCTCCAAAACTTGGACACAAACTGCACACCCCTGTCAGATACAATATTTTCTGGAATGCCATGTAAACATACAATTTGTTCCACAAACAAAGATGCTAGGGTCTTCGCACTCGGGAGTTTAGGCAGGGGAATAAAGTGAGCCATCTTGCTGAATCTATCGACCACTACCCAAACCACAGTTTTACCCTCTGCAGGTGGCAGATCAGTGATAAAATCCATCGAGATATGAGATCAGGGTCTACTGGGAATGGGTAGGGGTCGTAGGTCCCCAGCCGGGCGAGTCCTAGGGGTCTTAGACCTCGCACAAACCTCGCAGACCAACACATAAGACTTGACGTCTCTAGTTAAAGAGGGCCACCAGAATGATCTGGAAACCAGCTCTTTAGTGCCCTCAATGCCCGGATGTCCACAAAAAACAGAGTCATGGCACTCACCCAGCAGTTGGAGACGAAACTGTACGGGAACAAACAACTTATCTGTAGGAGTGGATGGCGGAGCTAGGTGTTGTTCAGCCTTGATGAGAGTCATGATATCCTGAGACAAGGCTGCTACGAAGACCTTAGCTGGTAAAATGGTTTCAGGTGGAGTCTCTGTAGGCTGGTACGCACAGAAACTCAGAGAGAGTGCGTCGGCCTTCACGTTTCTACTTCCAGGTCTGAAAGTTACGGAAAAATTTAAGGGAGTAAAAAACAATGCCCATCTAGTCTGACGGGGATTTAACCTTTTAGCGGACTCGAGAAACATTAGGTTCTTATGATCGGTAACAACAGTAACACAATGTTTTGCCCCCTCAAGAAAATGTCTCCATTCTTCAAATGCCCACTTAATGGCCAGTAACTCCCAATTTCCTATGTCATAATTTCTCTCAGAGGGGGAAAACTTTCTGGAAAAAAAGCACAAGGTCTGAGGTTAGTGAGGGTAGCAGGACCTTGCGAGAGGACTGCTCCTGCCCCGTCCTCAGAAGCATCCACCTCCACGATAAAAGGTTTTTCCTGATCTGGCTGGGTTAGAATGGGAGCGCTACTGAAAGCCTCCTTTAGGGTTTCAAATGAATCTAAGGCCTCAGTAGACCAATTTTCCAGATCCGCCCCTTTTTTAGTGAGGTCGGTCAGTGGTCTAGCGATTACTGAGAAATTCTTTATGAACTTACGGTAGTAGTTAGCGAATCCAAGGAAACGTTGTAAGGCCTTTAAGGATGATGGTCTTACCCCTCCCTTAATCGCTAAAACCTTGCTAGGATCTATCTTTATGGCATGGGGAGTCAGAACATGTCTGAGAAATATAATCTCCTGCACCCCAAAAACACATTTTTCCTGTTTAGCAAATAATTGGTTCTCTCTCAACACCTCCAACACCTGTCTAACATGAAACACATGACTATTAACATCAGGGGAAAATATCAAAATGTCGTCGAGATATACAATGACAAATTTTCCCAAGAACTCCCTAAGAATATCGTTCATGAAATTTTGGAACACAGCCGGGGCATTGCTGAGTCCAAAAGGCATAACAAGATATTCAAAGTGACCAGCAGGGTTATTGAATGCTGTTTTCCACTCGTCCCCCTTTTTGATTTGGATTAAATTGTATACTCCTCTTAAATCAATCTTAGAAAACCAGGCCGCCTCTAATACCTGGTTAAATAAATCCGGAATCAATGGGAGGGAGTAAGTATTCCTGATAGTGATCTCATTTAATTTCTGGTAATCTATACAGGATCTAAGACCACCATCCTTCTTAACAAAGAAAAACCCCGCCCCCATGGGAGAAACCGAGGGTCTAATGTGCCCCTTAATGAGACTCTCCTTAATGTAATCTTCCATGGCCTCACGTTCAGGTTTGGAAAGATTGTAAATACGCCCCTTAGGAAACCTTGCCCCCTTCTCCAGGACTATGGCGCAATCATAAGGTCTATGGGGAGGAAGAGCCTCTGTGGACGACGACGAGAACACATCAGCATACTCCTTTATGACTGCGGGTAATACCTCAGACTCCACAGAGAACCCAACCCGTATTCTAGACAAACACTAGCCGCACTCAGATCCCCAACTCACCAGTTCCCCTCTGGTCCAATCAATCGTAGGATTGTGTAATTGGAGCCACGGCATCCCCAATACCACCTCGACTGGTAAGTTCTCTATGACTAACAGGGAACATTTCTCTAAGTGGCACACTCCCACAGCTAAGGAAATCTCTGAGGTACATGACCTCACAGTACCCCCCACCAGGGGAGTGGAGTCAATGGCCATGATATGGATGGGCGTGGGTAAAACAAAAATTGGAATACCCTGTCTAGTAGCATACCCCTGGTCAATAAAGCTGGCCGCTGAGCCCGAATCTATAAAGGCCTGACCCGACCACTTATTAGAACCCAGAGAAATGGTTATAGGAACTAAAAGCTTACTCTTAGTAATAACAGGGAGTACCTGGTCCATTGGTGATCTTGTCTTGGAAGCCTTATCAGAAAGGATCCTCTTTGGACACTGATTGATCCAATGGTCAGGATCTCCACAGTAGAAACAGATCCCACGTCTGCGGCGCTGATCCCCTCTGGTCATCCCAATTTGCATAGAGGAGACCTCCACACCACTCCTGGTGCAACCCTCAGACTGGACCAGTACCTGAGAAGAGAACTGTCGTCTTTCTCTCACACGTCGGTCGAGTCGGACTGCTAGGGTCATAGTCTCCTCAAGAGTCTCAGGGAGCTGATAACTCACTAGTAGGTCTTTTAGATTATCAGATAGGCCTGACCTGAATTGACACTTAAGAGCTGGCTCATTACACCCTGAGGGAAGACACCACCTTCTAAATTGGGTGCAATACTCCTCCACAGAGAGGTTGCCTTGAACCAATGCTTTCAGCGCAGTTTCGGCTACCAGGGCCCTGTCTGGTTCATCATACAGGGTACCCAGAGCCTGAAAGAAAACCTCTACCGTGGTTAAACAACTAGCATCAGGGGGTAAAGAAAAGGCCCACTCCTGGGGATCCCCCTGTAAGCGGGAAATAACAATGCCCACCCGTTGGCTTTCCGACCCGGAAGACAAGCTGCGTAAACTAAAATACAATTTACAGCTCTCCTTAAAGGAGTGAAACTTCCTCCGAACTCCAGAGAAGGGCTCTGGAAGCTTGATCGGTGGCTCCATATGAGGGCTCAAGTTCGGACCAAAGGCCTGAGGAGCAGCAGCGTCTTGTCCTATTTCTAGGGAAAGAATCTTCTCCCCTAGCTCCTGCACCATCTGCGGCAGGTTTGACACATGCTCAGTCAGGGTCACTAGAAGATTCATGGTACAGTGGTTTCAGTAGGCCTGTTATTCTGTAACGGTCACGTACACACACACACAGGGGGGAGGGAAGTGACCACTGCGCTCCACCCTCACCCCTGGCCCTGCCTACTTGCCTCGCGAGTCCTAATGACAGGGGACAACTGGACGGCAATCCCTAGCTTGGAATAAGTGCAGGGATGACAGACAGACAAACAACAGAACATGAACGGACCGAGTCAATACCAGGAAAGCTACAAAGTACAAATGGAGCAAGCAGAGAATAGTCAGGAGAAGCCGGGGTCATAAATAACAGGAGAGTCGTGAAGTACCAAAGGAGTCAGCAGAGGATCGTCAGGAGGAGGCCGGAGTTAGAATACCAGGAGAGCAGCAAAGTACACAAGGAGCAGGCAGAGGATTGTCAGGAATTCAGCAGGGGGTCAGTACGCCAGGAAAGACAAAATCGCAGGTGGAACCTAAATAACAGGCAATCTGTGGCCAGCAGATTGCCTGTTTAAATAGGGAGCTAGAGGGGTCATGTGACGTGGCCAGCATCACATGACTCCACACAGACTACACAGCCGAGCACTGAGTGATCAGCTCAGTGCTCAGCCCTAAAACCATTAGCATGAATGCAGATAGATAGTATTAATGCACGCATAGTATTATCAGGAGCGCGGGTGACGCTGGACGCACTGTTGATGCGCGGGCGCTCCGGACGTGCCCGCCTCCTAGCCGGCGCCGTGACAGAAAGTCACCCGTACATACTAAATGGTAAAACACTCGGTAACACTGACATGGAAAAGGAACTAGGAATTTTAATAAACAGCAAACTAAGCTGCAAAAACCAGTATCAGGCAGCTGCTGCCAAAGCCAATAAGATAATGGGTTGCATCAAAAGGGGCATAGATGCCCGTGATAAGAACATAGTCCTACCACTTTACAAATCGCTAGTCAAACCACACATGGAATACTGTGTACAGTTCTGGGCTTCTGTAAACAAGGCAGACATAGCAGAGCTGGAGAGGGTCCAGAGGAGGGCAACTAAAGTAATAACTGGAATGGGGCAATTACAGTATCCTGGAAGATTAGCAAAATTAGGATTATTCACTTTAGAAAAAAGAGGATTGAGGGGAGATCTAATTAACCACCTCAGCTCCCCTAGCTTAAACACCCTTAATGACCAGACCACTTTTTTACAATTCTGCACTACACTACTTTCACGGTTTATTGCTCGGTCATACAACTTACCACCCAAATGAATTTTACCTCCTTTTCTTCTCACTAATATAGCTTTCATTTGGTGGTATTTAATTGCTGCTGACATTTTTACTTTTTTTGTTATTAATCGAAATTTACCGAAATCTTTGCAAAAAAAAGAAATTTTTCAATTTCAGTTGTAATTTTTTTTTTTTAAAACTACATTTCTATATAAATTTTTCTCTACATTTATTGTTTTACATGTCTTTGAGAAAAAAAAATGCAATAAGTGTATATTTATTGGTTTGGGTAAAAGTTATAGCGTTTACAAACTATGGTACAAAAATGTGAATTTCCGCATTTTGAAGCAGCTCTGACTTTCTGAGCACCTGTCATGTTTCCTGAGGTGCCCAGACAGTAGAAAAACCCCACAAATGACCCCATTTCGAAAAGTAGACACCCTAAGGTATTCGCTAATGGGCATAGTGAGTTCATAGAACTTTTTATTTTTTGTCACAAGTTAGCGGAAATTTATTTATTTATTTTTTTTCTTACAAAGTCTCATATTCCACTAACTTGTGACAAAAAATAAAAATTTCCATGAACTCAATATGCCCATCACGAAATACCTTGGGGTGTCTTCTTTTAAAAAATGGGGTCACTTGTGGGGTAGTTATACTGCCCTGGCATTTTAGGGGCCCTAATTCGTGAGAAGTAGTTTGAAATCCAAATGTGTAAAAAATGCCCTGTGAAATCCTAAAGGTGCTCTTTATAATTTGGGCCCCTTTGCCCACCTAGGCTGCAAAAAAGTGTCACACATGTGGTATCGCCGTACTCAGGAGAAGTTGGGCAATGTGTTTTGGGGTGTCTTTTTACATATACCCATGCTGGGTGAGAGAAATATCTCTCTAAAAGACAACTTTTCCCATTTTTTTATACAAAGTTGTCATTTGACAGAGATATTTATCTCACCCAGCATGGGTATATGTAAAAAGACACCCAAAAACACATAGCCCTACTTCTCCTGAGTACGGCGATACCACATGTGTGACACTTTTTTGCAGCCTAGGTGCACAAAGGGGCCCAAATCCCTTTTAGGAGGGCATTTTTAGACATTTGAATGCCAGACTTCTTCTCACGCTTTAGGGCCCCTAAAATGCCAGGGCAGTATAAATACCCCACATGTGACCCCGTTTTGTGACAAAAAATAAAATCTCCCACGGACTCAATATGCCCCTCAGCGAATACCTTGGGGTGTCTACTTTCCGAAATGGGGTCACATGTGGGGTATTTTTACTGCCCTGGCATTTTAGGGGCCCTAAAACGTGAGAAGAAGTCTGGAATATAAATGTCTAAAAATTTTTACGCATTTGGATTCCGTGAGGGGTATGGTGAGTTCATGTGAGATTTTATTTTTTGTCACAAGTTAGTGGAATATGAGACTTTGTAAGAAAAAACAAAAAAACAAAAAAAATAAAATCAATTTCCGCTAACTTGTGGCAAAAAAAAAAAATCTTCTATGAACTCGCCATGCCCCTCAAAAGTGATCTTTTTATAGTGCCGCAGCGATTTTACGGTGTTTTTGCAGTGCGGTCCACAGATCCCCCCACCATCATAATGCCATCGACAGATCCCCCCACCATCATAATGCCATCCACAGATCCCCCCCACCATCATAATGCCATCCACAGACCCCCCCACCATCATAATGCCATCCACAGACCCCCCCCATAACAGTGCCATCCACAGATCCCCCACATAACAGTGCCATCCACAAATCCCCCACCCGATAACAGTGCATCATCCACAGATCCCCCATAATAGTGTCATGCACAGACCGGCATTAGTTCAAACCCACCAAAAGCACACCTTTTGGTTAAAACATTTTTTTTCTTATTTTCCTCCTCAAAAACCTAGGTGCGTCTTATGGGCCGGTGCGTCTTATAGGGCGAAAAATACGGGTATGTTACTAGTTGGTTGTTGGGATAGTTGTTAGGCTTGTTTCACCCTTGCGTCCTTCCGTCTGTCCTTGCCAGTCACAGCCATGCGCTGCCGAAACTATAATGGGGGCCAGCGGAGATCTAGCCACAACCCAGCAAATATGCTGAGGAGCGGGCAGACAAAAACTGTTACGTGCAGCAGTTTTTGGTCCGGCTGCTCCTCAGCATATTTGCCGGTTGCAGCTGGATCTCGCCGGCCCCCATTATAGTAAATAGGGCCAGACGAAATGCCAGCAGCTCCCAGCAAGAACGGATCCGACAGGTGAAACAAGCCTTAGGCAACTGCATGATAGCTAAGCTATTAGGAAGGTCACTGGAATTTTGTGACTCATTTACACAGACTAAGGCCTCCTGCACACGAACGTATTTTTTTGCGGTCCGCAAAAACGGGTCCCGTTTTTCCGTGATCCGTGACCGTTTTTTCGTCCGTGGGTCTTCCTTGATTTTTGGAGGATCCACGGACATGAAAAAAAAGTCGTTTTGGTGTCCGCCTGGCCGTGCGGAGCCAAACGGATCCGTCCTGAATTACAATGCAAGTCAATGGGGACGGATCCGTTTGACGTTGACACAATATGGTGCCATTTCAAACGGATCCGTCCCCATTGACTTTCAATGTAAAGTCTGGAGTCCCTTTTATACCATTGGATCGGAGTTTTCTCCAATCCGATGGTATATTTTAACTTGAAGCGTCCCCATTACCATGGGAACGCCTCTATGTTAGAATATACTGTCGGATATGAGTTAGATCGTGAAACCTCATTTCCGACAGTATATTCTAACACAGAGGCGTTCCCATGGTGATGGGGACGCTTCTAGTTAGAATATACTACAAACTGTGTACATGACTGCCCCCTGCTGCCTAGCAGCATCCGATCTCTTACAGGGGGCTGTGATCAGCACAATTAACCCTTCAGGTGCCGCACCTGAAGGGGTTAATTGTGCTATCATATCCCCCTGTAAGAGATCAGGGCTGCCAGGCAGCAGGGGGCAGACCACCCCCCCCCTCCCCCCTCCCCAGTTTGAATATCATTGGTGGCCAGTGCGGCCCCCCCTTCCTCCCTCTATTGTAATAATTCCTTGGTGGCACAGTGTGCGCCCCCCCGCCCCCCCCCCTTCCTCCCTCTATTGTAATAAATCGTTGGTGGCACAGTGTGCACCCCCCCCCCTTCCTCCCTCTATTGTAATAATTCGTTGGTGGCACAGTGTGCGCCCCCCCCCCCTTCCTCCCTCTATTGTAATCGTTGGTGGCACAGTGTGCGCCCCCCATTGGCCCCCCTCCCTCTATAGCATTAACAACATTGGTGGCCAGTGTGCGGCCTCCCATCTACCCCCCCCCCACCCCGATCATTGGTGGCAGCGGGTTACTAGCAATAGTACAATAGTAAAAGATTCATACTTACCTGGGAGCTGCGATGTCTGCTTCCGGCCGGGAGCTCCCCCTACTGGTAAGTGACAGTTCATTTAGCAATGACATTTACCAGTAGGTGGAGCTCCCGGCCGGACACGAACATCGCAGCAGCCGGTAAGTATGAATCTTCTACTATTGTACTATTGCTAAGTAACCATGGCAACCAGCGTCCTGGTTGCCATGGTTACCGATCGGAGCCCCAGCGATTAAACTGGGACTCCGATCGGAACTCCGCTGCCACCAATGATGGGGGGGGGGGGGGAGATGGGAGGCCGCACACTGGCCACCAATGTTGTTAATGCTATAGAGGGAGGGGGGGCCGATGGGGGGCGCACACTGTGCCACCAACGAATTATTACAATAGAGGAAGGGGGGGGGGCGCACACTGTGCCACCAACGAATAATTACAATAGAGGGAGGGGGGGGGGGGCCGCACTGGCCACCAATGATATTTAAACTGGGGAGGGGGGGGGGGGTCTGCCCCCTGCTGCCTGGCAGCCCTGATCTCTTATAGGGGGCCGTGATCAGCACAATTAACCCCTTCAGGTGCCGCACCTGAAGGGGTTAATTGTGCTGATCACGGCCCCCTGTAAGAGATCGGGTGCTGCCAGGCAGCAGGGGGCAGTCTTGTACAAAGTTTGTAGTGTATTCTAACTAGAAGCGTCCCCATCACCATGGGAACGCTTCTGTGTTAGAATATACTGTCGGTTCTGAGTTTTCACGAAGTGAAAACTCAGCTTTGAAAAAGCTTTTATGCAGACGGATCTTCGGATCCGTCTGTATAAAAACTAACCTACGGCCACGGATCACGGACACGGATGCCAATCTTGTGTGCATCCGTGTTCTTTCACGGACCCATTGACTTGAATGGGTCCGTGAACCGTTGGCCGTGAAAAAAATAGGACAGGTCATATTTTTTTCACGGCCAGTAAACACGGATCACGGATGCGGCTGCAAAACGGTGCATTTTCCGATTTTTCCACGAACCCATTGAAAGTCAATGGGTCCGCGAAAAAAAGCGGAAAACGGCACAACGGCCACGGGTGCACACAACGGTCGTGTGCAGGAGGCCTAAGGCCTCATGCACACGACCGTTGTTGTGTTCCGTTCCGCAAAATGGGGTTCCGTTGTTCCGTGATCCGTTTTTGTTTCCGTGTGTCTTCCTTTATTTTTGGAGGACCACCAGACCTAAAGGAATGTAAAAAAAAAAAGACAATCTTGTGTGCTTCCGCGTTTTTTTGCGGTCCTATTGACTTGAATGGGTCCGCGAACCGTTTTCCGCAAAAATAATCGGACAGGTTATATTTTTTTGACGGACTGGAACCACGGACGCGGATGGCAAACGGTGCATTAGCCGAGTTTTCAACTGACCCATTGAAAATCAATGGGTCCGCAGAAAATCACGAAAAACGGCGTGACGGACACGGAAGAAAACATGCACACGACAGTTGTTTTTCTCGGCCTCTGTTCTGTTTTTTTTTGCAGATAGGATGGGGACCCATTCATTTCAATGGTTCAGCAAAAAAATGCTGACAGCTCATCCGTTTGTGTTCCGCGTCCGTTGTCCGTGTTTCCCTTCAGCAAAAAAAATAGTGCATGTCCTACTTTTTTCACATTTGCGGACAAGGATAGGCATTTATTACAAAGGATCTGTGGAAAAAAACGGATCCTCCAAAAAAAACTGATGCCGCATCCGTTTTTTTGGATGGACGCACAATTTGCGGACGCAATAAACAACTGTCGTGTGCATGAGGACTTTTTTGATTAGTTAGCTCTTGTATAAAACTCCTCTTTTTTTTGCGGGTTGTTGCTGACGATAGCATATACTATGTGTGTTTAATCTTGTATATGCTTCCAATATCTTGTTTCAGTCTAGTTAGAATTCCTAGTGCAGTGGGATTCTATCCCAGTGCTTTGTATTCGTTCCAGTTCAGTTTTCTTGTGCTCTGTTGTTTGTCTCTAGTTTCCCTGTAAGACAGTCTGTTCTTTGTCCAGTTGCCGGTGTTCATGTCCACTTAGGGTACATTCACACATTCAAGGACGTTAAAAACTATAAACTGTTAGTTTTTCATGGACTTTTTCATCAGTGTGTGTATCCATTTTCTGTCCATCTATTCATTCTTAAAGGGTTTCAGTCACCTGAAAAATGGGTATTAAGCTGGCTGACATTAGCGATGTGCTAATGTCAGCTGAACATAACTATATTAGTGCCATCTCACTGCCTAATGCCTTTATTGAGAAAAATTAGGCGCAGGCGCAGTGAGGGAAGGACGCTCGGCGACTGCTGGCTTCCTCACTGCGTCTGTGCCGAATACTGAACGGCGCAAGATATACACTGCAGACACGGCCAGCGGGAGGAGAGCAGCGCTGCCTGGCCCTGTCAATCAAGAGAAGGCGGGCGTGAAAAGAGGTGGACAAACTGAGCCTCTAGGAGCAGGTTCAACGAGTCCCCCCCGCTCCTAGTGGCTAATTAGCAGATTATAAAAGTTTGTTTTTCTCAATAAAGGCTTTAGGCAGTGAGATGGCACTAATATAGTTATGTTCAGCTGACATTAGCACACTGCTAATGTCAGCCAGCTTAATACCCATTTTTTAGGTGAAAGAAACCCTTTAATGTCCATTTTGCATCCGTTTTTAAGGGCCATTAAAAATGAATACATTTCATTGGTTTTTGTTTAAAATCCCAAACCCTGCAGTGCCTACAGTAAATATTATGCCCCCTACAGTGTCCTCAGTATATACAGTGCCTTGAAAAAGTATTCATACCTCTTGAACTTTTCCAAATTTTTTTCACGTTACACCCAACCTAAATGTATTTTGTTGGGATTTTATGTGATAGACTAACACAAAGTAGCAAGTATGTGTGAAGTGAAAAGAAAATGACCTATGCTTTTCAAGATTTTTATTAAATAAAATGCAGTGTGGGGTGCATTTGTATTCAGCCCCTTGTACTCTGATAACTCTAAATAAAATCCAGTGTGACCAATTGCCTTCAGAAGTCACTTAATTAGTAAATAAAGTCCACCTGTGTATAATTTATCCTCGGTATAACTACAGATGTTCTATGAAGGCCTCAGAGGTTTGAACATGCAGTGATCAAACTGCATAATAAACACCAAAGCAGCAGACAGGTCAGAGATAAAGTTGTGGAGAACTGTAAAGCAGGGTTAGGCTACATTTGTCACAGCCACTATCTCTGGCTGTCATCTTCTGTTCTTGCTCGTTTGGCGCTCCTCGCTGAAGTTCTGTTCCTGTGTCATTTGTGGTTCTTTATGGGTTAACTCCCCTGTATTCCTATTAGGAGTTAATCCTCTGTCTGCTCCATGGGTGTGGTATTTTCCGTGTATGCTGGTTGCCAGGGGTGACGTCCGGTTTAACCTTTTGAGCTTGCAGTTCTGCCTACGGCCGTGTTTTCCTTTATCGGCACAGGTATCTGCTTCTGGTCCTGGCCTCCGGAAGGGGGTGTCAGCATGTCTGACCAATTAGTTCTTGGCAGACATGCCATTCTCCAGAGGGAGAGTGGAGGGGGAGGTGTTAGCACACTGCAGTTCACCATGACTTTTGTGGCCGTGTAGGCTGGCTGCATTCCTCTTGGCGTACTGGCTGCGTTTACCGTGTAGGCTGGTTGCTAGGGGCTGCGTGCTGGCTGTGGTCGTCTTATGTGTTCTGCTTGTGTACCTCAGTACCCCTTTGATTCAGATTTTCTTTGTATTCCAGTCTGGTTCCTGTTCCTGGTCCCACTCCTCCGGAAGGGGGTGTCAGCATGTTTGACCAATTAGTTCTTGGCAGACATGTCATTCTCCGGAGGGAGAGTGGAGGGGGAGGTAACTGCATGGTGCGGTTCACTTGACGTGTATGCCGTGTTGGCTGGCTATCTTCCCCTGGCGTACTGGCTGCGGACCTTCCGTGTAGGCTGGTTTTCAGGGGTTGGGCTGGTTGCGGTCGTCGTATGTGTTCCTGCCCTTGTACCTCGTCACCCCTTTGATTTCTGTCCCCTTGCCTGGTTCTATTTGGTTTGTTGCCCCACTTTTTCCCCTTTCTGTTTGGGAGAAGAGGGGGGGGCTTTGAGGGGTGGGAGTGTCACAGCCACTATCTCTGGCTGTGACTTTCCGTTCTTGCTCGTTCGGCGCTCCTCGCTGAAGTTCTGTTCCTGTGTCATTTGTGGTTCTTTATGGGTTAACTCCCCTGTATTCCTATTAGGAGTTAATCCTCTGTCTGCTCCATGGGTGTGGTCTCTCTGCTGCACCCATGGAACCTGTATATAAGGCTGAGGTTTCCTCAGTTCTGTGTCAGCTCTCCTGGTGTGTGTTGTCTTGTCCTGCTCCTGGGTTGTACTCTCTCTCCCATGCTGCTGACCCATGGGATCCGTGTCTGTCTACCTGTGCTCTGTGGGTTTCCCTACTTGTTCATTTACGTCTTTTCCTGTCTTCTTTCCTGTCTTTCTGTTATCTGTTCTGCTAGTTATGTTTTAGTTACTTTGTGTTTATTCTGATGTCTGTGTTCAGCAAGTCTTTGCAGCAGAGTGGCATGACAAGGCCATGCAGTTTACTACTGGTGGAGCAAGTCCTTCTCTGCTCATTGCCACTCCTGCTCCCTTGCGTGAACTCCTGCTCGTATTATTAGTTGCCCTGTTTTGTATTCATATGTCTGTGTTCAGCAAGCCTTTGCAGCAGAGTGGCATGACAAGGCCATGCAGTTTACTACTGGTGGAGCAAGTCCTTCTCTGCTCATTGCCACTCCTGCTCCCTTGCGTGAACTCCTGCTTGTATTATTAGTTGCCCTGTTTTGTATTTGCCTGTATGTTATGTATGCCTATGTGCCGTCGGTACCTTCTGGTACCTGTTGTCCATTCGCTCCTGCTGTCACTGTCTAGTTCACGCTCCAGAGTGGACCCTGGCAACTTCCTGCGGCAAAGCCTAACCTTGCCTTCTGAGGCCCTAGTGAAGACCAGGAGTTGCTTAGTCACGCCCCTCTGGAGTATTACTAGACAGTGGCGCAGTGGGGGTTTTCTCCCACTGTGCTGATGGTACATAGAGCTCATGTTTTCTCTGTGCTGCCTTTCATGTTTTTGTTTGTGCAATAAACTCTTGTGTCTGTACCTGATTTCCGTTTATTGCTTGACGACGCGGTGGTCTCTCCTGGGACCTCCAACTCGTGACACAATTAGTGTAAATAGGTGACAGCTGGGAGAAGGAAAGGAGATAACAAAGTGAAACCAAAGCAAAGAACATCATGCAAGAGGTACAGAAGAACTTCTGCCAGACCTTCTCAGAGAGCTGGCAGTGACAGTACCCCTCACTCTACGGGTGGACTCAGGACACTCAGAGCCCACCTTCTCAGGATGGGACCTATGGAAAGCTATGATGAGACGAGTGGTCTTAATGTCCGCCACAGGGACCCACATCCTCTCCTCAGGACCATAACCCTCCCAATAAACGAGGTACTGGAGAGAACCGCGGATAATGCGAGAATCCACAATCCTAGAGACCTGAAATTCAAGATTACCATCAACAACAATAGGAGGAGGAGGCAAAGAGGAGGGTACAGTGGGTTGGACATAAGGTTTTAATAGGGACCTGTGAAAAACATTATGGATCTTCCAAGTCTGAGGAAGATCAAGACGGAAGGCAACGAGATTGATGACGGACAAGATCTTGTAAGGCCCAATAAACTTAGGACCCAACTTCCAGGAGGGAACCTTCAGTTTGATATTCTTTGTAGACAACCACACCAGATCACCCACATTCAGGTCCGGACCAGGCACACGTCTCTTATCCGCCACACGCTTATATCTCTCACTCATCCTCTTCCGATTACCCTGAATTTTTTGCCAAATAAATGACAAAGATGAGGAAAATCTCTCCTCATCAGGTAAACCAGAAGACCCCTCTCCAGAGAATGTCCCAAACTGCGGATGAAACCCATATGCACCAAAAAATTGTGACTTATCAGAGGACTCCTAGCGACGGTTATTTAAAGCAAACTCAGCAAGGAACAAAAAAGAACACCAATCCTCCTGATTCTCTGCCACAAAACAGCGCAGATATGTCTCCAGATTCTGATTGACGCGTTCGGTATGACCATTCAACTGCGGGTGAAAAGCAGAAGAGACCGACAACCGAACCCCCAAGCGAGAACAGAAGGCGTTCCAGAATCTGCAAACAAATTGCGTGCCCCTATCAGAAACGATGTCTGAAAGAATGCCATGCAATTTGACAATGTGATCAACAAATGCTTGCGCCAGCGTCTTAGCATTGGGTAACCCAGGAAAGGGAATGAAATGCACCATTTTGCTAAAACGGTCCACTACCACCAGAATCACAGTCTTCCCCGAGGAACGAGGCAGGTCCGTAATGAAGTCCATGGACAGATCCGTCCAAGGACGGGAAGGAATGGGTAACGGGAGGAGAGAACCCGATGGCCGTGAATGAGGGACCTTGGCACGAGCGCAGGTCTCGCAGGCTGCCACAAAACCCTCAACCGTCTTACGAAGAGCCGGCCACCAGAATCTCCGATCAATGAGATCCACTGTGGCTTTACTCCCCGGGTGCCCAGCAAGGACAGTTTCGTGGTGCTTCTTAAAAACCTTGTGTCATAAAGCGAGAGGCACAAACAACCTCCCAGGAGGACAAAGATCAGGAGCCTCTGCCTGGGCTGCCTAAACCTCTGCCTCCAAATCAGGATAAAGAGCAGAGACGACCACCCCTTCAGCCAAAATGGGACCCGGGTCTTCAAAGTTCCCACCTCCCGGAAAACAACGTGACAGGGCATCAGCCAACACATTTTTAACCCCAGGGCGGAACGTGACAACAAAATTAAACCTAGAAAAGAAGACCATCTGGCCTGTCTCGGGTTTAGACGCTTGGCTGATTCCAAGTAGGCCAGATTCTTATGGTCGGTAAACATGGTAGTAAGGTGTCTGGCTCCCTCTAGCCAATTGCGCCATTCCTCAAAAGCTAATTTGATGGCCAACAACTCCCTATCTCCCACATCGTAATTTCTCTCTGCGGAGGAGAGTTTCCTTGAGAAAAAGGCACACGGTCGCCATTTGGCAGGAGAGGGACCCTGAGATAAGACCGCACCCACACCCACCTCAGAAGCGTCCACCTCAACAATAAAAGGTAGAGAGACATCAGGTTGTACCAAAATGGGAGCGGAAGCAAAACTCTCTTTGATACTAGAAAAGGCCTTAAGCGCATCTACCGACCAGGAGGAAAAATCTACCCCCTTTTTAGTCATATCAGTGAGTGGCTTAACAACAGAGGAATAATCCAAAAGGAACTTTCTGTAATAATTGGCAAAACCCAAAAACCGCATCAGCGCCTTCTGATTCTCAGGAAGCTCCCAATCAAGCACAGCGCGGACCTTCTCAGGGTCCATGTGAAAACCAGAAGCGGAGAGAAGAAAACCAAGAAATTGAATCTCCGGAACCGCAAACACACATTTTTCCTGTTTAGCGTACAATTTATTCTCCCGCAGAATGAGCAAGACCTGACGTAGGTGGTCCCTATGAGTTTTGAAATCAGGAGAAAAAATCAAAATGTCATCCAGATACACCAGTACAAATTTCCCCCATTAAATGATAAAAAATGCTGTTCACAAAATGTTGGAAGACGGCCGGAGCATTCATCCAACCAAAGGGCATAACCAAATTCTCGAAATGACCCTCAGGGGTATTGAAGGTCGTCTTCCATTCGTCCCCTTCCCTGACCCTGACTAGGTTGTATGCCCCTCTTAAATCCAACTTAGAAAAAACTTTAGCCCCAACAATCTAGTTAAACAGGTCCTGGATCAGAGGAAGCGGATATGGGTCACGAATTGTGACACAGTTCAGCTCCCTGAAATCCAGACAAGGTCTTAAAGAACCATCTTTTTTCTTAACAAAAAAAAACCCAGCGGCAACAGGTGACTTCGAGGGTCGGGTGTGTCCCTTTCTCCGGCTCTCAGAGATATAAGTACGCATAGCGACTCTTTCAGGTTGGGAGAGATTGTATAAACGTGATTTTGGCAGCTTGGCGCTGGGATGAGATTAATAGGATAATCGTACTCCCGGTGAGGGGGCAGCTCCTGGACACCACTCTCGGAAAACACATCCGAAAATTCAGAGAGAAAAGATGGTACAGTCTTGGTAGAAACCTCTGAAAGAGACGCCGTGAGGCAATTCTCTCTGCAAGACTCACTCCAACCATTTATTTGCTTTGCTTGCCAATCAATGGTGGGGTTATGTTTAGTGAGCCAGGGTAGCCCCAACACTAGAGGAATAGGTAATCCGCTTAGGACGAAACATGACATATCCTCAACATGAGCATCACCCACAGTCAAACGGATATCGTGAACTATGCCCTTTAACGATTTTTGAGAAAGTGGAGCGGAATCGATAGCAAAAACAGGTATATCCTTTTCCAAAGTGCATACCTGGAAACCATGTGTTATAGCAAATTGATTATCAATGAGATTGACAGCTGCTCCACTATCTACAAAAATCTCACAAACAATGTTCTTGCTATCTAGCGCCACCCTGGCAGGTAGGACAAAACGGGAACTACAAGCAAACGGCAAACCTTCATTTTTCACATCAACCTTGCCAATAGTAGCAAATGGAAAGTTTTTAGAGGTTTTTTTTTCTTTTTGTTTCTTTATTACCCTCAGACAACTCCCTGAATCTCCTAGAGGGGCAAACATTAGCCAAATGATTTATACCCCCACAACAGAAACAAACCCTCCTCTGAGAGCTGAATCCTCTATCTGAGGCAAGCAAACCCAGCTGCATGGCCTCCTGCTCAGAGGGGATTGAGAGAGACTGAGGCCCCTGCGCACTGAATGAGACCGCCCCACTGTCCTTGGGCTGAATATGACAGGAAGGAGTGGTCTCTTCTCTCTCTCTAAGACGCCTGTCAATACGAACAGCTAGAGACATGGCAGACTCCAACGAGGCAGGTCTCTCATTAAAAGCAAATGCATCTTTCAATCCCTCTGAAAGACCATGGCAAAATTGACTTCGGAGTGCAGCATCGTTCCAACCAAGGCTGAAACCGGATCCATGCTTAAGACGGTAATGGCGGTTTATAATGTCACGGATGATGTTGCAGATAGCTGGAAGTTATGGATAAACATCCGACTGGCTTGATCCCAAACTAAGGAGCATAAAGGTGACCCCTATAAAACCCTAAGAGCTCACCCTGACTGCTAAGCACATACAAGGGTCTCAGAGGTAGACGATTGCATGCCCTCGTACCTAGACTGTCTGACACCTGAAAACCCTATAATAGTGAGGGGACACGACCACCGGCTCCCTGCACTTAATACGGAGGAAGTCAGGGTCACCTAGAATCAAGCCAGCAAGGAAACACAATACATGAAAGGACTTATCTGAACAAGCAGTAACAGAAGTCTCCAGCAGTGAACACTCCAATCCAGGAAGTAGTATAAACCGCAAAGTGAGGCAGTATGGGAGGGAATATAAAGGGAGGCAATTAGTGTAAATAGGTGACAGCTGGGAGAAGGAAAGGAGATGACAAAGTGAAAGCAAAACAAAGAACATCATGCAAGAGGTACAGAAGAACGTCTGTCAGACCTTCTCAGAGAGCTGGCGGTGACACTATTGCTAATTGACACCATGAGATTTAGCATGGCTGTCATAGCTGATCCAGGACGGCTCATACTGGGAGTAGTCAAAGTGCTGGGTGGGTGACTACTCCTCATGTTCCAGGCCGGGATTTGCCAGGCATAAAAACCAGCCAGCACTGCCAGGCATGGTGGATTTACCTCCCTCTGACAGTGGAGCTCAGGAGTCTGTGTGCTGTGAAGGCTGTGCTGGGATTTGAGGTTTGAGGCGGGCTGGAGGACTCAGGCCCCTCTAAAGGCGAACAGGCCGCCTATGAACTTGATGAGGCTGAACTGCTAACAGGGTGTGAATTAACGCCAAGGAGAAAGGTGACTTTTATTGTTTATGGACTTTCCTTGTGTGTGAACAAACACCAAGCTACCTGCATTTTGTGATACACCTTATCTGCATTTTGTTATACACCAATGTGTGAATAAACACCGCTGTTTGATTCAAGAACTGTGTACTTTGCCTCTATACTGCATCCGCTAGTCCTAACTACCAGAGCGAATCCCCACAATATATATATATATATATATATATATATATATATATATATTGCATTAGCATGAAAGCTTACAATTATAACATTTTATAACTAAGCCTGCACATTTTTTTATTCCAATTAAGGTCAACCAACGACATTACAGAGGACCCCTTGACTCTGAGTGTTGCATGTTACACTAAATGCCCAAAGGATCCAATTTACAGAGAGATGGCTGCACATTACTGGTTGATCTCCATAGTTGCCAATGAGAGGAGACAGTCCAGTGAATGTGTGCAACTCTTTCTCTAACTCACATTCATGATTATCGAGAATGAGAGTGCCTGTTCAGCCACTTGTCCTCTGCAAATCCGGAGGTCCCAACAGGCAGACTTCCCATTACAAAATATTTATGGTAGGTTAATTTGCTATAAACGTGTATAGTGGGAAAACACTTTAATACTGCTGATCACTAAAAATTTATCTTTTAAGGACAATGAAATCTTGGGTGCTTTGCTGTGCTGTATAAAAAACACTATGCTCTGTGCTACATGACACACAATACAACAATTAGCTCTCCTCCAGAAGAAAGAAAACCGTCTCCCTGGTGCCAGCATTGAAACATGGCTAAGAATAGTGATGGACGAACATCGGCCGGGACGATTCCCACAAAAAATATATATTTTAATCAGGGGCCATTTTTATGCGTCTTAGGCTACTTTCACACTGGCGTTTTGAATTCCGTTTGTGAGATCCGTTTAGAATGCATCAGTTTGGCTCCGTTCCGCCTCCATTCCGCTCTGGATGCGGACACCAAAACGCTGCTTGCATGGTGCGGAGCCAAACGGATCCGTCTTGACTTACAATGTAAGTCAATGGGGATGGACCCGTTTTCACTGACACAATATGGTGCAATTGAAAACGGATCCGCCCCCTATTGATTTTCAATGTAAGTCAGGACGGATCCGTTTTGACTTAGACTTTTTTTAAAAAGAATAATGCAAACAGATCCGTTCTGAACGGATACAAGCGTTTGCATTATCGGTGCGGATCCGTCTGTGTAGATACAAGACGGATCCGCACCGAACGCAGGTGTGAAAGTAGCCTTAAAGGGGAACTCTCAAAAATGTGCCGTGCTGGAGCCTAGAAAAATGTTATTTCCTATCGGTTTGATGTATACAGATGTGCAGCACTCCACGTTTTTGTATCCTGCAGAGTACATAAAAAAATGCATACATTAACGTAATTTTTTTTCTACCATGGAACTGTATGGTGAACGGACGCCACTGTACGGCATCAATCTGAGGCATCTGTTAACGCATACATTTTTGGTATGCATTAAATGGATGGCAAAAATAGGATCTGAACCCAGCCCTAGTGTCAGAATAAGCACCAGTACACAGCGGAGCAGCGTGGCGGAGAGGGGAGGCCGCCATGTACTGACAGAGCGCTACCTGGTCCTGGTGGTCTGATGAGGACTGTGCTTCCCAAGGATTATTTTCTACTGGGAAATACAGGGCACAGTATAATACACTAGAATCAATATAATTTAAAGATATTAGCCCTATTCCCGAATAATAATACAATTAGGTGGTCATTTATTATATAGAAATACGTCTATGTTAGGTGTATTTCTGACACAGATTGTGGCGCAAAGGTCCTTAGCACCGCAATCTGCATATTTTTCCCACTCATGCCACGTCTAGTTATGGCCATCCAGTTATTGGATACCACCGCCATACATTGACCGGATCACACCTCTGTACAGTGACCGGATAACTCTGCCATACCATGATCGGATAAAAGGGTATAAGAGGGCACAGTACAGGGAATGACTAGGGGCACTGCACAGGGTGTGGTAAGAGGGCACAATGCAGGGTATAAGGGGGGCACAGTACAGGGTGAGGGGCACAGTCACATAACCCTGTGACATTAGAAGGTCCTTATAATGAATGCGGTTCATACGCCACCATAATGAGAGGCAGAGGAGTGAGACAAGGGTGTGATTATGTGGCTAGAGATGTAACTGTCGGCCAGTACAGGCCCCAAAAATTAGGCAATAGGAATTCACCTGACAGCAAAGAACTTTGGATTCTGTGGCTGGAGGTACATTAGGCCGTCACTGGATAAAAATGTAACTGTCAACCACTACAAGCCCCAAAAATTAGGCATTCACCCGACATAAAGGCCTTTTATGCCGCTGTTTATACAGTACATAAGGCAAGGACCATTCTTTTTTCTGGGTGGTGGCGGATATGTGTGGGCTGGCATGAGGAAATTCAATTACACGTGGTCATCACAGGTGTTGAATTCCTCTGAGATCCATGTTCATTCATTTTAAAAAATGTGTGGTAGTCCACACTGTCGTGAGCTAGGCGAGTGCGCTTATCGGTTACGATCCCCCTGCTGCGCTGACCGTCCTTTCGGACAGGACAGTCGAAGAGGGGCATTACAAGGGTTATATGGCAAATTGTGCCAGCTCTGGCCACAGGTCAAGCCTGCACACCCAGGAGTCAAGGGGTTCCTCGCTTCTCAGAGCGTCCACATGTAGTCGGACACCTGTCTGTCTAGTCGTTCTCTGAGGCTGGATCCGGAGAGGGGCTGTCGATGGGTTGACTGCATGAATGATCTCATATCCGAAGTGACCAACACATCTTCAAACCACCCTCTTTTTGCAGGTGCGGTAGGATTGGTACCCGCACCTGTTTCGCTGTGGGTGGAAATTCCTCTGCCAGTGCCCGCAACAGTATAATGCAGCATCTCTCAGAGCAAGGCCTGGAAATGCTGCATTCTGACAGCCCACTATGATGCTGGCAACATGTCCGCTATTTTGTGTTTGTACAAGGGGTCTAAGTACGTTGCCATCCAGTACAGGTCCTTGACCTTTATGCTTTTTATACGGGGGTCCCTCTTCAAACACTGGAGCATGAAGGCCCCCATTTGCACTAATTGGAAGTGGTGAAGCGGCCTGGCTCCTGCTCATCGCCCAGGAGAATGTCGTCCTCGGTCTCCTCCCCCCAGCCACAGACAACACCAGGGATCCCAGAAAAGTTTAAAGCCTGCTCTTCTTGCTCCTCCTCCTCCTCCCCCCAGCCACCATCCTCCTCTGACTCCTCTTCAGACTCCTGCTGACTTAGATGGAGTACCCCCCCTTGGGAATTCATTCAGCATTGCGACTTCCTCATCTTCCAGCTCCTGCTCCTCGACGGCTTGATCAATGACACGACGCAATGCACGCTCCAGAAAAAAGGCATAAGGTACGATGTCCCTGATAACGCCCTGGCTGCGACTAACCAGTTTGGTGATCTCATCAAATAGCAGCAGAAGTCTGCATGCGTCGCGCATGAGCAGCCACTGGCGCAGTGAAAAAAAAACAAGCTCCCCATAACCTGTCCTGCCGCAGAGTTCGCACAGGTAGTCGTTAACGGCACATTTCTGCTTGAGCAGCCCATCAAGCATATACAAGGTGGAGTTCCAGCACGTCGGGCAGTCACAAATCAGACATCTGACGGGCAAGTGGTGTCGTCGCTGAAAGTCAGCAAGATGAGCTATGGCTGTGTAAGATCTTTTAAAATGGCCAGAGATTTTCCTGGCCTGTCCCAAGACGTCCTGGACCCCGGGGTATTTGGCAACGAATCGCTGCATGACTAAGTTCAGGACGTGTGCCATGCACAGCACGAGTGTCATTTTGCCCTGTTTCAGCGCACTCAGCATATTGGCACTGTTGTCGCACACCACTTTACTAACTGTCAAATTGAGTGGGGTTAGCCACTGATCGGCCTGTGAGCGCAGAGCTGAAAGGTGTGGCTCTTGGCTTCCAGGCACAACAGCCGCAGCACAGCATGGCAACATCTCACCTGGCACGTCAAATAGGTTCTGGGGAGCTTGGGGGGTGCAGCGGAAGAGGCGGTAGCAGTGGAAAAGGAGGAGTCAGCCGAGGAGGAGACGAAGGATGGAGTAGGAGGAGCAGAAGAAGAGGCAGGCCTGCATGCAATCCGTGGCGGTAACACCAAATCCACACGGGTGCCACAGGTTACATGCTTGATGGCCGTCAGAAGGTTCACCCAGTGGGCAGTAAAAGTTATGTACCTTCCCTGCCCGTGTTTGCTAGACCACGTGCCTGTGGTCAGATGTATCTTGGCACCGACACTGTGTGCCAGAGATATTAACTTGCCGCTGAACGTGTCCATATAGTTCAGGGATGCCCTTCTAGGAGAAATATTTCCTTCCGGGGACCTTCCATTGCGGTGTGCCAATGGCCACAAATTTTCTAAAGGCCTCCGAGTCTACCAATTTATATGGCGGTAGTTGGCGGGCTAACAGTTCCGACAAGCCAGCGGTCAGCCGTTGGGCAAGAGGATTATCCAGCGTCATCATTTTTTTACGCTCTAACATTTGGGCCACGGAAGACTGCCTTGTGCCAGATGAACGCTACGTCGGCATGGTGAAAGGTGGAGTGGAGGACAAATGGGAGGAGAGAGGAGAAGGAAGGAGAAGAGGCAGGACGTGGAGCGCCGGGAGTGTGGCTTTGTGGGTTCTGACGGCGTTGCTCCGACTGGGCTCAGTGATGGGAGGCCAGGTGCCTTCTTAAGGCGGTCATCCCTAGGTGAGTGTTGGGCTTACCACGACTTATGCGTTGACAGCACAGGCTGCAGATGGCAACACTATTATCAGCAGCTGACACGTTAAAAAAGCCCACACTGTCCTGGGAGTGCAAGATGTGACTGTGCATGGTGGCTGGCTTGCTCCAGATACATTAGCAGTCGGCTTTTTGCCTCCTGTGCACTGCGAGTTCTGCCTGCTCCTTCTCTCCCTCTGAACTCCCCTCCTCTTCCTCTCTTGTGGGCAACCACAGGACGTCTATCGACACATCATCATTGTCAACTTCACCACCACTGACATTAGAAATCTTGGAGTAGGCTGCAACAGCGGGGACCACCCTCCTTGGGCTGATCTGGGTACTGTTGTCAGACCGCTGGGTGGCGGCCATTGCTACCTCCTCTTCCTCTTCCGATGCCAAGAATGGCTACGCATCGGTATGGTCTGGGAATGGATGGGAAAATAATTCCTCGAGTGGAGGGGCTATGGTGGTGGTGGTGGTGTTGTCTTTCGGGGTGCGCACAGCAGAGAGTGAGGAGGGTGCAGATACAGAGGATGAGGAGGGTGCAGAAACGGAAGGCTGAGTGAGCCACTCAACCAACTCTGGTGCGCCCTTTGAAGTTATTGCACGCGCCTTCTCCAACTTCCCACTTAGGCTCCGGCCTGGTGCGCCTGACTGACCCCTACCATCCCTGCAGAACGGTCTGCCTCTTCCTCTGCCTGTCATAAATGACCCTCTGCCTAAGTCCGTAGAGAAGAGTAGTATTTGTGGAAGAAGGTATATCGCAGCCTTCAATCAATATTTGGTGGAAGAAGGTATATAGAAATAGCACCCATCAAACAGTATTTTATGGAAGAAGGTAAATGACATCTGTGGCAAACATCGCCACTTACAGAATGTCTTTCTTCTCTGTACCTCTTCCCCTCCCCCCTTTTCCTGTCCCATTGTTTCCCCAACAGGGTGTTGTCTCAGGGACACTGGGAGACCAGTTTAAACTAGCTGCAGTGTCCCCCCTCAACCTCCCATCAGCCCTTGCTATTGTCTGGCCCCACTTCTCCTTGTACCATAGTAATCTATGTATTGTATGTAAATGAGGCTGTTGGAGGTTTGAAACCAGGTGCGCATGCCTAGTAAAGTCAGTTGACTCCCAAACTGTGTGTCGTCCAGTCACTGGGGAAATTGTCTCTTGGATATTGACCTGCTTCTTCAGCTACAAGGGGATTTAAGTGAAGATATTGAGGGTATACCGTGAAGCTCTGCAACAATTGGTGGCAAGCGGCGGGATACAAGCCTTGCAGCACAGCAAAGCAGCAGTTCGTTGAAACAGCTATTCGGATATACCGGAGTTCGAGAATATGTGAAGTCATACGAACGAACGGTGAATGGAGACGAATTATGCAACATTGAAACGAACTATGTTAAAGGAATTATTCGAAGCAAGGGGAAGAAAAGCCAGCAACAAAACCAAAGCTACTCTTGTGGCCGAACTCATGGAGGGGGACAGAGCGACCACTGCGGCAACTCCACAGGAGACAGAGCCAACGGAATTTACAAGAGAGCTCAATAGCAGGTTAGCTTTTTACCCAAACACCCCCTCCGTGGAGACACTAGAAAGACTGTTAGCAGATGTACACAAGTACATTGTAGCTAAGCAAAACGCTATTCAGCGAGTCGGGGAAGGAGCCCCAGCGCCCACCAGCACTACCCAGGGAAAAGCTAAGATTCCCTACCAAGCTTTTAAAAATTACACAGAAGGAGAAAGTGATATTGACGAATACCTACAGGATTTCGAAAGATTGTGCCAACTACACGACATCAGCCTAGCCGACCAAGTACCCCTGCTGGCAGGTAGATTGTCAGGCCGCGCCGCAGAGGCATACCGGACCGTCCCAGACGAAGACATCAGGAATTATCCCAAAGTCAAACAAGCCATCCTAGCACGATATGCCATTACCTCTGAGGCATACCGACTCAAATTCCGGGACATCAAGAAACAAACAAAAGACTCACACACTCAATGGGCACACCGACTACAGCGAGCCACCAAGGGGTGGATGGAAGCAACACGGGTCACCACTATGGAAGAGATGTTCCAGTTGATAGTAATGGAGCAGTTTTTTAATGGACTAACCACAGAACTG
The DNA here is from genome assembly GCF_905171765.1 of Bufo bufo. NCBI lineage: Eukaryota > Metazoa > Chordata > Amphibia > Anura > Bufonidae > Bufo > Bufo bufo. The sequence goes on along the minus strand of NC_053389.1, from coordinate 394,437,930 downwards.
CAAAATTGGGTACGAGATCACAAACCCCGTACCCTACCAGAGGCAGCCAAGCTAGCTGACGAGTTCCAAGACACCAGGCGAGACCAACGCACACCACACCGGACCACGTATGGATCTACCACCCCTCTGCCAGCAGTGACTACCTTGGCTCACCCACGACCAGCCGCGAGCCACAACCAGTACCCTCCTAGGTACAATACCCGACCACCGATCCGCTGCCACACCTGCAACCAACAGGGGCACATCCAGAGAGACTGCCCAGATAACCGACCGCGCCAGAACTGGAACCACCAGGGTCCTCCTCTCCCCAATCGGGCTGCAGTACACTGCTGCCAGAGAGAATCTGTGCTCCCAACATCCACAGTCACCTCAATAGAAGAGCCTCTGTGGATCCTACACGATGTAAACCCCATACAAGCCGCCTCAGACAACCGCCAGGGGCACCGCCAGGTGGTACACATGGAAGGGAAGAGTATACAAGGATTACGTGACTCTGGGGCCACGTTAACCCTGGTCCAAAATCATTTGGTGCCTAAGCACACCCTCACCGGAGACTGTGTAGCTGTACGGGTGGCAGGGGGAGCAATTTACAAAGTTCCCACTGCCAAGGTGCATTTGAATTGGGGTGCAGGGCATGGAAATGTGGAGGTGGGAATTATGCAGGATTTGCCCGGTGATGTTATTTTGGGCAACGACTTGGGGGAGCTCACCTCTGCTTTTGTCCCTCAACCAACTATCCAAGAGGCCTACCCGGTTGTTACCCGGCAGCAAGCACGCACCACGGCTCCATCCGATCACTCTGAGGCTCAGGTAAACAATATGCCACACACCCCTCCTATTCTCCCCTGGGATGCCCCCCTGGAATTTGGCAGTGAGGTGGCCCTAGATCCCTCCCTGCAGGTATATAAAGATAGGATACACAAGGACCAAGGAGGGTTGGAGGGAGAGAGATATGCTTGGGACAAAGGTCTCATATACCGCTATGCAGAGAAGGTAGTAGCAGGGTCCATACCCGTGCCCACTAAGCAGTTAGTGGTACCCCGAAAATATAGACAAGAGTTGCTGCGCATCGCGCATGATATACCATTATCAGGACATTTAGGAATCAGCCGAACGAAACATCGGCTGACACAGAACTTCTTCTGGCCAGGTATCTCAAAGGATATTAGACAATACTGTCAAACGTGCGATACCTGCCAGAGGGTAGGGAAGAGAGCGGATCGCTATAAAGCCAAACTCAGATCCCTGCCCATAATTGAAGAACCCTTCAATCGAGTAGCTGTAGACATAATAGGACCCCTAGCGAAACCCAGTCCCTCCAGCAAGAAATACATCTTGACCGTAGTGGACTACGCCACTAGATACCCAGAGGCAGGGGTGTTGACCAATGTACATGCAGAGACTACAGCCGATGCCCTTATGCGAATATTCTCCCGTATAGGATTTCCCCGGGAGATTATATCGGATAGGGGCAACCAGTTCACTGCAGAGGTCACCCACCAACTCTGGAAAGTGTGTGGGGTAAAACCGATCTTAAACTCCGCCTACCACCCCCAGTCCAACGGGCTCTGTGAACGGTTTAACGGAACACTTAAACAGATGATCCGCACGTTCATAGACACTCAAAAAGACTGGGAACGGTTTTTGCCCCACTTGCTCTTTGCCTATAGGGAAGTACCCCAAGAATCCACGGGATTCTCCCCTTTTGAATTATTGTTCGGGAGGAGAGTGAGGGGTCCCTTAGACCTTATCAGAGAACACTGGGAGGGAGGGGTAACTACGAATGGTACCCCTATTGTCCCATACGTGCTGGAGTTTAGGGAACGCTTGGAGGCTCTGACCCAGACGGTACGTACTAACCTCCAAGCAGCCCAACAACGACAGCGCAGATGGTATGATAAGGGGGCCAGGGACCGCAGCTTTCAGGTCGGGCAGAAGGTGTTAATCCTACGGCCAGTCCCTAATGACAAGCTGCAGGCCTCCTGGCAGGGCCCATACAAGGTGGTGGAGCAAATCTGCGATACTACCTATGTGATCGGCCCGTGCGCTGGAGCAGGGGGCAGACGCATGCTCCATGTGAACATGCTGAAGCCCTACTACGAGCGCATAGAAGAGGTGACCGCTATTTGCGTCTCTGCCGCAGAGGACTTTGACAATTTACCTCTCCCAGACCTCCTAGAGAAAGAGGACCTGGAAGAGGTTCAGTTAGGTGAACGGCTGAGTCCCCAGGAAAGGGTGCAGGCTCATAGTCTAATAAGGGAAAAAGGAACCACTTTTTCTAATCTCCCCGGGTACACCCCGTTAGCCACCCACAGAGTAGAAACACCAGGGCAGACCCCTCTCCGCCAACCTCCTTACCGCATACCTGAATCCGTAAAGGATAATATGCGCAAGGAAATTGAAGAAATGCTACAACTAGGAGTCATAGAGCACTCTGAAAGCCCTTGGGCCTCCCCAGTAGTTCTGGAGCCGAAGTGGGATGGGACTACCCGCTTCTGCGTAGACTACCGGAGGCTTAATGATAAGACCGTATCCGATGCCTACCCTATGCCCCGGATAGACGAGCTCCTGGACAAAATGGCCAGGGGCCAATACCTCACCACAATAGATCTTTGTAAGGGGTATTGGCAGATTCCCCTAGCCGAAGACGCCATCCCTAAGTCGGCGTTTGTCACCCCGTTTGGCCTGTACCAGTTTAATGTCATGCCATTCAGGATGAAAAACGCTCCGGCTACTTCTCAGAGGATGGTGGATCGGCTATTGGATGGGTTCCAGGAGTACGCTTGCGCCTATCTAGATGATATAGCGATCTTCAGCCACTCCTGGACTGAACACCTGACCCACATAGGAGCCGTACTAGACTGTATTAGGGAGGCAGGATTAACTCTGAAACCCAGTAAGTGCCATATAGGGATGGCAGAAGTCCAATACCTAGGACACCGGGTAGGGAGCGGCCAACAAAAACCCGAACCGGCTAAGGTAGAGGCTGTAGCCAAATGGCCAACCCCTCGTACCAAAACTCAAGTACAGGCATTCCTAGGGACCGCAGGATACTACCGTACTACTACCCCTCAATCAGTATTTGGCAGAAACAGGTATATGGAACCCCTCAATCAGTATTTTGTTGAAGCAGGTGTATTGCAGCCCTCAATTAGTATTTGGTGGAAGAAGGTATATAGCAATAGCACCCCTCAATCAGTATTTTGTGGAAGAAGGTATATGGCACCCCTCAATAAGTATTTGGCGGAAACAGGTATATGGCACCCCTCAATCAGTATTTTGTGGAAGCAGGTGTATCGCAGCCCTCAATCAGTATTTAGTGGAAGAAGGTATATAGCAATCGCACCCCTCAATCAGTATTTTGTGGAAGAAGGTATATGGCACCCCTCAATCAGTATTTGGCGGAAACAGGTATATAGCATCCCTCAATTAGTATTTGGCGGAAACAGGTATATAGCACCCCTCAATCAGTATTAGGCGGAAACAGGTATATGGCACCCCTCAAACAGTATTTTGTGGAAGCAGGTGTATCGCAGCCCTCAATCAGTATTTGGTGGAAGAAGGTATATAGCAATAGCACCCCTCAATCAGTATTTAGTGGAAGAAGGTATATGGCACCCCTCAATCAGTATTTGGCAGAAGCAGGTATATGGCACGCCTCAATCAGTATTTGGCGGAAACTGGTATATAGCACCCCTTAATCAGTATTTGGCGGAATCAGGTATATAGCACCCCTCAGTCAGGATTTTGTGGAAGAAGGTATATTGCAGCCCTCAAGCACTTTTGTTTGGGGGCAACAGGTATATCACACCCATTGCAATTAGTTACTCCAATAGCGTTTGTCCCTCTATCTAGCTGCGGTATCGCAGCAGAACCCGCACACAACTGCCGCACAATACAAATACACTATAATATAATTTCTATGTTAGAAAGCAGGGCCGTTTCTAGGGGCGGGCGGGCCGGGCGGCCGCCCGGGGCGCTGTCATAAGGGGGGCGCCGGCAGGGGCGCCCTCTTGTCGTTTCTCTGCCTTGCGCCCTGGCTCCCTCCCTCTGAGATCTCGCCTGCCCTGCGCCCGAGTGCCGAGTCCTCTCACTCTTCAGACAGTGCCCGTACGTACTACCGAGTCCAGTCACTCTGCTCCGGTACGTGCGGGCGGCACTTACTGACATCACACGCCTGCTCCTCCCACTAGGCGGCGCAGGCGCGTGACGTACAGTGAGTGAGTGAGCGCCGCACTGCCTGCCTGTTACCGCCCGCCCTGAGCCCCTGAGAAGTGCTGATGCTGAAAAGAAGCCTGCTGTGAGGCGAGTGATGGTCTGTGGGGGGGGGGAGCATTAATTACAATGGGGGTGGGGGCCACTGTGGGAGACATGAAAATGGGGGCCACTGTCACTGTGTTAAGTTTAATAAGGATCACTATGGACATTATTTAGAATGGAGGCTGCTGTGGGTGTCATTACTCATTATAACTGTATAATGTCTGATAGGCCTAGTCCTGAGCTGAGTTATATTACCCTGCCCATGCCCTGTATAATAATGTACCCATCCCTGATCCCCAGCGGGGTAATATAACTAAGGGGTATCAGGGTACATTATTATACAGGGCAGGGTAATATAACTCAGGACTAGGCCTATCAGACATTATACAGTTATAATGACACCCACAGCAGCCTCCATTCTAAATAATGTCCATAGTGATCCTTATTAAAAAATAATGTCCCCCCACAGGCAGGCCCTGCGGGCGGCGGCGCTCACTCACTGTACGTCACGCGCCGCGTGACGTACAGTGAGTGAGGTGAGCACCGCCGCCCGCACTGCCTGCCTGTTACCGCCCGCCCGGAGCAGTGCTGAGAAAGAAGCCTGCTGTGAGTGAGAGCCTGAGTCTGTGGGACAGTGGGTCACTGGGTGCGTCACTGTGACCGTCCGTGCAATGTGGTGACACATTTTCTACAATGGGGAGACACTTATTTCATTGAGCAGTTTTGAGGGGGGGGGGGGGGGAGGTTTTTTTTGACCCTCGCCCTGAGAGAAATTTTACCTAGAAACTGCACTGTTAGAAAGTATATTATAAGTATATCACACCTATACCAGTCCTTAAAAGGACTTTTGTGGCCCTATTAGCTAGCGTTTGGTGTCCCTAACTGCCCCTGCTCCAAAATACAACCTCTCCCTACACTGGCAAAACACATAATGTAAAATGGCTGCCAGATCGTGTTCCGTTATAGGGTTGGGTGTGTGTCCATGTGCTGGAAGGTCTCAATTGACTGTCCTGTCCCACCTGATGGATGTGTCATGGGTCAAAGTTCGTCGCTATGCAAAAAAATATGGCGTGTGCGAATATTGCCATATGTTCGCATGTTCGGCGAATCGCAATCGAGAAAAGTTCGCCGCAAAACGACCGCCAGGTGAACCGCAAGGCTATCTCTAGCTTAGAATATCAGCCAAACCAGATACAGCCATCTGTAGAAGAAATGTATCTAAGTATGACAGCAATCTAGGTTTAACAGTGCAGCAGTAGAGTTATATACATGGGCCTGTGTACATACACTACCTTTTACACTGATGAAAGAGTAGTGCCCGTGGACTGCAGGGTGAGCTGCTAGTTGCCCATCACTCTACTAAACCCCACAAACAATTGTAGTGATGATAATTACCATAGAATAGATTACTAGCATCATTATGATAACTTAAAGGGAACCTGTCACCTCCTAAAAACATCCCTAGCTGGCAGCAGTACCGTTCTCATGTCAAACAGCTCAACGGCGGGGGTCCCAGGTGTCGGACTCCCACCAATCAGATATTGATGACCTATCCTGAGGATAGGTCATCAATATAAATTGCTGCACAACCCGTTTAAGGCCCCTTTATACTGGCCAAGCATCAGCCAAATAATCGCCAACAAGCTTCGTAGGAATGCTCATTAGCAATTATCTGGTGGTGTAAAGGTGTTGCCAATTACCCGGTGAACGATCAAAACTCTCGTTCATCGGCTAATATGAAAGTGCCATCTAAACGTGACAGCAGATCGTGCCATCTAAACAGCATTTTGCTGCCGGCAAACAATGATTCTTTATGGAGATAAGCGAGGGTATTAGCAATCGCTTCGCCCTTTACTGTGGAGGAGATTGCTGCATGTAAATGCAGCGGTCTCCTTCAAAAACGAGCAGGAGCTTCTGGGAAGGAATGGTTCCTTCTCGACAATCGTCTGTTATATAGAGCAGTGTAAAGGGGCCCTTAGAGTGAAAATCAAGATATATCAATATATAGGTTTGAATATGATTTTGCACAGAATAGGTTCAAACCGAGTTATACTCCAATTCCAAATTCCCCAATTAAAGGGAATCTCTCATCAATTTTTTTCCAGGCCAGAACTTTTCTTTTTTGATTATACTATTCAATTGGCTCTGCAGGTATTTGTCAGTAGAGAAATCTGCTGTTGTACATTGTGTCCATTGACATCCATCATTCCTTTCCTCCTCTTCCTCAAAATCTTGAGCCTACCTGTAAGGGCTCATACACACAAATTATGGATCTACAAAACACGGATACCGGACGCATGCATTCCATATTTTGGAGAAAGGAACGGCCGGCCACTAAAAGAACAGTTTTATCCTTGTCCGTAATGCGGACAATAATTAGACATGTTCTATTTTTTTTTTTTTGCGGAACCGCCTTGCAAACATACAGACACATTTTTTCTTGCAGCCCCATTAAAGTGAATAGTTACGCATACAGGCAGCAAAAAAGAGGAATTGGCATGGAAAAAATATGTTCGAGTGCATGAGCCCTAAGGCTGGACTAGACTTTAGACTAGAGAGCATAAAATATAATCCAGACAGTAAACATCTAAAGCTAGTTTCAGACTAGCGCTAGAGATACCGCAGGGTATTCCATAAGGGAACAGCCTGCCGAATCTCTTTGCAACCCAGCATTACTGGAAGTTTGTAATTCTCCGTTAAGCCTCATTAACTATAATGAGGACCAGCGGAGATCCGGATGCAACCTGGCAGATATGCCGAGAATCGTCCCGAAGAAAACTGCTGCGCAAAGAGACCTGACAGGCTGTTCCCTGGATCTCTAGCTGGATCATTAGCCTACATAAGAAACACTGGGGCACATTTATTAAGACCAGAATTTTAGAAGACAGATCACTGAAGTTATATAGAGTTGCCGGCCTCTACATAACTTTGGCGCATCCACCGCCAATTCTAAATTTAAGACAGCTTCCTTGCTGCCTTACATTTAGACCATTTTCTACGCCTAAGCCATGCATAGAAAATTATGAATGAGATAGGCCTTGCGGCCCGTCCCCTACCTTGCCCACGCCACGGCCCCTTTTTTAGATCTGAGCGGGGAAGAAGTTGCAGATTCTGCATGTGACAGAATCTGCGCCAGATGTACATCACAGAAGTGTTGTATATCTGTTCATAAAGGACCCCTACTGTTTTTAAATATTAGTTTTCTTCCTGTTTGAAAGTTCCAAATGGTAGTATGTTAATAATAATGTTACAGGAAAATATGTCTCTCAGCCAGAACCTCAACCTGATGACCACACAAATATGCCTAATAATTGGATATAGTGTATATTGATATCCAGTGGTATTCACCCATTGAGTGATATCAGTATGGCCAGTAGCCATTTGGTCATTGTGTCCCTTGTTAGCATATCAAAGGCAGGAAGGCCACATTGTAAAAGCAGTTGGACAACATTCTCATTGGCCAACAGATTGGGAAGATATTTGTGTAGTCACAGGGTGGAGTCCATGGTGGGGGATGGGACACCGGAACATATAGGTGACATGAGTCCCTCTCTCTCTTCCTGCGACCCCCTGGACCAACATCACTTCAGGAGCAAGCTAAGTTATATACTATGTGTGCGTATGTGTGTATGTATATAAGTATAATATCCCAGTAGACTTTATATGTGTGCATATACCGTATTTTTCGCCCTATAAGACGCACCTAGGGTTTTAGAGGAGGACAATAAGAAATTTTTTTTTTTTTTATTAGACCTCAGATCAGACCTTAGCTAACAACCCCAATCAGACTCCCAATGTTAATAAGACCCCAACAAGACCTCAGATCAGACACACAATCAGACCTCAGCTCAAACCCCAATGTGAATGACCCCCAATCAGACCTCAGACCCCAATCAGACCTCATATCAGCCCCCACTGTCTGTCTCTCATATTATCACCTAACAGCCTTCAATGCCTCATATCAGCCCTCAGTAGCCCCCATTGCCTCTCATATTGGCCCCTAGCAGCCCCCATTGCCTTATATCAGCCCTCTGTAGCCGACATTGCCTTTCATTTTGGCCCCCAGCAGCCCCCATTGCCTTATATCAGCCCTCTGTATCCCCCATTGCCTCTCAAGTTGGCCCCCAGCAGCCCCCAATGCCTATCAGCCCTCTGTAGCCCCCATTGACACTTATTTTGGCCCCCAGCAGCCCCCCTTGTTGTATAGCAGCCCTCTGTAGACCCCATTGCCTCTCATTTTGGCCCCCAGCAGTCATGTTAGCCTCCATTGTCTCAGATCAGCCCCCAGCCTCATGTTTAATAAAATAACACTTACCTCTCCTGCTCCTGGACGCCGCCGCTCCTCACCGCCCGCGATCTTCTTCCTCCTGCTGTCGGCTGTGCTGGTAACCAGCGCGCACAGCGTGAAGTCACAGAGCGCCCTTACGCTGTGTGCAGCCACTGCACAGCTGACAGCCGTGGACCAGGAAGCGGTGAGTACAGAGCCTTCACCACTTCCTGATCCTCCGGTACTAATGAGTACTTCCATAATGGAAGAGCTCATTAGTATTCACCCCATAAGACGCAGGGACATTTTCCCCCCACTTTTGGGGGGAAAAACGCATCTTATGGGGTGAACAATACGGTAGATATTTGTAGTCTGCAATTGTATTACCAGTAGATTATATATGCTATTTATGCATGAGTCACTATATATACATGTACTAATGGTCAGGTACTGGATGCGAGTTGGTTAGAAGTGTAGATCCAGTAGAAAGTATATTGGAGGAATCTGGATATACTGTATATACATACACATTATTAGCCACATTTGCTTAGCATTCCGGGAGGGCAGGAACGGAGGCAGCTGTGTGTGGTGGTGTCCTCTATGTTATTTGTAGTGTCTGTATCTGCAAGGGTTGTATGTTACTCCTGAAGGACTGGAGGGGTGTAATACACAGAATAAGAGGGTTATATAGGAAACAAAAACTTGGGAATAGAATAAAAGGGATGGAATACGGAGATAGACATAAATCTCTAATTTCCGATAAGCAAAAATCCCCTTCATCAAATAAGATTTCATATATCAAGAAATATTATTAAATATTATCTATTATTTTAATGTTCATTTCATCTTTCCAGTCTGTAAAGGATGATGATTTTCCAGTTGTCTAATTGGTCAGAATATTTTAATTTTTTTTACTAATATGTATTGTACTGTATTAGGCATGTACTCAGGCTTGGACTGGCCCACAGGGGTACAGGGGAATCCCCCGGTGGGCCCCTGAGCAAGGTGGGCCCCTAGTCTCCCACCCCCTGCACAAGTGGCACATAACACATTAGATTTAGTACACTACATACATATATTCAATGTACAGCACCTCAACCAGCTTATGTTCATATAAAAAAAACTTGTTAGATTATTTATTATATTTGAATGTATCCGTACGGTGGGCCCCCAAAATAAATTTTACTGGTGGCCCCTAGGTACCCCAGTCCGACACTGCATGTACTATGTCATTTTATGCAGCAGGGGAGGTAATGGTTGGCAATGGTTGGCGGTAACAGGGTTAACCACCCTGTTACACCTCTTCTGGTAGAGAGGGCTGGTCTGACTTTCTGCAGAAGGGGGAATTCTAGAATAGAGATTCAGGCTAGAGGAGTACTAGGATGAAAGGGGATGTGAGAGGTTCTGTCCTGATAGTGGGAGGAGTTGTGAAGTAGCTCGTAGAGCATCGGCTCCCATGAACTGTTCAGAATCCTAATTATCACTCTCCTACCAGAACGACAACTGACTACATCCTCAAATAAAGCCTTGAGATTCCAGACAGCTGAGTGATCGTCGAGATAGAGCTCTAAAGACACTGCTGCAAAGTGAAGGACAACAGCCAAGCCACCCATTACCATACAACCATTAGGCCAGCATCACCTAAGTGCAGAACTGCCGCCATCCAACAAGCCACCATACCTCCTTAGCTGGTGCCAGAGATTTGCACTTAAAGCCTGCTGGTACTGTATGTATTTCAAGTTCTATGTTGCACTTACTAAAAAGGACTTTGTTATGTTTAACTGTGGCCTGATTCTTCAGTACTTTACTTTCACTTCAACAGACCCCAGGGATCAGTGGCCTGAGGTAGGACACCGTGGCACAACATTAAACCAGGGCTACTACCACTCCCATCCTCTATACCGGCTCTCGCGGGGGGCTTGCGGCACCAGAAACTAAATCGTGCTTGGGTCCAGAAGAAGCAGAAGGCTCCATTTACTGTGAATTTAGAAGTACCTACTAATGAATGGACCATGTCTGATTCACTTCAACCTGTTTAAGTATGAGATCACTACACCAGGGGAACAATAGAGCAGGAAAGCTACCAAGCATGTCAATCCACCATTTAATGCAGGCGAAGGTGGACTAGAAGGATAATATCACGGACACTCCCATGACAGGTGCCAGAAGATCAGAGACTGGCTACATGTGGTTTTATCTGATTGGTTCCTTGTGGATCATTTTTGTCTGTGTTGTTTTGGTAATGACCACACCTTATGCAGGTGTTGTTAGTTTGGTCATTTAACTTCCCCTATTTATTACTGCTTACCCCTTCTGGGGGTGCGGTTTATAGCTTCAGTTTCTGGACTCTGGGCTAGCTGGTTGTTGGTTCTCGGTTACGCTCCTGGCGCTGCCTTTGCTCCACGTGAAGTGTCGTCTTCCCTATTTGTATTTTGTTTGTTTTATTTCCCTGTCTTTTGTATCTAGGCCTGAGGGAGACTCCTGTTCATACTTATGGAGGAGGAATAGGTTGTATCAAGTCCTGTCACTATACCAGGGACCTACACGGTGTGTTAGGGCTCTAGGTTCCTGTGTATGAACTTTTTTACCATCAAGGTCAGTTCACACTGATAGTTAGTTAGGACTTGGATTAGGGTTGTTCTAGGAGGTGACCTTGTCCTTTACCCTAGTCTGCAGGCCTAGTTCCTCCTGTGCTCGGTGTGGAGTTTCCCACCCACACCGCATCCGTGACAGATAAAAAGCAGGGGGTGCTACTAGAGAGGAAGTAACATAATGTACATAAAAAAACAAACAATATTTTTATTGCATGTACTTTATATTGCAATAATACTTAATTGGAAATGTTCTATTTATTGCATAGTAATACTTGCCATAGGATAACCTCTTTAAAGGGATCTTTCACCGGCAACCTCCCTATCCAACTGATTGCATAGACACATAGCTGTCGTTCATCTGATTAAAATGCTGTCTTTCTTTTGTTGATTTGAGGGTTATGATACTTTTTCCTAATATGTCAATTAGACTTTTGGTGCAATGAGGGCATCACCATCACTTTTGTTGCACCCAGTCTCTATTCCAAGCTCCAAGTTTCAGACAAGTTGTGAGACACAAAAACATGTGTGACTTGTCTGCAACTTACTGTCACAAACTGTGATTTGGTTGTGACAACTTGGCCAAGTCACAGGCAAATTGCGTGTCTTGCAACTTGTGGCACAAAATCCATTGGATTTTTTGTGACTGTCGCAGTGGAAGCATGTCGCGTGTCATGTTGCGACACCATTGACAATCATTATACCAAAGAAGTCACGCAACACCTCACAGTGTAGCTGAAATTAATGGTCAGGGTATTGACCATGTAGCTGAAACTAATGGTCAGGCTACTGACCATGTAGCTACAAATAAGGGTCAGGATACTGACAGTGTAGCTGAAACTAAGGGACAGTGCTAGCTTAGAAATGAATCATGTTGCAATGCAATTTGCATATTTGCTGCAAGCATGACCCCAGAATTGCAAAAAATCCATACATTTCTATGCTAGCACCACTATACTACGATCCTTGGGTGTGACAGCTGTTGTACGACCAAGATGGCCATGTAGCTGAATCCTAAATGTGAACGTCACAAAGTAATGTATGCGGTTACATTCTTTGGTAACATTTAGTATTGATGTAGTCTATGAAGACTGTGGAGAATGAAACTCCTGAACCCCATAAACCCTTAGCAGCTAGGAATAAAGACATGACAACCTTCTTTTGTTGGGTGAGAGTCGGTCACAGCTTTATTACTCATTTCTTTATTAACCAACTTTTATTTTATAACTGACCCAACATCAACAAATTTTTGGAGTCTCCAGAAGCAGTATGCCCCACAGACTCCCTCTGTGGGCAAGTCCGCCTTCTTCTCCATTTTGCTTTTAGCACCGACCTCCGCTGTGACTTTACATCATAACCTGAAATTGAAACCAAACTGTAACAATCAATCACTAAAACCAGGGCGGGAGGGTGGGGAGCTGCCTGCTGGAGCCGTAGAGGAAGAGGCAGAGCCCTGCCGCCTCCCCAATTTAACCCCTGCTGTGCGTACCACTTTGATTAACCAATCAATAGCGAGGGGGGGGGGGCATAAGCTAAACAACCCTAACCTGTGGCAATCCACCCACCCGTCCGGGGAGAGACACCCCTATAATAATGGAACATCTGAACTCACTGCTAGCTGCAAGTCCCTTAACCCTTTGTCTCCGTCTCCCCAGTCCATGCCGCCGTCGCTTAACCCCCTCGGCGCCACACATAATGAACAATTGTGTGCCACTGCTGCCATGATATAAAAAGCGCCTGGAATACCACAGGACCATCGGAGCTGTAGCAGTGGGGGATTTTACAGATGAGTATGGGCTTGGTTACCATTATAGCAGATATATAGCTGGCCAAACTTCTTTAATACAAACTAGGCAATTTCTCTAAAATAAAGACCTAAGGGTTCCCCCATCAGTCTGCACACAGGAAACAATCATGATTTTATGAAGCGTGAAATACACTTCTATTGATTTGTTTAATATAGATCAAGTGTCATGGAGATTCCCTCCTTTCCAAAAATAGCAAATACAGTCATGAATATCACAAAGAACAGTCACCATACTATTCCAGGATGTTCACACGTCAAATGGCTGAGGTCCAGTATATGACTTCAAAAGTACATCAGGAAGCCTGTGACACATTGCAGAATAATGAGGGTCATAACTATTTATCTCAGCAGATTAACAACTACCTACATCCACATATTGATTGAGATGTAGCAGAGCTCTCTGTGCTGGCACATAGTGTTCCCTCTGTATCCTGAATTGCAGTTTTAGCTTGCACAAACAATTTCTAATAATTAGCAGCAGTAAAAAGCAAACAAAAAAAATCCAATGGATATTAATAAATAAATATTTGTAACATAAGAAAATGTAGGGAAGAGAGGGATGCAAATGAGCTCTTAACAAGCTCTGCCTCTAATACCACCAGATATAAGGCAGCCATCCTATAAGTCAGTGTTCCACCCTTTAAATAGACCTTGAGACATGACTCGGATATTAAATAAGCCAGCACCTCATCTGCAGACAGCTGTTTCGGGGTGATTGCCCCTCACCAGTGCAGAGCAGAGAGTACTGGCTTAACTGGGTGAGAGGCCAAGTCAGGATTTGGGGGGTATTATCTCTCCTTGGGTAGAGAGCGCCTTTATCAGCGTGAGGAGACTTATAGGCCATACATGCTCCTCTGGAATTCTGGGAAGAAAAGGATGCAAATGAGCCCTTAACAAGCTCTGCCTCTAATGCTACCACATGAAAAGGTAGCTATCCTATAAGTCAATGTTCTACCCTTCAAATAGGCCTTGAGACATGACTCCAATATTAAATAAGCCAGCATCTCATCTGCAGACAGCTGTTTCGGGTGATTGCCCCTCATCAGTGCAGAGCAGAGAGTACTGGCTTAACTCAGTGAGAGGCCTGAGTCAGAATTTGGGGGTACTATCGCTCCTTGGGGATAGAGCCTCAATCAGCATGAGGAGACTTATAGGCCATACATGCTCCTCTGGAATTCTGTGAAGAAAGGGATGCAAATGAGCTCTTGGCAAGCTCTGCCTCTGATGCCACCAGTTGTAAGGCAGCCATCCTATAAGTTAATGTTCGACCCTTTAAATAGGCCTTTAGACATGACTCAGATATTAAAGGGACACTGACAGGCCCAAAAAGCATATTTAGGTATATATATGACAGTACAGGTCTTATAAAGTGTATTAGAATCATCTAAGTATCCCCCCTGTCCACCTTATAACTACAGTAATCTAAATTTTTTAAACCTGCTTGAATCGTGTTCAATCTGCCCAAGGGGCGGTGTTTCATCTCAACTTGCGCCCAGCCAGCCTCGCCACAACTGCCGTTTGAAGCGCCGCCCAGCTCATCAATATTAACTTCGCTGGGCGGCTACTAGTGTCCCCAGCCATCTTCAGCGCATGCGCCCGGCACGCTCACTGACCGGGATCGCATTGCGCCTGCGCACAGTCTGATTCTCAGAGGCCGATGCAGCCTCTGAGAATCAGACTGTGCGCAGGCGCGATGCGATCCCAGACAGTAAGGGTGCCGGGCGCATGTGCTGAAGATGGCCGGGGACACTAGTAGCCGCCCAGCGAAGTTAATATTGATGAGCTGGGCGGCGCTTCAAACGGCAGTTGTGGCGAGGCTGGCTGGGCGCAAGTTGAGATGAAACACTGCCCCTTGGGCAGATTGAACACGATTCAAGCAGGTTATAAAACTTTAGTTTTCGGTATTTATAAGGTGGACAGGGGGGATACTTAGATGATTCTAATACACTTTATAAGACCTGTACTGTTATATATATACCTAAATATGCTTTTTGGGCCTGTCAGTGTCCCTTTAAATAAGCCAGCACCTCATCTGCAGACAGCTGTTTCGGGGTGATTGCCCATCATCAGTGCAGAGCAGAGAGTACTGGCTTAACTAGGTGAGAGGCCAAGTTAGGATTTGGGGGGTACTATCTCTCCTTGGGGACAGAGCGCCTTAATTGCCTTGAGAGACTTATAGGCCATACATGTTCCATACATACATGGAAAAAAATAAGAAAATGTAGTTCTAGAACTTTTAGAGAAAAGGAAAGGGAAATTCTGTTAGTCCTCCTTCACACAAAGCTTTTGATCTGCATTTTAAAACCTCAGTGTGAAGAATTTTATGGTGCTTTTTTCATATGATTTTGGTGTTTTTTATATTATATGACATTGGGCACAGGTGTTATTCATGAATTATTGAATGAATTTGTATAGAAAAAAAATGCCAAAAAACATGTCATGCTGTTAAAACTGCAAAAAATCTATGTATCTGCCTATGTTACTACAGAGTTTCAATTAAAATCTGGCCTCTGTGTGTGCAAAGCAGTGTGGTGCATGCGCATAATGCACAGCTGCTCAGCTAACTGGAATTAAAGACACCATATTTAAAACAGCAATGCACTGGCCTCAGTGCAAGTTACAAGGTGTAAAATTTACTTCACCTTTGTATACCTGATAGTCATTTGCCTATCACTCTTGATGCTTGTTCCCTGTTGCTATGCTGTCTGTTGTTGCCCATAGCATTGATTTGGCTGATATTCCATATGATAAATGTAATCCAGTGCATTAACCCCCAAACTAGTTATAGGTACCTGAGGTGAGCTGAGTACCTTGACCTTAACCAAAGTCGTGGGATGGGGGATTGCAATAGATGACATTGTACCATATCACAGACAGGGACAGGCTTGGCATTTCTAGGGGCCCCAAGCAAAGTTATGTCTGGGGCCACTAATCAGGACAGCCAGCCAGAAATCACTATTCTCCACAGAGGTTTCCTGTCGGTCCACAACTGTATCTGCATCCCTAGGATACAGATATAGAGTCTCTGCAGAGTTTGGCACACAGCCATATTAGATTCCTAACTTTTCTATCATCCTCCCCCTCCTGGTGCCCCAGCACAGTTATCCTGTGGCTACCCAGTATTATGTCCCCCAGCAGTGCCCCTGCATTATTATAATGCCCCTAGCAGTAACCCCTGCATCATTATAATGCCCCCCAGACATGCCCCTGCTTTAGTATAATGTCCCCCAGCAGTGCTCCTTGCATTAGTATAATGTCCCCCATTAGTGCCCTCTACATTAGTATAATGTTCCCAGTACTGCCCCCTGCATTGATATAATGCCCCCCAGCAGTGCCCCAATGCCCCCAGCAATGTGCCAATGCCGCCTATATTTCCCCCTGCTTTAGAATAATGTTCCCCAGAAGTATGCCAGTGCCCCCTTGCATTAGAATAATGTCCCCCAGCAGTATACCAATGCTCCCTATATTAGAATAATTTCCCCCAGTAATATGCCAATGTCGCCCATATGGCCCCCTGCATTAGAATATTGCCCCCAGCAGTATGCCAGTGCCCCCTGCATTAGAATAATGTCCCACAGCAGTGTCCGAATGCCCCCTTCATTAGAATAATGTCCGACAGCACTGTCCCAATGCCCCCGGCATTAGTATATTGTCCCCCAGTAGTATGCCAATGCCCTCTATAGTGTCTCCTGCATTAGAATAATGCCCCCAAGTAGTATTCCAGTGCCCTCTATAGTGCCCCCTGCTTTAGAATAATGTTCCCCAGAAGTATGCCAGTGCCTTCTTGCATTAGAATAATGTCCCCCAGCAGTATACCAATGCTCCCTATATTAGAATAATTTCCCCCAGTAATATGCCAATGTCCCCGATATGGCCCCCTGCATTAGAATATTGCCCCCGGCTGTATGCCAGTGCCCCCTGCATTAGAATAATGTCCCACAGCAGTCTCCTAATGCCCCCTTCATTAGAATAATGTCCGACAGCAGTGTCCCAATGCTCCCGGCATTAGTATAATGTCCCCCAGTAGTATGCCAATGCCCTCTATAGTTGTCATCTGCATTAGAATAATGCCCCCAAGTAGTATTCCAATGCCCTCTATAGTGCCCCCTGCTTTAGAATAATGTCCCCCAGTAGTATGCCAATGCCCTCTATAGTGCCCCCTGCATTAGAATAATGTCCCCCAGTAGTATGCCAATGCCCTCTATAATGCCCCCTGCATTAGAATATTGTCCCACTGCAGTGCCCCAATGCCCCTTGCATTAGAGTAATGTCCCCCAGCAGTATGCTAATGCCCTCTATATTGCCCCCTGCATTAGAATAATGTCCCCAGCAGTATGCCAGTGCCCCCAGTAGTGCCAGCGCAGAAGTTAGTGAACTGGGACCGTCTGCAATGGTATACTTCCTCATAGGCTCCCGTCCTCGCTATTAACTGCCACTGTCTGACTCGCCAGGTGGGGGCCCCACACAATTGCGTGGTTTGCGTGGTGGTCAAGACTGCCACTGAACGCAAATTCTTTCTTTGGATATCACAGGAAACATAATTACAATGAAAAAGTGAACAAAAAAAAAATGATGGCTATCTGCAATTGTTGGAAGAATACCCGCCATATTGGATGATATGTGAGAGAAATAAAGAAAATCCCAAACCTGCACCTGGTTTAATTTTCATTTTTATGATGTTAGCCCAGTGTTCTTCTCACTGATATCCATAGATACTACTGGGGGACATTATACTAATGCCGGGAGCATTGGGACACTGCTGTCGGACTCATAGATTTTGCACAATGGTATATATTTTATTTTTTCATTGTTTGCCAATACCAACCTTATAGTTCAATCATCACATGAAAGTCAGGGCCAACGTTTCGGTCCACCCGGGACCTTGATCACGGCCTATGATAATACAGATAAATATATAGTATAAGTAGAATATTGGTTCACAATAAAGGATAATAAATAACTAAACGTTTTTTTTTATACAACATAATAATATGTCTCATAGAAGTCGGTATATATAGTAGAGGCTCATATAAACCCAGATTTATTCAGACCACATTAGCTCCTCAAAAAAATGGCACATTTTCATGCTTGAACTGTGCCCAATGTACCCATGTTAAAAAAGGTAACATCTTCACACATCCCCATTCAGGGAAAACCTATAATATTAGGGGTTATTATACCTGTACATCATCATATGTAGTTTATATGATTAAATGTCCCTGCGGCCTGGCTTATATAGGTGAAACCTCACAATGCATTCGTGATAGGATTTGTAAGCACAAGTCTGATATTAGATGTAAAAAAGCAGAACTCCCAATACCATATCATTTTCTCCAGATGCAACATAGTATCAGCCAGTTGCAATTTCAGGTCATAGATCATGTTCCTATGCCCAGAAGGGGTGGAAATCGCAAGCTTCTATTACAAAGAAAGGAGTCCTTCTGGATCTATGAGCTCAAAACACTATCACCCCATGGGCTCAATCGTGAATTTGAATTGCTATTAAAATCAGACTATACAAATTGACCACCTGAGTATAACCAATGTCTATCTGTTCATATATCGCCTGTGTAATCAGACTATTTCACTATGTAACCTACATTTCTATATTGTTGTATTTCAATTTTACTTTGATTCTGACTTTTTACTCTTTATTTTTTATTTTTTATCTAGACACGCTGATTTACAGGTGTAGGTATGATCTAATCTCTTTATTATTAATGTTATAATCGTACTAATTTGACTATCCTCAATCCTGTGATTAATACACTAATATAAACATTGTAAGTTACGATTTTTACAATACAATTTACATTGAATGACTATATGGGGTACGCAACGATGCCTTTTGGTTATTTGTTGTGTGGTCCATAGAAGTACATTGGAGCCAGACCCTTCCATTACATACCAAACTTTGAAATATACTTTGATTTCTATTTTGCGGTTGTAGCGATTACTATGCTCAACGCTGGCATAGAGACAAGCGCGGCATATATTTCGTGCGCTTAGAGACAAGCGCGGCGCATATCCTGTGCGCATGCGCAGCTTCCTCACGGAACGTTTTGCGTTCCACAATCAACCAGGCGCATACTAGTGACGTCAGACGCCGGAACACACGAGGGAGATGTGATATAACTGGCGTCTTTCCGCCAGTTCTCTCTATGCCACCAACGAGCGCACACTACTTTTTCATTATAAGGTATGTCCACATATCCTTACCAGAATCTTTGCATTACAATATCAGATGTTTGTTTGATACTGTGGTAATTCTCTTAAGGCTCCTTGTGTGATCTCTTTAATGCTCTTTTTATAAATGTTTTGCTATTCACATGCATAGAGATCTGCTGTATGCCATTTTCTATACATGAATTCTCTGAAGTATACTTAGAGTTTACCAGATATTTTCCTTTACTAATTATAAAACTATGCATTGACTCCTAATTTTGATTAAGCTTTGTAAACATTAATTTATAAATTCACTCTAGTACCTGTATGATGAACTCTATAAAATATGATTGGTACTATATATACCGACTTCTATGAGACATATTATTATGTTGTATAAAAAAAAACGTTTAGTTATTTATTATCCTTTATTGTGAACCAATATTCTACTTATACTATATATTTATCTGTATTATTATAGGCCGTGATCAAGGTCCCGGGTGGACCGAAACGTTGGCCCTGACTTTCATGTGATGATTGAACTATAAAGTTGGTATTGGCAAACAATGAAAAAATAAAATATATACCATTGTGCAAAATATATGAGTGTGTCGTGGATATAATTGTTTCCTAGTTAGTGGCCTCACAGCCCCTTCATTGAGCACCTCCATTTTGGATTTAAATCCCTTTTTTTGGCGGTTGTGCCATTCAAATATTGACTATTCTTCTCACTGATGACATGATCTGCAGTGTGAGCGTGCTCAGCTAAAAATAGCAGTGCGAGAAGAAGCCAAGAATGGAACCGTCACCAGTGTGTGACAATGGGTATCACCTGCTGCCATGGAAACCTTACACACATACATGCCAGGCATGGTAGCGGTTAACCCCCTTTACAACTGTCAGTGTTCTTCACCTGTATGATCTCACTCCATCCGGCACAGCTGCTTCCAACATAACTCTATAACCAAGGAATCCTGAACACTGTAAAATCATGTGACGAAATATAAATAGTTGCTAAGATTCAGATGAAACTACCACAAAACCGAGAACATGTTCTGCGCTCTCCAGACTTTTTCAGCACTATCTGTTTAACCACCTCAGCCCCCCTAGCTTAAACTCCCTTAATGACCAGACCACTTTTTACACTTCTGCACTACACTACTTTCACGGTTTATTGCTTAGTCATACAACTTACCACCCAAATGAATTTTACCTCCTTTTCTTCTCACAAATACAGCTTTCTTTTGGTGGTATTTGATTGCTGCTAAGATTTTTCGTTTTTCCGATATTAATCAAAATAGGCCGCAATTAAAAAAAAAAATAAAGTGTATTTTTAACTTTCTCTGGTTAACCTCTTCAGGACATAGGGCGTACAGATATGCCCTTATGTCCTGGTACTTAAGGACACAGGGCGTACCTGTACGCCCTGTGTATTTCTGATCACCGCCGCGCAGCGGGCGGTGATCGGAAGCCGGTGCCTGCTCAAATCATTGAGCAGGCACTTCGGCTAAATGCCCGGGGGGGTCCCGTGACCCCCCCATGTCGGCGATCGCCGCAAACCGCAGGTCAATTCAGACCTGCGGTTTGCGGCTTTTATCTATTGCGTGTGGCGTGTGGCGGTGCCATCGGGTCCCCATGCGGCTGTAGGGGGGACCCGATGGCATGGAAGGCAGCGCGATGCCTTCCTGAGGCATCTGCGCTGCCTTCCGGTGACGAGCCTGTGAGATCCAGCCCCCTGGATCTCACAGGCCCCGGAAGCTGTATGAGTAATACACACAGTATTACTCATACAGACAATGTATTCCAATACAGAAGTATTGGAATGCATTGTAAAGGATTAGACCCCTAAAAGTTCAAGTCCCAAAGTGGGACAAAAAATTAAGTGATAAAAAAAGTTTAAAAAATCAAGTTTTCCCCCCAAAAATTAAAAGATTTAAGTAAAAATAAACAAAAACGCCATTTTCCCCAAATAAGGTTAAAAAAAATTGGTAACAAATAGGGGGGGGGGAGTATACATATTAGGTATCGCCGCGTTCTTATCGAACGGCTCTATGAACATTTCACATGACCTAACCCCTCAGATGAACACCGTAAAAAATAAAAAATAAAAACTGTGCTAAAGAAACCATTTTTTTGTCACCTTACATCACAAAGAGTACAACAGCAAGCGATCAAAAAGGCGTTTGCCCACCAAAATAGTACCAATCTAACCGTCACCTCATCCTGCAAAAAATTAGCCCCTACCTGAGACAATCGCCCAAAGAATAAAAAAACTATGACTCAGAATATGGAGACACTAAAACATCATATTTTTTGTTTTAAAAAAGCTGTTGTTGTGTAAAACTTACATAAATAAAAAAAAGTATACATATTAGGTATCGCCGCGACTGAAACGACTGACTCTATAAAAATATCACATGACCTAACCCCTCAGATGAACACCGTAAAAAAAAAAAAAAACTGTACTAAATAAAATATTTTTTGTCACCTTACATCACAAAAAGTGTAATAGCAAGCGATAAAAAAGTCATATGCCCCCCAAAATAGTGCCAATCAAACCGTCATCTCATCCCGCAAAAAATGAGACCCTACCTAAGATAATCGCCCAAAAACTGAAAAAACTATGGCTCTCAGACTATGGAGACACTAAAACATGATTTTGTTTTTGTTTCAAAAATGAAATCATTGTGTAAAACTTACATAAATAAAAAAAAAGTATACATATTAGGTATCGACGCGTCCGTATCGACCGGCTCTATAAATAAATCACATGACCTAACCCCTCAGATGAACACCGTAAAAAATTTAAAATAAAAACTGTGCTAAATAAACCATTTTTTGTCATCTTACATCACAAAAAATGTAATGGCAAGCGATCAAAAAGTCACACGCACCACAAAATAGTGCCAATAAAACCGTCATCTCATCCCGCAAAAATCATACCCTGCCCAAGGTAATCGCCCAAAAACTGAAAAAATTATGGCTCTCAGACTATGGAAACACTAAAATATGTTTTTTTTTGCTTCAAAAATGAAATCATTGTGTAAAACTTACATAAATAAGAAAAAAGTATACATATTGGGTATCGCCGCGTCCGTGACAACCTGGTCTATAAAAATACCACATGATCTAACCTGACAGATGAATGTTGTAAATAACAAAAAATAAAAACGGTGCCAAAACAGCTATTTCTTGTTATCTTGCCTCACAAAAGTGTAATATAGAGCAACCAAAAATCATTGTACCCTAAACTAGTACCAAAAAAACTTCCACCCTATCCCGTAGTTTCTAAAATAGGGTCACTTTTTGGGGTTTCTACTCAAGGGGTGCATCAGGGGGGCTTCAAATGGGACATGGTGAAAAAAAAAAACAGTCCAGCAAAATCTGCCTTCCAAAAACCGTATGGCATTGCTTTCCTTCTGCGCCATGCTACAAAATCTGGGCAATAAATATTGAGTTTTGTTTGGCTGTTAACCCTTGCTTTGTTACTGGAAAAAATGGATTAAAATGGAAAATGTGCCAAAAAATTTAAATTCTGAAATTTCATCTCCGTTTGCCAATAACTCTTGTGGAACACCTAAAGGGTTAACGACGTTTGTAAAAAACAGTTTTGAATACCTTGAGGGGTGTAGTTTCTTAGATGGGGTCACTTTTATGGAGTTTCTACTCTAGGGTTGCATCAGGGGGGCTTCAAATGGGACATGGTGTCAAAAAAACCAGTCCAGCAAAATCTGCCTTCCAAAAACCGTATGGCATTGCTTTCCTTCAGCGCCCTGCCGTGTGCCCGTACAGCAGTTTACGACCACATATGAAGTGTTTCTGCAAACTACAGAATCAGGGCCATAAATATTGAGTGTTCTTTGGCTGTTAACCCTTGCTTTGTAAAAGTAAAAAAAATATTAAAATGGAAAATCTGCCAAAAAAGTGAAATCTTGAAATTATATATCTATTTTCCATTAACTCTTGTGGAACACTTAAAGGGTTAACAAAGTTTGTAAAATCAGTTTTGAATAAGTGAAAGCGTTTTAACGTTATCACCACTTAAAGTGACACTTGTCAGATTTGAAAAAAATGGCCTGGTCCTTAAGGTGAAATAAGGCCCTAAGGGGTTAAATTGTTCAAATATAATTAAATTTCTATACAAGTTTGTGTCAGAATTTATTGTGCTACATGTCTTTTATAAAAAAAAATCCAATAAGTGTATATTTATTGGTTTGCGCAAAAGTTGTAGCGTTTACAATCTATGGTACAAAAATATGAATTTCCGCATTTTGAAGCAGCTCTGACTTTCTGAGCACCTGTCATGTTTCTTGAGGTGCTAGAATGCCAGGATAGTATAAATACCCCCCAAATGACCCCATTTTAGAAAGAAGACACCCCAAAGTATTCGCGGAGGGGCATGGTGAGTTCATGTATGATTTAATTTTTTTTCACAAGTTAGCGGAAAATGACACTTTCTGAGAAAAAAAAAAAAGTTTCCATTTCTGCTAACTTCTGGCAAAAAAAATTAAAAAAATCTCCCACGGACTCACTATGCCCCTCAGTGAATACCTTGGGGTGTCTACTTTCCGAAATGGGTTAATTTGTGGGGTGTGTTTACTGTTCTGGCATTTTGGGCGGGGCTAAATTGTGAGCAACCCTGTAAAGCCTAAAGGTACTCGTTGGACTTTCGGCCCCTTTACGCACCTAGGCTGCAAAAAAGTGTCACACATGTGGTACTGCCGTACTCAGGAGAAGTAGGGCAATGTGTTTTGGGGTGTATTTTTACATATACCCATGCTGGGTGAGAGAAATATCTCTGTAAATTGACAACTTTGTATAAAAAAATGCGAAAAGTTGTCATTTACAGAGATATTTCTCACACACAGTATCGGTATATGTAAAAATACACCCCAAAAAACATTGCCCTACTTCTCCTGAGTACGGCAATACCACATGTGTGACACTTTTATGCAGCCTAGGTGCACAAAGGGGCCCAAATTCCAATGAGTACCTTTAGGATTTCACAGGGTATTTTTTACGCATTTGGATTCCAAACTACTTCTCACGCTTTAGGGCCCTTAAAATACCAGGGCAGTATAAATACCCCACAAGTGACCCCATTTTGGAAAGAAGACACCCCAAGGTATTCCGTGAGGGGCATGGCGAGTTCCTAGAATATTTTATTTTTGGCACAAGTTAGCGGAAAATGATTTTATTTTTTTCCAAAGTTGTCATTTAATAAGTTGTCATTTACAGAGATATTTCTCACACACAGTATGGGTATATGTAAAAATACACCCCAAAACACATTGCCCTACTTCTCCTGAGTACGGCGATACCACATGTGTGACACTTTTTTGCAGCCAAGATGCGCAAAGGGGCCGAAAGTTCAACGAGTACCTTTTAGCAGGGCATTTTTAGGCATTTGGATTCCAGACTTCTCACGCTTTAGTGCCCCTAAAATGCCAGGGCAGTATAAATACCCCACATGTGACCCCATTTTGGAAAGAAGACACCCCAAGCTATTCCGTGAAGGGCATGGCGAGTTCCTAGAATATATTTTTTTGGCACAAGTTAGCGGAAAATGATTTTTTTACATTTATTTATTTTTTTCTCTTACAAAGTCTCATATTCCACAAACTTGTGACAAAAAATAAAATTTTACATGAACTCGCCATGCCCCTCACGAAATACCTTTGGATGTCTTTTTTTCAAAATGGGGTCACTTCTGGGGTATTTATACTGCCCTGGTATTTTACGTGCCCTAAAGCGTGAGAAGTAGTTTGGAATCCAAATGCGTAAAAAATCCCCTGTGAAATCCTAAAAGTACTCATTGGAATTTGGGCCCCTTTGCGCATCTTGGCTGCAAAAAAGTGTCATACATGTGGTATCGCCGTACTCAGAAGAAGTAGGGCAATGTGTTTTGGGGTGTCTTTTTACATATACCCATGCTGGGTGAGAGAAATATCTCTGTAAATGACAACTTTTCCCATTTTTTTTTATACAAAGTTGTCAATTTACAGAGATATTTCTCTCACCTAGCATGATAATATGTAAAAATACACCCCAAAACACATTGTCCTACTTCTCCTGAGTATGGCGATACCACATGTGTGACACTTTTTTGCAGCTAAGATGCGCAAAGGGGCCGAAAGTCCAACGAGTACCTTTTAGGAGAGCATTTTTA
Organism: Bufo bufo; assembly: GCF_905171765.1. NCBI lineage: Eukaryota > Metazoa > Chordata > Amphibia > Anura > Bufonidae > Bufo > Bufo bufo. The sequence continues at coordinate 394,412,671 of NC_053389.1, read as the reverse complement.
GGCATTTGGATTCCAGACTTCTTCTCACGCTGTAGGGCCCCTAAAATGCCAGGGCAGTATAAATACCCCACATGTGAACCCATTTTGGAAAGAAGACACCCCAAGGTATTCTGTGAGGGGCATGGCGAGTTCATAGAAGATTTTTTTTTTGCCACAAGTTAGCGGAAATTGATTTTTTGGGGTTTTTTCTCACAAAGTCTCCCTTTCCGCTTACTTGTGACAAAAAGTTCAATCTTTCATGGACTCAATGTGCCCCTCAGCGAATACCTTGGGGTGTCTTCTTTCCAAAATGAGGTCATTTGTGGGGTGTTTGTACTGCCCTGGCATTTGAGGGTCTCTGCAATCATTACATGTATGGCCAGCATTAGGAGTTTCTGCTATTCTCCTTAGGCCTCATGCACACGACCGTTGTTTGGGTCCGCATCCGAGCCGCCGTTTTGGCAGCTCGGATGTGGACCCATTCATTTCAATGGGGCCGCAAAAGATGCGGACAGCACTCCGTGTGCTGTCCGCATCCGTGGCTCCGTTCCGCGGCCCCGCTAAAAAAATATAACATGTCCTATTCTTGTCTGCGCTTTGCGGATAAGAATAGGCATTTATATTGCCGCCGCCTGTTCCGTTCCACAAATTGCGGAAGTCAACACGGGTGCCTTCCGTTTTTTGCGCATCCGCGGTTTGCGGACCGCAAAAAACGGCACGGTCATGTGCATGAGGTCTTATATTGAGCATACGGATAATGAGATTTTTTTTTCCGTTCTGCCTCTGGGCTGAAAGAAAAAATGAACGTCACATATTTCTTCATTCGCATCGATCAATGTGGATGAAAAATCTCTGCCAAAAAATGTGCAAAAAATAAATAAAAGCTGCGATCGCTAATAAAGATCCAAAAAGCTCAAAAGTGATCTTTATAGCGCCGCAGCGATTTGACTGTGTTTTTGCAGTGATCAGAAAAAAAAACATTTCTGTCACTGCGGTGGGGCGGACTGAACGCAAGTGTGAGCACAAGATCAGGCCTGATCGGGCGAACACTGTGTTTTTTGTAGAGCCTAAGGTGACCCTAATGTACTGATATAGATCTGATTGCGATCAGTCTTGATCACTTAAAATACTATATAGTACTAGTGCTGATTAGCGACAGCGATGATGCTAATCAACGACTAATCAGTGACTGCGGTGCGGTGGGCTGGGCGCTAACTACCTAACAAGTGGCTAACCAACTGGCGGTGATAAGGGATCCTTAGGCCCCATTTACACGTCACACGCAATTGCGGACAAGAAAAGGCATTTTCTATATAGTTCTGGCAATGTGCGGATCCGCAAAATGCGGAAAGCACATTGCCGGTGTCCGTGTTTTACGGATCCGTGGATCTGCAAAACACATACGGACGTCTGAATGGAGCCTTTCAGGGGGGTGATCAATGACAGGGGGGTGATCAGGGAGTCTATATGGGGTGATCAGGAAATCTTGCGTCTCGCGAGATGACGCGTAGATGCGTCGAGGAGGAATAACCCAGCCGCCCACAGGACGCATCCCTGCGTTAGGCGGTCGGGAGGTGGTTAATATCTCTTCTATCTTCTATCTATCTACTGTATCTATCTCATTATCTATCTATCTACTGTATCTATCTCATTATCTATGTATCTATTGTATCTATCTCATTATCTATCTATTGTCACGGCTGAGGATGGGGAAAACCCTCAGCCGTGCGGTATCAGCAGATGGAGTGGTCGCTGCTCGACCAGGACAACAGGATTAGGGAGCAGGTGACCTCCTAATCGCATCCCTAACCTGACCCTGACTCCTATCTACATGAGCCGACCTTGATGGTAGGAGGGCTCATGCTCCGGAACCTTGAAGTCCCTGCTAGCCCTCAAGATGGCCCTAAACTAGGAGCTGGGTAGACAGCCCGTTCCTCCTGGACACGGAGGAACAGGAGTCTAAAGTGGCCAAGCAACACAGACAAGGAAACATAAACAGACATATGGCAGTGACAGGTAAGTGAGCCTAGAACCACACTTACCTGCCACAGACACACAACCTGGAACCCAAGTGCTGCTGTCCACAAACACCAAAGACAGAGCACACCACACACATCACAGGAAACCAGGAAACCATATGCTGCAATAAGAAACGACCAGACAAACATCTACCAAACACCATACATGAAGTAAACACACAACCTCATAAACATAGAGAATCACAATTTATGACCACAAGGGTGGCCCTCACTGGCAGATGGAAATGTGACCAGGAGAGTTCCTCCAGCTTACAACAAGGCTGGAGTACCCCTCAGACATCAGGTCTAAACTGAGGCTTTATAGCCCATGCAGCCACACCCACAAACGGACACACCCAGTGCACACACACACTAGGAAGGAAGTTAACCCTTCCAAGCCAGGGAAGGGAAACACACACTTAAAGGAGAAGTGTCCAAAACACGAGACACACTGTGGCTGTTACCGCAGGCAACGACATGGGTGGCACTCATGTCCTGGGAGTCAGCCCGAAGGCCGGGACACTGCCACCACATGTACACAACGACTAAACGTTGCCACGGGCAACCACAGTGAGGGGAACATGTAAGTGCACACCACACATAACACAGAGTGCACACAAACATACCAAAGTGCATACAAACACGCACACAACTGCAAGGGAACCGCACACAAAGCTGTTGTCCGCGGCAACCGCACTTGAGGCTAACAACATAATGCCTCAAGCTGCGGTTGAAACTACAACCCAAACCGCGGGCAACTCCCAAGGAGTCACGGCCAAAAGCGTGGCCGTGACATCTATCTCCTATCTATCTATCTATCTATCTACTGTATCTATCTCATTATCTATCTATCTACTGTATCTACTGTATCTATCTCATTATCTATCTACTGTATCTACTGTATCTATCTCATTATCTATCTATCTACTGTATCTATCTCATTATCTATCTATCTACTGTATTTATCTCATTATCTATCTATCTATCTATCTTAGGTCCCTTCCCACTGGCCAGTTTTGCAGGTGATTGTTGTGAAGGAAGCTTTCCTTCCAGTTGGCTGCTCATCAGCAGAGGAGACCGCATCTATTACATGTAGAGATCTCCTCCACAGTATGGAGAGGAGCGATCGCTAATGCCATCACTCATGTCCATACTGACTCATTGTTTACACAGCACAATCTGCTGCCGGTAAACAATGATTTAGGTGCCTACACAGATGATCTAATTGCCCAACGAACGAGTGTTTCGTTCGTTCATTGGGTAATTGGCAGCACCTTTACACCGCCAAATCATCACTAGCAAGCGTTCCTATGAGCACTTGTTATCGATTATCTGACAGATTCTCGACCTGTGTAAAGGGCCCTTTAGCCTTAAACATCAGGGCTGCTTCAAACATTACACTATGACTGAGGAATCCTGACTAAGGAACACTGTAAATTCATATGATGAAATATAGTGGCCAAGATCCAGATGCAAATACCACAAAACCGACAGAGCAAATCTTCTGTGCCCTCTAGACATTTTCAGGACTATCTATAATCTATAATAGCTTCTTTTTATCTATCTATCTAGCTATCTATCATATTTATATATAAACTGTATTATCTTGTATTTATCTATCATTTATGTATCTAATATTTATGTAGCTATGCATCTAGCTATAATAGAAAAAAGGCAAGAAAACCACAATAGATAAAGGTGCCAGCGTACAGGATCCAGACCAGAATCCTCATAGTATAATAGAAAAAGCAGCAGCACTTCTATAGAAAAAATGTGCAGAAGCGATCTTTCAGTCCTAAAGACGGTCCTGTCACAGGACTAAAACATTGTTCTGTTGTGAGAGAATAAAGCTTCTGCACATTTCTCTATTGGAGTGCTGCAGATTTTTCTATTATGTATCTAATATCTATCATGGGGCTTTAGTAACATAGTAACATAGTACATAAGGCCGAAAAAAGACATTTGTCCATCCAGTTCGGCCTGTTATCCTGCAAGGAAGGCAAAAAACCCTGTGAGGTAGAAGCCAATTTTCTCCACTTTAGGGGAATAAAAAATTTCTTCCGGACTCCAATCAGAATAACTCCCTGGATCAACGACTCCTCTCTAGTAGCTATAGCCTGTAATATTATTACGCTCTAGAAACACATCCAGGCCCCTCTTGAATTCCTTTATTGTACTCACCATCACCACCTCCTCAGGCAGAGAGTTCCATAGTCTCACTGCTCTTACCGTAAAGAATCCTCTTCTATGTTTGTGTACAAACCTTCTTTCCTCCAGACGCAGAGGATGTCCCCTCGTCACAGTCACAGTCCTGGGGATAAATAGCTGATGGGATAGATCTCTGTACTGACCCCTGATATATTTATACATATTAATTAGATCTCCCCTCAGTCGTCTTTTTTCTAAAGTGAATAACCCTAATTTTGATAATCTTTCAGGGTACTGTAGTTGCCCCATTCCAGTTATTACTTTAGTTGCCCTCCTCTGAACCCTTTCCAGCTCTGCTATGTCTGCCTTGTTTACAGGAGCCCAGAACTGTACACAGTACTCCATGTGTGGTCTGACTAGCGATTTGTAAAGTGGTAGGACTATGTTCATATCACGGGAATCTATGCCCCTTATGATGCAACCCATTATCTTGTTGGCCTTGGCAGCAGCTGCCTGACACTGGTTTTTGCTGTTTAGTTTGCTGTTTATTAAAATTCCTAGATCCTTTTCCATGTCAGTGTTACCGAGTGTTTTACCATTTAGTATGTACGGGTGACTTGCATTTTTCCTTCCCATGTGCATAACCTTACATTTATCAGTGTTAAACCTCATCTGCCACTTATCTGCCCAAGCCTCCAATCTATCCAGATCCCTCTGTAGTAGTATACTGTCCTCTTCAGTGTAAATTACTTTACACAGTTTAGTGTCATCTGCGAAAATTGATACTTTACTATGCAAGCCTTCTACAAGATCATTAATAAATATATTGAAGAGAATAGGGCCCAATACTGACCCCTGAGGTACCCCACTAGTGACAGTGACCCAATCTGAATGTGTACCGTTAATAACCACCCTCTGTTTTCTATCACTCAGCCAGTTACTTACCCACATACAGATGTTTTCTCCCAGTCCGAGCATTCTCATTTTATATACTAACCTTTTATGCGGTACAGTGTCAAATGCTTTGGAGAAGTCCAGATATACGACATCCATTGATTCGCCGCTGTCAAGTCTAGAACTTACCTCCTCATAGAAACTGATTAAATTAGTTTGGCATGACCGATCCCTCACGAAGCCATGCTGATATGGCGTTATTTGCTTATTTCCCTTGAGATGCTCTAATATAGCATCTCTCAGAAAACCTTCAAACAGTTTACCCACAACAGATGTTAAACTTACCGGCCTATAGTTTCCAGGCTCTGTTTTTGGCCCCTTTTTGAATATAGGCACCACATATGCCACGCGCCAATCCTGTGGGACATTCCCTGTCAGTATAGAGTCCGCAAATATCAGAAATAAGGGTCTGGCTATGACATTACTTAATTCCTTTAGGATACGGGGGTGTATGCCATCCGGTCCTGGCGATTTGTCTATTTTAATCTTTTTAAGCCGCTGATGTACTTCTTCCTGGGTCAGACAGGACACTTTTAATGGAGAATTTATTTTTGCATTCTGCATGTCATCTGACAATTTATTTTCCTCAGTGAATACATTGGAGAAAAAAATATTTAACAGCTTTGCTTTCTCCTCGTCGCTCTCTGCGACTCCCCCCTCATTACTCTTTAAAGGGCCAACACCTTCAGCTTTATACTTTTTAACATTTATATAATTGAAGAACATTTTAGGGTTGGTTTTACTCTCTTTGGCAATTAATCTCTCGGTCTCTAGTTTGGCCGCTTTTATTTGTTTTTTACATGTTCTATTTTTTTCCTTATAGTTTTTCAGTGCTTCCGTGCAACCCTCCTGTTTTAGTGTTTTATATGCTTTCTTTTTGTCATTTATTGCTTTCTTTACAGTTCTATTTATCCACATTGGTTTCTTTTTGTTCCTTAACCTTTTATTACCATACGGTATGTACCTCTGACAATGAGTTTTTAGGATGTTTTTAAAGATATCCCATTTTGTGTCTGTATTTGGGAGGACTTTGTCACCGGTTAGTTTGGCCTATGGCCTCTCTTAGTTGGCTAAATTTAGCTTTTTTGAAGTTTGGTATTTTTGTTCCTCCCTGTAGAAACGCTCTTTTGAATGATAATTGGAAGGTTATTACTTTATGGTCACTATTTCCCAGGTGTCCCCCGACCTGCACGTCTGTTGTTCTGTCAGGTCTATTGGTTAATACTAAGTCCAGTATGGCCGTCCCTCTAGTCGGGTCCTGAACCAGTTGGGAGAGGTAATTGTCTTTGGTTATAGCCACGAACCTGTTTCCCTTATGAGATATACAAGTTTCAGTTTCCCAGTCTATATCTGGGTAGTTGAAGTCCCCCATAATAACCACCTCATTATGATTTGCCGCCTCGTCTATCTCGTTTAGTAGTAGATTTTCTGTGGACTCTGGTATATTAGGTGGTTTATAGTAAACTCCTATTAGTAATTTATTGTTGTTTTTAGCTCCATGTATCTCTACCCATAGTGACTCCACATGTTCATGTCCCTCACTTATATCTTCTCGGACTGTGGGCTTTAGACAGGACTTTATATAAAGGCAGACCCCTCCCCCTCTCCGGTTTTGACGATCCTTTCTAAACAGACTGTAACCTTGTACATTAACTGCCCAGTCATAGCTATCATCCAGCCATGTCTCAGTTATTCCCACTATGTCATAGTCCTCCTCACACATCACTAATTCCAGTTCACCAGTTTTATTAGTCAGGCTTCTGGCATTAGTATACATACATTTGAGAGGTTTATGTATATTTTTTACCCTACACCTTTCCTTCTGAATTGTTCTAGTCCCTCCTTCCATTCCTCCCCCATTCTTATTACCTTGCCCCCGGTCTCTATCTGCACTATCTTCCCCTCCTATAACGTAATTACCCTCCCCCCCAGTCCCTAGTTTAAACACTCCTCCAACCTTCTAGCCATCTTTCTCCCCTAGGGCAAAACATCTGGGACTTGACCCCTGGATGTTTTGTCCGGGGCCCTCAACATAGTGGCCACCGACTATACAATTGTACCGCTGTCCTGGAGACAGCCATACAGTTAAGTTACTGCATCGGGACATGGGAGCCAAAATGATTACCTTGACTTCCGGTGCTGGTATGTGAAGTCGCGTGGTTAGGAGCTCCTCTCCCCTCGGCACTCCCTAACCTCCTTGTTCAATCTACCTGCAATGATACCTTGCTTACTTGTTTGGGGAAGATCCTAAGAGACTCTTGGTCCCCTGGTTCATAAAGCACTATCTCCTGCGAAGCAGGAAAAAAGTATCAGACAGTGAAGTGGAGCCTGGCCTGAATCCAATATGGCACCATCTTCTCCGAAACATGTGGAATCGGACTATGAGGTAGCACCTAGAGACTTACTTGAGGGGCGTACTGCACAGGGACAGGGATTAATTGATATAAAGCACTTGGCGGTGGAGCTTCCCAATTAGCTCCCGACATAAAGCAAACCTTGGTGGCGACAGTGCAGGTTTACAGGAGGCTGTGACGCAGCATGATATTCGGCGAGGTCTCACAGATGCAAGATGGCATTGCGGCCATACAGCCCTGCCTGGGTGACTTGCTAAAAACTGTAGCCATGTTAACTGACTGTATAGAGCAACTCTAAAACAGATTGCGAAGGAATAATCCCGGAGGACATTAACCCTCGGGCCCTCAAGCATCTTTGCGAAATGGAATTACCATGTGCGTTAAGCCTACCATAAGGGCGAAAGTCTAAAGGACTCACAGGATAGGTCCTCCGAGACCCGATGGAAATGTTCTTATATTGTCTCGGATGAGGCTCTCTCTGCTACATGACTTAATTTCGGGTGTTAGACCCAACATCATTTAAGCATAGTTAAGGGTGTCTAAGTCTTCCCAATATCTTTTGACCTCATTGTTTTCCTCGTCATAATGTTAGTTGGGGGAGGGGGGGGGGGGTACACGTAGTACCAGAATAAGGGAATTTCCCACCTTGGATAAAGATAGTATGTCACCATATAATTGCTGTATGTTTTCTCTTTTTTCTTTATCTAGTGATGACATCATTGTACACGTTTTTTTTTTTTTACAGTCATTTGGTCCCCATTGCCCAGAGGTATGCCAGCTTCGGTACTGGGGTTATTTTCTGAATGTGGTACTGTTCACCATCGGGGATTTCTCCCGCTTATATGGGATACCCTTACCATTACATATCATCTATTTACTGATCCGCCATGAAATTAGTTACTTGGAGTGTAAAGGGGCTTAGCTCCCCAAATAAAAGGATGAAGATCCTTCGCCATTTGGAACGATTGAAGGTAAATATTGCTTGGGAGCTAATGTTTTTTCCAGAATGCGCAAACTTTGGGTTCATGCAGTATATGGGTCCCTGATGGTGAACAGGAAAGCGGGTGTTCTTATTCTGGTTCATAAATCTTTTCCACATTCAGTTGTTACTCAGTAAATAGACTGTGAAGTCTCTTGCGTTTAAAATGCTCTGGAGAGGATCTAAATATATATAATGTCTATGCACCCAACTGAAATCAGAAACCCTTTTTCGAGGAGCTGGAAACCCACTTGTTTTTGGATCTGCTGCCCAAGATAGTGAGGGGGATTTTAACATAGTAATTTTGGAATCAAAGGACAGACACTCCCAGGAGAGAAGATGAGCATCGCCGGCAGATAACAGGTCATCGCTGGGTACCTTTCTAGATGCAACGTCACTTGTTGATTATTGTAGGTTCCAGCACCCATTAGGTGGGGAGTTCTCTATTTTTCAGGGGTTCACAACTCTTGGTCCAGAATTGATTATTTTACTTTACTACCTTTACTCCATACCTCACATTTAGAAGATATGGTGATATCAGACCACTCCCCTCTCTCGCTCGATCTCTTGGAACAGATACCTAAGGGGTCTGACTTTCTGTGGTGCTTTCCTGCATTTGAGAGATTAATCTTTTATTTCCTTACTGAGGGGTTGGTGGCAGGACTTTGTCTTTGCTAATTCTCTTCACTCACAGGACCACCTCCTTTTTTGGGAGATGGCTAAAGCATTGCTGCAGGACAGACTTATCTCACAGGTGGCAAGATTGAAAAAGGTCACAAGGGAGCAATATGCCTTGGGAAGTGGAGCTCTTATAAAGGTATATACTGTGCCACTTTTCAGGCTTCTAAATCTGTGAACATGGTGGTATGGTACGCGGCTAAAAGGGAGTTTGACCTCTGGGCTGATAGGAAGGAGAGTTTTGTTAGATCCCAACTCAAGATGGAGTTTCATAAATATGGCAACAAATAGGCGAAATTATTGGCAAAGGGATGTAGGCCCACCCAATTAATCTATGCGCTGAACTGATGGGACCTTAAGCTCTGAACCTCCTGAAATCAAAGAGATACTGGGAAAGTTTTATGAGAAGTTATATAAGGAAGGCCCAGTAAATGTAGTGAAAGGTAGGAATTTTCTTTCCAAGCCTATTCTCTTGAATAGATTCTGATCAGTTGGATTCTCTTAACTCCCTTATCATGGCAGAAGAAGTCAAGAGAGTCAATTGTTCTCTTCCTTCAGGGAAGGCACTTGGACCAGATGGTTATTCTGGAAACCTTTCCAACTCATGACAGTTCAGATTGCACCTATCTTAACAGAGCTATTTAAGTCTACTTTCACACTCGCGTTTTGGCTTTCCGTTTGTGAGATCCGTTCATTGTCCTTTTCAGTCTCTAGAAGCTTACCTTTGTGGAATCACCCTTATGTATTCCAGGGAAGAGATAGCACACTTTATGTTGAGTGGAAGATCAAAGGTTTGAGGACACTCAGGACAGTAACTCATTTGTTACATTCCAAGAAACACAGATGGCATACAGCAGATGAGCTCATTTCATTATATGCTCTGAGACCAAATAAGTGGTTTCAATACAGGCATATCCAATCTTGCTTAAAGGGGTATTCCCATCTTAATAATCACTGTTAAATCTGTTAATGATTTGACAGTGATCATTTTTCTAAATACATTTTATTATCCAATTCCCACCCTTTTTCCGAAATTAAGTCGCCTCTTACCTGATGTTGTCTTTCGTCTCCCCTGGTTACGGCCACCTCTCCTGTCGAATCCCGCCGGGCCGCGCTTGCGCAGAAGACTGAAGATTCTCTCCCGGCTGGGCCGCACAATGTCCTGAACGTGCACGCCGCCGCGCATGCTCCATGATGACTTCTTCCTGGCCAGTATAGTACAGAGTCGCGAACGTGCTCAAGCCCAGCCGAATCCAGGAAGTGGACGTCGCGCTGGACGAAGGTAAGTATTAAAAAGGAAGATGGGAATACCCCTTTTTGGGAACGTGTCCGAAATAACATTGGACCAATTGTTGGCTTTGGAGACGAGGCACTTGTCTATTTCCACTATATACTACACCCTGAGGAAACGCTCCTCAAGTGATGAGACGCACCAACTTTTAAAAATGGTGGGTCCAGAAACTAGGGGACGATGATGCAAATGATGAACTACTTCAGGGCTGGCGCACTCTATGTAGATCTATAGTTAATGAAACGTGGAAGGACACTCAGTTCAGGATAGTACATAGGACTATTTACGCCTTTGATCTCCCTCAGTCTCAACATAAGCCAGACCGTTTAAAGCAAGGTCCTAAATGTCATTTACCGGGGGCGGATTTATTTTACTGTCTGTTGGAATGCACAAAAGTGAGGAATTTCTGGGAGAGGATTTGCGAAATGATGGGTGATATGGGTCTTGAAAGGCCATTGCTATCTCCGATACTTTACATCTTTCACTACCAATTCACAGATTGAACACAGTCCTGTTCAAGGGATTTATAGTAGAATGTGGTCATTTGAATAGGATTCACAGAAGCACCACTATTCTAAAACATAACCTTTAATATTTTAATGTTAAAAGCCAATACACCCTTATAGTCATAGATGAAGAAACAAAAAATATAATAATCAGAAAGAAAAACAAAACCTTAGGTCAGGTTACTATTCCAATGCCTAATGCTTGCAGGAAGGTAGGCAGATGTATATTGGGCCTTATTAGGGGGCGATGTCCCTAGTACTGTCACCCTGCCTGTATACGGATAGCCGCCCCGATAGGGGCGATCTTGTGTCTCGTGCCTCCTAGTAACCCTGAGATGACCCTAGCACGGGAAGGATTCCAACAATGTGGAATATATAGCCCTATATTTGGACCTGGACTATTATAAGTACCAAAAATAACAAACATATACACATACCCAGATGCAGTGACAGAAAACACCCTAATTAATAAGTGAGAATAAAAATACAAATTAGAAACATAGAGTTAGAAAGTTCATAGAGGTGTCCTATATCGGCCCTACGCGTTTCACCTGGTTGGTGTCAGGCTCATCAGGGGACATATCTGACTAAGAAGTGTCTATCACCAATAGTAATCACCTGAGCAATAGAGATACAATATATACAAGTTTTTTATAATATTTTTTTTTCTTTTTCTTTCTCTTTTCAAATAGCGAGATGGTCACTATTATAGATAATCAACAATTAATGCCAGTTGCTGAAAGGCTCGTCTTATAGACTCAATATATCTAACAGCTCCAGAATAAAAGACAATGTTAATCAGGCAACGGTATAGTCACTATTATGAAAGCTGACTATGACTGAAACCATTGTCTAATGTTCTAACTGGAGCTAAAGAAGGTATGCCAGTTATTATTCAGCGCCTGAATTCACACAGGGGTGCCTTATTTTTACCTCCCATCCATTATTTATATATACAGTCGTGGCCAAAAGTTTTGAGAATTACATAAATATTGGAAATTGGAAAAGTTGCTGCTTAAGTTTTTATAATAGCAATTTGCATATACTCCAGAATGTTATGAAGAGTGATCAGATGAATTGCATAGTCCTTCTTTGCCATGAAAATTAAATTAATCCCCAAAAAAACTTTCCATTGCATTTCATTGCTGTCATTAAAGGACCTGCTGGGATAATTTCAGTAATCGTCTTGTTAACTCAGGTGAGAATGTTGACGAGCACAAGGCTGGAGATCATTATGTCAGGCTGATTGGGTTAAAATGGCAGACTTGACATGTTAAAAGGAGGGTGATGCTTGAAATCATTGTTCTTCCATTGTTAACCATGGTGACCTGCAAAGAAACGCTTGCAGCCATCATTGCGTTGCATAAAAATGGCTTCACAGGCAAGGATATTGTGGCTACTAAGATTGCACCTCAATCAACAATTTATAGGATCATCAAGAACTTCAAGGAAAGAGGTTAAATTCTTGTTAAGAAGGCTTCAGGACGTCCAAGAAAGTCCAGCAAGCGCCAGGATCGTCTCCTAAAGAGGATTCAGCTGCGGGATCGGAGTGCCACCAGTGCAGAGCTTGCTCAGGAATGGCGGCAGGCAGGTGTGAGCGCATCTGCACGCACAGTGAGGCGAAGACTTTTGGAAGATGGCCTGGTGTCAAGAAGGGCAGCAAAGAAGCCACTTCTCTCCAAAAAAAACATCAGAGACAGATTGATCTTCTGCAGAAAGTATGGTGAATGGACTGCTGAGGACTGGGGCAAAGTCATATTCTCCGATGAAGCCTCTTTCCGATTGTTTGGGGCATCTGGAAAAAGGCTTGTCCGGAGAAGAAAAGGTGAGCGCTACCATCAGTCCTGTGTCATGCCAACAGTAAAGCATCCTGAGACCATTCATGTGTGGGGTTGCTTCTCATCCAAGGGAGTGGGCTCACTCACAATTTTTCCCCAAAACACAGCCATGAATAAAGAATGGTACCAAAACACCCTCCAACAGCAACTTCTTCCAACAATCCAACAACAGTTTGGTGGAGAACAATGCATTTTCCAGCACGATGGAGCACCGTGCCATAAGGCAAAAGTGATAACTAAGTGGCTCGGGGACCAAAACTTTGACATTTTGGGTCCATGGCCTGGAAACTCCCCAGATCTTAATCCCATTGAGAACTTGTGGTCAATCCTCAAGAGGCGGGTGGACAAACAAAAACCCACTAATTCTGACAAACTCCAAGAAGTGATTATGAAAGAATGGGTTGCTATCAGTCAGGAATTGGCCCAGAAGTTGATTGAGAGCATGCCCAGTCGAATTGCAGAGGTCCTGAAAAAGAAGGGCCAACACTGCAAATACTGACTCTTTGCATAAATGTCATGTAATTGTCGATAAAAGCCTTTGAAACGTATGAAGTGCGTGTAATTATATTTCACTACATCACAGAAACAACTGAAACAAAGATCTAAACGCAGTTTAGCAGCAAACTTTGTGAAAACTAATATTTGTGTCATTCTCAAAACTTTTGGCCACGACTGTATGTAGGCCTGTACCATGCAGCACTATATTGGGCCTAAATATATATGATAGTACCCATAGATACAAATGGAAGGCAGAGATAAACCTTATTATAACTGCTCACAAAAGAGCCTATAGATCCATACAACAATCGATAGTTATATTCTCAGTATATAGTATGGATCATTATCTCATAGATCCTGATATGGTTAGCGGTACTTGCGTGCCCATGAGGAATAATACAGTGGGCCTTCAGTGATCTCCTGCATAGGGGGCCATTTCCGGTGGGAGCGTAGGTATCACCCAGAGGCGCAGTGGCAACGATGTCAGGCAGATAAGGCAGCGAGGTGCTGCTGGCGTCCTCACCTTTTGAGCGCTTATTCCGGGTGCCATATGACGTAGGTCGCTCCCACGTGATCCTGACGCTGGGTGTCATCTGACGTCAGTCGGTCCCACGTGACCCTAATGCCGATCACATGACCGGTCATCTGGGCCATTGTTAAGAGGCAGGACAGAGATAGTACGCTGATATGTATGATAGAATAAAATAAATTCCTCCATACATTTTAATTACCTACGTTCATAGTGAGTAAGTTATTATCCATTTCATGTATTTCTTTATATCTAATGGCCAACACATAGGTATAGCCCATTGGGCACCCCAGACTAGTAAATTAATATGTAAATATCTGGCTGATGGATTATTTAAAGGGCGACTGGCTAAAACATTATGAGGATCAAGTGAGGAGGGGTTTACCTCCCAATCAACAATCGTTGTACTGTATATAATTTTCATCATAGATTGATCCTCAATTAGAAGATAGAGGGGACCCCTTATATTAAACACGCAAAATCAATGCATTCATTTAGTCCAGCAGGTGCAACGGTATTTAGCCTGAAGATCCATCTAGACTCTTTTTGTTTTAACAGTTTATCAATATCACCACCTCTTTTGGACATTTTTAGTACTTCAATCATAGAAAAATGGATAGCCTTAGTGGACCCTGCATGATTGGTCCATATGTGTCTAGAAATTTGTTTATCCCGTCTATTGCGGATGTCCCCAATATGCTCAAGAATTATATTTTTAAAGAAAAGATAGCGTTGACAGAGACAGCACACAAATTCAAAGATCATACTGAATTCCCTAAGAAAGAACTCGAGCTGCAGAACAATATTGAAAAATTCAGAACAACACTAGTTGAAAGAAAACATAGACAATTTACTAAATATCTAACTGAGTTCAGAAACAACACTGCATACACGACTATGGGGGGGGGGGGGGGGAACCAAAGGGGCTCTATCACTGAGACGTCAACCTCAGAAGTGGATAGCTCAGATCCAGAATCTACCCCCTACCGACCACAGTACCCCAACCCAAGATCCAATTGGAGGGGGAGAGGTCGATATAGGGGACGTAATAGATATCCAGCTTCCAGGTCTGACTGGAGGAACAAACAATATACAGGCGCACATCCATCTAGATCAGGGATGGCCAACCTGAGGCTCTCCAGATGTTGCAAAACTGCAACTCCCAGGATGCCCAGACTGCCAACAGCTATCAGCCTACAGCAGGGCATGGTGGGAATTGTAGTTTTACAACAGCTGGAGAGCCTCAGGTTGGCCATGCCTGATCCAGATCATGGGGCCCACAAAATATGGGAGGGTCGGGAGACAGGACAAGGACCGAGAGAAGTCAGGAACAATCAGAGCAGGATGGATATGCATCTGGCTCCTCTGTCTCCTATGTAACTCCAACTCCAACCCCTCCTTCCACTACCACGACTACGGCTTTTTTAGGCCAACCCCCACCGAACACCTATGCAACAACCCCAATCACACACCAACAAAAAATAAATATGCTACCTACAGAAAACACTTCAATTATAAATCTATCAGAGAAAGCTTTGTCTGAAGATGAAATGTCAGTATTAAGAAAAGGACTCACCTTTGTACCAACCACACGATTCAATTGTTTTGATTGGATCAAAGATATACATCTCTTCACTAGGAAACTCCGATGGCACAAAATCTTTGCAACATCTGATAAAAAGAGATGTCAGGAACTAGGTGTAGAAATGGGGGACCTAGAGGGCGTTGATACTCTTGTACATCTTTTAGATGAGAATGAACGACCTAGTGGGCAGGGCCCCTTTACCACCTTGAGAAATAAAAGCGTTAAAATGCCACCTAAAACTTTTAATGAAGCAAATATAGATATCTTCCTTAAATCAGTTACACGAGAACTAGAAAAAATAAGATACACCACCCCTAATAGAAACTACACTCGGGCAGAAATGATGGCACTGCGAAATCTCAGTACAAATAGAGATATTATAATCAAGTCGTCAGACAAAGGGGGGAACATTGTTGTCCTTTCCCTGCAACAATATAGAGACATGTGCCTTTCCCTGGTTTCAGATAAAAACAGCTATGAAGTACTAAGGGGAGATCCAACTGACAGATTTTTAGCTGAGCTATCTCAGATTTTACGGGAGGGTCTAGAAAATAAATGTATAGACCGTAAAGAATATGAGTATCTGTTACCTACGACCCCTAAAACAGCAACTTTCTATGGGCTCCCTAAAATACATAAGGGGACCACTCCCTTAAAAGGACGCCCCATAGTTTCGGGGATTGATAGTCTAACTCATCATGCAGGTGTCTACATTGATAAAGTCCTACGCCCCTTTGTATCTACACTTCCGTCATATCTACGGGATACCTACATCAACGAGTGGAGGGTGTCAGTATAGAACCTGACAGCTGGTTTGCCTCTATAGACGTAGAGGCCCTGTATACCTCAATCCCCCACAATAAGGGTCTGTCAGCAGCCAAATATTTGCTGGATTTCAGGTCTATGGACTTGTATCCTAGGAGAAATCCACGGCACACCATATGTTCTTCATCAGAATTTTTTAATGCATAGTAATGCATGTCCTCTACGAGCACCCACCATAAAAGGGTGTGCAGATCACATATTTTTCGTTATGGACTTGTATCAACACAACTTGTTTACCCTGCAACTCCTCAACTTCGTCCTGACACACAACTATTTTGTGTTTGAGGATCGTTTCTACCACCAGCTCAGGGGCACCGCGATGGGGAGCCCTTGTGCACCAACCTATGCAAATCTGCTCCTGGGCTGGTGGGAGGACACGGTTGTATTCTCAGAATCTATGACACCCTGGACCAGATTTATATCACTCTGGTCCAGATTCATAGACGACGTTCTACTTTTATGGTCAGGGACTGTCAGTGAGTTTCAACAATTTATGGATATACTAAACTCAAACCATATAGGTTTATTTTTCACTTCAGAAATACATCACAATACTATCAATTTCCTAGATGTTTGTCTAGAAAGAGATGAACATAACTATATAAAAACTACTCTTTTTAGGAAAAAGACTTCAACCAATAGTCTTTTACGTTGGCATAGCTTTCATCCCAACTCCTTAAAAAGAGGTATTCCTAAAGGGCAGTTTTTAAGGGTTCGGAGGAACTGCTCTGAACCAAAGAACTTTACACATGAAGCATCCAAGCTTTTTCATCGGTTTAAACAAAGGGGATACCCAAACCCATGCCTATATGAAGCATGGAATTGGGCAAATTCGAGAGATCGCACCTCCCTGTTACAACCGCAAGTAAAGCGTAAGAGTCTCCAAGATCCAATCAGGATCATTGGAACATTCGATTCAGAGTCTCAACAAGTTCGAGACATTTTGAATCGATATTGGTCATTGTTAAAGACTGACCCTGATTTAACTCCTATATTATCTGAGATCCCGGCTATCACGTATAGACGTGGACGCAGTATAGGTGATACATTGTTCCACAGCCACCTAGAATCCCCAGAAAAAAGCACATGGTTGTCCAACAGACAGATGGGCACGTTTAAGTGCGGTAAATGCAAGGCGTGCATTTTCATAGTTCCAGGAAAAACTTTTATGAACAGCTCGGAAGATCAGATATTTTATACCCGCAGTTTTGCAAACTGTAATACTCCTGGAATTATCTATGTGGCTCAATGTGACTGCGGACTCAAATATATAGGCAAAACAAAAAGGAATTTAAAAAAACGAATCCTTGAGCATATTGGGGACATCCGCAATAGACGGGATAAACCCATTTCTAGACACATATGGACCAATCATGCAGAGTCCACTAAGGCTATCCATTTTTCTATGATTGAAGTACTAAAAAATGTCCAAAAGAGGTGGTGATATTGATAAACTGTTAAAACAAAAAGAGTCTAGATGGATTTTCAGGCTAAATACCATTGCACCTGCTGGACTAAATGAATGCATTGATTTTGCGTGTTTCATATAAGGGGCCCCCTCTATCTTCTAATTGAGGATCAATCCATCATGAAAATTATATACAGTACAACGATAGTTGACTGGGAGGTAAACCCCTCCTCACTTGATCCTCATAATGTTTTAGCCAGTCGCCCTTTAAATAATCCATCAGCCAGATATTTACATATTAATTTACTAGTCTGGGGTGCCCAATGGGCTATACCTATGTGTTGGCCATTAGATATAAAGAAATACATCAAATGGATAATAACTTACTCACTATGAACGTAGGTAATTAAAATGTATGGAGGAATTTATTTTATTCTATCATACATATCTCTGTCCTGCCTCTTAGAGGGTTTCTACCACTTCGTTTTCACATAATTAGCTTTCAGACACTAGCGATCCGCTAGTGTCTGCTCTACCAAACAATCCTAATATAATAACTTATTGTGCAGCCGTTTCGCCAAAAAATGGACTTATATTGATATGCTAATGAGCCTCTAGGTGCTATGGGGGCGTCATTAGCACCTAGAGGCTCGGTCTACCTTCACAAAATGCCGCCGCCCAGCGCGTCCCTCCAGCCCGCCCATCTCCTCCGGAATGCGATCCTCCCTGTGAGCGTCTGTATTCGGCGCATGCGCAGTGAATGTCTGACCGCTCCCTGCTCAGACATCTCCACTGCGCCTGCGCCGATGACGTCATAGTGCTCCGAGGAACAGGCACAGTGGAGATGTCTGTGCAGAAAGCGGTCAGACATTCAATGCGCATGCGCCGAATACAGATGCGCACGGCGCATGCGCGAGAATTCGTCCGCTGGCTCACAGAGAGGATCGCATTCCGGAGGAGATGGGCGGGCTGTAGGGACGCGCTGGGCGGCGGCATTTTGTGAAGGTAGACCGAGCCTCTAGGTGCTAATGACGCCCCCATAGCACCTAGAGGCTCATTAGCATATCAATATAAGTTCATTTTTTTGCGAAACGGCTGCACAAAAAGCTATTATATTAGGATTGTTTGGTAGAGCAGACACTAGCGGATCGCTAGTGTCTGAAAGCTAATTATGTGAAAACAAAGTGGTAGAAATCCTTTAACAATGGCCCAGATGACCGGTCATGTGATCGGCATTAGGGTCACGTGGGACCGACTGGCGTCAGGATCACGTGGGAGCGACCTACGTCATACGGCACCCGGAAGTAGCGCTCAAAAGGTGAGGACGCCAGCAGCACCTCGCTGCCTTATCTGCCTGACATCGTTGCCACTGCGCCTCTGGGTGATACCTACGCTCCCACCGGAAATGGCCCCCTATGCCGGAGATCACTGAAGGCCCACTGTATTATTCCTCATGGGCACACAAGTACCGCTAACCATATCAGGATCTATGAGATAATGATCCATACTATATACTGAGAATATAACTATCGATTGTTGTATGGATCTATAGGCTCTTTTGTGAGCAGTTATAATAAGGTTTATCTCTGCCTTCCATTTGTATCTATGGGTACTATCATATATATTTAGGCCCAATATAGTGCTGCATGGTACAGGCCTACATATATATATAACTAATGGATGGGAGGTAAAAATAAGGCACCCCTGTGTGAATTCAGGCGCTGAATAATAACTGGCATACCTTCTTTGGCTCCAGTTAGAACATTAGACAATGGTTTCAGTCATAGTCAGCTTTCATAATAGTGACTATACCGTTGCCTGATTAACATTGTCTTTTATTCTGGAGCTGTGAGATATATTTAGTCTATAAGACGAGCCTTTCAGCAACTGGCATTAATTGTTGATTATCTATAATAGTGACCATCTCGCTATTTGAAAAGAGAAAGAAAGAAAGAAAAAAAAATATTATAAAAAACTTGTATATATTGTATCTCTATTGCTCAGGTGATTACTATTGGTGATAGACACTTCTTAGTCAGATATGTCGCCTGATTAGCCTGACACCAACCAGGTGAAACGCGTAGGGCCGATATAGGACACCTCTATGAACTTTCTAACTCTATGTTTCTAATTTGTATTTTTATTCTCACTTATTAATTAGGGTGTTTTCTGTCACTGCATCTGGGTATGTGTATATGTTTGTTATTTTTGGTACTTATAATAGTCCAGGTCCAAATAATATAGGGCTATATATTCCACATTGTTGGAATCCTTCCCGTGCTAGGGTCATCCCAGGGTTACTAGGAGGCACGAGACACGGGATCGCCCCTATCGGGGCGGCTATTTTGTATACAGGCAGGGTGACAGTACTAGGGACATCGCCCCCTAATAAGGCCCAATATACATCTGCCTACCTTCCTGCAAGCATTAGGCATTGGAATAGTAACCTGACCTAAGGTATTGTTTTTCATTCTGATTATTATATTTTTTGTTTCTTCATCTATGATTATAAGGGTGTATTGGCTTTTAACATTAAAATATTAAAGGTTATGTTTTAGAATAGTGGTGCTTCTGTGAATCTTTCACTACCAGCCTGGTCATGCTCCAGAAGTGCGATCACATTCAAAGCCACTGCCTCAACTATTTCATACAATTATAAATCATCGCCAAGAGGTGTTTATTACAGAATTGGCTGCAGCCGGTTCCTTCTACCGTTGATAGTTATTGAATAATTTAAATGTCTTCTAAATCTGGAACGGCTGGACACTGAGAGATGTAAAAAAAGACAGGGTACAGCCTTCTTCAAAAAATGACATCCATAGGGAAACATCTTTGAACTATCGAGATATATCAGTTGATGTCCCCTTTTACTCTCAGAGTGTGGCACTTGAAAGGAAACCTGTGGGACTCTTTGGGTGTTCTAAAAGTAACCTCCTCTATGTGTGATAGCACTAAATGCAATGTCCCTCCAAATTTGCCTTTAGCACTGGGGCTAATTGGTTGGATCTGTATTGGGACTCGGGCCCCAATTCTTTTGAGACCCTAGCAACATCCCTGTAATCTCTAATATCTATCTATGTATCTACATTATCTCATATCTATCTGTCTGTCTATCTATCTATCGTATCTCTATCTATTCATCTTTATAATGGTGTATTTTGGACATTTAAAAACTGGCGTAGAGGGAAACTGGCTTAGTTGCCCATAGCAAACAATCAGATTCCACCTTTTAGTTTCCAAAGGAGTTCTTAAAATGAAAGGTGGAATCTGGTTGCTATGGGAAACAAAGTCAGTTTTCCTTTACACTAGTTTTGATAGATCTCCCTCCCCAATGTCTATCTTTGCAGCCAAAGTTTTTTTCTTTGTTACTTTATTGTCCCTAAAATGAAAAATAAAGCCACTTTACAATAGGTCTTATCTAAAATTGTCACATAGTTCTGTTTTTATAGCTCATTTGTAACAAACGCCACGCAAACCCTGTTTAGGTAAATCCTGTAGTCATGTGTACCTCCTTTTATCTCTAAAGCCTGCCATATGCAACTTATGCTCAGGGGTGCCCCAGTATATTTGTGGGTCCATCGCTCCCTGGTGGTGGTTCGCTGCAAAAGCTGAGTTGAAGTAGATGACGAAGTCCAGACTCAGGAAACGGTTAATTTGACTACAATTTATTAAACTTGATAATACAAGAACGTTGCTTTACTTGACTGGAATTCACTTCTATTGGTCGCAGCAAGGTGGCGGTAGTAGGCCCAAATGCTTTTTTTAGTTCCTATATGGCTTCAGTCTGTTTAGTGTCTCAAAAGAATGGGGTGTCATTAGGCTGTTATCCCTCACGTAAAGTCTCATACGATATCTGGGGACAAAAGGAGCGGGTTGCTCTATGAGCTACTTCCCTGGGCTCCTGCTACAGGAGGAGGGAAATGCTCCCCTCACTGCGCCATGCTGGCTATTGCTCGGTCCAGCTTCAACTAACTACAGCTTCCTGAAAACCCCTCCTATTGGTGGAAAGCAGGGCAGCCCACCTCTCACCTAAAGGGGGGAAAAGAATGTAATGGTAAGTCCCATTCTATCTAAGGCTCAACTGAACCATGCCTCCTGCTGGATACCAGGCACATTGCATATAACAGAATTAACAGTTGCATAACAAAATAGAGCCACTGAATGAGAGGACCTGGAAATAAATACACAGATGGAATACATTGCTAGACATTGAAAACAGTGTAATATTGATAGTCAGGTGACAAGATGGTATTGCCACACTCAGGGGTATAACACATACACATGAGAGAATTGGGGCCCATCAGTCATCTGTGGGTTCGATCAGCAACAGGGCAGACTAACCTGGCAAACCAGGGAGTTAGTTTAAAAAAACGGACTCCCTGGTCCTTTATCACAATGGCAAATGATAGGTCGAATTAATAGGTTAGGCTACTTTCACACCTGCGTTCGGTGCGGATCCGTCTTGTATCTGCACAGACGGATCCGCACTGATAATGCAAACGCTTGTATCCGTTCAAAACAGATCCGTCCTGACTTACATTGAAAGTCAATGGAGGACGGATCCGTTTTCAATTGCAAAACATTGTGTCAGTGAAAACGGATCCGTCCCCATTGACTGACATTGTAAGTCAGGACAGATCCGTTTGGCTCCGTATCGTCAGGCGGACATCAAAACGCTGCAAGCAGCGTTTTGGTGTCCGCCTCTAGAGTGGAATACAGGCGCAACGGAGCCAAACTGATGCATTCTCTATCGGATCCTTATCTATTCAGAATGCATTGGGGCTGAACTGATCCGTTTTGGGCCGCTTGTGAGAGCCCTTCAGTGTTCAACCTTCAGTGTTTGGTCAGTGATTTCCATCAGTGATTGTGAGCCAAAACCAGAAGTGAAGCCTACACAGAGATAAGGTATAATGGAAAGATCTGAACCTATTCTGTGGTTTTAGCTAATAATAACTGATGGAAATCACTGACCAAACTCTGAAGTGTGAAAGAGGCCTTAACAGATATGTTTTTTTGGCATCTGTCTGAGGCATTCGTTTATCGTATAGCTGTATGTATACAGTCGTGGCCAAAAGTTTTGAGAATGACACAAATATTAGTTTTCACAAAGTTTGCTGCTAAACTGCTTTTAGATCTTTGTTTCAGTTGTTTCTGTGATGTAGTGAAATATAATTACACGCACTTCATACGTTTCAAAGGCTTTTATCGACAATTACATGACATTTATGCAAAGAGTCCGTATTTGCAGTGTTGGCCCTTCTTTTTCAGGACCTCTGCAATTCGACTGGGCATGCTCTCAATCAACTTCTGGGCCAATTCCTGACTGATAGCAACCCATTCTTTCATAATCACTTCTTGGAGTTTGTCAGAATTAGTGGGTTTTTGTTTGTCCACCCGCCTCTTGAGGATTGACCACAAGTTCTCAATGGGATTAAGATCTGGGGAGTTTCCAGGCCATGGACCCAAAATGTCAAAGTTTTGGTCCCCGAGCCACTTAGTTATCACTTTTGCCTTATGGCACGGTGCTCCATCGTGCTGGAAAATGCATTGTTCTCCACCAAACTGTTGTTGGATTGTTGGAAGAAGTTGCTGTTGGAGGGTGTTTTGGTACCATTCTTTATTCATGGCTGTGTTTTGTGGAAAAATTGTGAGTGAGCCCACTCCCTTGGATGAGAAGCAACCCCACACATGAATGGTCTCAGGATGCTTTACTGTTGGCATGACACAGGACTGATGGTAGCGCTCACCTTTTCTTCTCCGGACAAGCCTTTTTCCAGATGCCCCAAACAATCGGAAAGAGGCTTCATCGGAGAATATGACTTTGCCCCAGTCCTCAGCAGTCCATTCACCATACTTTCTGCAGAAGATCAATCTGTCCCTGGTGTTTTTTTTTGGAGAGAAGTGGCTTCTTTGCTGCCCTTCTTGACACCAGGCCATCTTCCAAAAGTCTTCGCCTCACTGTGTGTGCAGATGCGCTCACACCTGCCTGCTGCCATTCCTGAGCAAGCTCTGCACTGGTGGCACTCCGATCCCGCAGCTGAATCCTCTTTAGGAGACGATCCTGGCGCATGCAGGACTTTCTTGGACACCCTGAAGCCTTCTTAACAAGAATTGAACCTCTATCCTTGAAGTTCTTGATGATCCTATAAATTGTTGATTGAGGTGCAATCTTAGTAGCCACAATATCCTTGCCTGTGAAGCCATTTTTATGCAATGCAATGATGGCTGCACGCGTTTCTTTGCAGGTCACCATGGTTAACAATGGAAGAACAATGATTTCAAGCATCACCCTCCTTTTAACATGTCAAGTCTGTGTCACGGAAGATGTACAGCAAACAAGAAGACACAAAAGGAAGATCCGACTGACTGGATCCAAAACTAAGGAACAAAAGGGGGAGCCCTGCAACAGACCTGACTCCCTCCCTAACTGCTCAGCCTATGTAAAATTCTCAATGGTAGAAGATCGCATATCCTCGTACCTCGACTGTATAACACCTGAACACCCTACACTTGATACGGAGGGAGTCAGGGTCACCTGAGATCCAGCAAACAGGAAAATACAAATGAATGAACAAAACTTATCTGTAGAAGACTCAGTAGAAGCATCCAGCATGCATACACTCCAGGAAGTTGTATAAACCGCAAAGTGAAGCAGTATGGGAAGGGATTTAAAGGGATGCAATCAGTGCAACTACATGACAGCTGAGAGACGCTAACGAGATGAGAAAATGAAAGCAAAACAAAAGGAACCTCAAGGCGGAGGTTCTGAAGGACGTCTGTCAGAGCTTCTCAGATGTCTGGTGGTGACAGTCTGCCATTTTAACCCAATCAGCCTGACATAGTGATCTCCAGCCTTGTGCTCGTCAACATGCTCAGCTGAGTTAACAAGACGATTACTGAAATGATCTCAGCAGGTCCTTTAATGACAGCAATGAAATGCAGTGGAAAGGTTTTTTTGGGATTAAGTTGGCAAAGAAGGACTATGCAATTCATCTGATCACTCTTCATAACATTCTGGAATATATGCAAATTGCTACTATAAAAACTTAAGCAGCAACTTTTCCAATTTCCAATATTTATGTAATTCTCAAAACTTTTGGCTATGACTGTACATTACAACGTGCGAGAGAAAGACACGGTAGCGCAAGATGTGCAAACATATTAATTTGTCTGCAGAGGGAGCGTCCTGGGCCGTGGGGATGCTTCTTAACCCTTAGAGGACCTTGCGATTTTCCATTTTTGCGTTTTTGTTTTTCACTCCCCGCCTTCCCATAGTCCTTTTTTTATTTTTCCGTTCACATAGCCTTATGAGGGCTTATTTTCTGCGGGACAAGTTGTACTTTCTAATGGCACTATTTACGGTTGGGTGGGAAGCTGGAAAAAAATACAAAATGAGGTGGAATTGGGAAAAAACTCAATTCTGACAGTTTTTTTTTTTTTTTTTACACCGTTCACTATGTGGTAAAATTGACCTGTTACCTTTATTCTCCAAGTCAGTATGGTTACAACAATACCACACTTGTATAATTTTTCTTGTGGTTTAATACTGAGAAAAAATTAAAGGCCTTGAGAAAAGAAAAATATTTTTTAATCACTATATTCAGATCCCTATAACTTTTTTGTAGTTATATGTATGGAGCTGTGTGAGGGCTTATTTTTTTGTGGGACGATCTGTACTTTTCAGTGATACCATTTTGAAGTGTGTGTATTTTTTAAAATGCTTTTAAATTTTTTTTTTTTACTTTTGTTAAGTCACCCTGTTTTATACAGCAGAAACCCGACAGCTATGGCGTCTGCCGCACATGCGAGCGAGTTCCATATTTAAAGATATGACTTCATGAAGGGGTTAAAAAGTGTATATTCGTTCGGATTAACGAATAGATTTACTTATCCCTAGTCTCAATGTAATATTTGGGAAAATGTAACAAAAAATTCTGTATTAAGAATGCTATTATTGTCCCTTATAACTATGTTATA
Organism: Bufo bufo; assembly: GCF_905171765.1. Classification (NCBI taxonomy): domain Eukaryota; kingdom Metazoa; phylum Chordata; class Amphibia; order Anura; family Bufonidae; genus Bufo; species Bufo bufo. Next base: position 394,387,104 of record NC_053389.1, on the reverse strand, counting down.
AGGGATAATAATAGAGATCGGTTCCCCATCCCGATCGTCTCCTAGCAACCATGCGTGAAAATCGCACCGCATCCGTATTTTGCGGTCCGTTTTAAACTAATCAGTTTTTCAGTTTTTTGTTTCAGTAGTGTTTCTGCTTTCGTTCGGTTTCCATTTGTGATCGCAAACGGAAATGGAAGCATACAATAATGTTTAAACAGTAAGTACATAAAAAAATTGGGCTGGGCATAACATTTTCAATGCATGGTTCTGAAAAAACAGAACGGATATGGGATTTTTTTGTGGAACCATTGACTTGAATGGAGACACGGAACATGATTTGCGGGCAATAATAGGACATGTTCTATCTTTGAACGGAAATACGGAAACAGAATGCATACGGAGTACCTTTCGTTGTTTTTGCGGACCCATTGAAGTGAATGGACCGCAAACGGAACACAAAAGAATGGAATGGAAACGAAAAAAACAACAACTTTCGTATGCAGGAGGCTTCATTCCCATTTATGCATGCCCCTTTGATCAAATATATTGTCATTTTGTGTCCCCACCCGTTCCACTCATTGTCCCCCTCTTCGTTTCAGCTCAACATGTGTAACCACACTTATACAGTATGTAAGTCTACAGCCGCCACAGTACAATTGGGGCAGAGGTTTGTCACTGGAAGACTGGTCATTAGTGCAGCTTACAGTTCAGAGCTCTCCATACTTTCATCTGTGTTTTGCATATTCCCAATACATTTGGATTTGAGCCTCTGTGTACATAAGTTTGTACTCATTTCGATGTTCCCAGCTGGAGATGTTTTGTTTATAACACAAAGCTTCACCAGCAGAAGAATTTAAGGGCATGCAGTCTACAATTAACTATTTCATGACTTACAATGGCGGGCTATGATGCTTAGATTAAGCCGAAGTTCTCATTTTTGGTCAATGGTCAGCTTCAAGTCTGAAATGTCACTGATTTCCACAAGGTTTCCTCAGAAGTGATAGGTTTATTTTTTAACTAAAACGCAGTCACTTCATTGAACTACATGGGCTGAAAAGTGTTCGCCTGTAATATGGTACTGGCCGAGCTTGAAACTTTACCAATATTAAATTGATATTTTGTACTATGTATTCATTTTATAGCTGTAGTATGTATGACAAAGGCTGTATTACATACAGCGATACAGCAGGCAATTGTCGGGAGGGAAGAATTCCTTCCCAGCAGTCACCTGCTTGTTACATACAGCGATCTCCTCCACAGTATGGGGAGGAGCGATCGCTAATGCCATCGCTCTTTCCCATGCTGTCTACCGGCAAACAATAGTTTTTAAACTAGCTTAAAAATCTGGATTGCCCAATGAACAAGTGTTTGCTCGTTCATCGGGGCAGTATTAAACTGCCAGATCATCGCTAACAGTCTAATACAGCCTATAGCTTTATCACAGTAAGGATATTCAACAGTAAATAATTAAAATTTCCTGGAGATGATCAGCATGAATTTTGGAGACATGTTACTATGTTTTATATAGAATACAGCTCTATTTCATGAAGCAGTATAATTAAAGATTTCTCAAGATATTTAAGTACATATACAGTTGCAAGAAAAAGTATGTGAACCCTTTGGAATGACATGGATTTCTGCACAAATTAGTCATAAAATGTGATCTTCATCTAAGTCACAACAATAGACAATCACAGTCTGCTTAAACGAATAACACACAAAGAATTAAATGTTATCATGTTTTTATTGAACACACCATGTAAACATTCACAGTGCAGGTGGAAAAAGTATGTGAACCCTTGGATTTAATAACTGGTTGAACATCCTTTGGCAGCAATAACTTCAACCAAACGTTTCCTGTAGTTGCAGATCAGACGTGCACAACGGTCAGGAGTAATTCTTGACCATTCCTCTTTACAGAACTGTTTCAGTTCAGCAATATTCTTGGGATGTCTGGTGTGAATCGTTTTCTCTAGGTCATGCCACAGCATCTCAATCGGGTTGAGGTCAGGACTCAGACTGGGCCACTCCAGAAGGCGTATTTTCTTCTGTTTAAGCCATTCTGTTGTTGAGTTACTTCTATGCTTTGGGTCGTTGTCCTGTTGCAACACCCATCTTCTGTTGATCTTCAGCTGGTGGACAGATGGCCTTAAGTTCTCCTGCAAAATGTCTTGATAAACTTGGGAATGAATTTTTCTTTCGATGATAGCAATCCGTCCAGGCCCTGACGCAGCAAAGCAGCCCCAAACCATGATGCCCCCACCACCATACTTCACAGTTGGGATGAGGTTTTGATGTTGGTGTGCTGTGCCTCTTTTCTCCACACATAGTGTTGTGTGTTTCTTCCAAACAACTCAACTTTGTGATCTTATCTTCATCTAAGTCACAACAATAGACAATCACAGTCTGCTTAAACGAATAACACACAAAGAATTAAATGTTATCATGTTTTTATTGAACACACCATGTAAACATTCACAGTGCAGGTGGAAAAAGTATGTGAACCCTTGGATTTAATAACTGGTTGAACATCCTTTGGCAGCAATAACTTCAACCAAACGTTTCCTGTAGTTGCAGATCAGACGTGCACAACGGTCAGGAGTAATTCTTGACCATTCCTCTTTACAGAACTGTTTCAGTTCAGCAATATTCTTGGGATGTCTGGTGTGAATCGCTTTCTCTAGGTCATGCCACAGCATCTCAATCGGGTTGAGGTCAGGACTCAGACTGGGCCACTCCAGAAGGCGTATTTTCTTCTGTTTAAGCCATTCTGTTGTTGAGGGACTTCTATGCTTTGGGTCGTTGTCCTGTTGCAACACCCATCTTCTGTTGATCTTCAGCTGGTGGACAGATGGCCTTAAGTTCTCCTGCAAAATGTCTTGATAAACTTGGGAATGAATTTTTCTTTCGATGATAGCAATCCGTCCAGGCCCTGACGCAGCAAAGCAGCCCCAAACCATGATGCCCCCACCACCATACTTCACAGTTGGGATGAGGTTTTGATGTTGGTGTGCTGTGCCTCTTTTTCTCCACACATAGTGTTGTGTGTTTCTTCCAAACAACTCAACTTTGGCTTCACCTGTCCACAGAATATTTTGCCAGTACTGCTGTGGAACATCCAGGTGCTCTTGTGCAAACTGTAAACGTGCAGCAATGTTTTTTTTGGACAGCAGTGGCTTCCTCTGTGGTATCCTCCCATGAAATCCATTCTTGTTTAGTGTTTTACGTATCGTAGATTCGCTAACAGGGATGTTAGCATATGCCAGAGACTTTTGTTAGTCTTTAGCTGACACTCTAGGATTCTTCTTCACCTCATTGAGCAGTCTGCGCTGTGCTCTTGCAGTCATCTTTACAGGACGGCCACTCCTAGGGAGAGTAGCAGCAGTACTGAACTTTCTCCATTTATAGACAATTTGTCTTACCGTGGACTGATGAACAGCAAGGCTTTTGGAGATACTTTTATAACCCTTTCCAGCTTTATGCAAGTCAAAAATTCTTAATTGTAGGTCTTCTCATTGATTGGACTCCAGTTGGCTGACACCTCACTCTAATTAGCTCTTGGAGATGTCATTAGTCTAGGGGTTCACATACTTTTTCCACCTGCACTGTGAATGTTTACATGGTGTGTTCAATAAAAACATGGTAACATTTAATTCTTTGTGTGTTATTAGTTTAAAGGGATTCTGATATGAGATTTGAGCCCTATAAGCTAAACATATGGCCAGGTCCGTACTAATAACATGAATCCTAAACTGCCCTTATTAAACCTGCTTGTGGCTCTATTAGCCCAAAAAACTGGTTTTTATAAGCTGTCACTCACCTACCTAAGGTGCCCAAGGGGTTTTACGTTACCCAGGGTGCCCGCTCGCACCCCTCGCCGTCTGGTGCCCAGCGCCGCCTTCCTCACCTCAGCCCCGCCTCTGCAATCCTCCCGTCTCTCTGCTAGATCCGGCGCCTGCGCACTAGGCTCAGCCTGATGCGCCGCGTACTCCTGGCAGCGGCTTCGTTGAGCGAAGTGCGCATGCGCCGCCTGAGCTGGGCACCAGACGGCGAGGGGTGCGGGCGGGCAGCCGGGGTTAACGTAAAACCCCTTGGGCACCTTAGGTAGGTGAGTGACAGCTTATAAAAAACAGTTTTTTGGGCTAATAGAGCCACAACCAGGTTTAATAAGGGCAGTTTAGGATTCATGTTATTAGTACGGACCTGGCCATATGTTTAGCTTATAGGGCTCAAATCTCATGACAGAATCCCTTTAAGCAGACTGTGATTGTCTATTGTTGTGACTTAGATGAAGATCAGATCACATTTTATGACCAATTTGTGCAGAAATCCATATCATTCCAAAGGGTTCACATACTTTTTCTTGCAACTGTGCTTTTATTAATATGCTAATTAGCTAGATGGACATCAAGGGGCTGGCCAGAGCACTTGGAGCACCAGTTTGTGGACACAACCCGTAGCTTTAACCACTACCACCTCAACTGCATCCCACAAAATGTCTAGCCCTGTCAATCCAGGGCATGGGGAGCAGCTAAGGCTGCAACAGTGTTCACAAACTGCTCTGACTGGCACCTTGGTGCTCCAAGTAGCTAATTAGCATATTAATACAAATGTAGTTTTCTCTGGAAATGTGCATCATACAGACATAAATCAGGCATTGTTTTAATCAGCATGATCAACCTATGCTCTTAACAAATTGAGATAAGCAAGTTTCTTTTGCTCAGTTCTGAACTTTAGCTTGCAATTAGGATGCACTGCCAACTTTGCATTTGGTGACTTTTAGGGCTGAATCAGTTCTTTCACTGTAATCTGAGAATAATGTGAAACAATTCTCTCCCTCTAGCCATTCATTTTTAATACTAACCTCCAGTATACACATGATGTATATAATATTCATATTTTTTAATTTTGAAACCATGATGCTTTTTTTATTTAACATCTACTCTGTTTTCTATTCAATCTCAGCTAATAAAGTCATGTATTATTTGGGAACCCACTGACCAAAAGAATAAAGGGATCACAGTGCTGTTTTAGTGCTACGATCTTTGCTAATTTTTACCTGAAAAGCAACAGGGAGCCACAAACAGCCCCAATCACTTAAATGGGGCTGTGCTGTATTGTACAGGAAAAAAACTGTGAAGGAGCTGTAGTGCAACATCTGTAATGGTGAGTTACAGCATTGTTTGTTTGGGCTGCCATCCAAGGTGCTCAAAGAAACCATGCACAGTGCATATTTAAACAGAATTGCAATGATCTCTGACCCAAAGCCTCGATGCACATTTCGTTTTTTGCTGTAAAGGCCTGCAAAAACTGCAGTAAATCTGCTTTGTTCAATGACCAAAGGACCTCCAGAAGGACCTGCACATGTTCACATAACCTTTGTGGGTCCTCAAGCCACTGGTGAGAGCAGTACGGTGGCCAAATAGCTGCATACAATAAGTGTATGGTCTAGTTTGGGGTCTATATTAGTTTAGGGGGTCTGACCTGGGTCTGAATTCAGGAGGTCAGTGATATTTATTAGTTTAGGGGATCTTGTTTGGGTGTCTGCATTTATGTAGAGGGTCTGTATTTAGAGGGTCTGGTTTAGGGAGGACTCTGTATTAATGTTAATAACAACCAGGAAAGGTGGGTATCAGGATATGACAGCAATATAGTACGAACACACAGGGATAGTGTAGCCCTAAAACTCTCCAGACCCACTATCCCTGCTTATTTGCATGGTCACCCTACACAGTGACCCCACAACTGGTCGGCGGTCCCTATACTACGTATGTGAGGAAGCAACACAAACAGGGAATAAATAAACACACATAATAAGCCGACACCTATGACCTCTGTAGTTTATTACGGATCCTTCTGAAATCCAGGATTCTTCCAACTTCATACTCCGTCTCACCTTCTACCTCCACTGGACCAGGAGGTTCCTGTGAAATCAGGGGAGTAATGTATCTTTTTAATAAAGACTTATAAAACACATTATGAATTTGTCAGGTAATTTCAGTCAGAACGACACAGGGTTGATAATTTCAATAATCTCATACGAACCAATAAAGTTCAGTGAATTTTTTTTTGACAGAACCTTGAGACAAATGTTTTTAATGGATAAACACACCTTGTCACCCAGCACAAAATTAATTCCTTAAGACCTCTTTCATTAACAGTTTTCTTTTGAACCTCCTGGGAATTCATCAGGTTAGTGTGAACCTGGACCCAGACTGTGCACAGTTTGTCAGACATAACTTCAACCTCAGGATTATCAGAATTAGAAGACTTAAAAGAACCCACGCAAGGATGGAAACCATAATTGCAGAAAAACTGCAAGGTATTTGTAGAACTGTTGGGACGATTATTGATGGCCAGTTCAGCCAACGCCAGACAAAACACGCAAAAACTTTGATTGTCAGCCACATAACACCTCAAAAACTGTTCAAGGGTCTGATTCAGCCTTTCAGTCTGCCCAATAGTCTCCAGGTGAAAGGCTGAAGAGAACGGGAGAATGACACCCAAGTAACTGGAAAATGATCTCTAAAGTTTTGACACAAATTGGTCCCGTCTGACGGACATAATATTTTCTGGAATGACATGGATCTAGACAATATGATCTAAAAACACGGAGAACAGTTCCTTAGCTGAACAAAGTTTTCTTAAAAGTACAAAATGAGACATTTTAGAAAACCTGTTCACCACCACCACCCTTTACTTGAGGAGGCGGAAGTGATGAAATCCATGGAGATGTATAACCAAAACCTCTTGGGAATAGGCTATGGACACAACTCTCCAGCAGGACGAGATTTGGGGGCTTTGGATCAGGCGCAGGTCTCACAGGCCGAAACAAAAGTCTGAATATCCTTAGTCATAGTAGGCCACCAATAGTGTCTAGCAACCAGCCTCTTAATGCCCTCAATACCTGGGTGTCCACTCAGAACAGAGTCATGAAGCTCGGACAGTACAAGGGTTTGAAACCTGTCTACGACAAAAAATGTATCTACAAGAATACCCTCGGGTACCTGATTTCTATTGGGGGATATCTCAGAGGTCAGATTAGAAGAAATAGTGGAAACGACGGGGCTTGAGTGGCACAGAGGCTTCTGGACAAGGCATCTGCCTTGATATTCTTGGAACCTGGCCTATAAGTGACAACAAAATCAAAATGTGTAAAAGACAAAGCCCAAAGTGCCTGTCTAGGGTTGAGTCTTTTAACAGGCTCCAGAAATGTCAGATTTTTGTGGTCTGTGAGAACCACTCCCTGGTGTCTAGCCCCCTCGAGAAAATGGTGCCAATACTCAAAGGCCCACTTAATGGCCAGTAGCTCACAGTTGCCTATATCATAATTAGCTTCTGCGGAGGAAAATTTGTGGAGAAATACGCTCAAGGTTTCAAATAAATAAAAGTAGACGTATCCTGAGACAAAACCGCTCCCACTCCTTCCTCAGAAGCAAAATGGGATCTTCAACAAAACATTTCTTCAGTGTTTTGAAGGCTAATGTAGCTTCAGGTGTCACAGCCAGTTCTGTGAGAAGGTCTGGAAGACGTCCTTCTCTTCCTCTTGCATGATGTTCTTTGTTTTGGGTTCACTTTGTCTTCTCCTTCTCCCAGGTGTCACCTATTTAGACTAATTGTCTCCCTTTTATATTCCCTCCCATACTGCCTCACTTTGTGGTTTATACTACCTCCTGGATGAAGTGTTCACTGCTGGAGGCTGCTGCTGCTGTTTACTCAGATAAGTCTTTTCATGTATTGTGTTTCCTTGCTGGCTTGATTCTAAGTGACCCTAGGTGAGTTTTGCTTCCACTCCCATTTTGGTACAACCTGATGTCTCTCTACCTTTTATTGTTGAGGTGGACGCTTCTGAGGTGGGTGTGGGTGCGGTCTTATCTCAGGGTCCCTCTCCTGCCAAATGGCGACCGTGTGCCTTTTTCTCAAGGAAACTCTCCTCTGCAGAGAGAAATTACGATGTGGGAGATAGGGAGTTGTTGGCCATCAAATTAGCTTTTGAGGAATGGCGCTATTGGTTAGAGGGAGCCAGCCACCCTTTTACCGTGTTTACCGACCATAAGAATCTGGCCTACTTGGAATCGGCCAAGCGTCTGAACCCGAGACAGGCCAGATGGTCTTTGTTCTTTTCTAGGTTTAATTTTGTTGTCACGTTCCACCCTGGTGTTAAAAATGTGAAGGCGGATGCCCTGTCACGTTGTTTTCCGGGAGGGGGGAACTTTGAAGACCCGGGTCCCATTTTGGCAGAAGGGGTGGTCGTCTCTGCTCTTTATCCTGATTTGGAGGCAGAGGTTCAGGCAGCCCAGGCAGAGACTCCTGATCTTTGTGCCTCTCGCTTTACGACAGAAGGATTTTAAGGAGCACCACGATACTGTCCTTGCTGGGCACCTGGGGAGTAGAGCCACAGTGGATCTCATTGCTCGGAGATTCTGGTGGCTGGCTCTTCATAAGACGGTTGAGGGTTTTGTAGCAGCCTTCAAGACCTGCGCTCGTGCCAAGGTCCCTCATTCACGGCCAACGGGTTCTCTCCTCCCGTTACCCATTCCTTCCCGTCCTTGGATGCATCTGTCCATGGACTTCATTACAGACCTGCCTCGTTCCTCGGGGAAGACTGTGATTCTGGTGGTAGTGGACCGTTTTAGCAAAATGGCGCATTTCATTCCCTTTCCTGGGTTACCCAATGCTAAGACGTTGGCGCAAGCGTTTGTTGATCACATTGTCAAATTGCATGGCATTCCTTCAGACATCGTTTCTGATAGGGGCACGCAATTTGTTTCCAGATTCTGGAAGGCCTTCTGTTCTCGCTGGGGGATTCGGTTGTCGTTCTCCTCTGCTTTTCACCCGCAGTCGAATGGTCAGACCGAACGCGTCAATCAGAATCTGGAGACATATCTGCGCTGTTTTGTAGCGGAGAATCAGGAGGATTGGTATTCTTTTTTGTCCCTTGCTGAGTTTGCTTTAAATAACTGTCGCCCGGAGTCCTCTGATAAGTCACCATTTTTTGGTGCATATGGGTTTCATCCTCAGTTTGGGACATTCTCTGGAGAGGGGTCTTCTGGTTTACCTGATGAGGAGAGATTTTCCTCGTCTTTGTCATTTATTTGGCAAAAGATTCAGGGTAATCTGAAGAGGATAAGTGAGAGATATAAGCGCGTGGCGGATAAGAGACGTGTGCCTGGTCCGGACCTGAATGTGGGTGATCTGGTGTGGTTGTCTACAAAGAATATCAAACTGAAGGTTCCCTCCTGGAAGTTGGGTCCTAAGTTTATTGGGCCTTACAAGATCTTGTCCGTCATCAATCCCGTTGCCTTCCGTCTTGATCTTCCTCAGACTTGGAAGATCCATAATGTTTTTCACAGGTCCCTATTAAAACCTTATGTCCAACCCACTGTACCCTCCTCTTTGCCTCCTCCTCCAATTGTTGTTGATGGTAATCTTGAATTTCAGGTCTCTAGGATTGTGGATTCTCGCATTATCCGCGGTTCTCTCTAGTACCTCGTTCATTGGGAGGGTTATGGTCCTGAGGAGAGGATGTGGGTCCCAGTTGCGGACATTAAGGCCACTCATCTCATCAGGGCTTTCCATAGGTCTCATCCTGAGAAGGTGGGCTCTGAGTGTACGGAGTCTACCCGTAGAGGGAGGGGTACTGTCACCGCCAGTTCTGTGAGAACGTCTGGCAGACGTCCTTCTCTACCTCTTGCATGATGTTCTTTGTTTTGGTTTCACTTTCTCATCTCCTTTCCTTCTCCCAGGTGTCACTTATTTAGACTAATTGTTTCTCTTTTATATTCCCTCCCATACTGCCTCACTTTGCGGTTTATACTACTTCCTGGATGAAGTGTTCACTGCTGGAGGCTGCTGCTGTTTACTCAGATAAGTCTTTTCATGTATTGTGTTTCCTTGCTGGCTTGATTCTAGGTGAACCTGACTCTGTCCGTATTAAGTGCAGGGAGCCGGTGGTCGTGTCCCCTCACTATTATAGGGTTTTCAGGTGTCACACAGTCTAGGTACGTGGGCATGCAATCGTCTACCATTGATACCCTTGCATGGGCATAGCAGTCAGGGAGAGCTCTTAGGGTTTTATAGGGCTCACCTATATGCTCCTTAGTTTGGGATCAAGCCAGTTGGACGTTTATTAATAAGTTCCAGCTATCTGCAACATCATCCGTGACATTAGGTTTCCAAATTACCACGTCAGCACCTTTCCTGGTAAGTTCAGAAAGGGGTTTGGCAATAACAGAATTTTTTTTTTATTGATTTACAGGAGCCCAAGAGTGTTGGGAATGATCTCCAGCTGGCTTCCCTACACGTCAGGAGGAGCTGTGAGCTAATGTTCAAACGTGCCGCATCGAGGCAGCGCCGGCCAAGGGAACCGTAACTGTTGGGAGAGTGTTCCCCTTACGTATCAGGAGAACTAGGAGGGTCATTTATTAATTATTATTTTTTAATATTGATGTCCTATCCTCAGAATAGGTCATCAGTATCAGATTGGCAGGGTTCTGACACCCAGCACCTCCACAGATAAGCTGGACGTTTAGTAGGCATCACAGTGTATGATCATAGTCTTTGGTATAATTGTATAACTGGAACATAATTAGTGGGTACTTGTCTTAGTAATTTTGAGAAACACTGTCCTAGGCCAGTAATAATTCCCTTTATAGCTCCAGACCAAGAGGGATGTCTCAATTAACCCCTTTGTTATTCTAGTCAGTGAGGCATCTCACTATTAATCAAATCAACAACTTAAACGACCAGGTATTGTCACCTTTTACCCATTTGCCATCACAGGTCAAAAGTAGAGATGAGTGAACCTGTCGAGGTTCAGGTGCGCTAAATTTTTCAAAAAGTTGAGTTTGGACCCGAATTGCTTTAGGCCAAGCCAAATTAGCTCCAATTGCCCTGGAAATTGGCATACAACACCCTCTAGTCTCCTAGGACTCAGCAGCCTTATGAAAGATGATGGTAGGCAGGCAGCAGCAGTGGCGTAATGGTGGCAGTGGCTTCATGGAAGTAACAGTAGCCTTACGGAACATTATGGTAAGCAGGCCGCTGCAGCAGCATGATGGAGGCAGCGGCAGTATGGAACATGTTGGCAGGCAGGCTTAGCAGTGGCATGATAAAGACAGCAGCAGCCGTACAGAACATGATGGTAGGTAGGCAGCAGCAGTGGAAAGAAGGTGGCAGTGGCATGATGGAGGCAGCAGCATCCGTACGGAACATAACGGTAGGCAGGCAACATAATGGTAGGCAGGACGGCAGGCAGACAGTAGTGGGAAGATGGGTCACCGTCAGCAAGGCAAAATCTATTCATTTTGAGAAAAGTGATGTTTTGACACTGGCAGAGGACAACTTGGTTCATTTTGGTATCCCCACACCTTCTGCAGTGCTTAAAACCATCTCCAAGAGGACACTGGAGACTGGGTAAGAAAGAAGAAAGAGCCTACTGTGCCACTTTGGTCCTCTGTTCTAGCCTGCCTTCCCAGAAATCCACAGGGTCAGGGAACGAGGTATGCACCGGAGACAGGCCAAAGTGTAGGTAGGCTTGAACCTAGGCGCTGAGGCGGGAGGTCTGGGCTTGCTGATTGGCCTCACCCTGATGTGGCACATGAAAAGCCTATGTTGAGGTGACTGAACTGGCTGCTGCAGCTTCTGCTGCTTGTGGTGACGGGAGGAAAACGACTCTGTGGCCAACAGAAAGGGGCCTCTCTTTCAGACACGCGGGAGGCAGGTGTCTGCTCACTGAACGCTGCAGCAAGCTGCGTACACAGTTTTTCCTGGTAGGCCCCCCATTTGGAGCGAAAAAAAACATGGCTATCCAGTAATCATCAGACTGCTTGATGTCAATGATACGTCTGTCATGGTAATAAGCAAGCAAGTCTACAGGTCGCCATTCTGGCCAACGTGCCCAAGGAGTCAGTTTTTTCTGGCCCCGCCCCCACTGAAACGATTGGGTGTCATGGCCAGTGTCCCCATCATCCTCCTCCAATTATGACATCTCCAGTGGCAGTGCCTCCTCCATGAGAGTTTCTAATTGCTGGTCCCAGTAGCTACAGGGCAGACAGCATGAGCTGCCCGACCTGGAAAAAACATATGCACCATGCAAAATCGTTCATGGCTTTTTGCTGCTCGTACAGATGCTCTAGTATGTACAATGTTGAATTCCAGCGAGTTGGAACTTCGCGAATTAAGCAGTGTAGCTGCAGACTATTCTGTCGCTGAAAGTCTAGGAGAGCGTTCCTCGCCATGTGAGAATGCCTGAAAATAAGGACATTCTCTTTGACATTGTCAGCACCTTACGCAAGCCAGTGTACTTTTAAAAAAGTCATGCAGGGCGCATAAGTGTTTTCCCCCAGGTTCAGGCCATGATGTTGTGGTCATTGTCGCTGACACCACCTTACGTTGGAGTCGGTGGGGTGACAGCCAGCGGGATGTCTGCTGTTTCATGTGTTTTAGCAACTACTTGCTTTTGTGGCTACTCTCACCTAGGCTGATCAGCTCCAACACCACATGGCAATGCCTCACATGGAGGTGGAGTGGAAGTGGTGCGGTGCCCTGCTAAAAAGTCAACACAAATAATAAATTCCAAATTGTCAATTCTACTGTGAGCGCTGCAGGTTACGGGTGTGGTGGGTCCTGTTCACACTTAGGGCTTGTTCACACGAACGTATGTGTTCTGTTTCCGTATTGCGGACTGCATATACGGATCTGCAATACACGGACACCATTCTGTGTGAATTCCACATCACGGATGCGGACCCATTCACTTCAATGGGTCCACAAATCGAGAAATGCGTAACGGAACGCTACAGAAGCACTACGGAGTACTTCCATGGGGTTCCGTTTCGTACTTTCATTCCGCAAAAAGATAGGACTTGCTCTATCTTTTTGCGCAACGGAAGGATGCGGACCCATTTGAGTTGAATGGGTCTGGATCCTTCCCAGAGCCTGCACGAACATTCTCCGTGCATTGGGGACCGCAAATTGTGGTGCCCAATGCATGGAACGGAACATATACGTTCATATGAACAATCCCTTAGTTTCACTTCACAAGAAAGAAACCGTGCTGCTCTTTGATACGTACTCCTTCGACCATTCCAGCAAATGTAGACTTTTTACAATGCACAAATCACTATTTCAGTGCTCCACGCTTCAAATATTGTTTGTTTCTCCTATGTTGCCTGTCTCCCCTATAGTGGTTAGGACGAAAGGAGCGAAACAATAGTAAAGCACCGCAAAAGATGTTCCTTATCAGCTTTTTATTATACTCACAAGGTTTAAAAGAATCATAAGCGTAACAAATGTTAAAACCGGTTTCCCGTCTGTCACCACGGTGCCCTGCTGCTGTTGAGGATGGAGCATGTAAATGGAGAGGTGGATAAGTGTCTTCTGTGGGAGACAACCTGATGAAATTGTGTGGGGAAAGGTCAAAAGAACTGGCCATGTTGCTGGCTTGCCGCAAAAAATTATTTTTTCCCCAAAGGATCTGGTGATGCCGCCCCATGTGCTGCAATAGAGCTCTGATACCTATGATTGTGTTGGAACTCCCACGGCTTTTTTTAATTCTGCAGATCTTGCACGTGTCTGTGGTTTTGTGTGCCTACTTTGTGTAGAAAAAACGCCATACAGGAGTTGCTCATACAGAGGTACAGGCAGCCAGGCTCGGCTAAGCTCTGGCACTTTTTGGGCCTAATGCACCCACAGTGTCAGCAGCATCAGCAAATTCCGAAGCAGGTACGTGTCACCGCCAGTTCTGTGAGAAGATCTGTTAGATGTTCTTCTCTACCTCTTGCATGAGGTTCTTTGTTTTGGTTTCACTTTGTCATCTCCTTTCCTTCTCCCAGCTGTTACCTATTTACACTAATTGTCTCCCTTTATATTCCCTCCCATACTGCCTCACTTTGCTGTTTATACTTCTTCCTGGATGAGTTGCTCACTGCTGGAGGCTGCTACTGTTGATTCCTCAGATAAGTCCTTTTCCTTTATTTGTGTTTCTTGCTGGCTTGATTCTAGGTGACCCTGACTCCGTCCGTATTAAGTGCAGGGAGCCGGTGGTCGTGTCCCCTCACTATTATAGGGTTTTCAAGTGTCGCACAGTATAAGGTACGTGGGCATGCAATCGTCTACCATAAAGACCTTTGCATGGGCATAGCAGTCAGGGAGAGCTCTAGGGATTTTATAGGGCTCACCCATATGCTCCTTAGTTTGTGATCAAGCCAGTCGGATGTTTATTTATAGGTTCCAGCTTTCTGCAACACCATCCGTGACATTACATTGCTTCTGCTTTTTATTGCTGCCGCCATCACCCTCCTCCTCTGATTCTACAATTAGCCAATCTGTGGTGCTGCAGGGGGGCTTGGCTGGAGGTAATTGGGGCTAATTACATAAGCCAGTGTCACATCAGACACTGGTGTCCCCTCCCAGCGCTGCTTTTGGCTAGAACAACGCTCCAGCCAATGGCAGCGCTATGCAGCTGAAAGAACAGTTGGTACCTCTCTGTAGGCAGCCATTCTAGCTTGGTGACTGCTTGCAGAAAGGACCTGTTCCCCACTGTGCTGCTGATTGTCGGCTGAGACTTGAAGTGCTACCACATAAATCAGTGCTTTTCACCGCTTTCACAAGAAGAACAACATTTGGAAAAGCTGCAGTGATCTTTGGCTCATCTGCAGCAATTTCAGATCCCTATTCCCTGTCCCCCCTCCCCGTGGACTCCAGTCTGTCCTTTTTATTTTTTTTGCCTTTTTTTTATTTCTTTTTTGTCTTTTCCAGCTCTGCAACACTTTTTCTGTGTGGGAGCTGTGACTGGCAAGTGCTGATCAGCACTTGTGTTTTTTTTTTGTGCAAGCTAGCTATATATATATATATATATATATATATATAAAAATATATGTATATATATTGTGAGGATTTGCTCTGGTAGGCAGGGTAAGCAGACACAGTACAGAGGCAAAACAAGTTCGTAAATCAAAATACAGCATACAGCCCTCATGCGGCTCTGAACCCTCCAGCACAGCACCATGCTTCAGATCCCAAAACAGAGACTCAGCTGCTGAGCCCAGCTGCCTATTTAAAGGACAGCCAGGCGCTGCCAAAATCCGGACCGGCACTTAAACTCCGGTCCGGTATTTGATCTCACCTGGCTTGAAATCAGCCCAGCAGCCCATGTTGAGAGGAAAATACCTGCCTTCCCAAACAAAACCCCTTGCTATGTCACATAACCCCCCTTCCCTTTGTGAACACACGCCAGACAGTGTACCCAGGGCAGGGCATCGCATTTCCCTGTAACCGGCCTGCCCTGTGTTCTGTAAATTTAAAGTTTTGCAAGGACAAGAATCATCTGGTGACCCGAGCATTCCTCTATTTGACCTGGCTCTTCCACTTGAGATGGGAGTGGTTGGTCACCAGATGCAACTTTCTCCCCAACAGATAATAGCGGAGAGACTCGAGTGCCCACTTGATGGCCAGGCACTCTCTCTCCACTATACGGCTGGAGTGAGCTTACGGCTGAGGAAGACAACGGGATGCTCCTCCCCGTTGACTTCCTGAGACAGTACAGCACCAAAGCCTACTTCGGAGGCATCGGTCTGTACTATAAATTCCCTTTTGAAGTCGGGCGTCACCAAAACCGGGGATACACACAGGGCCGACTTCAAAGCAGAGAAAGCATCTTCCGCCTGGTCATTCCAGCGGACCATCACGGACTTCCGTCCCTTCAAGAGTCCTGTCAATGGAGCTGCTAAAGTGGCAAAATGTGGAGCGAACCTCATATAATAGCCCACCATTCCCAGGAATGACTTTACTTGCCTAGAGGTGACAGGTCGGGGTCAATTCCTTATCGCCTCTATTTTGCTTACTTGGGGTTTGATGACTCTGCGCCCAATGACATACCCTAGGTATTTAGTCTACTCTAACCCTATTGCACATTTTTTTGGGTTAGCTGTTTGACCAGTCTTTCGAATGGAGTCCACTATGGCCTGTACTTTGGGCAGGTGACTCTCCCAGTCGGTACTGTGAATTACAATATCATCCAGGTAAGCCGAAGCGTACCGCCGATGTGGACGAAGCACAATGTCCATTAGACGTTGAAAAGTGGCAGGGGCGCCATGCAAACCGAAGGGTAACACCTTATATTGGTACAGCCCCCCTGGTGTAATAAAGGCAGTTTTCTCTTTGGCAGCCTCCATCAAGGGTACCTGCCAGTACCATTTGGTGAGGTCCAAAACAGAAAAATACCGGGCTTGGCCTAACCTTTCAATAAGCTCATCCACCCGAGGCACGGGATATGCATCGAATTTAGATATTTTGTTCAGCTTACGAAAATCGTTACAAAACCGTAACGTCCCGTCCGGCTTGGGTATTAAGACTATAGGACTGGCCCACTCACTTTTAGACTCCTCAATGACGTTTAGCCGCAGCTGCACTTCCTCTGAAATGGCTTATCACCGAGACTCGGGTAACCGGTATGGCTTTAACCGGACTTTTGCCTGAGGCTCAGTGACAATGTCATGCTGGATTGCGGAAATGCGTCCAGGGAGGTCCAAGAACACATCCATGTTCCAACTAACGAACTCCCTGGTCTTTAGAGGAGAGGCTGTCAGCAATTTTTACTGTGGCAACCGCTTCCCTTGCATCCGACATAGGAGCCGGAACCTCTTCCCCTAGAAAACCCGGCCGCGAGCTGTCTTCAGTACAGGTCTCCCTATCTTTCCAAGGTTTAAGTAAATTAACATGGTAAACCTGCTCCGGCCTCCGCCGCCCTGGCTGGTGTACCTTGTAATTTACCTCTCCAACTTTCTCAAGTATCTCGTAGGGCCCCTGCCATCTAGCCAGGAACTTACTGTCCACGGTTGGTACCAGAACCAAAACCCGATCACCCGGGTTAAAGATCTGGACCCGAGCCTGCCGATTATAGATCCGACTCTGAGCTTGCTGAGCAGCCTCCATATGTTCCCCGACAAGAGGCAAAATGGTCTCTATCCGCTGTTGCATCTTGATTACATACTCCAGGACACTTTTATGCGGAGTGGGTTGCTGTTCCCACGCCTCTTTGGCCACATCCAACAGACCACGAGGATGTCTGCTATAAAGCAATTCGAAAGGCGAGAACCCAGTAGAGGCCTTGGGTACCTCTCACACAGCGAACATGAGATAGGGCAGAAGAAGGTCCCAATGCTTTCCATCTTTAGACACCACCCTTTTTAACATAGTTTTTAGAGTTTTGTTAAACCTTTCAACCAGACCGTCCGTTTGCGAATGGTACACGGATGTCCGTAAATGTCTGATATGCAGCAACTTACAGAGTTCCCTCATGACCTTGGACATAAAAGGGGTCCCCTGGTCAGTCAGAACCTCTTTAGGTAGCCCCACTTGGGAGAACATCTCCATTAGCTCCTTAGCTATAAGCTTCGCTGATGTATGTCGCAGTGGCATCGCCTCCAGGTACGGAGTGGCGTAGTCCAAGATGACCAAGATGTGTTGGTGTCATCTAGCGGACCTCGGTACTGGGACTATGAGGTCCATAACAATTCGCTCAAACGGCACCTCGATGATCGGGAGAGGTACCAAGGGACTGCAGAAAAGATGCTGGGGGCTAGTTGCCTGGCAGGTCGGGCAAGACTTACAGATTTCTTCCACCTCCCTAAACACACTGGGCCAGTAAAACCGTTGTGGTATCTGGTCCTGTGTCTTCTGCATTCCCAGATGACCCCCGAGAACATGCTGGTGGGCTAACTCTAACACGAGCTTACAATAAGCCTGGGGCACCACCAACTGTTCAATGGATTCACTTCGCAGCTGGTTTACCTGGTACAACATACCCTGATGAACCACAAAACGGGGGAACACCGACTCTGCCCCTGGTTGTTGTGGTTCACCATCAACTATGAATACATTTTCCTAGGCTCGGGATAGGGTTGGGTCCTGGTATTGGGCGGTACCAAAATTATCCCCGGAGACATTGAGGTCTGCCAGCTCAGGACCCGGCGGCAAGTCCTCCATGTCTCCCACCATCGCACTTAGCAGGGTTGTCTCCCCCTCTTCCACCGAAGTGGCGGTCACCCATACCGCTGGCTCTTCGGACTCAGGTTCCCAGGGTTCTGGTCTTCCCCCTGAGCCGGGTCACTCTGCTAGGGTTACCCCTGTCTTATGGGTATCAGTCACTCTAGCAGGTCACAGTTCCGGGAAGCCCGGAAAGTCCCTCCTATTATAAGTTTGTAGTGTAGATTGGTGGCGACAGCCACCTCGTGGGTCCACCTGCCGGCAACCATGGATAGAGACACCATAGCAGTGGCGTAGTCTTTTAAGTCTCCATGAATACACATGACCCCGACTTTCTGGCCAGTATACTCAGTGAACCGTACCAGGGGAGCCCTTACCAGGGCCAACAGAGCCTCCGCTGGAGTGTCTCCCACCTCCACCTGGCACAGGTGATTCAGAGTACCGGGGAACCCACTGCACACAGCTTCCTAGCATATAACGACTGACGGAAGCAATAGTTCGTGTCCATGGGTTCCACCTGACAGTCAGCTCGTACATGGCCAGGCTCCCGACACTGCCAGCAGACTATCAGAGCTGGGTCCACAGGGGGTACATCCCGGGCAGGTTTGGTGGGCGGCAATCACCAGGTCTGGGGTAGAGAGTTATGGGATTTGACTACCCCCCTCCCAAAAGAACCCCCTATAGATTCCGGGTAGCCTCATAGCGTACCACCAGGTTGACCATCTCGAGAGCATTACCTGGAGAGACCTGGTCGATCCATTGCTGGAGAGGGGGTGGCAAAGCCCTGGGGACGCTCCTGCCATCTGTAAAGCCATCACGTGTTGTAACAGCAGCTGGTTTGTTTCTTGCTGGTGTTGGTTAGCCTCCACCAGAGCTTTCATTACAGCCTCCATTTTGTCACGTGACACAGGTTTGAATTTAGCTGGTTTAATCCAGGACATCCAGCTGTACCCAAAAACATAAATATTTCAGCGTTTACGCCAACCTCACTGCGTGTGCCTGCATCCTCCACCAATTGTGAGGATTTGCTCTGGTAGGCAGGGTAAGCGGACGCAGTACAGAGGCAAAACAAGTTCGTAAATCAAAATGTTAGTGTTTATTCACACAAAAGGCAAAAGAAAAACGACTCATTACAGTCTTGGTATTAATTCACACAATGAAAAAGTCCATAGAACAGATACATCACCTTGCTAGCTGTTTTATCCCCGGCAGTCCACAGCAGGCTTTAGGGGGCCTGTTTCCCAGCGTGCAGCCCTCACACGGCTCTCAACTTTCCAGCACAGCACCATGCTTCAGATCCCAAAACAGAGACTCAGCTGCTGAGCCCAGCTGCCTATTTAAAGGACAGCCAGGCGCTGCCAAAATCCAGACCGGCACTTAAACTCCGGTCCGGTATTTGATCTCATCTGGCTGGAAATAAGCCCAGCCGCCCATGTTGGGAGGAAAATACCTGCCTTCCCAAACAAAACCCCTTGCTATGTCACAATATATATGTATATATATATATATACACACCGTATTTTTTGCCCTATAAGACGCACCGGCCCATAATACGCATGGCCAGCATACTCACCGGACATGTCCCCCATTGAGCATTTTTGGGATGCTCTGGATCGGCGTATACGACAGCTTGTTCCAGTTCCTGCCAATATTCTGCAACTTCGCACAGCTATTGAAGAGGAGTGGACCAACATTCCACAGGCCACAATCAACAACCTTATCAACTCTATGCGAAGGAGATGTGTTGCATTGCGTGAGGCAAATGGTGGCCAATACTCACTGATTTTCTGTGAACAGTCTAAGGCACACCTGTGCAATATTCATGCTGTCTAATCAGCACCTTGATATGCCACACCTGTGAGGTGGGATGGATTATCTCGGCAAAGTAGAAGTGCTCACCAACACATATTTAGACAGATTTGTGAACAATGAGAGTAATGGGTCTTTTGTGTATGTAGAAAATGTTTCAGATCTTTGAGTTTAGCTCATGCAAAATGGAAGCAAAACCGAAAGTGTTGCGTTTACATTTTTGTTCAGTGTATATACAGTACAGACCAAAAGTTTGGACACACCTTCTCATTCAAAGAGTTTTCTTTATTTTCATGACTATGAAGGCATCAAAACTATGAATGAACACATGTGGAATTATATACATAACAAACAAGTGTGAAACAACTGAAAATATGTCATATTCTAGGTTCTTCAAAGTAGCCACCTTTTGCTTTGATTACTGCTTTGCACACTCTTGGCATTCTCTTGATGAGCTTCAAGAGGTAGTCCCCTGAAATGGTCTTCCAACAGCCTTGAAGGAGTTCCCAGAGATGCTTAGCACTTGTTGGCCCTTTTACCTTCACTCTGCGGTCCAGCTCACCCCAAACCATCTCGATTGGGTTCAGGTCCAGTGAGTGTGGGGGCCAGGTCATCTGGCGCAGCACCCCATCACTCTCCTTCATGGTCAAATAGCCCTTACTTTCAAAGTTTTCCCAATTTTTCGGCTGACTGACTGACCTTCATTTCTTAAAGTAATGATGGCCACTTGTTTTTCTTTACTTAGCTGCTTTTTTCTTGCCATAATACAAATTCTAACAGTCTATTCAGTAGGACTATCAGCTGTGTATCCACCTGACTTCTCCTCAACGCAACTGATGGTCCCATATAAGGGAAGAAATCCCACTTATTAAACCTGACAGGGCACACCTGTGAAGTGAAAACCATTTCAGGGGACTACCTCTTGAAGCTCATCAAGAGAATGCCAAGAGTGTGCAAAGCAGTAATCAAAGCAAAAGGTGGCTACTTTGAAGAACCTAGAATATGACATATTTTCAGTTGTTTCACACTTGTTTGTTATGTATATAATTCCACATGTGTTCATTCATAGTTTTGATGTCTTCAGTGTGAATCTACAATTTTCATAGTCATGAAAATAAAGAAAACTCTTTGAATGAGAAGGTGTGTCCAAACTTTTGGTCTGTACTGTATATATATATACAGTATATATATATATATATATATATGTCAATTTTAGTTAGTACTGACAGCGTCTGCTCAGGTTTCATTGTTTTTTTTAGCCTTTTTTTTCTAAATTTTTATCTTATTCTTTCACTTATTTTTTCCCCTTTTCTTTCTCTTTTTTTCTTTATCATAAATTTTATTTTAAATTCATTACAAGCCCCCTCACGTGTTAAATTACTACATACACCCCCCTGACACTTTTTACTTTACACACACCAATTCAAATAAAAATGTCCCGTCCATCCCAGAGAATGTACAGTCGTAGTCAAAAGTTTTAAGGAATGACAAAAATATTAGTTTTCACAAAGTTTGCTGCTAAACTGCTTTTAGATCTTTGTTTCAGTTGTTTCTGTGATGTAGTGAAATATAATTACACGCACTTCATACGTTTCAAAGGCTTTTATCGACAATTACATGACATTTATGCAAAGAGTCAGTATTTGCAGTGTTGGCCCTTCTTTTTCAGGACCTCTGCAATTCGACTGGGCATGCTCTCAATCAACTTCTGGGCCAATTCCTGACTGATAGCAACCCATTCTTCCATAATCACTTCTTGGAGTTTGTCAGAATTAGTGGGTTTTTGTTTGTCCACCCGCCTCCAGCTCCATCATGCTGGAAAATGCATTGTTCTTCACCAAACTGTTGTTGGATTGTTGGAAGAAGTTGCTGTTGGAGGGTGTTTTGGTACCATTCTTTATTCATGGCTGTGTTTTTGGGCAAAATTGTGAGTGAGCCCACTCGCTTGGATGAGAAGCAACCCCACACATGAATGGTCTCAGGATGCTTTACTGTTGGCATGACACAGGACTGATGGTAGCGCTCACCTTTTCTTCTCCGGACAAGCCTTTTTCCAGATGCCCAAACAATTGGAAAGAGGCTTCATCGGAGAATATGACTTTTCCCCAGTCCTCAGCAGTCCATTCACCAAACTTTATGCAGAAGATCAATCTGTCCCTGATGTTTCTTTTGGAGAGAAGTGGCTTCTTTGCTGCCCTTCTTGACACCAGGCCATCTTCCAAAAGTATTCGCCTCACTGTGCGTGCAGATGCGCTCACACCTGCCTGCTGCCATTCCTGAGCAAGCTCTGGAATGGTGGCACTCCGATCCCGCAGCTGAATCCTCTTTAGGAGACGATCCTGGCGCTTGCTGGAATTTCTTGGACACCCTGAAGCCTTCTTAACAAGAATTGAACCTCTTTCCTTGAAGTTCTTGATGATCCTATAAATTGTTGATTGAGGTGCAATCTTAGTAGCCACAATATCCTTGCCTGTGAAGCCATTTTTATGTAACGCAATGATGGCTGCACGCGTTTCTTTGCAGGTCACCATGGTTAACAATGGAAGAACAATGATTTCAAGCATCACCCTCCACCCTAACATGTCAAGTCTGCCATTTTAACCCAATCAGCCTGACATAATAATCTCCAGCCTTGTGCTCGTCAACATTCTCACCTGAGTTAACAAGACGATTACTGAAATGATCTCAGCAGGTCCTTTAATAACAGCAATGAAATGCAGTGGAAAGGTTTTTTTGGGATTAAGTTAATTTTCATGGCAAAGAAGGACTGATCACTCTTCATAACATTCTGGAGTATATGCAAATTGCTATTATAAAAACTTAAGCAGCAACTTTTCCAATTTCCAATATTTATGTAATTCTCAAAACTTTTGTCCACGACTGTACTCTGCTGAAGAGGCATACGCCATCCTTGACTCTGAAACTGAGTCTGCAAGTGAGGGAGAAGAGGATGCCACATTCTTCTACTCCTCATCGTCATCCGGTGATGAGGGACCCTCAAGGAGACGCCCCAGGAGAGATGAAGTAGCCCCCCCCCAGTGATCCCCTATGGACCACACCGCCTGAGGATTATTAGCGCCAAATTCCAGAGTTTGTGGGAAACTCTGGACTCCACATTGCACGGGCTTCACAGAAATAGATTTTTTTTTAAATCTTTTTCTCTGACCATAAATTTGATGGTGACCCAAACAAAATTATACGCCCAGCAGTTTATTGCTCAAAACCCGACATCCTCATATGCTAGACCTCTAGGTTGGACCCCAGTAAATAAACATTAAGACATTTTGCTAGAAAAAAATCATTTTCACAGTCAAGTGTTTCCTGATTCTATGAAACATCTTTGGGGTCTAAGTGCTCACTACATGTCTTGAAAGATTCCTTGAGGGGTGTAGTTTCCAGAATGGGGTCACTTTTTGGGATTTTTTAATGTAGGGGTGCATCAGAATGTCTTCAATAGTGACATGGCGCCGGAAAATTATTCCAGTGACATCTGCGCTCTAAAATCCATGTTGCACCTTGCACCCTGCGCAGCTGCTGTGTGCTCATACAGCAGTTCACGGCCACAAATGAGGTGTTTCTATAAACTACAGAATCAGGATAATAGATATTGACTTTTGTTTGGCTGTCAACTATTGTTGTGTTACAGGAAAATATATTGTCACGGATGTAGTAGGGGAGAACACCAAAAGACAACCAGAAAGAAAGGAAAAGACACTAGGCCTCTCCGCTAGGGAAGGAAAAGGGTCACCACCTATAAAACCCTGCTCCTGGCCCTAACTCCTATCCGTATGGGCACCTCTCGATGGTAGAGATGCCCATACACAGGAACCTAGAAAACCCTGGTGGCCCTCGGATGCCCTAATGGTAATGACAGGGCAGAGACAACCCGCTCCTTCCCTGGTGAAGGAACCAGCATCTCCCTGAGGCCTAGTAAACAACAAAGGTAGGGGGAATACAAAATACAAGCGGAACACTTAACTTTTGAGGCTGATGGATGATGGATGAACAGGACTTCAACTAGAACCACACTCCAGCTCTTCCAAAAAACAAATGAAGCTATCCAGAGCAAGGAGTGATGGGTAAAGTTAGACTAAATAGGGGAAGTTAAAGGTCACATGATCCACACCTGAACAGGAGGTGTGGACATACAAGCAACACACAGACAAAATGAAACCAAAACCAAATGAGGCTGTCAGATCACTAATGTGCAGATAATCTTTCAGACCTTCTAAAACCTGTCACCGGTGTGACAGTACTCCCCCCCCCCCTTCTACAGGTGACCTCCGGGCACCTAGGACCGACCTTATCAGGATGAGCTCTGTGGAATGCTCTCACCAGACGACTAGCATTAACATTGGTCGCTGGATCCCACATCCTCTCCTCTGGTCCGTACCCTCTCCAATGAACGAGATACTGGAGGGATCTCCGGAGAACTCGGGAGATCACAATCCTGCTGATCTGAAATTCTAAATTGCCGTCCACGATGACAGGAGGGGGAGGCAAGGAGGACGGCTCAACACATTTCTTTAACAACGATTTATGAAAAACGTTATGGATTTTCAATGCCTGAGGACGTTCAAGACGGAAGGCTATAGGGTTAACAATGGCAGTGATCTTATATGGACCAATAAATCTTGGTCCCAACTTCCAAGAAGGTACCTTAAGTTTAATGTTTCTTGTAGACAGCAACACAGAATCACCCACTCTCAGGTCCAGACCACTCATACGTTTCCTGTCAGCTGCACGCTTATACCTGTTGCCCATCTTTTCCAGGTTATTTTGGATTTTCCGCCAAATAGAAGACAAAGAAGAAGAAAATCGTTCCTCCTCAGGAATGCCAGAATTATGAGCACCAGAATAGGGGCCGAAGCAAAACATTCTTTCACAGCAGAAAAGGCCTGTAATGCTGCATCAGACCAGATAGAAATATCAGCACCCTTCCTAGTCATGTCTGTTAAAAGTTTAACCACCGATGAATAGTTCAAAATAAATTTACGGTAGTAGTTGGTAAACCCCAAAAACCGCATAAGATTTTCGGGTCGATCCCAGTCAAACACGGCACGGACCTTCTCGGGATCCATACGAAAACCTGAGGATGAGAGCAGGTAACCCAGAAATTGCACTTCCTGTACAGCAAATACACACTTTTCCATCTTAGCATACAACTTATTCTCTCTTAGGATCTGTAACACCTGTCTCACTTGATCCTGATGAGTCTCCATATTAGGCAAATAAATTAGTATGACAATATAACAAAACAATAACGAACACAGGTGCACTCTGCAGTAATACTAAATCCTCAAACTGATTTTAAAATTGAGAGATTAGTCAACATGTCCCACGGTGTAGAACATGTCTTAAGCCCGGACACCGCGACAAGGTTTCTCAAGTAGCCCGGGACCCTACACTCTCCAACCTGAGCCATATGGGCAATACCAGGAGCCAGTGGGCAAATTACAGGAGCATTGGGCCGACTCACAAACAACTCACCAGTTACCTCCAGCATGTGGCCATGCCTGCAATGGGAGGAGGGAGGAGTCTGTGAGTCCCACTCAAGACTTGCTGATATGTCCCAGGCCTCACAGGTGCACCTTAATGTGACCTGTAGATGGAAAACAGGCACATTTAAATAGGAGTTTATACACCTCCAGAAATCTATATATACAAACTAAGAAGACAGGTTGGCATTAGCAGGAGGTGCTTCAAACCCACATGCAGTTGTGCATATATATAGGGGAGCAGATCCTGCATTTGTGGCCCGTTGCTAATGGCAATCCCCAGCAAAATGCATACAATGGAGGATGCCCGCAGCGAACCACAAGTACCACAATAGACATCCTACACAAGGTAACAAGTGCGGATGTAATAATTAATATAACAATATAACAAAACAATAACGAACACAGGTGCACTCTGCAGTAATACTAAATCCTCAAACTGATTTTAAAATTGAGAGATTAGTCAACATGTCCCACGGTGTAGAACATGTCTTAAGCCCGGACACCGCGACAAGGTTTCTCAAGTAGCCCGGGACCCTACACTCTCCAACCTGAGCCATATGGGCAATACCAGGAGCCAGTGGGCAAATTACAGGAGCATTGGGCCGACTCACAAACAACTCACCAGTTACCTCCAGCATGTGGCCATGCCTGCAATGGGAGGAGGGAGGAGTCTGTGAGTCCCACTCAAGACTTGCTGATATGTCCCAGGCCTCACAGGTGCACCTTAATGTGACCTGTAGATGGAAAACAGGCACATTTAAATAGGAGTTTATACACCTCCAGAAATCTATATATACAAACTAAGAAGACAGGTTGGCATTAGCAGGAGGTGCTTCAAACCCACATGCAGTTGTGCATATATATAGGGGAGCAGATCCTGCATTTGTGGCCCGTTGCTAATGGCAATCCCCAGCAAAATGCATACAATGGAGGATGCCCGCAGCGAACCACAAGTACCACAATAGACATCCTACACAAGGTAACAAGTGCGGATGTAATAATTAATATAACAATATAACAAAACAATAACGAACACAGGTGCACTCTGCAGTAATACTAAATCCTCAAACTGATTTTAAAATTGAGAGATTAGTCAACATGTCCCACGGTGTAGAACATGTCTTAAGCCCGGACACCGCGACAAGGTTTCTCAAGTAGCCCGGGCTACTTGAGAAACCTTGTCGCGGTGTCCGGGCTTAGACATGTTCTACACCGTGGGACATGTTGACTAATCTCTCAATTTTAAAATCAGTTTGAGGATTTAGTATTACTGCAGAGTGCACCTGTGTTCGTTATTGTTTTGTTATATTGTTATATTAATTATTACATCCGCACTTGTTACCTTGTGTAGGATGTCTATTGTGGTACTTGTGGTTCGCTGCGGGCATCCTCCATTGTATGCATTTTGCTGGGGATTGCCATTAGCAACGGGCCACAAATGCAGGATCTGCTCCCCTATATATATGCACAACTGCATGTGGGTTTGAAGCACCTCCTGCTAATGCCAACCTGTCTTCTTAGTTTGTATATATAGATTTCTGGAGGTGTATAAACTCCTATTTAAATGTGCCTGTTTTCCATCTACAGGTCACATTAAGGTGCACCTGTGAGGCCTGGGACATATCATCAAGTCTTGAGTGGGACTCACAGACTCCTCCCTCCTCCCATTGCAGGCATGGCCACATGCTGGAGGTAACTGGTGAGTTGTTTGTGAGTCGGCCCAATGCTCCTGTAATTTGCCCACTGGCTCCTGGTATTGCCCATATGGCTCAGGTTGGAGAGTGTAGGGTCCCGGGCTACTTGAGAAACCTTGTCGCGGTGTCCGGGCTTAAGACATGTTCTACACCGTGGGACATGTTGACTAATCTCTCAATTTTAAAATCAGTTTGAGGATTTAGTATTACTGCAGAGTGCACCTATGTTCGTTATTGTTTTGTTATATTGTTATATTAATTATTACATCCGCACTTGTTACCTTGTGTAGGATGTCTATTGTGGTACTTGTGGTTCGCTGCGGGCATCCTCCATTGTATGCATTTTGCTGGGGATTGCCATTAGCAACGGGCCACAAAAGCAGGATCTGCTCCCCTATATATATGCACAACTGCATGTGGGTTTGAAGCACCTCCTGCTAATGCCAACCTGTCTTCTTAGTTTGTATATATAGATTTCTGGAGGTGTATAAACTCCTATTTAAATGTGCCTGTTTTCCATCTACAGGTCACATTAAGGTGCACCTGTGAGGCCTGGGACATATCAGCAAGTCTTGAGTGGGACTCACAGACTCCTCCCTCCTCCCATTGCAGGCATGGCCACATGCTGGAGGTAACTGGTGAGTTGTTTGTGAGTCGGCCCAATGCTCCTGTAATTTGCCCACTGGCTCCTGGTATTGCCCATATGGCTCAGGTTGGAGAGTGTAGGGTCCCGGGCTACTTGAGAAACCTTGTCGCGGTGTCCGGGCTTAAGACATGTTCTACACCGTGGGACATGTTGACTAATCTCTCAATTTTAAAATCAGTTTGAGGATTTAGTATTACTGCAGAGTGCACCTGTGTTCGTTATTGTTTTGTTATATTGTTATATTAATTATTACATCCGCACTTGTTACCTTGTGTAGGATGTCTATTTTGGTACTTGTGGTTCGCTGCGGGCATCCTCCATTGTATGCATTTTGCTGGGGATTGCCATTAGCAACGGGCCACAAATGCAGGATCTGCTCCCCTATATATATGCACAACTGCATGTGGGTTTGAAGCACCTCCTGCTAATGCCAACCTGTCTTCTTAGTTTGTATAAATAAATTAGTATGTCATCAAGGTATACAACAACAAACCTCCCCACCAGATGATGAAAGATGTCATTGACAAAGTGTTGAAAAACCGCAGGAGCATTGGTTAACCCAAAGGGCATGACCAGGTTTTCAAAATGACCCTCAGAGGTATTAAATGCAGTCTTTCACTCATCCCCCTCCTTGATCCTTACCAGATTATATGACCCCACTCAGATCCAATTTAGAGAACACCTTGGCACCGACAATCTGACTAAACAAATCCGGAATCAAAGGAAGGGGATAAGGATCACGGACGGTAATACGATTGAGCTCACGGAAGTCCAGACATGGTCTCAGGGTACCATCCTTTTTCTTTACAAAGAAAAATCCAGCAGCCACTGGGGACTTGGATGGTCAAATATGTCCCTTTGCCAAACTCTCGGTTATATACTCTCGCATAGCCTTTCTTTCGGGTTCCGAAAGATTATACAACCGAGATTTGGGCAATTTAGCTCCGGGTATAAGATTGACGGGACAGTCATACTCCCGGTGCGGAGGCAACTCCTGATTACCACTTTAAGAAAACACATCAGAAAATTCTGAAATGAACGAGGGTACAGTTTTAGTGGTAACCATAGAGAACAATGCATTAACCCCTTAAGGACACAGCCTTTTTACACCTTAGGACCAGGCCATTTTTTGAAAATCTGACCAGAGTCCCTTTAAGTGCTGATAACTTTAAAACGGTTTGACTTATCCAGGCCGTTCTGAGATTGTTTTTTCGTCACATATTGTACTTTATGACACTGGTAAAATGGAGTAAAAAAAAAAAATTTTTTTGCACCAAAAAATACCTAATTTAACAAAAATTTGAAAAAAATTAGCAAATTTCAAAGTTTCAGTTTCTCTACTTCTGTAATACATAGTAATACCCCCAAAAATTGTGATGACTTTACATTCCCCATATGTCTACTTCATGTTTGAATTGTTTTGGGAATGATATTTTATTTTTTGGGGATGTTATAAGGCTTAGAAGTTTAGAAGCAAATCTTGAAATTTTTCCGAAATTTACAAAAACTCAATTTCTAGGGACCAGTTCAGGTCTCAAGTCACTTTGCGAGGCTTACATTATAGAAACCACCCAAAAATGACCCCATCTAAGAAACTACACCCCTCAAGGTATTCAAAACTGATTTTGCATACGTTGTTAACCCTTTAGGTGTTGCACAAGAGTTATTGGCAAATAGGGAGGAAATTTGAGAATTTCATTTTTTTGTCTAATTTTTCATTTTAACCCATTTTTTCCACTAACAAACCAAGGGTTAACAGCCAAACAAGACTGTATCTTTATTGCCCTGACTCTGCCATTTACAGAAACACCCAATATGTGGCCGTAAACTACTGTACGGCCACACAGCGGGGCGTAGAGTGAAAGGTGCGCCGTTTGGTTTTTGGAAGGCTGATTTTTATGGACTGGTTTATTTACACCATGTCCCATTTGAAGCCCCCTGATGCACCCCTAGAGGAGAAACTCCCTAAAAGTGACCCCATCTAAGAAACTACACCCCTCAAGGTATTCAAAACTGATTTTACATACGTCGTTAACCCTTTAGGTGTTGCACAAGAGTTATTGGCAAATGGCGATGAAATTTGAGAATTTCATTTTTTTGCCTAATTTTCCATTTTAACCCATTTTTTCCACTAACAAAGCAAGGGTTAACAGCCAAACAAGACTGTATCTTTATTGCCCTGACTCTGCTGTTTACAGAAACACCCCATATGTGGCCGTAAACTACTGTACGGGCACACAGCGGGGCGTAGAGTGAAAGGTGCGCCGTTTGGTTTTTGGAGGGCTGATTTTGCTGGACTGTTTTTTTGGCACCATGTCCCATTTGAAGCCCCCCTGATGCACCCCTAGATTATAAACTCCATAAAAGTGACCCCATCTAAGAAACTACACCCCTCAAGGTATTCAAAACTGATTTTACAAACTTTGTTAACCCTTTAGGTGTTGCACAAGATTTAATGGAAAATAGAGATACAATTTCAAAATTTCACTTTTTTGGCAGATTTTCCATTTTAATATTTTTTTTCCAGTTACAAAGCAAGGGTTAACAGCCAAACAAAACTCATTATTTATGGCCCTAATTCTGTAGTTTACAGAAACACCCCATATGTGGTCGTAAACAGCTGTACGGGCACATGGCAGGGCGCAGAAGGAAAGGAACACCATATGGTTTTTGGAAGGCATATTTTGCTGGACTGGTTTTTTTGACACCATGTCCCATTTGAAGCCCCCCTGATGCACCCCTAGAGTAGAAACTCCAAAAAAGTGACCCCATTTTAGAAACTACGGGATAGGGTGGCAGTTTTGTTGGTACTAGTTTAGGGTACATATGATTTTTGGTTGCTCTATATTACACTTTTTGTGCGGCAAGGTAACAAGAAATAGCTTTTTTGGCACCGTTTTTTTTTTGTTATTTACAACATTCATCTGACAGGTTAGATCATGTGGTAATTTTATAGAGCAGGTTGTCACGGACGCGGAGATACCTAATATGTATACAATTTTTTTTATTTATGTAAGTTTTACACAATGATTTCATTTTTAAAACCAAAAAAATGTTTTAGTGTCTCCATAGTCTAAGAGCCATAGTTTTTTCAGTTTTTGGGCGATTATCTTAAGTAGGGTCTCATTTTTTGCGGGATGAGATGACGGTTTGATTGGCATCTATTTTGGGGTGCATATGACTTTTTGATTGCTTGCTATTACACTTTTTGTGACGTAAGATGACAAAAAAAGGCTTTTTTTACACCGTTTTTATTTTTATTTTTTTACGGTGGTCATCTGAGGGGTTAGATCATGTGATATTTTTATAGAGCCGGGCGATACGGACGCGGCGATACCTAATATGTATACTTTTTTTTTATTTATGTAAGTTTTACACAATGATTTCATTTTTGAAACAAAAAAAATCATGTTTTAGTGTTTCCATAGTCTAAGAGCCATAGTTTTTTCAGTTTTTGGGCGATTATCTTGGGTAGGGTATGATTTTTGCGGGATGAGATGACGGTTTGATTGTTACAATTTTGGCGTACATGCGACTTTTTTGATCACTTTTATTACCTTTTTTGGGAAGTAAGGTGGGCAAAATTTCAATTTCATCATAGTTTTTTATTTTTTATTTTTATGGTGTTCACCGTTCG
This sequence comes from Bufo bufo, assembly GCF_905171765.1. NCBI lineage: Eukaryota > Metazoa > Chordata > Amphibia > Anura > Bufonidae > Bufo > Bufo bufo. The sequence goes on along the minus strand of NC_053389.1, from coordinate 394,355,847 downwards.
GGTAAAGTAACATGACCGTTTTATAGATCAGGTCGTTACGGACGCGGCGATACCAAACATGTGTAGGGAATTTTATTTTTTTCATTTTTTATCAGTGATTCACTTTTTATCACTTTTATTCACTTTTTTTTGACCCAGACCCACTTGGTTCTTGAAGATCCAGTGGGTCTGATGTCTGAATAATACAGTACAGTACAATATATATTGTTCTGTACTGTATTTTACTTACACTGAACAGATCTATGCCATTCAGCACAGATCTGTTCAGCACCATGGACAGCAGGACGCCTGAGAGGCGTCCTGTTGCCATGGGAACCTTCCCCGTCTGCTCAGTACTGCTCAGAACTTCGCAGACGGGGAAGGGTAAGGAGGGGATCTCTCAGGGGGCTCTCTGGGGGCTCTCTCCCTCCCCATCGGGGGGCTGCAAAGGCACAGCAGCCCCCCGATGGGAGAGGGAGGGAGCTCCCTGCGCTGTTAACCTTTTCCATACAGCGGTCCGTACGGACCGCTGTATGGAAAGGGTTAAACGGCTGACATCGCATCGCAGATGTCAGCCGTTTATACCAGGGTGCCAGCAATGTGCTGGCACCCTGGTATCCCCACTAGACACCAACGATTATACAAGGGGAGGCGGGCGGGGGATCGCGATCCCGCCTGCCGCACCGCCCGCCTCCCGCACCGCCCACACCGCCCGCAACCCTCCCCCTGCACCTCCCGCCACCATAAAAATCATTCGGGGGTGCAGGGGGGGGTAAATAAAACTTTTTTTTTGGCATATAAAGTTTCTGATCCCTGCGGTCAGGGACTGCGGGGACCAGAAACTTCAGAAATCGCAGCAAACCGCAGGTCTGAATTGACCTGCGGTTTGCCGCGATCGCCGACATGGGGGGGTCACGGGACCCCCCCGCGCATTTAGCCTAGGTGCCTGCTCAATGATTTGAGCAGGCACCGGGTTCCGATCACTGCCAGCCGCACGGCAGTGATCGAAAATACACAGGGCGTACATGTACGCCCTGTGTCCTTAAGTACCAGGGCACAAGGGCGTACCTGTACGCCCTATGTCCTTAAGAGGTTAAGACAGTTGTCCATGCAAAAATCACTCCAATCGAGAATCTGTCTCGTTTGCCAATCGATGTTAGTGTTATGTTTGCTTAACTATGGTAAGCCCAACACCAACGGAGCAGGCAGACCCTCCAACACATAACAGGAGATAGATTCCTGATGCAAATCACCCACTCTTAAATGAATGTCATTCACTACCTGCGACAAGCATTTTTGGGCGAGAGGTGCTGAGTCAATTGCAAAGACAGAAATACTATTCTCTAAAGCATTAGTAGTCAACCCGTGAATGCGTACAAACTGTCCATCAATCAAGTTAACTCCTGCCCCACTGTCGATAAATGCTTCGATTTTCACAGTTTTGGACTCTAGCGCCACCTCGGCAGACAGGAGAAAACGGGTACTACCAGTAAAAGACAAAAGTAGGTTTTCTTGCTCCCCACCCACACTACCAACAGTAATTTGGGGATTAAACTTTTTTTTCTTTTTGTTTACACCTTGATGCTGCAAGTATGGACAAATATTCACAAAATGTCCCTTCTTGCCACAACAAAAGCAGACTCCTTTCACATGACCCAAGCTTTTGCCAATAGTTCCAGGAGTAGCTCCTCCTAACTGCATAGGCTCATCACAAAGCACAACCACCCTTGTCTCTCCACCATAAGTGTCAAAGAAAGCAGCACCCTTATTGGACAGTACGTCCTGAAGGTGAGGACACCTAGATCTCTCCCTCAGGCGTCTATCAAGACGTACAGCAAGTGACATAGCTGCTTCCAATGACTCAGGATTTTCTCTCAGAGAGACCCTGGCAGAATTGGCTACGGAGAGCAGAATCGTTCCACTCTGTATCCGTAGCCCATCTCCTAAATTCAGAGCAATAGGTCTCCGGAGAACGTTCTCCCTGCCGCAAACCCCGTAACTTGGTCTCGGCCTGAGAGATCCGATCCGGGTCATCATAGATAAGACACAAGGCTCTAAAGAATTTATCTACCGACCGGAGGGACGGTGATCCGGTCGGCAGAGAAAAAGCCCAAGATTGGGAGTCCTCTTTAACCCCTTAGGGACACAGCCTTATTTCACCTTAAGGACCAGGCCATTTTTTGCAAATCTGACCAGTGTCACTTTAAGTGGTGATAACCATAAAACACTTTGACTTATCCAGGCAATTCTGAGATTGTGTTTTCGTCACATATTGTACTTCATGACACTGGTAAAATGAAGTTAAAAAAAATCATTTTTATTTATAAAAAAATACCAAATTTACCAAAAATTTGTAAAAAATTGCAAATTTCCAAGTTTCAATTTCTCTACTTCTATAATACATAGTAATACCTACAAAAATAGTTATTACTTTACATTCCCCATATGTCTACTTCATGTTTGGATCAATTTTGGAATGATATTTTTATTTTTGGGGGATGTTACAAGGCTTAGAAGTTTAGAAGCAAATCTTGAAATCTTTCTGAAATTTTCAAAAACCCACTTTTTAGGGACCAGTTCAGGTCTGAAGTCACTTTGTGAGGCTCACATAATGGAAACCACCCAAAAATGACCCCATTCTAGAAACTACACCCCTCAAGGTATTCAAAACTGATTTTACAAACGTTGTTAACGCTTTAGGTGTTCCACAAGAGTTAATGGCAAATGGTGATAAAATTTCAGAATTTAGATTTTTTGGCAAATTTTCCATTTTAATCCATTTTTTCCAGTAACAAAGCAAGGGTTAACAGCCAAACAAAATGCTATATTTATTGCCCCGATTCTGTAGTTTGCAGAATCACCCCATATGTGGCCGTAAACTACTGTACGGGCAAACAGTAGGGCGTAGAGGGAAAGGTGCTCCATATGGTTTTTGGAAGCCAGATTTTGCTGGACTGGTTTTTTGACACCATGTCCCATTTGAAGCACCCCTGATGCACCCCTAGAGTAGAAACTCCAAAAAAATTACCCCATTTTAGAAACTACGGGATAGGGTGGCAGTTTTGTTGGTACTAGTTTAGGGTACATATGATTTTTGGTTGCTCTATGTGGCGAAACCAACCTCGCCACTGGGTTTCGGAGGGGCCTGGCTACCAGCCTCTTGCCTCAGGATTATGGCCCATACTAACTTTAAAGGAACAGACAGACCGGCCGCACAGCTTAAATCTGTCTTTGCAATTGTATTTTGTTATGTGAGGGTACCCAGATAGCTAATTGTATTGTATTTGTGTATTCTGAGTGCTATTCACCTAATGATATGCACTCAGACTTGAGCTATCTGGGAATATGTTAAATGTCTGTTTGCTGTGGGGGTGTGACATTGTGTGTTTGGGTGGTGATTCCTGTCCTGTTGTATCCACATGTGTATTGGCGATTTCCCTTTGTCCTGAGAGATAATTGAATTACTCCTCGGGTGTCTCCAGGGCAGAGAGGAGGAAACCATGATGCATTGTGGGGATGTATTGTGTCTGTGTATTCTGAATTGCTGCATATCTGTCCTGTGTCACAGTCTTCATTCTGGTCCCCTAGGGGCATGTCCACCAGATGGGTACCTGCATAAATACGGGCGGGTAGCCCTCAATAAAGTGTTCCTGTTTTACCCTTTATCATGTTGAGGCTGATGTTTGGGTAACTGATCGACGCTGGGGATTGCTATACGCTGGGAGATTTGCTATACTCCCCTGGCTATAACTACTAGCTCTTTTAAGAGCTGTTCCTGCTCTCTGGTTTTAGGAGAGGTTCACCCACTGGAGCCTGGAGCCTTGTCGTAGGTCCAGGGTGGGTAGGAGACGGTGAGACCTCAACCAAGCTTCGGCGGTTCGTGGGGTCTGCAGGGCGTACGGTGTCAAGTGGAGTGCTTGGAGTCCTCGGAAAGCACTAGGAGCATCTATCAACGGAGGTACCCGGTCGGGGTGCTAGGTGTTCCGTTACATTTGGTGGCAAGCAGTGGGATGGCGTCCTAGTGTGAGGAGAAGTAGCTCGGAGACACCGTTCGTGGATTTACTAAATTGAGGGCAACGCTAGTATCCGTACAGCGCCCCTGGCTACAGCAGGATGGAATCGGCTAGTCTTCGGACAGCGTTCTATGACGAAGAGGAGGAGGCAGCCGCAGACTACAGGGATTCAGACAGAAAGGAAGTCTGGTATGATGCCCTGGAAAATGCCCAGCGGCGGCGAGGTGAGAGTCTCCCCAGTTATGAGCAGCGGCTACAGAAGTGTGTGGCGATGCGGATGGGTCTCTTGGGAGAGCAGCCCCTGGATGACTGGGTAACAGAGCTCCAGAACCTGGTATGTAAGGAGCTTTGGCTAGAGGACGCTTACCAGGCCCTAAGGTGGCATGTCATTCAACATTCCCCCTGGATGGCTGAGCACGACAGACCCAAGGGTGAGGAGTTTGATGGACGGGGTTACTATGGGATGCCTTGGAGGAGGACATTGATCTTGGCAGCACGGAGGAGTCTAGGTTTTGGGATATCTACGACTACCGGATGGGCATGCATGTTTATGCTGACGGAAGGGAGGTGAGCAAAGACATGACCCACCTGGTAACAAGGGAGTGGGAGCTGGAGCAGACCTACCAACACCTGCTCAGCTCCATTAATCCCCAACCTACTCGACAAGCAGAGCCAGATCTGCCCCACTACAACTGGGAAGACTTGCCGGCGATACCCCCTGCTTCCCTACCAACTCCCAAAGTAGGGAACTTCATAGACTGGTTCTGGGAAGACCTCCCGATGGCAGGTGGAGATGGGACCGAGGTCTCTCCACCGGCCCTACAGAGATGCTGGACGGCCGGTTCAGATCCCCCACCAACCCTGCAGGAATGCCAGGAGGAGGAGGTAAGCGATTCCTCCTCTCCACAGCTGATCTGCAACAAGGTCCTGGGGATAGGATTCCCTGACCACATCCCAGTAAAAGAGCTGGCATCTGGGCAGAGCACAGTCAGCCTCTGCCCTCCCCTATCATCTCCACCAGAGCCGGACATCCCACAGGCTACCCCAGCGGAAGAGCTGGCATCTGGGCAGAGCGCAGTTGGCCTCTGCCCTCCCCTATCCTCTTATCCAGAGCCGGACTCCCCACAGGCTACCCCAGCAGAAGAGCTGGCATCTGGGCAGAGCGCAGTCAGCCTCTGCCCTCCCCTATCCTCTTCTCCCGAGCCGGACATCCCACAGGCTACCCCAGCGGAAATGCTGGCATCTGGGCAGAGCGCAGTTGGCCTCTGCCCTCATCTATCCTCTTATCCAGAGCCTGACTCCCCACAGGCTACCCCAGCAGAAGAGCTGGCATCTGGGCAGAGCGCAGTCAGCCTCTGCCCTCCTCTATCCTCTTATCCAGAGCCTGACTCCCCACAGGCTACCCCAGCAGAAGAGCTGGCATCTGGGCAGAGCGCAGTCAGCCTCTGCCCTCCCCTATCCTCTTCTTCAGAGCCGGACATCCCACAGGCTACCCCAGCGGAAGCGCTGGCATCGGGGCAGAGCGCAGTCGGCCTCTGCTCACCAAGTACCTACAGCTCCAAGCTAGAGAGCAACAAGGAAGCAAGGAGTAGCAGATGCCCCCTCAACAGCTGGGGACATACAGAACAGAGCAAGGCCCCAAAATTCAACAGGTCCAGTATTGGGTTGTGGGTGGACTGCCAGACTAACTCAGATACCGACCGGCATGAGGTCAGGTATCTGGTTAGTCTTCCCTGGGAGGGGGAGATATGTGGCGAAACCAACCTCGCCACTGGGTTTCGGAGGGGCCTGGCTACCAGCCTCTTGCCTCAGGATTATGGCCCATACTAACTTTAAAGGAGCAGACAGACCGGCCGCACAGCTTAAATCTGTCTTTGCAATTGTATTTTGTTATGTGAGGGTACTCAGATAGCTAATTGTATTGTATTTGTGTATTCTGAGTGCTATTCACCTAATGATATGCACTCAGACTTGAGCTATCTGGGAATATGTTAAATGTCTGTTTGCTGTGGGGGTGTGACATTGTGTGTTTGGGTGGTGATTCCTGTCCTGTTGTATCCACATGTGTATTGGCGATTTCCCTTTGTCCTGAGAGATAATTGAATTACTCCTCGGGTGTCTCCAGGGCAGAGAAGAGGAAACCATGATACATTGTGGGGATGTATTGTGTCTATGTATTCTGAATTGCTGCATATCTGTCCTGTGTCACTGTCTTCATTCTGGTCCCCTAGGGGCGTGTCCACCAGATGGGGACCTGCATAAATACGGGCGGGTAGCCCTCAATAAAGTGTTCCTGTTTTACCCTTTATCATGTTGAGGCTGATGTTTGGGTAACTGATCGACGCTGGGGATTGCTATACGCTGGGAGATTTGCTATACTCCCCTGGCTATAACTACTAGCTCTTTTAAGAGCTGTTCCTGCTCTCTGGTTTTAGGAGAGGTTCACCCACTGGAGCCTGGAGCCTTGTTGTAGGTCCAGGGTGGGTAGGAGACGGTGAGACCTCAACCAAGCTTCGGCGGTTCGTGGGGTCTGCAGGGCGTACGGTGTCAAGTGGAGTGCTTGGAGTCCTCGGAAAGCACTAGGAGCATCTATCAATGGAGGTACCCGGTCGGGGTGCTAGGCGTTCCGTTACACTCTATATTACACTTTTTGTGCGGCAAGGTAACAAGAAATAGCTTTTTTGGCACTGTTTTTTTTTTTTGTTATTTACAACATTTATCTGACAGGTTAGATCATGTGGTAATTTTATAGAGCAGGTTGTCACGGATTTTGTATAAAAAAAAAATAATTATGTAAGTTTTACACAATGATTTAATTTTTGAAACAAAGAAAATGTTTTAGTGTCTCCATAGTCTAAGAGCCATAGTTTTTTAAGTTTTTGGGAGATTATCTTAAGTAGGGTTTCATTTTTTGTGGGATGAGATGAAGGGTTGATTGGCACTATTTGTGGGTGCATATGACTTTTTGATCGCTTGCCATTACACTTTTTGTGACGTAAGATGACAAAAAATGGCTTTTTTTACACCTTTTTTATTTTTATTTTTTTACGGTGGTCACCTGAAGGGTTACGTCATGTGATATTTTTATAGAGCCGGTCGATACGGACGCGGCAATACCTAATATGTATACTTTTTTTTATTTATGTAAGTTTTACACAATGATTTCATTTTTGAAACCAAAAAAATCATGTTTTAGTGTTTCCATAGTCTAAGAGCCATAGTTTTTTCAGTTTTTGGGCGATTATCTTGGGTAGGGTATGATTTTTGCGGGATGAGATGACGGTTTGATTGGTACTATTTTGGCGTACATGCGACTTTTTTGATCACTTTTATGACCTTTTTTGGGAAGTAAGGTGGGCAAAATTTCAATTTTCTCATAGTTTTAATTTTTTTATTTTTATGGCGTTTACCGTGTGGGGAAAGTAACATGACTGTTTTATAGATCAGGTCGTTACGGACGCGGCGATACCTAATATGTGTAGTGTATTTTACTTTATTTTTTTAATTCAGTGATAAATGTTTTTTTTTTTAACTTTACTTTTTTCACTTTTTTTTTTTGACCCAGACCCACTTGGTTCTTGTAGATCCAGTGGGTCTGATGTCTGTATAATACAGTACAGTACACTATATAGTGTATTGTACTGTATTTTACTTACACTTTGTCTGAACAGATCTACAGGGAGTGCAGAATTATTAGGCAAGTTGTATTTTTGAGGATTAATTTTATTATTGAACAACAACCATGTTCCCAATGAACCCAAAAAACTCATTAATATCAAAGCTGAATATTTTTGGAAGTAGTTTTTAGTTTGTTTTTAGTTTTAGCTATTTTAGGGGGATATCTGTGTGTGCAGGTGACTATTACTGTGCATAATTATTAGGCAACTTAACAAAAAACAAATATATACCCATTTCAATTATTTATTTTTACCAGTGAAACCAATATAACATCTCAACATTCACAAATATACATTTCTGACATTCAAAAACAAAACAAAAACAAATCAGTGACCAATATAGCCACCTTTCTTTGCAAGGACACTCAAAAGCCTGCCATCCATGGATTCTGTCAGTGTTTTGATCTGTTCACCATCAACATTGCGTGCAGCAGCAACCACAGCCTCCCAGACACTGTTCAGAGAGGTGTACTGTTTTCCCTCCTTGTAAATCTCACATTTGATGATGGACCACAGGTTCTCAATAGGGTTCAGATCAGGTGAACAAGGAGGCCATGTCATTAGATTTTCTTCTTTTATACCCTTTCTTGCCAGCCACGCTGTGGAGTACTTGGACGCATGTGATGGAGCATTGTCCTGCATGAAAATCATGTTTTTCTTGAAGGATGCAGACTTCTTCCTGTACCACTGCTTGAAGAAGGTGTCTTCCAGAAACTGGCAGTAGGACTGGGAGTTGAGCTTGACTCCATCCTCAACCCGAAAAGGCCCCACAAGCTCATCTTTGATGATACCAGCCCAAACCAGTACTCCACCTCCACCTTGCTGGCGTCTGAGTCGGACTGGAGCTCTCTGCCCTTTACCAATCCAGCCACGGGCCCATCCATCTGGCCCATCAAGACTCACTCTCATTTCATCAGTCCATATAACCTTAGAAAAATCAGTCTTGAGATATTTCTTGGCCCAGTCTTGACGTTTCAGCTTGTGTGTCTTGTTCAGTGGTGGTCGTCTTTCAGCCTTTCTTACCTTGGCCATGTCTCTGAGTATTGCACACCTTGTGTGTGCTGAGTATTGCACACACAGTGATGTTGCAGCTCTGAAATATGGCCAAACTGGTGGCAAGTGGCATCTTGGCAGCTGCACGCTTGACTTTTCTCAGTTCATGGGCAGTTATTTTGCGCCTTGGTTTTTCCACACGCTTCTTGCGACCCTGTTGACTATTTTGAATGAAACGCTTGATTGTTCGATGATCACGCTTCAGAAGCTTTGCAATTTTAAGAGTGCTGCATCCCTCTGCAAGATATCTCACTATTTTTGACTTTTCTGAGCCTGTCAAGTCCTTCTTTTGACCCATTTTGCCAAAGGAAAGGAAGTTGCCTAATAATTATGCACACCTAATATAGGGTGTTGATGTCATTAGACCACACCCCTTCTCATTACAGAGATGCACATCATTTAATATGCTTAATTGGTAGTAGGCTTTCGAGCCTATACAGCTTGGAGTAAGACAACATGCATAAAGAGGATGATATGGTCAAAATACTCATTTGCCTAATAATTCTGCACGCAGTGTATGCCTTTAGCATAGATCTGTTCAGCACCATGGACAGCAGGATGCCTGAGAAGGCGTCCTGTTGCCATGTGAACCTTCCCCGTCTGCTCAGTTGTGGCCACAACTGCGCAGACGGGGAAGGGTAAGGAGTGGGGCTCCCTCCCTCTGTGACCCCATCCTGTCTGGGGGCTGCAAAGGCACAGCAGCCCCCCGATGGGAGAGGGAGGGAGCTCCCGACTGTTAACCTCTGCTTTTCCATACCGCGGTCCGTACGGACCGCGGTATGGAAAGGGTTAAATGGCTGACATCACAGCACAGATGTCAGCCGTTTATACCAGAGTGTCAGCAATGTGCTGACACTCTGGTATAACCACTGGCCACCAATGATTATTCAAGCCCGCAACCCCCCTTGCACCACCCGCCGCCATAAAATCACTCAGGGGTGCAGGGGGGGTGAAAATCTATATTTTGGGCATGTTAAAGTTTCTGATCCCCGCGATCAGAAACTGCAGAAAGCGCAGCAAACCGCAGGTCTGAATTGACCTGTGGTTTGCTGCGATTGCCGACAAGGGGGGGGGGGGGGGTCACGGGATCCCCCCCCCCGCGCATTTAGCCTAGATGCCTGCTCAATGATTTGAGCAGGCACCTTGTTCCGATCACCGCCCGCCGGGCGGCAGTGATCGGAACAACACATGACGTACCGGTACGTGATGTGTCCTTAAGGACTCGATAAACATGTGTCCTTAAGGGGTTAAGCAATGAAATAATCATACCCACACGTTGACACTCATCACCAGAAGAGTATGGACGCAGCCTAAAGTATAATTTACATGACTCCCTGAACCGGATTAAATTGTCACTACCCCCGGAAAACCTGTCCGGGAGAGCTACCTTCGGTTCAGGGCAGGCCTGGAACCCACCACCGGAACCAGCAGCCTGTGGACTCTGAATCTGCAAAACCATCGCACAGAGGTCTGCTACCTCCAAAGTCAGATTCTGCAGCTGTTCTACCAGTGCAGTCAAAGAATCCATAGCTGCACAGATCAGAACAAAAAATGGCGGTATTGGCTCTGGATAATGTCACGATGTAGTAGGGGAGAACACAAAAAGACAACCAGAAGGAAGGGAAAAGACACTAGGCCTCACCGCTAGGGAAGGAAAAGGGTCACCACCTATAAAACCCTGCTCCTGGCCCTAACTCCTATCAGTATGGGCACCTCTCGATGGTAGAGATGCCCATACACAGGAACCTAGAAAACCCTGGTGGCCCTCGGATGCCCTAATGGTAATGACAGGGCAGAGAAAACCCGCTCCTTCCCTGGTGAAGGAACCAGCGTCTCGCTGAGGCCTAGTAAACGACAAAGGTGGGGGGAATACAAAATACAACAAGCGGAACACTTAACTTCTGAGGCTGATGGATGATGGATGAACAGGACTTCAACTAGAACCACACCCCAGCTCTACCAAAAACCAAATGAAGCTATCCAGAGTGTGACGGTCACGTACACTACACACAGGGGGAGGATAGTGACCACTGCGCTCCACCCTCACCACTGGCCCTGCCTACTTGCCTCGCAAGTCCTAATGACAGGGGACAACTAGACGGCAGTCCCTAACTTAGGACACGTGCTGGGAAGACAGACAAGAAAAATAACGGAATGTGAACGGACCGGGTCAGAACCAAGAGCTACACAGTACAAAGGGTTAAGCAAAGAATGGTCAGGAGAAGCCGGGGTCAAATACCAAGAGAGTAGAGAAGTACCAGAGGAGTCCGCAAAGAGTAGTCAGGTGGGAGCCGAGGTCACAATACCAGGAGGGATGCGCAGTACAGGAGGAGCAGGCAAAGGATCGTCAGGGAACAGGATCAGGTGAGTAATCAGTAGTCTAACAAATAGCCAGGAACCTAGAATTAACAGGCAACCTGTGGCCAGCAGGCTGCCTGTATTTATAGTGGGGTCTGAGGGTCATGTGACGTGGCCAGCGTCACATGACCGACAGACAGACAAGTCGAGCACCGAGTGATCAGCTCGGCGCTCAAGGCAGACCTAGGAGCAGGGAGCCTCTCAGCTAGCAAAGCCGCCCTGGGAACGAGGCCAAACACAGATCCTCGCTCCCGAAGCTAAGCAGCAGGTCTGCGGCTGATGGGAGACCGAGTGCGCCTTTGGCTCCCCGTGACACAGAGCAAGGAGTGATGGGTAAAGTCAGACTAAATAGGGGGAGGTACAGGTCACATGATCCACACCTGTACAGGAGGTGTGGACATACAAGCAACACACAGACAAAATGAAACCAAAACCAAAAGAGGCTGTCAGATCACTAATGTGCAGATAATCTTTCAGACCTTCTAAAACCTGTCACCGGTGTGACATATATATGAAAATGGAAAATCTGCCTAAAAAAGCTAAATTTTTCATTTCATTCTTGTGAAACACCCAAAGGGTTAACACAGTTTGATAAATTAGTTTTGAATAACTTGAGTAGTGTAGTTTCTAAAATGGGGTAATTTTTTGTCAATTTATATCATGTAAACCCCTAAAAGTGGCTTAATCACTGAATTGGTTCATTAACCTCTTCACGACCGCAATCTGTATATATACGTGATAGCTGCACATGCCCCGTGCAGCAACCACGTGTATAGACGTCATGGCAGCTCTTTAATCCAAGCGCTGCAAAGCTGGATTAAAGCTTCTGCCCGTGTCCTGCTGCTGTCACGGACAGCATACAGTCTAGTAATGCCAGCAAGGGGCCAATCAGAGTGGCCCCTTGCCGGCAATCGATCCGATTGGTTAGTCTGTGCAGACTAACCAATCGGATCGCGGCAGTGTTAAAATGCCGGTTTCGGGCTCTGATCTGCGCTCTGCAGATCAGAGCCTGAAAGCCGATAGTGTTCCTCATGTGCCCCTCCAAGCCCTTAGTGCCCCTCTGTGCCCCCCCATCTGTGCCCCGACGATCTGTGCCCCTCTCCTGCGCTGATGGCATGCGGTCCGCCCCCTGCATTAATTTTCTAGCCGCCCCTCCTGCCCCAGCCTTCCTCGATATTGTGGGCAGCCTCCCGAACCCCCCCTTTACAGCGCTGCAACCCCCCCCGATCCCCCTGCTGTGTGTGATGGCGGCGGCTCCATTACTGAGCCGCCGCCATCAGCAGAGAGTGTCAGCTCTATGCTGACACTCTCCTGTAACCCCTATAGATGCCGCGGTTGCGGCATCCATGGGGTTAACAGAGGGAGGGAGCTCCCTCTCTCCACCATCGGGGCTGCAGCGCTGTGATTGCAGCACCCGATGGTTGCCATGGCAACCGGACGCTTTGCAAAAGCCATGGCAAAGGCGTCCAGTGCTGCCACCTACAGGCAATCTGGAAGTACTATACTTTGGAATGCAAGAGCATTGCAAAGTATAGTACCACTATCAGCCCCACTGGATCTTCAAGATCCAAGAGGGAACTGATAAAAAAAATGTGAAAATAATAAAAGTAAAAATAAATAAATAAAAATGTAAAATTAGAAAAAAGAAAATTGCCTTTTCCTATAAAAAAATGAAAAAATAAAATACACATATTAGGTCACCACGTCCGTAACGACCATCTCTATAAATATATCACATGATAGACCCCGTCCGATAAACACCATAAAAATAAAATTAAAAAAACAGTGCCCAAAAAGCTATTTTTGTCACCTTACATCACAAAAAGTGCAACAGCAAGCGATCAGAAAGGCTTATGACCCCCAAAATAGTACCAATCAAACCGTCACCTCGTCCCGCAAAAAATGATACCCTATTTAAGACAATCGCCCAAAAAATAAAAAAGCTATGGCTTTCAGACTATAAAGACACTAAAACATCATTTTTTGGGTTTCAAAAATGCTATTATTGTGTAAAACTTAAATAAATAAGAAAAAGTATACATATTAGGTATTGCCACGTCCGTAACGATCTTCTCTATAAAACTATCACATGACCTAACTCCTCAGATGAACGCTGTAAAAATAAATAAATGAAAATTGTTCCAAAACAGCCAATTTTTGGGTCACCTTGCCCCATAAAGTGTAATAATGAATGATCAAAAAATCCTATGTACCCAAAAATGGTACCAATAAAAACCTTAACACTTTCTGCAAAAAACGAGCCCCTGCACAAAACGATCGGCACAAAAATAAAAAACATATGGCGTTCAGAAAACCAATCCAGCACAATCTACCTTCCAAAAACCGTATGGCATTCCTTTCCTTCTGCGCCCTGCCGTGTGCCCGTACAGAAGTTTACGACCACATGTGGGGTGTTTCTGTAAACCGCGGAATCAGGGTAATAAATATTGAGTTTTGTTTGGCTGTTAACTCTCAATGTGTTAAAGAAAAAAAAATTATAAAATTGAAAATCTGCCAAAAAAGTGAAATTTAGAAATTTCATCTCCATTTTCCTTTAATTCTTGTGGAACGCCTAAAGGGTTAACAAAGTTTTTAAAATAAGTTTTGAGTAACTTGAGGGGTGTAGTTTCTACAATGGGGTCATTTATGGGGGTTTCCACTATGTAAGCCCCACAAAGTGACTTCAGACCTGAACTAGTCCTTATAAAGTGGGTTTTGGAAATTTTCTTAAAAATTGTAAGAATGGCTTCTAAACTTCTAAGCCTTCTAACGTCCTAAAAAAATAAAAAGACATTTCCAAAATGATGCAAACATAAAGTAGACATATGGGGAATGTTAACTAATAAATATTTCATTAGGTATGACTTTCTGTTTTAGAAGCAGAGAAATAGAAATTTGGAAAATTGTGAATTTTTCCAAATTTTTGGTAAATTTGGGATTTTTTCATAAATAAAGGTGAAATATATTGACTCAAATATATGACTATCATGAAGTACAATGTGTCACGAGAAAACAGTCTCAGAATAGCGTGGATAAGTAAAAGTGTTCCAAAGCTATTACCACATAAAGTGACGCATGTCAGATTTGTAAATTTTGACCTGGAGACTGGGGCATCAATGACCCTTGGTCATGAAAGGGTTAACAAAAATAGATTTTGGAAAATTTCTGGAAAATCTAAAATTTGCATCTAAATTTCAAAGCCATCTTACATCCTAAAAAAATAAAATGACATTTACAAAATGATGCCAACATAAAGTAGATATATCGGGAATGATGATTGATAACTATTTTATTAGGTATTACAATCTGTCTTAAAGAGGACCTTTCACCGATCCTGACATTGTGAACTAAGTATACAGACATGGAGAGCGGCGCCCGGGGATCTCACTGCACTTACTATTATCCCTGGGCTCCGCTCCGTTCTCCCGCTATGCCCTCCGGTATCTTCGGTCACTAAGTTATGCTAGGCGGAGATTTCGGTCACTAAGTTATGGTAGGCGGAGTCTGCCCTTGTCCTGCTGTAGCGCTGGCCAATCACAGCGCAGAGCTCACAGCCTGGGAGAAAAGAACCTCCCAGGCTGTGAGCTCTGCGCTGCGATTGGCCAGCGCTACAGCAGAACAAGGGCAGACTCCGCCTACCATAACTTAGTGACCGAAATCTCCGCCCACCATAACTTAGTGACCGAAGATACCGGAGGGCATAGCGGGAGAACGGAGCGGCGCCCAGGGATAATAGTAAGTGCAGTGAGATCCCCGGGCGCCGCTCTCCATGTCTGTATACTTAGTTCACAATGTCAGGATCAGTGAAAGGTCCTCTTTAAATGTAGACAATTACAAATTTCAAAAATAGTGAATTTTTCTGAATTTTCTGTAAATTTTTATGTTTTTCCCAAATAAAAGAAAAATTTTTTACTTAAATGTATCACTTACATAAAGTACAATGTGTCACGAGAAAACAGTCTCAGAATTGGTAAGATGAGTAAAAGCATTCCAAAGTTAATACCACATAAAGTGACACAGGTCAGATTTTCAAAAATAGGCCTGGGCAGGAAGGTGAAAACAGGCCTTGGGTAGAAGGGGTTAAAATGTGACTTTTTAAAATATAAACTTGACTATTCGCCTATTTCTCTCGATTTGTGGCATTTTAACGTCAATGTGATTTATGTGCTAAATTGCGAGTTTTGTCTCAAACTCAGGACGTTTTAGTTATTTTGTTTTTGTTGGATGTCAATTTACTGACAAAACCCTGTTGTTTAGCTCATTTCTATTAGATAAAAATAAATTCCTCCTGTTTTAACCCCTTCTACCTCGGGCCAGTTTTTGCAAATCTTGACGTGTCACTTTATGTGGTAATAACTTTGGAACGCTTTTACCGTATTTATCCAAGCCATTCTGAGACAGTTTTCTCATGACACATTGTACTTCATGACAGTCATAAATTTGAGTCAATATACACTCACCTAAAGAATTATTAGGAACACCTGTTCTATTTCTCATTAATGCAATTATCTAGTCAACCAATCACATGGCAGTTGCTTCAATGCATTTAGGGGTGTGGTCCTGGTCAAGACAATCTCCTGAACTCCAAACTGAATGTCAGAATGGGAAAGAAAGGTGATTTAAGCAATTTTGAGCGTGGCATGGTTGTTGGTGCCAGACGGGCCGGTCTGAGTATTTCACAATCTGCTCAGTTACTGGGATTTTCACGCACAAGCATTTCTAGGGTTTACAAAGAATGGTGTGAAAAGGGAAAAACATCCAGTATGCGGCAGTCCTGTGGGCAAAAATGCCTTGTGGATGCTAGAGGTCAGAGGAGAATGGGCCGACTGATTCAAGCTGATAGAAGAGCAACGTTGACTGAAATAACCACTCGTTACAACCGAGGTATGCAGCAAAGCATTTGTGAAGCCACAACACGCACAACCTTGAGGCGGATGGGCTACAACAGCAGAAGACCCCACCGGGTACCACTCATCTCCACTACAAATAGGAAAAAGAGGCTACAATTTGCACGAGCTCACCAAAATTGGACTGTTGAAGACTGGAAAATGTTGCCTGGTCTGATGAGTCTCGATTTCTGTTGAGACATTCAAATGGTAGAGTCCGAATTTGGCGTAAACAGAATGAGAACATGTATCCATCCTCTGATGGCTACTTCCAGCAGGATAATGCACCATGTCACAAAGCTCAAATCATTTCAAATTGGTTTCTTGAACATGACAATGAGTTCACTGTACTAAAATGGCCCCCACAGTCACCAGATCTCAACCCAATAGAGCATCTTTGGGATGTGGTGGAACGGGAGCTTCGTGCCCTGGATGTGCATCCCTCAAATCTCCATCAACTGCATAATGCTATCCTATCAATATGGGCCAACATTTCTAAAGAATGCTATCAGCACCTTGTTGAATCAATGCCACGTAGAATTAAGGCAGATCTGAAGGCAAAAGGGGGTCCAACACCGTATTAGTATGGTGTTCCTAATAATTCTTTAGGTGAGTGTATTTCACATTTATTTATGAAAAAAATCTTAAATTTACCAAACATTTAAAAAATTAGCAATTTTCTAAATTTTCATTTCTTTGCTTTTAAAACAGAAAGTGATACCTCACAAAATATTTATTAGGGTGGGTTCACACTAGTGTTATGGAGTCCTTTATGGCTTTCTGTTATAACAGGGTTATAACGGAACCGAACGGATTCCATAAGACGGAAGGGCGGATCCGCCATTAAAAGGATTTCCGTCCTAATAGAAGTCTATGGGAATCAAAACGGATCCGTCTGGTTCCCGTTATGCAAGACGGAAAACAAAGTCCTGACTTTTTTTTCCATCTTGCATAACGGGACCCAGACGGATCTGTTATGTTTTCCCATAGAGTTCTATTAGGACGGAGCAAAACAGAATGCCTCTTAAAGGCTTCCATTTTGCATTCCATCCTATAGATTCCATTATAACCCTGTTATAACGGACTCCATAACGCTAGTGTGAACCTACCCTTACTTAACATTCCCCATATGTCTACTTTATGTTTGCATCATTTTGTAAATGTCATTTTATTTTTTTGGGGACGTTAGAAGGCTTAGAAGTTTAGTAGCAATTCTATAAAAATTATAGAAAATTTCCAAAACCCACTTTTTAAGGACCAGTTCAGGTCTGAAGTCACTTTGTGGGGCTTACATAATAGAAACCCCCCATAAATGATCCCATTGTAGATACTACACCCCTCAAGTTACTCAAAACAGATTTTACAAACTTTGTTAACCCTTTAGGTGTTCCACAAGAATTAAAGGAAAATGGAGATGAAATTTCTAAATTTCACTTTTTTGGCAGATTTTCCATTTATATCCATTTTTTTCTTTAACACATCGAGGGTTAACAGCCAAACAAAACTCAACATTTATTACCCTGATTCTGAGGTTTACAGAAACACCCCACTTGTGGACGTAAACTGATGTAAGGGCGCCCGGCAGGGTGCAGAAGGTTTTTGGAAGGCAGATTTTGCTGGACTGGTTTTAGATGCCATGTCTCATTTGAAGCCCCCCTGATGCACCCCTACAGTAGAAACTCCCAAAAGTGACCCCATTTTGGAAACTAGGGGATAAGATGACAGTTTTATTGGTACTATTTTGGGGTACATATGATTTTTAATCGCTCTAGATTACGTTTTTTGTGAGGCAAAATAACCAAAATTGGCTTGGCACTGTTTCTATTTTTTACAACGTTCATCTGACAGGTTAGATCATGCGCTATTTTTATAGAGCAGGTTGTTACGGACGCGGTGATATCCAATGTCTACATTCTTTGTTTGTTTATTTCATTTTTACATAATAAAGTATTTTGGACAAATAAATGTTTTTGTGTCTCCATTTTCTGAACGCCATTTTATTTGTATGCCAATTGTCTTGTGCTGGGGCTCATTTTTTGCAGGAAGAGTTAACGTTTTTATTGGTACATTTTTGGGTACATATTTTATAGAGCAGGTTGTTACGGACGTGGCAATACCTAAAATGTATACTTTTTCTTATTTATTTAAGTTTTACACAATAATAGCATTTTTGAAACACAAAAAATTATGTTTTAGTGTCTCCATAGTCTGAGAGTCATACCTTTTTTATTTTTTGACTGATTCTCTTAGGTATGGGCTTATTTTTTGCAGGATGAGATGACGGTTTGATTGGTTCTATTTTGGGGGGCATACGCCTTTTTGCACTTTAAATGATGTTAGGTGATAAAAAATTGCTTTTTTGGTACTGTTTTTATTTTTATTACTGTGTTTCCCTGAGAAGTTAGGTCATGTGATATTTTTATAGAGAAGGTTGTTACGGGCACGGCGATATCTAACATATCAAATTATTTTTTTTATTTCACTTTAACACAATAGTAGCATTTGTGAAGCAAAAAAAATCATATTTTTTTGGCACTGTTTTTATTTTTATTTTTTACTGTGTTCACCTGAGGGGTTAAGTCATGCAATATTTTTATAGAGCTGGTTGTTACGGACGCGGCGATACCTAATATGTATACTTTTTTAATTTATTTCACTTTAACACAATAATTGCATTTTTGAAACAAAGAAAATTATGTTTTAGTGTCTCCATGTTCTGAGAGCCATAGTTTTTTTTTTTTTTTTTGGGGCGATTGTCTTATGTAGAGGCTTTTTTTTGCTGGATGAGGTGGCGGTTTTATTGGTACCATTTTGGGGGGCATACGCCTTTTTGATAGCTTGGTGTTGCACTTTTTGTAATGTAAGGTGACAAAAATTGCTTTTTTTTAAACATTTTTTATTTTATTTTTTACTGTGTTTATCAGACAGGGGAGATCATGTGATATATTTATAGAGCCGGTCATTATGGAAGCGACGATACCTAATATGTGTGTGTGGTTTTTTTTTTATATCTAAAATCAGGGGAAAGGGTTTTTTTTTTCTTTTTTTACTTGAAACGCTATTTTTTTTAATTAAAAACTATTTGTTTGACTTTTTTTTCAACTTTATTTCTGTCCCACTTTGGGACTTTACTTTTGGGGATCTAATCCCCTCTGCAATGCATTACAATACATCAGTATTGTAATGCATTGCCTGTTCGTGTTCTACAGTGAGTAGTACACTAACAGGTTGCCTAGGAGACCCAGCCTGAGGCTGGATCTCCTTGGCACACATTGAAGGCAGGTCCCGATGCCATGCAACGCATTGGGAAGCCACTGCACGGCATCGGGCTGCCTTCTCACAGCAGAGCGGGGACTCGATGGGCTCCCTCACCCGCCACAAATCCCTTTTATGCCGCGGTCAGCGCTGATCATTGCATAAATAGGGTTAATCCGCCGGCATCGGCTTGTACAGCGATGCCAGCGGATACAGCAGGGGCCCGGCTATCAGGGACTGCCAAGCCCCTGCAGTTACTGGGCACGCACCGCTCCAGTGCCCGCCCGATCACCATGACGTAATAGTACGTCAAAATGCGGGAACGCACCTGCCGCCATGACGTACTATTGCATCATATGTCGGGAAGGGGTTAATACTTACCTATCACTTGTTCCCACCACAAGTTGGTTTTCTTTTCAGAAATAAGACTTTTTGACAAAATGTTGCATTTTTCTGCCATAAATGCGACTTTTTACACAAAACACCACCACATAAACTGGCTTAATTGTCTGCAACAATTTGAGCCATTTTTTGCCAATAAGAGGATGATGAATGAGGTGTAATTTGCGTCAATTTGATAGCTCCGACATTTATAACTCATTTCTGGCATGATCCATCTTTATGGTGAAAATACTGGAGAAAACAGTTGATATATTTGGCGTAAATCATAACGCCATTCTTTTTGGCGCATTTTACACCATAATTCTAGCGCAACATGCTTAGTAAATGTTCCCTAATGAGTTCATTGGTCAGCAGCTGGACAGCAGCACAGGAGCAAGGAGAGGAGGGTGTAACTCTTGCATTTCTGAATCGGAGTAGAGAACTAAACTCCTATTCACACATATACACAGGATAGACACGTGATGAGTGGACCGGCGGACATAGTTCCAGCATAACACAAAACATGCCTAAAAATGTGTGTGAAGAAAGCCCTAATTTCCATGTTGCCAAGGGCCCCATTGTCTATAAAACTAGCCCTGCCCAGACCCCTGGAATGGCAATCAAATCTCGCACAAAGTTGGGAACCTGTGACAGCAGCAGGTGGTCACCGATGTACTTCACCAAACTAAAAACTTCCTCAGCATTAATCTCTGCTAATAATAATCTATATATATATAAAGAAGGACGTATTTATGTACAGTATGTTTGTATGTTCCGCGATCACTCAAAAACGCAACCATCCATTTCAACGAAACTTGGTATACACATCCCTTGCTACCTGGAAAGAAATCTTGTGGGGCCACAGCTCTCTAGGACGTACCGTTCCTGAGATATTCCCAAAAAATTACCTGGATTAGCCAATACAAGCCTGTAAGTCTTTCACTCATATCTCAACTGCCATACACACGGTCACATGTTCTTTATCAGCCAATAGAAGCTTGCAGGAGTCTTCACATACACACAGTTTTAAACCAGGTTTCCATAACAACCCAGCCATTTTTCTTCACTTCAGCTTTAGGCTAGGGCTACACAACGACAATAAGTCGCACGACACATAGGGCACAACTACACTGCGACATTGATGTTGCACCATAGCCTATCATTATAAAAATTGTTAAGACACAAATGTCACACGACACATGTCGTCGTGTAGCCCTAGCATTAAGGGGAGGGCACTGTGGAGGTCACTGTTGATGAGACGTTCACTTTAGGATGTTACTGTTAAGGGAGCAGGCCACTGTGGAGGTCATCATTAATGGGGCAGGGGCCACTATTAAGGGGCAACTGCTGTGGAGGTCACTGTTAAGGCAGCAGGGTACTGTGAGGTCACTGTTAAGGCAGCGGGGTACTGTGGAGGTCACTGTTAAGGCAGCGGGGTACTGTGGAGGTAACTGCTAAGGCAGCGGGGTACTGTGAGGTCACTGTTAAAGAGACGTTCACTTTAGGATGTTACTGTTAAGGAGGCAGGCCGCTGTGGAGGTCACTGTTAAGGGGGCAGGGGCCACTATTAAAGGGGCAACTGCTGTGGAGGTCACTGTTAAGGCAGCAGAGTACTGTGAGGTCACTTTTAAGGCAGCGGGATATTGTGGAGGTCACTGTTAAGGCAGCGGGGTACTGTGAGGTCGCTGTTAAAGAGACGTTCACTTTAGGATGTTACTGTTAAGGGAGCAGGCCACTGTGGAGGTCATCATTAATGGGGCAGGGGCCACTATTAAGGGGCAACTGCTGTGGAGGTCACTGTTAAGGCAGCAGGGTACTGTGAGGTCACTGTTAAGGCAGCGGGGTACTGTGGAGGTCACTGTTAAGGCAGCGGGGTACTGTGGAGGTAACTGCTAAGGCAGCGGGGTACTGTGAGGTCACTGTTAAAGAGACGTTCACTTTAGGATGTTACTGTTAAGGAGGCAGGCCGCTGTGGAGGTCACTGTTAAGGGGGCAGGGGCCACTATTAAAGGGGCAACTGCTGTGGAGGTCACTGTTAAGGCAGCAGAGTACTGTGAGGTCACTTTTAAGGCAGCGGGATATTGTGGAGGTCACTGTTAAGGCAGCGGGGTACTGTGAGGTCGCTGTTAAAGAGACGTTCACTTTAGGATGTTACTGTTAAGGAGGCAGGCCGCTGTGGAGGTCACTGTTAAAGGGGTGGACACTGTGGAGGTCACTGTTAAGGGGGCAGGAGCCACTATTAAAGGGGCAACTGCTGTGGAGGTCACTGTTAAGGCAGCAGGGTACTGTGAGGTCACTGTTAAGACAGCGGGGTACTGTGGAGGTCCCTGTTAAGGGGGCGGGCCCCTAAGGAGGTCACTGTGAAGGGAGTGGGGTGCTGTGAAACTCACTGTTAAAGGAGCAGGCTGCTGTGAAGGTCAAAGTTAAGGCGATGGGCTGCTGTGGAGGTCTCATTTTAAAGTGGCGGGACGCTGTAGAGATCACTGTTATGGGGGATACTGTCGATATCTTTTAATGACACACACAAAGATTAAATGAAAAAGATGAAATATACCTGTGCGAAGCCGGGTCCTTCTGATAGTTTTACTGGTATCCCACAGGATATGGGAGAAGTGTCTGATTGTTTGGGTTCTGACCGCTTAGACCTCCAATAATCACAAGAATGGGGGTCCCCAAGTCTCTAATGTGAATGGAGCAGTGGTGTACAGTCGTGGCCAAAAGTTTTGAGAATGACACAAATATTAGTTTTCACAAAGTTTGCTGCTAAACTGCTTTTAGATCTTTGTTTCAGTTGTTTCTGTGATGTAGTGAAATATAATTACATGCACTTCATATATTTCAAAGCTTTTATCGACAATTACATGACATTTATGCAAAGAGTCAGTATTTGCAGTGTTGGCCCTTCTTTTTCAGGACCTCTGCAATTCGATTGGGCCTGCTCTCAATCAACTTCTGGGCCAATTCCTGACTGATAGCAACCCATTCTTTCATAATCACTTCTTGGAGTTTGTCAGAATTAGTGGGTTTTTGTTTGTCCATCCGCCTCTTGAGGATTGATCACAAGTTCTCAATGGGATTAAGATCTGGGGAGTTTCCAGGCCATGGACCCAAAATGTCAATGTTTTGGTTCCCGAGCCACTTAGTTATCACTTTTGCCTTATGGCACGGTGCTCCATCGTGCTGGAAAATGCATTGTTCTTCACCAAACTGTTGTTGGATTGTTGGAAGAAGTTGCTGTTGGAGGGTGTTTTGGTTCCATTCTTTATTCATGGCTGTGTTTTTGGGCAAAATTGTGAGTGAGCCCACTCCCTTGGATGAGAAGCAACCCCACACATGAATGGTCTCAGGATGCTTTACTGTTGGCATGACACAGGACTGATGGTAGCGCTCACCTTTTCTTCTCCGGACAAGCCTTTTTCCAGATGCCCCAAACAATCGGAAAGAGGCTTCATCGGAGAATATTACATCAAAAGACCACGGCACTCTGTAGTTATTTTTAGTTGCTTGTTTTATTTCATTTTTTTTTTTTTCTTTTGTATATCCATCCACAAAAGTAGCCACTGGCCAACGTTTCGGTCTAGTCTTAGACCTTGTTCACGGCCTATTGTATAAACAGGTACATATTTACATTAATATATACAATAATAGAAAGAGTTATTTCATAAGTAGCATGCTATCTAGTAGACAATGCAATTCATAATTGTGACATAACTTGGGGAGAGACACATCTGTCATATATGAGAATACATAATGGACCAGAAACATCCATGTTTTCCACATCCAGATATACAGCTTCTGCGCAGCACAGCCACACCGTGCACCATTCTCCCTACTACAAAGACTAAGGTATGTATAGTCACTGAGACTAATTGCGATTAATGGAGCTGTGATTATAATTATGTTATGGTAGTTAAGGATAGGTAACGTCCGCACATAGTAATTGATTTAACATAGTGAGTTGTTTAGCCTCCTTACAACTATACTGATATTAACGCTAAGTGTACCATCTAAATATTTCCTATGAACTACAGCCCTTACTGCTCTGGTGTCACTATTGTCCCGTACTATGCTCACTCCAAGATGGCTATATATGATCAAGAATACTTATATAACAACTACCCTCTATCTAATAATATACTGTTTGGATTCCACAGATATTGCACCTATACCGTGGCATCTCTACCTTGAGATCACTATTCCATTGTCTGAACGGTCTATCTGATGCTGCTGTCTCTATTTTAGATTAGGCTGATTATCCATTTATATGTCAGAAGCTGTATATCTGGATGTGGAAAACATGGATGTTTCTGGTCCATTATGTATTCTCATATATGACAGACGTGTCTCTCCCCAAGTTATGTCACAACTATGAATTGCATTGTCTACTAGATAACATGCTACTTATGAAATAACTCTTTCTATTATTGTATATATTAATGTAAATATGTACCTGTTTATACAATAGGCCGTGAACAAGGTCTAAGACTAGACCGAAACGTTGGCCAGTGGCTACTTTTGTGGATGGATATACAAAAGAAAAAAATATATACAAAAAAGATATGAAATAAAACAAGCAACTAAAAATAACTACAGAGTGCCGTGGTCTTTTGATGTAATTTGAATGTACCCTTACCACAGAGCACCTGCTAATCTTCAACAAGGAGTGCCGCTGAACCCCTTTTCCTTATCATTGGAGAATATGACTTTGCCCCAGTCCTCAGCAGTCCATTCACCATACTTTCTGCAGAAGATCAATCTGTCCCTGATGTTTTTTTTGGAGAGAAGTGGCTTCTTTGCTGCCCTTCTTGACACCAGGCCATCTTCCAAAAGTCTTTACCTCACTGTGCGTGCAGATGCGCTCACACCTGCCTGCTGCCCTTCCTGAGCAAGCTCTGCACTGGTGGCACTCCGATCCCGCAGCTGAATCCTCTTTAGGAGACGATCCTGGCGCTTGCTGGACTTTCTTGGACGCCCTGAAGCCTTCTTAACAAGAATTGAACCTCTTTCCTTGAAGTTCTTGATGATCCTATAAATTGTTGATTGAGGTGCAATCTTAGTAGCCACAATATCCTTGCCTGTGAAGCCATTTTTTTGCAACGCAATGATGGCTGCAGGCGTTTATTTGCAGGTCACCATGGTTAACAATGGAAGAACAATGATTTCAAGCATCACCCTCCTTTTAACATGTCAAGTCTGCCATTTTAACCCAATCAGCCTGACATAATGATCTCCAGCCTTGTGCTCGTCAACATTCTCACCTGAGTTAACAAGACGATTACTGAAATGATCTCAGCAGGTCCTTTAATGACAGCAATGAAATGCAGTGGAAAGGTTTTTTTGGGATTAAGTTAATTTTCATGG
The DNA here is from genome assembly GCF_905171765.1 of Bufo bufo. NCBI lineage: Eukaryota > Metazoa > Chordata > Amphibia > Anura > Bufonidae > Bufo > Bufo bufo. The sequence goes on along the minus strand of NC_053389.1, from coordinate 394,330,884 downwards.
CAAAGAAGGACTATGCAATTCATCTGATCACTCTTCATAACATTCTGGAGTATATGCAAATTGCTATTATAAAAACTTAAGCAGCAACTTTTTTCATTTCCAATATTTATGTAATTCTCAAACCTTTTGGCCACGACTGTACATGTATAACCACTGCTCAATTCATTTCCATGGGACTATGTACAGAGTTATCAACGCCGTTACGTTTAGTGCTTGTTATTGAATAAACCACTTTTTGCCTGAAACTGAGGAGTGCTACGGTTTTCTTCACTACATATTCTGGCCTGTGTCCACCAAGTTTCTTGTGTCTGGCTAAACCCAAATCTCGGGGTTCGTTGTGCTGCTTATCCGTGATTTTCCTGATTATGCTGGAAGATGTGCTGCTGATAATAGGGTATCTTACATCCTGATAAAAGATGCCCATCAGCAGACAAGCGAGCTGATTGCATTGGCTGACTAAATACTCAATTATATGAGCATTCCTATGAACGCTTGTCCCTGATAACTGGCCTGATAATTGTCTAATAAGGGTTTTAGGATAAGTAGCCGGGATCGGAGTTATCTCCAATCCTGGTGACTGCAGCAGAGTATCAGCTGTAACACGATGATGTGAGCACAGCTCCTCTGTAAATGTACAGCATGGGGACTATATCTAACTGGCACTAGGGCTTTAAATGTGTGGCATATGGCTCCATGGGCTTGAACTTGAAAAATTACAAATGCTATAGGACAGATTTACTATGGGTACGTTCATACCTCCCTTCAGAAAACCGGCAGAGGAACAGCCTGCTGGAGTTCGCTTTATCTGTTATAGCCAGATAATGCTGTTAATCGCTGGATTCCCATTGACTATAGGGGTCCATTCACACGTCCGCAAAATGGGTCCGCATCTGTTCTGCAAGTTTGCGGAACAGGTGCGGACCCATTAATTTTCAATGGGGCTGGAATGTGCTGTCCGCATCTGCGGATCCGCACTTCTGTTCCGCAAAAAAATAGAACATGTCTTATTCTGGTCACTGTTAAAGGATCAAGCTGCTGTGAAGGTCAAAGTTAAGGGGATGGGCTGCTGTGGAGGTCCCATTTTAAAGTGGCGGGTCACTGTAGAGGTCACTGTTATGGGTGGTACTGTCGATATCTTTGTGGACAAGAAAAGGCATTTTCTATGAGAGTGCCGGCGATGTGCTGTCCGCAAAATGCGTTACGCACATTGCTGGCGACCGTGTTTTGCGTATCCGCAAAACACATACGGACATGTGAATGGATCCTAATTGGATCTGATCTCTTTCTGACAACATGAAATTAAAGGGGTTTTCCGAGATTTTGATACTGATGGCCTATCCTCAGTATAGATCATCAGTATGTTATTTGGTTGGGGCCGACACCCGGGACCCCTGCTGATCAGCTTTGAAAAGACACTAGCGCTTCGGTGAGCTAAAAAACACCTGATTGGCGGGGGTCCAGGGTGTCAGACCCTCATCGATCAGATACTGATGACCTATCAAGAGGATAGGTCATCAGAATCTAAAATCTTAGAAACCTCTTTTAAGTGATTTTGTTCAGTTTTATAAAAAAATCTGTCTCTGAAGTTTTCCCTCAGCAGGTCTCTAAATGAGTGTTTGCTAAAGAAAACCTGTCTTCAGTGTTTATAGTGTACTGTATGGCTGTCACATGCAGAGGCAAGCTCCTGAACTGATTATATATTGTAGAACTGTTTTCCCTATTTACTACGTTCTGCCATTTCATTTAGCTGAGAACATTATCAGCCAGGTGCCGGGAGCAGAGTCGGGGACACTGAGACATAGCAGACTTATACCCCACTACAAAACCTCGACCACTTGAATTTTGTAGCTAAAATGCTTCAGAGAATTGGCAGCTATGAATCAAGTGCCCTCGTCAAACATGGCTGCCGACGCCATGACGCCACTAGCTACTGCGTTTCAGCAATATTTCCTGCGGACTGCTATTGCCCGGCATGCAGCGGGGCGGCGCCTGGCTCTTACCAATATGGCTACCCCCATGCACCGGCTGATCGCTCGTAGGCAGGCGTAAGTAGAACCTCAGACTGGGAAAGCGAGACGGGGGGAGGGGAGTGAGTGAGGAACGGAATGCTTGTTGGTTGCGTCATTTTGGGCGGGAAGTGTGCTGGGCCAGCGGTAGGTAGCGAGGGCGAGTTATGGAGGGGGAGGGAGGGGGCTGAGCCCAGGCTCTACCTCTGGCTCTCTGATTTATGTGCACGTTCTGGCGTCCTGGTAGTTATTAGAGGAGGAGTAGGGGACCGTTCACATAGTGCGTGTGATAATGTAAGTTTGGACCCCCCAGTCCTGTCAGATAGTAAGTCTGCATATAGATGTACACTACACATGGGACCAGTAAAAGCCACTACATAGATGCACACGTGTCACCGGAGGAAGCCTCTATACGGGTGCACACGTGTCACCGGGAGAAGCCTCTATACGGGTGCACACGTGTCACCGGAGGAAGCCTCTATACGGATGTACACGTGTCACCGGAGGAAGCCTCTATACGGGTGCACACGTGTCACCCGAGGAAGCCTCTATACGGGTGCACACGTGTCACCGGAGGAAGCCTCTATACGGGTGCACACGTGTCACCGGAGGAAGCCTCTATACGGGTGCACACGTGTCACCCGAGGAAGCCTCTATACGGGTGCACACGTGTCACCGGAGGAAGCCTCTATACGTGTGCACACGTGTCACCGGAGGAAGCCTCTATACGGGTGCACACGTGTCACCGGAGGAAGCCTGTATACGGGTGCACACGTGTCACCGGAGGAAGCCTGTATACGGGTGCACACGTGTCACCGGAGGAAGCCTCTATACGGGTGCACACGTGTCACCGGAGGAAGCCTCTATACGGGTGCACACGTGTCACCGGAGGAAGCCTCTATACGGGTGCACACGTGTCACCGGAGGAAGCCTCTATACGGGTGCACACGTGTCACCCGAGGAAGCCTCTATACGGGTGCACACGTGTCACCCGAGGAAGCCTCTATACGGGTGCACACGTGTCACCGGAGGAAGCCTCTATACGGGTGCACACGTGTCACCCGAGGAAGCCTCTATACGGGTGCACACGTGTCACCGGAGGAAGCCTCTATACGGGTGCACACGTGTCACCGGAGGAAGCCTCTATACGGGTGCACACGTGTCACCGGAGGAAGCCTCTATACGGGTGCACACGTGTCACCGGAGGAAGCCTCTATACGGGTGCACACGTGTCACCGGAGGAAGCCTCTATACGGGTGCACACGTGTCACCCGAGGAAGCCTCTATACGGGTGCACACGTGTCACCCGAGGAAGCCTCTATACGGGTGCACACGTGTCACCCGAGGAAGCCTCTATACGGGTGCACACGTGTCACCCGAGGAAGCCTCTATACGGGTGCACACGTGTCACCCGAGGAAGCCTCTATACGGGTGTATGCATCACCTATAAATCCTGCTTGTATCTCAGTTACGGAGTATGGCACCAGAAGCATTTTTTCTTTACATTTTTCTGTGGAAGAAGCGGGTATCATGTCTATGTAATCCAGCCATGTCCTTTTTTGGCAGATATGTTGTCTTCGTGACATGTTCTGATTAGTAGCATGTCCTCCAGCAACCTGAGCTAAAAAGTGGTTGTGTGCGACCCTTCCCCCCTCCTACACATACATGCACATGTATGAATGCTGCAGGACTATTTTTTTGTTCTCTACTCACAGTGCCCCATTTATGCCAGCCACATTCCCTCCACAAGTGTCAGAATAGACTTCTGGATCAACATCCTGTCTTCAGAAATTCCCATTACTTGTGTTATAGTAAAAGAAATACATCCAGGCCCCTCTTGAATTCCTTTATTGCACTCACCATCACCACCTCTTCAGGCAGAGAGTTCCATAGTCTCACTGCTCTTACCGTAAAGAATCCTTTTCTATGTTTGTGTACAATCCTTCTTTCCTCCAGACGCAGAGGATGTCCCCTCGTCACAGTCCTGGGGATAGATCGGTAAAAACATCAGATCTCCACTAGGCTGTCTTTTTTTCCTGAGTTAGGGCTCATGCACACGACCGTATGCCCTCAGAGACATACGGTCAGTGAGCAGGCCATATGCCCCGGAGTGGCATACATCGTGCGCACAGGAGTACACAGTTTCATAGGTTACTATGATGCTGTGCGCATCGGGCCGCCCACAGAGCTATTGTCCTGCGCTCATGATATTATGAGTGCAGGACAATAGCCCCACGGGCGGCCCGATGCACATAGCATCATAGTAACCTATGGTGCTATGCTCACCGTATATGGCCCGCTCACGGACCGTATGTCTTGGAGGGCATACGGTCGTGTGCTTGAGCCCTTACAGACAGTTATTCTGTTTTATACTACTATTGTGGAGTAAAAAAGTCAGAGATTATGGTGCATGACATCTTTTTGCCATAGTTTGAGACTTTTCACTTCTTGTCACTGAAAGTGGTGGTGGGGCTTAGCAGAGGGTACATGGCCTCCTTGAAACCAACAGATTTACCATCATTTACGCCACAAACTGGGGTAAATGATGGTTCCGATCTGTGCCAACTCATAGCTGGTGTACATTTACATTTCTGGCACACAGACTGTCTGGAAATTCACCAAATTTTTTAAGAGATCTGTGCCTCTTAAGAAATGTGAACCCTGCCCCCCTTTTTTGTGATCAGCGAGGGCCCCATTTGTCTGACCCCCCCCCTTCAATCAGACATTATACCCTATCCTGTGGGGTAGGGTATAAATGTTTGTATTGAGACAAGCTGTCCTTCTCCCCCCCCCCCCTCGCCCCCAGTGCCATCAGCTGTGCCTCCGCCCCCAGTGCCATCAGCTGTGCCTCCGCCCCCAGTGCCACCAGCTCAAAATAACTCCAGCCAGCGGCATAAGTAAATATTCTAGATTTAGTGATTTTATTATGCTGCTTAGACGTGACGTTTCGGCCACCAAGGCCTTTTTCAAACTGAAGTACAAACAAAAAGAAATATATACAGTAAATAACAATTTGATTCTGTGACAAGAGATATATCATTCATATCTATGGCATTTTTTGCGGAAGTCTATGTATTTCTATTCCATGCAAAGAGAGATATGAACATAATACAATTAACCCCTTCCCGACCTTTGACGTACTGTTACGTCATGGGAACCACTGAGTTCCCGCAATTTAACGTAATAGTACGTCATAGTGATCGCGTGGGCACCGGAGCGGTGCGCGTGCGATCACTGCAGGGGCCCGGCAGTCCGTGGTAGCCGGGCCCCTGCTGTATCCGCCGGCATCGCTGTAAAAGCTGATGCCGGCGGATTAACCCCTTCTATGCCGCGGTCCGCGCTGACCGCGACATAGAAGAGGTTTGTGTCAGGTGAACGATCGCATCGAGTTCCCGCACTGCTGTGGCAGGGACCCGATGCAACACAAGGCAGCTCGATGCCTTGCACGGCATCGGGAACTGCCTTCTACAGGAGCCGAGGAGATTCAGCTTCAGGCTGGGTCTCCTAAGCAACCTGTTAGTGTATGACTCAGTGTCATACACTAACAGGCAATGCATTACAATACAGATATATTGTAATGCATTGCAGAGGGGATCAGACCCCCAAAAGTGAATGTCATAAATAAAGTAAAGTAAAAAAAGTGTTTTTAATAAAATAATAAAGTAATAAAATTGAATAAAGTAAAAAAGAAAAAAAACGCCCCTTTCCCCTTATTTTATAATAAAAAACTGAAAAAAACGAACAAAACCCACACATATTAGATATCGCTGCGTCCGTAATGACTGGCTCTATAAATATATCACATGATCCACCCTGTCCGATAAACACCATAAAAAAATAAAATAAAAACAGTGTAAAAAAAAGCAATTTTTGTCACCTTACATCACAAAAAGTGCAACACCAAGCGATCAAAAAGGCAAATGCCCCCCAAAATAGTATCAATAAAACTGTCGCCTCATCCCGCAAAAAAATAGACTTTACCTAAGACAATCGCCCCAAAAAAAAAAAAAAAACAATAGCTCTCAGAACATGGAGACACTAAAACATCATTTTTTTGTGTCAAAACTGCTATTATTGTGCTAAAGTGAAATACATAAAAAAATATATACATATTAGGTATCGCCACGTCCGTAACAAACAGCTCTATAAAAATATCACATGACTTAACCACTCAGATGAACACCAAAAAAAAAAAAAAAGTAAAAAAAAAGCCATTTTTGTCACCTTACATTGCAAAAAGTGCAACACCAAGCGATCAAAAAGCGTATGCCCCCCAAAATGATATCAATAAAACCTTCACCTCATCCCGCAAAAAATGAGACCCTACCTGAGAGAATCGGTCAAAAAATAAAAAAGCTATGGCTCTCAGACTATGAGACACTAAAATATCATTATTTCGGTTTCAAAAATGCTATTATTGTGTAAAACTTAAATAAGAAAAAGTAGACATATTGGGTATTGCCACGTGCGTAACGATCTGCTCTATAAAAATATCACTTGACCTAATCCCTCAGGTAAACGCTGTAAAAATAAAAACGGTGCCAAAACATCCTTTTTTGTTTTGTTACCTTGCCTCACAAAAAACGTAATATAGAGCAGTAAAAAATCATATGTACCCCAAAATAGTACCAATAAAACTGGCACCTTATCCCGTAGATTCCAAAATGTGGTCACTTTTTTGAGTTTCTACTGTAGGGGTGCATCAGGGGGGCCTCAAATGGGACATGGCATCTAAAAACCAGTTCAGCTAAATTTGCCTTCCAAAAACCATATGCTGTTCCTTTCCTTCTGCGCCCTGCCGTGTGCCCATACAGCAGTTTACGATCACATGTGGTGTGTTTCTGTAAGGCCTCATGCACACGGCCATTGCGGCTCGGTTGTGGACCCATTCACTTCAATGGAGCCGCAAAAGATGCGGACTGCACTCCGTGTGCTGTCCGCATCCGTTGCACCATTCCTTGGCCCCGCAAAAAAAATATAGCATGTCCTATTCTTGTCCGTTTTGCGGACAAGAATAGGCATGTCTACAATGGGCCGCCCGTTCCGTTCCGCAAATTGCGGAAGGCACACGGGCGGCTTCTGTTTTTTGCGGATCCGCGGTTTGCGAACCGCAAAAAAACGGCACGGTAGTGTGCATGTAGCCTAAACCACAGAATCAGGGTAATAAATATTGAGTTTTATTTGGCTGTTAACCCTTGCTTTGCTACTGGAAAAAATTGATTAAAATGGAAAATTTGCCCAAAATTTTATCACCATTTGCCATTAACTCTTGTGGAACACCTAAAGGGTAGACAAAGTTTGTAAAATCAGTTTTGTATACCTTGAGGGGTGTAGTTTCTAGAATGGGGTCATTTTTGGGTGGTTTCTATTATGTAAGCCTCACAAAGTGACTCAGACCTGAACTGGTCCTTAAAAAGTGGGTTATGGAAATTTTCCGAATAATTTCAAGATTTGCTTCCATACTTCTAAGCCTTCTAACGTCCCCAAAAAATAAAATGTCATTTTCAAAATGATCCAAACATGAAGTAGACATATGGGATATGTAAAGTAATTACTATTTTTGAAGGTATAACTGTCTATTATAAAAGTAGATAAATTGAAATTTGTAAATTTTTTATTTTTTTTTGTAAATTTGGTATTTTTTTATGAATAAAAATGTTTGTTTTTTTACTTATTTTTACCACTGTCATGAAGTACAATATGTGACGAGAAAACAATCTCATAATGGCCTGTATAAGTAAAAGCGTTTTAAAGTTATCACCACATAAAGTGACACATGTCAGATTTGCAAAAAATGGCCTGGGCAGGAAGGTGAAAACAGGCCCGGGGTTGAAGGGGTTAATGTAGCATCTAACACATAATATAACGGAAGCATTGTGGCATGACAACATGTCACATGGCAGAAATCCATGACACATAAAGCATACAATCGTATAAAGGTAGAGGTCCACCATAATATCACTGGTGTACAGGACGTGCATCCAAAGCTGTCCCCTAGTGCCATCAGCTGTCGAGGAACAGCTGTTGCATCAAGGATTTTTTTTTGTCAAAATACTCTATTCAATCGAGTAATCATTCCAGCCCTATTCCAGACACCATACATGAAGATGGTGCCCACCCGCGAGCCCAGCAGTTGCCATAGCAGCCCAGGTGCCTGCTGTTTTAAACAGCAGACACCTGAGACTAATGAATCCTGTCAACGATATCGTTGATCGTGTACATTTAACCCCTTAGATGCTGCGGTCAAACGTGACCACGGCAACTGGGAGCGCAAAAACCTTAAAGTTCAAGCTTCTGGGTGTGTACCAGCTCCCCCTAGCAAGAATTGGGGAAGCCAGATTGTGTGTGCAGTAGCCTCTGTAATCCTTAGTGATACAAGGCTACTGCACATTAGTTCCTATGGAACACATCGGGGGAGATTTTTCAAACTAGTGTAAAATAGAACTGGCTTAGTTGCCTGTAGCAACCAATCAAATTCCACCTTTCATTTTCCAAAGAAGCTGTAAAAAATGAAAGGTGGAATCTGATTGTTTGCTTTGGGCAACTAAGGCTACTTTCACACTTGCGTTCGTGTGGACCCTTCTGGTATCTGCACAGACGGATCCGCACCTATAGTGCAAACGCTTGCATCCGTTCAGAACGGATCCGTCTGCATAAACAGCTTTTTCAGATCTGAGTTTTCACATCGTAAAAACTCAGATCCGACAGTATATTCTAACACAGAGGCGTTCCCATGGTGATGGGGACGCTTCAAGTTAGAATATACTAAGAACTGTGTACATAACTGCCCCCTGCTGCCTGGCAGCACCCAATCTCTTACAGGGGGCTGTGATCCGCACAATTAACCCCTCAGGTGCCGCACTCCCTCCCTCCCCAGTATTAAATTCATTGGTGGCCAGTGCGGCCCCCTCCTCCCTCCCTCCCCAGTATTAAATTCATTGGTGGCCAGTGCGGCCTCCCCTCTCCCCCCCATCATTGGTGGCAGCGGAGAGTTCCGATCGGAATCCCAGTTTAATCGCTGGGGCTCCGATCGGTTACCATGGCAGCCAAGACGCTACTGCAGTCCTGGCTGCCATGGTTACTTAGCAATTTTAGAAGCATTATACTTACCTGCGCTGTCTGTGGCCGGCCGGTCGCTCCTCTTACTGGGCCGGCCGGCCACAGACAGCGCAGGTAAGTATAATGCTTCTAAAATTGCTAAGTAACCATGGCAGCCAGGACTGCAGTAGCGTCTTGGCTGCCATGGTAACAGATCGGAGCCCCAGCGATTAAACTGGGATTCCGATCGGAACTCTCCGCTGTCACCAATGATGGGGGGGGGGTGATTTTAATTAGGGGGGGAGAGGGGGGGGCCGCTCTGGCCACCAATGAATTTAATACTGGGGAGGGAGGGGGGGGGGCCGCACTGGCCACCAATGAATTTAATATTGGGGAGGGAGGGAGGCCGCTCTCGCCACCAATGAATTTAATACTGGGGAGGGAGGGCGGGCCGCACTGGCCACCAATGAATTTAAAACTGGGGAGGGAGGGGGATCTGGCCCCCTGCTGCCAGGCAGCACCTGATCTCTTACAGGGGGCTATGATACGCACAATTAACCCCTCAGGTGCCGCCTCTGTGTTAGAATATACTGTCGGATCTGAGTTTTCACGATCTAACTCAAATCCGATGGTATATTCTAACAGAGGCGTTCCCATGGTGATGGGGACGCTTCCAGTTAAAATATACCATCGGATTGGAGAAAACTCAGATCCGATCGTATATTAATAGGGACTCCTGACTTTACATTGAAATTCAATGGGGGACGGATCCGTTTGCAATTGCACCATATTGTGTCAACGTCAAACGGATCCGTCCCCATTGACTTGCATTGTAAGTCAGGACGGATCCGTTTGGCTCCGCACGGCCAGGCGGACACCAAAATGCTGCAAGCTGCGTTTTGGTGCCCGCCTCCAGAGCGGAATGGAGGCGGAACGGAGCCAAACTGATGCATTCTGAACGGATCCTTATCTATTCAGAATGCATTGGAGATGAACGTATCAGTTTGGGGCCGCTTGTGAGAGCCCTCAAACGGATCTCAGAAGCGGAACCCCAAACGCAAGTGTGAAAGTAGCCTAAGCCAGTTCTGCTTTACACCAGTTTGATAAAGCTACCCCATAGTGTAATGCTAATGCATTGGGGTCTATGAGAGAAGCAATCTGATGATTGCTTGTTATAATTCCCTAGGGGAACTATAAAAAAGTGTACCAAAAAAAAATGAATATATATATATATATACATACACACACACACACACACACACACACACACACACACACACACACACACACACACACACACACACACACAATATTAAAAGTCTACACACCCCTGTTAAAATGTCAGGTTTCTGTGCTGTAAAAAAATGAGACAAAGAGAAATTATTTCAGAACTTTTTCCACCTTTAATGTGACCTATAAACTGTACAACTCAATTGAAAAACAAACTGAAATCTTTTAGGCCTCTTTCAGACGGGCGTTGCGGGAAAATGCGCGATTTTTCCGCGCGAGTGCAAAACATTGTAATGCGTTTTGCACTCGCGTGAGAAAAATCGCGCATGTTTGGTACCAAACCCGAACTTCTCCAATAAGGCTGGAGGGGTTAAAAAAAATGTAAAAAAAATAATAATTTTTTTTTAACTCACCTTAATCCACTTGATCGCGAAGCCCGGCATCTCCTTCTGTCTTCATCTTAGCTGTGTGCAGCAACAGGACCTGTGGTGACGTCACTCCGGTCATCACATGATCCATCACATGGATTTTTACCATGGTGATGGATCATGTGATGACCGGAGTGACGTCACCACAGGTCCTGTTGCTGCACACAGCTAAGATGAAGACAGAAGGAGATGTCGGGCAGCACGATCAAGTGGATTAAGGTGAGTTAAATTATTTTTATTTATTTTTTAACCCCTCCAGCGCTATTTTACGATGCATTCTGTATTCAGAATGCTATTATTTTCCCTTATAACCATGTTATAAGGGAAAATAATAATGATCGGGTCTCCATCCCGATCGTCTCCTATCAACCGTGCGTGAAAATCGCACCGCATACGCACTTGCTTGCAGATGCTTGCGATTTTCACGCAACCCTATTCACTTCTATGGGGCCTGCGTTGCGTGAAAAAGGCAGAATATAGAGCATGCTGCGATTTTCACGCAACGCACAAGTGATGCGTGAAAATCACCGCTCATGTGAACAGCCCCATAGAAATGAATGGGTCGGGATTCAGTGCGGGTGCAATGCGTTCCACTCGCACATCGCATCCGCGCGGAATACTCGTCCGTGTGAAAGGGGCCTGGCTATGTGGTACATGTGACAACAATCTCCCGTATTCTTCATGTCTGGGCTATGGGGTAGAGTGGCAAGAAGAAAGCCTTTTCTTACGAAGAAAAACATCCAAGCCAGGCTACATACTGCAAAATCACATCTGAAGTCTCCCAAAAGCATGCGGGAAAAGGTGTTATGGTCTGATGAAACCAAGGTTGAACTTTTTGGCCATAATTCCAAAAGATATGTTTTTTGCAAAAACAACACTGCACATCACCAAAAGAACACCATACCTACAGTGAAGCATGGTGGTGGCAGTATCATGCTTTGGGGCTGTTTTTCTTCAGCTGGAACTGGGTCCTTAGTTAAGCTAAAGGGAATTATGAATAGTTACAAATTCCAGTCAATATTGGCACAAAACCTTTAGGCTTCTGCTAGAAAGCTGAACATGAAGAGGAACTTCATCTTTCAGCATGACAACGATCCAAAGCATAAATCCAAATCAACAAAGTAATGGCTTTACCAGAAGAAGATTCAAGTTTTGGAATGGCCCAGCCAGAGCCGAGACCTTAATGTGATTGAAAATCTGTGGGGTGGTCTGAAGAGGGCTGTGCACAGGAGATGCCCTCGCAATCTGACAGATTTGGAGTGTTTTTGCAAAGAAGAGTGGGCAAATCTTGCCAAGTCAAAATGTGCCATGCTGATAGACTCATACCCAAAAAGACTGAGTGCTGTAATAAAATCAAAAGGTGCTTCAACAAAGTATTAGTTTAAGGGTGTGCACACTTATGCAACCATATTATTTTATTTTTATATTTTTTTCCTCTCTACCTAAGAAAAAAAGTCTAAATGGTATCAGTCAAAAGTACAGATTGCCTCGCCAAAGATGAGCCCTCACTCAGCTCCGTACACATAACTACAAAAAAGTTATAGGGGTCAGGAAAACTGTAAAAAAAAATAAATAAAAAAAAAATTCGGAGCTTTTTTTTATTTCATAATTAAAATGTAAGAAAAACTACATATGTGGTATCGCTGCAATCGTACTGACCTAGAAAATAAACGTAACAGGTCAATTTACGACATAGGTAACGTCGTAAAAACAAAACCCATAAAACTGTTGCAGAATTGCATTTTTTTTTCCAATTTTATCCCTTTTAGATGTTTTTTTTTACAGTTCCCCACTACATCATATTCAATATTAAATGGTGACATTAGAAAATGAAACTTGTCCCACAAAAATCAAGCCCTCATACGGTGTGTGTGTGTGTATATATATGTATGTGTGTGTGTGTGTGTGTATATATATATATATATATATATATATATATATATATATATATATAATTATATTGCAGAGAAGACCATCACTCGCTGTAGATAAATCTTGTATTTATTGGTCACATATACAGGAAATAAGTGACGCGTTTTGGTGCTACCGCACCTTCATCAGACTTATCATACAAGAAAAATATCATGTTTAAATAGACCGCCAAATTACAGGGAAATGACATCACACAGTAAACCCCTCCCACCAATCAGTGTTAAAGGGAATCTGTCACTAGCAATTTACCCAAATTTTTTTTTCATGAATCCATGTTTAACAGAGTACCTTTTTTCTTCAAAAAATCGATTCTTATGATGTGTAAATGACGCTGTAAGGAGCCCAGAGGGGCGTTCTTCTTTCTCCACGGTGCCCAGGAACGCCCCTCTGAAGTGCCGTGCCCGCCTAAATTTGAAATCTAATAACGCCTCCAAGTTCATCTAAATCCCCTCCCAGAGGCGCGGCTAAGTGCTCAACAACGCCCCCTCCTCAGCGCCGCGCTCTGCGGCAAACACCCCGATCCTCCTCTCGCCGGCATCCCAAATCCCGCGCAGGCGCAGTGCCGACAATCATCTTATCATAGCCCAGGAAATCGCCGGCACTGCGCCTGCGCGGGGATTGGGATGCCGGCGAGAGGAGGATCGGGGTGTTTGCCGCAGAGCAGGGGGCGTTGTTGAGCACTTAGCCGCGCCTCTGGGAGGGGATTTAGATGAACTTGGAGGCGTTATTCGATTTCAAATTTAGGCGGGCACGGCACTTCAGAGGGGCGTTCCTGGGCACCGTGGAGAAAGAAGAACGCCCCTCTGGGCTCCTTACAGCGTCATTTACACATCATAAGAATCGATTTTTTGAAGAAATGACAAGACGGACAATCAAAAGAACAAGACCGATGGAAAAAAAGTACTCTGTTAAACATGGATTCATGAATTTTTTTTTTGGGTAAATTGCTAGTGACAGATTCCCTTTAAATCGAAACATAAACAAAATGGAATCAAGCTTTGTTGCAGCATTTTTTAAGATTCAATAAATAAATCAATATAAATTTTTCCTTCCTTATTGTGTTCTCCTTTTCTTTAGGTCCGCTATAGAAAAATAAGAAAAAAAAGAATTTTCAAAATTTTTTTTTAACACAAAAAAAAAAATTTGTTCATTTTCTAGTAAAGTAATCTATCAAAGGAAGCTTTGTACGTTGTATTCACGATTGAGTCCACGGGGCTCAATCGTTTGTAATCGGTGTATTCAATAAGCTTCCCTTTTAAGCAGTAATTTATTTCTATCTCCACCTCGCCGTGGGAGGGGTACACTTTCAATGATCTGATAACGTAGTTGTGCTAATGTGTGTCTGTGCTCGTGGAAGTGAAATGGTACGGGAAATAGTAGATTCTGCTTTCTAATGGTAGATTTGTGATTGCTCAATCTATCTTTCATTTGTGATTGCTCAATCTATCTTTCATCCTTGTAGAAGTTTCTCCCACGTACAGTAGACCGTACGTACAGTTCAAAATATACACAACATAACTGCTATCACATGTAAAAAATCCTTTGATAGGTATACGTTCACCCGATTGTGGGTGTGTAAAATGTGTACCCCTGATTACGCTGGAACAATGTACACAATTTAAACGGGAAAGTTCCCATTTTGGGGGTAGCCAATACTCTATGTATAGGTCCAGTTCTATTGCTGCCAATATCTGCCCTCACTATCCTGTCACGTATGTTGTTAGCTCTTTTAAAACACATCATGGGTGGTTGTCTAAATTCCACCACTTGAGGATAAGATTTTGATACCACATGCCAGTGTTTGTTTATTATCCCTCTCAATCTCTGGGTCCATGGGTGGTACTTAACTACAAGTGGAATCCGGGATTGTTTCGGGGGTTTATCCTGTTGTGTATCTTCAACTCTGTTCCTTTGTTCCTGTAATAAATGATCAGGGTAACCTCTCTCCCTAAATTTCTGAGTCATCGCATCTAGTCTAACCTTGCATGTCTCAGTATCGCCCACTATACGTTTAACCCTTTGGAACTGTGAATAGGGATGAGTTTTTTTGTGGCTGCTGGATGGTTACTAGTGTAAGCAAGCAAACTATTCCTATCAGTACTTTTTGTGAATAGGTCCGTGTATATCACACCCATGTCACCCTTAATTACCCACGTGTCCAGGAATGAAATTCTATGTATGTCAAAATGCAGAGTGAATTTTAATTCGGGCCAGACCGAATTGAGGTACAGTGAAAATTGTTGAAGGGATCGAACGTCGCCACGCCATACGCAAAAAATTTCGTCGATAAAACGACGCCAAAATTTGCAGTGTTCCTTGTAAAAATCATTAGTATAGACAAATTCTGTCTCAAATTGCGCCATATAACAATTTGCGTATGGCGGTGCGACGTTCAATCCCATCGCGGTCCCACGCCGCTGCTGAAAAAAAAGAGTCCTGAAATAAAAAGTAATTCTGTTCAAGAACAATCCTCAATAACGTCAGAAAAAATTCCCGTTCTACATTTTTATAGTGACTCGATGCTAGGAGTGTATGAATCGCTTTCAAACCTTTGTCGTGTGATATGGATGTATATAAATTACATACATCGAAGGTAACAAGTATGTCATCTTTATCTGAATTAAAGGATTTAATTTCCTGCAAAAAATGCTCAGTATCACGTAAATACGAGGGAGACAATTTAGTGAATGGTGTGAATATCTTCTCCAGAAAAACTGCCAAAGGTGAGAGGATCGAGTCAGTCGATGCCACAATGGGGACGGCCTGGCGGGTTAGTGATGGATTTTTGGTAACGTATAAAAAAACGGAGTGATAGGTGTTGGTTGACCAAAAAGCCGCACAGTTTGAATCATTTTTTTAATCCGATATACAGGATCATTCTGCAAGATCTGATATGTATCTATATCGCTTAATTGAGACAAGATTTCTGAAACATAGTAAATTTTGTCTAGAACCACCAAGGCTCCCCCCTTATCCGCAGGCTTAAATACAAGGGACTTATCTTCTAATAACTGATCAAGAGCACGTTTCTCCACCAGAGGTAAGTTGGATTGTATGCGCATATTGCCAGTCTTACATTGTTGCAACAATGTCTCGACATCACGTTGCACCAAATTTATAAAAGTTTCAACAGGATGGTATGAGCGTGGTGGTAAGAAAGTGCTCCTGATCTTCAAATCGAACATTTTAGCTGTTAAAGAACCAGTTCGAATACCGGAATGAACAGGCTGGGAGACAATAGATTCTGAAGAGAAATGAGCCTTTAAATGTATGTTCCGATAGAAACGTTGTAGATCAGTGTCTAAACTGAAAGTATCAAGACTTCCAGTGGGGCTAAATGATAAACCCTTTTGTAGCAAGTTCATATCAGCCGGACTCAGGTTTTTGGAGGACAAATTGAACACTAAGATTCCTTCAAGTGAACTTAAAAGTAGGGACCTTGAAAAGGAAGCGAAACCTCTTATCTCCCTGGAATTACATGCCGCAACTTTGGCGGAATATCATCGTACTGAAAAGATACCTCGGGGGCTTCGTGTCAAACTGCGACCTACTCTATTCTGTGATAATTTGGACTATTGTACTCGTTTTGCACAAATATTAAACAAGTGTTCCCTGGAACTTATCGTGCTTACCTTGGAGCATCTTGCTGTCGCCATCGATGAACGCCAAAAGAGTATTGATAACATTAAGCAGCAGCTGAATAACTGCCTGAAGCCAGAAGAACTCTCTGCACTCCAGGATAGACTCGACAAACAATGCAGCGACTTGCGTACCAGGATCGAGGCTACAAAGCGATCCAAGTATCTTCGAGACACAGAAGATTATCTGCATCATCGAGTATACAGGTGGCAGGATGCCAAAGGAATAGCAGTTCCATTCTCTCGTATGAGAGACCGGCGAGTGGGCTCAGCATCTTCAGGCTCTGGGAGCGATGTCTCTGTTGGATATCGGGCGCCATTTTTTAGGCCGAAGACCACGCAAACCAAGACAAGGCGAGCCGGGCGCCATCATAGGCGAGGCAGATGCTCCGCGGATCACGAGGTCCCAGGTAAGGACAAAAACTTAGTGTTCAATTTGTCCTCCAAAAACCTGAGTCCGGCTGATATGAACTTGCTACAAAAGGGTTTATCATTTAGCCCCACTGGAAGTCTTGATACTTTCAGTATAGACACTTATCTACAATGTTTCTATCGGAACATACGTTTAAAGGCTCATTTCTCTTCAGAATCTATTGTCTCCCAGCCTGTTCATTCCGGTATTCGAACTGGTTCTTTAACAGCTAAAATGTTCGATTTGAAGATCAGGAGCACTTTCTCACCACCACGCTCATACCATCCTGTTGAAACTTTTATAAATTTGGTGCAACGTGATGTCGAGACATTGTTGCAACAATGTAAGACTGGCAATATGCGCATACAATCCAACTTACCTCTGAAGGAGAAACGTGCTCTTGATCAGTTATTAGAAGATAAGTCCCTTGTATTTAAGCCTGCGGATAAGGGGGGAGCCTTGGTGGTTCTAGACAAAACTTACTATGTTTCAGAAATCTTGTCTCAATTAAGCGATATAGATACATATCAGATCTTGCAGAATGATCCTGTATATCGGATTAAAGAAATGATTCAAACTGTTGTTAATACTGCCATAGAGGAGGGGGTCATTGATGCCACACTGGGCGGCTTTTTGGTCAACCAACATCCTATAACTCCGGTTTTTTATACGTTACCAAAAATCCATAAGTCCATCACTAACCCGCCGGGCCGTCCCATTGTGGCATCGACTGACTCGATCCTCTCACCTTTGGCAGTTTTTCTTGAGAAGATATTCACACCATTCACTAAATTGTCTCCCTCGTATTTACGTGATACTGAGCATTTTTTGCAGGAAATTAAATCCTTTAATTCAGATAAAGATGACATACTTGTTACCTTCGATGTATGTAATTTATATATATCCATATCACACGACAAAGGTTTGAAAGCGAATCATACACTCCTAGCATCGAGTCACTATAAAAATGTAGAACGGGAATTTTTTCTGACGTTATTGAGGATTGTTCTTGAACAGAATTACTTTTTATTTCAGGACTCATTTTTTTCAGCAGCGGCGTGGGACCGCGATGGGATTGAACGTCGCACCGCCATATGCAAATTGTTATATGGCGCAATTTGAGACAGAATTTGTCTATACTAATGATTTTTACAAGGAACACTGCAAATTTTGGCGTCGTTTTATCGACGACATTTTTTGCGTATGGCGTGGCGACGTTCGATCCCTTCAACAATTTTCACTGTACCTCAATTCGGTCTGGCCTGAATTAAAATTCATTCTGCATTTTGACATACATAGAATTTCATTCCTGGACACGTGGGTAATTAAGGGTGACATGGGTGTGATATACACGGACCTATTCACAAAAAGTACTGATAGGAATAGTTTGCTTGCTTACACTAGTAACCATCCAGCAGCCACAAAAAAACTCATCCCTATTCACAGTTCCAAAGGGTTAAACGTATAGTGGGCGATACTGAGGCATGCAAGGTTAGACTAGATGAGATGACTCAGAAATTTAGGGAGAGAGGTTACCCTGATCATTTATTACAGGAACAAAGGAACAGAGTTGAGGATACACAACAGGACAAACCCCCGAAACAATCCCGGATTCCACTTGTAGTTAAGTACCATCCATGGACCCAGAGATTGAGAGGGATAATAAACAAACACTGGCATGTGGTATCAAAATCTTATCCTCAAGTGGTGGAATTTAGACAACCACCCATGATGTGTTTTAAAAGAGCTAACAAAATGGGAACTTTCCCGTTTAAATTGTGTACATTGTTCCAGCATAATCAGGGGTACACATTTTACACACCCACAATCGGGTGAACGTATACCTATCAAAGGATTTTTTACATGTGATAGCAGTTATGTTGTGTATATTTTGAACTGTACGTACGGTCTACTGTACGTGGGAGAAATTTCTACAAGGATGAAAGATAGATTGAGCAATCACAAATCTACCATTAGAAAGCAGAATCTACTATTTCCCGTACCATTTCACTTCCACGAGCACAGACACACAGTAGCACAACTACGTTATCAGATCATTGAAAGTGTACCCCTCCCACGGCGAGGTGGAGATAGAAATAAATTACTGCTTAAAAGGAAGGCTTATTGGATACACCGATTACGAATGATTGAGCCCCGTTGACTCAATCGTGAATACAACATACAAAGCTTCCTTTGATAGATTACCTTACTAGAAAATGAACAAATAAATATTTTTGTGCAAAAAAAATAAATAAAAAATTGGTAAAAAAAATAATAATTTTTTTCTTATTTTTTTCTTATTTTTTTTTATAGCGGACCTAAAGAAAAGGAGAACACAATAAGGAAGGAAAAATTTATATTGATTTATTTATTGAATCCTAAAAAATGCTGCATGGTTATATGTTTCGATTTAACACTGATTGGTGGGAGGGGTTTACTGTGTGATGTCATTTCCCTGTAATTTGGCTGTCTATTTAAACATGATATTTTTCTTGTATGATAAGTCTGATGAAGGTGCGGTAGCACCAAAACGCGTCACTTATTTCCTGTATATGTGACCAATAAATACAAGATTTATCTACAGCGAGTGCCGGTCTTCGCTGCAATATTTCATTGGGAACGCCATCCCACAGACATGTGCACCGCGACTTCAAAGCAAGCAGTGCCGACCTGTGATTAGTGTGTGTGTGTGTGTGTGTATATATGTGTATATATATATATATATATATATATATTACACACACAGAAAAGTTAAAAAGTTATAGCTTCAGAAAAGCAGGGAGTGAAAAACAAAAAAGCAAAAACCTCTGTGGCTGAAAGGGTTAACCGACCCAGTCGTTTTGCTGGAATCTTATATTGAGCAGCCTTAGCGTATACCGATGAGTTCTGACTTTCTCCATTCTCTGTGTGCTGTCCGCATCCGTAAGTCTGTTCCACGGCCCTGCAAACAATACTGTGGAACATATCCTATTCTTGTCCTTACGCCCGTGTGCATGAGGCCCTAGGCTGGGGCTACACAGCGATCTTGGCCTCAACACGCTTCACATGATCGTTGGGCAGCAGTACAGCCACTGAACTGAATGGGCTCTGCATGACTTTCAAGTTGCCGTCACCTCAAATTTGCAGAAATCCAGAAGCACTTTCAGAATTTTTTTTTTTTTTTTGGGAGAAGGGGGGGGGGGGGTGTAGAGTTGTTTTAAATGCACAGAAGTATTATGAAAGTAATCAAGTTGAGTCTTCAAGTGGGACTGAACAAATAATTGTGAATTAATTTAATATAAAAAAAAACAAGCCCACAAATGGCTACATTGATGATGAAAAAAAATTATAGCTCGTTACTACAACATAATACATTTTTGGACTAAGATGTTATTGTGCAAAGGTAGTAAAACCTAAGAAAACCTAAACATATTTGGTCAAAATAGAAGCCCACATATGGCTTTGCTGGCAGAAAAATGAAATGAATGGGACTATGGAAAACATTGCTTCTTCCTAAACGTCCGAAATAGGCTGGTCCTGAAGGAGTTAAAGGGGTTGTCCGGGTCCAGAGCTGAACCTGGACATACCCATATTTTCATCCAGACAGCACCCCTTATGTTAGCATCGGAGCATTTCATGCACCGATGCGCTACCTTGCCCTGCGCTAGATCGCGCAGGGCACGGGCTCTTTTGTTTACAATAACACACTGCGGGGTGACGTCACCGATTCTGATGGGTGTGCTTTAGCGCTGCCCTAGCTGTTTTACTGGCTAGGGCAGCGCTAAAGCCCGCCCATCAGTGCCAGCGACGTCACTGGGCTTCCTGGCAGCCGTCACCGGAACTTCTGAAAATGCCTTTGCTCTGCGCGATTTAGCGCAGGGCAAAGGAGAGCATCGGAGCATGAAATGCTCCGATGCTCAAGTCAGGGGGGCTGCCTGGGTGAAAATAGAGGTATGTCCGGGTTCAGCTCTGAACCCGGACAACCCCTTTAAATGGGTTTTCCACTTTTTGTGTTTATGTAATCTCCAGGTGTCTATCTCTCTCTTTCGAAGAACCTATTTTCCAGATAGGTCATAAATATCAGATCAGCTGGATGAAGAAAACGCAAGGCTCGTGCAAGCCCTGTGTTCTCATCACTGTTTACCTTCTCGCCATAGACATTGCAGCTCCTCTGTAATTACACCTGCTCTCCACTGCAATGTCAACGGCGAGCAGGTAAACTTAGGAGAACACATGTATGAAACATACAGCTGATGGACAGTGGGGGCCGGGAGTCGGGCCCCGCCAATCGCATATTGATGACCTATCCTAAGGATAGATCATCAATATAGGAAAAGATGACAACCCTTTTAAAATTGCTAAGTATGCTAAGATAAAAATATTAGATGTTTTTCTACAAAATAAATTGTGATCTAAAATTGCTTTATATTTAACACTCTTATCTGTTACAGTGAAGCAAACAAGCAGAATGTGCGTTGTCAGAAGTGCCTCGAAATGGGTCACTGGAGCTATGAATGTACTGGGAAAAGAAAATATCTGTACAGACCGTCCAGAACCGCTGAATTAAAGCGAACATTAAAGGAAAAAGAGGCGGCGAGACTGCTTTTAGGACAAAGGTAAATGTTTCCTTGAATAATGGATGACCTCTTGCTTGAAGGATGTTCTACAGGTACCAAACCTGTAAATGTCATATATATGAGGTGTGTGTATACAATATGCATACATGAGATATGTGTGTGTGTATACAGGTGAAACTCGAAAAATTAGAATATCGTGCAAAGTTCATTTATTTCAGTAATGCAACTTAAAAGGTTGATGTCGCCGTGTGCTCCTTTGTCTCGTTCTCACAACCGAAAACGACCGCCAGAAGTACAATCGGGAAATCCTTGGTTTAGTGTGCGTCGATGTGCGCGCAATTCCTCCAAAATAACATCACAGAGACGTTCTCAAGTAGGTTCCAATAATGTGCCTACCTCCCAGTGGCTAGACGTGGTTTATTTATACCAGAAGATGGGAGGCGGTCTTACAACCATGACCAATGAGGAGACAGGTTATGGTAAGACAAGTGATTGGCTGGCGAAGATGTGAATGATCGCGCGAACTTATGTTCGCGCGTTCACACACATATTCGCGCCCTTTCCGTTGCCGCACTTATCCTCGTGGATGAAGAAACCCCTGTTCGACGGTCCCCATCCCTCCCTCCTCAGCCGGCACCATGACACTGGTATCCTGCAGTAATACCAGGCCGGGCACAAATCAGCTACAGGTCGGGACGACCAGACCATCGTGCGAAAGTCTCTGTGCAGATGCGAATGCGAACGAATCTGCGCATCTCCATAGGATAGATGGCGACCATACGGCGAAGAATAATTTTTCCACAACAAAGTGAAACTAACATATGAGATAGACTTATTACATGCAAAGTGAGATATTTCAAGCCTTTATTTGGTATAATTTGGATGATTATGGCTTACAGCTTATAAAACCCCAAAGTCACAATCTCAGGTACCCTTTGCTTAGGGGGGATGGATTAATTAGCTGACTAGAGTGTGACACTTTGAGCCTAGAATATTGAACCTTTTCACAAAATTAAAATTTTAAAGGATAACTGTCATATTTTCATCAAAAAATCTATTTTAGCATATGTTACTGCAGCAGCAGCATTATGCATAAAGCAATCTTTAGTTTCTTAACTTACCACTGTTATCCTTGAGTTTTCCCCTTAGTTACGGCTGTTTTGAATCCTACATTATGAGGCTCTTCACAAGATGGCTCCTTTGCCAGTTCTCTGAGGCCAAAACTGCATTCCTTGCGGTCACATACAAACTTGCTGTAGCCAGCAGCTTCCTGCTAGCCAATCAGATTGGATTGCTGAGAGACACTCCTCCTCACTCTGAAGCCTAATGCAGGCATGCAGTGTGGAGGACTGCCCCTCTGTCTTCTTAGCCGGAGACAGATGAGCCATAGCAATGGTCTTTTAAGGGAGCAGTGGAAAGGGACAGGAGACATTAATGAAAGCTGTTATTATAAGGTAATTACAGATTTTCTGACCATCATTGACAGACTAACCCAGGTGCACATGCCTAGCTCTAATAAACTAGCAAATAAAAAAAAATATGACAGTTATCCTTTAAGCCGCAT
The DNA here is from genome assembly GCF_905171765.1 of Bufo bufo. Classification (NCBI taxonomy): domain Eukaryota; kingdom Metazoa; phylum Chordata; class Amphibia; order Anura; family Bufonidae; genus Bufo; species Bufo bufo. Next base: position 394,308,080 of record NC_053389.1, on the reverse strand, counting down.
TAATGCAATTCCTTTTAATTTGCATTACTGAAATAAATGGACTTTTGCACGATATTCAAATTTTTCGAGTTTCACCTGTACAATATGTATACATGAGATGTATGTGTGTATATGTATCTATGAGATGTGTGTGTGTGTGTGTATATGTATCTATGAGATGTGTGTGTGTATATGTATCTGATATGTATGTGTGTGTATATGTATCTATGAGATATGTACAGTTGCAAGAAAAAGTATGTGAACCCTTTGGAATTATATGGATTTCTGCACAAATTGGTCATAAAATGTGATCTGATCTTCATCTAAGTCACAACAATAGACAATCACAGTCTGCTTAAACTAATAACACACAAAGAATTAAATGTTACCATGTTTTTATTGAACACACCATGTAAACATTCACTGTGCAGGTGGAAAAAGTATGTGAACCCCTAGACTAATGACATCTCCAAGAGCTAATTGGAGTGAGGTGTCAGCCAACTGGAGTCCAATCAATGAGATGAGATTGGAGGTGTTGGTTACAGCTGCCCTGCCCTATAAAAAACACACACCAGTTCTGGGTTTGCTTTTCACAAGAAGAATTGCCTGATGTGAATGATGCCTAGCACAAAAGAGCTCTCAGAAGACCTACGATTAAAAATAGTTGACTTGCATAAAGCTGTAAAGGGTGATAAAAGTATCTCCAAAAGCCTTGCTGTTCATCAGTCCACGGTAAGACAAATTGTCTATAAATGGAGAAAGTTCAGCACTGCTGCTACTCTCCCTAGGAGTCGCCGTCCTGTAATGATGACTGCAAGAGCGCAGCGCAGACTGCTCAATGAGGTGAAGAATCCTAGAGTGTCAGCTAAAGACTTACAAAAGTCTCTGGCATATGCTAACATCCCTGTTAGCGAATACATGATATGTAAAACACTAAACAAGAATGCATTTCATGGGAGGATACCACAGAGGAAGCCACTGCTGTCCAAAACAAACATTGCTGCACGTTTACAGTTTGCACAAGAGCACCCGGATGTCCCTCAGCAGTACTGGCAAAATATTCTGTGGACAGATGAAACCAAAGTTGAGTTGTTTGGAAGAAACACACAACACTATGTGTGGAGAAAAAGAGGCACAGAACACCAACATCAAAACATCATCCCAACTGTGAAGTATGTTGGTGGTGGCATCATGGTTTGGGGCTGCTTTGCTGCGTCAGGGCCTGGACAGATTGCTATCATCAAAGGAAAAATGAATTCCCAAGTTTATCAAGACATTTTGCAGGAGAACTTAAGGCCATCTGTCCACTAGCTGAAGCTCAACATAAGATGGGTGTTGCAACAGGACAATGACCCAAAGCATAGAAGTAAATCAACCACAGAATGGGGCTTAAACAGAAGAAAATACGCCTTCTGGAGTGGCCCAGTCAGAGTCCTGACCTCAACCCGATTGAGATGCTGTGGCATGACCTCAAGAAAGCGATTCACACCAGACATCCCAAGAATATTGCTGAACTGAAACAGTTCTGTAAAGAGGAATGGTCAAGAATTACTCCTGACCGTTGTGCATGTCTGATCTGCAACTACAGGAAACGTTTGGTTGAAGTTATTGCTGCCAAAGCAGGTTCAACCAGTTATTAAATCCAAGGGTTCACATACTTTTTCCACCTGCACTGTGAATGTTTACATGGTGTGTTCAATAAATACATGGTAACATTTAATTCTTTGTGTGTCATTAGTTTAAGCAGACTGTGATTGTCTATTGTTGTGACTTACATGAAGATCAGATCACATTTTATGACCAATTTGTGCAGAAATCCATATAATTCCAAAGGGTTCACATACTTTTTCTTGCAACTGTATGTGTGTGTGTATATGTATCTATGAGATATGTATTTGTGTGTATATGTAGCTATCTAAAAGAATGTTAAGAATAAGACATTTTATGTAGAATTGACTCAAAAGTTATAGGGGTAGGAATATTGCAATACAAAGAAAAAGTCTTTTTTTTTTTCCTCTCTCGAAGTTTGACGTAGGCAGTGCCTTAAAATCGAACCCCATCTTCTCACTACATTGTATGCAATATTATATTAGAATACGTTAGAAAGTACAACTGCAGTAAAAAATCCCTTATATGTGAATGTTAAAATATAAAAAAGTTATGGCTCTGGGAAGGCACAGAGTAAAAAAACAAACAAAAAACTGGAAACTGGCTGCAGCAGTTTGAAGTTAAAGGAAAAAACTGTATGCCATGCTTTATACTTGGATAGGTTTGCCATTGAGGTCAGGAGCTTTTCCCAGTGTTTAAGGCTACATTCACATCTGCGTTTTGCTGAACTGTTTTGAGATCTGTCACACGATCTCTAAACCGCAGATAACAAGTTATTTTTTTCCCCATTCATTTTCAATGGGGACAAAAATATCAGAATGCAATCCGTTCAGTTTCAATGCGTTTCCATGGCGTACACAAAAATGGTGCAAGCAGCATCTTTGTGTGCGTCACGGAATACTGAGCAAGACGAATCAGTCATGAAAGACGATGTAAGTCAATGGAGACGGATCAGTTTTTTCGGGCACAAAAAAAACAACTGATCCATCCCACATTGACTTACAATGATTTTAGTGACGGATCTGTCTTGTTCATTTTGGAAATAATACAACCGTTCTGAACGGATGCAGATGGTTGTATTATTGAGCGGATGCATTTTGCGGATCCCCTGACCGATACAGCAGAAACACAGATGTGAAAGTCGCCTAAACTGACTGAACATTTTAACCAAGTGTACTTAATTCTTTCTGCCCCTGAAAAGATATGTTGTCCTATTACAAAAGTGGTTTTAAAGCCTGTAAAAGTGTGTGTATATGCGAGTAAATGCATAAAGGTGTTCACTTCAGATCCAGTGGCGTATCTCACTATAAGGCCTCTTTCACACTACCGTATGGCTATTTCAGTGTTTTGCGGTCCGTTTTTCACGAATCCGTTGTGACGTTTTTTTTGTTTCTATGTAATATACAGTATACAGTAATTACACAGAAAAAATTGGGCTGGGCATAACATTTTCAATAGATGGCTCCGCAAAAACGGAATAGATACGGAAGACATCCGGATGCATTTCCGTATGTGTTCAGTTTTTTTTGCGGACCCATTGACTTGAATGGAGCCACAGAACGTGATTTGCGGGCAATAATAGGACATGTTCTATCTTTCAACGGAATGGAAAAATGGAAATACGGAAACGGAATGCATACGGTAGTGTGAAAGAGGCCTAAGGTTGGGGTCACACACAACTTTTTGTTTTTTGCCATGTTTTTGAGCCAAAACCAGAAGTGGATTCAGCAGGAAGGAGAAGTGCTTCCTTTATAGATCTCATTCTCTTCCAATCCACTTCTGACTTTGGCTCAAAAACTGCCACAATAACCTGTGTGTGACTCCACTCTAAAGCCTATGTGCTCATACTAAGCTATTACAAATCAAATATCTTATTAACCGTTATTTTCTGATTCTTTACATTTCTGTTCTTTTCCCAGTAGTGGCAGCAATATAACAGAAACAAAGATGAGGAAGAAGAGGTAGGTTTAAATCATGAGCCATAGGTAATGTGTGTGGATGGATGAGTAGATATAGAGATATGGAAAAATACCATCATAAGGAATTCTTTAAAAATGTGTTTAACATAACAGCCCTCACACAGCTCCACAGAAATATTGAAAAAATATGGGTCAGAAGATGGTGATTCAAAGAAAAGAAAATATTTTTCAAAGTTGAACATATTTTTTTTAAGTATTTTTAAAGCATGCAACTTATATAAATTTGCTATTGCTGTAATCATACTGACCCAAAGAATAAAGGTGTTTTACTGCACAGAGAAAGCCAGAAAAATAAAATCCAAAAAACGATGGCGCAATCAAATGTTTCCCTATTCCACATTAATATTTTCCAGCTTCTCAGTACATTGTATATTAAATTTAGCAATTAGAAAGTACAGCTTGTCCCACAAAATATAAGCCTTCATATGTAAACGGAGGAATTCGTTTTAGAGTGAAGGGAGTAAGAACATCAAAACCCAGAAATGTAAAATGGCAATGACTGAAAATATAAATTCCAAATGAAAATATGTTCCTTGAACTATTTCTTGTTTATATTCTAGATCTAAAAGTGTCACCAGCTCCAGTAGCTCTAGCTCAAGCAGCAATAGCTCAGACAATGACCCTTCTTCAGACAGTGAGGATACCTCCAGTTCATCCTCTTCCTCTGAGGACACATCTTCCAGTTCTTCATCCTCATCGGAGAACTCCTCGTCTGACTCCTCATCTGACACTGAGTCAGAATCTGAAACGAGCAGCAGCAGCAGTGGTACTACGAGTAGTAGCAGCAGTGAAGATGATAGTAGCTCAGAAGATGAGCCACTTAGGAAGAAGCGAAAGAATTAGTTGTGTCTAGAAGATTTTGAAAGAAGTCTCTTTGTGGAGAAAAGCCTGATTGTTCACCAACTTTGGTGCCCTTCTTCAATTTCAAGTTTGTCTTTGTTGATTTCAGTACTGTTAAGTTTTCATTAGAACTACAGATTGCAAATGAAATGACGGACTCCTTTTATTCTTTTTTTTGTTCTTTGACCAAGTATCACTTGTTGGTACTAAATCAACGTGGACACAATACGGTCTACAGTCCATCTGCCTCGGAGGAGAATTTAAAATGTACATAGGTTGTCTGTGCAAATATATAAAAAGAATCGTTTAACACAAGTTAACAGGGTGTAAAGGTTGTGTCCTCACAGCTGAAGAGTTCTGTAACACGGCAGCTTTTGGGGAATATTTTTATAGTGGTATATAATAAGGTTGGATTTATCTAATCACATGCTAAAATTGGATACTGAAAGGTCATGTCCACAGTGACTCAGTGGTCTACAATGTTATATTTTTATGGAAAGAGCAACATGGAAAAGGTCCATACTTTTAGCTGTTCTGATAGGTTGTTTTATATGTGCCATTGATTATAAAGCTGAGTTTAAGTGTCATTTTCAAAGTGCCATGTCTGTAAATAAATAAGCCTGTGACTAAATCCTGTATTGCAGGCTACTACAGCACAATAAGGAATGTCACCTTGTACTAAAGGTTTGGTTAATAAACATTTGTCTTTTTTGCTATTATCGTTATTGTAAATTAAGCAAGATGATATATACAGTATTATGACTGTTTTTCCCTTTCTCATTTATTGGTTATGTAGCCCATTTTGTCACAATGAAAGATACTTAATATTATTTTAAAATACATTTTTCTTTTTACATATGCCCTATACAATATAAACATGGAGCTTCTAAACTGACTGATAATCCTAATAGTACAGGATAAGTGTGAAAACAAGCATTGTGCTGTTTATTTAGTGCACCATTATTATACAATTGCTATTAGAATGGCACGCTTTATGGAATAAGTGGCCAGCAAGTGAGTGAAGTTACCAAATAGAGCACTCAAATTTTTATTCTAGATAAATACTAGTAACTTTTAACACTAAAGGCCCCTTTACACTGACTGAAATAGGTACTTATCAGAGGCGAACTGTTTGTTTGCAATAATTGCTTGCTCTTTACAGGAGATTAAATCACATTTACATGCAGCAATCACCTGCACTATATGGAGACAAGGGATTATTGCTGTGATTGAGCATCCCCTTTAAAGAATCATTGTTTCTGGGCAGCAGATTGCGGTTTACACAGCACAATTTGCTGCCAAAAAATAATGATTTAGCTGACTTCACCAATGAACAAGCTCGTTCATCAGTTGATCTGCGGCACCTTTTAGACAGGGCAATTATTTGGAATAAAGACCCCTTCTGAATAATAGGCTTAATCATTGGCTGGTGTAAAGGGACCTGAAGGTGCATAAAAAACATGATGCAGTGATTTTTCATTTCCCCAGTCGTCCCCATGACAGCACATGCTGAGACTGACTTTCCTCTGATAGGACAGGAAAAACAGAGAGGTTACTACCAGTGTTTTTTTTCTGGCCTGCTAGGGTAAGGAAGTTTCAGAGAGGTGAATGGGTTTTCTGGCAGAACATTTCTATTTTATTTTATTTTTTTATCGGTGAATCAGTTCTACTTTAGCAGGCTGGGGGTCAGATCCAGGGTTGTGCTCTCCCTCCCTCCAAGGCCCGGGACCCAACTGTTGGGGTCCCCAGTAAAGCTCCCTGATGCGGCGGCTCAGGCAGGTTACATGCACAGCGGCATGGGCGGCCGGAGCGACGATATGATACGATTCCCTCCGGCCGCAAGGTGGTGACGCCAGACACAGGGGGCAAGGCTGAGCATACTGACGTGGCGTACAAGGCCCTGGCGCAGGCCACATGGGGATAAAGCGCAAGGCCTGGGGAAACAGGGCGTCTCGCAAAGAACACCCTCCTCTGAGAGTGAAGCAGCACCTAAAGCAGCGTGGGTGGGACTACTACAATGAGCACCCGTACCATGCCAGGCTCAAGACAAGAGCCTGCCACTGTACGGGGAACAGTGAGTAGCCTGACTTTAGGCCCTTTCTTGTGCTGTGATACCCTGCTGTGGCTGACCCTTCTCCCTTGTAATTTCGGGGAAAAAAGGAGTCATCCTCTTCTGCTAAATTAAAATCCAGAAAATGTGGGTTATGCTCCAAACGTTTAACTTTATCTAGGTCCAAGCCCCTCAGTAAGGCGTGTACAGCTAAAGTAGTTAAAGGAGGATTTTCTAGATTCTTGGAGGACATTAGACTTCTGGTAAAAGAAGAAGTGCAGTCAGCTCTATCTTCAGCCTACGCCAGTTTACAGGGAAACTTTCAACATGGATAGTGACTGATTCTGTGTTTCCGGATCTGTCTGATCCTGAGGTTAGTTCAAAACCGCTTGATTCGGATGAAGATTTGAGTATAAAAGATTCTTAATATAGATGATATTGAAGAGCTAATTAGAGCAACTATCCAAATGGAAATTCCTAGGAAACCTAAATCCGTACAGGAAGACATTTTTGGGGGGCTGCAGGAGAGACCCAGATCAGTATTTCCAGTGCCTGATGATGTGCAAAACTTAATTAAAGCAGAATGGCAGAAACCAGAAAAGGGCTCTTTTATTCCCCGTGGGATTAAAAGATGCTGCCCATTTGAGGAGGAGGATTGCACTGACTGAGAAACCATCCCTAGAGTGGATGCACCTGTGGCAAAAGTAGCTAAGCGCACAGTGCTTCCCTTTTAAAGATGCGGCCCAGCTAAAAGACCCCATGGACAGAAAAGCGGAGAGCCTACTAAAGAAAACTTGGGAGGCCACGGCAGCGTTGTTGAAGCCAGGGATAGCTGCGACTTCTGTAGCCCGCACTTTAAATGTCTGGCTAGAACAGTTGGAGCTTTATCTAGTAATTAAGACCCCGAGGGTCAGATATGAGGTAGCCTCCCACTCCTGAAAATGGCAACCAGCTTTTTAGCAGATGCCTCTGTGGAGTCTGTTCGCTTTTCTGCCCGCACTGCAGTACTATCCAGTACCATTCGGAGGGTACTTTGGCTAAAGGCCTGGTCGGGGAACATGGCATCTAAAAATAAGCAAATTTCCCTGCCCTTCCACAGTCAATCTGTGTTCAGTTCAGATCTTGACAAAATCTTGGAGAATGCCACTGACAGGAAAAAGGGGTTGCTGGAGGACAGATCTCACTCCAAGCAGACAATATCATAGTGATGAAAAACAGGGGAAAGGGAAGTCAGGGAGGTGGAGTTATGCAAAGGAGGGGGACACTAAGTTTCCTCTAATCCCAACAAGGGGGAATCTTCCTCTACCCCAAAACAATGATGTGATCCAGGTAGGTGGCAACTCAGCTCCTTTCTAGAGATCTGAGAGCCAATCATATCAAATCCTTGGATAGTCAACATAATAAGAGAAGGGAACCAAATAGAACTTCAGTCTCCTCCCCCTCAAAAGTTTGTAGAAACTCTTCTCCCTCCGGGTCAACATTCTTGCCTAAGGGTTTTCTTTTCCGGCATAGAGTTCCATCCTAGGGGCTCTATACCGGAAAAGAACTGATCAGCTTTATCCCCATGTATTCTGAATGGAGAGCAATCCATTCAGGATGTCTTCAGTTCAGTCTTTTTGACTGATCAGGACGAAGATAATACAGCAGCGTGCTACAGTTTTATCTCCGGCCAAAAAAACGGAACACTTGCCTGAACGCCGGTGCCATCTTTTTTTTCCATAGGAATGTATTAGTGCCGGATCAGGCATTCAAAATACTGGAATGCCGGATCCGTCCTTCCGGTCTGCGCATGTGCAGACCGGTAAAAGTGTGAAAAAAATAGAAACGGATCCGTTTGTCTGTATGACAAACGGACAGACGAATCTGTTCTTGCAATGCATTTGTGATACTGATCCGTCTACAAATGCTGTCTGGTTGCATGCAGATTGCCTGATCTGGCAGGCAGTTCCAGCGACGTAACTGCTTGCCGGATGACTCTGCCGTAAGTGTGAAAGTACCTTAACTTCAAGCATAACAGAGCTTGTGCAATTAGGAGCGATAGAACCCCTCCCTCTAGCAGAACAGGGTAGGGGTCATTATTCCAAACTCCTTCATTATAAGAAAACCAAATTGAAAATTCAGAACTATAAAAAATCTAAAACCCCTAAACAAATGTATTGTATACAAAAGTTCAAGATGGAAACTGTAAAGTCAGTGGTAAAATTGATCCGGGAAGGGGCGGTAATGGCTACTCTAGACCTAAAGGATGCCTATTACCACATTCCAATTCATCCCAAATCCAGGTTCTTTCTTCGGTTTACAGTCCCACTAAACGGTCTCGCACATAATTTCCAGTTTACTTGTCTCCCCTTTGAAATTTCGTCAGCCCCCTGAATATTCACCAATCATAGCGGAAGTAACATAGTAACATAGTACATAAGGCCGAAAAAAGACATTTGTCCATCCAGTTCGGCCTGTCATCCTGCAAGTTGATCCAGAGGAAGGCTAAAAAAACCTGTGAGGTAGCAGCCAATTTTCCTCTCTTTAGGGGGGGAATAAAAAATTCCTTCCCGACTCCAATCAGGCAATCAGAATATTTCCCTGGATCAACGACCCCTCTCTAGTAGCTATATCCTGTAATATTATTACACTCCACAAATACATCCAGGCCCCTCTTGAATTCCTTTATTGTACTCACCATCACCACCTCCTCAGGCAGAGAGTTCCATAGTCTCACTGCTCTTACCGTAAAGAATCCTTTTCTATGTTTGTGTACAAACCTTCTTTCCTCCAAACGCAGAGGATGTCCCCTCGTCACAGTCCTGGGGATAAATAGATGATGGGATAGATCTCTGTACTGACCCCTGATATATTTATACATAGTAATTAGATCTCCCCTAAGTCGTCTTTTTTCTAACGTGAATAACCCTAATTTTGATAATCTTTCAGGGTACTGTAGTTGCCCCATTCCAGTTATTACTTTAGTTGCCCTCCTCTGGACCCTCTCCAGCTCTGCTATGTCTGCCTTGTTCACTGGAGCCCAGAACTGTACACAGTACTCCACTCCATGTGTGGTCTGACTAATGATTTGTAAAGTAGTAGGAATATGTTCTCATCAAGGGCATCTATGCCCCTTTTGATGCAACCCATTATCGTATTGGCCTTGGCAGCAGCTGCCTGACACTGTTTTTTGCAGTTTAGTTTGCTGTTTATTAAAATTCGTAGATCCTTTTCCATGTCAGTGTTACCGAGTGTTTTACCATTTAGTATGTACGGGTGACTTGCATTATTCCTTCCCATGTGCATAACTTTACATTTGTCAGTGTTAAACCTCATCTGCCACTTATCTGCCCAAGCCTGCAATCTATCCAGATCCCTCTGTAGTAGTATACTGTCCTCTTCAGTGTTAATTACTTTACACAGGTTAGTGTCATCTGCGAAAATTGATATTTTACTATGCAAGCCTTCTACAAGATCATTAATAAATATATTGAAGAGAATAGGACCCAATACTATACCCCACTAGTGACAGTGACCCAATCTGAGTGTGTACTGTTAATAACCACCCTCTGTTTTCTATCATTGAGCCAGTTACTTACCCACTTACAGACGTTTTCTCCCAGTCCGAGCATTCTCATTTTATATACTAACCTTTTATCTGGTACAGTGTCAAATGCTTTGGAGAAGTCCAGATACACGACATCCATTGATTCGCCGCTGTCAAGTCTAGAACTTACCTCCTCATAGAAACTGATTAAATTAGTTTGACATGACCGATCCCTCACGAAGCCATGCTGATATGGCGTTATTTGCTTATTTCCGTTAAGATGCTCTAACGTAGCATCTCTCAGAAAGCCTTCAAACAGTTTACCCACAACAGATGTTAAACTTACCGGCCTATAGTTTCCAGGCTCTGTTTTTGGACCCTTTTTGAATATTGGCACCACAGTTGCCATGCGCCAATCCTGTGGGACATTCCCTGTCAGTATAGAATCTGCAAATATCAGAAATAATGGTATGGCTATGACATTTCTTAATTCCCTTAGGATACGGGGGTGTATGCCATCCGGTCCTGGCGATTTGTCTATTTTAATCTTTTTAAGTCGCTTTTGTACTTCTTCCTGGGTCAGACAGGACACTTTTAATTTATTTCAACATTCAGTATTTCATCTGACAGTTTATTTTCCTCAGTGAATACATTGGAGAAAAAAATATTTAACAGCTTTGCTTTCTCCTCGTCGCTCTCTGCGACTCCCCCCTCATTACTCTTTAAAGGGCCGACACCTTCAGATTTATACTTTTTAACATTTATATAATTGAAGAACATTTTAGGGTTAGTTTTACTCTCTTTGGCAATTAATCTCTCGGTCTCTAGTTTGGCCGCTTTTATTTGTTTTTTACATGTTCTATTTTTTTCCTTATAGTTTTTCAGTGCTTCCGTGCTACCCTCCTGTTTTAGTGTTTTATATGCTTTCTTTTTGTCATTTATTGCTTTCTTTACAGTTCTGTTTATCCACATTGGTTTCTTTTTGTTTCTTAACCTTTTATTCCCATACGGTATGTACCTCTCAAAATGAGCTTTTAGGATGCTTTTAAAGATATCCCATTTTGTGGCTGTATTTTTATTTGTGAGGACTTTATCCCATTTAGTTAGGCCTATGGTCTCTCTTAGTTGGCTAAATTTAGCTTTTTTGAAGTTTGGTATTTTTGTTCCTCCCTGTAGAAACGCTCTTTTGAATGATAATTGGAAGGTTATTACTTTATAGTCACTATTTCCCAGGTGTCCCCCAACCTGCACGTATGTTGTTCTGTCAGGTCTATTGGTTAATACTAAGTCCAGTATGGCCGTCCCTCTAGTCGGGTCCTGAACCAGTTGGGAGAGGTAATTGTCTTTGGTTATTGCCAAGAACCTGTTTCCTTTATGAGATATACAAGTTTCAGTTTCCCAGTCTATAACTGGGTAGTTGAAGTCCCCCATAATAACCACCTCATTATGTTTAAACTGTTTTTATTCAGTTCATTTTTCAAAAACATTTAACATGTTCACATTTCAATCCATGAAGTACATAATATATAATAACCACCTCATTATGATTTGCCGCCTTGTCTATCTCATTTAGTAGTAGATTTTCTGTGGACTCTGGTATATTAGGTGGTTTATAGTAAACTCCTATTAGTAATTTATTGTTCCTTTTAGCTCCATATATCTCTACCCACAGTGACTCCACATGTTCATGTCCCTCACTTAATATCTTCACTGAGTGTGGGCTTTAGACAGGACTTTACATAAAGGCAGACCCCTCCCCCTCTCCGGTTTTGACGATCCTTTCTAAACAGACTGTAACCTTGTAACCAGTCATAGCTATCATCCAGCCATGTCTCAGTTATTCCCACTATGTCATAGTCCTCCTCACACATCACTAATTCCAGTTCACCAGTTTTATTAGTCAGGCTTCTGGCATAAGTATACATACATTTGAGAGGTTTATGTATATTTTTTTACCCTACAGTCGTGGCCAAAAGTTTTGAGAATTACATAAATATTGGAAATTGGAAAAGTAGCTTCTTAAGTTTTTATAATAGCAATTTGCATATACTCCAGAATGTTATGAAGAGTGATCAGATGAATTGCATAGTCCTTCTTTGCCATGAAAATTAACTTAATCCCCAAAAAACCTTTCTACTGCATTTCATTGCTGTCATGAAAGGACCTGCTGAGATCATTTCAGTAATCGTCTTGTTAACTCAGGTGAGAATGTTTACGAGCACAAGGCTGGACATCATTATGTCAGGCTGATTGGGTTAAAATGGCAGACTTGAAATGTTAAAAGGAGGGTGATGCTTGAAATCATTGTTCTTCTCTTGTTAACCATGGTGACCTGCAAAGAAACGCGTGCAGCCATCATTGCATTGCATAAAAATGGCTTCACAGGCAAGGATATTGTGGCTACTAAGATTGCACCTCAATCAACAATTTATAGGATCATCAAGAACTTCAAGGAAAGCGGTTCTATTCTTGTTAAGAAGGCTTCAGGGTGTCCAAGAAAGTCCAGCAAGCGCCAGGATAGTCTCCTAAAGAGGATTCAGCTGCGGGATCGGAATGCCACCAGTGCAGAGCTTGCTCAGGAATGGCAGCAGGCAGGTGTGAGCGCATCTGCACGCACAGTGAGGCGAAGACTTTTGGAAGATGGCCTGGTGTCAAGAAGGGCAGCAAAGAAGCCACTTCTCTCCAAAAAAAACATCAAGGACAGATTGATCTTCTGCAGAAAGTATGGTGAATGGACTGCTGAGGACTGGGGCAAAGTCATATTCTCCGATGAAGCCTCTTTCTGATTGTTTGGGGCATCTGGAAAAAGGCTTGTCCGGAGAAGAAAAGGTGAGCGCTACCATCAGTCCTGTGTCATGCCAACAGTAAAGCATCCTGAGACCATTCATGTGTGGGGTTGCTTCTCATCCAAGGGAGTGGGCTCACTCACAATTTTGCCCAAAAACACAGCCATGAATAAAGAATGGTACCAAAACACCCTCCAACAGCAACCTCTTCCAACAATCCAACAACAGTTTGGTGAAGAACAATGCATTTTCCAGCACGATGGAGCACCGTGCCATAAGGCAAAAGTGATAACTAAGTGGCTCGGGGACCAAAACGTTTACATTTTGGGTCCATGGCCTGGAAACTCCCCAGATCTTAATCCCATTGAGAACTTGTGGTCAATCCTCAAGAGGCGGGTGGACAAACAAAAACCCACTAATTCTGACAAACTCCAAGAAGTGATTATGAAAGAATGGGTTGCTATCAGTCAGGAATTGGCCCAGAAGTTGATTGAGAGCATGCCCAGTCGAATTGCAGAGGTCCTGAAAAAGAAGGGCCAACACTGCAAATACTGACTCTTTGCATAAATGTCATGTAATTGTCGATAGAAGCCTTTGAAACGTATGAAGTGCGTGTAATTATATTTCACTACATCACAGAAACAACTGAAACAAAGATCTAAAAGCAGTTTAGCAGCAAACTTTGTGAAAACTAATATTTGTGTCATTCTCAAAACTTTTGGCCTCGACTGTACACCTTTCCTTCCGAACTGTTCTAGTCCCTCCTTCCATTCCTCCCCCAGTCCCACTGATAAGCCTCAGACAGCAGGACATTCTAATAATCCAATATCTAGAGGACCTGTTGATAGTGGCAGAAAACAAGGAGCTTCTCCAGGTTTATCTACAGACCGTTATGTCACATTTGCAGACCTTGGGATGGATGATGAATCGGGAGGAGTCCAGTCTGGTACCAGAAAGTCGCTAAATATTTCTGGGGATTTTGCTGGATTCCCATCTTCAGAGATCATTTCTTCCTGCTCAAATAATTCAGGATCTAAAAGACAAGATAAACTAATTCCAGAAAAGTCCAGTATGCACAATCCGGGAAGGCATTACATTTTAGGAACCCTGTCCTCATGTATACCCGCAGTAGCCTGGGCCCAGTTCCAAGGGAGACCCCTTCAGCAATTTATCCTCAATAGTTGGAAAAGGTCTCAGACGACTCTGGAACAAAAGATTATCCTGACCAAGGAAGTAAGAATCTCTCTGAACTGGTGGCATCAGGACAAAAACTTGGAAAACAGAGTATTTTGGGAACAGAAGTCAGCCGTTTCCCTATCAACAGACCACAAACTATTTCAGGGAATCTAGACCAACACCATAAGACCTCTTTCATCCAATTGCAAAGAACTAAGAGCAATATGGGAAGCCTTAAAAGTGGCGCAAAGTCACTTAAAATACCCACATGTCCTAATCCATTCGGACAATTCAACAGCAGTAGCAGTCATTTAGAATCAGGGGGGAACAAGACACAGCCATCTGCAAAGCTTATCTCACCAGATCTTCAGTTGGGCAGACAGGAATGTAACATCCCTTTCAGCAGTACATCGAAAGGGATCACTAAATATGAAGGCAGATTAATCACGGATCAGTGGGGAACCCCGACTCTGGACTTATTTGCCTTGAAGAAAAATCACAAAGGGATTTTCCCACGACAGTGGATGCCTCCAGTCAAAATTGGCCTACAAATCTACTGTACGCATCCCCTCCATTTCCACTAATCCCTAGAGTCCTGCAGAAATTTCAAACAGAAAGATGTACCCTAATCCTAGTAGTGCCATATTGGCCCAGGACAGGCTGGTTTGGGCTTCAGATATCGCTAAGCCAGGAGGATCCCATTCTTCTGCCCCGGAGCCAGAACCTGCTAACTCGGGTCCAATTTGCCATCCACATCTCAGGATCCGAAGGTTGTCAACGTGGATTCTGAGGAATCCATCCTACTCAGATTAGATGTATCTGTAGTAAAGACCCTACTACTTAGCAGAAAGACTAATACATCAAAAGCTTACTTAAAAGTATGGAAAAAGTTTGCTTACTGGAGCGGAGAGCGATTCTGTCAATCATCGCCTAATATCCCTCTCATCCTGGAATTCCTGCAGGAGGTCTCAGCTCTAGGTTCCCTGTACAACACCTGTCTCAGTGAAGTGCCTTGGGTAGCAAGGTTTATTAAATGCAGCCGATAGCATTAGGCCTGCAATAAAAATTAAAGCTATATATATATATATATATAAACACAGTTAATTTTATTTCATAGAAAATAGCCCAGAAAATATACATGCAATGACACTGCTATAGTAGGAATAAATATATATACAGTGCTGCCCATAATTATTCATACCCCTGGCAAATTTTGACTTAAAGTTACTTTTATTCAACCAGCAAGTAATGTTTTGACGGGAAATGACATAGGTATCTCCCAAAAGACAATAAGACGATGTACAAGAGGCATTATTGTTATTTACATTTGAACAAAAAGTGTCCAGTCCAAAATTATTCATACCCTTCTCAATAATCAATAGAAAAGCCTTTATTGGCTATTACAGCAATCAAACGCTTCCTATAATTGCAGACCAGCTTTTTGCATGTCTCCACAGGTATTTTTGCCAATTCATCTTTAGCAATGAGCTCCAAATCTTTCAGGTTGGAGGGTCTTCTTGTCATCACCCTGATCTTTAACTCCCTCCACAGATTCTCAATTGGATTCAAGTCTGGACTCTGGCTGGGCCACTCCAAAACGTTAATGTTGTTGTCTGCTAACCATTTCTTCACCACTTTTTCTGTGTTTTGGGTCATTGTCATGCTGAAATGTCCACTGGTACCCAAGGCCAAGTTTCTCTGCAGACTGCCTGATGTTGTTGTTGAGAATCCTCATGTATTGCTCTTTTTTCATGGTGCCGTGATTAAGTTCCCTGGTACATTGGCTGAAACCCCCCCCCCCCCCCCCCCAAAGCATTAGGTTTCCACCACCATGTTTGACAGTGGGGATGGTGTTCTTTAGGTTGAAGGCTTCTCCTTTTTTACGCCAAAAGAAGTAAACATCATTGTGACCAAACAATTAAATTTTTGTTTCATCTGACCATAACACAGAAGACCAGAAGTCTTCTTCTTTGTCCAGATGAGCTTTTGCAAAGGCCAAGCGAGCTTTTGTGTGCCTGGTCTGCATCCATGGAACCCAGCAGTGTGCAGTGTCCGTTGGATTGTCTGCCTTGAGACATTGCCACCAGCAGAGCCCAGATTCACCTGGATGGCCTTGGTGGTGATCCTTGGATTCTTTTTCACCTCTCTAACTATCCTGGCCAGCACAGATGTCACTTTTGGCTTCCGACCACGTCCTCTGAGAAGACTTTTCCACAGTGCGGAACATCTTGTATTTTTTGCTTAAATGTATAAATAAAAGCTAAGAAATGTTTTGTTTTTTTCACAATAATGCCTGTTGTACATCGTCTTATTATCTTTTGGGAGACACCTATGTCATTTCCCGTAAAAAAAATTACTTGCTGGTTGAATAAAAGTCACTTTAAGTCAAAATTTGCCTAGGGTATGAATAATTATGGGTAGCACTGTACAAGTACTCTATAATGATAAAAAGATATATAGTATATACGTTACTGTCTTATTACATTGTGAATAACATTATAAAGAATAAATAATAAAAAAAATATATAAAAAGGGGAGGAAATACTAAACAGTCTCTGCTAGAGGTGAATAAATGACAGTTAAAAATAGATGCTGTACCCCTAGGTTATCAAAGTGGTACCACCATATGAAAAATTTTCACAACTTTGTTGCCACAATATAGTGATAGTAATATTGTTGCTATGTGGTAATCTCAATGGCTTGTATGTGGCAATTTGAATCACAGTTAGTTTACTTGGATGAAAGTTAATGTGTTCATAGGTGACTTGATATAATCAGATGGAGTTCTCCATCCATAATCCAGTGGTTGATTTCACCAAATCTATTGTGCCAATACTAGTGCTGTGAGTGCATCAATAGTTTGTAAATCCAAGACAGTTCTAATGAAAACCGTCGGGTATTGTGCCGGTTGTGGCGTCCCACGTAGCAATGATACCGTGACTGCTGGTACCTTTTCTAGCGATCTTGCGGGCCTTGACTGCTGGTACCCTGTCTGGATCTCCTTTTCGGCATCCCACGTGGGTGTGATGTCACCGTGTTCAGCGTCCCACGTGTTGTGTGCCGGTCCGTGCATGGGTTTCCCAGCGCGGCTCTCGCAGTTCAAATGGAAGAAATATTTAGTGATGGAAGCTCTTTTAAAGATTGATTATTTGCTCATGAGATTATAAGAGTACGGGTGAACTTTTACCAGATGCGTTTCGGAGTCTCAGTCTGCCTCCTTCCTCAGTGGTCACCCGCAATTTCCCCATAAGGCACTTTTATGCCCCATCTATGGTTATCCCAAAAATCTGGAATCGATAATGATCTTCAAATACATTTGGCAGTAAATTATATTTTCTTAGTTTTTTTGTGATTATTTCCTGTTTTAGTACTTTCAACATGAATCCTTGTGACAAATAAAATGAATGCTGTAATGTTCTGTTATGGGAACAATGTTGCGTTATAGTTGCTGTAACGCTGCGTTTTCTTTATGCCATTGCGTTTCTTATATATGACATTTGAAATATTACACTATGAACATTCCGTAGAGACTTTTTATAAAACCTGATTCAGACACATGCATAGGGTCGCCATATACCGGTATGTGATTTATATTTATTTAAAGTATCGAATATATAAAATAATTTTTATTTTTTTATTTTTCCCTTCCTTTTTCTTTTTCTTTTCTTCCTCTTTACCGCCCTCGTCCTTTCTCTTTTTACACAGTGTTCTATGCAAAATTTTAAAAAGAATCTTCATTAATACGCTGTAGTTGATAACTTTGGATAACCATAGATGGGGTATAAAAGTGCCTTATGGGGAATTTGCGGGTGACCACTGAGAAAGGAGGCAGACTGAGACTCCGAAACGTGTCTGGTAGAAGTTCACCTGTACTCTTATAATCTAATGGACAAATAATCAATTCCCCATCTTTGGAAGCGCTTCCATCACTAAATATTTCTGCAATTGAACTGCAAGAGCGGCACTGGGAAACCCGTCCACGAACTGGCACACAACACGTGGGACGCCGAACGCGGTGACGACACCCCCTCGTGAGACGCCGAAAAGGAGATCCAGACTGGGTACCAGCCATAACCCAGCAGTCAAAGCCCGCAAGATTGCTAGAAAAGGTACCAGAAGTCAAGGTATCATTGCCACGTGGGACGCCACAACAGGCACAATATCCGACGGCTTTCATTAGAACTGTCTTGGATTTACAAACTATTGATGCGCTCGCAGCACTAGTATTGGCACAATAGATTTGGTGAAATCAACCACTGGATTATGGATGGAGAACTCCATCTGATTATATCAAGTCACCTATGAACAAATTAACTTTTTTCAAATTGCCACATACAAGCAATTGAAATTGCCACATAGCAACAATATTACTATCACTATATTGTGGCAACAAAGTTGTGACATTTTTTCATATGGTGGTAACAGTTTGATAACCTAGGGATACAGCATCTATTTTTAACAGTCATTTATAAGCCTCTAGCAGAGACTTTTTAGTATTTCCTCCCCTTTTTATATATTTTTTATATTTTTTTTTTTATTATTTATATACGGTTTGATTGGCACTATTTTGGGGTGCATATGACTTTTTGATCGCTTGCTATAACACTTTTTGTAATGTAAGGTGACAAAAAATGGCTTATTTGACACCGTTTTATTTGATCTTTTTACGGTGTTCACCTAAGGGGTTAGGTCATGTGGTTTATAGAGCAGGTTGTTACGGATGCTGCAATACCTAATACATAATTTAACACAAAAGCATTTTTGAACAAACAGAGTAGAGAAGACAAGAAATAAGGCGTCACTGACATTTACACCAGGTCCTCAACTACCTGTCTCTTTAAGAACACATACGGTGGTGCACAGCCTCAAAAAATAGGTATATGAACCATGAGGAGAACAATAGAAAAGGCAGCACTCAGCAGTGTAGATAAAACAATGCTTTATTCGTTCAACGGCCATGCACTGCCACCCACAGAATCGAAAAAGAGATATCAATCTGTCAATCCTTTCCGTGTCCAGGCCGGGTGAGATTTTCCGTGTTGGCCGTTCTTAGTTGGTGGAGCGAGACCCCCGGCTCCGCCAACTTCATCTGTGTATATCTGCACTGCATGCTCTAGCCCGAAGATTTTACATATGAACGAATAAAGCATCGTTTTATCTACACTGGTGAGTGCCGCCTTTTCTATTGTTCTCCTCTTGGTTCAAAAGCATTTTTTAAAAATAAATAAATCATGTTTTAGTGTCTAAATAGTCTGAGAGGCATAGTTTTTTTAAATTTTTTGGGCGATTGTCTTAGGTAGGGGCTTAGTTTTTGTGGGATGAGGTGACGGTTAGATTGGCACTATTTTGGGGGGCATATGCCTTTTTGATCGCTTGGAGTTGCACTTTTAATGATATAAGGTGACATTAGCACAGTTTTTTGTTTTTTTTATGGTGTTCAACTGAGGGGTTCGGTCCTGTAATATTTTTATAAAGCCGGTCGATACGGACGCGGCAATACCTAATATGTATTTTATTTTTTTTCCCTATTCTTTGCAATTTTTTTTTACTTTATTTTGGGAAAAGGACGCTTTTTTTTTTTTTTTTTTACTTAAAACTTTTAATTTGTTTGTAAAACTTAATTTTTTTAACTTCTTTTTTCCCTTTATATTTTTTCCCACTCTGGGACTTTCAACTTTTGTGGGTCTGATCCCCTTTACAATGCATTACAATACTTCTGTATTGTAATGCATTGGCTGTAAGTGTATTACACACTGTAATACACTTACAGCTTCCTGCCTGTGAGATCCAGGGGGCTGGATCTCACAGGCTGTCAATGAAGGCAGCCACGATGCCTAATGAAGGCATCGGGCTGCCTTCTCTGCCATCGGGTCCCCATCACAGCAGCACGGGGACCCGATAGCCACCCCGGACCCAGCAGGATCCCGCACATGCCGCGGTCAGCGCTGACCACGGCAGTGTGAGGGTTAATGCGCCGGCAATGGTGTTTTCACCGATAATGGCGCATACAGCAGGGGTCCGGCTATCAGTGACTGCCGAACCCCTGAAGCTGATCGTGCATTCGCAGCTTCTGCATCGACCCGATCACCATGCGGTACATTTACGTCACTGGTCTTTAAGTCTCGGCCAGATATGACGTTAAAGTACTTCATGGGTACTTAAGGGGTAAAGACAAAAACTGCACCTAAAATTCACAAATGTGTTGTGTGTGGCTAAACTGTCTGAATCCACTTCAAAAAAGCTACTGTATGTTCCAAATGCACAGCTATTATAGCTAAAAATTTTGCCCCATCCATTAAGGAAAAAATTCGGCAGGAAATGAGAGTGACCATGAGAAATATCTGCAGGGCCTTCTGTTCCTTCTGTAACCCCCAAACATAGGGGGAAAAAAGGACAGAATACTCTTCTATATTTGTGATTCTGAGTCAGATTCAAAATTACTGGACTCAGATTACAAAAAGTTCTTGTTTTCTTCCTATGATACTAAAGAACTTATTAAAGCAGTC
Source organism: Bufo bufo (assembly GCF_905171765.1). Taxonomy (NCBI): domain Eukaryota; kingdom Metazoa; phylum Chordata; class Amphibia; order Anura; family Bufonidae; genus Bufo; species Bufo bufo. The sequence continues at coordinate 394,287,630 of NC_053389.1, read as the reverse complement.
AGAACTACTAGGAATTTGTCTGATTCAAAGGTCTGTCCAGAACAAAATGTTTAGTGGACTGGAACAAAAGAAGAAACATGTGTTTCCAGTTAATAAAAACATACACTCTGATTAAGCGAGAATGGGAAAACTTTATAGGAAACTTATTTTTTTTTACCTAGGACTATTAGGCCTCGTTCACATTTCCATGTCAGTGTCATGTCCGTGAAAAAAAAGTATGTGTTTCATCCGTGAAGATGCCTGTGAAGGATCCATGGTTGGTCTGTGTGTCCATTTTACCATCGGTGTTTCATCTGTAATTCAGTGAAAATTAATTTCCAAAGAATCTGCTATTAATCTTCAGTGAAAAACTGACACAACATGGATGTGTGTCAGTGATTTTCATGGACCCATAGACTTCCATGGGCGTGCTTGGTCCGCATCACAGATCAAAGTAGTGCATGTTTACCCACGATCAGTAAAAAAATACTGAAATGTTAACATACACATTTAAATCAATGGGTACGTGTACTGTCCGCAGAAAATGCGGACAGCACACGTCAGTGAATAACGGAAATGAGAACAAGGCCTTAGGCGTAGACTTCCGTTTGAGGAAAAAGATGAAGAGTTATTAAAACTTGTCCTAAGGTGCCAAATTGTCTAAACTGTTACCTTGTGTTCATTATACTACTTTTTAGATAACATAGTGTGAGTTGATGTCCATAGAGTCTAGGGTCCACTGTTTGACCTTTTGATAATATATCATAGACAGGATAATACTCCCTGCTAGGCACTGACTGTATCTGATTGCTGTAAAGTATTTTAGCACTTGCACTTTACGTATATGTATTGTAATCACCACACATTTGCGGTCTGAATGACATTTTAAGTGTTCTTAATGTCTGTGTGGCCAGTGGTCACAACTCTATTTTGTATTAATAAACATCAGGGATTTTGTATAAAATCTTGTTGCTTGAGTTGTGATTTGGAATTTACATAGATCCATATATCTTTTATTGGTTACACAAATTGTCTAAAGGTGCTAATGTGCTTCCATTTGAGGATACTGGACCATTAAAGGACCTGATGGACAAAAAGATTGATGCTTGTCTTAAAAAAAAACTGGGGCTCAGCAGCGGCTCCATTTAAACCAAATATAGTATCCACTTATGTGTCTAGATCCTTGAAAAAGTGGTTGGTGCAATTAGAGGGTCTGTTAAGAGATAACACTCCATATGATAGACTTAAAGACTCCTTCCCACTCCTTTTAAAAGCTGTGGAATTTCTATCTGATGCCACTGCAGTGACGGTAAGAGTAGAAGCAAATACTACAGGATAAACTTAGGCTACTTTCACATCTGCGTTTTTGCTGGATACGTCATGGATGAGCAAAAACGCTTCCGTTTGGATAATACAATCGGCTGCATCGGTTATGAACGGATCCAGTTGTATTATCTCTGAAATGGCCATGACGGATCCGGCTCTAAAACCATTGTAAGTCAATGGGCGCCAGATCAGTTTCCTTTTGTGTCTGAATAAAATGTATCCGGCACCATTGACTTACATTGTGTTTCATGCTGGATCTGTCTTGCTCCGCATCCCATGACGCACTCAAAAATGCTGCATGCAGCTTTTTTCTGTCTGGCATGGGAACACAACCAAATGGAATGAAATGCATTCTGGTGCATTCCGTTCAGTTCAGTTTTGTCCCCATTGACAATGAATGGGGACAAAACTGAAGTGTTTTCCTCCGCTATTGGGGGAGAAGATGGCTAGAAGGTTGCAGGAGTGTTTAAACTAGGGACTGGGGGGGGAGGGTAATTACATTATAGGAGGGGAAGATAGTGCAGATAGAGACCTGGGGCGAGGAATTGGAACAGGAGGAGGAATGGAAGGAGGCACTAGAACAGTTCATAAGGAAAGGTGTAGGGTAAAAAATATACATAAACCTGTTAATTGTATGTATGCTAATGCCAGAAGCCTGACTAATAAATCTGGGGAACTTAGTTATGTGTGAGGAGGACTATGACATAGTAGAAATAACTGAGACATGGCTGGGTGACAGCTACGGCTGGGCAGTTAACATACAGGGTTACAGTCTAATTAGAAAAAATCGTCAAAACTGGAGAGGGGGAGGGGTTTGCCTTTATTTAGTCCTGTCTAAAGCCCACACTCCGGGAAGATATAAGTGAGGGACATGAACATGTGGAGTCACTGTGGGTAGAAATACATGAAGCCAAAAGCAATAATAAAATACTAATAGGAGTTTATTATAAGCCACCTAATATACCAGAGTCCACAGAAAATCTACTTCTAAACGAAATAGACGAGGCGGCAAATTATAATGAGGTTGCTATTATGGGGGACTTCAACAACACAGATATAGACTGGGAAACTGAAACCTGTACATCTCACAAAGTAAACAGGTTCTTGGCAATAACCAAACACAATTACCTTTCCCAGCTGGTTTATGACCCGACTAGAGGGACGGCCACACTGGACTTAGTATTAACCAATAGACCTGAAAGAACAACAGATGTGCAGGTTGGGGGACACCTGGGAAATAGTGACCATAAAGTAATAATCTTCAAATTGTCATTCAAAAGAGTGTTTCTTCAGGGGGGAACAAAAATACCAAACTTCAAAAAAGCTAAATTTAGCCAACTAAGAGAGGCCATAGGCCTAACTAACTGGGACAAAGTCCTTAAAAATACAAATACAGCCACAAAATGGGATATTTTTAAAAGCACCCTAAAATCTAATTGTGAGAGGTACATACCTTATGGGAATAAAAGGTTAAGGAACAAGAAAAAAAAACTATGTGGATAAATAGAAATGTAAAGAAAGCAATAAATGACAGAAAGAAAGCATTTCAATTCCTAAAACAGGAGGGTAGCAAGGAAGCATTGAAAAATTATAAGGAAAAAAATATGTAAGAGACAAATAAAAACAGCCAAACTATAGACCGTGAGATTAATTGCCAAAGAGAGTAAAACTAACCCTAAAATGTTCTTCAATTATATAAATGGTAAACAGTATAAATCTGAAGGTGTTGGCCCTTTACAGAGTGATGAGGGGGGAGTTGCAGAGAGCGATGAGGAGAAAGCAAAGCTATTGAATATTTTTTTCTCCCCTGTATTCAATGAAGAAAATAAACTATCAGATGAAATGCAGAATGTAAAAGTAAATTCCCCATTAAAAGTGCCCTGTCCGACCCGGGAAGAAGTACAGCGGCGTCTTAAAAAGATTAAAATAGACAAATCGCCGGGACCAGATGGCATACACCCCCGTATCCTAAGAGAATTAAGTAATGTCATAGCCAGACCCTTATTTCTGATATTCAAGGACTTTATACTGACAGGGAGTATTCCACATGATTGGCGCATAGCAAATGTGGTGCTATTATTCAAAAAGGGTCCAAAGACTGAGCCCGGAAACTATAGGCCAGTAAGTTTAACATCTGTCGTGGGTAAACTGTTTGAAGGTTTTCTAAGAGATGCTATCTTGAAGTACCTTAATGAAAATAGCAAATAACACCATATCAGCATGGCTTCATGAGGAATCAGTCAAGTTAAACTGATTGAATAATTTTTTCTGAGAAGGTAAGTTCTAGACTTGACAGTGGCGAATCAATGGATGTCATATATCTGGATCTCTCCAAAGCATTTGCCACTCGACTAAATAAAAGGCTAGTATTTAAAATGAGAATGCTTGGACTGGGGGGAAAATGTCTGTATGTGGGTAAGTAACTGTCACAACCTATCGCTGACCCTGTTGTGCCTGGGGTCAGAAGGTCGCAGCGAGTGGCTACTCGCTTGGTTTTGAGGGATTACTCCATGACCTAGTTGTGGGAATGGATTCCGGTCCAGGTTTTTCTGCTTTGGTTTGTGATCCTTTTTGTCCCATTTGGGAATCGGTAGCTTTTCCTTTCAGCTGTTCTATGTCAGCCACTCCCAGCTACTATATATTCTCCCTTTCTGCTTCCCTTGTTGCCAGATATAGACCTTCCTTACAGATTTTCTATTCTGACCTCTGGTCGAGTTGTAGTTGCTGTGGAGCTGTTGGAACTGTGCTGCCGGATCTCCAGTTCTCTCCTGTTTGTTGTCTCCCTTCAGGGATTGTATGTGGTGTTAGTGTTGTTTGTCCTTTCCCTGTTGTTATCCTAGGTGTCAGTGGTGAGCAATAGTGCTCCCATCGCCCTACTCACTACCTTGGGATTCTTTCAGGGTAAGCCAGGGATGAGGCACGTGATCGGTGTACAGGTAAGCAGCCCGTCTAGGGAAGTTAGGGCAGCCAGGTGCCCGTGCTAGGTGAATTACGGGTCACCACTCCTCCCTCTCCCTAGTGAAAGGGTACCCTCCTTCCCTCCTCTCTTTGGCGCACGTCTGTCACCTGCCATATCCGACGTGATACTTTTTTTTTAAGATCCACTATGGATTCTATTGCTGCTTTGGCAAAGCAGTGGCAAGGTCTGTCTCTTGAAGTGACAGAATTGAGGGCATCGTTCCTTCAGCAGCTGCAGCAGACCTCGAGCCCAGTGGTTGCTATGGGTAACCAGGTCAATCCGGAACCTAAGGTTGCTCTCCCTGACAGATTTTCTGGAGGGAGAGACAAATTTGTGGTGTTCCATGAAGCCTGTAAATTATATTTCAGGCTGCGCCCAAATCCTTCTGGTAATGAAGAACAGCAGGTGGGGATTGTTATCCCTCTTCTTCAAGGGGATCCTCAATCCTGGGCTTTTTCGGTCAGCAGAGGTTTATTGTTCCGCGTTTCAAAGGTGAGCCACGGATACTAAGTGGAATGACCCAGCTCTCAGAAGCCAGTTTTGCCAGGGGTTGTCAAAAAAAGTAAAAGATGCGCTTGCGCTGTATGAGACTCCTATATTCCCTTGAGGCCGTTATGTCGCTATCTATAAGAATTGATAAACGCCTTAGGGTAAGGAGTTTTTGTCCTCCAGAGACTTTTCTCAGGCATGAGTAAGTTTGTTCTGACTCAGACGAACCTATGCAACTAGGGGGAGCCACTTGTTAGGTTGGTCCTCCTGGGGCTCGCCGTAAGCCTGGGGTTTGTTTTTTCTGGGTCAGAGGGGTCATTTCATTGGAGCTTGTCCATCTGTACCCAAAAAGAAACAACTGTCGGAAAACGACTTACCCCAGGTTGTGCGGAGGATGACAACCTGGGTGTATACATCTCCATACGAACGTCTCAGTTTGTTTTGCCAACTATGGAAGTTTCGGGTAATAATACTGAGACAATTTCTGTTTTCTTAGATAGTGGGCCGGGGGTCAATTTGGTGGATACCCAATTTCCTCAGACTCTGGGTTTTTCTTTTAGTCCGTTACTTAAATCTATCCCCATATTCACTATCGACTCAGCTCCTCTTACTCAGCGGAACCTGAGACACATTGTACATAACATACATCTTCGGGTGGGGACCCTCCATAATGAGTTTATTTCTTGCTATGTCCTTGAAGGTCTTCCTACTCCTATGGTATTAGGTCTTCCCTGGTTGGTAGTTCACAATCCTGTTGTTGATTGGCAGGCCAGGGAGATATTGGAGTGGAGTTAGCATTGTAGGGACAGTTGCTTAAGTAGCAGTTGCTCAGCCACCTCCATTACAACCTTACCAACATTTTGGTCAGATTTTAAAGATGTTTTCTCTGAGAAGGGGTGTCAAGAGTTACCACCCAATTGTCCGAATGATTGCCTGGTTAACCTGCTCCCTGGAGCAAAGTTACCTAAGACCAGGTTATATAATCTTTCTGGCCCTGAAAGACAAGCCATGAAGGATTATATTTCCAAGAGTCTGGCTAAAGGACATATCAGACCCTCTCTTCACCCGTGGTTGCAGGGTTCTTCTTTGTGAAGAAGAAAGATGGGGGCCTGCGTCCTTGCCTGGATTTTCGTGAACTAAAATCGGATAACTATCTGAGACCCCTATCCTCTTCCGCTGATTCCAGACCTGTTTAATTAGATTGCTGGTTCGAAATGGTTTTCCAAGATGAATTTAAGGGGAGCCACATTAAAGAGGGGGATGAGTGGAAGACAGCATTTAACACTCCTGAGGGGCATTATGAAAACCTGGTCATGTTATTTGGCCTGACTAATGCTCCTGTTGTCTTTCAACACTTTGTCAATGATATCTTTTGTCATCTTATCTGCAGATTTTTTGTGATATATTTTGACGATATTTTGATCTATTTACCCGATCTGGAGACACACAAGGTACATGTCAGGCAGGTGTTGCAGATTTTACGGATGAATAAGTTATATGCTAAATTGGAGAAATGTGTATTCGTCATACAGAAATTGTCGTCAGCTGAGAAGAATTATGATATAGGCAACAGCGTTTGAGGAATCCCCTCACTTTTTGGAGGGGGCAGCTTATCCCTGTCATGGTGATTACAGATCATAAAAACCTGTTATTCCTTGAGTCTGATAAACGTCTTACCCCTAGGCAAGCTAGGTGGTCTTTGTTTTTTACCAGGAAAGTTGTTTGTGCCTTTTGAATTTGCTCCTTGAAATATTAAAAGAACATCTTAACTCTGCACTCACTGGGCACCCTGGTAATAGGGCAACCTCGGATCTATTGTCTCGTAGTTTGTGGTGGCCGAGGTTGCACCAGGATGTAGTTAATTTTGTGTCGACCTGTACAACCTGTGCATGCAATAAAGTCACTCATACTCGTCCGGCGGGGTCTCTGTTGCCACTAGTCATTCCCAACAGACTGTGGACACACCTGTCGATGGATTTTATTACTGAACTACCTGTTTCTGCTGGTAAAACTGTTGTCAGGCCTTAAACCACCTTCCAAATTTTACCCTATACATCATAAAGGGAATTTTATTGATACATTTTACCCAATCGTATCAGAAGAATTCCGTAAAATAAACACTGAAACCACCACAAAACATAATCTAAAATCTTATGAAAAGTCAGCTCTAAAAAATCTCCAAGAGAACAAAGACATAGTCATTCAAAACGCAGACAAGGGGGGGTGGTATAGTTATACAAAACAAAGAAGATTATATAAAAGAGGCGTTAAGAATCCTATCAGATACAGATTACTACATTCCTCTTAAAGATGACCCCTCTAAACAAGATCTAGAGGAGTTCCAGCTACTGATGAAATCAGCGGATCTTTTTCCGGACAAAAAAGAAAAGGAATATATAAAGGTTGTAGATTCTACTTTGGCCACCTTTTACAATCTCCCGAAGATCCACAAGGATCTGTAAAATCCGCCGGGAAGGCCCATCATATCAGGAGCATGCTCTTTGACCTGTAACCTATCACATTACATAGATTTATTTTTACAGAAACATGTAGTGAACTTGAAATCATATATCAAGGATTCCATATCCTTGATTAAAGAACTAAAAGATATAGAATGGGACGATTCATACAACTGGCTCACTCTGGATGTATCATCTCTTTACTCTAATATTTCACACGAACTAGGAGTGAAATGCGTATCAGATTATTTAAGTCAAGACTAGGGTTGAGCGAGCCCGAACTGTAAAGTTCGGGTTCGTACCGAACTTTTGGATTTTTGGACCCCGGACCCGAACCTGAACCCTTCCATAAATGTTCGGGTTTGGTGATCGGCACTTTCTTGGCGCTTTTTGAAAGGCTGCAGAGCAGCCAATCAACAAGCGGTTAACTGTCTGACCTTAGAAGCCATCACAGCCATGCCTATTAATGGCATGGCTGTGATTGGCCAGAGCAGCATGTGACCCAGGCTCTATATAATCTTGAGTCACGTAGCGCTGCACGTCACTCTGCTGTTACAAGTGTAGGGAGAGGATGCTGCTGGACTTGTGATTTCAGGGAGAGAATAGGAGAGAATCTAACTCAGCGATCTACAGAGAAATAGTTGTGTGGGTGCAGGGCACAATCGTTTTACCCTGCCCTGAGCCCATTGACAAAAAAAAAAAAAACTTTTATAATTCTGTTAGGTGGGCAGCGGCGGCCATTTTATGCAAGCTCAGTGCACCAGCACTGCATCTGAGCTTTTGGGACATTGCAAATCACCTTTTTTTTTTTTGCAAACTACAACATTTTGATTAGTCAGTGTGCAATTTAAGCTAGAAATACACCCATCATTTTCTGGGTTTTGAAAAACACACTTTTTTTTCTTCAAAAAACAGTATTTTCCTGATCTGCAAGTGTTAAGTTCAAGTTTAATATATACAGCTTTCATATTCTGTTACCAAAAAAACACTTTTTTGGCAATCTACAACATCTTGATTAGTCAGTGTGCAATTTAAGCTAAAAATACACCCATCATTTTCTGGGGTTTGAAAAACACCCTTTTTTTTTTCAGAAAACTGTATTTTCCTGATCTGCAAGTGTTAAATTCAAGTTATATATATATACAGCTTTCATATTCTGTTACCAAAAAAACACATTTTTGTCATTCTACAACATCTTGATTAGTCAGTGTGAAATTTAAGCTAGAAATACACCTATCATTTTCTGGGGTTTGAAAAACACACTTTTATTTCAAAAAACTGTATTTTCCTGATCTGCAAGTGTTAAATTCAAGTTTAATATATACAGCTTTCATATTCTGTTACCAAAAAAACACTTTTTTGGCAATCTACAGGGTGGGCCATTTATATGGATACACCTTAATAAAATGGGAATGGTTGGTGATATTAACTTCCTGTTTGTGGCACATTAGTATATGTGAGGGGGAAAACTTTTCAAGATGGGTGGTGATCATGGCGGCCATTTTGAAGTTGGCCATTTTGAATCCAACTTTTGTTTTTTCAATAGGAAGAGGGTCATGTGACACATCAAACTTATTGGGAATTTCACACGAAAAACAATGGTGTGCTTGGTTTTAACGTAACTTTATTCTTTCATGAGTTATTTACAAGTTTCTCTTTGTTTACAGCCATTGACATGTCACCGAGGTTAACACGTGAGGAGCGGATATAAATTGTGTTGATGTCTGGTGAACGCAGTAACCGGGTCATTGCAGCAGATTTCAATGCAAGACACCCTACGAGACCACCCATCTCCCATGCTACAGTTAGCAAACTGCTTGCTAAGTTTGTGAAACTGGTTCAGTGTTGGATTTGCCAAAATGTGGACGCATGAAATCTGTCTCTAATGAAGAAACATCAGTGGCTGTCCTAGCTTCATTCAGCAAGAGCCCACAGCGTAGCACTCGCCGCATGTCACTGGAGAGTGGCATTAGTTGAACATCCCTTCGGCGGATATTAGCTACTCACAAATGGCACCCTTACAAACTCCAGCTACTGCAGCATCTCAACGAGGATGACCCAGATCGGCGCACTGAATTTGCAGAACAAAAATTGGAACAGGACCCTCAGTTTACGCAGAAGATTTTGTTCAGTGATGAGGCAAACTTTTATGTGAATGATGAAGTTAACAAACAAAACCACCGCTATTGGTCTGACACTAACCCCCATTGGATAGATCCCTCCAAGACTGTTGGAACAAAAAAATTGATGGTGTGGTATATGGGGTACAAAGATAGTGGGGCCATTCTTCATCAATGGAAACCTCAAGGCCACTGGATATGCGAAATTGCTACATGATGATGTGTTTCCCTCTTTATGCACTGAAGCTGGCACGTTCCCTGAGTTTTTCCAGCAAGATGGTGCACCGCCACATTATGGGTGTCAGGTCCGAGCATTCCTAGATGAACAGTTTCCTGGAAAGTGGATTGGTCATCGTGGGCCAGTTGAATGGTCCCCAAGGTCTCCCGATCTGACCCCCTTAGACTTTTATCTTTGGGGTCATCTGAAGGCAATTGTCTATGCTGTGAAGATACGAGATGTGCAGCACCTGAAACTACGGATACTGGAAGCCTGTGCTAGCATTTCTCCTGCGGTGTTGCTATCAGTGTGTGAAGAGTGGGAGAAGAGGGTTGCATTGACAATCCAACACAATGGGCAGCACATTGAACACATTTTATAAGTGGTCAGAAACTTGTAAATAACTCATGAAAGAATAAAGTTACGTTAAAACCAAGCACACCCTTGTTTTTCTTGTGAAATTCCCAATAAGTTTGATGTGTCACATGACCCTCTTCCTATTGAAAAAACAAAAGTTGGATTCAAAATGGCCGACTTCAAAATGGCCGCCATGGTCACCACCCATCTTGAAAAGTTTCCCCCCTCACATATACTAATGTGCAACAAACAGGAAGTTAATATCACCAACCATTCCCATTTTATTAAGGTGTATCCATATAAATGGCCCACCCTGTACAAGATCTTGATTAGTCAGTGTGCAATTTAAGCTAGAAATACACCCATCATTTTCTGGGGTTTGAAAAACACACTTTTTTGACAAAAAACACTATTTTCAGGCCTTGCAGCATCAGCACGTGTGAAATTACAGGCTTATATACTGCTAATTCAATTGTTAACCACCTCAGCCCCCAGTGCTTAAACAACCTGAAAGACCAGGCCACTTTTTACACTTCTGACCTACACTACTTTCACCGTTTATTGCTCGGTCATGCAACTTACCACCCAAATGAATTTTACCTCCTTTTCTTCTCACTAATAGAGCTTTCATTTGGTGGTATTTCATTGCTGCTGACATTTTTACTTTTTTTGTTATTAATCGAAATTTAACGATTTTTTTGCAAAAAAATGACATTTTTCACTTTCAGTTGTAAAATTTTGCAAAAAAAACGAGATCCATATATAAATTTTGCTCTAAATTTATTGTTCTACATGTCTTTGATAAAAAAAAAATGTTTGGGTAAAAAAAAAATGCTTTGGGTAAAAGTTATAGCGTTTACAAACTATGGTACAAAAATGTGAATCTCCGCTTTTTGAAGCAGCTCTGACTTTCTGAGCACCTGTCATGTTTCCTGAGGTTCTACAATGGCCAGACAGTACAAACACCCCACAAATGACCCCATTTCGGAAAGTACACACCCTAAGGTATTCGCTGATGGGCATAGTGAGTTCATAGAACTTTTTATTTTTTGTCACAAGTTAGCGGAAAATGATGATTTTTTTTTTTTTTTCTTACAAAGTCTCATATTCCACTAACTTGTGACAAAAAATAAAAACTTCTATGAACTCACTATGCCCATCACGAAATACCTTGGGGTCTCTTCTTTCCAAAATGGGGTCACTTGTGGGGTAGTTATACTGCCCTGGCATTCTAGGGGCCCAAATGTGTGGTAAGGAGTTTGAAATCAAATTCTGTAAAAAATTACCTGTGAAATCCGAAAGGTGCTCTTTGGAATATGAGCCCCTTTGCCCACCTAGGCTGCAAAAAAGTGTCACACATCTGGTATCTCTGTATTCAGGAGAAGTTGAGGAATGTGTTTTGGGGTGTCATTTTACATATACCCATGCTGGGTGAGATAAATATCTTGGTCAAATGCCAACTTTGTATAAAAAAATGGGAAAAGTTGTCTTTTGCCAAGATATTTCTCTCACCCAGCATGGGTATATGTAAAATGACACCCCAAAACACATTCCCCAACTTCTCCTGAGTACGGAGATACCAGATGTGTGACACTTTTTTGCAGCCTAGGTGGGCAAAGGGGCCCACATTCCAAAGAGCACCTTTCGGATTTCACTGGTCATTTTTTACAGAATTTGATTTTAAACTCCTTACCACACATTTGGGCCCCTAGAATGCCAGGGCAGTATAACTACCCCACAAGTGACCCCATTTTGGAAAGAAGACACCCCAAGGTATTCCGTGAGGGGCATGGCAAGTTCCTAGAATTTTTTATTTTTTGTCACAAGTTAGTGGAAAATGATGATTTTTTTTAAAAAAAAATTTTTCATACAAAGTCTCATATTTCACTAACTTGTGACAAAAAATAAAAACTTCCATGAACTCACTATGCCCATCAGCGAATACCTTGGGGTCTCTTCTTTCCAAAATGGGGTCACTTGTGGGGTAGTTATACTGCCCTGGCATTCTAGGGGCCCAAATGTGTGGTAAGGAGTTTGAAATCAAATTCTGTAAAAAATGACCTGTGAAATCCGAAAGGTGCTCTTTGGAATATGGGCCCCTTTGCCCACCTAGGCTGCAAAAAAGTGTCACACATCTGGTATCTCTGTATTCAGGAGAAGTTGAGGAATGTGTTTTGGGGTGTCTTTTTACATATACCCATGCTGGGTGAGATAAATATCTTGGTCAAATGCCAACTTTGTATAAAAAAATGGGAAAAGTTGTCTTTTGCCAAGATATTTCTCTCACCCAGCATGGGTATATGTAAAATGACACCCCAAAACACATTCCCCAACTTCTCCTGAGTACGGAGATACCAGATGTGTGACAATTCCGCTAACTTGGGCCAAAAAAATGTCTGAATGGAGCCTTACAGAGGGTGATCAATGACAGGGGGGTGATCAATGACAGGGGGAGTGATCAATGACAGGGGGGTGATCAATGACAGGGGGGTGATCAGGGAGCCTATATGGGGTGATCACCACAGTCATTGATCACCCCCCCTGGAAGGCTCCAGGGAGACGCCTGTATGTGTTTTGCGGATCCGATCCATCTATCAGTGGATCCGTAAAAATCATGCGGACATCTGAATGGAGCTTTACAGGGGGTTGATCAATGACAGGGGTGTAATCAATGACAGGGGGGTGATCAGGGAGTCTATATGGGGTGATAACCACAGTCATTGATCACGCTCCTGTAAGGCTTCATTCAGACGTCCGTATGCGTTTTGCGGATCCGATCCATCTATCAGTGGATCCGTAAAAATCATGCAAACATCTGAATGGAGCTTTACAGGGGGTTGATCAATGACAGGGGTGTAATCAATGACAGGGGGGTGATCAGGGAGTCTATATGGGGTGATAACCACAGTCATTGATCACGCCCCTGTAAGGCTTCATTCAGACGTCCGTATGCGTTTTGCGGATCCGATCCATCTATCAGTGGATCCGTAAAAATCATGCAAACATCTGAATGGAGCTTTACAGGGGGTTGATCAATGACAGGGGTGTAATCAATGACAGGGGGGTGATCAGGGAGTCTATATGGGGTGATAACCACAGTCATTGATCACGCCCCTGTAAGGCTTCATTCAGACGTCCGTATGCATTTTGCGGATCCGATCCATCTATCAGTGCATCCGTAAAAATCATGCGGACATCTGAATGGAGCTTTACAGGGGGTTGATCAATGACAGGGGTGTAATCAATGACAGGGGGGTGATCAGGGAGTTTATATGGGGTGATAACCACAGTCATTGATCACGCCCCTGTAAGGCTTCATTCAGACGTCCGTATGCGTTTTGCGGATCCGATCCATCTATCAGTGCATCCGTAAAAATCATGCGGACATCTGAATGGAGCTTTACAGGGGGGTAATCAATGACAGGGGGGTGATCAGGGAGTCTATATGGGGTGATAACCACAGTAATTGATCATGCCCCTGTAAGGCTTCATTCAGACGTCCGGATGCGTTTTGCGGATCCGATCCATCTATCAGTGCATCCGTAAAAATCATGCGGACATCTGAATGGAGCTTTACAGGGGGGTAATCAATGACAGGGGGGTGATCAGGGAGTCTATATGGGGTGATAACCACAGTCATTGATCATGCCCCTGTAAGGCTTCATTCAGACGTCCGTATGCGTTTTGCGGATCCGATCCATCTATCAGTGCATCCGTAAAAATCATGCGGACATCTGAATGGAGCTTTACAGGGGGGTAATCAATGACAGGGGGGTGATCAGGGAGTCTATATGGGGTGATAACCACAGTCATTGATCATGCCCCTGTAAGGCTTCATTCAGACGTCCGGATGCGTTTTGCGGATCCGATCCATCTATCAGTGGATCCGTAAAAATCATGCGGACGTCTGAATGGAGCTTTACAGGGGGGTAATCAATGACAGGGGGGTAATCAATGACAGGGGGGTGATCAGGGAGTCTATATGGGGTGATCACCACAGTCATTGATCACGCCCCTGTAAGGCTTCATTCAGACGTCCGGATGCGTTTTGCGGATCCGATCCATCTATCAGTGGATCCGTAAAAATCATGCGGACGTCTGAATGGAGCTTTACAGGGGGTTGATCAATGACAGGGGGGTGATCAGGGAGTCTATATGGGGTGATCAGGGGTGATCAGGGGCTAATAAGGGGTTAATAAGTGACGGGGGGGGGGTGTAGTGTAGTGTAGTGGTGCTTGGTGCTACTTTACTGAGCTACCTGTGTCCTCTGGTGGTCGATCCAAACAAAGGGGACCACCAGAGGACCAGGTAGCAGGTATATTAGACGCTGTTATCAAAACAGCGTCTAATATACCTGTTAGGGGTTAAAAAAAACACATCTCCAGCCTGCCAGCGAACGATCGCCGCTGGCAGGCTGGAGATCAACTCTCTTACCTTCCGTTCCTGTGAGCGCGCGCGCGCCTGTGTGCGCGCGTTCACAGGAAGTCTCGCGTCTCGCGAGATGACGCATATATGCGTGACTGTGCGCAGCGCTGCCACCTCCGGAACGCGATCCTGCGTTAGGCGGTCCGGAGGTGGTTAAACAAACACTCGTTTGGGCACCAAAAATTTTGTTGGCAGCCTTTGATGCAGATGTCATTGTGAGATACAGCCTTAATACATTTGGGTTACATTCAGAGATTTTAAATTCCGCCATTAGGTGCACCAATATTGAATTCAGGCCTACACTGGTTCAGGCCCTGTGAGATACCCCCTCTACATACAGGGGTTTGATTCAGGCATTTGAAATACATCCATTTAAAATACATTCATTTTGTGCAAAGAAATATTTAATTTTAGGCCTACACTGGTTCATGCCCTGTGAGATACCCCCTCTACATACAGGGGTTTGATTCAGGGATTTGAAATACAGCAATTTGAAATACATCCATTTTGTGCAAAGAAATATTTAATTTAGGCCTATACTGGTTCAGGCCCTGTGAGATACCCCCTCTACATACAGGGGTTTGATTCAGGCATTTGAAATACAGCCATTTGAAATACTGCCATTTTGGGCAAAGAAATATTTAATTTAGGCCTACACTGGTTCAGGCCCTGTGAGATATCCCCTCTACATACAAGGGTTTGATTCAGGCATTTGAAATACAGCCATTTTGTGCAAAGAAATATTTAATTTAGGCCTACACTGGTTCATGCCCTGTGAGATACTCCTTCTACATACAGGGATTTGATTCAGGAATTTGAAATACAGCCATTTGAAATACAGCCATTTTGGGCAAAGAAATATTTAATTTAGGACTACACTGGTTGAGGCCCTGTGAGATACCCCTTCTACATACAGGGGTTTGATTCAGGCATTTGAAATGCAGCCATTTGAAATACATCCATTTTGTGCAAATAAATATTTAATTTAGGCCTACACTGGTTCAGGCCCTGTGAGATACCCCCTCTACATACAGGGGTTTGATTCAGGCATTTGAAATACAGCCATTTGAAATACAGCCATTTTGTGCAAAGAAATATAAAATGTAGGCCTACACTGGTTCATGTCCTGTGAGATACTCCCTCTACATACAGGGGTTTGATTCAGGCATTTGAAATACAGCCATTTGAAATACATCCATTTTGTGCAAAGAAATATTTAATTTAGGCCTACACTGGTTCATGCTCTGTGAGATACTCCCTCTACATACAGAGGTTTGATTCAGGCATTTGAAATACAGCCATTACAAATACAGCCATTTTGGGCAAAGAAATATTTAATTTAGGCCTACACTGGTTCAGGCCCTGGGAGATACCCCCTCTACATACAGGGGTTTAATTCAGGCATTTGAAATACAGCCATTTGAAATACATCCATTTTGTGCAAAGAAATATTTAATTTAGGCCTACACTGGTTCATGCCCTGTGAGATACTCCCTCTACATACAGGGGTTTGATTCAGGCATTTGAAATACAGCCATTACAAATACATCCATTTTGGGCAAAGAAATATTTAATTTAGGCCTACACTGGTTCATGCCCTGTGAGATACTCCCTCTACATACAGGGGTTTGATTCAGGCATTTGAAATGCAGCCATTTGAAATACAGCCATTTTGTGCAAAGAAATATTTTATTCAGGCCTACACTGGTTCAGACCGTGTGAGATATACCCTCTACATACAGGGGTTTGATTCAGGCATTTGAAATACCACCATTTGGTGCACCAATATTGAATTCAGGCATACACTGGTTCAGGCAGTGTGAGATGCACCCTCTACATACAGGGGTTTGATTAAGGCATTTGAAATACAGCCATTTGAAGTACAGCCATTTTGGGGAAAGAAATCTTTAATTTAGGCCTACACTGGTTCAGGCCATGTGAGATACACCATTTACATAAAGGGGTTGATTCAGGCATTTGAAATACAGCCATTTTGGGCAAAAAAATCTTTAATTGAGGCCTAGTCTGGTTCAGGCCGTGTGAGATACACCCTTTACATACTGTCGTTCTATTCTACTATTAATTAAACACCCATTTAGGGCAAGATCCTTAATTCATATGAGGAGAGCGTCAAATAAGGGACGTGGCCCAGGTTGTGGTGCTGCTGGTGGAGCTCCTGTTGCAGGGAGAGGACGTGGTCGATCTGTTCCAGATACACGCACAAGTGAAACCCCTTCCTCAGGTGTGAGTAGGCGACAAAACCTGCAGCGGTATTTGGTCGGGCCTAATGCTGCTCTACGAATGGTGAGGCCTGAACAAGTACAGGCGATAGTAGATTGGGTTGCTGACAGTGGATCCAGTTCCTTCACATTGTCTCCCACCCAGTCTCCTGCTGAAAGACCACAGTTGGCACCTGCAGCCGATGTCCATCAGTCTTTCACCTCACCCCCTTGCAAATCAGCCAAGCTGTCTGAGCCCCAAGTCATGCAGAAGTCTCTTCTGCTTTTTGATGACTCTGTTAGCAGGGTTTCCCAGGGCCATCCACCTAGCCCTGCCCCAGAAGTGGAAGAGATTGAGTGCACCGATGCCCAACCACTTATCTTTCAAGATGAGTACATGGGAGGACCATCGCAGCATGTCTCGGATGATGCCGAAACCAACTGCTGGGGCTTTCGAAAGTGTGCAGACCGACAAGGAAGGCAGGGGTGAAGACTGGGTGGAAGATGATGTGGAGGACGATGAGGTCCTCGACCCCACATGGAATCAAGGTCATGCGAGTGACCTATGTAGTTCAGAGGAAGAGGCGGTGGTCGCACAGAGCCACCAGCACAGCAGAAGAGGGAGCAGGGTGCAAAAGCGGAGTGGTCGTCCTCTAGACAGTACGCCTCCTACTGCCCACCGCAGCAAGGGACCAAGCACACCAAAGCCAGCTCCAAGGAGTTCCCTGGCGTGGCAGTTCTTCAGACAATGTGCTGACGACAAGACACGAGTGGTTTGCACGCTGTGCAATCAGAGCCTGAAGCGAGGCATAAACATTCTCAACCTGAGCACAACCTGCATGACCAGGCATTTAAGTGCAAAGCACGAGCTGCAGTGGAGTAGACACCTCAAAAACCAAGAAAAGTCTCTGGCTCCTCCTGCTTCCTCTTCTGCTGCAGTCACTGCCTCTTCATCCACCTCTGGAGTGACAGTGCCATCTGCCACCCGGCAAACAGAGGATCTGCCAGCAACACCAACACCTGGGTCACCAAGCATCTCCACAATGTCCCACGGAAGAGTTCAGCTCTCCATCTCCAAAACACTGAAGAGGAAGAGGAAGTACCCCCTACCCACCCGCGATCCCTAGCCCTGAATGCCAGCATTTCTAAATTACTGGCCTTTGAAATGCTGTCATTCCGTCTGGTGGAGATGGATAGTTTTAAAGGCCTTATGGCGGTGGCTGTCCCACAGTACGTTGTGCCCAGCCACCATTACTTTTCAAGGCGAGCCATCCCTTCCCTGCACAACCAAGTAGGGGACAAAATCAGGTGTGCACTGCGCAACGCCATCTGTGTCAAGGTGCACCTGACTACGGATACGTGGACCAGTAAGCACGGTCAGGGCTGTTATATCTCCATAACAGCACACTGGATAAATGCAGTGGTGGCTGGGCCTGAGGCGGATAGCAGTTTGGCGCATGTCCTTCCACCACCGAGGATTGCAGGACGCTTCAGTTTGCCTCATGTTGCTTCCTCCTCCTACTCTGCTTCCTCATCCTCTACCAGCTCCTCATCCGGTCTGCGTAACACCTTCACCACCAACTTCAGCACAGCCAGGGGTAAACGACAGCAGGCAGTTTTAAAACTTATCTGTTTGGGGGACAAACCCCACACCGCTCAGGAGCTGTGGACGGGCCTTGAACAACAGACCGATGAGTGGTTTGTGCCAGTCAGCCTCAAGCCCGGCCTGGTGGTGTGCGATAATGGGTGAAATCTCGTAGCAGCTCTGGGACTAGCCGGTTTGACGCACATCCCGTGCCTGGTGCATGTGCTGAATTTGGTGGTGCAGAGATTCCTTAAAAATTACCCCAATATGTCAGAGCTGCTGCATAAAGTGCGGGCCGTCTGTGCGCGCTTTCGGCGTTCTCACCCTGCTGCTGCTCGCCTGTCAGCGCTGCAGCGTAACTTCGGCCTTCCCGCTCACCGCCACATATGCTATGTGCCCACAAGGTGGAATTCCACCTTGCACAGGCTGGCCAGACTGAGCGAGCAGCAGCAGGCGATAGTGGAGTTTCAGCTGCAGCACGCACGGGTGAGTCGCTCGGCGGAACAGCTCCACTTCACCACCAATGACTGGGCCTCCATGCGAGACCTGTGTTCCTTGTTGCACTGTTTCGAGTACTCCACCAACATGGCCTGTGCCGATAACGCCGTTCTCAGTGTTACTATACCACTTCTATGCCTCCTTGAAAAAACGCTCCTGGCGATGATGGAAGAGGATGTGGCACAGGAGGAGGAGGAGGAAGAGGGATCATTTCGTAGGGTTTCCGGACAGTCATTCCCAAGTGGCTCCGATAGTGGGTTCCTGCACCCACAAACCCAAGGTACACAATTGTCCAGCCAAGGCACAGTTCTGGAGGATGAGGAGGTTGAGGATGAGGAGGAGGAGATGGAGGAGGAGGAACCAAGTTCACAGCAGGGTGGCACCCAGACCAGCTCATGGCCATCACTGGTGCATGGATGGGGGGATACAGAGGACACAGACGATACACCTCCCACAGAGGACAGCTTTTCGTTGCCTTTGGGCAGCCTGGCACACATGAGCGATTACATGCTGCAGTGTCTCCGCAACGACCGCCGAGTTGCCCACATTCTAACTTGTGCTGATTACTGGGTGGCCACGCTGCTGGATCCCCGTTACAAGGACAACGTACCGTCCTTAATTCCGTCACTGGAGCGTGATCGTAAGATGCGCGAGTACAAGCGCACGCTGGTAGACGCGCTGCTGGTGACATTCCCACCTGACAGCGGGGGCACAGTGGAAGCACAAGGCGAAGGCAAAGGACTAGGAAGAGGTCGCCAACGCAGCTGGGGCCCGGCCAGCACCTCAGAAGGCAGGGTTAGCATGGCCAAAATGTGGAAAAGCTTTGTCAGCACGCCACAACAACCAGCACCACCAGCTGATATGGAACATCTTAGCAGGAGGCAGCATTTTACCAACATAGTGGAGCAGTATGTGTGCACACGCCTACACGTACTGAATGACGGGTCTGCCCCATTCAACTTCTGGGTCTCCAAATTGGGCACTTGGCCTGAGCTTGCCCTTTACGCCTTGGAGGTGCTGGCCTGCCCTGCAGCCAGTGTATTATCTGAACGTGTGTTTAGCACGGCAGGGGGCGTCATCACAGACAAGTGCAGCCGCCTGTCCACAGCCAGTGTGGACAAGCTCACGTTAATTAAAATGAACAAGGCATGGATCCCTCAGAATGTCCAGAATAGACATGTATACCGGCACTAACCAGCCATTGTTATACTGCAGCGCAATTGCTCATGTTTGTATTTTGGATATTTCACACTCTTTTGGAGTGTACCTTAATTTTAAAAAATTTAATTAAAACCAAAAACCTGTGTTGGCTATCTTGTCCTCCTCCACCGCCGCTTCCACCTACTCCACTACGTCCACCGCCTCCTCAAACTCCTACTCCATATGGAACTCCACCTCATAAATCAATTTTAAATTTTTTTTTGTACATGTTTTATTTTATATCATTTCACTTATTTGTCATTTACATTTTCGGGTGAAATTCACAAATTTTTGGGTGTATAGTACCACTGCTATATCTAGTAGGCCGGTTAAAAAATATAAAAAATTAATTGTCATTAACATTTTCTGGTGAAATTAACCAATTTCTGGGTGTATAGTACCACTGCTATACCTAGTAGGCCGGTTAAAAAATAAATAAAAATTGTCATTTACATTTTCGGGTGAAATTCACCAATTTTTGGGTGTATAGTACCACTGCTATACCTAGTAGGCTGGTTAAAAAATAATAATATTGTCATTCAC
This sequence comes from Bufo bufo, assembly GCF_905171765.1. NCBI lineage: Eukaryota > Metazoa > Chordata > Amphibia > Anura > Bufonidae > Bufo > Bufo bufo. Next base: position 394,267,254 of record NC_053389.1, on the reverse strand, counting down.
ATTTTTGGGTGAAATTCACCAATTTTTGGGTGTATAGTACCACTGCTATAACTATTAGACCGGTAAAATAAATAAAAAAAATTATCTGTTACATTTTCTGGTGAAATTAACCAATTTTTGGGTGTATAGTACCACTGCTATACCTAGTAGGCCGGTTAAAAAATAAATAAAAATTGTCATTTACATTTTCGGGTGAAATTCACCAATTTTTGGGTGTATAGTACAACTGCTATACCTAGTAGGCTGGTTAAAAAATAATAATATTGTCATTCACATTTTTGGGTGAAATTCACCAATTTTTGGGTGTATAGTACCACTGCTATAACTATTAGACCGGTAAAATAAATAAAAAAAATGATCTGTTACATTTTCTGGTGAAATTAACCAATTTTTGGGCGTATAGTACCACTGCTATACCTAGTAGGCCCGTTAAAAAATAAATAAAAATTGTCATTAACATTTTCAGGTGAAATTCACCAATTTATGGGTGTATAGTACCATATACATAGAAAAGCTCCTATACAATATATACACTAAAAAGAGTATCCACTGTTAGTAAGAGTGCAAATAATTGCATCAAATATAAAGTGCAAGTGCATGTTATCTTTTATAAATAAAAGGGAAAAATGTCAACCCTCAAATGTGGATCTTTTTAGATGTATAATTATATCTATACAGCCAGATATAACGAACAGTAAAGTGCGTGTGCAAGCTGCAGGAGATAATAGATAAATAACATGACCAAAGTTGGTTCAAGAGGCAGAGAACCGCAACAAGAACCGTCAAATATGCGGTCCAAACAAAACAAGGTCACATACTGCTTTACCTAGTAGGCCGGTTAAAAAATAAAATAAAATTGTCATTTTGTATATTATTTGTCAGTTACATTTTCAGTTGAAATTCGACAATTTCTGGGTGTGAAGTACCACTGCTATACCTAGTAGACAGGTTAAACAAAAAAAAATTGTCTGTTACATTTTATGTGTGAAATTCAAGAATTTTTGGGTGTGATGTACCACTGCTGTACCTAGTAGGACGGTTAAAAAAAAAATTTTCATTGTCAGTTACATTTTCGGGTGAAATTAACAATTTTTTTGGTGTATAGTACCACTGCTATACCTAGTAGGCCGGTTAAAAAATAAAATAAATTGTCAGTTACATTTTCTGGTGAAATTCTGCAATTTTTTGGTGTGATGTACCACTGCTATATTAGACCAGTAAAAAAAAATAACATTTGTCAGTTGCATTTTATGGTCAAATTCACCAATTTTTGGGTGTAATATACCCCTCCTCTACCTAGTTGACAGCTTAATAAATTTCAATAATTCTTATTTTACATTTTCGGGTGACAATAAACAATTGTTTTCTGTCATAGACCCCTGCTCTTCCAAGTAGACAGGTTAATTCATTTCTGCAATTTTTCTGTTACATTCTTGGGTTGACATTATACAATTTTAGACGTGAATAAACCCCTGCTCTGCATAGGTGACAGGGAATACAATTTCTGAAATGCTTCTTTAATTGATGCGCGCCACCTCCTTTGATTCTATGCTTAAACTTAAACAAGTTGTACCACATTTAAGCTTCAATACTTTGTCCCACATTTCTGCTATACTCTTTTGTTCCACATTTGCGCCTCAATAGCTTTTCCCACATTTCTGTTCGATCCCAAATTTTTTTGATACATTTATCTCCCTTAAATTTGGTCTCTTTTTCTCACGCTCCCTCTCCTGGAACCCTGATTCCCCGCCACCCGTGATCACCATGGTAGGCGCATAAAAGAACATCGAAAGTTGATAGAGCAGATATCAAATTGGATCGTAAACATCACGGGGACGTGTGACATGGTGGGGCAGTAAGTATGCACACGCCTACACGAACTAACTGACAGGGGTCAGCCCCTGCAACTTCTGGGTCTCCAAATTGGGCACATGGCCTGAGCTTGCCCTTTACGCCTTGGAGGTGCTGGCCTGCCCTACAGCCGGTGTATTGTCTGAACGTGTGTTTAGCACAACTGGAGGGTTATATTTCCCAATGTTTTGGGGTGTACCCTAATTAAAAAAAATTTAAAAAAAAATTAAAACAAAAAGCAGTGTAGGCTACCTCCTCCTCCACCGCCACTTCCACCTACACCGCCACATCCACCGCCTCCTCAACCTCCTACTCCATATGGACCTGGTCCTCCTAGATCAAGATTATTATTTATTTATTTTACGTATTTTATGTTATTTTAAGTCATTTCCCTATCCACATTTAGTTGCAGAGCACTTGCCATGCTCTTAACCACATTTTGATGCAATTTGCAGCCCTCTAGCCCTTTCCATGACATTTCTAAAGCCATTTTTGTGCTCCGAAGTTCGGCCGAACCCGTCGAACCCGAACATCCAGGTGTCCGCTCAACTCTAATCAAGACCAGTTCATGCCTATACAACAAAAAAAGTTTATTATTGAGGGCATAAATTTTAGTCTAACACACAATGCGTTCCACTTTCAGGATCAGGTATATAAACAGATATAGGATACCGCGATGGGTACGCGTTTCACGCCGAGTTTTGACAATCTGTTTATGGGTCCTTTCGAGGAGACCCACATCTACGAAATCAACTACTGGTCTGACAACAACATTTTCTTTAAACGATACATAGATTACCTCATCTTCATCTGGAAAGGGGAAAGTACCAGTATGGAGCAATTTATTGCACATTTGGACAACAATCAATGGGCAGTGTCTTTTACATGGAATCACCACAACACTAGAACTAAATACCTAGACCTTGAGATATTTATACAGGACAAAGAAATAATGACTCTGACTTTCTTCAAAAAAGTCGATAGCAATAGCTATCTTGACTTCAAAAGTACCCACTATAAAAAATAGAAGAGCAACATTCCATTCAATCAATTTCAAATAATAAGATGAAATTGTACCCTAGAATAAAATTTTAAACACCAGAGCGAAATCCTTTCAGCAAGATTCAGGGAGAAGGGATGTCCCAATCCGATCATGACCAAGGCAAAAAAACGAGCTTTAGAACTGACACAAGCGGACTGCTTACTACCAAAATCCAAGCCAAAGGAGGAAAATACCACCTATCATATGAATTTTATTACCAACTACAATCAAAACCATAATCAAATCAAATCTATCCTAGCCAAAAATTGGTATCTCTTGAAAAACGATCCAGTTTTGAATCACATTATTCCAAGTGTTCCTCGTCTGACATATAGACAGGCCCGAACTCTGAAGAACATCCTAGCCCCCAGTAAGTTGAAAAATTCCGCCACCACAGGAGGATACACCATCACCACACAGAAAGCTGGAAGAAATAAATGCGGCCAAACCAGATGTCTATGCTGCAATACCATCTGCCAGGAAACATTTTTCAAGAGCAAGAGAGATGGCGAATATTTCCAAATACAGGGCACCCAAGATTGTAATTCTATGCATGTAATTTATATCCTAGAGTGTCCTTGCAGGCTACAATATGTGGGATGCACAATACAAACCCTGAGGATTAGATTAAACAAACATAGGTCTAATGTAAAAAAAACAATTTCAGAAACATAGTGTATCTAGACATGCGGCCACTTCTTTTTCTGGTTTCAAAATCACCCCCCATAGAACAAATACCGATTCATCAATGCAAGAACCCGCAGTGCATAAAAAGACGTGAAATTTACTGGATATATAAACTCAATTCACTGAATCCATTTGGCCTAAATGAGGCCTTTGAAATTAACCTCTGACCAATTTTGAATATCTATGATTAACCCCACTATACATTAACCCCATTGCACATTAAATATAGAACATCACTGATATGTTAATCTTTGATCAATGCACAAACGTATACATATATATACCTTTTAATGTGTACTCTTATCCTTGTTCTTATTATGATACTGTTATGTATATACAGTGGATATAAAAAGTCTACACACCCCTGTTAAAATGTCAGGTTTCTGTGATGTAAAAAAAAGAGACAAAGATAAATAATTTTAGAACTTTTTCCACCTTTAATGTGACCTATAAACTGTACAACTCAATTGAAAAACAAACTGAAATCTTTTAGGTATAAAAATAAAAGAATATGGTTGCATAAGTGTGCACACCCTTAAACTAATACTTTGTTGAAGCACCTTTTGATTTTATTACAGCATTCAGTCTTTTTGGGTAGGAGTCTATCAGCATGGCACATTTTGACTTGGCAAGATTTGCCCACTCTTCTTTGCAAAAACACTCCAAATCTGTCAGATTTGCGAGGGTATCTCCTGTGCACAGCCCTCTTCAGATCACCCCACAGATTTTCAATCGGATTCAGGTCTGGGCTCTGGCTCTGCAAAACTTTAATCTTCTTCTGGTGAAGCCATTCCTTTGTTGATTTGGATGTATGCTTTGGGTCGTTGTCATGCTGAAAGATGAAGTTCCTCTTCATGCTCAGCTTTCTGGCAGAAGCCTGAAAGTTTTGTGCCAATATTGACTGGTATTTGGAACTGTTCATATTTCCCTTTAGCTTAACTAAGGCCCCAGTTCCAGCTAAAGAAAAACAGCCCCAAAGCATGATGCTGCCACCACCATGCTTCACTGTGGGTATGGTGTTCTTTTGGTGAAATGCAGTGTTGTTTTTGGGCCAATAATATCTTTTGGAATTTTGGCCAAAAAGTTCAACCTTGGTTTCATCAGACCATAACACCTTTTCCCACATGCTTTTGGGAAACTTCAGATGTGTTTTTGCAAAATGTAGCCTGGCTTGGATGTTTTTCTTCGTAAGAAAAGCCTTTTTTCTTGCCACTCTACCCCATAGCCCAGACATATGAAGAATACGGGAGATTGTTGTTACATGTACCAAACAGCCAGTACTTGCCAGATATTCCTGCAGCTCCTTTAATGTTGCTTTAGGCCTTTTGGTAGCCTCCCAGACCAGTTTTCTTCTCGTCTTTTCATCAATTTTGGAGGTACATCCAGTTCTTATTAATGTTACTGTTGTGCCATATTTTCTCTATTTGATGATGACTGTCTTCATTGTGTTCCATAGTACAGTATATCTAATGCCTTGGAAATTCTTTTGTACTCTTCTCCTGACTGATACCTTTTAACAATGAGATCCCTCTGATGCTTTGGAAGCTCTCTGTGGACCATGGCTTTTGCTGTGGGATGCCACAAAGAAAATTTCAGGAAAGACTAACTAGAGCAGCTGAACTTTATTTGGGGTTATTTAGTAAGGCACTTTAAATGAACACAGCTACATCCCAAGTTCTAAGAGGGTGTTGTCACTACCAGAGCTTTGGGACGTTCTCACAGCTCTGTTTCTCCACCCCTGTGATGATGTCACTACTAGAGCTGGGAGGCGTTCTCACTACTCTGTTTACTTCTGGTTTCTTTCACCACAGCTGTCCTTCATGTGTTTGATTTCCCTCTCTTTATATCACCCCTCCTCCTATGATAGGATGTGGATTATAGTTCTCACTTCAGTTGTGGCTCTTGCTTTGGTTTCTTCACTTGTAGCTATCAGTCCACTGGACCTGTGTTCTGCTGCAGCTAGCACTCCGGATTTTGCCAGCCTGTCCTTGGATCCGTCTTCTCTGCGGCTACAACACCTTCAGCTAAGTCTGCAGACATTGTTGTATTCCTGTTTGTTTTCTGACTGGATCTGAGGTGGCCACGGTTCCCTCCATATACTGCGTAGGGCACTGGTGGCCGTGCCCCTTCCACTATTGTAGGGGTTACAGTGGTCATTAGTCTTAGGCACGTGGGCAACCGGAAAGAATCGCAATGCGAACTTACATCTCCGAGAGTCTCGAAAAGGGGCATATTCGTCCCTCAAAGTCACCTGTGGCCGCGGGTTTTTTTTTTGTTAAAAAGAAAGATGGCTCTCTGAGACCTTGCCTAGATTTTAGGGAGCTGAACCATATCACGATTCGCGATCCCTATCCCCTTCCTCTGATCCCGGACCTCTTCAATCAAATTGTTGGGGCCAAGGTGTTTTCCAAATTGGATTTGAGAGGCGCGTACAACCTGGTCAGGGTCAGAGAGGGGGATGAATGGAAAAAGGCCTTTAATACCCCTGACGGGCATTTCGAGAATCTCGTTATGCCTTTCGGCCTGATGAATGCTCCGGCCGTCTTTCAGCATTTTGTTAATAGTATTTTCTATCATTTAATGGGGAAATTCGTATTGGTATATCTTGATGATATTTTGATTTTTTCCCCTGATGTTCAGACCCATCAGGATCATCTTTTTCAGGTTCTGCAGATTCTGCGGGAAAATAAATTGTACGCCAAGCTGGAGAAATGTCTTTTTATGGTATCGGAGATTCAATTTCTGGGTTTTCTCCTCTCTGCTTCTGGTTTTCGCATGGATCCCGAGAAGGTCCGTGCTGTACTTGAGTGGGAGCTTCCTGAGAATCAGAAGGCATTGATGCGCTTTCTGGGTTTTGCGAACTATTACAGAAAGTTCATTTTGAATTATTCCTCTGTTGTCAAACCCCTCACTGACATGACAAAAAAGGGGGCGGATTTTTCCTCTTGGTCGGAGGAGGCGCTTGCAGCCTTTTCTAAGATTAAAGAGAGTTTTGCGTCTGCTCCCGTCTTGGTGCATCCCGATGTTTCCTTACCTTTTATTGTTGAGGTGGATGCTTCCGAGGTGGGTGTGGGTGCGGTTTTGTCCCAGGGCCCTTCCCCTGCCAAGTGGCGACCCTGTGCCTTTTTCTCTAAAAAACTCTCCCCGGCAGAGAGAAACTATGATGTGGGAGATAGGGAGTTGTTGGCCATCAAGTTGGCTTTCGAGGAATGGCGCCATTGGTTGGAGGGGGCCAGGCACCCTATCACCGTTTTTACCGACCATAAGAATCTGGCATACTTGGAGTCGGCCAGGCGTATGAATCCGAGACAGGCCAGATGGTCTCTGTTCTTCTCCAGATTCAATTTTGTTGTTACATTCCGACCTGGGATAAAAAATGTGAAGGCTGATGCTCTCTCTCGCTGTTTTCCGGGAGGAGGAAACTCCGAGGACCCGGGTCCCATTTTGGCGGAGGGGGTAGTTGTTTCTGCTCTATATTCCGATTTGGAGGCCGAGGTCCAGGCTGCCCAGACTGAGACACCTGCCCGTTGTCCTTCTGGGAAGTTGTTCGTGCCTCCTGAGCTACGTCACAAACTCTTTAAGGAGCATCATGATACGGTTCTTGCTGGTCACCCCGGGAGTAGAGCCACGGTGGATCTCATTGATCGGAGATTTTGGTGGCCGGCTCTTCGTAAGTCGGTGGAGGGTTTTGTGGCTGCTTGTGAGACGTGCGCTCGCGCTAAGGTCCCTCGTTCACGGCCTTCAGGTTCCCTTCTCCCGTTACCCATTCCTTCCCGTCCTTGGACACACCTGTCCATGGACTTTATCACCGATCTTCCTCGTTCCTCTGGGAAGTCGGTGATCCTGGTGGTGGTGGACCGTTTTAGCAAGATGGCTCATTTCGTACCTTTCCCTGGTTTACCCAATGCTAAAACGTTGGCGCAAGCTTTTGTCGACCATATTGTTAAATTGCACGGCATTCCCTCTGATATTGTTTCCGATAGAGGCACGCAGTTTGTGTCCAGGTTCTGGAAGGCTTTCTGTTCTCGCCTGGGGGTTCGGCTGTCCTTCTCTTCTGCTTTTCATCCGCAGTCGAATGGTCAGACTGAGCGCCTCAATCAGAATCTGGAGACATATTTGCGCTGTTTTGTTTCAGAGAACCAGGAGGATTGGTGTTCATTTCTCCCTCTTGCTGAGTTTGCGCTGAACAACCGTCGTCAGGAATCTTCTGATAAGTCACCATTCTTTGGTGCATATGGGTTCCATCCGCAGTTTGGTACATTCTCGGGAGGGGCTCTTTCTGGTTTACCTGAGGAGGAGAGATTTTCCTCGTCTTTGTCTACCATTTGGCAAAAGATTCAGAGTAATCTTAAAAAGATGAGTGAGAGGTATAAGTGTGTGGCTGATAAGAGACGTGTGCCTGGTCCGGACCTGAATGTGGGTGATCTGGTGTGGTTGTCTACTAGAAACATTAAGTTGAAGGTTCCCTCCTGGAAATTGGGTCCCAAGTTTATTGGGCCTTATAAAATCTTGTCAGTCATCAATCCTGTTGCCTTCCGTCTTGATCTTCCACGGGTTTGGAAGATACATAATGTATTTCACAGATCTCTCTTAAAACCATATGTCCAGCCCACGGTACCCTCCTCTTTGCCTCCTCCTCCAATTTTGGTTGATGGCAATCTGGAGTTTGAGGTTTCCAGAATTGTGGACTCTCGCATGGTCCGCGGTTCTCTTCAGTACCTCGTTCATTGGAAGGGTTATGGTCCTGAGGAGAGGATGTGGGTTCCGGTGTCGGACATTAAAGCCACTCGCCTCATCAGGGCATTTCATAGGGCTCATCCTGAGAAGGTGGGTCCTGGGTGTCCGGAGTCCACCCGTAGAGGGGGGGGTACTGTCACTACCAGAGCTTTGGGACGTTCTCACAGCTCTGTTTCTCCACCCCTGTGATGATGTCACTACTAGAGCTGGGAGGCGTTCTCACTACTCTGTTTACTTCTGGTTTCTTTCACCACAGCTGTCCTTCATGTGTTTGATTTCCCTCTCTTTATATCACCCCTCCTCCTATGATAGGATGTGGATTATAGTTCTCACTTCAGTTGTGGCTCTTGCTTTGGTTTCTTCACTTGTAGCTATCAGTCCACTGGACCTGTGTTCTGCTGCAGCTAGCACTCCGGATTTTGCCAGCCTGTCCTTGGATCCGTCTTCTCTGCGGCTACAACACCTTCAGCTAAGTCTGCAGACATTGTTGTATTCCTGTTTGTTTTCTGACTGGATCTGAGGTGGCCACGGTTCCCTCCATATACTGCGTAGGGCACTGGTGGCCGTGCCCCTTCCACTATTGTAGGGGTTACAGTGGTCATTAGTCTTAGGCACGTGGGCATGCCTCGTTCCGCCTTTTGGATCCGGGCATGTGCTTTAGCAGAATAGGGAAAGCGTTGAGGGTCGGACAGGGGTCACCCTTTATCCTCCCTAGTTCTGGGTCCAGTCAGTTGCTCTGTACTGTGAATTACTATCGTTGCTCACATACACCCGTGACAGGTGTGCACACTTATTCAACCACATTATATATAGATATATTTTTTTTTTTTCTTCCCTCCACCTAAAAGATTTCAGTTTGTTTTTCAATTGAGTGGTACAGTTTATGGGTCACATTAAAGGAGGAAAAAGTTCTGAATGGAAGGTGGAATGGAAAAGAACTGTACAAGAAAGATGGTTTGCATCTTTCTCTCAAGGGAACGAATGTCCTCAGTGAACAGTTCAAAGTATTTGCTAAGGAGCATTTAAACTAGGAAAGGGGGGCAAAAGAGTGATAATCCAACAGTCCGACTGCCCCCCGGAACAATGCCAGAAGATGCCAGTAGCACATAGGTTAAGAAATGACAAGCTCAGAGTCTTGTCTACAAAATGCTTGCATTTTAGGGAATAAGATCAATAAACTTGAGTCTATAATGGCATCTGAGAATATAGATTTAGTAGCTGTTACTGAGACATGGTTCAATGGGAGTAATGACTAGGATATAACAATACCATGGGTCTCTCTATATAGAAAAGACAGAGAAGGCAAAAAAGGGGGAGGGGTGGCCCTTTATGTGAAAGATAGCATAAAATCTAATTTGATATAAGTTAGCGAGACCAATTTAGAGTCAGTTCGGGTTACTTTGCAGCTTGATAATCATAAGGTAACTCGTGTAGGTGTGATATATAGACCACCTAGCCAAGTCAAAGAATTAGATGATCTACTAGTTGAGGAAATATCTAAAATGACATTGAAAGGGGAAGTTATCATTATGGGAAACTTTAATCTTCCTGATGTAAACTGGAAAACCAAAATAGCTAGTTCTGCCAGGAGTACAGATATTCTAAATTCCCTACTGGTATTATCTCTACAGCAAGTAGTTGAGGAGCCAACCCGTAAGGAGGCCATTTTAGATTTAGTATTCACAAATGGGAATTTGGTATCTGATATTACTGTAGGGGAAAGCTTGGGATCTAGTGATCACCAGTCAGTGTGGTTTACTATAAGTACAGTGACTGAGTCACACCACACAAAAACCAAAGTTTCAGATTTTAGAAAAACCGACTTTTCTAAAATTAGATTAGTGGTATACGAATCCCTATCAGATTGGAACAGTTTCATTGGAGTCCAGGAGAAATGGGACTACTTAAAAGTGGCACTATTGAAGGCAACAGATAATTGCATTAGGCTTGTCAGTAAAAGCAAAAAAAAGGTAGAGACCACTGTCGTACTCAGCAAAAGCGGCCAAAATCATTAAAAACAAAAAGATAGTGTAACATCCCAGAGTATGTCACTAAAACTCTGTCACCCAGCTTCATGATGTTAAAGTGTAGATGTGTTGTCATCTTGTGTAATCTGACCTTGCATTGATTTTGTATGCCATTTCTATGTCTGTATTGAATGTATATGCTTTAATATCCATGTACACCAGCAGGTGGCAGTAGTATGTAGCAGAATAAAGCCAGTTAGTATACCTAGACTGGAATAGACCATTCCAGGCTAGTTTCCCCTATCTGAGGAGGAGTGGAATTTTCCCACACCCTACTTCCGGAGGAGGACAGAAAGTTCTAGGCAGACTATTGCTGTAACTTTGTATGGATCTAGAGCTGCATCAGATACCCTCAAGTAAAGACAAGTTGGACCCTCTTTTCTGTGTGGAATTCCATCCTTCCTACACTACTCCTATTTACAGCACTCAATTTTGTTGCATGTGAGCCAGGATACAGGAGTCCAGCCGTACTAAGATAGGAGACACCGTCGTTGACACAATACAGAGACAATATCCCCCTCTGGCATTCCTAACCTAGTACATGAGCTATACCATCTTAAAGAGCCCTTTTACAGTACCTGCGCAAGCTGCAACTGGCGTCACGAACTTAGTTACACCTAAATCTGACCCACTGCATGGCATGCCCACTGACCCAGTGTCCTGCTCATTGCAATAGCATTTGGTAATTATAAAAAAAACAAAAAACGAGGATGACAGGCAAATTTATAAGATTAGGCAGAGAGAGGCCAAACAAGTTATAAGAGCTTCTAAAGCACAGGCAGAAGAGAAATTAGCTCAGTCAGTGAAAAAAGGCGATAAGACATTCTTCAGATACATAAATGAAAAAAGGAAACTAAAACAAGGAATTACCAAATTAAAAACAAAAGAAGGAAGGTATATGGAAGAAGATAAAGAACTAGCTGACTGCCTCAATGAATACTTCTGTTCAGTTTTTACAAAGGAAAATGAAGGAAAAGGACCTCAGTTTCCTAAAGTGAGGAAAATTGGCTTCTACCTCACAATTTTTTTTTATTTTTTTTTTATGCCTTCCTATGGATCAACTTGCAGGATGACAGGCCGAACTGGATGGACAAATGTACTATGTTACTATGTTAGTTAGGAAGGAAGACTAATGAATCTTTTGATGCATGTGTCTTTACAGAGGAAGAGGTTCTAAGTCAGCTGTCCAAAATTAATACAAATAAGTCACAGGGGCCTGATGGGATACACCCAAAGCTATTAAAAGAGCTTAGCGGTGAACTAGCAAAACCATTAACAGATTTATTTAAAGGGGTTATCCCATCTTAGACAATGGGGGCATATCGCTAGGATATGCCCCCATTGTCTGATAGGTGCGGGTCCCACCGCTGGGACCCGCACCTACAAGGAAAACGGAGCGGAGAAAGTGGAGGAGGGCGCACTGCGCATGCGCAGCTGCCCTCCATTCATTTTTCTATGGAGCTGCCAAAAATAGCCGAGCGCTGGTTCGGCTATTTCCATCGGCCCCATAGAAATGAATGGGAGCGGTGGCCGCGCATGCGCGGTGCGCTCCCATTCACTTCAATGGGAGAGGCGGGGAGCTGTGCCTGGTGGTGGACGGACCCCGGGAAACCCGGGGTTCTCCAACCACAACTCTCCCTGACTTCGTTCTCCTTGTAGGTGCGGGTACTAGAGGTGGGACCTGCACCTTTCAGACAATGGGGGCATATCCTAGCGATATGCCCCCATTGTCTAAGATGGGATAACCCCTTTAACCAATCACTGGTAACAGGAGTCGTCCCAGAAGATTGGAAATTAGCAAATGTTGTGCCCATTTACAAGAAAGGTAGTAGGGAGGAACCGGGCAACTATAGGCCAGTAAGCCTGACATCAATAGTTGGGAAATTAATGGAAACCTTATTTAAGGAGAGGATTGTGGAACATCTAAAATCCCATGTATTGAAAGATGAAAAACAGCATGGGTTTACTTCAGGGAGATCATGTCAAACTAATCTTATTGATTTTATTGATTGGGTGACTAAAATAATAGATGGCGGACGTGCAGTAGACATCGCTTATCTAGACTTTAGTAAGGCTTTTGATACTGGCTTATCAATAAATTGAAGTCTATGTGCTTGGACTCCCATATTGTTGAATGGATTAGGCAGTGGCTGAGGGACAGACAACAGAGGGTTGTAGTCAATGGAGTATATTCAGACCATGGTCTTGTTACCAGTGGGGTTACCTCAGGGATCTGTTCTGGGACCCATATTGTTTAATATCTTTATCAGCGAAATAGCAGAAGGCCTCGATGGTAAGGTGTGTCTTTTTGCTGATGACACAAAGATTTGTAACAGGGTTGATGTTCCTGGAGGGATACACCAAATGGAAAAGGATTTAGGAAAACTAGAGGAATGGTCAAAAATCTGTCAACTAAGGCTACTTTCACACTAGCGTTCGGAGCGGATCTGTCTGATGTTTCATCAGACGGATCCGCTCCGATAATGCAGACGTTCGCATCCGTTCAGAACGGATGCATCTGCATTAAAACTTAGAAAATTTTCTAAGTGTGAAAGTTGTCTGAGCGGATCCGTTCAGACTTTACATTGTAAGTCAATGGGGAACGGATCCGCTTGAAGATTGAGCCATATGGTGTCATCTTCAAGCGGATCCGCCCCCATTGACTTACATTGTAAGTCTGGACGGATCCGCTCGCCTCCGCACGGCCAGGCGGACACCCGAACGCTGCAAGCAGCGTTCAGGTGTCCGCTCACTGAGCGGAGCGGAGGCTGAGCGCTGGCAGGCGAATGCATTCTCAGTGGATCCGCCTCCACTGAGAATGCATTGGGGCCAGACGGATGCGTTCGGGACCGCTCGTGAGCCCCTTCAAACGGAGCGCACGAGCGGACACCCGAACGCTAGTGTGAAAGTAGCCTAAGATTTAATGTTGATAAGTGCAAGATAATGCACCTGGGGCATAGAACCCAAGAGCAGAATATAAAATCAGTGATACAGTCCTAACCTCAGTATCTGAGGAAAGGGATTTAGGGGTCATTATTTCAGAAGACTTAAAGATTGGCAGACAATGTCATAGAGCAGCAGGAAATGCTAGCAGAGTGCTTGGGTGTATAGGGAGAGGCATTACCAGTAGACAGAAGGAGGTGCTTATGCCGCTCTACAGAGCACTAGTGAGACCTCATTTGGAGTATTGTGCGCAGTACTAGAGACCATATCTCCAGAAGGATATTGATACTTTGGAGAGAGTTCAGAGAAGAGCTACTAAACTAGTACATGGATTGCAGGATAAAACTTACCAGGAAAGATTAAAGCACCTTAACATGTATAGCTTGGAAGAAAGACGAGACAGAGGAGATATGATAGAAACTTTTAAATACATAAAGGGAATCAACAAGATAAAAGAGGAGAGAATATTTAAAAGAAGAAAAACTGCTACAGGAGGTCATAGTTTTAAATTAGAGGGGCAAAGGTTTAAAAGTAATATCAGGAAGTATTACTTTACTGAGAGAGTAGTGGATGCATGGAATAGCCTTCCTGCAGAAGTGGTAGCTGCAAATACAGTGAAGGAGTTTAACCCCTTAAGGACATAGGACGTACCGGTACGCCCTATTTCCCGAGTCCTTAAGGACACAGGACGTACCAGTACGTCCTAACTTAAAATCGGGATTCTGGCGCCGCGGGGGTTAATCGCAACGGGATGCCGGCTGAAATCATTCAGCCGGCATCCTGTCACAACACCAGGGGGGGTCATGTGACCCCCCCGTATCGGCGATCGCCGCAAACCGCAGGTCAATTGAGACCTGCGGTTTGATGCGCTTTTTGCAGTTTCTGATCCCCGCGGATCAGAAACTTTATAATGCCCAAAATATATATATTTCACCTCCCCCTGCACCCCTGCATGATTTTAGCCCGGTGGGAGGTGCAGGGGGAGGGTTGCGGGTGGTGCGGGAGGTGGGCGGTGCGGCAGGCGGGATTGCGATCCCCCGCCCGCCTCCCCTTGAATAATCGTTAGCGTCTAGTGGGTATACCAGGGTGCCAGCACATTGCTGGCACCCTGGTATAAACGGCTGACATCTGCGATGCAATGTCAGCCGTTTAACCCTTTCCATGCAGCGGTCCGTACGGTGTACCACCGTAAAAAAATAAAAATAAAAACGGTGTAAAAAAAGCCATTTTTTGTCATCTTACGTCACAAAAAGTGTAATAGCAAGCAATCAAAAAGTCATATGCACCCCAAAATAGATTCCAATCAAACCGTTATCTCATCCCGCAAAAAATGAGACCCTACTTAAGATAATCGCCCAAAAACTGAAAAACCTATGGCTCTTAGACTATGGAGACACTAAAACTTTTTTTTGTTTTAAAAATGAAATCATTATGTAAAACTTACATAAATAAAAAAAATTGTATACATATTAGGTATCACCGCATCCGTGACAACCTGCTCTATAAAATTACCACATGATCTAACCTGTCAGATGAATGTTGTAAATAACAAAAAAAAAACGGTGCCAAAAAAGCTATTTCTTGTTACCTTGCCGCACAAAAAGTGTAATATAGAGCAACCAAAAATCATATGTACCCTAAACTAGTACCAACAAAACTGCCAACCTATCCCGTAGTTTCTAAAATGGGGTCACTTTTTTGGAGTTTCTACTCTAGGGGTGCATCAGGGGGGCTTCAAATGGGACATGGTGTAAAAAAAACAGTCCAGCAAAACCTGCCTTCCAAAAACCGTATGGCATTCCTTTCCTTCTGCGCCCTGCCGTGTGCCCGTACAGAGGTTTACGACCTTATATGGGGTGTTTCTGTAAACTACAGAATCAGGGCCATAAATAATGAGTTTTGTTTGGCTGTTAACCCTTGCTTTGTAACTGGAAAAAAAATATTAAAATGGAAAATCTGCCAAAAAAGTGAAATTTTGAAATTGTATCTCTATTTTCCATTAAATCTTGTGCAACACCTAAAGGGTTAACAAAGTTTTTAAAATCAGTTTTGAATACCTTGAGGGGTCTAGTTTCTTAGATGGGGTCACTTTTATGGAGTTTCTACTCTAGGGGTGCATCAGGGGGGCTTCAAATGGGACATGGTGTCAAAAAAACTGTCCAGCAAAATCAGCCCTCCAAAAACCATACGGCGCACCTTTCACTCTACGCCCCGCTGTGTGGCCGTACAGTAGTTTATGGGGTGTTTCTGTAAACAGCAGAGTCAGGGCAATAAAGATACAGTCTTGTTTGGCTGTTAACCCTTGCTTTGTTAGTGGAAAAAATGGGTTAAAATTGAAAATTAGGCAAAAAAATTAAATTCTCAAATTTCATCGCCATTTGCCAATAACTCTTGTGCAACACCTAAAGGGTTAACGACGTATGTAAAATCTGTTTTAAATACCTTGAGGGGTGTAGTTTCTTATATGGGGTCACATTTAGGGAGTTTCTCCTCTAGGGGTGCATCAGGGGGCTTCAAATGGGACATGGTGTAAATAAACCAGTCCATAAAAATCAGCCTTCCAAAAACCAAACGGCGCACCTTTCACTCTACGCCCCGCTGTGTGGCCGTACAGTAGTTTACGGCCACATATTGGGTGTTTCTGTAAACGGCAGAGTCAGGGCAATAAAGATACAGTCTTGCTTGGCTGTTAACCCTTGCTTTGTTAGTGGAAAAAAATGGGTTAAAATGAAAAATTAGACAAAAAAATGAAATTCTCAAATTTCCTCCCCATTTGCCAATAACTCTTGTGCAACACCTAAAGGGTTACCAACGTATGCAAAATCAGTTTTGAATACCTTGAGGGGTGTAGTTTCTTAGATGGGGTCATTTTTGGGTGGTTTCTATTATGTAAGCCTCGCAAAGTGACTTGAGACCTGAACTGGACCCTAAAAATTTAGTTTTTGTAAATTTCTGAAAAATTTCAAGATTTGCTTCTAAACTTCTAAGCCTTATAACATCCCCAAAAAATAAAATATCATTCCCAAAATAATTCAAACATGAAGTAGACATATGGGGAATGTAAAGTCATCACAATTTTTGGGGGTATTACTATGTATTACAGAAGTAGAGAAACTGAAACTTAGAAATTTGCAAATTTTTCCAAATTTTTGGTAAATTTGGTATTTTTTTGTGCAAAAAAATAAATTTTTTTGACTTCATTTTACCAGTGTCATGAAGTACAATATGTGACGAAAAAACAATCTCAGAATGGCCTGGATAAGTCAAAGCGTTTTAAAGTTATTAGCACTTTAATTGACACTGGTCAGATTTGCAAAAAATGGCCTGGACCTAAGGTGAAAAAAGGCTGTGTCCTTAAAGGGTTTCTACCACTTCGTTTTTACATATTTAGCTGTCAGACACTAGCGATCCGCTAGTGTCTGCTCTGCCAAACCATCCTAATATAATTGCTTTTGGGGCAGCCGTTTCGCTAAAA
The DNA here is from genome assembly GCF_905171765.1 of Bufo bufo. Taxonomy (NCBI): domain Eukaryota; kingdom Metazoa; phylum Chordata; class Amphibia; order Anura; family Bufonidae; genus Bufo; species Bufo bufo. The sequence continues at coordinate 394,250,492 of NC_053389.1, read as the reverse complement.
AAAGAACTTTTATTGATATGCTAATGAGCCTCTAGGTGCTATGGGGGCGTCATTAGCACCTAGAGGCTCGGTCTACCTTCACAAACTGCCGCCGCCCAGCGCGTCCCTCCAGCCCGCCCATCTCCTCCGGAATGCGATCCTCCCTGTGAGCGTATGTATTCAGCGCATGCGCAGTGAATGTCTGACCGCTTCCCTGCTCAGACATCTCCACTGCGCCTGTTCCTCGGAGCACTATGACATCATCGGCGCAGGCGCAGTGGAGATGTCTGAGCAGGGAAGCGGTCAGACATTCACCGCACATGCGCCGAATACATACGCTCACAAGGAGGATTGCATTCCGGAGGAGATGGGCAGGCTGGAGGGACGCGCTGGGCGGCGGCAGTTTGTGAAGGTAGACCGAGCCTCTAGGTGCTAATGACGCCCCCATAGCACCTAGAGGCTCATTAGCATATCAATAAAAGTTCTTTTTTTTAGCAAAACGGCTGCCCCAAAAGCAATTATTTTAGGATGGTTTGGCAGAGCAGACACTAGCGGATCGCTAGTCTGACAGCTAATTAGGTGAAACAAAGTGGTAGAAAGCCTTTAAGGGGTTAAGCATGCATGGGATAGGCATAAGGCCATCCTTCATATAAGATAGGGCCAGGGGCTATTCATACACTGCTCAAAAAAATAAAGGGAACACAAAAATAACACATCCTAGATCTGAATTAATTAAATATTTTTCTGAAATACTTTGTTCTTTACATAGTTGAATGTGCTGACAACAAAATCACACAAAATTAAAAAATGGTAATCAAGTTTTTTAACCCATGGAGGTCTGGATTTGGAGTCACACTCAAAATTATAGTGGAAAAACACACTACAGGCTGATCCAACTTTGATGTAATGTCCTTAAAACAAGTCAAAATGAGGCTCAGTAGTGTGTGTGGCCTCCACGTGCCTGTATGACCTCCCTACAATGCATGTGCATGCTCCTGATGAGGTGGCGGACGGTCTCTTGAGGGATCTCCTCCCAGACCAAAGCATCTGCCAACTCCTGGACAGTCTGTGGTGCAACGTGACGTTGGTGGATAGAGCAAGACATGATGTCCCAGATGTGCTCAATTGGATTCAGGTCTGGGGAACGGGCGGGCCAGTCCATAGCATCAATGCCTTCGTCTTGCAGGAACTGCTGACACACTCCAGCCACATGAGGTCTAGCATTGTCTTGCATTAGGAGGAACCCAGGGCCAACCGCACCAGCATATGGTCTCACAAGGGGTCTGAGGATCTCATCTCGGTACCTAATGGAAGTCAGGCTACCTCTGGCGAGCACATGGAGGGCTGTGCGGCCCTCCAAAGAAATGCCACCCCACACCATTACTGACCCAATGCCAAACCGGTCATGCTGGAGGATGTTGCAGGCAGCAGAACATTCTCCACGGCGTCTCCAGACTCTGTCACATCTGTCACATGTGCTCAGTGTGAACCTGCTTTCATCTGTGAAGAGCACAGGGCGCCAGTGGCGAATTTGCCAATCTTGGTGTTTGGTGTTGTGTAAGCACAACCCCCACCTGTGGACATCGGGCCCTCATATCACCCTCATGTAGTCTGTTTCTGACCGTTTGAGCAGACACATGCACATTTGTGGCCTGATGGAGGTAATTTTGCAGGGCTCTGGCAGTGCTCCTCCTGTTCCTCCTTGCACAAAGGCAGAGGTATCGGTCCTGCTGCTGGGTTGTTGCCCTCCTACGGCCTCCTCCTCGTCTCCTGATGTACTGGCCTGTCTCCTGGTAGCGCCTCCATGCTCTGGACACTACGCTGACAGACACAGCAAACCTTCTTGCCACAGCTCGCATTGATGTGCCATCCTGGATAAGCTGCACTACCTGAGCCACTTGTGTGGGTTGTAGACTCCGTCTCATGCTACCACTAGAGTGAAAGCACCACCAGCATTCAAAAGTGACCAAAACATCAGCCAGGAAGCATAGGAACTGAGAAGTGGTCTGTGGTTACCACCTGCAGAACCACTCCTTTATTGGGGGTGTCTTGCTAATTGCCTATAATTTCCACCTGCTGTCTGTCCCATTTGCACAACAGCATGTGAAATTGATTGTCAGTTAGTGTTGCTTCCTAAGTGGACAGTTTGATTTCACAGAAGTGTGATTGACTTGGAGTTACATTGTGTTGTTTAAGTGTTCCCTTTATTTTTTTGAGCAGTGTAGTATTCAGTATATTGGGCAGACTAGATGGGCCAAATGGTTCTTATCTGCTGACACATTCTATGTTTCTATGTAAATGATTTATCTTTGTCTCATTTTTTACAGCACAGAAACCTGACATTTTAACAGGGGTGTGTAGACTTTTTATATCCACTGTATATATACTTTGTAATATGTACTTTTATCCTTGTTCTTATGATAATAATATTATTACTTAAGCTTCATTAGTATAATAACAAATAAGATCACCCTGTACAGACCCTCTACCTAATAGAGTGGCATTAGACTGCTAATATAGGACTGTTACATGACATGTATTCAAATGGTAGCAATATATGCTTTTTTAGAACATAACATCAGTTCTTTTATAGTTCGCTCCAAGCGAGTCCTTTTTTGTATCCTATATTGCTAAGAAACTTAAAGGGAACCTATCATGTGGATATTTGATTATAATCAAACTAATTATATACAATCATTAACTACTAAAAAGTGCCTAAGGCTACTTTCACACTTGCGTTCGGGGTTCCGCTTGTGAGTTCCGTTTGAAGGCTCTCACAAGCGGCCCCGAACGGATCCGTACAGCCCCAATGCATTCTGAGTGGATGCGGATCCGCTCAGAATGCATCAGTTTGGCACAGTTTGGCCTCCGTTCTGCTCAGCAGGCGGACACCCAAACGCAGCTTGCAGCGTTTTCGTGTCCGCCTGGCCGTGCGGAGCCAAACGGATCCGTCCAGACTTACAATGCAAGTCAATGGGGACGGATCCGTTTGACGTTGACACAATATGGTGCAATTGCAAACGGATCCGTCCCCCATTGACTTTCAATGTAAAGTCAGGAGTCCCTATTATACCATCGGATCTGAGTTTTCTCCAATCCGATAGTATATTTTAACTTGAAGCGTCCCCATCACCATGGGAACGCCTCTATGTTAGCCACCAATGAGTTAAAAACAGGGGGGAGGGGGGGCCGGCCGCACTGTCCACCAATGAGTTAAATATAGGGGAGGGAGGGAGGGGGGGCCGGCCGCACTGGCCACCAATGAGTTAAATACAGGGGAGGGAGGGGGGGGCCGCACTGGCCACCAATGAGTTAAATACAGGGGAGGGAGGGAGGGGGGGCCGGCCGCACTGGCCACCAATGAGTTAAATATAGGGGAGGGATGGAGGGGGCGCCGGCCGCACTGGCCACCAAGGAGTTAAATACAGGAGAGGGAGGGGGGGCCGCACTGGCCACCAATGAGTTAAATACAGGGGGGGAGGGGGTCTGCCCCCTGCTTCCTGGCAGCACCTGCCAGGCAGCAGGGGGCAGTCATGTACACAGTTCTTTTAGTATATTCTAACTTGAAGCGTCCCCATCACCATGGGAACGCCTCTGTGTTAGAATATACTGTGGGATCTGAATTTTCACGAAGTGAAAAATCAGATCTGAAAAAAACAGTTATGCAGACGGATCCGTTCTGAATGGATGCAAGCGTTTGCATTATAGGAGCGGATCCGTCTGTACAGACACCAGACGGATCCGCTCCTAACGCAAGTGTGAAAGTAGCCTTACTGGTGTGACAGATGGTTACCTCATAATATACGCACAAAGATGCCGCATGCTGCATGCTAATGAGCTGATTTGAGTCCGGCGTGATGTCATTGAGTCCAGCGTATATTTAATTCAGAGATATAGCCACTCCCATGCCCACCTGCTGCTGGTTCATATGGAAACAAACTGTCAATCAGCAGCAGGTAGGTGGGGAGAGTCAGGAGCTCATGAATATTCATGACTCATCATTATCAGCTGGAGCTTTTCAATACAAGATGTTGGCAGATTGACTGGGTCAATTAAAGAAAGTGACCCAGCATTTTGCTAAGAGAATCAATCACTTAGGCTGGGTTCACACGGGCGTTGCGGGAAAATGTGCGGGTGCGTTGCGGGAATACCCGCGATTTTTCCGCGCGAGTGCAAAACATTGTAATGCGTTTTGCACTTGCGTGAGAAAAATCGTGCATGTTTGGTACCCAAACCCGAACTTCTTCTCAGAAGTTCGGGCTTGGGATCGGTGTTCTGTAGATTGTATTATTTCCCCTTATAACATAGTTATAAGGGAAAATAATAGCATTCTGAATACAGACTGCATAGTAAACTAGCGCTGGAGGGGTTAAAATAAATAATAATAATAATTTAACTCACCTTAGTCCACTTGATCGCGTAGCCCGGCATCTCCTTCTGTCTCCTTTGCTGAACATGACTTGTGGTGAGCATTAATTACAGGTAAAGGACCTTTGGTGACGTCACTCCGGTCATCACATGATCCATCACCATGGTAAAAGATAATGTGATGACCGGAGTGACGTCACCAAAGGTCCTTTACCTGTAATTAATGCTCACCACAGGTCCTGTTCAGCAAAGGAGACAGAAGGAGATGCCGGGCCGCGATCAAGTGGACTAAGGTGAGTTAAATTATATATATATATTTTTTAACCCCTCCAGTGCTGTTTTACTATGCATTCTGTATTCAGAATGCTATTATTTTCCCTTATAACCAGAGGCGAGATTTCCTGTGAACGCGCGCACACAGGAGCGCGCGTTCACAGGAACCGAAGGTAAACGAGTGGATCTGCAGCCTGCCAGCGGCGATTTTTTTAACCTCTTAAAGGTATACTAGACGCTGTTTTAATAACAGCGTCTAATATACCTGCTACCTGGTCCTCTGGTGGTCCCTTTTGCTTGGATCGACCACCAGAGGACACAGGCAGCTCTGTAAGTAGCACCAATCACCACTACACTACACCCCCCCTGTCACTTATTAACCCCTTATTAACCCCTGATCACCCCATATAGACTCCCTGATCACCCCCCTGTCATTGATCACCCCCCTGTAAGGCTCCATTCAGACGTCCGGATGTGTTTCGCGGATCCGCAAAACACATACGGACGTCTGAATGGAGCCTTACAGGGGGGTGATCAATGACAGGGGGGTGATCAGGGAGTCTATATGGGGTGATCAGGGGTTAATAAGGGGTTAATAAGTGACAGGGGGGGGAGTGTAGTGTAGTGGTGTTTGGTGCTACTTTACAGAGCTGCCTGTGTCCTCTGGTGGTCGATCCAAGCAAAAGGGACCACCAGAGGACCAGGTAGCAGGTATATTAGACGCTGTTATCAAAACAGCGTCTAATATTCCTTTTTGGGGATAAAAAAAATCGCATCTACAGCCTGCCAGCGAATGATCGCCGCAGATCCACTCATTTACCTTCGGTTCCTGTGAACGCGCGCTCCTGTGAACGCGCCGGCGCGTCCAGGAGGAATAACAGGGCCGCCGCCAGGACGCAATCCTGCATACGGCGGTCCTGGGGTGGTTAAATTTGCCTCTTATCTAGGGCATAATAAAATGTAAAAAAAAAATTGAGGCTAAAAGGGGCTTTGAACTCAGAAAGCCTGGACATGGGGCAACAGCATTACCACTGAGCTACCAGCTTGCCTTGTATGAGCTTGGGATTTTTGTTCATCTATGTGATGTAGCTGTCACAGCCAGACAGCTGAGAAGCGCTCACAGGAGCTTCTCAGATCCTCCTCCTTGAATTTCTTTGTTTTGGTTTAGTTTCTCATCTCGTTAGTCTATCTCAGCTGTCATGCAGTTGGACTGATTGCTACCCTTTAAGTTCCTCCCCATAATGCAGTAGTGTGCGGCTGATACAACTTCCTGGAGTGTGTGTGCATGCTGTTCCCAGTTCCCAGTTCCCAGCTCCCAGTCCTCAGTCGTCTGCAAGATAAGTGCTGTTTATGTATTTATGATTTTGTCTTTTCTGGATCCAGGTGACCCTCCGTGTCAGTGTAGGGAGCCGGTGGTCGTGTCCCTTCACTATTGTAGGGTCTTCAGGTAATAGATAGCCGAGGAACGTGGATATGCGGCCATCCACCTTTGGGGTGTTCGCATAGGCTGAGCAGTGAGGGAGAGCGGCAGGTCTATTGCAGGGGTCTCCCTTTGTTCCTTAGTTGTGGATCCAGAGAGACAATGTTTATATGGTATTGTCTTGTTTTCTGTACACCATCCGTGACATTATCAGCCGCCAAAACCGTCTCAAGCATGGATCCGGTTTCACTTTTGGCTGAACGCTTTCAGGGTCTTTCTTTGGAGGTAGCTGATCTCCGTAAGACTTTTTCTCAGCTTCAGGTGACCGGTTCAGCTTGCGTTCATGGAGTTTGTGCTGAGCCTAAGATCTCGCTCCCGGATACGTTCTCCGGGGGTAGTGAGAATTTTGTGCGTTTTAGAGAGGCTTGCAAACTCCATTTTCGCCTTCTTCCCCATTCTTCTGGTGATGAAGAACGGAGGGTGGGGATCATTATATCGCTGCTCAGGGGTAACGCTCAGTCCTGGGCCTTTTCGCTGCCGGAGGGGGCACGGCCCCTTCGTTCAGTGGATGAATTCTTTTTAGCCCTGGGATTAGATATATAATGATCCGGATCGTATTGCTCTGGCTGAGTCTAGACTACGTCTGTTATGCCAGGGTAAACAATCCGCAGAGATATACTGTTCAGAATTTCGGAGATGGGCAGCAGATACGGGTTGGAATGATGCTGCACTTCGAAGTCAATTTTGCTATGGTCTTTCAGAGGGATTGAAAGATGCATTTGCCTTTCATGAAATACCTACCACCTTGGATTCTGCTATGTCTCAGGCTGTTCGTATTGACAGGCGTCTTAGAGAGAGAGGAGAGATCTCTCCTTCCTGTCATACTCAGTCCCGGGACAGTTTACCTCCGCACAGGGAGTATGATTGCCCTATTAATCTCATCCCAGGCGCCAAGCTGCCTAAATCTCGTTTATACAATCTTTCCCAACCTGAGAGGGTCGCTATGCGGGCTTATATCTCTGAGAGTCTGAGAAAAGGACACATACGACCCTCGAAGTCACCTGTTGCCGCTGGTTTTTTCTTTGTTAAGAAAAAAGATGGTTCTTTAAGACCTTGTCTGGATTTCAGGGAGCTGAACAGTATCACTATTCGTGATCCTTATCCGCTTCCTCTGATCCCGGACCTGTTTAACCAGGTTGTTGGGGCTAAAGTCTTTTCCAAATTAGACCTAAGAGGGGCATACAACCTGGTTAGGGTCAGAGAAGGAGACGAATGGAAGACGGCTTTCAATACCCCTGAGGGCCATTTTGAGAATTTGGTTATGCCTTTTGGTTTGATGAATGCCCCAGCCGTTTTTCAGCATTTCGTCAACAGCATTTTTTATCATTTAATGGGAAAATTTGTATTAGTGTATTTGGATGACATTTTGATTTTTTCTCCTGATTTCAAGACTCATAAGGAACACTTACGTCAGGTCTTGCTCATCCTGCGGGAGAATAAATTATACGCGAAACTGGAAAAATGTGTGTTTGCGGTTCCAGAAATCCAATTTCTGGGGTTTCTTGTCTCCGCTTCTGGTTTTCGCATGGACCCCGAGAAGGTCCGCGCTGTGCTTGAGTGGGAGCTTCCTGAGAATCAGAAGGCGCTGATGCGTTTTTTGGGCTTTGCCAATTATTACAGGAAATTTATTTTGAATTATTCCTCTGTTGTTAAACCACTCACTGATATGACCAGAAAGGGGGTAGATTTTTCTTCCTGGTCGGTAGAGGCGCGTAAGGCCTTTTCTAATATCAAGGAGAGTTTTGCTTCCGCTCCCATCCTAGTACAACCTGATATTTCGTTACCCTTCATAGTTGAGGTTGATGCTTCTGAGGTAGGGGTGGGTGCGGTCTTGTCTCAGGGTTCCTCTCCTGCCAAATGGCAACCATGTGCCTTTTTCTCAAAGAAACTCTCCTCCGCAGAGAGAAATTATGATGTGGGAGATAGGGAATTGTTGGCCATCAAGTTGGCTTTTGAGGAATGGCGCCATTGGCTAGAGGGAGCCAGACACCCTATTACCGTGTTTACTGACCATAAAAATCTGGCCTACTTGGAGTCAGCCAAGCGTCTGAACCAGAGACAGGCCAGATGGTCTTTGTTCTTTTCAAGGTTTAATTTTGTTGTTACGTTCCGCCCTGGGGTTAAGAATGTGAAGGCAGATGCCCTGTCACGTTGTTTTCCGGGAGGTGGGAATTTTGAAGACCCGGGTCCCATTTTGGCTGAAGGTGTGGTGGTCTCTGCTCTTTTTCCTGAATTGGAGGCAGAGGTGCAGGCAGCCCAGTCAGAAGTTCCTGATCTTTGTCCTCCTGGGAGGTTGTTTGTGCCTCTCGCTTTGAGACACAAGATTTTTAAAGAACACCACGACACGGTCCTTGCTGGGCACCCGGGGGCAAGAGCCACACTGGATCTCATCGCTCGGAGATTCTGGTGGCCTGCGCTTCGTAAGTCGGTTGAGGGTTTTGTGGCAGCTTGCGAGACTTGCGCTCGTGCCAAGGTCCCTCATTCACGGCCATCAGGTCCTCTCCTTCCTTTGCCCATTCCTTCCCGTCCTTGGACACATCTGTCCATGGACTTCATAACGGACTTGCCTCGTTCCTCGGGGAAGTCTGTGATTCTGGTGGTGGTGGACCGTTTTAGCAAAATGGTGCATTTTATCCCTTTTCCTGGTTTGCCCAATGCTAAGACGCTGGCGCAGGCATTTATTGACCACATTGTCAAATTGCATGGGATTCCTTCAGACATAGTCTCTGATAGGGGCACGCAGTTTGTTTCCAGATTCTGGAAGGCTTTCTGCTCTCGCTTGGGGGTTTGGTTGTCATTCACTTCTGCTTTCCATCCGCAGTCGAATGGCCAGACAGAGCGCGTCAATCTGAATCTGGAGACATATCTGCGCTGTTTTGTGGCGGAGAATCAAGAGGATTGGTGTTCTTTTTTGTCCCTTGCTGAGTTTGCTTTAAATAACCGTCGTCAGGAGTCCTCTGATAAGTCACCATTTTTTGGTGCATATGGGTTCCATCCGCAGTTTGGGACTTTCTCGGGAGAGGGCTCTTCTGGTTTGCCTGATGAGGACAGATTCTCCTCGTCTTTCTCATCTATTTGGCAAAAGATTCAGGATAATCTAAAGAGCATGAGTGAGAGATATAAGCGTGTGGCGGATAAGAGACGTGTGCCTGGTCCGGACCTGAATGTTGGTGATCTGGTGTGGTTGTCTACCAAGAATATCAAATTGAAGGTTCCCTCCTGGAAGTTGGGTCCTAGGTTTATTGGGCCTTACAAGATCCTGTCTGTCATCAATCCTGTTGCCTACCGTCTTGATCTTCCTCAGACTTGGAAGATCCATAATGTTTTTCATAAGTCCTTATTAAAACCTTATGTTCAACCTATTGTACCCTCGCCTTTGCCTCCTCCTCCGATTATGGTTGATGGAAATCTTGAATTTCAGGTCTCTAGGATTGTAGATTCTCGTCTTGTCCGCGGTTCCCTCCAGTACCTCGTTCATTGGGAGGGTTATGGTCCTGAGGAGAGGATGTGGGTCCCAGTGACGGACATTAAGGCCTCTCGTCTTATCAGGGCTTTCCATAGGTCCCATCCTGAGAAGGTGGGCTCTGAGTGTCCGGAGTCCACTCCTAGAGGGAGGGGTACTGTCACAGCCAGACAGCTGAGAAGCGCTCACAGGAGCTTCCCAGATCCTCCTCCTTGAATTTCTTTGTTTTGGTTTAGTTTCTCATCTCGTTAGTCTATCTCAGCTGTCATGCAGTTGGACTGATTGCTACCCTTTAAGTTCCTCCGCATAATGCAGTAGTGTGCGGCTGATACAACTTCCTGGAGTGTGTGTGCATGCTGTTCCCAGTTCCCAGTTCCCAGTCCTCAGTCGTCAGTCGTCTGCAAGATAAGTGCTGTTTATGTATTTATGATTTTGTCTTTTCTGGATCCAGGTGACCCTGACTCCCTCCGTGTCAGTGTAGGGAGCCGGTGGTCGTGTCCCTTCACTATTGTAGGGTCTTCAGGTAATAGATAGCCGAGGAACGTGGATATGCGGCCATCCACCTTTGGGGTGTTCGCATAGGCTGAGCAGTGAGGGAGAGCGGCAGGTCTATTGCAGGGGTCTCCCTTTGTTCCTTAGTTGTGGATCCAGAGAGACATTGTTTATATGGTATTGTCTTGTTTCCTGTACACCATCCGTGACAGTAGCATACAAAACCACAGTAAACCTAAAATCCTTTGTGTGATTTATTATACAAATACATAGTATATCTCTAACTCATTCTCACTTTGACCCTGACCTATGAATAGCATAAGTCAAACTCAGGTATCAGGGTCAGGTGTCAGAGTCAGGAGTCAGGTGTCAGGGTCAGGGGTCAGGTGTCAGGGTCAGGTGTCACATTGGCATTATTTTGATACTTAACTATGATATCGGACCATGTCCTAAAATGAACACTGTAGCACCGAACAGTTGTCAAAGCTCACCTTATCCAAAGCTCTCAGGAACTCAAACTGAGAGCATGGTAGGTTCAATTAAACCCTCATGCTAAATTTTGCTAATTAAAATCACCTGGGCCAAATGGGAGGAGTGCTTATACCAGAATAAAGAAAGGACAGATTGTCTATACATATGCAAAAAAAGAAAAAGAACTGGATCGTACATCCACATCCTATTTGGCCCATGGGCAGGATCAAAAAAAGATCTAAATAGTTGGCTTAGTAGCCCTACACTAGGATGCTATCGGTGTGGTAAATGAGCATTCTGTGACTACATTAGAAAAAGTAATTCCTTTAAGAGCAGTGTAAATGAAGTCAGCTATTCAGGATTTTATGAACTGTCGTATAATGGGAGTCATTTATTTGATCACATGCTGTTGTGGTCTCCAGTACGTGGGCAAGACAAGCAGGGAACTGCATCGACGTATTGGAGAACATATTGGGTACATCCGAAATGAAAGGGACACCACAGTTGCCAGACATGTAGCGGAATCACATGGTGACAAATCGAAATCGATCCACTTTGTTGGTGTTGAAAAGATTCTCCGCCCAATGAGAGGGGGGGATTGGGATAAAAAGATTCTGCAGAGGGAAGCTTGGTGGATCTTCAAACTGCAGACTGCGAATCCATGCGAACTAAACGAGCAGCTTAATTTTTGGCTGCCTTTTGTAGTCCTATCATCTTATATATACCCCCTGGTTTTGTTTGAAACATCAAATATATAATCATTGTATGAGGTTTAAATTGCAGACTGTGAATCTATGCGGACTAAATGAGCAGCTCAATTTTAGCTCCCTTTTGTGATTCCATCATCTAATATATAGAATGTGTCGGCAGATAAGAACCATTTCGCCCATCTAGTCTGCCCAATATACTGAGTACTATGGATTGCCCCTGGCCCTATCTTATATGAAGGATGGCCTTATGCCTATCCCATGCATGCTTAAACTCCTTCACTGTATTTGCAGCTACCACTTCTGCAGGAAGGCTATTCCATGCATCCACTACTCTCTCAGTAAAGTAATGCTTCCTGATATTACTTTTAAACCTTTGCCCCTCTAATTTAAAACTATGTCCTCTTGTAGCAGTTTTTCTTCTTTTAAATATTCTCTCCTCTTTTACCTTGTTGATTCCCTTTCCGTATTTAAAAGTTTCTATCATATCTCCTCTGTCTCGTCTTTCTTCCAAGCTATACATGTTAAGTTCCTTTAATCTTGGTCCCTGATCCTGGTAGGGGGCGTAGCGGCATGACGTGAGGACGCAGGCGTGCTGCGATCCCTCCCACCTCCCCCCCTTCTACCCGGCTCCATGTGCGCGGTCTCCCTGCATTTGCTATCCCCTGGTGTTCTTTCTAGCCGCGGCCCTGACTGTTGAGAGCGGGAGGCATGGGGGAGCACCCTTGGCTTGCTGACACGCGTGGAGCCCTGGCTGTAGTGGAGGAAGCTGGATGTCCGGACGGCATCGAAGGGGCGGAACTCTGAGCCAGCAGCAGGGTGGTCTGCGCTGTTGCTGCCGAAGCCTCCTGTGTTTGGCTGTTTACATTAGCCTGCTTGGATAGTGGAGACCCCGTGGAGAATGCGTATGTTTTACTTAAGCAGCGGGGTGCAGGTAGCTGAAGTGAGCACCGGGCGTCTTGTAGACACAGTATATTTTGTATCTGCACTGAACAACGCGGCTGGCCTGGGGCACGTGAGTAGCTTGAGGGGTGACCCCCTGTGCACCAGGTCTATGCAAATTGCAGGTCCGCAACACACTACGGACGTGTGAATGGAGCCTTAAATCAGAGGTGATCTGTATGTTCCAATTTACTGGAATGCGAAAATAACTAAAACACCTGCTCTGCTAACCCTCCCGGCTGATGAGCATACTATGAGTAACCATTAACTATCTGTGATATACACTCACCTAAAGAATTATTAGGAACACCATACTAATACGGTGTTGGACCCCCTTTTGCCTTCAGAACTGCCTTAATTCTACGTGGCATTGATTCAACAAGGTGCTGATAGCATTCTTTAGAAATGTTGGCCCATATTGATAGGATAGCATCTTGCAGTTGATGGAGATTTGAGGGATGCACATCCAGGGCACGAAGCTACCATTCCACAACATCTCAAAGATGCTCTATTGGGTTGAGATCTGGTGACTGTGGGGGCCATTTTAGTACAGTGAACTCATTGTCATGTTCAAGAAACCAATTTGAAATGATTCAAGCTTTGTGACATGGTGCATTATCCTGCTGGAAGTAGCCATCAGAGGATGGATACATGTTCTCATTCTGTTTACGCCAAATTCGGACTCTACCATTTGAATGTCTAAACAGAAATCGAGACTCATCAGACCAGGCAACATTTTTCCAGTCTTCAACAGTCCAATTTTGGTGAGCTCGTGCAAATTGTAGCCTCTTTTTCCTATTTGTAGTGGAGATGAGTGGTACCCGGTGGGGTCTTCTGCTGTTGTAGCCCATCCGCCTCAAGGTTGTGCGTGTTGTGGCTTCACAAATGCTTTGCTGTATACCTCGGTTGTAACGAGTGGTTATTTCAGTCAATGTTTCTCTTGTATCAGCTTGAATCAGTCGGCCCATTCTCCTCTGACCTCTAGCATCCACAAGGCATTTTTGCCCACAGGACTGCCGCATACTGGATGTTTTTCCCTTTTCACACCATTCTTTGTAAACCCTAGAAATGGTTGTGCGTGAAAATCCCAGTAACTGAGCAGATTGTGAAATACTCAGACCGGCCCGTCTGGCACCAACAACCATGCCACGCTCAAAATTGCTTAAATCACCTTTCTTTCCCATTCTGACATTCAGTTTGGAGTTCAGGAGATTGTCTTGACCAGGACCACCCCCCTAAATGCATTGAAGCAACTGCCATGTGATTGGTTGACTAGATAATTGCATTAATGAGAAATAGAACAGGTGTTCCTAATAATTCTTTAGGTGAGTGTATATGTCTGCCTGCTGGTTGCTCGTCATATATGCCTGTTGGATTGCTTGAACGTATGGCAGGGGATCTATCAGGAAATGATAACTAAAATCAGCACCTGTTAACATCTGATAATACCTGTCTTGCTAATCCTCTCTGCTTAATTAACACCGGCTGTTTAATATACTCACGCTATAGATTTGTATGGTCCTCGATTTGGATTCCGTGAGATTTGTGAAAGATGACCTCAATGTGTTAATGTTATGGAAGAATGGCAGGGAAATAATATAGAAAACTGAGCAACTACCTGACAGTACCTGATGTTATTTGTTCAACTAACCTTCCTGGCTGATGAACTTTTTCTCCTTAACCACTCATGTTATATACGTCTGCTGGACTACTAAGCTATATAATCTGCTGTTATTTTGCACGCTTTTCCTTTTGATCTCCTTGGCTGACGAAATTTGTCTGTTTAATTATTTATGTTATATATATCTGCAGGATTGCTATGTTATATAATCTGCTGGCACCCCATATGGTCTTCCGTGGTCCTGGTGTTGTTTTCCCTGTGCCCCTAGGAGTGTGGACAAAATTGGGGATCTGAGGAACAACTTAGATATATGTGACTGTTTTTTTTGTTTTTTTTTTAGGTTTAATAATATAATGCTAGCAAAGGTTCAAAATAGGAAGTCTCTGGGCGCAAGCGGAGGTAGCCCAATTTAAAAAATGGACAAATTTTTGAGATCACCACAATATAAGACTAGGACAAATCAGAAGGCTAATAGGGAGAATAAAGTTGACCCAACAGACCCACTAGACATAGAGGAAATCAGTGATAGAGAAGAGGGAAAGAGAGATAAGAATGTTTCAACAGATGAGAAGATTGAACTGGTGGATAAGAAGCTGACAGATACCGTATTTTTCGCCCCATAAGACGACCCTGCGTCTTATGGGGCGAATGCTTCCATTTTACATCGCAGACTGCGATGTATGAGCCGGGAGAGAGGTGGGGCTGGAGTCTGGAACTAGGGGCGGGGCCCGGTGCAGTCACTGTACTCTTACACCGGGCCCCGCCGCTCACCGCAGTATTTATAAACATTAATCCTTATCCTGTTAATAAGTTTAACTAACGCTGCGCTCTCCCCTGTTCCCCTGTATCCCCTGTATCCGTACAGCACTTACGAACAAGCTTCCATAGCAGGCAGAGCGGATGGCAGCAGTAACGTCACTCACTGACGTTGAGCGCCTGCTCCTCCCACTTTATGAATGAAGCAAGCGGAGCAGGCGCGCGACGTCAGTGAGTGACGTTACTGCTGCCTTCCGCTCTGCCTGCTATGGAAGCTTGCTCGTAAGTGCTGTACTGATACAGGGGAACAGGGGAGAGCGCAGCTTTAGTTAAACTTATTAACAGGATAAGGATTAATGTTTATAAATACTGCGGTGAGCAGAGGGCCGGTGTATTGGGGGATACTGTTATTAGAGGTTTCTGTGGATGACATATAGCAGTGTCATCCACAGATCCCCCCCATAACCGTGCCATCCACAGATCCCCCACCCCATAACAATGCCATCCACAGATCCCCCACCCCATAACAATGCCATCCATAGATGCCCCATAACAGTGCCATCCACAGATCCCCCATAAACAGTGCGTCATCCACAGATCCCCCATAATAGTGTCATGCACAGACCACCATTAATTCAAAACCCACCAAAAGCACACCTTTTGGTTAAAAAATTTTTTTTTCTTATTTTCCTCCTCAAAAACCTAGGTGCGTCTTATAGGTCGGTGCGTCTTATAGGGCGAAAAATATGGTATCCTGAATGCGGTTCAGCAATCGAACCAAGCATTGGGAGATCTGTCGGTTAAAATTTCCAATATTCAGACGGATCTGTCTGTGATTAAAGATGAGATGAATAAAGTACGGGAGACAGCGAAAGATCTTCAATTTTTTTTACAAAAGAGCTAAAGAGAAAGATGGATGGGATTAAAAATAGAATGGGGGTGATGGAAATAGAAAATAAATCATTACAGGAAAGAGTCACTGAAATGGAGGACAGATCTCGCAGAACAAATATACGTCTGGTTGGGTTCCCTGAAGGGTCTGAAAAGGAAGACTCGACAGGGTTTATTCAGCAATGGCTATTAGAAATGTTTGGTGCGGATCGACTGTCTATGGGGTTTTTGGTGGAGAGAGCCCACCGATACCAAATAAACAGTTACCGGTAGGGAGCCTTCCAAGAGCAATTTTGGTTAAAATGATAAATGTTCGGGACAGGGATAATATAATGAAAAGTTAAATAATTTTACCTCCCCTAGAATATAATGGAAGGGAAATAGGAATATACCCAGACTATTCAAGGGCGACACAGGCTAAACGTCGTGAATTTATAGAGGTTAAGAAGAGAATGGCGGTAGCCAAGATTAAATACTCTCTGTTTTATCCTACGAAATTGCGAGTGATATACCAGGACCAAGCTTATTTTTTTTACCCAACCAGAGGAGGTGCGGGAATGGTTGGATGGTAGGGGGATAGTTCCTTGATGTTAGAAGCAATGTTATATCTAACGGGGGCTGAGGGGGGGTGAGGAGGTGGAAAGGAAGGGTGAAGTGTAAGAGGTTAGTGAACCAGTCGGTTCATTTGACCAAGAGGAGGTGGGTGGGTGATGGGATGGGGTGGGAGGGTAGATTGGGTCTTGGTGGTCATTATGGGGTGCTCTCTCTTTCTCCCCCCTCCCCTTCCCCCATCACGGTGGGTGCGGCAGATGCAGTGCTGAGTGTGAAGATACATGAATAGAATATTTATGTGAAATGTACGGGGGATGGCCGAGAAAGTGAAACGGGTGGTTATGTTTGACGTAGTGGCGAGACATCTTATCGCGATTATATGTCTCCTTGAAACTCATCTTACATATGAGAATATCAGTATTGCAAAAAGGAAATGGGCAAAATATGACTACCATGCTTGCTGCTCGGCCTATGTCCACAGGAGTGTGGATTATATTCCAATTGTCCACAGAATTGACAAAGAAGGTAGATTTGTATTTTTGCATTGTCAGTTAAACGGTACTGTTTGCATATTGGCATTTGTGTATGTTCCCCCACCATTTTCCATATGTGTCCTGTCATTCCTGGCGGACTTTATTGGTTCTAGAGCAAGGTGCCTGGATTTGGTAACCGGGGACTTTAACGATGTAATGAACCTAGAGGAAGATAGATTTTCCAAGGAACATGTATATAAAGCAAATAAAGATAAATTAACACCGTTAAGAAGGGTCTGCCGGGAAATGGCATTGACAGACATTTGGCGATATTTGTACGGCGAAAAAAGAGTATTTTCATCTTTTAGTCGATCAAACACAGCGATGTCCAGAATAGATCTTGCATTAGCTAACCTTGACTTTTTAGATATGGTAAAAATGAAGTATGAAACACATTCGATCTCCGACCACTCTCCAATAGTAATAACGACGAAAATGGGGCATTATAAGAAGAAAACTAGAAGCTTCAGATTAAACCCCCATTGGATTAAGTTGATTAAGGATCAGGAAAATATAACAAATGAGATCCGGGAATTTTGGCTATTGAATGCACCTATGCAGTTTGTATGGGATTCTTTTAAAGCTTTTCTGCGTGGAGTTTATATAGCCAAAGTTAACTGAAAAAATAAATAAATGAATATGCAGCAAAAGAACTCGCGCTAAAAAGAAAGGTCCAGTACCTACAGGGAGAGATAGTTAATAATACGAACTCTGTGGCACAATCACAGTTTGAAGAAGCTAGACTGGAGTATAAAAATTATTTACTAGAAAAAGCACAACATAGTTTTTTTTTTACAGGAGCCAAATATTTCTCTCAGGGAGGGAAACCTGGAAATCTTTAATCATCTTTGATCCAAAACCCAAAAAATATTAAAAGAATAAAAAATATCAGATTGGAGAATGGGGTGGTTACTACGTGCCTGGAGGAGATTGAGCAAGAGTTCGTTAAGTTTTATAAAATCTTATATATAAATAACAACAAACAGCAGGATGGAGACGTTGAAAAGTTCTTGGAGAACATTAATCTCCCTAAATTAACAGAGGAGGAATGTAAAATATTAAATCGGCCTATATTTTTAAAGGAACTATCTGAGGTTGTCAAGACTATCCGGGGAAACTCTTCTCCAGGGACTGACAGGCTTCCGTTTAAAATCTTTCGCCAGTATGGAGATATAATTTTGCCAATGTTACTACAGGTCCTAAATAAAACCAGAAATCAGACTGGTGAACTCCCTTCATCTTTATCTGAAGCTGTGATCACACTTATTTAAAAAAAGGGTAAGGATGAAAGACAGATAGGGGCATATCGCTCTATCTCTCTGTTAAATACAGACTACAAAATCTGTGCAAAAGTATTCGCTAATAGATTAAAGGGAGTTATTGACAGGTTAATTCATCCAGATCATACTGGGTTCATACCCAAGAGATTGGTACAATCCAGCATACGTAGAGCTTTTTTGAATATGCAGGTTGAGGAGGGGGGAGGTTCCTGCTCCATCCTGTCATTAGACGCTGAGAAGGCGTTTGACAGGGTGGAGTGGGAATACCTCTGGAAAGTAATGTACAGGATGAATCTGGGCCAATACTTTATTAAGTGGGTGCAGATTCTATATAATCATCCTAAAGCTAGAATAAATATTAATGGAGTATGGTCTGAGCAAATAGAGCTACATAGAGGAACAAGACAGGACTGTCCCCTTTTCCCTTTATTGTTTGCTGTATTTATAGAACCGCTGGCAGCTAAAATTAGATCGGATGAAAGGATTAAAGGTTTTGGTATGAAGGGGACCTCCGATAAGATAAGTATGTATGCAGATGATATTTTAATCTTTTTGGAGAATCCAACATCTCAGCTGTCTCATCTTATGGAATTAATAAATAAGTTTAGTGATATCTCGGATGTAAAATCAATTGGGCCAAATCAGTGTTGCTACCACTTGATCAGGCATCCCTACCGAACCCTGTGGAAATCAGGGTATTAAAACCTACAGACTCCTTTGAATATTTGGTTGTAAAGATGAGTGCAAGCATCTTAGACTTTACGAAATTAAACATCTCTCTTTTGCTGATTAGATGTAAAAGCAAAATAAGTGTTTGGCAGAAGTTATTGACAGGACAAGCAGATAGAATTGCACTAATAAAAATTGTGTTACTTCCCCAGATTTTGTATATTTTGGCGGCTTGTCCAGTTTGGATAGAGGATTGTTTCTTGAACAACCTGGAACGGCTGCTTAATGACTTAATCTGGGGAAGAAAAAGGGTAAAACTAAAGCAAAAATACCTTTGGTTAGCGGAAGAGGACGGAGGGCTTTCGGTTCCCTTTTTCCAGGGATATTATTTAGCCTCTCAAGTTCAATGGTTAAAATCTGGGGGAAACAATATACCGTATTTTTCGCCCTATAAGACGCAGCGGCCCATAAGACGCACCTAGGTTTTTGGGGAGGAAAATAAGAAAAAAAATATTTTTAACCAAAAGGTGTGCTTTTGGTGGGTTTGGAACTAATGGTGGTCTGTGGATGGCAAAATTACTGGGGATCTGTGGATGACGGACACTGTTATGGGGGGATCCGTGGATGACGGACACTGTTATGGGGGGATCTGTGGATAACGGACACTGTTATGGGGGGATCTGTGGATGATGGACACTGTTATGGGGGATCAGTGGATGATGGACACTGTTATGGGGGGATCTGTGGATGACGGACACTGTTATGGGGGGATCTGTGGATGACGGACACTGTTATGGGGGGGATCTGTGGATGACGGACACTGTTACAGGGGGATCTGTGGCTGGCACTGTTACAGAGGGGATCTGTGGCTGGCACTGTTACAGGGGGGATCTGTGGCTGGCACTGTTACATGTTGTAATGACCGACGTCACGCACAGGGAGGATAAAAGGGAAAGCCCTGCCCAAGGGAGAGGGAAAGGTGGTGACCCCTAACTCACCTTGCGGCTGGCACCTGACTGCCCTGACATCCCTAGACGGGTTCCTCACCCGTGCGGCGATCACGTGCCTAAACCCTGGCTTTCCCTAAAATGAGCCCTAGATAGTGAACGGGCCGGTGGGATCGCTAGTCCGCACCACTATCACTAAGAGGGAAACACCAGGGAGAGGACAGACAAAACAGACAAACACATACACCCAGGTGGGCGATCACAATAGACCACAAAGGTCCAACAGGGATCCGGAGGGTAGCGTTCTGGACCAACTACCAGAGAACGCAGCAACACAGCTCCAGAAGGTCAGAATAGATGTCCAGGCAGGAAGTTCTATCTCTGGCAACCAGAGAAGTGTGAGAGAGGAATATAAGGAGGTTTGGGAGTGCTGGACAAGGAACAGCTGAGGAGAAGGAGCTACGGATCCCTGAGTGAGCCAAAAGGGTTTGCAAAGCAAACCCAGAAAGCTACCATAAGGAAAACAGCCCTATCTTAAATAGAGCGTGCAGCCAACCGCTGCAACTTCCTGACCCCGGGTATAACGGAGTCAGGAGTGGTTCTCAATACCCTCGTGACACATGTGCCATCCACAGACCCCCCACCCCATAACAGTGCCATCCACAGACCCCCACTCCTTAACTGTGCCATCCACGGATGTTATCCACAGATCCCCCCCCTTCACCCGCCGCCGCTCCAGTGCTGCACAAATATAAAATGTCTTGTTCAATTAAAAGTTATTAAACATGCCCCCTCACTCCTAATAGTACCGTACATCCTAATAGCTTATGTACAATGCCGGCAGGCAGGCCGGGCGGCCGGCGCGTCACTCACTGACGTCACTTGCCTGCGCCGCCTGCTTCATTCATAAAGTAGATGGCGCAGGCACGTGACATCAGGGAGTTACGCTGCCGCCCGCTCGGCCTGCCTGCCGGCATTGTACAGAAGCTATTAGGATGTACGGTACTATTTGGAGTTGGGGGGGCATGTTTAATAACTTTTAATTGAATAAGACATTTTATATTTGTGCAGCACTGAAGCGGCGGGGCTATAGTACAGTGACTGCACCGCCCCGCCGCAATTGCCGGCCCACAGCTCCTCCTTCTAGTCCCTCCCCCGCTCGCTCGTACATCGCAAACTGCGATGTTAAACTGTCAGCATTCGCCCCATAAGACGCAGGGGCATTTTCCCCCATTTTTTGGGGGGGGAAAGTGCGTCTTATGGGGCGAAAAATACGGTAATACCTGGAAAGGGGCTTTAACGGCCCAAAATATAATATATTTAGCATATTAGAGACAGGATTTATTAAAAACAAAGGGAAAAAGTGCCCAATATGTTGAATGGTTGACTTGGCTTGGGGAAAAATTTAAAGAATACTGAGAATTTTGAATACTTCACATTTTTCACCTTTGTGGTGTAATAGCAATATGAGTGAATTCCAACTAATAACAGAATATAAGTACTGGGTAAAGTATGGTATTATTTATGTATCATAGTTAAGAATGGGAAAATAAGAGCACTAAAAAAGTTATGCCCGGGAATGAATTTAGATCCAATGAGTCGGTCCGGTATCACCAACTAAAACACGCTTTTGAAGCTACACAAAATAGGGAATATTTTAATATAATAAAACATGAGTTTACGGATTTTTGTTATCAATGGATGACAACCAGGATCACTATTTCTCAGGTGTATAGGATAATAAGGATGGGGTTGGGTAAAATAGTAAAGTTTAATAGTGAGGAAAAATGGGCAAAGGATATAGGGTTAAACACATTAGAATGGGGGAATATATATAAAATATAAAAAGGGCAACGATTTCTAGTAATTTTTGGATAATTTATTTTAACATTATCCATAGAATATACATGACTCCATTATTGCTAAGTAAGATCTATAAAGAACGAAAATCAAACTGTTGGAAATGTAAAGAGGCGGCCGACTATATGCATCTGATATAGAGCTGTTCAAAAATGCAAGCTTTTTGGAGAGAGGTCTTTGATCATTTAAGTGCAGAGTCCCTAGTATCCCTCCCACTGAAACCGGAAGTGGCTGTCCTGGGTAGTATCCCATTATCAATCAGAGAAAAAGGGTTTGGGTAAGAGGCCTTAAGGCTGGGTTCAGACCTGAGCGTATTTTATATGCACGTTTAACGCACATTTTTGACGCGCGTTTTTATGCGCGTTTTTTGCAATAGTAAACGCGCATTTGACGCGCGTTTGTGTGATTGACTGCAGTGTCCTATGGCCACAAACGCGCGTCAAAACGCCCCAAAGAAGCTCAAGAACTTGTTTGAGCGTAGGGCGTTTTTCAGCGCGTTCAAACGCGCTGTAAAACGCTCAAGTGAGAACCAGGGCCATAGGGAAGCATTGGTTTTCATGTGTTGAGCGTTTTACAGCGCGTTTGAACGCGCTGTAAAACGCTCAAGTGTGAACCCAGCCTAAGGCTCAATTCACACCTGAGCGTTTTACAGCGCGTTCCTACGCGCTGTAAAACGCTCAACAAGGAGAAACCAATGCTTCCCTATGGGAATGGTTCTCACCTGGGCGTTTTACAGCGCGTACGATCGCGCTGTAAAACGCCCGACGCTCACACAAGTACAGGAGCGTTTTTTTGGGCGCTTGTCGCGCGTTCCCGTACATAGACTTTCGGGAACGCGCGACACTGTGTGCACACTTGTCTCTGTATGCGCGCTTGTAAACGTCCGTACAATCGCGCATACAGAGCGCTCCTTTCAGAACGCTCAGGTGTGAATTGAGCCTAAGAGTTATTATCGCAAGAGAGTGGGGTTCTAAAAGAGCACTCAATATCATCGAGTGGAAAAACTTATTGGTAAAGATTGAGAGGTTTGAGGATTATGCACTAAGTAGTACAATCAAATGGGCGGTGCCGTTGCCTGGCTGGGGGGGGGAGGGGAGAGAGAGAGAGAGAGATGGAAAATATTGCGGCGCTCATTGAGACGACCATCATTGGGTGGGGGGGGGGGTGATTTGGGGGATAAGTTAATTTGAATTGACAATGAGAGGTCTGAGTATAAGTAGTATGGAGTTTAGAGGGGAGTATGATAGTCCCTTACCATTTTTGTACTGTTTTTGTTTATAATAATTTATAATTTATTGTAATGATTGTCTTTGTAGTCACCAAAGTCTGGTGAACTCAGACTTTGTATTGTCAAATTGCTTTTAATTTTGTATTAAAAAGAGGGTTCGTCCCTGCAAGAGAAACCTTTTGGATTCTGAGTTTTGGCACTACTAGTCCTCATGGATAGAGTTGAGCGAACACCTGGATGTTCGGGTTCGAGAAGTTCGGCCGAACTTCCCGGAAATGTTCGGGTTCGGGATCCGAACCCGACCCGAACTTCATCCCGAACCCGAACCCCATTGAAGTCAATGGGGACCCGAACTTTTGGGCACTAAAAAGGCTGTAAAACAGCCCAGGAAAGAGCTAGAGGGCTGCAAAAGGCAGCAACATGTAGGTAAATCCCCTGCAAACAAATGTGGATAGGGAAATGAATTAAAATAAAAATAAAAAAAATAAAAATTAACCAATATCAATTGGACAGAGGTCCCATAGCAGAGAATCTGGCCTTATGTCAGCGCAGAATCTGTCTTCATGTCATAGCAGAGAATCAGGCTTCGCTTCACCCACCACTGGAACAGGCCACTGTCACATATTTAGGCCCCGGCACCCAGACAGAGGAGAGAGGACCCGTAACAGAGAATCTGGCCTTATGTCAGCACAGAATCTGTCTTCATGTCATAGCAGAGAATCAGGCTTCACGTCACCCACCACTGGAACAGGCCACTGTCACATATTTAGGCCCCGGCACCCAGACAGAGGAGAGAGGTCCCGTAACAGAGAATATGGCCTTATGTCAGCGCAGAATCAGTCTTCATGTCATAGCAGAGAATCAGGCTTCACGTCACCCACCACTGGAACAGGCCACTGTCACATATTTAGGCCCCGGCACCCAGACAGAGGAGAGAGGTCCCGTAACAGAGAATCTGGCCTCATGTCAGCGCAGAATCAGTCTTCATGTCATAGCAGAGAATCAGGCTTCACGTCACCCACCACTGGAACAGGCCACTGTCACATATTTAGGCCCCGGCACCCAGACAGAGGAGAGAGGTCCCGTAATAGAGAATCTGGCCTTATGTCAGCGCAGAATCTGTCTTCATGTCATAGCAGAGAATCAGGCTTCACGTCACCCACCACTGGAACAGGCCACTGTCACATATTTAGGCCCCGGCACCCAGACAGAGGAGAGAGGTCCCGTAACAGAGAATCTGGCCTTATGTCAGCACAGAATCTGTCTTCATGTCATAGCAGAGAATCAGGCTTCACGTCACCCACCACTGGAACAGGCCACTGTCACATATTTAGGCTCCGGCACCCAGACAGAGGAGAGAGGTCCCGTAACAGAGAATCTGGCCTTATGTCAGCGCAGAATCAGTCTTCATGTCATAGCAGAGAATCAGGCTTCACGTCACCCACCCACTGGAAAAGGCCACTGTCACATATTTAGGCCCAGGCACCCAGACAGAGGAGAGAGGTCCCGTAACAGAGAATCTGGCCTTATGTCAGCACAGAATCTGTCTTCATGTCATAGCAGAGAATCAGGCTTCACGTCACCCACCACTGGAACAGGCCACTGTCACATATTTAGGCCCCGGCACCCAGACAGAGGAGAGAGGTCCCGTAACAGAGAATCTGGCCTTATGTCAGCGCAGAATCAGTCTTCATGTCATAGCAGAGAATCAGGCTTCAGGTCACCCACCCACTGGAACAGGCCACTGTCACACATTTAGGCCCCGCCACCCAGGCAGAGGAGAGAGGTCCCGTAACAGAGAATCTGGACTTATGTCAGCACAGAATCTGTCTTCATGTCATAGCAGAGAATCAGGCTTCACGTCACCCACCACTGGAACAGGCCACTGTCACATATTTAGGCCCAGGCACCCAGGCAGAGGAGAGAGGTCCCGTAACAGAGAATCTGGCCTTATGTCAGCGCAGAATCTGTCTTCATGTCATAGCAGAGAATCAGGCTTCACGTCACCCACCACTGGAACAGGCCACTGTCACATATTTAGGCCCCGGCACCCAGACAGAGGAGAGAGGTCCCGTAACAGAGAATCTGGCCTTATGTCAGCACAGAATCTGTCTTCATGTCATAGCAGAGAATCAGGCTTCACGTCACCCACCACTGGAACAGGCCACTGTCACATATTTAGGCTCCGGCACCCAGACAGAGGAGAGAGGTCCCGTAACAGAGAATCTGGCCTTATGTCAGCGCAGAATCAGTCTTCATGTCATAGCAGAGAATCAGGCTTCACGTCACCCACCCACTGGAAAAGGCCACTGTCACATATTTAGGCCCAGGCACCCAGACAGAGGAGAGAGGTCCCGTAACAGAGAATCTGGCCTTATGTCAGCACAGAATCTGTCTTCATGTCATAGCAGAGAATCAGGCTTCACGTCACCCACCACTGGAACAGGCCACTGTCACATATTTAGGCCCCGGCACCCAGACAGAGGAGAGAGGTCCCGTAACAGAGAATCTGGCCTTATGTCAGCGCAGAATCAGTCTTCATGTCATAGCAGAGAATCAGGCTTCAGGTCACCCACCCACTGGAACAGGCCACTGTCACACATTTAGGCCCCGCCACCCAGGCAGAGGAGAGAGGTCCCGTAACAGAGAATCTGGCCTTATGTCAGCACAGAATCTGTCTTCATGTCATAGCAGAGAATCAGGCTTCACGTCACCCACCACTGGAACAGGCCACTGTCACATATTTAGGCCCAGGCACCCAGGCAGAGGAGAGAGGTCCCGTAACAGAGAATCTGGCCTTATGTCAGCGCAGAATCTGTCTTCATGTCATAGCAGAGAATCAGGCTTCACGTCACCCACCACTGGAACAGGCCACTGTCACACATTTAGACCCCGGCACCCAGGCAGAGGAGAGGTTCATTCAACTTTGGGTTGCCCCGCAATATAATGGTAAAATGAAAATAAAAATAGTATTGAATGAGGAAGTGCCCTGGAGTAGAATAATATATTGTTAAGGGGAGGTAGTTAATATGTAATCTGCACAAGGGATGGACAGGTCCTGTGGGATCCATGCCTGGTTCATTTTTATGAACGTCAGCTTGTCCACATTGGCTGTAGACAGGCGGCTGCGTTTGTCTGTAATGACGCCCCCTGCCGTGCTGAATACACGTTCAGACAAAACGCTGGCCGCCGGGCAGGCCAGCACCTCCAAGGCATAAAAGGCTAGCTCTGGCCACGTTGACAATTTGGAGACCTAGAAGTTGAATGGGGCCGAACCATCAGTCAGTACGTGGAGGGGTGTGCACAGGTACTGTTCCACCATGTTAGTGAAATGTTGCCTCCTGCTAACACGTTCCGTATCAGGTGGTGGTGCAGTTAGCTGTGGCGTGGTGACAAAACTTTTCCACATCTCTGCCATGCTAACCCTGCCCTCAGAGGAGCTGGCCATGACACAGCTGCGTTGGCGACCTCTTGCTCCTCCTCTGCCTTCGCTTTGGGCTTCCACTGGTTCCCCTGTGACATTTGGGAATGCTCTCAGTAGCGCGTCTACCAACGTGCGCTTGTACTCGCGCATCTTCCTATCACGCTCCAGTGTAGGAAGTAAGGTGGGCACATTGTCTTTGTACCGTGGATCCAGCAGGGTGGCAACCCAGTAGTCCGCACACGTTAAAATGTGGGCAACTCTGCTGTCGTTGCGCAGGCACTGCAGCATGTAGTCGCTCATGTGTGCCAGGCTGCCCAGAGGTAAGGACAAGCTGTCCTCTGTGGGAGGCGTATCGTCATCGTCCTGTGTTTCCCCCCAGCCACGCACCAGTGATGGGCCCGAGCTGCTTTGGGTGCCACACCGCTGTGAACATGCTTCATCCTCATCCTCCTCCACCTCCTCCTCATCCTCGTCCTCCTCGTCCTCCAGTAGTGGGCCCTGTCTGGCCACATTTGTACCTGGCCTCTGGTGTTGCAAAAAACCTCCCTCTGAGTCACTTCGAAGAGACTGGCCTGAAAGTGCTAAAAATGACCCCTCTTCCTCCTCTTCCTCCTGGGCCACCTCCTCTTCCATCATCGCCCTAAGTGTTTTCTCAAGGAGACATATAAGTGGTAATGTAACGCTGATAACAGCATCATCGCCACTGGCCATGTTGGTGGAGTACTCGAAACAGCGCAACAGGGCACACAGGTCTCACATGGAGGCCCAGTCATTGGTGGTGAAGTGGGTCTGATCCGCAGTGCGACTGACCCGTGCGTGCTGCAGCTGAAACTCCACTATGGCCTGCTGCTGCTCGCACAGTCTGTCCAGCATATGCAAGGTGGAGTTCCACCTGGTGGGCACGTCGCATATGAGGCGGTGAGCGGGAAGGCCGAAGTTACGCTGTAGCGCAGACAGGCGAGCAGCGGCAGGGTGTGAACGCCGGAAGCGCGAACAGACGGCCCGCACTTTATGCAGCAGCTCTGACATGTCGGGGTAGTTGCGAATGAACTTCTGCACCAGCAAATTCAGCACATGCGCCAGGCAAGGGATGTGCTTCAAACCGGCTAGTCCCAGAGCTGCAACGAGATTTCACCCATTATCGTATCTGTGGTTAGGTGGACCTTGCCACAGATGGCGTTGCGCAGTGCACACTTGATTTTATCCGACACTTGGTTGTGCATGGAAGGCACGGCTCTCTTGGAGAAGTAGTGCCGGCTGGGAACAACATACTGTGGGACAGCAAGCGACATGAGCTGTTTGAAGCTGTGTGTGTCCACCAGCCTAAATGACAGCATTTCATAGGCCAGTAGTTTAGAAATGCTGGCATTCAGGGCCAGGGATCGAGGGTGGCTAGGTGGGAATTTACGCTTTCTCTCAAATGTTTGTGAGATGGAGAGCTGAACGCTGCCGTGTGACATGGTTGAGATGCTTGGTGACGCAGGTGGTGGTGTTGGTGGTACATCCCATGTTTGCTGGGCGGCAGGTGCCAACGTTCCTCCAGAGGCGGAGGAAGAGGCCGAGGCGGCGGCAGCAGCAGAAGAGGCCGAGGCGGCGGCAGCAGCAGAAGAGGTAGCAGGGGCAGGTGCCTGGTCATGCAGGTTGTGCTAAGGTTCAGAACGTTAATGCCTCGTTTCAGGCTCTGATGGCACAGCGTGCAAACCACTCGTGTCTTGTCGTCAGCACATTGTTTGAAGAAGTGCCATGCCAGGGAACTCCTTGAAGCTGCCTTTGGGGTGCTCGGTCCCAGATGGCGGCGGTCAGTAGCAGGCGGAGTCTCTTGGCGGCGGGTGTTCTGATTTTGCCCACTGCTCCCTCTTTTGCTACGCTGTTGGCTCGGTCTCACCACTGCCTCTTCCTCCGAACTCTGAAAGTCAGTGGGACGACCTTCATTCCATGTGGGGTCTAGGACCTCATCGTCCCCTGCATCGTCTTCCACCCAGTCTTGACCCCTGACCTCCTGTTCAGTCTGCACACTGCAGAAAGACGCAGCAGTTGGCACCTGTGTTTCGTCATCATCAGAGACGTGCTGAGGTGGTATTCCCATGTCCTCATCATCAGGAAAAATAAGTGGTTGTGCGTTAGTGCATTCTATCTCTTCCACCCCTGGGGAAGGGCTAGGTGGATGCCCTTGGGAAACCCTGGCAGCAGAGTCTTCAAACAGCATAAGAGACTGCTGCATAACTTGAGGCTCAGACAGTTTCCCTGATATGCATGGGGGTGATGTGACAGACCAATGGGCTTGGTTTTCATGCGCCATCTGTGCGCTTTCTGCAGAAGACTGGGTGGGAGATAATGTGAACGTGCTGGATCCACTGTCGGCCACCCAATTGACTAATGCCTGTACCTGCTCAGGCCTTACCATCCTTAGAACGGCATTGGGCCCCACCAAATATCGCTGTAAATTCTGCTGGCTACTGGGACCTGAGGTAGTTGGTTCACTAGGACGTGTGGCTGTGGCAGAACGGCCACGTCCTCTCCCAGCACCACAGGGTCCACTAACACCACCACGACCATGTCCACGTCCGCGTCCCTTATTAGATGTTTTCCTCATTGTTCCCGTTCACCACAATTTTGAGAATGGCAAATTTGGGAATAGTTTTTCAACCCAGAACAAAAAGTGTGCTTTTACGGTCACTACAAATAACTTGACCAGCTAAAACAGTACAGATTTGGTTGAATAGAAATGTGAGGCCTGTTTTTTTTTGCGCTGTGTGACAGGTATAGGTTTAATCCCAGAATTAGACTTGTATCTGCACGGTAGCGTGTGTGTTAAGTTTT
Organism: Bufo bufo; assembly: GCF_905171765.1. Taxonomy (NCBI): domain Eukaryota; kingdom Metazoa; phylum Chordata; class Amphibia; order Anura; family Bufonidae; genus Bufo; species Bufo bufo. Next base: position 394,221,736 of record NC_053389.1, on the reverse strand, counting down.
TCTGAATGACACTATCTGCACCTTCAATGTAAGATATCCTTTTTGGGATATATTTCAAGTAGGCCTCATATAGCAGAAACTAGTTATTTTGAGAATGGCAAATTTGGGAATAGTTTTTAAACCCAGAACAAAAAGTGTGCTTTTACGGTCACTACAAATAACTTGACCAGCTAAAACAGTACAGATTTGGTTGAATAGAAATGTGAGGCCTGTTTTTTTTTGCGCTGTGTGACAGGTATAGGTTTAATCACAGAATTAGACTTGTATCTGCACGGTAGCGTGTGTTTTAAGTTTTTCTGAATGACACTATCAGCACCTTCAATGTAAGATATCCTTTTTGGGATAGATTTCAAGTAGGCCTCATATAGCAGAAACTAGTTATTTAGAGAATGGCAAATTTGGGAATAGTTTTTCAACCCAGAACAAAAAGTGTGCTTTTACGGTCACTACAAATAACTTGACCAGCTAAAACAGTACAGATTTGGTTGAATAGAAATGTGAGGCCTGTTTTTTTTTGCGCTGTGTGACAGGTATAGGTTTAATCACAGAATTAGACTTGTATCTGCACGGTAGCGTGTGTGTTAAGTTTTTCTGAATGACACTCAGCACCTTGAATGTAAGATATCCTTTTTGGGATAGATTTCAAGTAGGCCTCATATAGCAGAAACTAGTTATTTTGAGAATGGCAAATTTGGGAATAGTTTTTCAACCAAGAACAAAAAGTGTGCTTTTACGGTCACTACAAATAACTTGACCAGCTAAAACAGTACAGATTTGGTTGAATAGAAATGTGAGGCCTGTTTTTTTTTGCGCTGTGTGACAGGTATAGGTTTAATCACAGAATTAGACTTGTATCTGCACGGTAGCGTGTGTGTTAAGTTTTTCTGAATGACACTATAAGCACCTTGAATGTAAGATATCCTTTTTGGGATAGATTTCAAGTAGGCCTCATATAGAAGAAACTAGTTATTTTGAGAATGGCAAATTTGGGAATAGTTTTTCAACCCAGAACAAAAAGTGTGCTTTTACGGTCACTACAAATAACTTGACCAGCTAAAACAGTACAAATTTGGTTGAATAGAAATGTCAGGTCTATTTTTTAGGCGCTGGGTGACAGGCTCAACTTGCCCCTGATGTAGTATATGGCCAAAAAATAACCACACTATTGATGGTTAAATGCACTTGGGTGACACAGGCTCTGCCTGCACCAGATGTAGTATATGGCCAAAAAATAACCAGACTGTTGATGGTTAAATGCACTTCGGTGACACAGGCTCAGCCTGCAGCTGATGTAGTATATGGCCAAAAAATAACCAGACTGTTGATGATTAAATGCACTTCGGTGACACAGGCTCAGCCTGCAGCTGATGTAGTATATGGCCAAAAAATAACCAGACTGTTGATGGTTAAATGCACTTCGGTGACACAGGCTCAGCCTGCAGCTGATGTAGTATATGGCCAAAAAATAACCAGACTGTTGATGGTTAAATGCACTTCGGTGACACAGGCTCAGCCTGCAGCTGATGTAGGATATAGCAAAAAATAACCACACTATTGAAGGTTAAATACACTTGGTGATAGCTTGCGCTGGCGCACCATAAGCCACAAAATGGCTGCCGATCAACCCAGAAAAAAGTGATCTAAAAACGCTCTGGGCAGCCTCAAAAAAGTGAGCAAGTCGATATTAGCACTTCAATGATCCACAGCTGCAGATCGATCACAGAATGAAGTCTTTTGGAGGAGTTAATCTGCCTAATCTCGCCCTAACGTCGCAGCAGCAACCTCTCCCTATGCTTGAATCAGCAGAGTGATGTGCAGCGCTACGTGACCCAAGCTTATATAGAGGCTGGGTCACATGCTGCACTGGCCAATCACAGCCATGCCAATAGTAGGCAAGGCTGTGATGGCCTCTTGGGGCAAGTAGTATGATGCTTGTTGATTGGCTGCTTTGCAGCCTTTCAAAAAGCGCCAAGAAAGCGCCGAACACCGAACCCGAACACAGACTTTTACGAAAATCTATACAGTTCGGGTTCGCTCATCCCTACTCATGGACTAAATAACATGTGCAGATAACATGAACACTTATTAAATCATTTATGTCCCCCCTTTTCCCCTGTGATCCTAGAGCAGTGGTGGCGAACCTATGGCCCAGGTGCCAGAGGCAGCACTCAGAGTCTTCTATGTGGGCACCCGCACCCAGGAAAAACTCTACGGTGTACCAATATGCCTCAGACTTTTCCTGCCATTCATCAGCACAGGGCGCGCTATAAACAGGACAGGTAGTGCACTGAATGTAGGCAAGCTATTATAGCTTAATGATAAAGTAAATGGAAGATATACTACATTGGGATTCAGGTTAAATTGCTGTGTTGTCACTTTGCAAAAAATAAGTGGGTTTTGGTCTGTAGTTTGGGCACTCGGTCTGTAAAAGGTTCGCCATCACTGTCCTAGAGTCTTGAACAATTTGAGTCTCTGTTTTGTGGCCATGCTCTTTTTTGACCGCATTTCCTTATGATTTTGTATTGGGGATGTTTTTTGTACTTGTCTAACATAACATTTGTTTCCAGGTTTTACTATGGAACACACCTGTCACCCTGTAATTTTGGGGCTATATCTCCTCTCATTTTCCCTGCCTTCTTCCTGTTTGTCTGCTTCAAACATGTGCTATGACTAAGGGCCATGTTTTAGGCCAGAAACGCATAAGCAGTTTGTTTATTTTTGTTGAGAATTGTGCAAATCCTGCTTTTAAGATAGTATTTAATAAAATGGATTGTTTTTTATTTATTTTTCCTGGTAAGTTTTATCCTGCAATCCATGTACTAGTTTAGTAGATCTTCTCTGAACTATCTCCAAAGTATCAATATCCTTCTGGAGATATGGTCTCCAGTACTGCGCACAATACTCCAAATGAGGTCTCACTAGTGCTCTGTAGAGCGGCATGAGCACCTCCCTCTTTCTACTGGTAATGCCTCTCCCTATACACCCAAGCATTCTGCTAGCATTTCCTGCTGCTCTATGACATTGTCTGCCTACCTTTATATCTTCTGAAATAATGACCCCTAAATCCCTTTCCTCAGATACTGAGGTTAGGACTGTATCACTGATTTTATATTCTGCTCTTGGGTTTTTACGCCCCAGGTGCATTCTCTTGCACTTATCAACATTAAATTTCAGTTGCCAGATTTTTGACCATTCCTCTAGTTTTCCTAAATCCTTTTCCATTTGGTGTATCGCTCCAGGAACATCAACCCTGTTGCAAATCTTTGTGTCATTAGCAAAAAGACACACCTTACCATCGAGGCCTTCTGCAATTTCGCTGATAAAGATATTAAACAATATGGGTTCCAGAACAGATCCCTGAGGTACCCCACTGGTAACAAGACCATGGTCTAAATATACTCCATTGACTACAACCCTCTGTTGTCTGTCCCTCAGCCACTGCCTAATTCATTCAACAATATGGGAGTCCAAGCTCAAAGACTGCAATTTATTGATAAGCCTTCTATGTGGGACAGTATCAAAAGCCTTACTAAAGTCTAGATACGCGATGTCTACTGCACCTCCACTATCTATTATTTTAGTCACCCAATCAAAAAAAATCAATAAGATTAGTTTTACATGATCTCCCTGAAGTAAACCCATGCTGTTTTTCATCTTTCAATCCATGGGATTTTAGATGTTCCGTAATCCTCTCCTTAAGTATAGTTTCCATTAATTTCCCCGCTATTGATGTCAAGGTTACTGGCCTATAGTTGCCCGATTCCTCCCTACGACCTATCTTGTGAATGGGCACAAGATTTGCTCATTTCCAATCTTCTGGGACGACTCCTGTTACCAGTGATTTGTTAAATAAATCTGTTAATGGTTTTGCTAGTTCACCGCTAAGCTCATTTAATAGCTTTGGGTGTATCCCATCAGGCCCCTGTGACTTATTTGTATTAATTTTAGACAGCTGACTTAGAACCTCTTCCTCTGTAAAGACACATGCATCAAAAGATTCATTAGTCTTCCTTCCTAACTGAGGTCCTTTTCCTTCATTTTCCATATACCCCCTGGTTTTGTGTGAAACGTCAAATATAATAGTACAATCATTGTATGAGGTTATGCCCCATATTTATACTGTAATTACCTTGCCCCTTTCTTAGGCGAAATTGTGTTATGCCCACTGTGGGAGGTCTTTCCAATAAATGTCCTTTGAGTGTGTGCTTTTATCTTTTGAATATACCTAGGCTGGCGCATACCACTTCCCTACTCTTTATTGGGGCGCAGAGCGGCGTCGGCAGCTGCGGGCACCAGCGCTAGCTTGGTTGCCTAGCAGCGGTGACGCCGCTTATGCGCTTCGTACACACCCCCTACCGTGACGCAATTGGCCCTGGATGTTCTGCACTCCTGGAAGTGTTTTCCAGTGACGTCTGCAAATGCCCCATAACTGTTAGGCAGCGGCGCGCAATACAGGATCTATTTAAAGCGGCATGTCTATACTTACAGTGGCCGCCGCACATCAGTAACCTGCAGACAGAAAACATTCACACAGGTAACATAAACGTTCGGGAGGGAATAGGATCACTGGCCTACCCCAATATGTTTTTAGTGAAACCAGTATAATTTTTGGTGATCACTTTAATATATGTATATATTTCTTTCTATTTTGTATATCTCCGGACCCCTGATGATTCTGGGGTAACTTTTTATGATGACATTTTTTTGCAGACATTTGACCCCGGCTTTAGACCAGCTTTAGTCTTTTGTTAGGAGGGATATCTTTTGCAGACACCTGACCCTGGCTTTAGACCAGCTTTAGTCTTTTGTTAGAAGTGGTATAGTTAGATCATTCCTTTTCCCTGATAGGGTGTTCTAGGGAATTTATAATAGGGTGAGGTTCCGGACAGGGCTGCTCTTTTCAGGGCAATGACTTCGTATTAGGAGGTCAATTAGGGCTCAGTAGCACCGAATAGGGTGAGATAGGAAGAGGATGCACACCACTGTATCACTAATCCTCTCTCCCTCCCGTATTTTTGGGCTTCGTCAGTTTTCTTTGTTGACCCAGATTTCGATATACGCTGTTCAACAGAAACCGGTTGGGCGGCATACTGACTTATATCTTTGCCATACTGGTAAGATTATTCTTTTTTTCTTTTTGTTTATTTGAAGTGTGCTGATTTTTTAGATCCAACACATTAAAAGTTAAGTTTTATTTGTTAGATATTCCCTTTATTAGTATTGTGAGTAGTCGATTCTCAAGGAAGTTCTATAGATTGCCACTACTTTGACAATTTATACATACACAATTCCTGATTATTAGACTCCAGGTAAGGCAGATTTTTGTGATCTGTGAACACCGTGATTGGATGAGTCGCCCTTTCCAACCAATGACGCCACTCCTGAAAAGCCAACTTAATGGCCAGCAACTCTCTGTTACCCACATCGTAATTTCTCTCTGCGGCAGAGAGTTTTTTTAGAGAAAATTGCACATGGGCGCCATTTACCAGGTGACGGGCCCTGCGATAAGACTGCTCCTACCCCCACCTCGGACGCGTCAACTTTCACAATGAAAGGTTGTGTGTTAGGGGTGCTAGCTCACTTGCGTGGGAGGGCACCGGGCAGTGTACCGGGTGGAGTCCAGTAGCGGAAGACCGCAAGGAGAGAGACGGGGTGGAGGAGTCCGTGTCGACAGCAGAGAGGTAGACGGTAGTAGAGGATCAAGCAAGAGGAAAACCGGGTGCACTCGGATGAAGTCGGGAAGGCTTCGTTGATTCGAGCCGTGATCCGGAAAGGACCCATGTATTTTTGGCCCAACTTCCAGGAGGGAACCTTTGGGCTTAGGTTTCTGGTGGAGAGCCACACCTTTTCTCCTATCTGGAATTCCGGAGCGGGTTTGCGGCGTTTATCCGCTGCCTGCTTGAAGCGGCTCTGGGCTCGATGTAGATTGTCCCAAATATTTTCCTGTGCCTGCTGTAGACTTGCAAGACGTTCGGCCACGGCTGGGATTGTAGTGGAAATGGGCAAGTGAGGGATGAAGGTTGGGTGTAGGCCGGTGTTAGCGTAGAACGAGCTGTATTGAGTAGAACTGTGCTCCACATTGTTATAGGCGAACTCGGCCGTAGGGAGGTGGTCCAGAGAGTCGTCCTGCAGATGGGTGACGAAACAGCGCAAATACTGCTCGAGGATTTGATTCGTTTTCTCGGTCTGCCCATTGGATTGGGGGTGGAATGCAGAAGACAGGTTCCCCTTGATCCCAAGGGCTTGACAGAAGTTTCTCCAGAACCTGGAAGTGAACTGTACTCCCCGATCCGAAACCACATCATCCGGGGCCCCATGTAGCCTAAAAACCTCTCGGAGTACGAGATCGGCCGTCTGTTTGGCGGTGGGTAGGCCCTTGCAGGGGATGAAGTGGGTTATTTTGGTGAGACGGTCGACGACGACCAGGACGGTGTTCATGCCCTTGGAGGGAGGAAGGTTCACAATAAAGTCCATGGAGATTGAACCCCAGAGGCGGGAGGGAACCGGGAGTGGACATAGCAAGCCCACGGGGGAGGAGCGGGGGTTTTGTTGCAGGCGCACGTCGTGCACGAGGAGACAAACCTTTCAGTATCTTTTCTGTAAGTTGGCCACCAGAAGAAACGGGAGAGGAGCTCCCAGGTCCTTCTGATACCCAGATGGCCGGCCGGTTTGGAATCGTGGTTGAGTTTAAGTACGTCAAGTCGTGCAGATGTACAACTGCTGATCCCGATACAACGAGTAGCCACCCTTGAGAGTAAGGTTTACATCTCCAGGTGGGTAGGTGAGGAGGTGATCGTTCTCATACCCTTCCTTGAGGGAACCCAGGAGTTCCCTTGAGTAGGTGGCTCCTAGGATGCTTCTGTCGGGAAGGATACCAGCCGGAGCCTCATTGATCTGAGAGGGTTCAGAGAACATCCTTGAGAGAGCATCCGCTTTGCCGTCCTTTGACCCAGGGCGATAGGAGATAACAAAATTGAATCTGGAGAAAAACAGACTCCACCTGGCCTGTCTGGCGGTGAGTCTCTTGCCGCTGCGGATAAGCTCTAGGTTCCGGTGGTCGGTGTATACAGAGATGGAATGGTGGGCCCCTTCCAATAAGTGTCTTCACTCGGTGAAAGTGTCCTTGATTGCCAGCAGTTCCTTATTTCCGATGTCGTAATTCCATTCAGCGGGGGAAATCTGGCGGGAGAAGAAAGCGCAAGGGTGTAAGAGCATCTTTTCTCCTGAACGTTGAGACAGAATTGCGCCCACCGCAGCGTCGGAGGCGTCCACCTCGACCGTAAATGGTAATTCAGGGTTTGGGTGGGCCAGGATTTGGGCAGAGGTGAAGAGGGACTTCAGTTTAGCAAAGGCCTCCTGTGCCTCCGGAGTCCACACAAAGGGAACAGTCTTTTTTGTTAGTTGAGTGATTGGGGCGATGATTTTCAAAAAGTTCCTGATGAACTTCCGATAAAAGTTTGCAAAACCTACAAACCTCTGGACCTCCTTTCCGTTCTTCGGGGTGGGCCACTCAGTCACGGCCTGGATCTTCCGGGGATCCATACTTAAGCCCTCCGGGGAAATAATATAGCCGAGGAATTGGGTGGAAGTCTGTTCAAATTCACACTTCTCCAATTTAATATAGAGAGACTGTTCACAAAGTTTCTGTAGCACCCTGCGGACATGCCCACGATGTTGTTCAAGGTCTTCTGAGAAAATCTAAATATCGTCCAGATATGCTACCACAAATTGGTCAAGCATGTCACTGAGGACGTCGTTGATAAAATGTTGGAAGGTAGCAGGGGCATTGCAGAGGCCGAAAGGCATGACCAGATACTCGAAGTGACCGTATCGGGTTCGGAAGGCGGTTTTACACTCATCCCCCGGGCGAATTCCAGGTTGTAGGCTCCTCGTAGATCGACCTTAGTGAAGACTTTTGCCCCCCTAAGTCTCTCGAGTTCAGAAATCAGGGGGAGAGGGTACCGGTTCTTCACTGTAACGTTGTTGAGCTTTCCATAATATTTGCAAGGGCATAGAGAAGAGTCTTTTTTTCTCCACGAAGAAGGGGGCCCCTGCAGGAGATGTGGAAGGTCGGATAAAACCTTTTTTTAGATTTTCGTCTAAGTACTCCTGCAGGGCCTTGAGTTCCGGCTCGGAGAGGGAGCATATACTGCCGAAAGGTATTTTGGCTCCAGGTAGCAACTCAATTGGGAAGTCATAAGGCCGATGCAGGGGCAGTTTGTCTGCATTTCTCTTGTCACAGACATCCTGGAACTCCCGATATTGAGGGGGTAAAAGTTCCTTGGTGGATAGTCCGAATATGGTAGGTTCTTCGGGCGGAGGAGGGACGGATTCATGTAAACAGTTCTGAGAACAAAAGTCCGAGCGGAACCATATGCAGCGGGTGTCCCAGTCCACCGAGGGGTTGTGGGTGGCCAACCAAGGGATGCCTAGGATCACCGGAAACTTAGGGGAGGCGATCAGGGAGAAGTGAATGGTCTCCTGATGATCGGGTTTGACGAGGAGTTGAAGGTCAGCGGTCTGGTGCGTAACTGGCCCAGAAGAGAGCGGGATCCCATCAACGGTTTCCAGATCGATGGGGGCTGCCCTGGTTACCAGTGGTATGTTGTTCTCATTGGCGAAGGTCAAGTCCATGAAATTTCCGCCGGCCCCCGAGTCAAGCATTGCAGAGCAGGGAAGCTGTCGTTCCCCAATGGTGATAAGGATGGATACAATGAAGTGGGACCCGGTTCCTGTAGTGTCCATGGTTTCAGAGGCCAAGGGTGAGATTGTGGCCTGTTGTAATCCCCGTAATTTAGTGACAGCGATGGTTCGGCGAGTCTTATTGGGGCACCTAATAGCGAAGTGCCCTGGCTCGCCACAGTAAAGGCAGAGGCCTGCGGCCAGCCGTCTCTCCTTTTCAGCAGCCGATAAGGTCTTGCGCAGTGCGTCGACCTGCATCGGCTCGGTGGAGGGTTGGTGAGCAGGCTAAGTCGTTGGAGTGAAAGGGTACACGGGCCTGTTATCTAAGGACCAGAGTCTTTCTCTCCTTCTTTCCGCGAGTCTCCGGTCAATACGGATGCACAGTTGGATGAAATCATCCAGATCGTCTGGGGCGTCTACCCTGGCGAGCTCATCCTTTATAAGTTTGGAGAGACCGCGGCGAAATTGACTTTTCTGGGCAGCTGGGTTCCAGGTGGTGTCCGTGACCCAGCGGCGGAACTCGGAGGTATACTCGGCTACAGAGCGTCTTCCCTGCCGTAGACTGTGCAGCCTAGCCTCGGCAGTCGCGCAGCAGTTAGGGTCATCAAAGACTTCGCTCATGGCTGCGGTGAAGTTGTCTAGGTTATTCAATAAGGGACTATGGGATTCCACATATGGGGATGCCCATGCCAGGCCCTCATCAGTTAGAAGGTTGATGATGAACAGGATCTTCTTTCTGTCCGAGGAAAAGGAGCCCGGCTGCATCTGAAAGTAGATACGGCACTGGTTGAGGAACCCCAGAAATTGGCGCCGATCGCCGTTAAACTTTGACGGGAGAGGCATGCGGGTGTCTGTGACCGCGCCGCGTATGTCCAGTAGTTGACGCTGCAAGACGATAATTTCCCTCTGTTGGCTCTGGATTGCGCCTTGAAGTTGAGCCATTTCCTTTTAGGCAGTGGCGCCAAACTCCTGAAGTTCGGAGACTTGTTTGCGCAGGGTGGCCAATGCGGACTCCATTTTAACGGCTGGTTATTCTGTTAGGGGTGCTAGCTCACTTGCGTGGGAGGGCACCGGGCAGTGTACCGGGTGGAGTCCAGTAGCGGAAGACCGCAAGGAGAGAGACGGGGTGGAGGCGTCCAGGTCGACAGTAGAGAGGTAGACGGTAGTAGAGGATCAAGCAAGAGAGTAGTCGGGGACGATTCCGAGGTTGGCAGCAGTCGAGTTGGTAGTGGTAGCAACAGAGGAACAGCGGTAGATACAGCAGGATCAAGTTCAGAAGAACAATAACCAGCAGGGGGGTCAGGTGCAAGAGGCTGGGCTTATAAAGAGGAAGTAGCAGGTGCAAGGAATCACAGAGATTAACAAGGCAAGGCTGGAACAAGGTAGATCAAAGAGTTCAGTAGAAGGAAAAGTCCCGAAGGGTTGGTAGTCTAGTGGCTAGAGCTACCGCCTGGGACATGGCCGGTCACGGGTTCGAATCCCGACATTGTGATACATCCGGCTGCACCAATATAGGGGCAGAAGCGAAGCACTCCTTAACTGCATAAAAGGCTTGCCACACTGAAACAGAATAATTCGGAATAAATTTTCGGTAATAGTTGGTAAACCGCATAAGAGCCTTCAGATTTACGGGTCGATCCCAGTCCAATACAGCACAGACATTCTCTGGATCCATTAAAAAATCTGAAGATTACAGCAGGTAGCCCAAGAATTGCATCTCATGTACAGCAAAATCACACTAATCTAATTAAGCGTACAATTTATTATCTCTTAGGATGTGTAACATCTGTCTAACGTGATCCTGATGAGTCTCCACTAGAGATGAGTGAATTGAAGATGAAGTGGAATTCGATCCGAATTTCAGGAAATATTTCTATGTCTTATTTGCCCTTGTGCGGTGCAGTTATATGTTCTAAAGCATTTTTTGGCTTGTATTAGTGGGGAAAAAAGGGCTTATTAGCAGTTGTGTGGTGAAGTGCTACAATTACAACCCTTTTTGTCGTGTATTAGTAGCAAAAGTAAAATATATTTGCCGTTCAGCGGTGCAGTTATATGTTCTAAAGCCTTTTGTGGCATGTATTAGTGGAAAAATAAAAATTATATTTGCCGTTCAGTTGTGCAGTTATATGCCCTAAAGCCCTTTTTGTCGTGTAATAGTGGCAAAATAAAAATATATTTGCCGTTCAGCAGTGCAGTTATATGGTTCTAAAGTCTTTTGCGGCGTGTATTTGTGGCAAATAATATCTTTGCCGTTCAGCGGTGCAGTTATATGTTCTAAAGCCTTTTATGGCGTGTATTAGTGGAAAAGAAAAAATATATCAAAAACAACATATTACCAAACATAACACTAAAAGTTAAAAACAGAAAGACTGTCAGATACCCTCACAGTCTCTCCGACCTTCTCACCTCTGTCATGGGAGGGACCATGACACAATCCTTTTACACCTTGCTGCACTGACTGGGGATCCAAATTGCCATTATACAGCTCTGTAATTTCATCAAACTGTTCTTATTAGGGTGCAAGTGCTCTTTGATACAGGCATTAAAAGGGTTTATTACCAGGAAATATTTATACGTCTTATTTGCCCTTCTGCGGTGCAGTTATATGTTCTTAAGCATTTTTGGGCTTGTATTAGTGGGGATAAAAGGGCTTATTAGCTGTTTTGTGCCCTTTTTATCGTGTATTAGTAACAAAAGTAAAATATGAGGGGCGTGGCTAGCCAGGCATGTGAGCGGCAGCAAGTTCGCTGAGCTCCCGCATCAACCCGGCCATTTATCCTGTGGACATCTATTATTCTTAAGCCAAACGGCTGCTATTAATGCTCAAAAGCTGGGGAAACTCGTTCCGCCGCCCAGACACACCGATCCCGCCACTATGTCTCGGAGGAGAGAGGGACGAGGTGCCGGCAGAGATTTCCAAGATGGCGGCGGGCCAGGCACGCCGAACCGCCGGGAGCGCGCAGGAGCAGAGGGAGGCTGCAGCTAAACTCGGCAAGTATGCCCAGGACACTGCCCTCCCACAAGCTGTAGAGGACAGAAATAAGCGGCCCTACACCGCCGCTGGCCGGGTCACTGAGGAGGAAGAGGCAGGGGCCAGCATAAGAGACGTCTGCAGTCCTAATAGATATGGCCCTCTGCAGACCTGTGACGCAGATACTGAATTAGAAACTCCTGATTCAGACACTGAGAAGCCCACTCTTAAGGATGTTATGAGAGCGATTGCAAAATGTGGAAAGTCACTAACTGCTCTTACCATGCAAGTAGCAACTATAAGAGAAGATGTGTCTATTGTGAGGCATGATTTAAAGCGCTTGGCGGAACGAACTACTGCCCTGGAAGATCGTATGGGTGATGTGGAGGATGCTATCCTGCCTCTAAAAAGAGAGACCAGTGACCAAGCGCGTTGGCTGGATACCCTCATGGCCAAGCAAGACGATCTGGAAAATCGCCTGTGCAGAAATAATGTCAGACTGGTAGGGATACCAGAAAAAGTAGAAGGGGCAAACCCTACCAAATTCTTTGAGAAATGAGTGAAAGATCAGTTTGGACCCGAGACGTTAACCCCTCTCTTTGCTATCGAGAGGGCCCACAGGGTCCCTACCCGCCCTCTGCCTCCAGGTGCTCCGCCCAGGCCTGTACTTATGAAAGTTCTCCACTACAGAGACCAAGACATCATTCTCAGAAAAGCTAGAGACCTTCCAGAAATACAGTCAGGTCCATAAATATTGGGACAGCGACACAATTCTAACATTCTTGGCTCTGTACACCACCACAATGGATTTGAAATGAAACAAACGATGTGCTTTGACTGCAGACTGTCAGCTTTAATTTGAGGGTATTTACATCCAAATCAGGTGAACGGTGTAGGAATTACAACAGTTTGTATATGTGCCTCCCACTCGTTAAGGGACCAAAAGTAATGAGACATAATAATAATCATAAATCAAACTTTCACTTTTTAATACTTGGTTGCAAATCCTTTGCAGTCAATTACAGCCTGAAGTCTGGAACGCATCGACATCACCAGACGCTGGGTTTCATCCCTGGTGATGCTCTGCCAGGGCTCTACTGCAACTGTCTTCAGTTCCTGCTTGTTCTTAGGGCATTTTCCCTTCGGTTTTGTCTTCAGCAAGTGAAATGCATGCTCAATCGGATTCAGGTCAGGTGATTGACTTGGCCATTGCATAACATTCCACTTCTTTCCCTTAAAAAACTCTTTGGTTGCTTTTTCAGTATGCTTTGGGTCATTGCCCATCTGCACTGTGAAGCGCGGTCCAATGAGTTCTGAAGCATTTGGCTGAATATGAGCAGATAATATTGCCTGAAACACTTCAGAATTCATCCTGCTGCTTTTGTCAGCAGTCACATCATCAATAAATACAAGAGAACCAGTTCCATTGGCAGCCATACATGCCCACGCCATGACACTACCACCACCATGCTTCACTGATGAGGTGGTATGCTTAGGATCATGAGCAGTTCCTTTCCTTCTCCATACTCTTTATCTTCCCATCACTCTGGTATAAGTTGATCTTGGTCTTATCTGTCCATAGGATGTTGTTCCAGAACTGTGAAGGCTTTTTTAGATGTTGTTTGGCAATCTCTAATCTGGCCTTCCTGTTTTTAAGGCTCACCAATGGTTTACATTTTGTGGTGAACCCTCTGTATTCACTCTGGTGAAGTCTTCTCTTGATTGTTGACTTTGACACACATACACCTACCTCCTGGAGAGTGTTCTTGATCTGGCCAACTGTTGTGAAGGGTGTTTTCTTCACCAGGAAAGAATTATTCGGTCATCCACCACAGTTGTTTTCCGTGGTCTTCCGGGTCTTTTGGTGCTGCTGAGCTCACAGGTGTGTTCCTTCTTTTTAGGAATGTTTCAAACTGTTGTTTTGGCCATGCCTAATGTTTTTGCTATCTCTCTGATGGGTTTGTTTTGTTTTTTCAGCCTAATGATGGCTTGCTTCACTGATAGTGACCACTCTTTGGATCTCATCTTGAGAGTTGACAGCAACAGATTCCAAATGCAAATTGCACACTTGAAATGAACTCTGGACCTTTTATCTGCTCATTGTAATTGGGATAATGAGGGAATAACACACACCTGGCCATGGAACAGCTGAGAAGCCAATTGTCCCATTACTTTTGGTTTCTTAACAAGTGGGAGGCACATATGCAAACTGTTGTAATTCCTACACCGTTCACCTGATTTGGATGCAAATACCCTCAAATTAAAGCTGACAGTCTGCAGTTAAAGCACATCTTGTTCGTTTCATTTCAAATCCATTGTGGTGGTGTATAGAGCCAGAAATGTTATAATTGTGTTAATGTCCCAATATTTATGGACCTGACTGTATCTATTAATGGGCACAAGTAGTCATTCTTTCCTGACTACTCTATGGAAGTCCAAAAGAGAAGGGCGAGATTCCTCGACATTAAACGTCGACTGAGAGGACTTGATGTCTCTTACTCTTACTCTTACATGATTTATCCGGCAAAACTGAAAGTGGCAGCGTTGGGAACCACCACCTTCTTTGAGGACCCCAAGGAAACATTGATATGGTTGGACCGTCATGAACGTCAGCTACGCGAAGCAAAAGAGAACGCGGACGTAGACTGCGCTGCTTCTCTTCTTGGGGTCCCTAGATGTATAAGTATACATGGGTAGTGTGTATGTATGAGTGTGTGTTTATTATATACCTCATAGAGTCTCACTGCAATGCAATCCTAGGTGAGTGGTTTCAGTTATAGTTCTACTAAGAGCCAATTAAGTTGTTAATGTCCACGATAGGATTGTTCTGAGTATATTCTGTCCGGGAGTTGGGCGGGAGCTTGGATACTAATGGTTTAACTGTTTGTGTTTTGTTATTCGCCAGTCTATTGTGCACAGTAGTGCGGTTAACTACAGTGGCGGAAATAATTATTTGACCCCTCACTGATTTTGTAAGTTTGTCCAATGACAAAGAAATGAAAAGTCTCAGAACAGTATCATTTCAATGGTAGGTTTATTGTAACAGTGGCAGATAGCACATCAAAAGGAAAATCGAAAAAATAACTTTAAATAAAAGATAGCAACTGATTTGCATTTCATTGAGTGAAATAAGTATTTGAACCCTCTAACAAAAAAAGACTTAATACTTGGTGGAAAAACCCTTGTTTGCAAGCACAGAGGTCAAACGTTTCTTGTAATTGATGACCAAGTTTGCGCACATTTTAGGAGGAATGTTGGTCCACTCCTCTTTGCAGATCATCTCTAAATCCCTAAGGTTTCGAGGCTGTCTCTGTGCAACTCTGAGCTTGAGCTCCCTCCATAGGTTTTCGATTGGATTAAGGTCCGGAGACTGACTAGGCCACTCCATGACCTTAATGTGCTTCTTCTTGAGCCACTCCTTTGTTGCCTTTGCTGTATGTTTTGGGTCATTGTCGTGCTGGAACACCCATCCACGACCCATTTTCAGTTTCCTGGCAGAGGGAAGGAGGTTGTCGCTCAGGATTTCACGATACATGGCTCCGTCCATTTTCCCGTTTATGCGAATAAGTTGTCCTGTGCCCTTAGCAGAAAAACACCCCCAAAGCAAAATGTTTCCACCCCCATGCTTGACGGTGGGGACGGTGTTTTGGGGGTCATAGGCAGCATTTTTCTTCCTCCAAACACAGCGAGTTGAGTTAATGCCAAAGAGCTCTATTTTGGTCTCATCAGACCACCGCACCTTCTCCCAGTCACTCTCTGAATCATTCAGGTGTTCATTGGCAAACTTCAGACGGGCCTGCACATGTGCCTTCCTGAGCAGGGGGACCTTGCGAGCCCTGCAGGATTTTAATCCATTGCGGTGTAATGTGTTTCCAATGGTTTTCTTGGTGACTGTGGTCCCTGCTAATTTGAGGTCATTAACTAACTCCTCCCGTGTAGTTCTAGGATGCTTTTTCACCTTTCTCAGAACCATTGACACCCCACGAGGTGAGATCTTGCGTGGAGCCCCAGAGCGAGGTCGATTGATGGTCATTTTGTGCTCCTTCCATTTTCGAACAATCGCACCAACAGTTGTCACCTTCTCTCCCAGCTTCTTGCTAATGGTTTTGTAGCCCATTCCAGCCTTGTGCAGGTCTACAATTTTGTCTCTGACATCCTTGGACAGCTCTTTGGTCTTTCCCATGTTGGAGAGTTTGGAGTCTGCTTGATTGATTGATTCTGTGGACAGGTGTCTTTTATACAGGTGACTAGTTAAGACAGGTGTCCTTAATGAGGGTGACTAATTGAGTAGAAGTGTCTAATCACTCTGTGGGAGCCAGAACTCTTAATGGTTGGTAGGGGTTCAAATACTTATTTCACTCAATGAAATGCAAATCAGTTGCTATCTTTTATTTAAAGTTATTTTTTCGATTTTCCTTTTGATGTGCTATCTGCCACTGTTACAATAAACCTACCATTGAAATGATACTGTTCTGAGACTTTTCATTTCTTTGTCATTGGACAAACTTACAAAATCAGTGAGGGGTCAAATAATTATTTCCGCCACTGTATGTGCTTGCCACCCTTCCTCTGGGTAATGTTTGTTACCCTGGGGCCTGGTGTCGCCGACAGGTTCTGTCTTTTTATATACCTCCGATCCCGCTATGGGAGCACATGGAGGGGACTAGTCGGTGAGGCCAGTAACCCCCCTGAAAAAGTTTATGTTAGTTGCGGGTGGTTTGGGGATGTTCTTTTAGTCTATGCAGTCATGAGAGTGACATTTGTGGGGAATCCTGTTTGGAGCCTTGTACTATCTTCTAAAACTGACACTGTTCGAGGGAGGTCCTTGTCTGGGCCTACGGCATGCCTGTCTTCTACAAAAAGTGGATATGGCTAGTTCTGTTAATTTCTTGAGTTGGAATGTCAGGGGTATTAAGGACGCAACAAAAAGGAGGGCGGTCATAGACAGTCTAAAACAATACCAGCCGTTAGTGTGTTGCCTCCAAGAAACCCATTTTACATTAGACCAGACCCGACTGCTTACTCCTCAGTGGGCCGGACAATGCTTTCATGCTACGTACCGTATTCTACATACGCTAGGGGAGTGAGCATTCTCATTCATAGAGCCATCCCATTTGAGTGCATGACAAAGCGAGTAGATGCGGACAGTCGCTACATATTTTTACATGGTAAATTATATGCTACTGAATGCATTATTATTGGTGTGTACATGCCCCCACCTTATTCCCCGATAGTGCTTAAAAAATTGATATTGATTATTGTAGATTTCCCGGGCATTCCCACGGTTCTACTAGGAGACTTCAATAATATGATCAATCCAATACTAGACAAATTTAATGCTCCAATGCTAGCGACCAGTAGTGAAATAACTCCCTTTGGGCAGCTACTGCAGGAAGCTTCCTTACTAGATTTTTGGAGACTTATAAACCCAGATGCACGACTATACTCGTGTTATTCCAGTACATATGGGTCACTATCTAGGATCGATTTGATCTTGGGGAATGAAGAAATGGGCCGACTACTTCATGATATTACATATCTCCGTAGACGACTCTCCGATCATTCTCCTATTCTCCTAACTATTCGATTAATGCCCCCTTTAGCTCGGGGAGAAGGAGGCTGGAAATTCAACCCATATAGGCTAAATGGCCTGGCTGATGCGTCTCATATTCGGCAGGAATTGGCTGAGTTCTTCAAATTCAACTCACCCACGTCTTCCCGACTTGTGGTGTGGGACATCATGAAAGCCTTTTTAAGGGGTATACTGATTGCTAAAGTTAATGGGAAGAGGAATGAAAGTAGAGCTAAAAATACAGAGACTGCTACAGGCAGTAAAAATCACTGAGGCAAGCTACGTGATGAACCCGTCTGTAGAGCATGAGAATCAATGGAAGGAAGCTCAACAGAAGTTGAATGAGGGTTTACTCTTAAATGCGCAAAATAAGAGGTTCTTTCAAAAACAGAAATATTACGAGGAAGGGGAAAGAGCGGTGAGACTATTTGCCCCACTGACCAAGACTCAACACCAGTCCAATTTCATAGCGGCATTGCGTGACTCTGATGGGATGTTACATACCTCCCCGGAGCATGTCATCCGGATCATGCATACGTTTTACTCCACCTTATATACATCTAAATCTACTGCTCTTGAGTCAGAGATAGAAGACTTTCTCCAACCGTTACATCTTCCCACTCTCACAGCTTAGCGACAAACTCTATTAGACTATCCTATTTCCCTACGGGAATTAGAAATAGCCGTGGGGGATATGACTAATAATAAATCACCAGGGGGAGACGGTCTACCTGCTGAAGTTTATATAACATTCTCTTCTGTGCTACTACCTCAGTTATTAGAAGTGTTCAAAGAAGCCCAGAGGCTAGGCAGACTCCCTGCCACTATGAATGAAGCGATCATAGCGGTAATCCCAAAGCCGGGAAAAGATGTCCTAGAAACTGAGTCTTACCGTCCTATCTCTCTATTGCAGGTGGACGTTAAGATTTTGGCAAAAATTCTGGCTAATTGCCTGAACTCAGTAATAACCTCATTAATACATACGGATCAAGCTTGGTTTATGCCCAATATGTTAACAGCGGTAAATATTAGAAGATTATACTTTAATATCCAGGCAGGCCAGGTCCACGCCTCGAGTGCGGCGGTCGCATCGTTGGACGCGGCCAAAGCATTCAACAGCGTGGAATGGTTATACTTACTATTGGTCCTTAAGGCTATGGGAATAGGGCCAGGATTCATTCACTGGGTTCGGCTACTATATGTCTGTCCTACTGCCAAAATCAAAGTGAATGGAAGGCTATCAACGCCCTTTAGATTATATAGGGGGACTAGGCAGGGATGTCCTCTATCACCACTGCTGTTTGCAGTGGCGGTGGAACAGCTGGCTGCTGCACTTAGAAAGGCAAGTGAGGTGAAAGGTATGACATATGGCACACTAACTGAAAAAGTCGCTCTTTATGCCGATGATCTGTTGCTGTTTCTAGAGGACTGGCGTTCATCCCTCCCAGCAGCCATGTTGATCATTAACAGCTTTGGGAAGCTATCGGGCTTGACCATTAATCGGTCAAAGTCAGTGATTATGGCCCTGTCTCCAAACTTAGTCATTGACCCCTCTCATGCAGCAGGTTTACAGGTGGTATCAACGTTTAAATACCTGGGCATTCAAGTATCAGCGCAGATTAATGATTTTGCTAACCTAAATATATCACCACTCCTAGACAAATTTAGGAAGAAAGTTCAAGTCTGGTCCAAATTGCCCTTGACTTTAATTGGTCGCACTAATCTCTTAAAGATGATCCTCATGCCGCAGCTCTTATATATCCTCCATAATGCACCGACTTGGATACCGCTAAAAACCTTTCACACCGTTAACGCGATATTCCGCGATCTCATCTGGAAAAAAGGGATACCACGCATAAAACTTGCCACTTTATGTAGAGCTAAAACCCAGGGAGGTTTGAGTGTTCCAGATCCCTGGATATATTATTTAGCAGCTCAAATGCAGCATATTAGAGGTTGGGGTGAGAACACCACTGTTGACACCGTCGGGAGGATTGTGCAGCATCTTATTGGTGGTAGATGTATAATGGCAGCCCTGGAGGACGGCACTTTCTATAAAAGGGGAGGACAGTATGGCCTACTACGTGTTATCCATAAAGTGTGGTGGTAAGTTAGAAATATAGTGGGACTCCACGGGTACACAAATTTTACCCCAATTTGGCCAAATTATATCTATAAGGAATTAGATAAGGTTCCGAGTGCCAAGGTCTGGGAAAGATATGGTTTGGACCGAATCTATAAGTTATATGCAGACAAGTCCCTTAACCACTTCCCATCTGGGCCATTTTCCCCCTTCCTGACCAGGCCAAATTTTGCAAAACTGACATATCTCACTTTATGTGGTAATAACTTTGGAACGCCTTTATTTATCCAAGTCATTCAGAGATTGTTTTCTCGTGACACATTGTACTTCATGATAGTCATAAATTTGAGTCAAAATATTTCACCTTTATTTATGAAAAAATCCCAAATTTACCCAAAAATTTGAAAAATTCGCAATTTTCTAAATTTCAATTTCTCTGCTTTTAAAACAGAAAGTGATACCTCATAAAATATTTATTATTTAACATTCCCCATATGTCTACTTTATGTTGGCATCATTTTGGAAATGTCATTTTATTTTTTTAGGACGTTAGAAGGCTTAGAAGTTTAGAAGCAATTCTTCAAATTTTTAAGAAAATTGCCAAAACCCACTTTTTAAGGACCAGTTCAGGTATGAAGTCACTTTGTGGGGCCTACATAGTGGATACCCCCATAAATGACCCCATTGTAGAAACTACACCCCTCAAGGTATTCAAAACCAATTTTACAAACTTTGTTAACCCTTTAGGCATTCCACAAGAATTAAAGGAAAATGGAGATCAAATTTTAAAATTTCACTTTTTTGGCAGATTTTCCATTTTAATCAATTTTTTTCTTTAACACATCGATGGTTAACAGCCAAACAAAACTCAATATTTATTACCCAGATTCTGCGGTTTACAGAAACACCCCACATGTGGTCATAAACTGCTGTATGGGCACACGGCAGGGCGCAGAAGAAAAGGAACTCCACATGGTTTTTAGATGCCATGTCCCATTTGAAGCCCCCTGATGCACCCTTACAGTAGAAACTCCCAAGAAGTGACCCCATTTTGGAAACTAGGGGATAAGGTGCCAGTTTTATTAGTACTATTTTTGGGTACATATGATTTTTTGATCATTCATTATAACACTTTATGGGGCAAGGTGACCAAAAAATTGGTTGTTTTAGCACAGTTTCTATTTATTTATTTTTACAGCGTTCACCTGAGGGGTTCAGTCAAGTGACATTTTTATAGAGCAGATTGTTACGGACGTGGCGATACCTAATATGTATACTTTTTCTCATTTATTAAAGTTTTACACAATAATAGCATTTTTTAATGTGTCCATGTTCTGAGAGCTATAGTTTTTTCATTTTTTGAGAGATTTTCTTATGTAGGGGCTCATTTTTTGCGGGATGAGGTAACGGTTTTATTGGTACTATTTTGTGGGACATACGCATTTTTGATCACTTGGTGTTGCACCTTTTGTGATGCAAGGTGACAAAAATTGCTTGTTTTGACACAGTTTTTTTTTTTTTTTACGGTGTTCACCCGAGGGGTTAGGTCATGTGATATTTTTATAGAGCTGGTTTTTACGGACGCGGCAATACCAAATATGTCTATTTTATTTTATTTTTTCTATTTTAAATTTTTTTTTTTTTATTCCTTACTTGGGAACTTTTTTTTTTTTTACATGTGAAACTTTATTTTATTTTATTTTTTCAACCCTTTATTTTTATTTTTATTTTTTTACACTTTTCGTCCCCCATAAGGTCATACAAGACCTCTGGGGGACATTTGCTTCACTTTTTCTTTTTTTTTTCACTGTTGATTTCTCCTGTAACTGGGGCTGACATAGTAGCCCCAGTTACAGGACAAATGCACCCCTAGAGAGGCTGTACAGCAGCAATCCAGCGCTGTACAGCCTCACAGCAGGGCTGATCGAGGTCTCTGAGAGACCTCACACAGCCCCTGCACACTCCGGTCACGGCAGTCACATGACCGCCGGGCCGGAACAGGAAGCGCTCAGCGCTTCCTTCTCTGCAGACACAGCGCTCGGTGAGCGCTGTGTCTGCAGCGATCGTGAAGGCAGGGACACCTGGGAACTGTCCCTGCCTTGTCTTAGGGTTGCCCTGCTGTCACTGACAGCGGGCAACCCGATCAGCAGCTGCACGATTAGCGTGCAGCTGCTATTTCTGACAGGACGTTTTAAAACGTGCTGTCAGAAATAGACGTCCACCCATAGGACGTTTATAGTCTATGGGCGGACGTGAAGCGGTTAAGAGCTTTGCTACGTTGCAGCAAGAATACGAGTTACCCAACTCTCTTTTCTATGTTTACATTCAAGTCAGGCATGCTCTACAGACGCAGGAAAAAAACGAGGAGGTGGTCCCTGCTGGAAAACATATTATTCTAGACCTTATGTCTTCTTGGAGGACTACGAAGGGGGTAATTTCGCTTCACTATCTGAGCCTTATGGAAGCGATCCACAAATCCCAACCATTAAGGTTATATGAGAAATGGAGGCAAGATATTACTGACCTATCAGAGGAGCAATGGGAAGCTGTAGTGGAAAACTTTCCAAATGTGGCAGTGAGTGAGGCTCATAGGGTCTCTCAATTATTCTTATTGCACAGGGTATATAATACACCTGTATTGCTGTTTAGAATGGGATATCGACAGGATGATACATGTCCACGTTGCGGAGCTCATAATGCAGATTTGATTCACATGATGTGGAATTGTCCGAGACTCAGACGCTATTGGGTGGAGGTTCAGGAATTAATTAATACTGTGTTCCAAATACTGATTGACCTGTCCCCACTAGTGTGCGTGTTAGGACATGTAGAAGAAATCCCAATAACTAGCAATTTGAAACTGGCTGTTCTGAGAGTCCTCTACCAAGCTCGAAAATTAATAGCCTTCCACTGGATTGCATCTGATCCCCCACTCCTACCAAAATTGATAAAGAAATGACACATCTTAAATTAATTGGAAATCTATATCTATCGGAAAAGAGGGAACAACAAAAAATTTGATAAAATATGGTCTATGTGGATAACACATTATAATATCCTAGCTTAGTGACCTGGGAGTAATGGAAATGTAAGATTCCGGAAATTTGGGTGCTTAAAGTCATTATGCTGTATAGAATTGCTCTGGATGGTTGTATGGTGTGTATGACAGGGTAATGTATGCTGTGATGACAGTGTTTTGGGAGGCCCAGGGGAGGACATACTCCCCCTTCCATGGACGCTTGGAGAACAACAAGAAGATGAAAAATAGACTCTTGACCTATCGTCTCTCCTGGACATTATACTGGCTGCAAGATAGGGATGGGAAGGGAGGGAGAGGGTGGGTTTTGCGGGAGGGTTTGGGGCCGGGGTCTTGCGTGGTAATGTTTGCTTTACCTTACTATAAAATCAATAAAAATGATTTGATTTAAAAAAACTAAAGTAAAATATATTTGCTGTTCGGCGGTGCAGTTATATGTTCTAAAGCCTTTTGTGGCGTGTATTAGTGGAAAAATTAAATATATATTTGCCGTTCAGCTGTGCAGTTATATGCCCTAATGCTCTTTTTGTCATGTAATAGTGCCAAAATAAAAATATATTTGCCGTTCAGCAGTGCAGTTATATGGTTCTAAAGCCTTTTTGTGGCGTGTATTTGTGGCAAATAATATCTTTGCCGTTCAGCGGTGCAGTTATATGTTCTAAAGCCTTTTATGGCGTGTATTAGTGAAAAGAAAAAATATACCAAAAACAACATATTACCAAACACAACACTGAAAGTTAAAAACAGAAAGACTATCAGATACCCTCACATGCAGCCAGTCTCTCCAATCTTCTCTCCTCTGTCATGGGACAGACCATGACAGTATCCCCCGCCTCTACGAGTGACCTCCGAACACCCAGGGCTGACCTTATCAGGATGCGCTCTGTGAAAAGCCTTCACAATGCGACAGGCATTAACGTCGGTCGCAGCAACCCACATTCTTTCCTCTGGACCGTAATCTTTCCAGTGCATGAGATAAATTTTCAGTAATAGTTGGTGAACCCCAAAAACTGCATAAGAGCCTTCAGATTTTCGGGTCGATCCCAGTCCAATACAGCACGGACATTCTCTGGATCCATTCGAAAACCTGAAGATTACAGCAGGTAGCCCAAGAATTGCACCTCATGTACAGCAAAATCACACTTTTTGATCCTGATGAGTCTCCACTAGAGATTCAATTCGCACCGAAGCCGAATTTTCTCACGCCTCGTGGTAACGAATCACATTCTTTCCTAAAATGGCTGCTGCTCGTGTGAGGACATGGAGCAAGGAACTCTGGGAATGCGGGATAACCCATAATGCTTTGCATGCAGTCAGTCAGCAGTCAGCCCTGTGATGTCACAGCCCTATAAATAGCCTCAACCATCTTGGATTCTGCCATTTACCAGTGTACTTAGTCAGCAGGTGCTAGGGACAGTGTTAGAAAAAACTTTATTGTGCTAAAAAAACGAAGCAGAATGGAGAAGCAGGAGATCCAAAGGAACATCACACCAGCTCAACCAACTCTAGGAGGAAATATCAACCGCATGGTAAGCAGTGAGAGTCAGAACTAAATAGGGCCTAAGTAATGACTACAAGCTGCACCTGAAAAGAGGTGTGGTCATTACCAAACACAGCACTGAAAGATAAAAACAGAGAGACTGTCAGATACCCTCACGTGCCGCCAGTCTCTCCGACCTTCTCACCTCTGTCATGGGAGGGACCATGACCAGGGGCGTACATAGAAATCACTGGGCCCCATAGCAAGAATCTAAGTTGGGCCCCCATTCCCCTTTTATAGCCCCTCCCACTACCCATTCCAGGCCTCTCTCTTTGTTCCATGAACTATGTTTGCTGTTGCGTTTTATAATTTATGCATCAGGGCCGGATTGGGATTACAAAACAGGCCTGGCAGACAAAAGAGGTATAATAGATACAGTGTGTACAGATGTATAGTGTATACAGCAGTGTACCGATATTTGAGGAACATGGTATAATATATGCAGTGTGTACAGGTATATAGTATATACAGCAGTGTATTGATATGTGCAGTACAGGGTATATTATATGCAGTCTGTACAGATATATAGTATATACAGTAGTGTAATGTGAGGTACGAGGTATAATAGATGCAGTGTGTACAGATATATTGTATATATAGCAGTGTACTGATATGTGAGGTACTAGGTATAATAGATGCAGTGTGTACAGGTAAATAGTAAATATAGCAGTGTACTGATATGTGAGGTATAAATTACAGCTCGTACCTCACATATCAATCCAATACTGTATATACAATATACCTGTACACACTTCATCTATTATACCTCGTACCTAACATATCAGTACACTGCTGTATATACAATAAATCTATACACACTGCATATATTATACCTCGTACCTCACATATCAGTACACTGCAATATATATTATATATCTGTATATATTGCATCTATAATACTGTTTAATATATGCAGTGTGTGTGTGTATATATATATATATATATATATATATATATAGATGTGAGGCATACAAGGTATAATACTGTAGATGCATTGTTTATAGAAATATGTGGTCAGTTATACATTATGGTCACTGTGTGGGAGGTACATGAGGTAGTGGTCACTGTACCTGTCTGAAGTATTATACATGAGTGTGCAATCAGTAAAAACAGGGCATGGGGGGGGGGTAAATGACAAGAAGTGGAGGACCTACTCTTACCACTCCATTCCAGTCTGTATGGATCAATGCAGAGCTGATTGTGAACTTCTAATACTTACTGTTAGGGGTTGAAGGACCTGTGATGATGTCATCACAGGTCCTGGCAGATGTACCTTTCAAACCTAGGAACTACACCATTTTTGGTGCAGTTCCTATGCTAGATCCAGCAGGACCTGTGATGCTGAAGATGATGTCATCACAGGTCCTGGCAGATGTACTGTTCTAACCTGGGAACTACACTTTACACTGTGCAGTTCCCTTACAGGACCTGTGATGACATCATCAAAGGTCCTTTAGCTTTAGAAAGATAGACCGGAGCAATAAGGGTGCGGGGCCTCTCCTCCACTGCGGGCCCCTCTTCCTCACGGGCCCCATAGCAGCTGCGTGGTCTGCCTATATGGTAGGTACGCCACTGACCATGACACAATCCCTTTATACCTTGCTGCACTGACTGGGGATACAAATTGCCATTATACAGCTCTGTAATTCCATCAAACCGTTCTTATTAGGGTGCAAGTGCTGTTTGATACAGGCATTAACAGGGTTTATTACCAGAAAATATTTCCACGTCTTATTTGCCCTTGTGCGGTGCAGTTATATGTTCTAAAGCGTTTTTGGGCTTGTATTAGTAGGGAAAAAAGGGCTTATTAGCCGTTGTGTGGTGAAGTGCTAAAATTACAGCCCTTTTTGTTGTGTATTAGTGGCAAAAGTAAAATATATTTGCCGTTCAGCGGTACAGTTATATGTTCTAAGACCTTTGTGGCATTTATTAGTGGATAAAGAAAAAAAATATTTGCCGTTGAGCGGTGCAGTTATATGTTCTAAAGCCTTTTGTGGCGTGTATTTGTGGCAAAATAAAAATATATTTGCTGTTCAGCGGTGCAGTTATATGTTCTAAAGACTTTTGTGGCGTGTATTAATGGAAAAAGAATAAATATATTTGCCATTCAGCGGTGCAGTTATATGTTCTAAAGTCCTTTTTGTCGAGTAATAGTGTCAAAATATTAATATATTTGCCGTTCAGCAGTGCAGTTATATGGTTCTAAAGCCTTTTGTGGCGTGTATTTGTGGCAAAAAATATATTTGCCTTTCAACGGTGCAGTTATATTTTCTAAAGCCCTTTTTGGCGTGTGTTAGCGGGAAAAATAAAAAGGGCTTATTAGCCGTTGTACAACAGTCAAAGAGCTATCAGGTAAGGACAGCCAGCAGCAGAACCGGGTAGCACCAATGGATAGTCAATACCAGTCCCTAAGCTTGCCCTCAAAAAGTCTGCTCAGCCCAGAGATACACCTTGATGGTAGGAGTACTCTGTCCTCGTACCTCGGCAAGCCTGTTCTTAAATCGCCCTACCACATCCGATGAAAAGTACAAAAATCCAAATTGATACAGAGTACACAGTCCCGACGCGTTTCCCCTTGTAGTACACAAGGTTCATCAGGGGACAAATGATATCAGTGTAGTATCAGGATAAACAATAAACATGCCTAATATAAGTCAATAAATAATCAAATGATAACTAAAGATACCAAAAACTGGAGCGCCTTGCAACCGTCTGTGATGACTTTCAAGAGACTATAGTAGGTCTCAAATACATATAAACAATATAATACTGATAATCAAACACATTAAAAACGTGAGAACAAAGTTAACTTAACTGACACAGATGTACGTCATCCTCTCACAGACCTGATCATTTAAAAATGAGTGCTTTAAATCGACCAAACTGAGCTGCATCTTAGGCCCCCTGGAGCCCTCCAGCCGTGCATGCTGGTCTGTGAGGATGACGTACACCTATGTCAGTTAAGTTAACTTTGTTCTCACGTTTTTAATGTGTTTGATTATCAGTATTAGATTGTTTATATGTATCTGAGACCTACTATAGTCTCTTGAACTCATCACAGACAGCTGCAGGTCTGTGGCGCTCCAGTTTTTATCTTTTGTTATCATTTGATTATTTATTGACTTATATTGGGCATGTTTATTGTTTATCCTGATACTGCACTGAAATCATTTTTCCACTGATGAACCTTGTGTACT
Organism: Bufo bufo; assembly: GCF_905171765.1. Classification (NCBI taxonomy): domain Eukaryota; kingdom Metazoa; phylum Chordata; class Amphibia; order Anura; family Bufonidae; genus Bufo; species Bufo bufo. Next base: position 394,194,654 of record NC_053389.1, on the reverse strand, counting down.
ACAAGAGGAAACGCGTTGGAACTGTGTATTATGGGACTGTGTACTCTGTTTCAATTTGGATTTTTGTACTGTGTATCGGATGTGGTAGGGCGATTTAAGAACAGGTATTGACTTTCCATTGGTGCTACCTGTCCTTATCTGATAGCTCTTTAACTGTTGTACTACGAATATATTGGTCCTAGTTGGATCTGTTTTATAGAATGTATTTATTAAAAGTAAAATTTTGGGTAGTTGCCCTCAGTGATATTTTTGTTGTTATTGCAACTGTTTTTGAGATATTATTTTCAGTGACTGTGCTTATTAGCCATTATGTGGTGAAGTGAGAAAATTACAGACCTTTTTGGTGTGTATTAGTGGCAAAAAAATATATATGCAGTTCAGCAGTGACGTTCTATTGTACTACAGCCATTTACAGGGTGTATTAACCGGATAGATATGTACGTCCTATTAGCCGTTCTGCTGTGAATTGTGATTGTTATATTTATTTTTTTAGGGTGTATTAATAGGAAAAAGAATACATCTTATTAGCCGTCTGCAGTGAACAGACATTGTTATACTGCCATTGTTGGGGTGTATTAATGGGAAAAATAAGTACGTGTTATTAGTCGTTCTGCAGTGAATTTACATTGCCATACAGACATTGTTGCACTGTATTAATAGCAAATATAAGTATGTGTTATTAGCCATTCTGCAGTATATTTACATTGTCATTCAGTGGTGAAATTTGTTTGTGAAACAGTTTTTTGGGGGAAAATTGATGGGTGATTGTAGACCTCTTTTTGCTGTATGGACCGAATTACGTTGATTAGCCATTCGTTGGGAATTTTTTTGGGGTGAAACAGCTTTTTTTGGGAAAATTGATGGGTGATTGTAGACCTCTTTTTGCTGTAAGGACCGAATTACATAGGTTAGCCATTCGTTGGGGAATTCTTTTGTGAAACAGCCTTTTTTCGGCAAATTTATGGGTGATTGTAGACCTCTTTTTGCTGTACAGACCGAATTACGTTGATTAGGCATTCATTGGGGAATTTTTTTGGTGAAACAGCCTTTTTTGGGAAAATTGATGTGTGATTGTAGTCCTCTTTTTTTTGTACGGACCAAATAACTTCGATTAGCCATTTGTTGGGGAATTTTTTGGGTGAAACAGACTTTTTTTTTTAATTGATGGGTGATTGTAGACCTCTTTTTGCTGTACAGACTGAATTACGTTGATTAGCCATTTATAGTTTTTTTTTGTGAAACAGCCTTTCTTTGGAAAATTGATGGGTGATTGTAGACTTCCTTTTGCTGTATGGACCGAATTACGTCAATTAGCCCTTTATTGGGAATTTTTTTTGTGAAACAGCCTTTTTTTGGAAAATTGATGGGTGATTGTAGATCTCTTTTTGCTGTACGAACCGAATTATGTCGATTAGCCCTTCATTGGGAACAGCGGCCCACATGGGGAAGAAAACTGGACCCAGGAGAACCCCTCTCCCCCCTTGGTCCCCCTCACCTGCCAGGACTATCCATCAGTGCTGGGAGCTCCCGCCCGGATCGGCGCTCCAGCCGCGCGACACCAGGACACAGAGGGCCTCCTGCCATTCCTCCTCCCTCCTCCTGTCTCCCTGCTCTTCAGACAGTGAGCGGAGATCGGTACAGCAGTGGTCCTCTGCTAGTTTTACACAGGAGTCTGAAGCCTTTCCCGCGGCTCCCCCGTGTGGATTATCGGCTCTGCAGCTCCCCCCTGCTGCCCTGGAGTCTCTTGTTGTGCATTTTCATACGTATACAATATTATCTAATGACATTATAATCAAAATGAATGCTCATCTCATTGCCTTTAAGAATAAGATCAGCCTGAACCAAAGTTTTGTTATGTGGCTGAAAAAGTCAAGATAAGTTCATGGCAAGTTCAGTTTATATGAAAAAATAATAATTGTTGAACATAAATGGACATTGTATTTAAAAAGTTATTACTAAAGATATGAGACCATCTGGTAAGGAGAATGCCAACTCCCTACAACATGTCTGTCTGGAGGGAACATGGTTACTTGATAAGGACTCATGTCCTTGGAGCACACCTGCTGTATGAGGTTCAATTTATATATTCATAATTATATTATATATATCTTTGCATGGTATATTTAGTTTACCACATATGTTAATCAATAATTCATATACAGGGAGTGCAGAATTATTAGGCAAGTTGTATTTTTGAGGATTAATTTTATTATTGAACAACAACTATGTTCTCAATTAACCCAAAAAACTCATTAATATCAAAGCTGAATATTTTTGGAAGTAGTTTTTAGTTTGTTTTTAGTTTTAGCTATTTTAGGGGGATATCTGTGTGTGCAGGTGACTATTACTGTGCATAATTATTAGGCAACTTAACAAAAAACAAATATATACCCATTTCAATTATTTATTTTTACCAGTGAAACCAATATAACATCTCAACATTCACAAATATACATTTCTGACATTCAAAAACAAAACAAAAACAAATCAGTGACCAATATAGCCACCTTTCTTTGCAAGGACACTCAAAAGCCTGCCATCCATGGATTCTGTCAGTGTTTTGATCTGTTCACCATCAACATTGCGTGCAGCAGCAACCACAGCCTCCCAGACACTGTTCAGAGAGGTGTACTGTTTTCCCTCCTTGTAAATCTCACATTTGATGATGGACCACAGGTTCTCAATGGGGTTCAGATCAGGTGAACAAGGAGGCCATGTCATTAGATTTTCTTCTTTTATACTCTTTCTTGCCAGCCACGCTGTGGAGTACTTGGACACGTGTGATGGAGCATTGTCCTGCATGAAAATCATGTTTTTCTTGAAGGATGCAGACTTCTTCCTGTACCACTGCTTGAAGAAGGTGTCTTCCAGAAACTGGCAGTAGGACTGGGAGTTGAGCTTGACTCCATCCTCAACCCGAAAAGGCCCCACAAGCTCATCTTTGATGATACCAGCCCAAACCAGTACTCCACCTCCACCTTGCTGGCGTCTGAGTCGGACTGGAGCTCTCTGCCCTTTACCAATCCAGCCACGGGCCCATCCATCTGGCCCATCAAGACTCACTCTCATTTCATCAGTCCATAAAACCTTAGAAAAATCAGTCTTGAGATATTTCTTGGCCCAGTCTTGACGTTTCAGCTTGTGTGTCTTGTTCAGTGGTGGTCGTCTTTCAGCCTTTCTTACCTTGGCCATGTCTCTGAGTATTGCACACCTTGTGCTTTTGGGCACTCCAGTGATGTTGCAGCTCTGAAATATGGCCAAACTGGTGGCAAGTGACATCTTGGCAGCTGCCCGCTTGACTTTTCTCAGTTCATGGGCAGTTATTTTGCGCCTTGGTTTTTCCACACGCTTCTTGCGACCCTGTTGACTATTTTGAATGAAACGCTTGATTGTTCGATGATCACGCTTCAGAAGCTTTGCAATTTTAAGAGTGCTGCATCCCTCTGCAAGATATCTCACTATTTTTGACTTTTCTGAGCCTGTCAAGTCCTTCTTTTGACCCATTTCGCCAAAGGAAAGGAAGTTGCCTAATAATTATGCACACCTAATATAGGGTGTTGATGTCATTAGACCACACCCCTTCTCATTACAGAGATGCACATCACCTAATATGCTTAATTGGTAGTAGGCTTTCGAGCCTATACAGCTTGGAGTAAGACAACATGCATAAAGAGGATGATGTGGTCAAAATACTAATTTGCCTAATAATTCTGCACGCAGTGTAATGTGTTATCTATGTGTAACAATGTATCGATTTATATATATGTCATACTATGTATTTACCATTTAGAAGGTATTGTAGAAGATACAAAAACAAGTAAGTTTAAGTTAATTGGATTCCAAAACAGTAGTTATTCATAGATGTAGATAAATGAAATGTACAAGTTCCGATGCCAAGTATCAAAGCCGCTACATAAAATTTTCATCAAGTCAACCTATATTTCAAAAAGATAGGAGAAGACAGTCAACTCCAACAAGTCCAGGATATAGGTAATTAAAAGTGTAAGGAAAAGACCTTCCTCAGTGATTTATGGTAGAAAGGTCAACGAGGTCCTGTGAAAGTATTATTAGATATTTAATTTTAATGCTTAAAAGTTGGGATGTTCACCTACAGTACCGCAGTGCCATCTGGAGGCAGTTGGGCAACATTATATTATTTCATTATTTGCTCTATACAATTTTAGGAGTTGAGATAACGTGATGAGGTTATTAGCATGCGAATACCCCCACCCTACCTGATTGGGAATCCATAATCTAAAGGGGATGATTCTTAGATAAGGGGGGGAATAATTACTCGTGTGCGGAGTAGCATGAGGAGTTAGCAAGAGAAAAAAAAAAGAGCTAGAGAAAAAGATCCATATATCCATTGATCCATCCATTCATTCAATCAAAAAGAAAAACTTTACCAGAAGAAACTTGGATTATTCCTTTTGGATTACTAGGAAAGTTCTTCAGAACTGGTCCCATCTGAACTCTGTCTACCTTTGACCCGGTAACGTATATTCTGTTTACTACTCGTGATATTAATAGGATATTTCTCTCGGTATATAGCCAAGAGTTCCCATACTGTGGGAATATATAGTGTTAGGTGCCTCCATAATGCTGATTATTCTCTTAGCAAAGATGCATATTGTTAATGGAAGATCTGACATTATTTGAAAAAGAGGACTAAAACCTTGGAAAGTTATTTTCCTTAGTCTGGTTGCCGAGTTGAATATTATATCATATTAATATCATATATTTTTGATTGGTCATAGGAAAACAGAGTCAAGGGATAACAGTTAATTTTCCTGTAAATCCGTGTTTTATTGTTATAGCCTGTTTGATAACAGAAGATCCTAAGTTTCTCTTGGTATATGTGTCCGTTTGTTAAAAGTATGACACTGGTTGTCATGTATCAATAAATCATACTGTGCTGATCAGATAGGGGTGTGTTAACACCACCGTGTGGTACATTTCGGATGTTACGTTGTAACTTCATCATTTGTTTTGCAGTTGTATTGTTTTATATTCTTTGTTTTTATAATAAACAAATATATTTTTGCACATACAATTGTTCCTTTGTTTCACTGCTTGCACAAATCAAATTAAGATACTTGATAAAAAGAACTTAGAGGCGTTTTTTATGTCCGCCTGAAGGATAATATATTTTATATATTTTTATCCTCCCTTTTATATGAAGATTCTTTTTCATATAGAAGATATATGACATAAATGGAGGTCCCACCGAGATCGAGTAATTCTTTAATTGATTGTGCAAATAGTGAAAGGTTCCACATTTATTTTTGGCTAGCCAGTGTGGTGTTACATCTGTATATTGATTATTGATCAGAAAGATGGGTGTTACAGGCAGTGACCCGGGTAGTGACTATGCTACAGCAGGCAGTCCACCCAGCCCAACGCAGCTCATCCATAATGTTGTTGAATATATACACTCACAGAACAAAATTGATAAAGATATAAATGAATGGATTGATGAGCTACACGAAAAAGCCAAGGAAGAACGTGGGGATATATGGCAGTTAGGTGGCATGGTTGAAAGATACCTGACATATATTGATGTGTTGCAAGATAAAAACAAAAAGGACCAACACCTTTTTTACACATTGCCACCTGTATTATATGCATTACTGGCGGTCAGTACTCACTCACAAAAGAGAAGTGAATCTGTGCAGGAAATGGAGATCTATGTAGCCCAGCTAAAAGCAAATCTCAAAGTCGTAGAGACCGAGATTAAGGACTTAAAATACAACCTTGATCTCAGCCATGATGCATATCAAAGGGCAAAAAGTGACTTAGAGGAGTTACATCTCTGGCATTCCAAAATTCAGTAGGCAGACAAATCAAGCCATACTATAATTGATATTGATCAAGATCCGTCTGATACTAAGGGATTTCCAGACCCCCCAAATCTCACGCCCCAACATCTAGACATGTCGTCATATGCTCTTAAAGTAGACTACATTCCAGACCACAAGCCACCAAGAAACGATGGCATGATTAGACAGGAGGCATTAACCCAATTAAAACGGGCATTCCAAACTGTAACCACCTTACTAGGTGCCAGTGACATAGAAGCCCCTAGAAGTTTCTCTCCACACATTCCCCTGGAGAGAGATGCAAGGGTTAAATCCCCTGCACCATATGTGTCTCATGGAAGTGATCAAAGTGCATATAATTCTGACAGTGATACGGGAAAGCGTGTGTCTTATTCCCTACCACGCAAGCATGAATTTGCCCATAAGAAAGATCAGGGTCCCAGGCGACCAACATATGCTGAAGTGGTCTCTAGGAAGAAAAATCCTCAGTATTCAGAAAAAGATCAGAGTTCCTCAAGCATCATTAAGTTTCTGAATGCCACTGTGCCCAAGTTCTCTAAGAAAGGTTCTCCTCAAATAGCAAACCACTTAGAACTGTATGAGTCCACTATGGATTCTTTAAAGTTGTACTCTGATGTTGACAGGATCAGATTCCTACCATGGGCATTTGATGACAGGTACCGTCATTATTTTACTTCCTTTAGGGATAGAGGAATTCAAAATTGGCAAGATGTTTTGCATGAAATTAAACTAGAATTCGGACCTTACCGAACCATTACTGCTGCAAAACGTGAGATATATAAGCTTACATGTAGGCCCAATCAGAGCCCCCGTGAATTCCTCTCTGTCCTTAAAAATGCCTATGGATTAGCATATAGGTCCCCAAATTGGGAATCTGAAGAGTTTAAGCAGCTGTTCTATGATGCAATGCCAACCCAGATCAAACTTAGCCTAGCTAGAGATCTTGATATTGAAGCTCCCTTGGATAGGTTGGTGACGGCTGCCACCACAATGTATAATATCAGTGAGTGCCATGAAACAGGTGAGAGGAGGTTCAAAAAGTCCCCAGAGCAAAATGTAGCTTAAGCTAAGGTAAACCCTAGCTTGGGATTTGAAACGCAGCCATGTAAATACCCTCAATCAACAGGACCTGTCCAACAAACCCAGCAACAACAGGTAGGACCCAAACAGATAAAACCCCAATACCTCGATGGGTCAGAGGGAGATAATCCTGGTGCTGAAAGGTCTAACTACCATCCCTATTACAATAGGGGCCCCCAGGGATCTAGGCCCTTTAACAATAGAGGGGGGTACAGGAATTTGAACAACAGGCCCAGACAACAAAGGGAAGATAGGCAGGAACCCTCAAATTCACCTAGGAGTAGGTCACCCACCAATAACCAGGCCGCCCCACAAAATCAAAATGTACGCAAACCAAACAGGTTTGATCAACTGGCTGAACAAATGACCCAGCTGTATGACATTGTAAGTAAGTTGTCCCAGGGGTCCCAAGGAAAACAGCCTGAACCTTTTTTTGGGGCAACTCCAGGTCCCAGCTCAGCCCCATAAAACAAATAGGGCAGGGTCAGAGCCCAGGCCAACGCAAGGTAATCAAGGTGGTTGAGGAAGAATCTAAATTGACTTCTAATCATATTTTGCCTTGCAGTGCTCCTGACCCTAAAGTTGGGGCCAGGGAGGAGGTGTCTAATATGTTATCTATTTTGCAGACTAATCTTGTCGATCCATACAATCCTGTGTCTCCTCCAACAAGTGATCCTATCGTATCAGCGTCAGGCTGTGAACCGTCTATAAACTGTGACTTAGTCCAGCTTTCCCCTAAGGTGGGGGCTACTACTCCTGCTCCCTGCAGCAGGAATGTGAAGGATTCACCAGAGGTCGCGACGCTGCAGTGAGGTCACGCTCTCAGAAAACAGGAAAAGAACACTTACCCTAACTTCTTATGTGATTTGTTTCAGGTCAAAGGCCGATATTTCGAAGGACTCCTACCTTCAAGATGAACATATCGGGCCGATAAGGGGTTTAATTGATACAGGATCACAGGCAACTATCTTATCACATAGCTATTTCCAACAAGTTATGGACTTAACAGCAAAGAGACCGAGATTGAAATCATTCGATGGCTCTCTGATAAGTGTAGGTGGAGACACTTTGCAGGTAAAAGGTACATCGTGGTTGACATTCAGAATTGGCAAGAAGACAATTAAACACCCCACACTGATTGTGGACCTTCCATATGATCGGCTGATCATAGGAATTGATCTTCTGAAAAGGTTGAGCTCCATAATAGACTTCATTAATGAAGCAGTCTGGACTCAGGTAAAGGCACCCATTGCCTATGATTATTCTTGCAATGCACAAACACAACACAGTTGTCATGTGATTGAAGAAAGGCCTAACTCTGTTGAAGTTCATTTTAGGAACAGTCAAACGCCGGATGTCACGATCCTGAAAAATGGTAAGCCCGAGGAAGCTGTCAACGGTGCCGCTCATATCATTACTATCCAGAAGGACAGAATCGAGAAGATAACCCTGGATGAGGATGTATTGACTATTTCCCTTGAAAGGGGAAATCACAAAGTCGCGGACCTGGCCAAATATACTCAATCATGGTACAGATTGAAAGGTTCAATGACAATTTATTGATTCCCATACAGGTAAACAATATAGCCCGGGTGAAATATGCCAAGTTGGATCTGAAATCTGAAGCCAGCTACATAAGCTTAGGACTCTTAAAACAGGTCACCAATCCTAAAATGATAAAAAATTCCTCCCCACAGGAACAATGGGTTCATGATCTGGATGGAGATTCCCAGAGTCATAATGTGGTTGCAAAATGTCTTTTGTCTATCTCCATAGGAAGTAAGACCACAGAACACGTTTTCATCGTGTTGAATGAACCACGGCATCAGATATATATGGGTAATGACCTTCTGCACCGATTTGCCGTGCAGATTGATCTGGTAAATAATACCCTCTGGTCCAGATTACCGGGAGACCCAGAGGGATTCCGGGATGTGAAGCAAGCCTTGAGATGGGGACAACAGATGCCCTATGCCGTGAGTATCATGGTTGCCGAGGAGGTTAAAATCCCTGAAGGATGTAAACCATTTCTTCTTCCCATTCAAGTGAAAAAGGGACAAACTCTGAAGAACGCAGACGCTTTGATCTGTTTGTCCAACCGGATGCAGAAACTCGACCTACAGGTAAAACCCACTCCTATAATTAACATCCATCAGGATCCATTGCACATGATAATCCATAACATGGCTCCCCATAGCATATCCTTGCAGAAGAACACAGTAATTGGTCTAGCTATGGATTCGGAATATTATACTTTTGGGTTCCAGAATGATGTAATTGGACTTATTCCTGATGAATACCTAACAGAAGAACAAATATTGGAACAATGTTTTTCCTCAACACCTGAGGGGTTATTCAATATCCACTCTGTTTATCCTTTCAGTTCTGAAGAAGGTACATGCCACATCGAAGAGTCATCATTGGTTTTCAACCAGGAGATCGATGAAAAGGAGTACGAGTCATCCAACGAGGAAAGGATAAGGTACGCTATACCCAAAATGACTTAACCAGTGAGCTTGAAGAAACTTACGAGTTAAGTCAGCCTGAAATCTTTCCAGAATTTCAGGAACGGGTGGAAGAGCAAATCTCTATAGCTAACGCGTGCTCCAATGAGTCAGAGCGTCAACAACTAAAGGAGCTCTTCACAGAATTCCAGGACATGTTTGCCAAGGATTGTTATGATTGTGGGGAAACAGACCTGCATGTCGCAAGAATCCAGACAGATCCTGATGCACCCCCTGTCTTTGTCAAACAATACCGACTTCCGCTGGCGGCTTACGAGTCCCTATCGGAAATCGTCAAAAACCTGGAGAAGAGGGGCATCATCCGTCCGATACATAGCTCATTCAACCATCCTATACTTGGAGTCCTCAAACCCAACGGTCAATTTCGTCTCTGCTCGGACCTAAGACAATTGAACAAACGTGTATACATGTCCAGATGGCCCGTGCCATACATTGACCAGTGTTTGGCGCAAATTCAAGGATCCAAAATTTTCACCGCCCTTGACTGTGCACAAGGATATTGGACGATTAAAGTGGACGAAAGGGATCAGTACAAACTGGCCTTTACATTTGGAAAGACACAATATGCATGGACCCGACTACCCTTCGGGTACATAAATGCGGGCCATGAATTTGCTGTGTTCATGCATAAGGCAATGCCTGATGCCACTGAACGAGGTACCTTATCCTATGTGGATGATATTCTAATCAAAAGCACAACTTTTGAGGAACACATTGTAGAACTGAAGCATGTACTAACCCAACTTAGAAAAGCTGGTGTGAAACTTTCTTTGCAGAAGGCTCAATGGTGTCGTGCCAAGGTAAATTTCTTAGGTCATGAAATCACTGCTGATGGAATCAACCCACAGAAGAAGAAGGTGGAAGCAGTGATCAACACCAAGTCACCTACCAATCTCAAGGAGTTGAGATCCTTCTTGGGCATGATGAACTATTCCCGTAAGTTTATAGATAATTATGCCGAAATTACAAAACCTCTTTTGCAGTTGCTGAAGAAAGGAGTGAAATGGGAATGGAGTGAGCGTCATGAGCAAGCTGTGAATGAACTCAAGGCCAAGCTTGTCCAGGCCCCATGCCTTGCATATCCAGAAGGTGGAAAACCTTTCTTCGTGGAAACAGGTTTTACTGACAAAAGCATGAGTGCAGTCCTTTTCCAGAAAAAGGAAAATCTGAACAAGATCATCGCCTATGCCAGCAAATCCTTATCACCGGTTGAGGTAAAATTCAACAGTTGTGAGAAAGCATTACTGTCAACTGTGTGGGCTTTACAATATTTCAGGAGCTTCATTCAAGGTGAAAAGATCATTGTGGAAACTGCACATCAACCACTGCAATATTTGCAAAGTGACAGGATCAAGGATGGAAATCTGTCAAACAGCAGGATAACCGCCTGGACGATGTCCTTAATGGGATGGCCATTGGAGATCAGGTATAAACAAAATAATAAGAACCCAGTTGCTCAAGGATTAGCTGAACTACATGATTGTTCCAATGCAGAACAGGGAGGTAAGTCACCAGAAAGTGATTTCTTGGAGGAACAATCATCATCCCCATATAAATCTTATGAAGAGGAGTACTGCAAATCATTACCATATGTATATGTAGCTGTTCTTTCCATACGGATGTAGGAAATGAGCGTACACTGGTTGCAGGTGTCGGAATTGCATGGAATAATATATTCCCGGACATATCCGTCGGATACAAAATTGGCCCCAAAAGTAGCCAAGTCGCAGAACTCGCTGCTGTGTACAAAGCCGTACAAATGGCTATCAAATATGATATTAAAGAGTTTTCCATAATCACAGATTCTGACTATATTCGTAATAGCTTTGTGGAGTATTTCCCCGGATGGAAAAGATCCAACATGATGAGAAGTAATAACAAGCCAGTCAAGCATGGTAAGATGTTTTGTAAAATCGATGAGATGGTTATTACCCACAGTCTTACAATTTACTGGAGGAAGGTAAAGGGTCATTCAAAATATCCAGGTAAGGACAAGGAAAGAAATGACCTAGCAGACTCCCTCGCTAAACAAGCAGCCATCAATGGAGAAGTTTTGGATGTGGATGATCTCATGGGAACTATTCAAGTGGATGCAACAACAAGAAGTCAGGCCCAAAAAGGAACTGAAGCCAATGTTTTGCAATGGAGTCAAGAGTCCCCTAGTGAGGATCTCATCATGAGCCAAAAGGGGGATCCAATTATTGGTGCTTTTTATAAACACATTGAAGATCCACAGAATTGTCCCATAAATACGGAAGATTGCGATGGCAAAGAGGAGCTGCGGATTTTGATGAAGGGTAAGTGCCAATTCTCGTTGCAGGATGGATTGTTAATTAGGACCTCGAAGAATGGTATCACGCAATGGGTAGTGCCCGCAACATACCGAGGTTTGATGCTACAACACGCCCATGATGCCCCGACAGCTGGTCACCGAGGTGAGAAGTTGACGTACGAATTGTTACGGGACTACGCTTATTGGCCACATATGTTGCAAGATGTTCGCACGTATTGTCAAGGATGTCTAATCTGTCCTCAATTCCAGCCACAGACACCCACTCATCGAGCGCCGCTGATGAAAAGGGGGATGTCCATGCCATGGTCAGACATCCAAATTGACTTCATTGGACCAGTAACAACCTCATCAAAAGGCAACAGATACATGCTAACCGTAACTTGCTTGTTCACAAAATGGGTGGAATGTTTGCCTTGTAAAACATGCAGTTCAAGCGTATGTGCATCTCTTCTCATTAACCACATATTTTCCAGGTTTGGTCTTCCCCAACGCATCGAGTCCGATCGTGGAAGTCATTTCACTAGTGAGGTGATGACAAAGATGTGGGAGATACTGGGGGTAAAAAGGAAGCTACATATAGCTTATCGGCCAGCCTCTAGTGGTGGAGTGGAGCGTTACAACCAATCCATTGTAAACATTCTAAAAAAGTTTGTCAATGAATCCGGTAAGGACTGGGATGTCAAATTGCCTTTGGTTCTTATGGCCATCAGAGCCACCCCAAGCACAGCAACCAAACTTTCTCCCTTCAAAATGATCACAGGCAGGAGGATGGTGTTACCCCAACATTTGCTATACCGGATGACAGACCACAATCTAATAAATGCTACAACATCTCATCAATATGTGGAAAATCTACGCAAGCACCTTCAGCATGCTTTTGCATTCGCCCCGAAGAATATAGAGAAAGCTGCAATAAGTGCTAAGACATACTACGATCTGAAGACTACACAGAAGGAGTATCAAATTTTCGATCAGGTTTATCTCTATAACTTCGCTCGGGATCAAGTGAAGGAGAGAAAGTTCTTACCTTCCTGGAAAGGACCTTATGTCATCACTGACAAGTTGTCACCTGTGGTCTACAAGATAAAAATCCCTAAGGGGGATGAATTTGTAGAAAAATGGGTGCACATTAACCAGTTACGTGTTTGTCATCCTAGCTCACGACTTTGCGAGATAGAAGGAGTTGGATGAAGAGAAGTGAAGAGATTTTACGGTTCCAGCTAAAGACGGAAACCAGGATTTGGTATTGTATGAACAAACATGTATACTAACCATCCTCATGTGTGTTTCCTCCGTAACAAAACATCTCTTAACTTACCTCTAAAACTGAGAACTTGCTCTGTTCAAGAAAAGAACCTATGCCAATCAAAGATACATGATAGCATTAACTCTTTTCTTGCAGGATAAAAAAATGAAAGATGTATGTATTCATATGTGTCATACAATTTTATAGGTACGAGATGCCGACTAAGATGCTCGCCATCGTTTATATCATCCTAATCTTGGGAAAGGAGTTCCACGCTGAGCCGATTGCTGTGCCAGGTCCTTCATCCGGGATCATGCTGCAGGATACCGCAGGATTCATATTGACGAACAAGAGGATCCTATCCCAAAAGATCTACATCAGTCTGGATCCACGCGTTTTCGTTGAAAGACAATTCAACGTGTCCGAGATCATGTCGCCGGAAATCCAAGCCTGGTACCAGACTCACATCGGATATTCCCAAGAACGGATAACGCAAATCCTGGAGCAAGCAAGAAAGACCTTGACCAGAGAGCCATTTTCTACAAACCAGAGACCAAAGCGATTCATTTCTGCAATCGTAGCCGCTATAATTTTTAGCGTAATAGGCACTGTCATTGCCACAGGTGTAACAGTTGCCAATTCCATCTCTATCAAAACATTGGAACTTGAAATTGGTTTATTGAAAAGGAACCTAATAAACATTCATGCGGAGATAGAGAACCAAAACAAACATTTATCGAACTTATATACTGTTTTGCAGGATCCTGGGATGGTTGAATTTATGGACCATCCAAGTGGTGCATTGGATAATATTCCTCAAAAAGATTTTGGCCAAGTTGTGGTACAAACAAGGTTCACGCACCCAACCTTTAGAAGAAGACATATGAAAAGCCCTTTTATGCATTCCAAACACATTCACACGTTATGGAACATTTTGGAATGAAGGGGGATTTGTTGTGCATTTTCATACGTATACAATATTATCTAATGACTAGAGTTGAGCAAACACCTGGATGTTCGGGTTCGAGAAGTTCGGCCGAACTTCACGGAAATGTTCGGGTTCGGGATCCGAACCCGAACCGAACTTTGTCCCGAACCCCATTGAAGTCAATGGGGACCCGAACTTTTGGGCACTAAAAAGGCTGTAAAACAGCCCAGGAAAGAGCTAGAGGGCTGCAAAAGGCAGCAACATGTAGGTAAATCCCATGCAAACAAATGTGGATAGGGAAATGAATTAAAATAAAAATTAAAAAAATAAAAATGACCCAATATCAATTGGACAGAGGTCCCATAGCAGAGAATCTGGCTTCACATCAGCAGAGAATCAGTCTCTTCATGCCATAGCAAAGAATCTGGCTTCATGTCAGCACAGAATCAGTCTCTTCATGCCATAGCAGAGAATCTGGCTTCATGTCAGCACAGAATCAGTCTTCATGTCATAGCAGAGAATCAGGCTTCACGTCACCCACCACTGGAACAGGCCACTGTCACACATTTAGGCCCAGGCACCCAGGCAGAGGAGAGAGGTCCCGTAACAGAGAATCTGGCTTTATGTCAGCGCAGAATCAGTCTTCATGTCATAGCAGAGAATCAGGCTTCACGTCACCCACCACTGGAACAGGCCACTGTCACACATTTAGGCCCAGGCACCCAGGCAGAGGAGAGAGGTCCCGTAACAGAGAATCTGGCCTTATGTCAGCGCAGAATCAGTCTTCATGTCATAGCAGAGAATCAGGCTTCACGTCACCCACCACTGGAACAGGCCACTGTCACACATTTAGGCCCAGGCACCCAGGCAGAGGAGAGAGGTCCCGTAACAGAGAATCTGGCCTGATGTCAGCACAGAATCTGTCTTCATGTCATAGCAGAGAATCAGGCTTCACGTCACCCACCACTGGAACAGGCCACTGTCACACATTTAGGCCCAGGCACCCAGGCAGAGGAGAGAGGTCCCGTAACAGAGAATCTGGCCTTATGTCAGCGCAGAATCAGTCTTCATGTCATAGCAGAGAATCAGGCTTCACGTCACCCACCACTGGAACAGGCCACTGTCACACATTTAGGCCCAGGCACCCAGGCAGAGGAGAGAGGTCCCGTAACAGAGAATCTGGCCTGATGTCAGCACAGAATCTGTCTACATGTCATAGCAGAGAATCAGGCTTCACGTCACCCACCACTGGAACAGGCCACTGTCACACATTTAGGCCCAGGCACCCAGGCAGAGGAGAGAGGTCCCGTAACAGAGAATCTGGCCTTATGTCAGCGCAGAATCAGTCTTCATGTCATAGCAGAGAATCAGGCTTCACGTCACCCACCACTGGAACAGGCCACTGTCACACATTTAGGCCCAGGCACCCAGGCAGAGGAGAGAGGTCCCGTAACAGAGAATCTGGCCTGATGTCAGCACAGAATCTGTTTTCATGTCATAGCAGAGAATCAGGCTTCACGTCACCCACCACTGGAACAGGCCACTGTCACACATTTAGGCCCAGGCACCCAGGCAGAGGAGAGAGGTCCCGTAACAGAGAATCTGGCCTGATGTCAGCACAGAATCTGTCTTCATGTCATAGCAGAGAATCAGGCTTCACGTCACCCACCACTGGAACAGGCCACTGTTACACATTTAGGCCCAGGCAGGGGAGAGAGGTCCCGTAACAGAGAATCTGGCCTTATGTCAGCGCAGAATCAGTCTTCATGTCATAGCAGAGAATCAGGCTTCACGTCACCCACCACTGGAACAGGCCACTGTCACACATTTAGGCCCAGGCACCCAGGCAGAGGAGAGAGGTCCCGTAACAGAGAATCTGGCCTTATGTCAGCACAGAATCTGTCTTCATGTCATAGCAGAGAATCAGGCTTCACGTCACCCACCACTGGAACAGACCACTGTCACACATTTAGGCCCAGGCACCCAGGCAGAGGAGAGAGGTCCTGTAACAGAGAATCTGGCCTGATGTCAGCACAGAATCTGTCTTCATGTCATAGCAGAGAATCAGGCTTCACGTCACCCACCACTGGAACAGGCCACTGTCACACATTTAGGCCCAGGCACCCAGGCAGAGGAGAGAGGTCCCGTAACAGAGAATCTGGCCTGATGTCAGCACAGAATCTGTCTTCATGTCATAGCAGAGAATCAGGCTTCACGTCACCCACCACTGGAACAGGCCACTGTCACATATTTAGGCCCAGGCACCCAGGCAGAGAAGAGAGAGGTCGCGTAACAGAGAATCTGGCTTCATGTCAGCACAGAATAAGTCTTCATGTCATAGCAGAGAATCAGGCTTCACGTCACCCACCAGTGGAACAGGCCACTGTCACACATTTAGGCCCCGGCACCCAGACAGAGGAGAGGTTCATTCAACTTTGGGTTGCCCCGCAATATAATGGTAAAATGAAATTAAAAATAGTATTGAATGAGGAAGTGCCCTGGAGTAGAATAATATATTGTTAAGGGGAGGTGGTTAATATCTAATCTGCACAAGGGATGGACAGGTCCTGTGGGATCCATGCCTGGTTCATTTTTATGAACGTCAGCTTGTCCACATTGGCTGTAGACAGGCGGCTGCGTTTGTCTGTAATGACGCCCCCTGCCGTGCTGAATACACGTTCAGACAAAACGCTGGCCGCCGGGCAGGCCAGCACCTCCAAGGCATAAAAGACTAGCTCTGGCCACGTGGACAATTTGGAGACCCAGAAGTTGAATGGGGCCGAACCATCAGTCAGTACGTGGAGGGGTGTGCACAGGTACTGTTCCACCATGTTAGTGAAATGTTGCCTCCTGCTAACACGTTCCGTATCAGGTGGTGGTGCAGTTAGCTGTGGCGTGGTGACAAAACTTTTCCACATCTCTGCCATGCTAACCCTGCCCTCAGAGGAGCTGGCCGTGACACAGCTGCGTTGGCGACCTCTTGCTCCTCCTCTGCCTTCGCCTTGGGCTTCCACTGGTTCCCCTGTGACATTTGGGAATGCTCTCAGTAGCGCGTCTACCAACGTGCGCTTGTACTCGCGCATCTTCCTATCACGCTCCAGTGTAGGAAGTAAGGTGGGCACATTGTCTTTGTACCGGGGATCCAGCAGGGTGGCAACCCAGTAGTCCGCACACGTTAAAATGTGGGCAACTCTGCTGTCGTTGCGCAGGCACTGCAGCATGTAGTCGCTCATGTGTGCCAGGCTGCCCAGAGGTAAGGACAAGCTGTCCTCTGTGGGAGGCGTATCGTCATCGTCCTGTGTTTCCCCCCAGCCACGCACCAGTGATGGGCCCGAGCTGCTTTGGGTGCCACCCCGCTGTGAACATGCTTCATCCTCATCCTCCTCCACCTCCTCCTCATCCTCGTCCTCCTCGTCCTCCAGTAGTGGGCCCTGTCTGGCCACATTTGTACCTGGCCTCTGGTGTTGCAAAAAACCTCCCTCTGAGTCACTTCGAAGAGACTGGCCTGAAAGTGCTAAAAATGACCCCTCTTCCTCCTCTTCCTCCTGGGCCACCTCCTCTTCCATCATCGCCCTAAGTGTTTTCTCAAGGAGACATAGAAGTGGTATTGTAACGCTGATAACAGCGTCATCGCCACTGGCCATGTTGGTGGAGTACTCGAAACAACGCAACAGGGCACACAGGTCTCGCATGGAGGCCCAGTCATTGGTGGTGAAGTGTGTCTGATCCACAGTGCGACTGACCCGTGCGTGCTGCAGCTGAAACTCCACTATGGCCTGCTGCTGCTCGCACAGTCTGTCCAGCATATGCAAGGTGGAGTTCCACCTGGTGGGTACGTCGCATATGAGGCGGTGAGCGGGAAGGCCGAAGTTACGCTGTAGCGCAGACAGGCGAGCAGCGGCAGGGTGTGAACGCCGGAAGCGCGAACAGACGGCCCGCACTTTATGCAGCAGCTCTGACATGTCGGGGTAGTTGCGAATGAACTTCTGCACCACCAAATTCAGCACATGCGCCAGGCAAGGGATGTGCGTCAAACCGGCTAGTCCCAGAGCTGCAACGAGATTTCGCCCATTATCGCACACCACCAGGCCGGGCTTGAGGCTTACCGGCAGCAACCACTCGTCGGTCTGTTGTTCTATACCCCGCCACAACTCCTGTGCGGTGTGGGGCCTGTCCCCCAAACATATGAGTTTCAGAATGGCCTGCTGACGTTTACCCCGGGCTGTGCTGAAGTTGGTGGTGAAGGTGTGTGGCTGACTGGATGAGCAGGTGGAAGAAGAGGAGGAGGAAGCTGAGTAGGAGGAGGAGAAGACAGGAGGCAAAGAATGTTGCCCTGCGATCCTTGGCGGCGGAAGGACGTGCGCCAAACAGCTCTCCGCCTGGGGCCCAGCCGCCACTACATTTACCCAGTGTGCAGTTAGGGAGATATAGCGTCCCTGGCCGTGCTTACTGGTCCACGTATCTGTGGTTAGGTGGACCTTGCCACAGATGGCGTTGCGCAGTGCACACTTGATTTTATCGGACACTTGTTTGTGCAGGGAAGGCACGGCTCTCTTGGAGAAGTAGTGGCGGCTGGGAACAACATACTGTGGGACAGCAAGTGACATGATCTGTTTAAAGCTGTGTGTGTCCACCAGCCTAAATGACAGCATTTCATAGGCCAGTAGTTTAGAAATGCTGGCATTCAGGGCCAGGGATCGAGGGTGGCTAGGTGGGAATTTACGCTTTCTCTCAAATGTTTGTGAGATGGAGAGCTTAACGCTGCCGTGTGACATGGTTGAGATGCTTGGTGACGCAGGTGGTGGTGTTGGTGGTACATCCCATGTTTGCTGGGCGGCAGGTGCCAACGTTCCTCCAGAGGCCGAGGAAGAGGCCGAGGCGGTGGCAGCAGCAGTAGAAGAGGCCGAGGCGGCGGCAGCAGCAGAAGAGGCCGAGGCGGCAGCAGCAGAAGAGGTAGCAGGGGGAGCCTGAGTGACTTCCTTGTTTTTAAGGTGTTTACTCCACTGCAGTTCATGCTTTGCATGCAGGTGCCTGGTCATGCAGGTTGTGCTAAGGTTCAGAACGTTAATGCCTCGCTTCAGGCTCTGATGGCACAGCGTGCAAACCACTCGGGTCTTGTCGTCAGCACATTGTTTGAAGAAGTGCCATGCCAGGGAACTCCTTGGGTGCTCGGTCCCAGATGGCGGCGGTCAGTAGCAGGCGGAGTCTCTTGGCGGCGGGTGTTCTGATTTTGCCCACTGCTCCCTCTTTTGCTACGCTGTTGGCTCGGTCTCACCACTGCCTCTTCCTCCGAACTCTGAAAGTCAGTGGCACGACCTTCATTCCATGTGGGGTCTAGGACCTCATCGTCCCCTGCATCGTCTTCCACCCAGTCTTGATCCCTGACCTCCTGTTCAGTCTGCACACTGCAGAAAGACGCAGCAGTTGGCACCTGTGTTTCATCATCATCAGAGACGTGCTGAGGTGGTATTCCCATGTCCTCATCATCAGGAAACATAAGTGGTTGTGCGTTAGTGCATTCTATCTCTTCCACCCCTGGTGAAGGGCTAGGTGGATGCCCTTGGGAAACCCTGGCAGCAGAGTCTTCAAACAGCATAAGAGACTGCTGCATAACTTGAGGCTCAGACAGTTTCCCTGATATGCATGGGGGTGATGTGACAGACTGATGGGCTTGGTTTTCATGCGCCATCTGTGCGCTTTCTGCAGAAGACTGGGTGGGAGATAATGTGAACGTGCTGGATGCACTGTCGGCCACCCAATTGACTAATGCCTGTACCTGCTCAGGCCTTACCATCCTTAGAACGGCATTGGGCCCCACCAAATATCCCTGTAAATTCTGGCGGCTACTGGGATCTGAGATAGTTGGTACACTAGGACGTGTGGCTGTGGCAGAACGGCCACGTCCTCTCCCAGCACCAGAGGGTCCACTAACACCACCACGACCATGTCCACGTCCGCGTCCCTTATTAGATGTTTTCCTCATCGTTCCCGTTCACCACAATTTTGAGAATGGAAAATTTGGTAATAGTTGTTCAACCCAGAGCAAAAAGTGTGCTTTTGCGGTCACTACAAATAACTTGACCAGCTAAAACAGTACAGATTTGGTTGAATAGAAATGTGAGGCCTGTTTTTTTTTGCGCTGTGTGACAGGTATAGGTTTAATCACAGAATCAGACTTCTATCTGCACGGTAGCGTGTGTCTTAGGTTTTTCTGAATGACACTATCAGTACCTTCAATGTAAGATATCCTTTTTGGGATAGATTTCAAGTAGGCCTCAAATACCAGAAACTAGTTATTTTGAGAATGGCAAATTTGGGAATAGTTTTTCAACCCAGAAAAAAAAATGTGCTTTTACGGTCACTAGAAATAACTTGACCAGCTAAAACAGTACAGATTTGGTTGAATAGAAATGTGAGGCCTTTTTTTTTTTGCGCTGTGTGACAGGTATAGGTTTAATCACAGAATCAGACTTCTATCTGCACGGTAGCGTGTGTCTTAGGTTTTTCTGAATGACACTATCAGTACCTTCAATGTAAGATATCCTTTTTGGGATAGATTTCAAGTAGGCCTCAAATACCAGAAACTAGTTATTTTGAGAATGGCAAATTTGGGAATAGTTTTTCAATCCAGAAAATAAAAAGTGCTTTTACGGTCACTACAAATAACTTGACCAGCTAAAACAGTACAGATTTGGTTGAATAGAAATGTGAGGCCTGTTTTTTTTTGCGCTGTGTGACAGGTATAGGTTTAATCACAGAATCAGACTTCTATCTGCACGGTAGCGTGTGTCTTAGGTTTTTCTGAATGACACTATCAGCACCTTCAATGTAAGATATCCTTTTTGGGATAGATTTCAAGTAGGCCTCAAATACCAGAAACTAGTTATTTTGAGAATGGCAAATTTGGGAATAGTTTTTCAATCCAGAAAATAAAAAGTGCTTTTACGGTCACTACAAATAACTTGACCAGCTAAAACAGTACAGATTTGGTTGAATAGAGATGTGAGGCCTGTTTTTTTTTGCGCTGTGTGACAGGTATAGGTTTAATCACAGAATCAGACTTCTATATGCACGGTAGCGTGTGTCTTAGGTTTTTCTGAATGACACTATCAGCACCTTCAATGTAAGATATCCTTTTTGGGATTGTGCTGTTCCTTTCATGTTGAATTTCTGCACTGTATTATTTCTTGTTTTACCTATGTTGTTTAAGTCTATTGTTCTCTGCTGCCATCTGCTGGCCGGAATTTGTATGCTGCACGCCTTCGTTCTTGTTAAATAAAGTTTTATCTCTGGGCGTGGTTTTAGCAGCCTTGGGCCTGGTCACTTCCTGTAGCCTTTTTCAGTGCTGCATCCTTTGTGACTGGAGACACACACCTCGGCTTGTGAAGGCATCAGTTTTTGACCAGCAGTTGCCTCAGCAGTTAGCCTCAGAAAAGACATCCACATGACAGCATCTACTGCATTCCTGTATTGCATCACTGTATGTCACTGCTCTGGATCAAATAAACCCACGTTTGATTGCATCCTCATGTCTACGTCTGGATCCATCTAACCTGAGCATCTGCCGGTCCGGTCTGCTCCACTGCTTGGATACGAAGGTAGGCCAGTCACAAAGCCATTATCAGTTACACCTTCAATCGCCTTCATGTGGGGACAGAACAGTCAAAAACTGCCTTAAAGCCTTATACCCCAGTAAATATGAATATATGAATGTCCAATGCCCGGCTACAGGTTCCCTCAGAGCCCAGTGCCACACTCAGGAACCTCCCCTGCAACAGGCCTACTCCCAGCAAATCTGCCCAGCAACAGTGCATGTCCCATAAGCCCAAGGGGGAGCACGGCGTGTCCGCAGTAGATATACTCTCGCCTGGAAGTCCTCCACTACTCGCCAAGCCACTTTCTACATCCTATATTAACCCTTGCTCGCATGATATAAGAACTGTTCACGCACGCGGGGCCTCCCTCAAACCAAAACCCCGCAATTCACTTAAAACACCTTGGGAAACTCATCGGGGTGCCTCATCTGAGCCGCACAGCAATTTTCAACCCCCAATTCAAAAGTTAATTTTCTTAAAGAGACAGCGCACCTTAAATCAAAATGGCCGAAAAGGACCTTGTACAGTTCCCCAGTGATGAAACAAAGCAAATGCAACCTGATACTGATCATTATGGAGAGCTGGAGGTAGAAACCACACTTCCAGCAGACCAAGTCACGCGACCAAGGCGCTCTCTCAAACCAACTATAAAGATCACAGAAAATTATCACACCAGGAAAGATGAGCTATGTGACAACCTGGAAGAGCTATGGGAACGAGTTTCCTCCCTCATATCAGGACTTAAGTCCTCCTCAGGCGATGGCACCAGTTTACAAGTTGCCGTCGGGCGGCTGAACGCAGCCCATGAAAGATACAAGAGACTGTCCACGAGGTATATAACCTTTCTAAAAGACTCTAATATTGAAGAAGCCCCGTCAGAATTGTGCAAGGCAGAATCAATAGACCGACAAAGAGACGCCATGGTGCTGGACGCTAAAGATAAAGTGGAACTCCGTATCTCTCATTTGCAAGAAACTAGATCACACAGATCGCATTCATCCAAACATTCCTCGCGGTCCTACAGATCATCATGCTCTAGAAGCTCCACCCTGAGCGAAAGATTACTAGAGGCCCGCATAAATGCAGAGCAATCCAAAGTGAGACGTTCCTTCACCGAAAAAGAAGTCCTTGCAAGGGCAGAAGCACAGGCGGCGGCCAAGAGGGCTGAAGCGGAGGCAGAAGCCAAGAGGGCAGAAGCAGAGGCGGCGGCCAAGAGGGCTGAAGCGGAGGCAGAAGCCAAGAGGGCTGAAGCGGAGGCGGCGGCCAAGAGGGCTGAGGCGGCGGCCAAGAGGGCAGAAGCGGAGGCTCGAATAAAGATCCTTGAATCAGAAAGGGAAGAGGAAATTGCATTAGCAAAAGTAAGACTACTTGAGCAAGCATTGAGCCAAGGCCTTGATTCAGTCTGCTTACCACGAGAGGAGATAGACGATCCAGCTGATCGCACCAGCGACTACGTACTGAAACAGTTATCTGCACCACCCCCAGTGTGCAGTACTGTCCAAGCCAACAACACTGAAACCTCCAAGTCAGCTCTACCTGCAGTGCCAGTGATACCCACAGCACCCGAGCAATCCAATAACAGTTGCCCAGACGCGCCCTCTCAAGGGCAGTTATTACAGCAAGATGGCTACCAGGTGTTTCCTGGCCTACCTCCACAGCTCAAGCAGCAGTCATCAGAATCTACAGAGGCTAGACCACAGCTCAACCCTGCAGCAACATCATTCTACCCGGAAGCATCTCACCCTTTCACGCCACGCAGCCTATACGCCCCAGGGGCATCACAAGTTGTCATGGCAACAAGCAGTGAGAAATCAGATATGTCTGAGTTTGCCAGGTTTATGGTGAGCAGAGAGCTAATTAACACCAGTCTCTCAAAATTTGATGACCGTGCGGAGAGCTACAGAGCCTGGAAGGCAACCTTCAAAGCAGCCATCGCCAACCTCAACCTAACTGCAGAGCAGGAGCTCGACCTCTTGATCAACTGGCTGGACCCAGGCTCCACAAATCGCATCAAGAGCCTTAGAACTGTCTATGTGGGACAAGCAGAAGCAGGTCTCGCTGCAGCCTGGCAGAGACTCGAACGCACCTTCGGCAGTGCAGAAGCAATAGAGAAGGCACTATTCAGGAGACTGCAGAACGTCCCCAAGATCAGTCTCAAAGATGTCCATAAGCTTCAGGATTTAAGTGATTTGCTCATGGAACTGGAGCTTGCCAAAAGAGACCCTCGTCTGTCCGGGCTGTGCTACCTAGATACAGCCCATGGGGTGAACCCAATTGTCGTGAAGTTACCATACAGCCTGCAAGAGAAGTGGGCGGCATCAGTCTCAAGGTACAAAAGAGTGCATGACGTCACTTTCCCCCCATTTATTCATTTCTGTAGATTCATCGATGAACAGTCCCAGATGAGGAATGACCCCAGCCTCGACTTCCTGGAGTTCAATACTACAGCCTCAGTGACACCATCATCAAGGTATGAAAGTATTGTACATAAACACAGAGACTTTAAGAGCAGCATGAATGTTAGAAAGACAAACCTACCATCATCTGCAGTACCCACTGGTAGACAGTACACTACCTCATCAGGAGACAAGGCCTTCAATCGTGAATGTCCCATTCATAGAAAACCACACTCACTGAACAAATGCAGAGGATTTAGATCCAAAACAATACAGGAGCGCAAGAAAGTCCTGACCGAGCTTGGGGTATGCTTCAGGTGCTGCGCTTCATTGGAGCACATGGCTAAGGACTGTAAATCCATTATCAAGTGTGAGGAGTGTCATAGTGAAAGACATGCCTCAGCTATGCACCCAACTACACTCACAAGGGACTCACCTGCTGCTGTCACCACCAGTCCTGCTCAAAGTCATGGCGGGGAGCCCCAGAACCACGCTAACACAGCCACTGCTGTTTCCTGCTCATGCTCGGACGTATGTGGGGAGGGCCAGAGTGAGAAATGTTGTGCCCGCATATGCCTAATCAAGGTCTACCCGGAGGGGCTACCAGAAAAGGCAGTAAAAATGTACAGTCGTGGCCAAAAGTTTTGAGAATGACATAAATATTAGTTTTCACAAAGTTTGCTGCTAAACTGCTTTTAGATCTTTGTTTCAGTTGTTTCTGTGGTGTAGTGAAATATAATTACACGCACTTCATACGTTTCAAAGGCTTTTATCGACAATTACATGACATTTATGCAAAGAGTCAGTATTTGCAGTTTTGGCCCTTCTTTTTGAGGACCTCTGCAATTCGACTGGGCATGCTCTCAATCAACTTCTGGGCCAATTCCTGACTGATAGCAACCCATTCTTTCATAATCACTTCTTGGAGTTTGTCAGAATTAGTGGGTTTTTGTTTGTCCACCCGCCTCTTGAGGATTGACCACAAGTTCTCAATGGGATTAAGATCTGGGGAGTTTCCAGGCCATGGACCCAAAATGTCAACGTTTTGGTCCCCGAGCCACTTAGTTATCACTTTTGCCTTATGGCACGGTGCTCCATCGTGCTGGAAAATGCATTGTTCTTCACCAAACTATTGTTGGATTGTTGGAAGAAGTTGCTGTTGGAGGGTGTTTTGGTACCATTCTTTATTCATGGCTGTGTTTTTGGGAAAAACTGTGAGTGAGCCCTCTCCCTTGGATGAGAAGCAACCTCACACATGAATGGTCTCAGGATGCTTTACTGTTGGCATGACACAGGACTGATGGTAGCGCTCACCTTTTCTTCTCCGGACAAGCCTTTTTCCTGATGCCCCAAACAATCGGAAAGAGGCTTCATCTGAGAATATGACTTTGCCCCAGTCCTCAGCAATCCATTCACCATACTTTCTGCAGAAGATCAATCTGTCCCTGATGTTTTTTTTGGAGAGAAGTGGCTTCTTTGCTGGCCTTCTTGACACCAGGTCATCTTCCAAAAGTCTTCGCCTCACTGTGCGTGTAGATGCGCTTACACCTGCCTGCTGCCATTCCTGAGCAAGCTCTGCACTGGTGGCACTCCGATCCCACAGCTGAATCCTCTTTAGGAGACGATCCTGGCGCTTGCTGGACTTTCTTGGATGCCCTGAAGCCTTCTTAACAAGAATTGAACCTCTTTCCTTGAAGTTCTTGATGATCCTATAAATTGTTGATTGAGGTGCAATCTTAGTAGCCACAATATCCTTGCCTGTGAAGCCATTTTTATGCAACGCAATGATGGCTGCACGCGTTTATTTGCAGGTCACCATGGTTAACAATGGAAGAACAATGATTTCAAGCATCACCCTCCTTTTAACATGTCAAGTCTGCCATTTTAACCCAATGAGCCTGACATATTGATCTCCAGCCTTGTGCTCGTCAACATTCTCACCTGAGTTAACAAGACGATTACTGAAATGATCTCAGCAGGTCCTTTAATGACAGCAATGAAATGGAGTGGAAAGTTTTTTTTTGGGATTAAGTTAATTTTCATGGCAATTCATCTGATCACTCTTCATAACATTCTGGAGTATATGCAAATTGCTATTATAAAAAGCAGCAACTTTTCCAATTTCCAATATTTATGTAATTCTCAAAACTTTTGGCCACGACTGTATGCCATCATTGACGACCAAAGCAACCGCTCCCTAGCAGGACCTAAATTCTTTGAAGCCTTTGGAATAAAGGGACCGTCAGAACCCTACATCTTAAACACCTGCTCGGGCCGCATAGAGACTAGCGGCAGGAGGGCACAAGGATTCATCGCTTGTTCCGTCAGTGGAAATACGGAAATACCTCTACCGACTCTGATCGAATGCGATCAAATACCCAACCATAGGGATGAGATTCCTACCCCGGAAGCTGCATTTCACCATCCACACCTAAGGCACCTATCCAACGTTATCCCACCTATGGACAACAACGCTGAGATTCTACTCCTGCTTGGCAGAGACAATCTAAGGGTACACAAGGTGCGTCAACAGTGTAATGGTCCCGACTATGCACCATATGCCCAGAGACTGGACTTGGGATGGGTAGTCATAGGAAATGTATGCTTGGATCAATCAAAAATCCGCTCATTCAAAATGTACGTGCGTGGAGATGGACGCACAACTTGCATTAAGCCTTGCCCTCATCACTATGAGGTGAAAGAGAAGTCTCCAGACCTCATACAACCACCTGACGACATTCCTCCCTTTGCTGGCAACTTGGGAAGATTAGTCTTTCACACAAGCAAGGACGATGATAAAGTAGCTTCGTCAGTAGAGGACAAAGAATTTATCAAGATAATGGACAATGAGTTCCTTAAAGACGAAACCAATCACTGGGTTTCTCCATTACCCTTCCGAGCTACCAGGGTGAGACTCCCGAACAATAGGGAACAAGCTCTGTCTAGATTTAACTCTCTTCAGCGTACCATGAACAGTAAGCCTGAGATGAGAGAACACATCGTTGCCTTTATCGACAAAATATTCCGCAACAACCATGCAGAACCAGCTCCATCCTTAGGGAAGAACGACGAGTGCTGGTACTTGCCTTCATTTGGAGTGTATCACCCACGGAAACCTAATCAAATTAGGGTTGTTTTCGACTCAAGTGCCAAACATCAAGGTGTATCGCTTAATGATGTCCTTCTCACAGGTCCTAATCTGACGAATAACCTAGTTGGAGTGCTGATGAGGTTCAGAAAAGAGCTCGTTGCCATCACCGCTGACATTAAACAGATGTTCCACTGTTTCGTAGTCAGAGAGGACCACCGGAATTTCCTCAGGTTTCTGTGGTACAAGAATAACGACACCAACGCAGAGATGGCAGAATATCGTATGAGGGTACACGTATTTGGAAACAGCCCTTCACCTGCCGTGGCAACTTACGGCCTTCGGCGCACTGCATTAGAGGGAGAATCCAAGTACGGTAAAGACGCCAGAGACTTTGTAGAAAAGGACTTCTACGTAGATGATGGACTCAAATCACTACCGACTGAAGAAGCGGCTATCGATCTGCTCAAAAGGACTCAAAGTATGTTGTACCAAGCTAAACTTAGACTACACAAAATTGCTTCAAACAGCCTGGCCGTTATGAGGGCCTTCGAATCAGGCGATCATGCACCAGGATTCAAGGACATTAACTTGGGACTGGACAGTCCACCTGTGCAGAGGAGCTTGGGCCTCAGATGGGATCTCTCGGCTGACTCCTTCGGTTTTCAGATAAGTTGTGCAGACAAGCCATTCACAAAGCGAGGCGTCCTATCAGTGGTAAACAGCCTATTTGATCCGCTGGGATTTGTAGCGCCCATCACCATACAAGGTAAATCTTTACTGAGACAGTTTTCTGAAACAGTCAAGGATTGGGATACCCCACTTCCCTCCGAGAAAGAGCAAAAATGGGAAACCTGGAAGCGATCCTTGTGTGCCTTGGATGAGATCCACATCCCGAGATGCTATATTAAAACCTCACTTTCCTCTAGCATAAAGAAAGAACTCCACGTGTTCTCGGACGCCTCCACGGAGGCCATCGCAGCGGTTGCCTATCTGAAGGTGACAGAACAACCAAAACCACGTTGGATTCGTCTTTGGTAAGGCTAAGTTAGCCCCCAAGCCCGATCATACTATTCCCAGACTGGAACTTTGTGGGACTGTGTTGGCAGTGGAGATTGCGGATTTCATACAACAAGAACTGGGTGTCGACATAGCTGAAGTCCAGTATTACACCGACAGTAAGGTCGTTTTAGGTTACATCCACAATCGGACCAAGCGATTCTATGTGTACGTTAGTAACCGCATAGAGAGAATCAGGAGGTCCTCCAAACCTGAGCAATGGCACTATGTACTATCCGAACTTAATCCAGCAGATCACGCCACTAGGCCTATGTCTATAGGTTCCTTTATTAACTCTACTTGGCTTACAGGTCCAGAGTTTCTGCTTGAAGAGGCGGACAAATGTGTACAGGAAGTTTTCAGCATCCAGGATCCGGATAATGATCCAGAAATCCGCGCTGAAGTTAGTGCATTAGTCACTGGAACAAAGCAAACCACCAGCTTCGGTTGTCAGCGCTTTGAACGTTTCTCCAGCTGGATGAGACTCGTCAGAACTATTGCAAGGTTAGTGCACATTGCAAGATGTTATCATAATACTCACCAAGATAAAGATTGTCATGGTTGGCATGCCTGCCATAAACCCTTCTCTGCTGAGAACATCTCTCATAGTGAATACCTCATAATACATCACGTCCAGAAGGAGAATTTCAACGTAGAATGGAAGTGCTTGTACAACAAACAGCAGATTCCTTTAAAAAGTCCTCTTGCCAATTTAAATCCAGTTATCGACAGTTTTGGCTTGCTAAGAGTTGGTGGTCGTTTGAATCAAGCCCACCTGGGAATTGCAGAACAAAATCCTCTTATCATTCCCAGCAAACATCATATCACCGTCTTGCTAATCCGACACTACCACGAAAGGGCCGAACACCAAGGCAGGCAAATTACTGAGGGCAAATTACGGTCTGCAGGCCTTTGGATTATAGGTATGAAAAAACGTGTGGCCCAAGTACTGCATGAATGTGTGCACTGTCGTAAAGCAAGAGGAAAACAACTACACCAACAAATGGCCGACTTGCCTGCGGATAGACTATGCACAGAGCCGCCTTTCACCTATGTTGGCCTAGATGTCTTTGGGCCATGGATGGTGTCCGCACGCAGGACCCGCGGCGGTCACGCAAACAGTAAGCGTTGGGCTGTACTATTTACTTGCATGAGTGTGCGAGCAGTTCACATAGAGGTGATAGAA
The DNA here is from genome assembly GCF_905171765.1 of Bufo bufo. NCBI lineage: Eukaryota > Metazoa > Chordata > Amphibia > Anura > Bufonidae > Bufo > Bufo bufo. Next base: position 394,165,418 of record NC_053389.1, on the reverse strand, counting down.
TCTATGGACACATCCAGCCTTATCAATGCCTTAAGACGGTTCTTCGCAATCAGAGGACCAGTAAAACAATTGAGGTCTGACCAGGGAAGCAACTTCATCGGAGCCTGTAGAGAACTTAACATCGACACCAAGTCCATTCAAGATCAGTTGGCGGAAAAAGGTTGCACCTGGATTTTCAATCCTCCTCATAGTTCCCACATGGGGGGCTCCTGGGAGAGAATGATCGGCATCTCACGCAACATCTTAAATTCTATGCTGATGGATGTAAACTCGTCAAGACTCACACATGAGACTCTAGTCACCCTTCTTGCCTAAGTTTCGGCCATCATCAATTCAAGACCCCTTGTGCCAGTGTCTATGGATCCTGAAACACCAGCCATACTGACTCCGGCTATTCTACTTACCCAAAAAACGGAGAGTACGCTAATACCTAGTGGAGAATTTACTCATGCCAACATCTACTAAAAACACTGGAAACGTGTACAATACCTAGCAGATTACTTCTGGAACAGGTGGTGAAAGGAGTACCTCAGTATTCTTCAAGGAAGAAGAAAATGGCAACACCACAAACCAAACTTGAAGGAAGGAGACCTTGTATTGATGAAAGAGCAACAGACCGAAAGGATTGACTGGCCTATCGGACTAATTTCAAAGGTTTTCCCTAGCAAGGATGGCAAGGTCCGGAAGGTGGAGTTGAAGATCTTCAGGAAAGGCGAGCTTAAAACGTTCTCAAGACCAATCAACGAACTCATTTTAATATTGCCCATCGAGAACGTCCCTGCTGGGTGAACAGGACTGTATCAAGTTTCGCAGATCTTCTCCATTCCAAGTTGGAAAATAGGACTAATCTATGTTTTGCATTCTAACATGTTTTTCTTTTTACAGGTTGTTTATATTTTATGGACATTCGTCATAGTGAAATCCCCAAAGTGAATTTCAGACGGGGAGTGTGCTGTTCCTTTCATGTTGAATTTCTGCACTGTATTATTTCTTGTTTTACCTATGTTGTTTAAGTCTATTGTTCTCTGCTGCCATCTGCTGGCCGGAATTTGTATGCTGCACGCCTTCGTTCTTGTTAAATAAAGTTTTATCTCTGGGCGTGGTTTTAGCAGCCTTGGGCCTGGTCACTTCCTGTAGCCTTTTTCAGTGCTGCATCCTTTGTGACTGGAGACACACACCTCGGCATGTGAAGGCATCAGTTTTTGACCAGCAGTTGCCTCAGCAGTTAGCCTCAGAAAAGACATCCACATGACAGCATCTACTGCATTCCTGTATTGCATCACTGTATGTCACTGCTCTGGATCAAATAAACCCACGTTTGATTGCATCCTCATGTCTACGTCTGGATCCATCTAACCTGAGCATCTGCCGGTCCGGTCTGCTCCACTGCTTGGATACGAAGGTAGGCCAGTCACAAAGCCATTATCAGTTACACCTTCAATCGCCTTCATGTGGGGACAGAACAGGGATAGATTTCAAGTAGGCCTCAAATACCAGAAACTAGTTATTTTGAGAATGGCCAATTTGGGAATAGTTTTTCAACCCAGAACAAAAAGTGTGCTTTTACGGTCACTACAAATAACTTGACCAGCTAAAACAGTACAGATTTGGTTGAATAGAAATGTCAGGTCTATTGTTTAGGCGCTGGTTGACAGGCTCAACTTGCCCCTGATGTAGTATATGGCCAAAAAATAACCACACTGTTGATGGTTAAATGCACTTGGGTGACACAGGCTCAGCCTGCACCAGATGTAGTATATGGCCAAAAAATAATCAGACTGTTGATGGTTAAATGCACTTCGGTGACACAGGCTCAGCCTGCAGCTGATGTAGGATATAGCACAAAATAACCACACTATTGATGGTTAAATACACTTGGTGATAGCTTGTGCTGGCGCACCACAAGTCACAAAATGGCAGCCGATCACCCCAGAAAAAAAGTGATCTAAAAACGCTCTGGGCAGCCTCAAAAAAGTGAGCAAGTCAATATTAGCACTTCAATGATCCACAGCTGCAGATCGATCACAGAATGAAGTCTTTTGGAGGAGTTAATCTGCCTAATCTCGCCCTAACGTCGCAGCTGCAACCTCTCCCTATGGTTCAATCAGCAGAGTGACGTGCAGCGCAACGTGACCCAAGCTTATATAGAGGCTGTGTCACATGCTGCACTGGCCAATCACAGCCATGCCAATAGTAGGCAAGGCTGTGATGGCCTCTTGGGGCAAGTAGTATGACGCTTGTTGATTGGCTGCTTTGCAGCCTTTCAAAAAGCGCCAAGAAAGCGCCGAACACCGAACCCCAACACAGACTTTTACGAAAATGTTCGGGTTCGGGTCCGTGTCACGGACACCCCAAAATTCGGTACGAACCCGAACTATACAGTTCGGGTTCGCTCATCCCTACTAATGACATTATAATCAAAATGAATGCTCATCTCATTGCCTTTAAGAATAAGATCAGCCTGAACCAAAGTTTTGTTATGTGGCTGAAAAAGCCAAGATAAGTTCATGGCAAGTTCAGTTTATATGAAAAAATAATAATTGTTGAACATAAATGGACATTGTATTTAAAAAGTTATTACTAAAGATATGAGACCATCTGGTAAGGAGTATGCCAACTCCCTACAACATGTCTGTCTGGAGGGAACATGGTTACTTGATAAGGACTCATGTCCTTGGAGCACACCTGCTGTATGAGGTTCAATTTATATATTCATAATTATATTATATATATCTTTGCATGGTATATTTAGTTTACCACATATGTTAATCAATAATTCATATAATGTGTTATCTATGTGTAACAATGTATCGATTTATATATATGTCATACTATGTATTTACCATTTAGAAGGTATTGTAGAATATACAAAAACAAGTAAGTTTAAGTTAATTGGATTCCAAAACAGTAGTTATTCATGGATGTAGATAAATGAAATGTACAAGTTCCGATGCCAAGTATCAAAGCCGCTACATAAAATTTTCATCAAGTCAAGCTATATTTCAAAAAGATAGGAGAAGACAGTCAACTCCAACAAGTCCAGGATATAGGTAATTAAAAGTGTAAGGAAAATACCTTCCTCAGTGATTTATGGTAGAAAGGTCAACGAGGTCCTATGAAAGTATTATTAGATATTTAATTTTAATGCTTAAAAGTTGGGATGTTCACCTACAGTACCGCAGTGCCATCTGGAGTCAGATGGGCAACATTATATTATTTCATTATTTGCTCTATACCATTTTAGGAGTTGAGATAACGTCATGAGGTTATTAGCATGCGAATACACCCACCCTACCTGATTGGGAATCCATAATCTAAAGGGGATGATTCTTAGATAAGGGGGGGAATAATTACTCGTGTGCGGAGTAGCATGAGGAGTTAGCAAGAGAAAAAAAAAAGAGCTAGAGAAAAAGATCCATATATCCATTGATCATCTATTCATTCAATCAAAAAGAAAAACTTTACCAGAAGAAACTTGGATTATTCCTTTTGGATTACTAGGAAAGTTCTTCAGAACTGGTCCCATCTGAACTCTGTCTACCTTTGACCCGGTAACGTATATTCTGTTTACTACTCGTGATATTAATAGGATATTTCTCTCGGTATATAGCCAAGAGTTCCCATACTGTGGGAATATATAGTGTTAGGTGCCTCCATAATGCTGATTATTCTCTTAGCAAAGATGCATATTGTTAATGGAAGATCTGACATTATTTGAAAAAGAGGACTAAAACCTTGGAAAGTTATTTTCCTTAGCCTGGTTGCCGAGTTGAATATTATATCATATTAATATCATATATTTTTGATTGGTCATAGGAAAACAGAGTCAAGGGATAACAGTTAATTTTCCTGTAAATCCATGTTTTATTGTTATAGCCTGTTTGATAACAGAAGATCCTAAGTTTCTCTTGGTATATGAGTCCGTTTGTTAAAAGTATGACACTGGTTGTCATGTATCAATAAATCATACCGTGCTGATCAGATAGGGGTGTGTTAACACCACCGTGTGGTACATTTCGGATGTTACGTTGTAACTTCATCATTTGTTTTGCAGTTGTATTGTTTTATATTCTTTGTTTTTATAATAAACAAATATATTTTTGCACAAACAATTGTTCCTTTGTTTCCCTGCTTGCACAAATCAAATTAAGATACTTGATAAAAAGAACTTAGAGGCGTTTTTTATGTCCGCCTGAAGGATAATATATTTTATATTTTTTTATCCTCTCTTTTATATGAAGATTCTTTTTCATATAGAAGATATATGACACTCTGCCACCCGCCGATAACAGCGTGGACACTGTCATGGCGGCCCCTGGATCCGTTCCGCGTAAAGAGACAGAGCACAGGTACCGGGTCTCCCCATAGGGTTTGGGATCCTAACCCTGTGGCCCACACACCTAGCCATATTGGGGCTCCCTCCCTGCAAAAACCCCGGCCTGACAAGCCTCTTCCGTCCCCCCCTGTGCTGGATCAAGGGGATGTGGGCCAGATCACCATGTGGGCCAGATCACCAAGCCCTCCACCACTCACTGTTACGGGCCCATCAACCTCACCTGAGCCCCCACAACCTTGGGCGAGCTACTTTAGCCGTTTTCCTACAAAGGAGGATTTTCGGGCCCTTATCTCTGAAGTTACAGAAGCCTGCAGGGCCGAGATTGCAGCGGTCCACACTGATATCTAACTAGTGGTGGATCGGGTGGACTCTCTGGAAAATGCCCATGATGACACCAGGCAGTACGTTTCTGCTCTTCATGAATCTATCTCTGCCCAAACAGCTGTACTTCGGGGCATGGGACGGCACTTGGAGGACTTAGATAACTGGGGCCGCCGCAATAATATCAGGCTACGCGGCCTACCAGAAGCATCTGGAGAGGAAGACCTCTTTGCCACGCTAGAAGCCATGTTTAATATGGTCTTGGGGCACCCACCCTCACATAAGATCAAGCTGGACAGGGCGCACAGGGCACTCAAGCCCAAGGGCTCCGCTGCCCATCCCAGGGACGTAATTTGCTGCGTCCACGACTTTGCCCTTAAAGAAGCCATCATGGCTAAAGCACGATCCCTGCGCAACCTTGACTTTTATGGTGCTCCTGTGTAGCTGTTTCCTGACTTATGCTGGTTTACGCTCCAGAAAAGGAGACCCCTTCAACCTCTTCTTGCATTCATCAGGAACCGCCATATCGCCTATCGCTGGGGATTCTCATTTGCCCTGGTGGTCCGTCATCAGGGAAGAACAGAGACTCTCCGTTCCTTCACGGATCTTCACCCTTTTTGCAAGTCGCTGGGAATCCCTATACCTGACATCTCTGATTGGGAGTTTGAGTCCCCAGCGCCTCCGCCACCACGCACTTAGTCACCTGTCGCCTGAATCAGTATATGGGTCGTCTATCAGTATTGTTTGGCCAGTTGCTGACTACTTTTTTCTGCTCCTTTACGGTGCGGGCCCTTATAGTTCTTCGTTTATTATATAAGTTTTCTGAGATTTGCACTCTGACCGGCCTTGACCTGCTGGTCTCTGACACTCTTACCCCCTGAGGGGATTTTTGTTTTCCCCTGGCAGGGACTCCCTCCCTGGGAATAGTTATTTACTGTTACTTATTTGTCTGATTTTGTGTTGTCTTGTCCTGTCTCCCTCCCCCTTCTTCTTGTTTCTTCTATTTTTCTCCTATTATAGGTGCCTGAACTCCCTTGTCTTTGGGGATCATACACCTCAATTTTTTTTTTGTATAATTGTATTTTTATTAAAGTAATTATAAAAGTAGAAGAAACATACATATTTTCTCAGGAAATCTGCTGGCCATCAGGCGAGCAGTAAATATGAAAGATTTGACAATGCAAATAAGTCACATAAATGCATAACAAGCAATTCCAGTTCCATCAATAGTAATATAACTGAGCAATAACTGCTCACGACTATGCAATCATATTGTATAACATTGTTGTTACCATGAACATAGGACAGGACAAGACACAAGAGGGTAGACAGGAGGTTGGGGGAAAGGATGAAAAGGATACTAATCAGCAATCTCTGTGAAGACGTCCCAAGGCTGCCATACCTTATGAAATGTATCTATAGAGTTATTGATAAGCGCAGATAGATATTCCATACGTCTAACCTCCATAATACTAGAGAACAGATCAGACCTAGTCGGTATGTCCTGTCTCTTCCAGTATTTAGCTATAAGGCGTCTAGTCGCCGACAATATGTGAAGTATTAAGCAGAGTACGTATTTCTTTAGGACTATTGGGGGCATGTTCAGTAAAAACATATATGGGTCCAGTGAGAATTTTATATTAGTTAGTTGCAGTAGAAGGTGTTGGGTCTCTCTCCATAATGGGAATGACAGTCCCAAAAGACAGTCCCAAAAGATGTGAAATAAAGACCCTTGGCCAGAGCCACACCTCCAACAAGTACCAGAAATTGTAGGATTCAGGTGTCTGAGCATCTGGGGTGTGTGACACCAAAACATCAAAAGCTTATAGGAATTTTCTCTATAGGTCACAGAAGTGGATGACATTGTTGCTCTGCGCCATATAAGCTGCCAATCACTCGGCGGTATTTCCTTCTCCAGGTATCTCTCCCATTTAGACATATATGCATGTCGCATAACCTGTGGGGGTTCCGGGGTTGATAGAAGAACATATATGTCTGATATAAGACCCCTGGTAGAGGTCGAAAGTTTACAAAGTCATTCAAACATTGTCGGAGTAGATACCTTCTTATCATTAAATAGGGTTCTAAGCAAGTGCTGAATTTGTATATGCTGCCATCTAGAGGACTCAGGTAGGTTGTATTTTTCCTTGAGCAATTCAAACGGTATAATCTCAAGGGTTCTATATTCCACTATATCAGCAAATCTGAATAATTTGTTGGAGAACCACAGCTTAAAAGATGTGTATTGTAACCCTAACGGGAATACAGGATTAAATAAAAACGAGGTCATGGAGGATTTATCAGATACCAACGGGAACTTCTGCTTGCAATTTTTCCAAACATTATATGTTAAGGACATAGGACCCAACAAGAAAGGCCCCCCTATACCAAAACACCGTAACACAGAAAATATAAAAGGCCAACTTAGGCGATCAAAGGCCTTTTCTGCATCAAGGCCTAGTATTAACACTTGCTGTTTCCGCCTATTAACAATGTCTATCAGATCTATAGTCCTCCTCGTATTGTCGCCTCCTTGGCGATTTAACACAAAGCCAACTTGATCCTTATGAATCAAACTCGGGAGCAGGTTAACAAGCCTGTTCGCCAGAAGTTTTGTAAATATCTTTAAGTCTAAATTAAGGAGGGCTATAGGACGATAGTTGGCACAATCCATATGATCTTTCCCTGGTTTTGGTATAAGGGTGATGAAGGATTGAAGCATTGTGTCCGGTATAGGAGATCCCTCTAGGAAAGAGTTAAAAATCTTGACCATATATGGAAGGAGGGTATCTACATATGTTTAATAATAGAGGTATGGCAGACCATCTGGTCCAGGTGACTTGCTATTAGGAAGGTTTTTTATCACTTCTGATATTTCTTCAGCTGTAATCTGAGTGTTAAGGGTAGCTGCTAGGTCAGTAGGTAATTTAGGTCGCTGACATTGTGTGAGGAAGGAGGAAAAAATTTCCCGCTGTCTCAGAGGGTCCTTAGAGACCTGCTGGGGGAGAGAGTAAAGATTTTCATAGTATTTTTGAAAGAGGGCGATAATTTTATTGGGATCATAGGTAATAGTGCCATCTGCCTGTCTCAAGGCAGTCGGGGTGCTTGTCATGTTAGAATCTCGCAGCTGTTTCGCCAAGAGCGTATGCGATTTATTTCCCCATGCATAATAGCGTTGCCGAGAATACAGGAGTAGTTTATCGGTTTTTACCAACGCTAGATCTCTCAGCTTAGCTCTCATCATAATTATGCGCCTTAAAAGGTGGCGAGAATTGCGGGATCCCAACTGGTCCTCCAAGCACTCTAGATCTTTCTTGATAGAACAATACTGCATATTTCTTTATGCGCCTCCCATAGGGTAGACATAGAGGAGACTGATTGTTGATTAAAACTGAAATACTCTGACAAACCCTCCTGCAGGGACTGTCTGGATATAGGGTTGGAAAGAAGGCTCTCGTTTAAGCGCCAGTGGCAAACCTTAGTAATTGGATGTTTAGTGTTTAACGTCAAAAAGATAGGTGCATGGTCCGACCACGTGATAGACCCTATATGAGCATCCATCATTAAACGAATTGTGGGGACATAACCCAGGAAGTAGTCAATTCGAGTGTGCGTACTGTGAGGATGTGAGTAGAACGTAAACATCCTGGATGTAGGGTAATTCACTCGCCATAAGTCATACAACGCAAACTTTCTCACCAAACGTCTAAAAAGGCGTGAAAGCCTAGCCTCTTCCCTGGAAGGGGGTCTATCTGCTAACGTCTGTCTGTCTAGCGTTTGAGAAAAGGAGATATTAAAATCACCTCCCACAATAAGTGCTGCTGGAAGTAAATGAGTAACCTTTGTGAGCACCTTAGTGAGGAAGGAGATCTGCTTGGAATTCGGAGCATATAAATTGCAGAGGACAATGGGGGTACCATGCAAGGTTGCTTGCAGGATGATATAGCGACCCTGAGGGTCCGATATCTGCGAGGTCACCTGAAGAGGGCAATTAACAGATAAAAGGATCGCAACTCCAGCCTTTTTTTTATCATTGAATGCTGAATACGTTTTGGGGAACAGTCCAGCCGCAAACTTAAATGTTCCCGTAACGTCAAAGTGCGTCTCCTGGAGGAAGACTACCTCGGCTTTTTGAGTACAACACTCCGTCAGGGCCAGTCTCCTCTTTACATTGGAGTTCAGGCCTTTGACGTTTAAAGACATACACTTAATCATGGCGGAAAGGTTGGCTGTGCCATATACTTGCTATTTTGAGAGTAGAAGATAATCCTCCAGGAGACCCCACTCCAGGCACCCCAGTAGTAAGTCTGCAAAAAAACATAATCAATATCCTCAGGTTTACCAGACAGATAATAGGACATGTGACACACGAGGGTACAGGGGGACACACAAGACAATAACATAGAGAAGAGACTGAAAGGAATAATCCAAACATTGGACTTCAACGCCCAGTCGGGGGCATTCAGATAAGGTCTGAAACTTCTGACATGGCCCTGTCTCATTTCCTCCGTTCCCGAGAGAACAAAGGAGAGGAAGAGGGCAAAAATTGGCAATCCCCCCTGTGGTGGCATGGTTGAACACGCACGGCATAGAGAACAGAACATTGCTAGAGCGGTATGCATAGAAACTGAGATCTAAGGAAGCTCTACAAAACGATACTCTTTAACGTTAAGGCAGGAAAAATGTATTCAGAACATCCGCCGCCATTTAAAGCGACAAAAAATAAATAAAAAAACTGTTAGGAGACGAGCATTAAGATACTACATCACAGCAGATCAGGTCAGTTCATTTCTTAATGCGGATTCCCTGGATTCTTCTCCTGGTCGGAATCTACGGTTCTTGCTTCGGACTTGCTCCCAGATCGGTGGAGGCGCCATCATCGGGTCAGGGACCTCCCAATCATCAATAGGGGGTGCAGGAACCCCCAGCGTTTCACAAAAAGCAGACAAGTCCGCATGGGCCCTCAAAGGCACAGCTTTCCCGTTTTTATTAGCAATAAGCACAAATGGGTATCCCCAGCGGTAGGGAATTTTCTTCTGCCGCATGAAAGCTAAGAGAGGTTGAAGTAGCCGTCTTTTTTGCAGTGTCAGCCATGATAAGTCCTGGTAGAGTTGTACATGGACCCCATGAAAGTCAATGAATCGGAGTGTGCGGGCTTTAGACATTATAGCTTCTTTAAGCTGAAAGTCCGTGATGCAACATATGACATCCCTGGGCTGTGCCGATGCATTCTTGGGGCGCAAGGCTCTATGAGCACGGTCCATCTTGATAATGTGGGAGGGTGGAGACCCCAGTATGGTATTAAATAGGTAATTTAGGACCTCATGTAAATTTTCCTCAGAGTCCTGTTCAGGCAGGCCCCTCACCCCGATGTTATGTCTGCGGCCTCTGTTGTCCAGGTCTTCTAAATGCCTGGTATTATCCCGAACAGCCCGGGGAACATCTTGATATAGTAGATTGGAGATGAGCAATATATTTGCGGGTGACATCATGTTCCGTTTCTAGAGAGTCCACCCTGGCAGCAACCTGCTTAAAGTCCTGACGCAAGGACGAGATCTCTGTTTTACATGTATTTCTCACTTCTTTAATGAGATTCCTAAAATCCTCTTTAGTAGGAAGGTGTTGCAAGGATTTTTGCAAAGAAGTAGATGATTGCGATAACTGCAGGACACCATCATCAGTGTCATCATTCATGTCAGATTGTGAGTCCCAGGGGGTATCATCCCCCGCTGATCTCCCTTTGGCCTGAGTATGATCTAAGGGGTCCTCAGGGGGCTCAGCCCAATCCCTTCTGCGCTGGGACGGTGTAGCTGGAGCATTGCTGTGTTTGGGCGCCATTTTTGGAGGCATGTTTGCAGTTGATTCGGGCACAGTGGACTGCTCAATTATGCCCACTACCCCCTCCTGTGTGGCAGGCCTGTATATAAATTCTTCAGCCAGCGGAGATAAGGGGGAGCTGGTTACCTGCTGCAGGCCGCTGTGATCAGGACGCTGCGGCAGCGGAGCTTCTCCTTCCCCTCCTCCCGTAATAGCGCCCACGATAGTTTCGCGCCTCAGGGTCCAAGGCACAGTCGGCGCTGGGGCACGGCGTTCCAGGTATGATGCAATGCTGTGGGTCCTCAAATTAGGTGCCGGGCTGCCTCTGGATCGTTTTGAGTGCAGCGATTTCCCCATGGGACTCAGGCACCGGGCTGATGAGGCTCCTATAATCGCTTAGAACGGCGGAGCTCCTTGCCTAAGCTGCCATCTTGCCGGTCGGTCAAGCCACGCCCCCGTACACCTCAATTTAACCCGTGACCTGTTGCTCCATTAGTGTGACACCGCTGATGCACACAGAATATTCTGGTGAGCTGTATCTTGCATATAATATATACCATCACATATCCTCATGGTGAAGTGCGTAACTCTCAATGTCAAGGGGCTCAACTCCAATGCCAAGAGGAAGCTCTTGCTTTTGGAAATGAAATCCCTTAAAGCAGACGTTGTGTTCCTGCAGGAAACACACTTTGATGGCGGCTCCTCCTTCCGTTTTGCCTTTCACTTGTACCCTATTGCTTACTCGGCTACTCATTGCCGTAGGAAGGCGGGGGTCGCCATCTTGATATCCACACAGTGTCCCCTCAGAGTTGAATCCTCAACGCTGGACCCCAGGGGCGTTATATTATTCTCCGCGGTCACTTAGCAGATAAACCCATCACTTTATGTAACATTTATGCCCCAAATACTTTGCAGATCCGCTTTCTCGGCGGAATTTTCCGCAAGGTTTTTGTTGAAGGAGCGGACTCTCCAGAGACTTTGGTACTCCTGGGCGGGGACTTTAATGCCGTTTTCTCTGACTCAATGGATTGCCTGGCTTCACCGGGTAGGCCGGTGCACGCAACACAGCAGCGCTTGGCTAGGGACTTTCGTAAATTAGTGCAGAAGTATTCTCTGTATGACCTCTGGCGTCTCTCCCACCCAACTGACAGATCCTTCTCCTTTTACTCTGCCCCACACGGATCCCACACCCCTATCGACTATTTTTTTTGGTACAATCTCGACCCTCCGGTTATTGGAGGGGGCAGATATGGGCCAAATCACCTGGTCCGATCACGCCCCAGTAATGATCGACATTAGTAGTGGATCGGGTCATGTCTGCCAATGCCACTGGAGACTTAATGACTCCCTTTTGAAGCAGCCCATTACTAGGGAGGAACTTTGCGAACATTTGAAGTCCTACTTTGCTTTGAATGAGGGGTCAGTGGGAGATGTTCATCCTCTGTGGGAGGCCCATAAGGCGGTCATGAGGGGTAATTGTATTGGGATAAGCTCTAGACTAAAGAGGGACTCGGTTGCCCTGGTCAAGACTCTTACCTCTCGCCTGCGAACCCTAGAGGGCAAGATGGCTGCTTGTCCCTCGCGCTCCACACTCAGACTAATTGTCGACACTAGAGCCCAACTAAAGAGTCTAGCTTTAGGTCGTGTCAACAAGCTATTGCTTTACATGCGACAGCGTTACTATGCCTGGGGGAACAAACCACACACGCTACTGGCCAGACAACTCAGGAACCGCACTCCCCAAGCGAGTCCGAGTGCTATTAAGGGGGCAGATGGAACAATTCACTATGACCCTAGGGTGATAGCGGAGAGGTTCTCGACCTACTACACTGCCCTGTACAATCTACCCTCCGGCCTCCCCTCCGATGAGGGACTCAGAGACAGTACACTCCAGTCGTACGTAGCCTCCTGTCACCTTCCTACCCTGACAGCCTCCGATCTCTCCATCCTTAATGGTCCGGTCACTCCTAAAGAGATAGGGGAAATAGTAGACCAATTGCCTGAAGGTAAATCCCCAGGACCTGACTGCTTTTCATATAAATACTATAAGACTTTCAAGACCGAACTAACCCCTCACTTAGTGACCCTTTTTTACCATTTCCTAGCCGGCAACGCAGTACCTGCGCCGATGTCCCACTCTTATCTCACAATGATCCCGAAACCTGGGAAAGATCCCCACGAATGCCAAAATTACAGCCCCATTGCCCTGCTTAACTCAGACCTTAAGATCTATACCAAAGTCCTGGCCTCCCGACTAAATGTTTTCCTCCCCGCCCTGATCCATAAAGACCAGGTGGGGTTTGTCCCAGGCCACCAGGGAGCTGATAACACCCGCAGAAGCATTGACCTGATAGATGTTGTATCTCGCTCGGGGGAGGAGACGCTACTTCTTAGCTTAGACGCCGAAAAGGCATTTGACCGTTTAAGCTGGCCATTCCTCTTTGCTACACTGCAAGCATATATGGTCTTTCTGGCCCCTTCGTTCACGCCATATGTAGCTTATACTCCTCCCCCACAGCGACAATCAAACTCTCTCATGCCCAGTCTCACCCCATACGCATTGCCAACGGGACGAGACAAGGGTGCCCCTTGTCTCCTCTATTATTTGCTATGTGTATCGAGCCCCTGGCAGCCAAAATCAGATCCTGCCCGGATATCAGAGGGGTTCAGGTTAGGGACAAGGAATTCTAATTGTCTCTATACGCGGATGACATCCTCCTTACCCTTACCAAACTTCATGTTTCCCTACCAAATCTCCACTCCATTCTACAGGAATTCAGTCGGCTCTCGGGGTATAAGGTCAACACCCATAAAACGAGGCCCTCCCCCTCAATTTACCTCAGGCGGTCCTGAACTCTCTTAAGATGAACTTCCCTTTCCAATGGAAGAGGGATTCCTTGCGATACTTGGGTGTTGATCTTACGCCCCGATATGGGGATCTTTATAAAGCCAACTTCCCACGCATATATGCAGAAATCAGGGGTCTACTGGATAAGTGGCACTCTCTCCCGCTGTCTCTCCTGGGACGCATTGCCGCGACTAAAATGACAATATTGCCCAAGCTACTATACCTCTTTGAAACTCTTCCGATTGCGGTCCCCCTTAGGGACCTGAGATTCACCCAATCTCAGCTCCTTAGATTCATATGGGTGGGGAAACATCATAGAATCCCAAGGTCAGTCCTCCTATCAAGTAAGCACCAGGGTGGGTTAGGGGTACCGGACCTGTCCAAATATTATTGGACAGCCCAATTACACTATGTCACGGCCTGGGCTTCTCTGCACCCGTACTCTGTCTGGGTCCAGATAGAAAGACTCTAGCCCCGATTCATCCCAACTCTATGCTATGGTCAGGATCTCATGGCGCCCTGCCAAATAGGGATCTTTTAGGGCCCATGGCCTGCACTAGATCCATATGGCAGCTATGTAGTGGTCGGTTCCCTCTAGTGTCTATCCACTCCGCCATGACCTCCTTTCTATATCACCCTAAGCTCCCCACTAGTCTTACCGCATCCACGACGAGACCATGGTTTCAACGAGGGGTGTTCAGGTTCGCAGATATTGTAGACCCCTTCACTAGGGACCTTTTGCAGTTTCCAACCCTCCAGACCAAATATGATCTTTCCTCCTCCAATAACTTTTATATCCAAATTAGTCACTTTGCCCGGTCCATTTTCTCGGGGGTTACAGTCTCCCTCCCGACTGCCTTTGAACGCATTTGTCGGGAAGGGGTACACACAAAGGGTCTGATTTCTGAAATCTATTCCATATTACTGACCCCCGTTCCTGATCGGGTCCAACGGCACTCCTACATGGTACAGTGGGGGGAATACCTGGGGAAGACTCTGCCGGACACACTGTGGCGCCTTATATGGAGGAGGGCAGCGAAATTCTCAATGGCGGTACTACATCAGGAGAACCAATATAAAATTTTGATGCATTGGTATTACACTCCTGACTGTAACGGGGTTCCGAAGGTGTACTCGGTCTCCCATTAACCGCAGACCTGCTGCTTAGCTTCAGGAGCGAGGATCTGTGTTTGACCTCATTCCCAGGGCGGCTTTTCTAGCTTGGAGGTCCCCTGCTTCTAAGTCTGCCTTGAGCGCCGAGCTGATCACTCGGTGCTCGACTGGTTGGTCTGTCGGTCATGTGACGCTGGCCACGTCACATGACCCTCACTCCCCACTATAAATACAGGCAGCCTGCTGGCCACAGGTTGCCTGTTAATTTAGGTTCCACCTGTGATGTTGTCTTTCCTGGCGTACTTACCTCCTGCTGAATTCCTGACGATCCTCTGCCTGCTCCTTGTGTACTTTGCTGCTCTCCGGGTATTTTGACCCCGGCCTCCTCCTGACGATCCTCTGCTGACTCCTTTGGTACTTCACGACTCTCCTGGTATTTATGACCCCGGCTTCTCCTGACAATTCTCTGCTTGCTCCATTTGTACTTTGTAGCTTTCCTGGTATTGACTCGGTCCATTCACGTTCTGTTGTTTGTCTGTCTGTCATCCCTGCACTTATTCCAAGCTAGGGATTGCCGTCCAGTTGTCCCCTGTCATTAGGACTCGCGAGGCAAGTAGGCAGGGCCAGGGGTAAGGGTGGAGCGCAGTGGTCACTTCCATCCCCCCTGTGTGTGCGTGTACGCGACCGTTACACTGACCTCCTCCATAGAATGAATCCGGTAGTTCCGAGAGAGTGCTGGAGGTGCGGGTTACATAGGGGTACACTGCCTCATATCTATTGGGACTGTCCCAAGATACGCCCCTACTGGACTGGAGTAGGCACCCTTCTAAGTGACATTTTTGCAGTGGAGATCCAGCCTGACCCTATGTCCTTCCTGCTTAATGTGGTACCTCGTCAAGTTAAAAAACACTCACTTAAGTTACTACTAATGATACTTACAGAAGCCCGTTGTCTAATACCTCGATGTCGGAAAAACCCTGAACCACCAAGGGTCTCTGATTTGTATGCTAGGGTGACGGAATTCCGAACAATGGAATACTCCACAGCTATATTTCAGGACAAAATTGCTCTCTTCAATGCCATATGGGATCCCTGGGACGATTACTGGGCTACGAGACATCCTTAGAGAGCTGTTGAGAATGGTGTATCTCCCCCCCCCCCTCTCCTCCCTATTGTGTCTTTGTCGTTTTCTTGTCTCGTTGTTATTCAATGGTCCTATAATGGACTGATTAAAGACAGACATAGTTTATCTTTCTTCTGTGCACTTTATTGTCATATTAATGCTTGACATTCCTCTTTCTGTTATAGAATATTACTGAATGTTATTAATGCCTAGTTACTGTGAATATGATGCTTTACATGTTATACCTCATACTTTGTACTAATGTGCATAGATCTGTTGTGGATATGCTTTGTCATTTCTTCACTCTTTAATAAATATGCAATTATAAAAAAAAAAAATAGAACAGGTTCTGTAGATATCTACGTGGAATCAGCTGACGACGGTGTAAAAGGAGTGCGCTTCTTCTTGGCGCTAACATCGACCTGTAAGGCTGAGTTCATACTTGAGTTATTTGGTCAGTTTTGGCCCTGTAACTGCCCAAATAAGTGAAGTGTGCAGTGATTCTAAGAGCATCAGATTATATGCCCCTCTTAAGTGCAACTTGGAGAACACCTTGGCACCAACAATCTGGTTAAATAAGTCTGGAATCAAAGGAAGAGGGTAAGGATCACGGACAGTAATCCGATTGAGTTCACGGAAATCCAGACATGGCCGAAGACCTCCATCCTTTTTTTTTTTAACAAAAAAGATCCCTGCTGCCACTGGAGACTTGGAAGGACTTATGTGTTCATTAGCCAAACTCTCTGCAATATACTCTCTCATGGCCAGTCCTCATGGCCAGTCTTTCAGGTCCAGAAAGGTTATACAATCTAGATTTTGGCAACTTAACTTTGGGAATAAGGTTGATAGGACAGTCATATTCCAGATGCAGAGGTAAATCCTGACTCTCAGAAAATACATTGGCAAAAATCAGATATAAAAGAGGGTAATGTCTTAGTAGTTAAAACAGAAAAAGATGTATTTCAGACAATTGCCAATTAAATAATCACCCCAATCCAGAATCTGTCTAGATTGCCAATCGATGGTTGGATTGTGCTTGCTTAACTATGGTAAACCCAGAACCACCAGAGCAGGGAGACCCTCCAACACAAAACACAAGATAAATTCTTGATAAAAAGTCACCCACTCTTAGGCCTCTTTCACACGACCGTTTAGTTTCTCTGTTTACAGGCCGTTTTTTGCGTTCCGTATACGGAACCATTCATTTCAATGGTTCCGCAAAAAAAACTGAATGTACTCCGTATGCATTTCGTTTCCGTATTTCCGTTGAAAAATAGAACATGTCCTATTATTGCCCGCAAATCACGTTCCATGGCTCCATTCAAGTCAATGGGTCCGCAAAAAAAACGGAATACATACAGAAATGCATCCGTATGTCTTCCGTATCCGTTCCGTTTTTGCGGAACCATCTATTGAAAATGTTATGCCTAGCCCAATTTTTTCTATGTAATTACTGTATACTGTATATCCCATACTGAAAAAGGGAACGGAAAATGGAACAGAAACGGAAACACAACGGAAACAAAAAACGGAACAACGGATCTGTGAAAAATGGACCGCAAAACACTGAAAAAGCCATGCGGTCGTGTGAAAGAGGCCTTAATCTGATATCTCGGACACCACTTCAGATAAACACTTCTGAGTTAGAGGTGCAGAATCAATAACAAAAATTTAAATGTTTTTTTTGTAATGCACTCGGTGACAACCTGTCACGAGGGTGTGAAGAGCCACGTCTGACTCCGTTATACCCGGGGTCAGGAAGTCGCAGCGGGTGGCTGCGCGCTCTATGTCTAAAGATAGTGCTGTTTCTTAATGGTAGCTTTCTGGGTTTGCCTTGCAATCCTTTTTGGCTCACTCAGGGATCCATAGCTTCTTCTCCTCAGCTGTTTCTTGTCCAGCAATCCCAACCTCCTTATATTCCCCTCTCCCACTTCTCTGGTTGCCAGATATAGAGCATCCTGCCTGGACTTCTATACTGACCCACTGGAGCTGTGTAGCTGTGATTCCTGGTTGTTGTTCCAGAGCGTTACCCTCCGGATCCCTGTTGGGCTTTTGTTGTCTGCTGTTGTCGCCCACCTGGGATTATATGTTTTGTCTGTATTGTCTGTCCTCTCCTTGGTGTTTTCCTTTAGTGTTAGTGGTGCGGACTAGTGTTCCCACCGCCCTATTCACTACGTAGGGCTCATCTCAGGGACAGCCAGGGTTTAGGCACGTGATCGGCGTAAGGGTGAGGAACCAGTCTAGGGACGTCAGGGCAGTCAGGTGCCAGCCTCAAGGTGAGTTAGGGGTCACCACCTTTCCCTCTCCCTTGGACAGGGCCTTCCCATTTCCCTCCCTTTGCGTCACGTATGTGATCGGCACGCCGGTCATGACACAACCTATGCATACGGACGAACTGAACATCAATCAAGTTCACTCTGGCCCCGCTGTCGATAAACACCTCAATCCCCACAGTTTTTGACTCTAGCGCCACCTCAGCAGTCAGGAGAAATTGTGTACTACCAGTCAAAGACAAATGCACTTTTTCTGACTCCCCTCTCACCCCTCCAAGAGTCAGATGGGAATTAAATGTATATGCTGTATATCAAGAAAAGGCTGGGCACTCGCTACTATCTGGATAAAATATAACCATAAACAGTGCAATAGATAAAAAAACACAATCATAAAATATAGAGTAAATGCATAAATGGATGTATAAATGAATAGTCTGGCCAGACTTAAAATGGGACAATCCACTCCAGTAAAACTCAAAAAATGTATGAGGAACTATTGAGAGGATCCGTCATAAACCTGTTCTCACTGCAGTGTAACCATCGAAATTGTAATCTCAATATAATTAATTAATTGCATAAAAAATCTGTACATTTTCGCAATTTTGATAATGTTCGCATAAAAAATCTGTGCGTTTCCACAATCAATGTCAAAGTATTTCCATAACCATAGTCTTAGAACCATACCATTCGATTAAAATATTCTATTGAGATATTCGGATCAACTTGAATAAACTTAAAGAATCGAAATAGACAATCGACCCCACAACCAACAAAATCGCTTTAGTTATCCTCTATGCGGTGTGTTTTACTCACAATCCAGGTCCGATCTCGGGCGGAATGCGGTGTAGACCGCGTAGTAGTTACAACAGGACCCCCGCTCCTGCTTACTCACGTGAGTGTCGAATATTTCACCAGAGGCATATAGTATTACGAAAATGTTGGTTTTTGCTGTGATGTCAAAGATGTCTCGAATACAGTATTCTTTGCTAGCGTCTACTTTATGCGAATATATTCCAACTGGCGCCAGTAACTTCATATGGAGGACAGGTTAACCACTGAGGAAGAGGCCACTTAGAGTCCCGAAACACGTATATATGAATATATGAAGTTACTGGCGCCAGTTGGAATATATTCGCATAAAGTAGACGCTGGCAAAGAATACTGTAATCGAGACATCTTTGACATCACAGCAAAAACCAACATTTTCGATATAATATATGCCTCTGGTGAAATATTCGACACTCACGTGAGTAAGCAGGAGCTATGGTCCTGTTGTAACTACCACGCGGGACCCTGCGGTCTACACACCGGATTCCGCCCGAGATCGGACATGGCTTGTGAGTAAAACACACCGCATAGAGGATAACTAAAGCGATTTTGTTGGTTGTGGGGTCGATTGTCGATTTTGATTCTTTAAGTTCATTCAAGTTGATCCGAATATTTCAATCGAATGGTACGGTTCTAAGACTATGGTTATGGAAATACTTGGACATTGATTGTGGAAAAACGCACAGATTTTTTATGCGAACATTATCAAAATTGCGAAAACGCACAGATTTTTTATGCGATTAATTAATTATATTGTGATTACAATATCGATGGTTACACTGCAGTGAGAACAGGTTTATGATGGATCCTCTGAATAGTTCCTCATGTATTTTTTGAGTTTTACTGGAGTGGATTGTCCCATTTTAAGTCTGGCCAGACTATTCATTTATTCATCCATTTATGCATTTACTCTATATTTTATGATTGTGTTTTTTATCTATTGCACTGTTTATGGTTATATTTTATCTGAATATCCTTATAATAAAGTATCACTTACTCCAGATAGTAGCGAGTGCCCAGCCTTTTCTTGATATACATCATATACATATATTTATAGATTGGGTGAATCGGTTGGCTGAGAGCACCCATCCGGGAGACCTGACGCAGGAGTGCTACCTTTATATATTTTATCATCCATTTTTATCTATCACCCGTAAGGTTAGCACACTGTGTTTTGGAAACCATGTAACATATTAACATAGTACATAAGGCCGAAAAAAGACATTTATCCATCCAGTTCGGCCTGTTAACCTGCAAGTTGATCCAGAGGAAGGCAAAAACCCCTGTGAGGTAGAAGCCAATTTTCCCCACTTTAGGGGAATAAAAAATTCCTTCCCGACTCCAATCAGGCAATAAGAATAACTCCCTGGATCAACGACCCCTCTCTAGTAGCTATAGCCTGTAATATTATTACACTCCAGAAATACATCCAGGCCCCTCTTGAATTCCTTTATTGTACTCACCATCACCACCTCCTCAGGCAGAGAGTTCCATAGTCTCACTGCTCTTACCGTAAAGAATCCTTTTCTATGTTTGTGTACAAACCTTCTTTCCTCCAGATGCAGAGGATGTCCCCTCGTCACAGTCACAGTCCTGGGGATAAATAGATGATGGGATAGATCTCTGTACTGACCCCTGATATATTTATACATATTAATTAGATCTCCTCTCAGTCGTCTTTTTTTCCAAAGTGAATAACCCTAATTTTGATAATCTTTCAGGGTACTGTAGTTGCCCCATTCCAGTTATTACTTTAGTTGCCCTCCTCTGGACCTTCTCCAGCTCTGCTATGTCTGCCTTGTTTACAGGAGCCCAGAACTGTACACAGTACTCCATGTGTGGTCTGACTAGCGATTTGTGAAGTGGTAGGACTATGTTCTTATCACGGGCATCTATGCCCCTTCTGATGCAACCCATTATCTTATTGGCCTTGGCAGCAGCTGCCTGACACTGGTTTTTGAAGCTTAGTTTGCTGTTTATTAAAATTCCTAGATCCTTTTCCATGTCAGTGTTACCGAGTGTTTTATCATTTAGTATGTACGGGTGACTTGCATTATTCCTTCCCATGTGCATAACTTTACATTTGTCAGTGTTAAACCTCATCTGCCACTTATCTGCCCAAGCCTCCAATCTATCCAAATCCCTCTGTAGTAGTATACTGTCCTCTTCAGTGTAAATTACTTTACACAGTTTAGTGTCATCTGCGAAAATTGATACTTTACTATGCAAGCCTTCTACAAGATCATTAATAAATATATTGAAGAGAATAGGGCCCAATACTGACCCCTGAGGTACCCCACTAGTGACAGTGACCCAATCTGAGTGTGTACCGTTAATAACCACCCTCTGTTTTCTATCATTGAGCCAGTTACTTACCCACATACAGACATTTTCTCCCAGTCCGAGCATTCTCATTTTATATACTAACCTTTTATGTGGTACAGTGTTAAATGCTTTGGAGAAGTTCAGATATACGACATCCATTGGTTCGCCGCTGTCAAGTCTAGAACTTACCTCCTCATAGAAACTGATTAAATTAGTTTGGCATGACCGATCCCTCACGAAGCCATGCTGATATGGCGTTATTTTATTATTTCTGTTGAGATGCTCTAAGATAGCATCTCTCAGAAAACCTTCAAACAGTTTACCCACAAAAGATGTTAAACTTACCGGCATATAGTTTCCAGGCTCTGTTTTTTGACCCTTTTTGAATATTGGCACCACATTTGCCATGCGCCAATCCTGTGGGACATTCCCTGTCAGTATAGAGTCCGCAAATATCAGAAATAAGGATCTGGCTATGACATTACTTAATTCCCTTAGGATACGGGGGTGTATGCCATCCGATCCTGGCAATTTGGCTATTTTAATCTTTTTAAGTCGCTGATGTACTTCTTCCTGGGTCAGACAGGACACTTTTAATGGGGAATTTATTTTTACATTCTGCATGTCATCTGACAGTTTATTTTACTCAGTGAATACATGTCACGGATGGTGTTGCAGAAAGCAAGTAGTAACAAATAAAGATCCGACTGACTTGATCCCAAACTAAGGAACATATGGGTGAGCCCTATAATAGCCCTAGAGCTCTCCCTGACGGCTCAGCCCATGCAAAGATCTCTATAATAGAAAATTGCATGTCCACGTACCTCGACTGAGTGACACCTGAAAACCCTATAATAGTGAGGGGACACGGCCACCGGCTCCCTGCACTGAATACAGAGGGAATCAGGGTCACCTAGGATCAAGCCAACAGGAAAACACAAATAAAGGAATAGACTTATCTGAGGAACCAGCAGTTGCAACTTCTAGCAGTGAGCACAATCCAGGAAGTAGTATAAACCGCAAAGTGAGGCAGTATGGGAGGGGATATAAAAGGGAGGCAATCACTGCTAATAGATGACAGCTGGGAGTGGGAGAAGAGATGTCAAAGTAAAACCAAAACAAAAGAACATCATGCAGGAGGTACTGAAGAACGTCTGTCAGAACTTCTCAGAGATCTGGCGGTGACAATACATTGGAGAAAAAAATATTTAACAGCTTTGCTTTCTCCTCGTTTCTCTCTGCGACTCCCCCCTCATTACTCTTTAAAGGGCCGACACCTTCAGATTTATACTTTTTAACATTTATATAATGGATATCTGGAGTCATGTGGAGAATAAGAGACTCAAAATTGAATCTTTTATGTTTAATGGTGAAAATGGAACGGAGTTGAGTGGAGATATTTCCACAAGGGATACATTTAAAGAGTTAGAAATATTATTAATCAAGGAACTCAAACAAAGGTGGGAAATCAAGACATTAGAACAATACATCATTTTAGACAAAATTCCAAAAGGGCTCACATTGATT
Organism: Bufo bufo; assembly: GCF_905171765.1. Taxonomy (NCBI): domain Eukaryota; kingdom Metazoa; phylum Chordata; class Amphibia; order Anura; family Bufonidae; genus Bufo; species Bufo bufo. The sequence goes on along the minus strand of NC_053389.1, from coordinate 394,142,907 downwards.
AAATCCCCAGCATAGGATTTATGGGAATCATCATTCAATAGCAAATGGGATTCGTTATTGCACCAACAATCTATAGCTCTTATTAAATTAATTATAAAAAGAAGAATGCAAATATTGGAAGAAGTATCTAGTAGAATCAATGAAATAAAATAAATAATCGTTAAGTTACCTAAGAATGATGGATATAATATGTGGCAGTGGAGATTATGTAAGAATTTAGATAAAGTGGAATATGACATAATGGATAAGAAAATGAATAAATTAAGATATAATAAAAATAAAAATCAATTGAGCCAAGTAAATAAAATAGATCAGTCAAAAACAAATAGAATCATTCAATATAATAGAGAGGAGACCAATGACACATTCATGCAGAGGGACTTTGTTTCTTAGATCCCAGTCCATAATAGATTTGAGGTACTAGAAGAAAGGGAACATTTTTTAGACCAAACCCCAACACATCATAGATCACGTACACGACAAAAGACCCCTCAATTAAGGATTCATAGACACAGCACAAATTTCCCCCTGAATCACCAATACAACCTAAGGAACAAACATCACACTTCACAGCAGGAACACAGAACACGGTATCAACAGAGAACCCCAAAAAAAGACACATATCAGGTGAATCACAACACACAGAGATATTGATCACCCATTAGGAGGAATGGAGAAAGAAGAAGAAGACAAGAAGACGGGGAAGAAAGGGGAAAAGAGTATCACAGATAGATAGCACAGATATAGATAGTGATTCTATTTTGAATCTAAGCACTTTTGAGCTCTGAGATATACAAAAAAAACTACTTAATAAAGGTTTAAAATTTGCTACGACAAAGAAATTAAATAAATTTGAAACATTTATAGGGGTTGAAAAATTTATAAGACACCTTTGTCTTAAAAAATATCACATTAGGAACATAGGGAACAAAGAAGGAACTTTGAATGATGAGTATATGCACACAACTTTGAAAAGAAAGTCAAAGAAATACCCAAGAAATGAGATGGGTTCAGAATTGACCACTTTTAAAAAATGTCTGAAAGAGGACTGAAAGAGAGTCCTAGGTTTAGAAGAAAAAACTTAACCAATTGTGAGGTCAGAGCGATTAAAGAGTTACAAGAGGAGAACAAAATTATTATCCGTTCAGCCGATAAAGGCGGTTCTATAGTGATCCAAGATAGGGATAAATATGACGCAGAGTGTCTGCGTCAATTATCGGACACAAAAACATATAAACTCTTAACAAAAAACCCAACTGAACCATTTCAAAAAGATCTAACATTATTATGCAATAGAGGTCTAGAAAAAGGAATTTTAACAGAAGATGAATATAATTTTATTTTAAATAATCAGCCTAGAACACCTGTTTTTTATTGTCTACCTAAAGTCCCCAAAAAAAAAGACAACCCGCCGGGAAGTCCAATAGTATCTGGAATTGGGTCATTGACTGCAAACTTATTGTAATATATTGATGTACTACTTCTGCCCAAAGTCAAGTTAATACCCTCATATACTAAGGACACAACCCAAATTATAAAGATAATAGAAAACTTAGAATTTAAACCAAATTGGATAATGGGCACCTTGGATGTACAGTCATTATACACAGTAATTAATCATGAACAAGGGAAAGAAGCAGTGAAGAAACAACTTTTAACCCCTTAAGGCCCTATTTCACCTTAAAGGGTTTCTGTCACCCCACAAAACTCATTATTTTTTTTTTGGATAGTTAGATTCCTTATAGGGCGATATAGGAGAATATAATAGTCTTACTTACTTTCATGCGGCCGATTCTTTATAAAACGAAGTTTTATAATATGTAAATGAGGGCTCTACCAGCAAGTAGGGCGTCTACTTGCTGGTAGCCGCAGCAGCAATCCGCCCCCTCGCCGTGTTGATTGACAGGGCCAGCCGGGATCTCCTCCTCCGGCCGGCCCTGTCAGTAATTCAAAAATCGCGCGCCTCTGGTCATTCGGCGCAGGCGCTCTGAGATGAGAAGGCTCGTCTCCTCAGCACTCCCTCAGTGCCTGCGCCGATGACGTCTTCTCTTTCGGTGATGTCATCGGCGCAGGCGCACTGAGGAGACGAGCCTCCTCATCTCAGAGCGCCTGCGCCGAATGACCAGAGGCGCGCGATTTTTGAATTACTGACAGGGCCGGCCGGAGGAGGAGATCACGGCTGGCCCTGTCAATCAACACGGCGAGGGGGCGGATTGCTGCTGCGGCTACCAGCAAGTAGACGCCCTACTTGCTGGTAGAGCCCTCATTTACATATTATAAAACTTCGTTTTATAAAGAATCGGCCGCATGAAAGTAAGTAAGACTATTATATTCTCCTATATCGCCCTATAAGGAATCTAACTATCCAAAAAAAATAAAATGAGTTTTGTGGGGTGACAGAAACCCTTTAAGGACCAGGCCATTTTTTGCAAATCTAACCAGTGTCCCTTTAAGTGCTGATAACTTTAAAACGCTTTGACTTATCCAGGCCATTCTGAGATAGTTTTTTCGTCACATATTGTACTTCATGACACTGGTATAATGAAATTAAAAAAAATCATTTTTATTTATAGTAAAATACCAAATTTACCAAAAATTTGTAAAAAATTGCAAATTTCTAAGTTTCAATTTCTCTACTTCTATAATACATAGTAATACCTCCAAAAATAGTTATTACTTTACATTCCCCATATGTCTACTTCATGTTTGGGAATGATATTTTATTTTTTGGGGATGTTACAAGGCTTAGAAGTTTAGAAGCAAATCTTAAAATTTTTCAGACATTTTCAAAAACCCAATTTTTAGGGACCAGTTCAAGTCTGAAGTCACTTTGCGAGGCTTACATAATAGAAACCACCCAAAAATGACCCCATTCTATAAACTACACCCCTCAAGGTATTCAAAACTGATTTTACAAACTTTGTTAACCCTTTAGGTGTTCCACAAGAATTAATGGAAAAGAGAGATACAATTTAAAAATTTCACTTTTTTGGCAGATTTTCCAATTTAATATTTTTTTTCCGGTTACAAAGCAAGGGTTAACAGCCAAACCAAACTCAATATTTATGGCCCTGATTCTGTAGTTTACAGAAACACCCCATATGTGGTCGTAAATAGAGTTGAGCGAACACCTGTATGTTCGGGTTCGAGAAGTTCGGCCGAACTTCCCGGAAATGTTCGGGTTCGGGATCCGAACCCGGCCCGAACTTCGTCCCGAACTCGAACCCTATTGAAGTCAATGGGGACCCGAACTTTTCGGCACTAAAAAGGCTGTAAAACAGCCCAGGAAAGGGCTAGAGGGCTGCAAAAGGCAGCAAAATGTAGTTAAATCCCCTGCAAACAAATGTGGATAGGGAAATGAATAAAAATAAAAATAAAATAAATAAAAATTAACCAATATCAATTGGAGAGAGGTCCCATAGCAGAGAATCAGGCTTCACGTCAGCAGAGAATCAGTCTTCATGTCATAGCAGAGAATCAGGCTTCACGTCACCCACCACTGGAACAGTCCATTGTCACATATTTAGGCCCAGGCACCCAGGCAGAGGAGAGAGGTCCCATAACAGAGATTCAGGCTTCATGTCAGCAGAGAATCAGTCTTCATATCATAGCAGAGAATCAGGCTTCATGTCACCCACCACTGGAACAGGCCACTGTCAGATATTTTTAGGCCCCGGCACCCAGACAGAGGAGAGGTTCATTCAACTTTGGGTTGCCCCTCAATATAATGGTAAAATGAAAATAAAAATAGGATTGAATGAGGAAGTGCCCTGGAGTACAATAATATATTATTAAGGGGAGGTAGTTAATGTCTAATCTGCACAAGGGATGGACAGGTCCTGTGGGATCCATGCCTGGTTCATTTTTATGAACGTCAGCTTGTCCACATTGGCTGTAGACAGGCGGCTGCGTTTGTCTGTAATGACACCGCCTGCCGTGCTGAATACACGTTCAGACAAAACGCTGGCCGCCGGGCAGGCCAGCACCTCCAAGGCATAAAAGGCTAGCTCTGGCCACGTGGACAATTTGGAGAGCCAGAAGTTGAATGGGGCCGAACCATCAGTCAGTACGTGGAGGGGTGTGCACAGGTACTGTTCCACCATGTTATTGAAATGTTGCCTCCTGCTAACACGTTCCGTATCAGGTGGTGGTGCAGTTAGGTGTGGCGTGGTGACAAAACTTTTCCACATCTCTGCCATGCTAACCCTGCCCTCAGAGGAGCTGGCCGTGACACAGCTGCGTTGGCGACCTCTTGCTCCTCCTCTGCCTTCGCCTTGGGCTTCCACTTGTTCCCCTGTGACATTTGGGAATGCTCTTAGTAGCGCGTCTACCAACGTGCGCTTGTACTCGCGCATCTTGCTATCACGCTCCAGTGCATGAAGTAAGGTGGGCACATTGTCTTTGTACCGTGGATCCAGCAGGGTGGCAACCCAGTAGTCCGCACACGTTAAAATGTGGGCAACTCTGCTGTCGTTGCGCAGGCACTGCAGCATGTAGTCGCTCATGTGTGCCAGGCTGCCCAGAGGTAAGGACAAGCTGTCCTCTGTGCACTTTATGCAGCAGCTCTGACATGTCGGGGTAGTTGTGAATGAACTTCTGCACCACCAAATTCACCACATGCGCCTGGCAAGGGATGTGCGTCAAACCGGCTAGTCCCAGAGCTGCAACGAGATTTCGCCCATTATCGCACACCACCAGGCCAGGCTTGAGGCTCACCGGCAGCAACCACTCGTCGGTCTGTTGTTCTATACCCCGCCACAACTCCTGTGCGGTGTGGGGCCTGTCCCCCAAACATATGAGTTTCAGAACGGCCTGCTGACGTTTACCCCGGGCTGTGCTGAAGTTGGTGGTGAAGGTGTGTGGCTGACTGGATGAGCAGGTGGAAGAAGAGGAGGAGGAAGCCGAGTAGGAGGAGGAGGAGACAGGAGGCAAAGAATGTTGCCCTGCGATCCTTGGGGGCGGAAGGACGTGCGCCAAACAGCTCTCCGCCTGGGGCCCAGCCGCCACTACATATACCCAGTGTGCAGTTAGGGAGATATAGCGTCCCTGGCCGTGCTTACTGGTCCACGTATCTGTGGTTAGGTGGACCTTGCCACAGATGGCGTTGCGCAGTGCACACTTGATTTTATCAGATACTTGGTTGTGCAGGGAAGGCACGGCTCTCTTGGAGAAGTAGTGCCGGCTGGGAACAACATACTGTGGGACAGCAAGCGACATGAGCTGTTTGAAGCTGTCTGTGTCCACCAGCCTAAATGACAGCATTTCATAGGCCAGTAGTTTAGAAATGCTGGCATTCAGGGCCAGGGATCGAGGGTGGCTAGGTGGGAATTTACGCTTTCTCTCAAATGTTTGTGAGATGGAGAGCTGAACGCTGCCGTGTGACATGGTTGAGATGCTTGGTGACGCAGGTGGTGGTGTTGGTGGTACATCCCATGTTTGCTGGGCGGCAGGTGCCAACGTTCCTCCAGAGGCGGAGGAAGAGCAGGAGAATAGGTAGCTGGGGGAGCCTGAGGCAGGAGGAAGGCAGCAGCAGAAGAGGCCGAGGCGGCAGCAGCAGAAGAGGTAGCAGGGGGAGCCTGAGTGACTTCCTTGTTTTTAAGGTGTTTACTCCACTGCAGTTCATGCTTTGCATGCAGGTGCCTGGTCATGCAGGTTGTGCTAAGGTTCAGAACGTTAATGCCTCGCTTCAGGCTCTGATGGCACAGCGTGCAAACCACTCGGGACTTGTCGTCAGCACATTGTTTGAAGAAGTGCCATGCCAGGGAACTCCTTGAAGCTGCCTTTGGGGTGCTCGGTCCCAGATGGCGGCGGTCAGTAGCAGGCGGAGTCTCTTGGCGGCGGGTGTTCTGCTTTTGCCCACTGCTCCCTCTTTGTCTTTTGCTACGCTGTTGGCTCGGTCTCACCACTGCCTCTTCCTCCGAACTGTGAAAGTCAGTGGCACGACCTTCATTCCATGTGGGGTCTAGGACCTCATCGTCCCCTGAATCGTCTTCCACCCAGTCTTGATCCCTGACTTCCTGTTCAGTCTGCACACTGCAGAAAGACGCAGCAGTTGGCACCTGTGTTTCGTCATCATCAGAGACGTGCTGAGGTGGTATTCCCATGTCCTCATCATCAGGAAACATAAGTGGTTGTGCGTTAGTGCATTCTATCTCTTCCACCCCTGGGGAAGGGCTAGGTGGATGCCCTTGGGAAACCCTGGCAGCAGAGTCTTCAAACAGCATAAGAGACTGCTGCATAACTTGAGGCTCAGACAGTTTCCCTGATATGCATGGGGGTGATGTGACAGACTGATGGGCTTGGTTTTCATGCGCCATCTGTGCGCTTTCTGCAGAAGACTGGGTGGGAGATAATGTGAACGTGCTGGATGCACTGTCGGCCACCCAATTGACTAATGCCTGTACCTGCTCAGGCCTTACCATCCTTAGAACGGCATTGGGCCCCACCAAATATGGCTGTAAATTCTGGCGGCTACTGAGACCTGGGGTAGTTGGTACACTAGGACGTGTGGCTGTGGCAGAACGGCAACGTCCTCTCCCAGCACCAGAGGGTCCACTAACACCACCACGACCATGTCCGCGTCCCTTACTAGATGTTTTCCTCATTGTTACCGTTCACCACAATAAGAAAAATATTATTCGGGCCAATGTATTGAATTAAAATTCAGGCCTTTTTTTACAGACACCTAACACTATCTGGCTATCTATTTAGGCACCGTATTACACTAATACAGGCACACCAGTAATGACAGATTTAACTGAATATAAATTTGAGGCCTATTATTTAGGTATACGTTTACGGACAGAATTAGACTTGGATCTGCACTGTAGCGTGTGTGTGAAGTTCTTGAGAATTACCCTATCAGCACCTTGAATCTAATATACCCTTTTAGGGATAGATTTAAAGTAGGCCTGATACAGCAGAAACCACTAATTTTGAGAATTGCAAAATTGGGAATTGTTTTTCAACCCAGAACAAAAACTGTGCTTTGACGGACACTAAAAATAACTTGACCAGCTAAAACAGTAATGACAGATTTGGATGAATATAAATGTGAGGCCTATTTTTTAGGCGCTGGGTGACAGGTATACGTTTAATCACAGAATTAGACTTGGATCTGCACTGTAGCGTGTGTGTGAAGTCTTTGAGAATTACCCTATCAGCACCTTGAATCTAATATACCCTTTTAGGGATAGAGTTAAAGTAGGCCTGATACAGCAGAAACCACTCATTTTGAGAATTGCAAAATTGGGAATTGTTTTTCAACCCAGAACAAAAACTGTGCTTTGACGGACACTAAAAATAACTTGACCAGCTAAAACAGTAATGACAGATTTGGATGAATATAAATGTGAGGCCTATTTTTTAGGCGCTGGGTGACAGGTATACGTTTAATCACAGAATTAGACTTGGATCTGCACTGTAGCGTGTGTGTGAAGTTCTTAAGAATTACCCTATCAGCACCTTGAATCTAATATACCCTTTTAGGGATAGAGTTAAAGTAGGCCTGATACAGCAGAAACCACTAATTTTGAGAATTGCAAAATTGGGAATTGTTTTTCAACCCAGAACAAAAACTGTGCTTTGACGGACACTAAAAATAACTTGACCAGCTAAAACAGTAATGACAGATTTGGATGAATATAAATGTGAGGCCTATTTTTTAGGCGCTGGGTGACAGGTATACGTTTAATCACAGAATTAGACTTGGATCTGCACTGTAGCGTGTGTGTGAAGTTCTTGAGAATTACCCTATCAGCACCTTGAATCTAATATACCCTTTTAGGGATAGATTTAAAGTAGGCCTGATACAGCAGAAACCACTAATTTAGAGAATTGCAAAATTGGGAATTTTTTTTTAACCCAGAACAAAAACTGTGCTTTGACGGACACTAAAAATAACTTGACCAGCTAAAACAGTAATGACAGATTTGGATGAATATAAATGTGAGGCCTATTTTTTAGGCGCTGGGTGACAGGTATACGTTTAATCACAGAATTAGACTTGGATCTGCACTGTAGCGTGTGTGTGAAGTTCTTAAGAATTACCCTATCAGCACCTTGAATCTAATATACCCTTTTAGGGATAGATTTAAAGTAGGCCTGATACAGCAGAAACCACTAATTTTGAGAATTGCAAAATTGGGAATAGTTTTTCAACCCAGAACAAAAACTGTGCTTTGACGGACACTAAAAATAACTTGACCAGCTAAAACAGTAATGACAGATTTGGATAAATATAAATGGGAGGCCTATTTTTTAGGCGCTGGGTGACAGGTATACGTTTAATCACAGAATTAGACTTGGATCTGCACTGTAGCGTGTGTGTGAAGTTCTTAAGAATTACCCTATCATCACCTTGAATCTAATATACCCTTTTAGGGATAGATTTAAAGTAGGCCTGATACAGCAGAAACCACTAATTTTGAGAATTGCAAAATTGGGAATTGTTTTTCAACCCAGAACAAAAACTGTTCTTTGACGGACACTAAAAATAACTTGACCAGCTAAAACAGTAATGACAGATTTGGATGAATATAAATGTGAGGCCTATTTTTTAGGTGCTGGGTGACAAGTATACGTTTAATCACAGAATTAGACTTGGATCTGCACTGTAGCGTGTGTGTGAAGTTCTTGAGAATTACCCTATCAGCACCTTGAATCTAATATACCCTTTTAGGGATAGATTTAAAGTAGGCCTGATACAGCAGAAACCACTAATTTAGAGAATTGCAAAATTGGGAATTGTTTTTCAACCCAGAACAAAAACTGTGCTTTGACGTACACTAAAAATAACTTGACCAGCTAAAACAGTAATGACAGATTTGGATGAATATAAATGTGAGGCCTATTTTTTAGGCGCTGGGTGACAGGTATACGTTTAATCACAGAATTAGATTTGGATCTGCACTGTAGCGTGTGTGTGAAGTTCTTGAATATTACCCTATCATCACCTTGAATCTAATATACCCTTTTAGGGATAGATTTAAAGTAGGCCTGATACAGCAGAAACCACTAATTTTGAGAATTGCAAAATTGGGAATTGTTTTTCAACCCAGAACAAAAACTGCTTTGACGGACACTAAAAATAACTTGACCAGCTAAAACAGTAATGACAGATTTGGATGAATATAAATGTGAGGCCTATTTTTTAGGCGCTGGGTGACAGGTATACGTTTAATCACAGAATTAGACTTGGATCTGCACTGTAGCGTGTGTGTGAAGTTTTTGAGAATTACCCTATCAGCACCTTGAATCTAATATACCCTTTTAGGGATAGATTTAAAGTAGGCCTGATACAGCAGAAACCACAAATTTTGAGAATTGCAAATTTGGGAATTGTTTTTCAACTCAGAACAAAAACTGTGCTTTGACGGACACTAAAAATAACTTGACCAGCTAAAACAGTAATGACAGATTTGGATGAATATAAATGTGAGGCCTATTTTTTAGGCGCTGGGTGACAGGTATACGTTTAATCAAAGAATTAGACTTGGATCTGCACTGTAGCTGTCACGACCGCTATCCCAGCAACAGTCGTGTCGCACCAGACGGAGGGGAAGGGGGACCCTTATCTACGGATGGGAATAGTATGGCCACCCCTGACTAACCCTAAGCTGGCACCTGTCTGCCCTGATACCCTAGACGGGGTGTGAACCTGTGCGGCGAGCAGGATGCCTAAACCCTCAGTCACCCTAACAAGCCTAGAGTGGGGAAAGGCCGATGGGAGCACTAGTCACCATCACTCATGTCTAGGAGAACAGCAGGGGAAGACAGCAACAAACAAACTATAGCAGAGATAGACTTATCCAGTCACGAGCAGAGAAGGCGATCCCAATCACGACAGTCCACGCCGGACAAGAGCTCCACAGCAACACCATCAAACGATCTCCTTCAAAGGTCAGAATAGAACTGGAAGTAAGGACTATATCTGGCAATGACTGCAAGTGAAACTGAAACTAATATAGTAGCTGGGAGTGGCAGACAGGACTCACCTGAGAAGGATGCCTACAAACTCCCAGTCAGGACAAAAAGGTTTACAAGGCAAAACCCGGATGACATACCCTGAACCATGGAGCAAACTCACAAGCTATCGCGAGTAGCAAGTCGCTGCGACCTTCTCCTCCCAGACCTGTCTGGATCAGTCATAGTCTTGACAGTACCCCCCTTTCTACGAGGGGCCCCTGGACCCTCAAGACCAGGCCTCTCCGGATGGGAGCTATGAAAAGCCCGAATGAGTCTGTCCGCTTTTATCTCTGAAGCTGGAATCCACATTCTCTCTTCGGAACCATAACCTCTCCAGTGCACCAAGTACTGAAGAGAGTGGCGAACATATCGTGAGTCAACAATCTTTTCCACCTGAAACTCAAGACTGCCATCAACAACCACCGGAGGAGGCGGTAGTGGCAATGGTTCAGGAGGTTCTACATATCTCTTAAGCAGAGATCTGAGGAATACATTATGGATCCTTAGAGTCTGAGGTAGCTCCAGACGAAAAGCCACCGGGTTAATGATCTTAATTACCCTATAAGGACCAATAAATCTCGGACCTAATTTCCATGAGGGAACCTTCAACTTGATATTTCTGGTAGACAACCACACCAAGTCATTCACCCCAAGGTCCGGACCTTCAGAGCGCCTCCTATCAGCCACACGTTTGTATCTACCACCCATTCTCTTCAAACTTTCCTGCACACTCTGCCACACTGAAGAAAGTGAAGACGCAAATCGTTCCTCCTCGGGAATCCCAGACGGCCCCCCCTCACTAAACGTACAAAACTGAGGATGGAAACCATACGCACCAAAAAATGGTGACTTATCGGTGGATTCTTGACGACGATTATTAATGGCAAACTCGGCTAACGGTAAATAAGATGACCATTCCTCCTGATTTTCGGAAACAAAGCATCTCAAATATGTCTCTAGGTTTTGATTGGTACGTTCAGTCTGACCGTTGGACTGTGGATGGAAAGATGAAGAAAACGACAGATGAACCCCTAAACGAGAACAAAAAGCTTTCCAAAATTTAGAAACGAATTGGGTACCACGATCCGAAACAATATCGGAAGGGACCCCGTGAAGCTTCACGATGTGGTCAATAAAAACCTGAGCCAGTGTGTTAGCATTAGGCAATGCGGCAAGAGCAATAAAGTGCACCATTTTACTGAATCTGTCAACAACTACAAGAATAACAGTTTTCCCCGCTGATACTGGTAGATCCGTAATGAGGCCTGTTGGGGATGGCTAGAGGTAAAAGACGCCCTGCCGGACGAGTATGATCTACCTTCGAACGAGCACAGGTAGCACATGCAGACACAAAATTCAACACCTCCTGGCGCCACTTAGGCCACCAGAACCGACGAGACACTAATTCAGAGGTTGCCCTACTACCTGGGTGTCCTGCCAGTGTGGAGTTATGGTGTTCTTTTAGTATCTCCAGGCGTAAATTTTCTGGCACAAACAGTTTACCCGAGGGGCAGGAGGCCGGGGCGTCCCCCTGAGCTTCCAACACCCTCCTCTCTAAACCTGAGTGTAATGCAGAGACCACCACCCCCTTTGGCAAAATGGGCTCTGGTACCTCAACATCACCCCCTCCAGGAAAACTTCGAGACAATGCATCCGCCTTAGTATTTTTTGCCCCCGGGCGATAGGTTATTACAAAATTAAACCTAGTAAAAAATAACGACCACCGAGCCTGTCTAGGGGTGAGACGTTTAGCAGACTCCAGATATAATAAGTTTTTGTGATCAGTAATCACCGTGACGGGATGAACCGCCCCCTCCAAAAAATGACGCCACTCCTCAAAAGCCAACTTAATAGCCAAAAGTTCCCTGTTGCCAATATCATAGTTCCTTTCTGCAGTAGACAATTTCTTCGAAAAGAAAGCACACGGACGCCATTCACCAGGGGACGGGCCCTGAGATAGTACCGCTCCCACCCCCACCTCTGATGCGTCAACCTCTACAATAAAAGGAAGCGAGACATCTGGCTGTATGAGAATAGGGGCCGAGGTGAATCTCTCCTTCAGAGATGCAAAGGCAGTTTTGGCTGCATGTGACCATTTGGAAAAATCGGATCCCTTTCGGGTCATGTCCGTCAGTGGTTTGACCACCAAGGAATAGTTCTTTATAAATTTTCTATAAAAATTGGCAAACCCCAGGAAGCGTTGCAATGCCTTCAGGTTCTCAGGCAGATCCCAGTCTATAATCGCCCGGACTTTCTCTGGATCCATGCGGAAACCTGAATCTGACAACACATACCCCAGAAATGGCAGTTCTTTTACGGCGAACACACATTTTTCTAACTTAGCAAACAATTTGTTGGCCCTTAATATCTGCAGCACTTGTCTCACATGGATCTTATGTGTATCCAGATCCGGGGAATAGACCAGGATGTCATCAAGATATATCACAACAAATCTCCCGATAAGGTGACTAAAAATATCGTTGACAAAATGTTGGAATACCGCAGGCGCATTAGTAAGACCAAATGGCATGACCAGATTTTCATAATGCCCTTCCGGAGTATTAAAATCCGTCTTCCACTCATCCCCCTCTTTGATGCGAACCAGGTTATAGGCTCCTCTGAGATCCATTTTGGAGAACCATTTAGCACCAGCAACCTGATTAAAGAGGTCGGGAATGAGAGGAAGAGGATAGGGATCTCGGATAGTTATCCGGTTTAATTCCCGGAAATCCAGGCAAGGACGTAGGCCCCCATCTTTCTTTTTAACGAAAAAGAACCCTGCAGCCACAGGTGAAGAACAGGGTCTGATGTGTCCCTTAGCCAAACTCTCCGAAATATAATCTTTCATAGCCTTCCTCTCCGGGCCGGAAAGATTGTATAACAGGGTTTTAGGTAGTTTTGCCCCAGGTAATAGATTAATCGGGCAATCATATGGACGATGAGCTGGTAACCCCTGACAACCCTTCTCAGAGAACACATCCATAAAATCTGACAGAAAGGCAGGTAAAGATGTTACAGAGAGTGTAGAGCACCTACTACTCAAGCAGTTGTCCTTACAATGTTCACTCCACTCCACAATCTCCCCGGCCTGCCAATCCACCACTGGATTGTGAGTCACCAGCCAGGGAAGCCCCAATACCATAGGAGCCGGAAGACCGTCCAGGACATAACAAGAGATATGCTCTTTATGGAGGTCCCCTACCTGCAGATGGATATTATGGATGATCTGAGTTAACTCTTTCTGAGTAAGAGGGGAGGAGTCGATGGCAAAAACAGGAATAGTTCTGCGTATCGGTTCCGGAGTAAAACCCAGAGCCTGAGCAAACCGTGAATCCACCAAGTTGACCCCCGCCCCACTGTCCAAAAAGACGGAACAGATCTCAGTCTTATTGCCCGCCTCAACGATAGCGGACAACAAAAACTGAGACATGCGTATGGAGGAAACGAATACGCCCAGACTGTTATCCTCCGCACAATCTGGGGACTCTAGTTTTCCGGCGGCTCCTTTGTTTGTGGTCTCTTGGGTTCTGAGGGACAAACCTTTACAAAAGGACCCCTCCCCCCACAACGAAAACAAACCTCTGACCTACGGCGGAACTTAGGAGGATTCACCCGTCTAGTGGCGCCCCCTATTTGCATTGGTTCGACTGGATCATAACAAACCGATCCCTGCCCTATAGAGGCCTCCGCAAAATTTAATAGTCTCTCCCTGATTCGTCTGTCGATTCTTATGGACAGAGACATAGCAGCCTCCAGAGACCCAGGGACCTCGTATACCGCCAGCGCGTCTTTTAATTTTTCAGACAACCCCTGGCAGAACTGACTCCTAAGGGCCGAGTCGTTCCATAACGTATCAGTAGCCCACCTACGGAATTCGGAACAATATAGTTCAGCAGACCGGTTCTCTTGCCGAAGTCTACGTAGCTTAGACTCAGCCAGTGAGACCCTGTCCGGGTCATCATATACGAGACCCAGGGCTTCAAAAAACTCCTCCACTGATCGTAAGGCCAGAGAGTCTGATGGTAGGGAGAAAGCCCAAGCCTCCGGATCTCCTTGCAGGAGAGAAATTACAATGCCCACCCGTTGTTCCTCACCGCCGGAGGATCTAGGGCGTAACCTGAAGAACAATTTGCAAGCTTCTCTGAAGGTTACAAATTGGTCTCTCCCTCCTGAGAACCTATCAGGTAAAGCCACTTTTGGCTCAGGAGTACCTTGGTTTCCCGTAGCAACGGTGGAACCCAAGGATGACTGCTGCTGCTGCAGCACTGTTGCTTTTAATCCTGCCACTTCAAGGGATAATCCCTGTAATTGTTTCGCCAAAACCGTAACCGGATCCATAGTGGAACAGAAAAATACAAAGCAAAACAGCAAGCAAAAAAAATAAATAAAGAAATGTCACATTTTTTTTTTTTTTAAAAGGCCAGATATACTGTCACGACCGCTATCCCAGCAGCAGTCGTGTCGCACCAGACGGAGGGGAAGGGGGACCCTTATCTACGGATGGGAATAGTATGGCCACCCCTGACTAACCCTAAGCTGGCACCTGTCTGCCCTGATACCCTAGACGGGGTGTGAACCCGTGCGGCGAGCAGGATGCCTAAACCCTCAGTCACCCTAACAAGCCTAGAGTGGGGAAAGGCCGATGGGAGCACTAGTCACCATCACTCATGTCTAGGAGAACAGCAGGGGAAGACAGCAACAAACAAACTATAGCAGAGATAGACTTATCCAGTCACGAGCAGAGAAGGCGATCCCAATCACGACAGTCCACGCCGGACAAGAGCTCCACAGCAACACCATCAAACGATCTCCTTCAAAGGTCAGAATAGAACTGGAAGAAAGGACTATATCTGGCAATGACTGCAAGTGAAACTGAAACTAATATAGTAGCTGGGAGTGGCAGACAGGACTCACCTGAGAAGGATGCCTACAAACTCCCAGTCAGGACAAAAAGGTTCACAAGGCAAAACCCGGATGACATACCCTGAACCATGGAGCAAACTCACAAGCTATCGCGAGTAGCAAGTCGCTGCGACCTTCTCCTCCCAGACCTGTCTGGATCAGTCACAGTCGTGACAGTAGCGTGTGTGTGAAGTTCTTGAGAATTTCCCTATCAGCACCTTGAATCTAATATACCCTTTTAGGGATAGATTTAAAGTAGGCCTGATACAGCAGAAACCACTAATTTTGAGAATTGCAAATTTGGGAATTGTTTTTCAACCCAGAACAAAAACTGTGCTTTTACGGACACTAAATAACTTGACCAGCTAAAGCAGTAATGACAAATTTGGATTAATATAAATGTGAGGCCTATTTTTTAGGCGCTGGCTGACAGGCTCAACTTGCCCCTGATGTAGTATATGGCCAAAAAATAACCACACTATTGATGGTTAAATGCACTTTGTGACAGGCTCAACTTGCCCCTGATGTAGTATATGGCCAAAAAATAACCACACTATTGATGGTTAAATGCACTTGATGAAAGCTTGACCCTGATGTAGGATATAGCAAAAAATAACCACACCATTGATGGTTAAATGCACTTGGGTGACAAGGTCAGCTTGCCCCTAATGTAGTATATGGCCAAAAAATAACCACACTATTGATTGTTAAATGTACTTGGTGGCAGCTTGTGCTGGCACACCACAAGCCACAAAATGGCCGCCGATCACCCCAGAAAAAAGTGACTGAAAAACGCTCTGGGCAGCCTAAAAACACTGAACAATTGAATAGCAGCAGTTCAATGATCCACAGCTGTAGATCGATCACTGAATGAAGTCTTTTGGAGGAGTTAATTACTGCCTAATCTCGCCCTAACGTCGCAGCTGCAACCTCTCCCTACACTTGTATCAGCAGAGTGACGTGCAGCGCTACGTGACCCAAGCTTATATAGAGGCTGGGTCACATGCTGCACTGGCCAATCACAGCCATGCCAATAGTAGGCATGGCTGTGATGGCCTCTTGGGGCAAGTAGTATGATGCTTGTTGATTGGCTGCTTTGCAGCCTTTCAAAAAGCGCCAAGAAAGCGCCGAACACCGAACTCGAACCCGGACTTTTATGAAAATGTTCGGGTTCGGGTCCATGTCACGGACACCCCAAAATTCGGTACGAACCCGAACTATACAGTTCAGGTTCGCTCATCCCTAGTCGTAAACCGCTGTACGGGCACACGGCAGGGCGCAGAAGGAAAGGAATGCCATACGGTTTTTGGAAGGCAAGTTTTGCTGGACTGTTTTTTTTTACACCATGTCCCATTTGAAGCCCCTCTGATGCACCCCTAGAGTAGAAACTCCATAAAAGTGACCCCATATAAGAAACTACACCCCTCAAGGTATTCAAAACAGATTTTACAAACGTCGTTAACCCTTTAGGTGTTCCACAAGAGTTATTGGCAAATGGAGATGAAATTTCAGAATTTCAATTTTTGGGCAAATTTTCAATTTTAATCCATTTTTCTTAGTAACAAAGCAAGGGTTAACAGCCAAACAAAACTCAATATTTATGGCCCTGATTCTGTAGTTTACAGAAACACCCCATATGTGGTCGTAAACTGCTGTACGGGCACAGGGCAGGGCGCAGAAGGAAAGGAATGCCATACGGTTTTTGGAAGGCAGATTTTGCTGGACTGGTTTTTTTGACACCATGTCCCATTTGAAGCCCCCCCTGATGCACCCCTAGAGTAGAAACTCCAAAAAAGTGGCCCCATTTTAGAAACTACGGGATAGGGTGGCAGTATTGTTGGTACTAGTTTAGGGTACATATGATTTTTGGTTGCTCTATATTACACTTTTTGTGAGGCAAGATAACAAGAAATAGCTGTTTTGGCACCGTTTTTATTTTTTGTTATTTACAACATTCATCTGACAGGTTAGATCATGTGGTATTTTTATAGACCAGGTTGTCACGGATGCGGCGATACCTAATATGTATACTTTTTTTATTTATGTAAGTTTTACGCAATGATTTCATTTTTGAAGCAAAAAAAATCATGTTTTAGTGTTTACATAGTCTGAGAGCCATAATTTTTTCAGTTTTTGGGGATTACCTTGGGTAGGGTATGATTTTTGCGGGATGAGATGACGGTTTTATTGGCACTATTTTGGGGTGCGTGTGACTTTTTGATCGCTTGCTATTACACTTTTTGTGATGTAAGTGTCACAGCCAGACAGCTGAGAAGCGCTCACAGGAGCTTCTCAGATCCTCCTCCTTGAATTTCTTTGTTTTGGTTGAGTTTCTCTTCTCGTTAGTCTATCTCAGCTGTCATGCAGTTAGACTGATCGCTACCCTTTAAGTTCCTCCCCATAATGCAGTAGTGTGCGGCTGATACAACTTCCTGGAGTGTGTGTGCATGCTGTTCCCAGTTCCCAGTTCCCAGTTCCCTGTTCCCAGTTGTCAGTCGTCATTCGTCTGCAAGATAAGTGCTGTTTATGTATTTATGATTTTGTCTTTTCTGGATCCAGGTGACCCTGACTCCCTCCGTGTCAGTGTAGGGAGCCGGTGGTCGTGTCCCTTCACTATTGTAGGGTCTTCAGGTAATAGATAGCCGAGGAACGTGGATATGCGGCCATCCACCTTTGGGGTGTTCGCATAGGCTGAGCAGTGAGGGAGAGCGGCATGTCTATTGCAGGGGTCTCCCTTTGTTCCTTAGTTGTGGATCCAGAGAGACATTGTTTATATGGTATTGTCTTGTTTCCTGTACACCATCCGTGACATTATCAGCCGCCAAAACCGTCTCAAGCATGGATCCAGTTTCACTTTTGGCTGAACGCTTTCAGGGTCTTTCTTTGGAGGTATCTGATCTCCGTAAGACTTTTTCTCAGTTTTAAGTGACCGGTTCAGCTTGCGTTCATGGAGTTTGTGCTGAGCCTAAGATCTCGCTCCCGGATACGTTCTCCGGGGGTAGTGAGAATTTTGTGCGTTTTAGAGAGGCTTGCAAACTCCATTTTCGCCTTCTTCCCCATTCTTCTGGTGATGAAGAACGGAGGGTGGGGATCATTATATCGCTGCTCAGGGGTAACGCTCAGTCCTGGGCCTTTTCGCTGCCGGAGGGGGCACGGCCCCTTCGTTCAGTGGATGAATTCTTTTTAGCCCTGGGTCAGATATATGATGATCCGGATCGTATTGCTCTGGCTGAGTCTAGACTACGTCTGTTATGCCAGGGTAAACAATCCGCAGAGATATACTGTTCAGAATTTCGG
Source organism: Bufo bufo (assembly GCF_905171765.1). Taxonomy (NCBI): domain Eukaryota; kingdom Metazoa; phylum Chordata; class Amphibia; order Anura; family Bufonidae; genus Bufo; species Bufo bufo. The sequence goes on along the minus strand of NC_053389.1, from coordinate 394,124,742 downwards.
AGATGGGCAGCAGATACGGGTTGGAATGATGCTGCACTCCGAAGTCAATTTTGCTATGGTCTTTCAGAGGGATTGAAAGATGCATTTGCCTTTCATGAAAGACCTACCTCCTTGGATTCTGCTATGTCTCAGGCTGTTCGTATTAACAGGCGTCCTAGAGAGAGAGGAGAGATCTCTCCTTCCTGTCATACTCAGTCCCGGGACAGTGCAGCGGTCTCATTCTGTGCACAGGGGTCTCAGTCGCTGTCAGCCCCTTCTGAGCAGGAGTCCATGCAGCTGGGGTTGATTGCCTCTGACAATAGAAGATTCAGCCCGCAGGGGAGGGTTTGTTTTTGTTGTGGAGGTATAAATCATCTGTCAAATGTTTGTCCCTCTAGGAGATTCAGGCAGTTTTCTGGGAGTAATAAAGAGACAAAAAGGAAAAAATCTTTTAAAAATGTTCCGTCTGTTACTATTGGCAGGGTTGAGGCGGAAATTGAAGGTTTTCCGTTTGCTTGTAGTTCCCGTTTTGTCCTGCCTGCTAGGGTGGCGCTAGAGAGCAAGAGCATTTTTTGTGAGATTTTTGTGGATAGTGGAGCAGCTGTCAACCTCATTGATAATCAATTTGCAATAACTCATGGTTTCCAGGTATGCACTTTGGGAAAGGATATTCCTGTTTTTGCTATTGATTCAGCTCCACTTTCTCAGAAATCATTAAAGGGCATAGTTCACAATATCCGTTTAATTGTGAGTGATGCTCATGTTGAGGATGTGTCATGTTTCGTCCTTAGCGGTTTGCCTACTCCTCTAGTGTTGGGGCTACCCTGGCTCACTAAACATAACCCCACCATTGATTGGCAAGCGAGGCAAATAAATGGTTGGAGTAACTTTTGCAGAGAGAATTGCCTCATAACATCTGTTTCTGAGGTTTCTACTAAGACTGTACCACCTTTCCTCTCTGAATTTTTGGATGTCTTCTCTGAGAGTGGAGTTCAGGGTTTGCCTCCGCACAGGGAGTATAATTGCCCTATTAATCTCATCCCAGGCGCCAAGCTGCCTAAATCTCATTTATACAATCTCTCCAAACCTGAGAGGGTCGCTATGCGGGCTTATATCTCTGAGAGTCTGAGAAAAGGACACATACGACCCTCGAAGTCACCTGTTGCCGCTGTTTTTTTCTTTGTTAAGAAAAAAGATGGTTCTTTAAGACCTTGTCTGGATTTCAGGGAGCTGAACAGTATCACTACAGTATCACTATTCGTGATCCTTATCCGCTTCCTCTGATCCCGGACCTGTTTAACCAGGTTGTTGGGGCTAAAGTCTTTTCCAAATTAGACCTAAGAGGGGCATACAACCTGGTTAGGGTCAGAGAAGGAGACGAATGGAAGACGGCTTTCAATACCCCTGAGGGCCATTTTGAGAATTTGGTTATGCCTTTTGGTTTGATGAATGCCCCAGCCGTTTTTCAGCATTTCGTCAACAGCATTTTTTATCATTTAATGGGAAAATTTGTATTAGTGTATTTGGATGACATTTTGATTTTTTCTCCTGATTTCAAGACTCATAAGGAACACTTACGTCAGGTCTTGCTCATCCTGCGGGAGAATAAATTATACGCGAAACTGGAAAAATGTGTGTTTGCGGTTCCAGAAATCCAATTTCTGGGGTTTCTTGTCTCCGCTTCTGGTTTTCGCATGGACCCCGAGAAGGTCCGCGCTGTGCTTGAGTGGGAGCTTCCTGAGAATCAGAAGGCGCTGATGCGTTTTTTGGGCTTTGCCAATTATTACAGGAAATTTATTTTGAATTATTCCTCTGTTGTTAAACCACTCACTGATATGACCAGAAAGGGGGTAGATTTTTCTTCCTGGTCGGTAGAGGCGCGTAAGGCCTTTTCTAATATCAAGGAGAGTTTTGCTTCCGCTCCCATCCTAGTACAACCTGATATTTCGTTACCCTTCATAGTTGAGGTTGATGCTTCTGAGGTAGGGGTGGGTGCGGTCTTGTCTCAGAGTTCCTCTCCTGCCAAATGGCAACCGTGTGCCTTTTTCTCAAAGAAACTCTCCTCCGCAGAGAGAAATTATGATGTGGGAGATAGGGAATTGTTGGCCATCAAGTTGGCTTTTGAGGAATGGCGCCATTGGCTAGAGGGAGCCAGACACCCTATTACCGTGTTTACTGACCATAAAAATCTGGCCTACTTGGAGTCAGCCAAGCGTCTGAACCCGAGACAGGCCAGATGGTCTTTGTTCTTTTCAAGGTTTAATTTTGTTGTTACGTTCCGCCCCGGGGTTAAGAATGTGAAGGCAGATGCCCTGTCACGTTGTTTTCCGGGAGGTGGGAATTTTGAAGACCCGGGTCCCATTTTGGCTGAAGGTGTGGTGGTCTCTGCTCTTTTTCCTGAATTGGAGGCAGAGGTGCAGGCAGCCCAGTCAGAAGCTCCTGATCTTTGTCCTCCTGGGAGGTTGTTTGTGCCTCTCGCTTTGAGACACAAGATTTTTAAAGAACACCACGATACGGTCCTTGCTGGGTACCCGGGGGCAAGAGCCACGCTCGGAGATTCTGGTGGCCTGCGCTTCGTAAGTCGGTTGAGGGTTTTGTGGCAGCTTGCGAGACTTGCGCTCGTGCCAAGGTCCCTCATTCACGGCCATCAGGTCCTCTCCTTCCTTTGCCCATTCCTTCCCGTCCTTGGACACATCTGTCCATGGACTTCATAACGGACTTGCCTCGTTCCTCGGGGAAGTCTGTGATTCTGGTGGTGGTGGACCGTTTTAGCAAAATGGTGCATTTTATCCCTTTTCCTGGTTTGCCCAATGCTAAGACGCTGGCGCAGGCATTTATTGACCACATTGTCAAATTGCATGGGATTCCTTCAGACATAGTCTCTGATAGGGGCACGCAGTTTGTTTCCAGATTCTGGAAGGCCTTCTGTTCTCGCTTGGGGGTTCGGTTGTCATTCTCTTCTGCTTTCCATCCGCAGTCGAATGGCCAGACAGAGCGCGTCAATCAGAATCTGGAGACATATCTGCGCTGTTTTGTGGCGGAGAATCAGGAGGATTGGTGTTCTTTTTTGTCCCTTGCTGAGTTTGCTTTAAATAACCGTCGTCAGGAGTCCTCTGATAAGTCACCATTTTTTGGTGCATATGGGTTCCATCCGCAGTTTGGGACTTTCTCGGGAGAGGGCTCTTCTGGTTTGCTTGATGAGGACAGATTCTCCTCGTCTTTGTCATCTATTTGGCAAAAGATTCAGGATAATCTAAAGAGCATGAGTGAGAGATATAAGCGTGTGGCGGATAAGAGACGTGTGCCTGGTCCGGACCTGAATGTTGGTGATCTGGTGTGGTTGTCTACCAAGAATATCAAATTGAAGGTTCCCTCCTGGAAGTTGGGTCCTAGGTTTATTGGGCCTTACAAGATCCTGTCTGTCATGAATCCTGTTGCCTACCGTCTTGATCTTCCTCAGACTTGGAAGATCCATAATGTTTTTCATAAATCCTTATTGAAACCTTATGTTCAACCTATTGTACCCTCGCCTTTGCCTCCTCCTCCGATTATGGTTGATGGAAATCTTGAATTTCAGGTCTCTAGGATTGTGGATTCTCGTCTTGTCCGCGGTTCCCTCCAGTACCTCGTTCATTGGGAGGGTTATGGTCCTGAGGAGAGGATGTGGGTCCCAGTGACGGACATTAAGGCCTCTCGTCTCATCAGGGCTTTCCATAGGTCCCATCCTGAGAAGGTGGGCCCTGAGTGTCCGGAGTCCACTCCTAGAGGGAGGGGTACTGTCACAGCCAGACAGCTGAGAAGCGCTCACAGGAGCTTCTCAGATCCTCCTCCTTGAATTTCTTTGTTTTGGTTTAGTTTCTCTTCTCGTTAGTCTATCTCAGCTGTCATGCAGTTAGACTGATCGCTACCCTTTAAGTTCCTCCCCATAATGCAGTAGTGTGCGGCTGATACAACTTCCTGGAGTGTGTGTGCATGCTGTTCCCAGTTCCCAGTTCCCTGTTCCCAGTCGTCAGTCGTCATTCATCTGCAAGATAAGTGCTGTTTATGTATTTATGATTTTGTCTTTTCTGGATCCAGGTGACCCTGACTCCCTCCGTGTCAGTGTAGGGAGCCGGTGGTCGTGTCCCTTCACTATTGTAGGGTCTTCAGGTAATAGATAGCCGAGGAACGTGGATATGCGGCCATCCACCTTTGGGGTGTTCGCATAGGCTGAGCAGTGAGGGAGAGCGGCATGTCTATTGCAGGGGTCTCCCTTTGTTCCTTAGTTGTGGATCCAGAGAGACATTGTTTATATGGTATTGTCTTGTTTCCTGTACACCATCCGTGACAGTAAGGTGACCAAAAATGGTTTATTTAGCACAGTTTTTATTTAAATTTTTTTACGGTGTTCTTCTGAGGGGTTAGGTCATGTGATATGTTTATAGAGCCGGTCGATACGGACGCGGCGATACCTAATATGTATACTTTTTTTCCCCCTATTTTTTACCAATTTTTTTTTACTTTATTTGAGGAAAATTAAGTTTTTGTTTATTGTTACTTGAAACTTTTAATTTTTTTTCGGGAAAACTCTATTTTTTCAACTTTTTTTTTCTCTTTATTTTTTGTCCCACTTTGGGACTTGAACTTTCGGGGGTATATTCCTTTACAATGCATTCCAATACTTCTGTATTGGAATGCATTGGCTGTATGAGTAATACTGTGTGTATTACTCATACAGCTTCCGGGGCCTGTGAGATCCAGGGGGCTGGATCTCACAAGCTCTTCACCGGAAGGCAGCGCAGATGCCTCAGGAAGGCATCGCGCTGCCTTCCATGCCATTGGGTCCCCCCCACAGCCCCATGGGCACCCGATGGCACTGCTGCCACCGCCGCCCGCACCATAAAAAGCCACAAACCGCAGGTCATGGGACCCCCCCGCGCATTTATCCGAGGTGCCTGCTCAATGATTTGAGCAGGCACCTAGTTCCGATCACCGCCCGCCGGGCGGCGGTGATCGGAGCAACACATGACGTACCGGTACGTCATGTGTCCTTAAGGGCTCGGGAAACATGCCGTACCGGTATGTCATGTGTCCGTAAGGGGTTAAAGGGAAATACTCTCCCAATTGCACAAGTGGATTTTATTACGGAAGGGATAGATTTTATTCTCACGCACAATTACTTTGATTTTAATGGTCAATTCTATTTACAAACTCAGGGTACTGCCATGGGCACCAAGTTTGCCCCCAGTTATGCCAATCTTTTTATGGCAAATTGGGAAGAAACCGCCATCGTTCCCAAACTGGGGTCAGACCTGGTACTATGGTAGAGATACATCGATGATGTATTTTTTATTTGGCAAACAGGCCAAACCAACCTCGATCAGTTTTTAGGAGATATTAATATCAATAGTTTTAACTTACAATTCACTTCCATGACCAGTCACACTAAACTGGAGTTTTTGGACCTACAAATTGAGGTTGAGGAAGATAGACTTAAATGCAGCACTTTTATTAAACCTACAGCACGTAATAGCTATATTTTATATAGCAGCTGCCATCTACCAAAATGGCTTCTAAACATCCCTCAAGGATAGTTTAGAAGAATCAAAAGAAAATGTACAATAGACAAACAATTTGAATTAGAAGCGACAAGCATGAAAAAAACATTTTTAGAAAAATAATATCCTCTAAAAATCTTGGAAAAAACATTAGAAGGAGTCTGAAATATGGTTAGAAAGTCCTTTTTTGATGACACTGTCCTAATTCAGAAGAATAGCACAGAGGATAAAGTTAGGATGATAATGCCATATAATTAACAATATAAAAAAGTACAAACTATTATTAGAAAACTATCAAATAAATATGTAAGTCGGATGCACAGGGTGGTAGACACACCAAAAAAGGGTGCTCTCAGTCCTACAGCGTCACCCCGCTGTTAAAAGGCAATTGGATATGAAGAAAATGACTGGGCACACCTAAGGATACTTAGTTGCTAATGTTTATTAGATCCTTCCACACGTGAGGAACCTCCGAAAACCGGTAAGACTGTTCCTAAACTTGTTTACCATCTTTCTAAGGGATCCCTCTCTGACTGAAAGCGGGACGCCGCTGAGTCACCTACGGTGTAAGACACCATTCACTATAAACTGCATCTTTGTCCTGTCAGGGTCCGTTTCCGATATATTGAACTGACACCTGCCTTACCTGGAACTTCATGATTTTTCCAGGACAGTGAATCTCTACTTTTTAGTCCACATACCTTAGGAGAATATATCATATTGCATTTTTACCTTCAATTTGCGGTTCTTACTTTTATCAAGACCAACACTTATATCTAAATTTTATTGGTCTATGTTATATTATATTTCACTTATATACATTGTTGCTTTTATACGAGGCCGTCTTCTATGTATTAATTCCATCTTTTTACTTATTTACATTTTGTATCTGAAGTGCAGCTTTTAGTCACAGATGCTATTCCATCACGATAGTGATTAAATGCGCACGTCAACTACAAACATACAGAATTTTATATGAAGTGTTGCCACATAATTTTACTGTCGGAAGTGTTGCCACATAATTTTACTGTCGTAAGTTTATATTGTATAATATTTACTCTACTACATTTATTGTCCTTTTATCTAATAAACATTAGCAACTAAGTATCCTTAGGTGTGCCCAGTCATTTTCTTCATATTATTAGAAAACATTGGCATATGGTACAGAAAGATAAAATAATTGGTGCCATGATGCCATGATGCCTGAGAGTCTACTGATTACTTTCACAAAAGCTCCAAATTTGGGCATTAAGGTAGCTCCATCTATTAAATCCTCAAAAAAAAAAAACACAAACTATACAGAAATGGGCAGACATAAAAGTTTTTTTTAGGTGTGGCCATTGCAATAGTTGCAAGTCCACATCTATTACTAAAAAAACTACGGTAATTAAATCAACTTCTAATGGATATAAACATACAATTACAGAGTTTTTATCATGTGACACAAGCGATGTCATATACATTATTGAATGCCCTTGTAGAGATTATTGAAAAAACGAATAGCCAAACATGTTTCGAATATTAGAAAGGAGTTTGAAAATCATTCCCTTTCTAATCATTTTAAACTTGTACATGATCAGGACCCTTCAGGACTAAAATTTGCTGCCTTAGAAAAAGTACAGAAAGATTGGAGAGGAGGAGATCATATTGGTAGGATGTCAAGAGCGGAAGCACGAAAAACTTTGAATTTAATACACTTCTACCAGCAGAATTTGAGCTCTTTGGTTTCTTGTAGAGGTGGGGTGGTTGCCACCGGCCGATGCGGGACTGAGCTATATTTGTATGTGGCCGGTCCTGAAGGGTTAAATAGAATAAGCTATATGATCTGTATGAAGGACAGGAGGTTGGGTGACATCATACTAGAGGGTGAATATATATTTACATTGACCTTCTGTCTGTATAAGGAACTGTTCATAGTCAGCACTATTGTAATGAGAGCCGCAGCTGTTCTTGTATGTATGGATGGATGTATAAAAGGCCCGTATGGTCAAGAATAAACTCAGAGCTGTTTCTGACATCATACTGCGTGTGTCATTGATAGTTCTCCAGGCCTGTATTCGGAGACAAAGAAAGGAATCAAGGTGCATTGAGAAGGAAAGGATACTTTCAGCTGGGGGCTCTGTCCGGGATAGAAAATACAGGAATTCGGTAAGTACGGAAGATTCCCATCTTTAAATACTGGGGACATTCCGATGCTTTCTGAAAATTTTTCTGTTGCTTCTATTTTGAATCCACTTTAGACACACTGAAAGGAATAGTATCTATCTTTAGGCAAGATAGACTATAAATAGACTACTGGCCAAGTCTAACAGATAAATTCTTTAGGGAAGGATTTAAAAGAGGAATTCTTTTGGGAAGAATAAAAATAGTGTCTGCACCTTGATTTCTCTTGTCACCCAATTTCTATCGCTTCTTTTCTGTCGCTTTCTTCTGCTTTTTGTTATGTTATGAAGCATTAAGTAATTTTTATGCTGAAGGTAAGCAGCAAATAATACTGTGAAAACTGTACTAACTTTATTGTGTGTGTCCTGGATAACCGTAAGACGCCCCACTTTTCTGGCGAGGTTAAACCCGCTAACCCAGAAATTAGTGAACGCAAGTGACGGTTTGAAGGGATAATACTAACAGTCCGTTGAGAAGGAAGTTGAGCATAGACATAAGTCCTCTGACCCAGTTGACAGGAATTGTCGGAGCCTTTACGGTTCAGTACAGCCAGTCCTGGGGAGAGTTTTGCTCTGCCTCCGTCTCAATTAAGTTATAAGAAATGGGTGCAAAGCAAGGAAAGGTCTCTCCACCCCCTCCGAATGTAGGAGAAACTTGTAAGGATTATGTAGCCCGGGTCTGTGGGACTGATTATTATTTAGTTACTCCCTGGGTGGATAATATTAATAATAAATACAAAAACTCCAGCTAAGGCTACTTTCACACTAGCGTTTCACGGATCCGTTTGAAATGCATTTCAAACGGATCCGTCAATAAACTGACTAAACGGAGACAAACGGAAGCAATACAGGCAGATCCGTTCAAACGGATCCGTCTGTATTGCGGATCCGTTTGTCACGTTCATTTCCGTTTTGCCATCCGTTTAGCGGATCCGTTTTGGAATAAGTAGCATCTCTAGGTTCCATATTCATGTATTTAGAAACCCAGGGTTGACATACTCCTATATTTCTGCAGGGCTATCTTGTTGAAATTCAAAGTTGGTCCGGCTTTGATAATGGACCACACCTTTCGGACTCTTGTACACGACTACATGCACTTAAAGATGTATAGTGTTCGTTAGCGGCCCATATGTCCCTGATCGTCATTGATCGTGCGAACGGGAGTAAAGATGATCATGATGCTGACCATGTTGTGCCGCAAACTGGGCTATTGTCCCGCACTCATATGATCTATTAGCGCAACACAATATACCCGCGGGCAGCTCAACTTGCACAGAATCATTGTACACTATGATGCTGTGTACTCTTGTGCGCACGATCAATGCTACTACGGGACATATGGCCCGCTCAGGGACCATATGTCTCTTAGGGCATACAGTCGTGTGCAAGAGGCTTTAAAGGGGTTTTCTGATCTCATACAATGGGGGCATACCACTGATATGCCCACATTGTCTTATAGGTGCGGGTCCCACTGCTGGTACCCTCACATATATTGAGAACGGAGCCAAGAAAGTGGATGAGGTCGCACTGCACCGCCGCCCTCCATTCATTTCTATGGGAGAGGCGGGGATTAGCGCTTGGTGGTGGACGTACCACGGGAAATTTGTTGTCCTCCAGCCACAGTACTCCCCACTCCGTTCTCGATATAGGTGTGGGTCCTACCAATGTTACCCACACCTATCAGTCAATGGGGGCATATTCAAGCGAAATCCCCCATTGTCTATGTGAATACCCCTTGCGTGTCCCTTGTGGTAATCACACTAGTTATATTAGAGCGTCATCTGGAAATCATTAAACGGTAAAATTACAATTTATTAATGAATTCCTGATGATGCTGATGGACCGTGACTCCCACAAGGGCTCATATGAAAGGGAACAAGATTGAACAATGAACAAGCATTTGCTTGTTCATGTGCCAATCATAGGGTCTACGATCAATAAAGAGCCAAAAGATAGCTCAATATTGATGGTCATGTTAATTACAACATTGGCACTAATGCTGTTTTAGATATAAAAACTACCAAGGTTGTTATAATAAACGGACAGTAGTGAGACTAGTGTAGTTTTTATTTTAACACAGCTGTAGTGCCAAGGTTACCCTGTACAGGACAATAAAAAGACAGACACAGTTTGTATAGCAAAGTATAAATAAAGTTTTATTTTTTAACAATAAAAAACTAAAATAAATAAAATAAAAAAAACGATAATTGTTGGAAATGGTGAGGGGAGGTGGACTGTGGTGGACTAGATGGTCTGGGGCTGGCAATGGTAGCCCCCCTGTCCTGGCGATCTACCGAGGTGAAACTACGGGCCACAGGAAAGGATGCAGGGCGTAATTGTGGGGTGTGGAGAAAGGAAGGGTCTGAGGAGGAGGGGACCTGAGCATGTGTAGAGGTGGAGGGAGTTTGAAAAGAAGTAGGAGGAAAATATTGAGCAGGAGAAGAATAAGAAAGAGAAGGTAACACATGCTCGGGGGGGGGGGTGGGAAGGGAAAGGTTGGCGGTACTGGCCACTGGAGTGGGATGGGGGGTAGGTGTGGGATGGGGGTGGGGGTGGGATTTGGGGGTGGTGCATAATTTCCCATGACCCGTTCTCTTGCATGATCTTGAACTCATGTAACTGCTCGGGCGTCATTGAGTCCATCAAACTGATCATGCTTAGCCCATAATGGTAGTTTGAGCTGCGTTGAAACGCTGACTCCGCCCCCTCCCAGTGGCGAATCAAGTCAGCACCAAACTCCATCTGATGTTCGGCAAAACCTTGTAGAGCGTCGGAAACGACCTCTACAAGGTTTGCATAATCAGCTCAATTTGGCCTACCGGATCTCTGCCCGCTCACCAGGGCTCTCAAATTTTGCCAAAATCCTAAGAGCCTCTGATGAGCGGAGGGATTCGGTAGGGGACCCGGATTATCCTGAGCCGATACATGAGGGACAGGAGGGCTGGCGCTGGCGATCTGTTTCGGTTGGAGCCAAAAACAGGGGAGCCAAACACTCCGCTGTCTCAGACAGCCCCTTACACTCAGACGGAGAGAACAGTTGTCCCTCTGACTGTAGGGGACTGGCCAAAACAGGGGAGCCAAACACTCCGCTGTCTCAGACAGCCCCTTACACTCAGACGGAGAGAACAGTTGTCCCTCTGACTGTAGGGGACTGGCTAAAACAGGGGAGCCAAACACTCCGCTGTCTCAGACAGCCCCTTACACTCAGACGGAGAGAACATTTGTCCCTCTGACTGTAGGCGACTGGCCAAAACAGGGGAGCCAAACACTCCGCTGTCTCAGACAGCCCTTTACACTCAGACGGAGAGAACAGTTGTCCCTCTGACTGTAGGGGACTGACCAAAACAGGGGAGCCAAACACTCCGCTGTCTCAGACAGCCCCTTACACTCAGACGGAGAGAACAGTTGTCCCTCTGACTGTAGGGGACTGGCCAAAACAGGGGAGCCAAACACTCCGCTGTCTCAGACAGCCCCTTACACTCAGACGGAGAGAACAGTTGTCCCTCTGACTGTAGGGGACTGGCCAAAACAGGAGAGCCAAACACTCCGCTGTCTCAGACAGCCCCTTACACTCAGACGGAGAGAACAGTTGTCCCTCTGACTGTAGGGGACTGGCCAAAACAGGGGAGCCAAACACTCCACTGTCTCAGACAGCCCCTTACACTCAGACGGAGAGAACAGTTGTCCCTCTGACTGTAGGGGACTGGCCAAAACAGGGGAGCCAAACACTCCGCTGTCTCAGACAGCCCCTTACACTCAGACGGAGAGAACAGTTGTCCCTCTGACTGTAGGGGACTGGCCAAAACAGGGGAGCCAAACACTCCACTGTCTCAGACAGCCCCTTACACTCAGACGGAGAGAACAGTTGTCCCTCTGACTTTAGGGGACTGGCCAAAACAGGGGAGCCAAACACTCCGCTGTCTCAGACAGCCCCTTTACAAAAAAATGTTTAACAGTTGTTAAAAATATTTACCTTCTTGGTGCCATCGCCCTTCGTAGGAACCCCAGGGCCGCCGTATGGATGTATGTGGTCCCTGACGTTCCTCCGGAGACACCCGGGGCCTGAACCTCCCTGTTATAATCCCTCCTGAAGCGGTCCCGGATAGATCGCCAATGCGTTGTAACCTGTTTGACTATAGAAAAAAAACATAAAAAATTATATCAGCATGATGAAAGGAAAAGAACAATATTAATGTATTAAAATACATATTGCTTTACTTACCATATTTTTCCTGAGCCGCCGCATTTAAATCCCTCCAGGTCTCAAAAACTTCCGCACAGATGTCCCTCCAGAGCCGCTGGGTATGATGATGATCAGCGTGGTGGCGGTCGGAGTGGTCCCATAATGATGGACGCGCCTCCACCAGTTGGATGAGGAGCAGGTTATCGATGGTAGGAACCCCAAACTCCTCATCTTCCCTGGTGGAGCCTACGGAACCCTGAAAAAAAGGAAATACAAAATTAAATGTAAATCCTAATACAAAATGCAAATTGAAAAACTACTTAATTCAAGACTTACACGTCTACGACCGCCACGCTCATTCCCGCGGACTCTGGAGGCGACTGGGGGATCCTCGCTGGCGGCTCTAGGGGCAGATTGCTGAAACAAACATAATATTTTATTTTTATATATTTAAATAAAATAATAATTTACATATATTTATATATATATGTAAGTGTATATATATATATATACAGGGAGTGCAGAATTATTAGGCAAATGAGTATTTTGACCACATCATCCTCTTTATGCATGTTGTCTTACTCCAAGCTGTATAGGCTCGAAAGCCTACTACCAATTAAGCATATTAGGTGATGTGCATCTCTGTAATGAGAAGGGGTGTGGTCTAATGACATCAACACCCTATATTAGGTGTGCATAATTATTAGGCAACTTCCTTTCCTTTGGCAAAATGGGTCAAAAGAAGGACTTGACAGGCTCAGAAAAGTCAAAAATAGTGAGATATCTTGCAGAGGGATGCAGCACTCTTAAAATTGCAAAGCTTCTGAAGCGTGATCATCGAACAATCAAGCGTTTCATTCAAAATAGTCAACAGGGTAGCAAGAAGCGTGTGGAAAAACCAAGGCGCAAAATAACTGCCCATGAACTGAGAAAAGTCAAGCGTGCAGCTGCCAAGATGCCACTTGCCACCAGTTTGGCCATATTTCAGAGCTGCAACATCACTGGAGTGCCCAAAAGCACAAGGTGTGCAATACTCAGAGACATGGCCAAGGTAAGAAAGGCTGAAAGACGACCACCACTGAACAAGACACACAAGCTGAAACGTCAAGACTGGGCCAAGAAATATCTCAAGACTGATTTTTCTAAGGTTTTATGGACTGATGAAATGAGAGTGAGTCTTGATGGGCCAGATGGATGGGCCCGTGGCTGGATTGGTAAAGGGCAGAGAGCTCCAGTCCGACTCAGACGCCAGCAAGGTGGAGGTGGAGTACTGGTTTGGGCTGGTATCATCAAAGATGAGCTTGTGGGGCCTTTTCGGGTTGAGGATGGAGTCAAGCTCAACTCCCAGTCCTACTGCCAGTTTCTGGAAGACACCTTCTTCAAGCAGTGGTACAGGAAGAAGTCTGCATCCTTCAAGAAAAACATGATTTTCATGCAGGACAATGCTCCATCACACGCGTCCAAGTACTCCACAGCGTGGCTGGCAAGAAAGGGTATAAAAGAAGAAAATCTAATGACATGGCCTCCTTGTTCACCTGATCTGAACCCCATTGAGAACCTGTGGTCCATCATCAAATGTGAGATTTACAAGGAGGGAAAACAGTACACCTCTCTGAACAGTGTCTGGGAGGCTGTGGTTGCTGCTGCACGCAATGTTGATGGTGAACAGATCAAAACACTGACAGAATCCATGGATGGCAGGCTTTTGAGTGTCCTTGCAAAGAAAGGTGGCTATATTGGTCACTGATTTGTTTTTGTTTTGTTTTTGAATGTCAGAAATGTATATTTGTGAATGTTAAGATGTTATATTGGTTTCACTGGTAAAAATAAATAATTGAAATGGGTATATATTTGTTTTTTGTTAAGTTGCCTGATAATTATGCACAGTAATAGTCACCTGCACACACAGATATCCCCCTAAAATAGCTAAAACTAAAAACAAACTAAAGACTACTTCCAAAAATATTCAGCTTTGATATTAATGAGTTTTTTGGGTTCATTGAGAACATGGTTGTTGTTCAATAATAAAATTAATCCTCAAAAATACAATTGCCTAATAATTCTGCACTCCCTGTATATATATATTTTTTTATATATATATATTATATATATATATATATATATATATATATATATACTTCTTGACAGCCCCGGTCCGGGCTTGGTCCACCTCACCTGGACGCTGGTGATGCAGCTGCAGCAGGTGAGCCGGCCCCGGCAGGTGAGCCGGCTACAGGTGGAGAGCCCTCCACAGATGATGATGAAGAAATCTACAGGGTGGGCCATTTATATGGATACACCTTAATAAAATGGGAATGGTTGGTGATATTAACTTCCTGTTTGTGGCACATTAGTATATGTGAGGGGGGAAACTTTTCAAGATGGGTGGTGACCATGGCGGCCATTTTGAAGTCGGCCATTTTGAATCTAACTTTTGTTTTTTCAATAGGAAGAGGGTCATTTGACACATCAAACTTATTGGGAATTTCACAAGAAAAACAATGGTGTGCTTGGTTTTAACGTAACTTTATTCTTTCATGAGTTATTTACAAGTTTCTGACCACTTACAAAATGTGTTCAATGTGCTGCCCATTGTGTTGGATTGTCAATGCAACCCTCTTCTCCCACTCTTCACACACTGATAGCAACACCGCAGGAGAAATGCTAGCACAGGCTTCCAGTATCCGCAGTTTCAGGTGCTGCACATCTCGTATCATCTGAAGGCAATCGTCTATGCTGTGAAGATACGAGATGTGCAGCACCTGAAACTACGGATACTGGAAGCCTGTGCTAGCATTTCTCCTGCGGTGTTGCTATCAGTGTGTGAAGAGTGGGAGAAGAGGGTTGCATTGACAATCCAACACAATGGGCAGCACATTGAACACATTTTATAAGTGGTCAGAAACTTGTAAATAACTCATGAAAGAATAAAGTTACGTTAAAACCAAGCACACCATTGTTTTTCTTGTGAAATTCCCAATAAGTTTGACTTGTCAAATGACCCTCTTCCTATTGAAAAAACAAAAGTTGGATTCAAAATGGCCTACTTCAAAATGGCCGCCATGGTCACCACCCATCTTGAAAAGTTTCCCCCCTCAGATATACTAATGTGCCACAAACAGGAAGTTAATATCACCAACCATTCCCATTTTATTAAGGTGTATCCATATAAATGGCCCACCCTGTATAATAAGAGCACATACTGATTAATGCAACGAATCAAACAGTACAAACTCCAAGCGTTGATTTTATACTTACAGGCCACTCAATACGCCGGCGCCTTCTGGGTGGGTTTTTCCAATCGATGCCTCGCTTCTTTGATGACATCTGTACACAACAGAATACCAGACAAAATGCAGATAACGTTAAACGAACTTGTTTAGAGCACTATTTCCACATATATCAACATTTATTTTTTATTTTTTTATAATACTTACTTTTTAAAATATTGATTGGTGCTTGCCCACCGCAGAACTTTCTACTTCAAATAAATTTTGTTTTGAACGACCCTAATAATAAAATGATTTAAAAAATTAATCCAACAGGAGCCATAATCCCCCCGAGTGCCATAAACACCCCCAGAAACAGCAGCCCCGCATAGTGCCAGCAGCCCCCCCCCATAGTGCCAGCAGCCACCCACAGTGACATCAGCCCCCCAGTTCCAAACAACCTTCCCACAGTGCCCTCAGCCCCCCCAATGCCAGCAGCCCCCACAGTTCTAGCTACACATACCCCCGCAGTGCCGGAAGCACCGCACAGTTCCAGCCACAAACACCCCTGCAGTGCCAGCAGACCCCCCAATTCCAGCCACAAACACCCCTGCAGTGCCAGAAGCACTGCATGCGCAGTTCCTGACAGAAACACCCCCGCTGTGCCAGCAGCAACCACAGTTCCAGCCACATAAACCCCGCTAGTGCCAGAAGCACCGCACAGTTCCAGCCACAAACACCCCTGCAGTGCCAGAAGCACTGCATGCGCAGTTCCTTACAGAAACACCACCGCAGTGCCAGCAGACCCCCCAATTTGAGCCACTCACACCCCCGCAGTGCCATCAGCCCCCCCAGTGCCAGAAGCCCCCCATAAAGGCAGCCCCCACCACCAGTGCCAGCAGCCCCCACTGTTCCAGACACACACACCCCTTTCCCAAGTGCCAGCAGCCCCCCCCCCCTAGAAATAGATAGATAGATAGATAGAAAAAAAGAAAGATAGACAAACAGACAAAACTTCACTTACCAGTCTCACCAAGTCGACAATCCAAAATGGCCGACGATGAGGGGGAGGCACAGGAAGTTACTGGGCATGCGCAGAGACGTGAACGGTTTCGAACGGATCCGTGTCAAAGCGGAGCCGAGACAAACCGATCCGTCCCCATTGACTTTCATTGTAAGTCTGGACGGATCCGTTTGGCTCCGCACGGCGAGGCGGACATGAAAACGCTGCAAGCTGCGTTCGGGTGTCCGCCTGCTGAGCGGAGCGGAGGCTGAACGCTGCCAGACTGATACATTCTGAGCGGATCCGCATCCACTCAGAATGCATTGGGGGCCGTACGGATGCGTTCGGGGCCGCTTGTGAGAGCTTTCAAACGGAGCTCATAAGCGGAACCCCGAACGCTAGTGTGAAAGTAGCCTAAGTCGTATTTGATGCAACTTGTTTATTTTGCGTATAAGGTTGGTTGCTGCGGTGAAGTGATGTTTCGGCAACTCCGTGCCTTCATCAGACTGATGCCGCTGGTGGGAGAAGGAGTCACGTTGGTGTAGACGCAGTAAGGAGTACAACATGCGGTAATACCGCCAGGATAGAGGCGCCTCTATCCTCTAGCGGTATTACTGCATGTTATACTCCTTACTGCGTCTACACCAACGTGACTCCTTCTCCCACCAGCGGCATTAGTCTGATGAAGGCACGGAGTTGCCGAAACGTCACTTCACCACAGCAACCAACCTTATACGCAAAATAAACAAGTTGCATCAAAGTTAAAAGGGGTGGGAACCCTACTCCAGCAGAATATCCACCGAGTGCTACAAGGGCTCTGCTTGTATATGGGTGGATAATATGGCAGGATGGACAGAGGGGATGAAGAGTATAAATTCGTTCCCTCGGGAAGGGGCTAATGACACCTTCCATATGGATATGGTAAAAGGGTTATGTTTGGGTGACACTGAAGCTTACCCATATTATGGTCCAGACCTCCAATGGGACATGTAGTATATGAAGTCGGGAGGGGAAAATTGGCTTACTTATACACCATATTGGTATGATAGACCAAATAAAAAGGCTAACAAACAGAAGGCAGAGAACCAGGAGGGATATAAAAAGAAACATGAGTTAGAAAAAGAATTGACAAGGGGTTCACTCCAGAAGCCCCCTCCTCCCTATTTAGGAAATATCCCACAGATATATCCATCCCTTTCAAAAGATGACTTAGATTTACTGGCTGCATATACTGCTACCAACATCCAGCCACCTACAGCTCCCCAGCTCCCGCAGCCACCCCCGCAGTTACCACAACCTATGCCTGATCAGAGTGGTCAGGATCCAGCGGATGGTGCTGTTGGTGCTGGGGATGTCATAGCACCCATGCGCCTTAGATCACAAAAGAATTTTCCCAAACCTGAACATAGAAACATGAGAAACACGCTACAGTGTTTGCCACTATATTTCCACTATATTTCAGTGATTTTGTTTTATATGTATTGAATGTACCTTTACCTGGCATTTAAACATTCTTTTGCACCTGGTAACCTCCATCACACGGTCTGATATAAGTGTGGCTTACAGTCTTGCTTTATTCACATTGCATTAGTTGTCCTGCTATGCGGTTGTGTGGAAGCTTGGCTGTGAGCTGGATTTCATCACCTTCAGACCGTGTTCACACCATAGTTAGCGTAGTGGTAGGACCCTTGCCATGCTGAGAGACCGTGACGTGGTGCATGATGGGCTCCGATGTGTTCCTGACAGGAATATATTGGCAAAAGTCTCAGCTTTTAATATCTGCTTGTATGACTAGCTAGTATAGTCAGTGGCATATCCGTGTGGTGCATTTTTTTTCTGTGATTTATATAATTATATTTTCATTCGCACAATGCTCCATTTTGTGTAGAATGCCTTTGTGGTGCATGTGGACCGCGCCGGCATCCTCCATTGTATGCATTTTATGCTGAGGATGGTCGTTTGCTGCGGTCCACATGCGGTGGGACTGCTCCGCCAATGAGAAACACGCTACAGTGTTTGGGGTTTGAGCAGTTCCCCCATATTTGCCACTATATTTCTGTGATTTTGTTTTATATGTATTGAATGTGCCTTTACCTGGCATTTAAACATTCTTTTGCACCTAGTAACCTCCATCAAATGGTCTGATATTGGTGTGGCTTACAGTCTTTCTTTATTCACATTGCATTAGTTGTCCTGCTATGCGGTTGTGTGGAAGCTTGGCTGTGAGCTGGATTTCATCACCTTCAGACCGTGTTCACACCATAGTTAGCGTAGTGGTAGGACCCTTGCCATGCTGAGAGACCGTGAAGTGGTGCATGATGGGCTCCGATGTGTTCCTGACAGGAATATATTGGCAAAAGTCTCAGCTTTTAATATCTTTTTGTATGACTAGCTTGTATAGTCAGTGGCATATCCGTGTGGTGCATTTTTTTATGTGATTTATACAAACCTGAACATATACCTCATCATGATGAGGACAGTGACCTTGAGGAACAGTTCCCTTTTATGACACCTTGCTAAAGAAACCTATTGAAGTAGATGATATTAATAAGATTGTTAAACACTGCCCTAAACCCTCTTCATCTTCATCTAGGACATTTCA
The DNA here is from genome assembly GCF_905171765.1 of Bufo bufo. NCBI lineage: Eukaryota > Metazoa > Chordata > Amphibia > Anura > Bufonidae > Bufo > Bufo bufo. The sequence goes on along the minus strand of NC_053389.1, from coordinate 394,106,067 downwards.
TTATTTGAAGAGAGCTTGTAAAGGGAGATGTCTGACTCAGGAGGATATTGTCACGGACGAAGTTAGCAGATAGTTGAAACATATAAATAAACGAGCGACTGGCTTGATCCCAAACTAAGGAGCTTATAGGTGAGCCCTTATAAAACCCTAAGAGCTCTCACTGACTGCTATGCACATGCAAGGGTCTGTATGGTAGACGATTTCATGCCCTCGTACCTAATACTGTGTGACAACTGAAAACCCTATAATAGTGAGGGTAAACGACCACCGGCTCCCTGCACTTAATACGGACGGAGTCAGGGTCACCTAGAATCAAGCCAGCAAGGAAACACAATAAAGTAAATGACTTATCTGAACAAACAGCAGAAGCAGCCTCCAGCAGTGAACACCTCATCCAGGAAGTAGTATGGAAGGGGTTATAAAGGAAGACAATTACAGGGAGTGCAGAATTATTAGGCAAGTTGTATTTTTGAGGATTAATTTTATTATTGAACAACAACCATGTTCTCAATAAACCCAAAAAACTCATTACTATCAAAGCCGAATATTTTTGGAAGTAGTTTTTAGTTTGTTTTTAGTTTTAGCTATTTTAGGGGGATATCTGTGTGTGCAGGTGACTATTACTGTGCATAATTATTAGACAACTTAACAAAAAACAAATATATACCCATTTCAATTATTTATTTTTACCAGTGAAACCAATATAACATCTCAACATTCACAAATATACATTTCTGACATTCAAAAACAAAACAAAAACAAATCAGTGACCAATATAGCCACCTTTCTTTGCAAGGACACTCAAAGCCTGCCATCCATGGATTCTGTCAGTGTTTTGATCTGTTCACCATCAACATTGCGTGCAGCAGCAACCACAGCCTCCCAGACACTGTTCAGAGAGGTGTACTGTTTTCCCTCCTTGTAAATCTCACATTTGATGATGGACCACAGGTTCTCAATGGGGTTCAGATCAGGTGAACAAGGAGGCCATGTCATTAGATTTTCCTCTTTTATACCCTTTCTTGCCAGCCACGCTGTGGAGTACTTGGACGCGTGTGATGGAGCATTGTCCTGCATGAAAATCATGTTTTCAAGGATCATGTTTTTCAAGGATGCAGACTTCTTCCTGTACCACTGCTTGAAGAAGGTGTCTTCCAGAAACTGGCAGTAGGACTGGGAGTTGAGCTTGACTCCATCCTCAACCCGAAAAGGCCCCACAAGCTCATCTTTGATGATACCAGCCCAAACCAGTACTCCACCTCCACCTTGTTGGCGTCTGAGTCGGACTGGAGCTCTCTGCCCTTTACCAATCCAGCCACGGGCCCATCCATCTGGCCCATCAAGACTCACTCTCATTTCATCAGTCCATAAAACCTTAGAAAAATCAGTCTTGAGATATTTCTTGGCCCAGTCTTGACGTTTCAGCTTGTGTGTCTTGTTCAGTGGTGGTCGTCTTTCAGCCTTTCTTACCTTGGCCATGTCTCTGAGTATTGCACACCTTGTGCTTTTGGGCACTCCAGTGATGTTGCAGCTCTGAAATATGGCCAAACTGGTGGCAAGTGGCATCTTGGCAGCTGCACGTTTGACTTTTCTCAGTTCATGGGCAGTTATTTTGCGCCTTGGTTTTTCCACACGCTTCTTGCGACCCTGTTGACTATTTTGAATGAAACGCTTGATTGTTCGATGATCACGCTTCAGAAGCTTTGCAATTTTAAGAGTGCTGCATCCCTCTGCAAGATATCTCACTATTTTTGACTTTTCAGAGCCTGTCAAGTCCTTCTTTTGACCCATTTTGCCAAAGGAAAGGAAGTTGCCTAATAATTATGCACACCTAATATAGGGTGTTGATGTCATTAGACCACACCCCTTCTCATTACAGAGATGCACATCACCTAATATGCTTAATTGGTAGTAGGCTTTCGAGCCTATACAGCTTGGAGTAAGACAACATGCATAAAGAGGATTATGTGGTCAAAATACTCATTTGCCTAATAATTCTGCACGCAGTGTAGTCGAAATAAGTGACACCTGGCAGAAGGAAAGGAGATGAGAAAGTGAAACTAAAACAAAGAACATCATACAAGAGGTAGAGAAGAACGTCTGCCAGATCTTCTCACAGAACTGGCGGTGACAGTACCCCTCCCTCTACGGGTGGACTCCGGACACTCAGAGCCCACCTTCTCAGGATGAGACCTATGGAAAGCCCTGATGAGACTAGTGGCCTTAATGTCCGCCACTGGGACCCACATCCTCTCCTCAGGACCATAACCCTCCTAATGAACGAGGTACTGAAGAGAACCGCGGATAATGCGAGAATCCACAATCCTAGAGACCTGAAATTCAAGATTACCATCAACAATAATCGGAAGAAGAGGCAAAGAGGAGGGTACAGTAGGTTGGACATAAGGTTTTAATAGGGACGTGTGAAAAACATTATGGATCTTCCAAGTCTGAGGAAGATCAAGACGGAAGGCAACGGGATTGATGACGGACAAAATCTTGTAAGGCCCAATAAAATTAGGACCCAACTTCCAGGAGGGAACCTTCAGTTTGATATTCTTTGTAGACAACCCCACCAGATCACCAACTTTCAGGTCCGGACCAGGCACACGTCGCTTATCCGCCACACGCTTATATCTCTCACTCATCCTCTTCAGATTACCCTGAATCTTTTGCCAAGTAAATGACAAAGACGAAGAAAATCTCTCCTCATCAGGTAAACCAGAAGACCCCTCTCCAGAGAATGTCCCAAACTGCGGATGAAACCCATATGCACCAAAAAATGGTGACTTATCAGAGGACTCCTGGCGACGGTTATTTAAAGCAAACTCAGCAAGGGACAAAAAAGAATACCAATCCTCCTGATTCTCCGCCACAAAACAGCGCAGATATGTCTCCAGATTCTGATTGACGCGTTCGGTCTGACCATTCGACTGCGGGTGAAAAGCAGAAGAGAACGACAACCGAACCCCAAGCGAGAACAGAAGGCCTTCCAGAATCTGGAAACAAATTGCGTGCCCCTATCAGAAACGATGTCTGAAGGAATACCATGCAATTTAACCACTTACCGCTACGCTAACGCCGAAAGGCGTCATCGCTGCGGCGCTCCCAGGCTACACTAACGCCGATTGGCGTCATCTCGCGTGAGCCGAGATTTCCTGTGAACGCGCACACACAGGCGCGCGCGTTCACAGGATCGGAAGGTAAGTGAGTGGATCTCCAGCCTGCCAGCGGCGATTGTTCGCTGGCACGCTGGAGAAGCGATTTTTTTTAACCCATAACAGGTATATTAGACGCTGTTTTGATAACAGCGTCTAATATACCTGCTACCTGGTCCTCTGGTGGTCCCTTTTGTTTGGATCGACCACCAGAGGACACAGGCAGCTCAGTAATAAGTAGCACCAAACACCACGACAATACACCCCCCCTGTCACTTATTAACCCCTTATTAACCCCTGATCACCCCTGATCACCCTATATAGACTCCCTGATCACCCCCCTGTCATTGATCACCCCCCTGTCATTGATCACCCCCTTGTAAGGCTCCATTCAGACGTCCGTATGATTTTACGGATCCACGGATACATGGATCGGATCCGCAAAACACATACGGACGTCTGAATGGAGCCTTACAGGGGGGTGATCAATGACGGGGGTGATCACCCCATATAGACTCCCTGATCACCCCCCTGTCATTGATCACCCCCCTGTCATTGATCACCCCCCTGTAAGGCTCCATTCAGACGTCCGTATGATTTTTACGGATCCACGGATACATGGATCGGATCCGCAAAACACATACAGACTTCTGAATGGAGCCTTACAGGGGGGTGATCACCCCATATAGACTCCCTGATCACCCCCCTGTAAGGCTCCATTCAAACGTCCGTATGTTTTTTACGGATCCACGGATACATGGATCGGATCCGCAAAACACATACGGACATCTGAATGGAGCCTTACAGGGGGGTGATTAATGACAGGGGGGTGATCACCCCATATAGACTCCCTGATCACCCCCCTGTCATTGATCACCCCCCTGTCATTGATCACCCCCCTGTAAGGCTCCATTCAAACGTCCGTATGTTTTTTACGGATCCACGGATACATGGATCGGATCCGCAAAACACATACGGACGTCTGAATGGAGCCTTACAGGGGGTGATCAATGATGGGGGTGATCACCCCATATAGACTTCCTGATCATCCCCCTGTCATTGATCACCCCCCTGTCATTGATCACCCCCCTGTAAGGCTCCATTCAGACGTCCGTATGATTTTTACGGATACATGGATTGGATCCGCAAAACACATACAGACTTCTGAATGGAGCCTTACAGGGGGGTGATCAATGACAGGGGGGTGATAACCCCATATAGACTCCCTGATCACCCCCTTGTCATTGATCACCGCCCTGTAAGGCTCCATTCAAACTTCCGTATGTTTTTTTACGGATACATGGATGGGATCCGCAAAACACATACGGACATCTGAATGGAGCCTTACAGGGGGGTGATCAATGACAGCGGGGTGATCATCCCATATAGACTCCCTGATCACCCCGCTGTCATTGATCACCCCCCTGTCATTGATCACCCCCCTGTAAGGCTCCATTCAAACGTCCGTATGGTTTTTACGGATCCACGGATACATGGATCGGATCCGCAAAACACATACGGACATCTGAACGGAGCCTTATAGGGGGGTGATCAATGACAGGGGGGTGATCACCCCATATAGACTCCCTGACATTGATCACCCCCCTGTAAGGCTCCATTCAGACATTTTTTTGGCCCAAGTTAGCGGAATTTTTTATTTTTTTCTTACAAAGTCTCATATTCCACTAACTTGTGTCAAAAAATAAAATCTCACATGAACTCACCTCACGGAATCCAACTGCGTAAAAATTTTTAGACATTTATATTCCAGACTTCTTCTCACGCTTTAGGGCCCCTAAAATGCCAGGGCAGTATAAATACCCCACATGTGACCCCATTTCGGAAAGAAGACACACCAAGGTATTCCGTGAGGGGCATATTGAGTCCATGAAAGATTGAAATTTTTGTCCCAAGTTAGCGGAAAGGGAGACTTTGTGAGAAAATAAAAATAAAAATCAATTTCCGCTAACTTGTGGCAAAAAAAAAAAATTCTATGAACTCGCCATGCCCCTCATTGAATACCTTGGGGTGTCTTCTTTCCAAAATGGGGTCACATGTGGGGTATTTATACTGCCCTGGCATTTTAGGGGCCCTAAAGCGTGAGAAGAAGTCTGGGATCCAAATGTCTAAAAATGCCCTCATAAAAGGAATGTGGGCCCCTTTGCGCATCTAGGCTGCAAAAAAGTGTCACACATCTGGTATCGCCGTACTCAGGAGAAGTTGGGCAATGTGTTTTGGGGTGTCATTTTACATATACCCATGCTGGGTTAGATAAATATCTTGGTCAAATGCCAACTTTGTATAAAAAAATGGGAAAAGTTGTCTTTTGCCGAGATATTTCTCTCACCCAGCATGAGTATATGTAAAAAGACACCCCAAAACACATTGCCCAACTTCTCCTGAATATGGCGATACCACATGTGTGACACTTTTTTGCAGCCTAGGTGGGCAAAAGGGCCCACATTCCAAAGAGCACCTTTCGGATTTCACAGGTCATTTTTTATAAATTTTTATTTCAAACTACTTACCACACATTAGGGCCCCTAGAATGCCAGGGCAGTATAACTACCCCACAAGTGACCCCATTTTGGAAAGAAGACACCCCAAGGTATACCGTGAGAGGCATGGCGACTTCCTAGAATTTTTTATTTTTTGTCACAAGTTAGCGGAAAATGATGATTTTTTTTTCTTACAAAGTCTCATATTCCACTAACTTGTGACAAAAAATAAAAACTTACATGAACTCACTATGCCCATCACGAAATACCTTTGGGTGTCTTCTTTCCAAAATGGGGTCACTTGTGGGGTAGTTATACTGCCCTGGCATTTTAGGGGCCTGAATGCGTGAGAAGTGGTTTGAAATCAAAATCTGTAAAAAATGTCCGGTGAAATCCGAAAGGTGCTCTTTGGAATGTGGGCCCCTTTGCCCACCTAGGCTGCGAAAAAGTGTCACACATCTGGTATCACCGTACTCAGGAGAAGTTGGGCAATGTGTTTTGGGGTGTCTTTTTACATATACCCATGCTGGGTGAGAGAAATATCTTGGCAAAAGACAACTTTTCCCATTTTTTTATACAAAGTTGGCATTTGACCGAGATATTTATCTCACCCAGCATGGGTATATGTAAAATGACACCCCAAAACACATTGCCCAACTTCTCCTGAGTACGGCAATACCAGATGTGTGACACTTTTTTGCAGCCTAGGTGGGCAAAGGGGCCCACATTCCAAAGAGCACCTTTCGGATTTCACCGGCCATTTTTTACAGATTTTGATTTCAAACTACTTCTCACGCATTCGGGCCCCTAAAATGCCAGGGCAGTATAACTACCCCACAAGTGACCCCATTTTGGAAAGAAGACACCCCCAGGTATTTCGTGATGGGCATAGTGAGTTCATGGAAATTTTTATTTTTTGTCACAAGTTAGTGGAATATGAGACTTAGTAAGAAAAAAAAAAAAAAAATCATCATTTTCCGCTAACTTGTGGCAAAAAATAAAAAAAATTCTAGGAACTCTATGCCCATCAGCGAATACCTTAGGGTGTCTACTTTCCGAAATGGGGTCATTTGTGGGGTGTTTGTACTGTCTGGGCATTGTAGAACCTCAGGAAACATGACAGGTGCTCAGAAAGTCAGAGCTGCTTCAAAAAGCGGAAATTCACATTTTTGTACCATAGTTTGTAAACGCTATAGCTTTTACCCAAACCATTTTTTTTTTTTACCCAAACATTCTTTTTTTATCAAAGACATGTAGAACAATAAATTTAGAGAAAAATTTATATATGGATGTCGTTTTTTTTGCAAAATTTTACAACTGAAAGTGAAAAATGTAATTTTTTTGCAAAAAAATCGGTAAATTTCGATTAATAACAAAAAAAGTTAAAATGTCAGCAGCAATGAAATACCACCAAATGAAAGCTCTATTAGTGAGAAGAAAAGGAGGTAAAATTCATTTGGGTGGTAAGTTGCATGACCGAGCAATAAACCGCTAAAGTTGTGGAGTGCCGATTTGTAAAAAAAGGGCCTGGTCTTTAGGGGGGTATAAACCTGTGGTCCTTAAGTGGTTAACAATATGATCAACAAATGCTTGCGCCAGCGTCTTAGCATTGAGTAACCCAGGAAAGGGAATGAAATGTGCCATTTTGCTAAAACGGTCCACTACCACCAGAATTACAGTCTTCCCCGAGGAACGAGGCAGGTCCGTAATGAAGTCCATGGACAGATGCGTCCAAGGACGGGAAGGAATGGGTAACTGGAGGAGAGAACGCGATGGTCGTGAATGAGGGACCTTGGCACGAGCGCAGGACTCGCAGGCTGCCACAAAACCCTCAACCGTCTTATGAAGAGTCGGCCACCAGAATCTCCGAGCAATGAGATCCACTGTGGCTCTACTCCCCGGGTGCCCAGCAAGGACAGTATTGTGGTGCTCCTTAAAAACCTTGTGTCATAAAGCGAGAGGCACAAACAACCTCCCAGGAGGACAAAGATCAGGAGCCTCTGCCTGGGCTGCCTGAACCTCTGCCTCTAAATCAGGATAAAGAGCAGAGACGACCACCCCTTCAGCCAAAATAGGACCCGGGTCTTCAAAGTTCCCCCTCCTGGAAAACAACGTGACAGGGCATCCGCCTTCACATTTTTAACCCCAGGGCGGAACGTAACAACAAAATTAAACCTAGAAAAGAACAAAGACCATCCGGCCTGTCTCGGGTTCAGAAGCTTGGCCGATTCCAAGTAGGCCAGATTCTTATGGTCGGTAAACACGGTAATAGGGTGTATGGCTCCCTCTAACCAATGGCACCATTCCTCAAAAGCTAATTCGATGGCCAACAACTCCCTATTGTGGATAACGATCGAGAGAGACCAGAGACGAACGAACCAGGTGGGACGCTAAACACTGAGAACCACGTGAATAAATACAGTGAGTAAAAATCAAAAGGATTGAATATTGGGACTGCAGGATAATCGGCATTCACCTGTGAGTAACAACTTGGTGTCCGATTGGATACTTTATTGAATATTTATATCGGACAATTCCGAATATTTGAAAAGGTGCCTTGAGTGGATTTTGCATTTTATATTGCATACAAGAAAGGAATGTCAATACTATTATAAGGACTAGACTGACACTTTTGGCTTGCAATATTTTTGCACATTCAGGACGTATGGTCCCCTTCTTTTTGGACTTTTTTTGAGTTTTTATTGAAGTTTTAGATTTTAGGTATTTTTAGGGACTGATATTGTCTCCGCTGCAGCGATTGTTATTTTAATATTGTATTGTGATGTTGTATTTTAATATATTTTGCCAATTAAATATTGTGTAACAACACTATTACTATTGCTCTATTTCCATGCGAGGGAGTGCCAGTCTCATACTACATAATATATACTTTTTATAACTCCCTATCTCCCACATCGTAATTTCTCTCTGCAGAGGAGAGTTTCCTTGAGAAAAAGGCACACGGTCGCCATTTGGCAGGAGAGGGACCCTGAGATAAGAGCGCACCCACACCCACCTCAGAAGCATCCACCTCAACAATAAAAGGTAGAGAGACATCAGGTTGTACCAAAATGGGAGCGGAAGCAAAACTCTCTTTAATACTAGAAAAGGCTTTAAGCACATCTACCGACCACGAGGAAAAATCCACCCCCTTTTTAGTCATATCAGTGAGTGGCTTAACAACAGAGGAATAATTCAAAATGAACTTTCTGTAATAATTGGCAAAACCCAAAAACCACATCAGCGCCTTCTGATTCTCAGGAAGCTCCCAATCAACCAGAAGCTGAGAGAAGAAAACCAAGAAATTGAATCTCCGGAACTGCAAACACACATTTTTCCGTTTTGCGTATAATTTATTCTCCCGCAGAATCAGCAAGACCTGACATAGGTGGTCCCGATGAGTCTTGAAATCAGGAGAAAAAATCAAAATGTCATCTAGATACACCAGTACAAATTTCCCCATTAAATGATAAAAAATGCTGTTCACAAAATGTTGGAAGACGGCCGGAGCATTCATCAAACCAAAGGGCATAACCAAATTCTCGAAATGACTCTCAGGGGTATTGAAGGCCATCTTCCATTCGTCCCTTTCCCTGAGCCTGACTAGGTTGTATGCCCCTCTTAAATCCAACTTTGAAAAAACTTTAGCCCCAACAATCTGGTTAAACAGGTCCTGGATCAGAGGAAGCGGATATGGGTCACGAATCGTGATACGGTTCAGCTCCCTGAAATCCAGACAAGGTCTTAAAGAAGCATCTTTTTTCTTAACGAAAAAAAAACCCAGTGGCAAGAGGTGACTTCGAGGGTCGGATGTGTCCCTCTCTCAGGCTCTCAGAGATATAAGTACGCATAGCGACCCTTTCAGGTTGGGAGAGATCGTATAGTCGTGATTTTGGCAGCTTGGCGCCTGGAATGAGATTAATAGGGCAGTCGTACTCCTGGTGAGGGGGCAACTCCTGGACACCACTCTCGGAAAACACATCCAAAAATTCTGAGAGAAAAGATGGCACAGTCTTGGTAGAAACCTCTGAAAGAGACGCCGTGAGGCAATTCTCTCTGCAAAACTCACTCCAACCATTTATTTGCCTTGCTTGCCAATCAATGGTGGGGTTATGTTTAGTGAGCCAGTGTAGCCCCAACACTAGAGGAGTAGGTAATCCGCTGAAGACGAAACATGACATATCCTCAACATGAGCGTCACCCACAGTCAAACGGATATTGTGAACTATGCCCTTTAACGATCTTTGAGAAAGTGGAGCCGAATCGATAGCAAAACAGGTATATCCTTTTCCAAAGTGCATACCTAGAAACCATGCGTTGTTGAAAATTGATTATCAATGAGATTGACAGCTGCTCCACTATCTACAAAAATCTCACCAACAATGTTCTTGCTGTCTAGTGCCACCCTGGCAGGTAGGAGAAAACGGGAACTACAAGCAAACGGCAAACCTTCAATTTCCGCATCAACCTTGCCAATGGTAGCAAATGGAAAGTTTTTAGAGTTTTCTTTTTTTGTTTTGTTTTTATTACCCTCAGAAAATGCCATGAATCTCTCAGAGGGGCAAACATTAGCCAAATGATTTATACACAACAGAAACAAACCCTCCTCTGAGAGCTGAATCCTCTACTATCAGAGGAAAGCAAACCCAGCTGCAAGGCCTCCTCCTCAGAGGGGAATGAGAAAGACTGAGACCCCTGCGTACTGAATGAGACAGCCCCACTGTCCTTGGGCTGAATATGACAGGAAAGAGTAGTCTCCTCTCTCTCTCTCTAAGACGCCTGTCAATACGAACAGCTAGAGACATGGCTGACTCTAACGACGCTGGTCTCTCATGAAAAGCGAATGCATTTTTCAATCTTTCCGAAAGACCATGGCAAAATTTACTTTGGAGTGCAGCATCATTCCAACCAGTATCAGCTGCCCATCTCCGAAATTCAGAACAATATATTTCTGCGGACTGTTTACCCTGGCATAAAAGATGCAGTTTAGATTCAGCCAGAGCAATACGATCCGGGTCATCATATATCTGCCCCAGGGCTACAAAAAATTAATCCACCGATTGGAGGGGCCGTGCCTCCTCCGGCAGCGGAAAGGCCCAAGACTGAGCGTTATCCCTGAGCAGCGAGATGATGATCCCCACCCTCTGCTCCTCATCACCAGAGGAATGGGGAAGTAGGCGAAAAGATGGAGTTTGCAAGCCTCTCTAAAGCAAACAAAATTCTCACTACCCCCGGAGAACGTATCCGGGAGCGAGATCTTAGGCTCGGAACAAACTCCATGAACGCCAGCAGAACTGGTAACCTGAAACTGAGATACAGTTTTACGGAGATCCGCTACCTCCAGCGAAAGACCTTGCATGCGGTCAATCAAGGCTGAAACCGGATCCATGCTTAAGACCGTTATGGCGGATTATAATGTCACGGATGAAGTTAGCAGATATCTAGAATATATAAATAAACGAGCGACTGGCTTGATCCCAAACTAAGGAGCTTATAGGTGAGCCCTATAAAACCATAAGAGCTCTCCCTGACTGCTATGCACATGCAAGGGTCTGTATGGTAGACGATTGCATGCCCGCGTACCTAATACTGTGTGACACCTGAAAACCCTATAATAGTGAGGGGACACGACCATCGGCTCCCTGCACTTAATACGGATGGAGTCAGGGTCACCTAGAATCAAGCCAGCAAGGAAACACAATAAAGTAAATGACTTATCTGAACAAACAGCAGAAGCAGCCTCCAGCAGTGAACCCCTCATCCAGGAAGTAGTATAAACCGCAAAGTGAGGCAGTATGGGAGGGATTATAAAGGAAGACAATTAGTCGAAATAAGTGACACCTGGCAGAAGGAAAGGAGATGAGAAAGTGAAACCAAAACAAAGAACATCATACAAGAGGTAGAGAAGAACGTCTGCCAGATCTTCTCACAGAACTGGCGGTGACAGATATGCGCCTTATAATAGATGGGATAGTTGGACTCAATTCCCCCTGGGATTGGAGTAAGGTCCCCTCTATAAGCACTATAGAGCATCCGAATACGCCGGCTGGAAATTATAAATGAAATACTGAGGCAGGCATAGGCACAATGTGGGAAGAAATTAAGTGTGAAATGGAGAGGTGTTTTCAGACTAGGTCCTCATTGCCAACTGCTGTAGCTTGTAAAGTCTGTTATAGACTTTTGGAAGAGGTTCAATGATGTTTGGACTCTGGAGGCAGGAATGAGTATTCAGGATAATATGCATTCTATGTTCATTCAGACTTTCCTTACCAATCTACAGCCACATCTCTAGCTTACTGTTAAACAAATGATCTCCGAATGGCCTAGTCTTAATAAAGATCAATTCCAAATTAAGTTACTGGAGAAAGATACGGCGGGTTGTTTTGAAATAGTAAGACCTAAAGAGGCCCATTACCAAACTCAGGATAGGAATTGTCCCTCAAATCAGCTCAATAGGGGAAGTGGCAGAAGAAGGGGTAGAGGGCCATGCTCTGGGAGAGGAGGGAATAATAGAAATCGTCCTGCAGGTTGCTTTAATTGTGGTAAGACTGACCACTGGATCAGTCGATGCTCTTAACCACTCAGGCAACATGCCCCAAATGATACCCAAGCTCAAGGCACCCAACCTTATCCACAAGCTCAGATCCGAGATCTTCCCCCACCACTGCCACAGCCCCAGAATAATACACCTCGTTTTCCCGTAGCCTGGGGACAGCAGGCATCACAATGAGGATGCCCGGGGGGACAGTATCCCAGCATTCACTCTCATCACAAACCACTATAAGGAATCACCACTGATTGTGTTAACCATAGAGGGATGTCCTCTCCCTTTTCTTGTGGATTCTGGTGCTACTAGTAGTACTATATGTGAGGATTATTATAGTGGTCCAAGAGAGAATGCTGAGCACTGTGGGAATTAATGGGATACTGACCAGATCTTATAAAACTCCTCCCCTCTCGATCCAACATCCATACCAGCACCAGTCAATGTTCACACACAGTTTTAGGATCATTCCAAATTGTCCTGTGAATTTATTAGGTAGAGATTTGTTTGTTCTGTTAAAGTTGCAGTTGGGAATTAGCAAGACGGGACATCTACATCCTCAGTTATGCCCATTCATGTTCCAAAGGATAATTGTTTTTTATATTTGGAATGCCAACCTCAGGATCCGCTACTTGATCCGGTACCTCTTGAGGTTTGGGCAAATACTGACCAAGATGTTGGCCTTATCTCTTGTACACCATATAAGGCAATGCTTAAGCCCGGCGCTGCACCTGTTTACATTAAACAATACCCCCTTTCCCCAGAAAAAGAAAAGGGGATTGAGTCTATGTTGATGGAATTCCTAGAGGCAGGGGTTATTGAGGAAATTATCTCCCCTAGTGAGAAAGGCAGATAATACCTTTAGGTTTGTCCAGGATCTTAGAGCGGTAAATGCACAGATCATACCTATAGCCCCTGTGGTTCCAGACGTACCATCTCTGCTATCAGCTATTCCTGCCTATGCAGAGTTTTTCTCTGTTATTGATTTAAAGAATGCATTTTTTTCTGTCCCAGTTGACAAAGAGACACGGCCACTTTTTGCCTTCACATTTGAATTTCGCCAGTATACTTGGTGTAGAATGCCTCAGGGTTATGTAGACTCCCCAGTAGTCTACTCCATTGTCCTCCAAGTTACACTGCGCCCTAGGACTGCCCCTCATGGTTCTGTCCTTCTACAATATGTGGACGATCTCCTCATATGTAGTTCTACTCGAGAGGCCTGCCAGGCAGACTGTGTTAATTTATTACTGTGGTTATGTGAATGTGGTCACAAAGTTTCTAGGAAGAAATTACAATGGTGTATGGAAAGTGTTGAGTATTTGGGCTTTGTTCTCAGTAAAGGTGAGAGAAAAATCAGCCATGCCAGAATTACCTCCGTACTGGGTCTGCCCCGCCCACAAACCAAGAAAGACATGTTGACCTTTCTTGGCATGATTGGTTACTGCCGCCAATGGATTGCTGATTGTTCCTACTATGATAATATTCTGAGACAAGCCACTAATACTGAGATGTCTGACTTCATTAAATGGTCTGATGAAATGTTACAAGCTTTTAGTCATTTGAAATGTGCAATGGTTTCAAGTCCTGGTTTGGGCCTACCCGACTATGGCATGATGTTTCACTTATTTGCCAGGGACAATTGTAAAACCATGGCGGGAGTACTGGCGCAAGATCATGGAGGCAAATTCCGCCCAGTTGCTTTTTTCTCAAAAGTGGTTCCCGTACAGGTTCAGGGCATGCCTGCGTGTCTCAGGAGTTTGGCAGCCTGTACTATGGTCACTGAGATGGCCACGCCTATCACCCTAGGTCATCCCACCACTCTGAATACCTCACACAATGTTCAGGCCCTATTGAGGAACATACATACGCAACATACACTCACCTAAAGAATTATTAGGAACACCATACTAATATGGTGTTGGACCCCTTTTGCCTTCAGAACTGCCTTAATTCTACATGGCATTGATTCAACAAGGTGCTGATAGCATTCTTTAGAAATGTTGGCCCATATTGATAGGATAGCATCTTACAGTTGATAGAGATTTGAGGGATGCACATCCAGGGCACGAAACTCCCGTTCCACCACATCCCAAAGATGCTCTATTGGGTTGAGATCTGGTGACTGTGGGGGCCACTTTAGTACAGTGAACTCATTGTCATGTTCAAGAAACCAATTTGAAATGATTTGAGCTTTGTGACATGGTGCATTATCCTGCTGGAAGTAGCCATCAGAGGATGGGTACATGGTGGTCATGAAGGGATGGACATGGTCAGAAACTATGCTCAGGTAGCCCGTGGCATTTAAACGATGCCCAATTGGCACTAAGGGGCCTAAAGTGTGCCCAGAAAACATCCCCCACACCATTACACCACCACCACCAGCCTGCCCAGTGGTAACAAGGCATGATGGATACATGTTCTCATTCTGTTTACGCCAAATTCGGACTCTACCATTTGAATGTCTCAACAGAAATCAAGACTCATCAGACCAGGCAACATTTTTCCAGTCTTCAACAGTCCAATTTTGGTTAGCTCATGCAAATTGTAGCCTCTTTTTCCTATTTGTAGTGGAGATGAGTGGTACCCGGTGGGGTCTTCTGCTGTTGTAGCCCATCCGCCTCAAGGTTGTGCGTGTTGTGGCTTCACAAATGCTTTGCTGCATACCTCGGTTGTAATGAGTGGTTATTTCAGTCAACGTTGCTCTTCTATCAGCTTGAATCAGTCGGCCCATTCTCCTCTGACCTCTAGCATCCACAAGGCATTTTCGCCCACAGGACTGCCGCATACTGGATGTTTTCCCTTTTCACACCATTCTTTGTAAACCTTAGAAATGGTTGTGCGTGAAAATCCCAGTAACTGAGCAGATTGTGAAATACTCAGACCGGCCCGTCTGGCACCAACAACCATGCCACGCTCAAAATTGCTTAAATCACCTTTCTTTCCCATTCTGACATTCAGTTTGGAGTTCAGGAGATTGTCTTGACCAGGACCACACCCCTAAATGCATTGAAGCAACTGCCATGTGATTGGTTGACTAGATAATTGCATTAATGAGAAATAGAACAGGTGTTCCTAATAATTCTTTAGGTGAGTGTATGTCAGCACAAAACTGAGTGGATATGAAGTTTTGTTGCTATCTAATCCTCAACTTCATATCAAATACTCAGCACCCAATGGCTATACTGAATGCCCTACTTGGCTACAAGGGAGAGCAGGATGATTTTCATGTACTGAACTTATACATGAACATACCTCACCTAGGCCTGACTTACAGCCCACACTCATTGAAGGAGCACCTGATATTTTTTTGGATGGATCCTGTTCCTGTCCTAATGACAACACTTATCATGCAGGATATGCTGTGGTTCAACTCCCTGATGTTATACTGGAATCAAATCCTATACCTTTTCAGTCAGCCCAAGCAGCTGAACTGATTGCCCTCACTAGAGCTTGTTGTCTTTTTGAGGGGAGATATGTAAATGTTTCACACCGATTCCAAGTATGCCTTTGGGGTTGTACAGGATCATGGGGTAATCTGGCAGAGGAGAGGCTTCATAGCTGCAGATGGGAGACAAATCTCACATTCCACCCTAGTACATGATCTCCTGGCCGCCATACAATTAACAAGCAAAGTTGCTATTATCCATTGTAAGACACATACTGGTCTCCAAACGCACATAGCTAAAGGGAATACCCTAGCTGATCAGGCAGCAAAAGAGGCTGCTATTAGAACGGCAGCAACAGTTCAAATGCCCTCCCTAGTTCCAGTCATTATCCTTACTGACAATCTATTGCTCAGCCTCCAGGATTTGGCTACCAGTAGTGACAAAATTGAATGGCAGTCAGTAGGTGCGGTACAAGACTCTAATACGGGTCTTATCTGCAAAGAGGGGAAACCATGTATCCCAGTTGCAAGCGCCCCGAATTTAATTGCACAATATCATGGTCTTGGCCATAGGGGAGCACAGGCAACCACTGACCTCATTCGGAGAGATTTTTTTATACCAGGTCTTAGATCAAAGGTACGATCTTATGTTTCACGGTGTATTATATGTCTTAGAAACAACCCAAAGACAGGAAGAAAGCAGGAGTATGCCCTTGTAATTGTGGATATGTTCTCTAGATGGCCAGAGGTCTTTCCTACCACCAATGAAACCACACAAATTGTGGTAAAAATTTTGTTACAGGAGATCATCCCCAGATGGGGGTGTCCTGTTCAAATTGACTCAGATAATGGCCCAGCTTTTGCGTCCAGGGTATGTAAGGAGCTTTCCAAAGCCCTTAGGATTGACTAGAAGTTTCATCTTCCTTATCACCCGCAGAGTTCAGGGGTAGTAGAAAGAATGAATAGAACAATTAAAGAGAAAATAAGGAAAATTACTGGAGGCACATTCACTAATTGGAAAAAGTTCTTGCCTATAGCCCTACCAGAAATTAGGATGCAGTCTAATAAGAATACTGGTTACTCACCATTTGAGGTCCTAATGGGAAGACCCTTCCCCACCCCTTGGGGCCAAAGGCCCCTCTGATAGAAAAAGGGGATCTAGAAGTAGTACAGGCAGAATATGTGAGGAAACTTGTAGAAACTTTAGATCAAATTGAACGAGATGTTGCTCGTGCCTCTTCTTTCTCTCCACAGAAACCTACGCATCCTTTCCAACCAGGAGACCAAACAGACTGAGTTCCCTGAGTACCCGAGTGGTAGCAGTCACCAGAACAGCGATTCTCACAGAAGAGGCTCCAATCTGGATTCACGCTAGCAGAGTGAAAAGGGTCCCTGAGGCTTCTTCTCCAGTGACAGACAAAGATAAAGAGCAGAGAAGAAGTTTCCCTGAAAAGTGCCTTGCCACAGGCTGAAGATGAAGACCCCACAATATTCTGGGAGATTTGTTTGTCTGCTGATAATTATTAATCTTTGTGTTTTCTTGCCAGTCTGGCTTATTATTGCATGTATTTATCACCCAGAGGAGATTAGTTTTTTCTGCGGTGCACCAAATAATCGGCCAGTATATAAAAGATCTCAGGAGCAAGATCCCTTTGCTCCCGTCCCCTTTTATTCTGAACAGAATAGCATAGTCAGAATGGCAAATGTTCTAAATGTTAGTTCATTGTGCCTTAAAGACTTACAGAGCCCACGGGATCTTATACAAACATGTGTTATTGCTGTGCCTACACCCGATGAATCCCTCCTTGAAGTCTGGTCGATGGCTAACAATACACAATCTTTATTCCCTTGTATGACTTCTGTGGGGAGTGTCAGAAATTAGGAAATAGCAGGGATAATATTAGAATAACTACTATTAACGTGACTGCAGCAGAGACTTGTTTTACCTTTTCCCAGGATATGACTTTATATTGTGATAATAGAGACATAAAAAGTGGATTACCTAAGAATAGTGTACAGTCATGGCCAAAAGATTTGAGAATGACACAAATATTAGTTTTCACAAAGTTTGCTGCTAAACTGCTTTTAGATCTTTGTTTCAGTTGTTTCTGTGAT
This sequence comes from Bufo bufo, assembly GCF_905171765.1. Lineage (NCBI taxonomy): Eukaryota > Metazoa > Chordata > Amphibia > Anura > Bufonidae > Bufo > Bufo bufo. The sequence goes on along the minus strand of NC_053389.1, from coordinate 394,088,367 downwards.
GTAGTGAAATATAATTACACGCACTTCATACGTTTCAAAGGCTTTTATCGACAATTACATGACATTTATGCAAAGAGTCAGTATTTGCAGTGTTGGCCCTTCTTTTTCAGGACCTCTGCAATTCGACTGGGCATGCTCTCAATCAACTTCTGGGCCAATTCCTGACTGATAGCAACCCATTCTTTCATAATCACTTCTTGGAGTTTGTCAGAATTAGTGGGTTTTTGTTTGTCCACCCGCCTCTTGAGGATTGACCACAAGTTCTTAATGGGATTAAGATCTGGGGAGTTTCCAGGCCATGGACCCAAAATGTCAACGTTTTGGTCCCCGAGCCACTTAGTTATCACTTTTGCCTTATGGCACGGTGCTCCATCGTGCTGGAAAATGCATTGTTCTTCACCAAACTGTTGTTGGATTGTTGGAAGAAGTTGCTTTTGGAGGGTGTTTTGGTACCATTCTTTATTCATGGCTGTGATTTTGGGCAAAATTGTGAGTGAGCCCACTCCCTTGGATGAGAAGCAACCCCACACATGAATGGTCTCAGGATGCTTTACTGTTGGCATGACACAGGACTGATGGTAGCGCTCACCTTTTCTTCTCCACACAAGCCTTTTTCCAGATGCCCCAAACAATCGGAAAGAGGCTTCATCAGAGAATATGACTTTTCCCCAGTCCTCAGCAGTCCATTCACCATACTTTCTGCAGAAAATCAATCTGTCACTGATGTTTTTTTTGGAGAGAAGTGGCTTCTTTGCTGGCCTTCTTGACACCAGGCCATCTTCCAAAAGTCTTTGCCTCACTGTGCGTGCAGATGCGCTCACACCTGCCTGCTGCCATTCCTGAGCAAGCTCTGCACTGGTGGCACTCCGATCCCGCAGCTGAATCCTCTTTAGGAGACGATCCTGGCGCTTGCTGGACTTCTTAACAAGAATTGAACCTCTTTCCTTGAAGTTCTTGATGATCCTATAAATTGTTGATTGAGGTGCAATCTTAGTAGCCACAATATCCTTGCCTGTGAAGCAATTTTTATGCAACGCAATGATGGCTGCACACGTTTCTTTGCAGGTCACCATGGTTAACAATGGAAGAACAATGATTTCAAGCATCACCCTACTTTTAACATGTCAAGTCTGCCATTTTAACCCAATCAGCCTGACATAATGATCTCCAGCCTTGTGCTCGTCAACATTCTCACCTGAGTTAACAAGACGATTACTGAAATGATCTCAGCAGGTCCTTTAATGACAGCAATGAAATGCAGTGGAAAGGTTTTTTTGGGATTAAGTTAATTTTCATGGCAAAGAAGGACTATACAATTCATCTGATCACTCTTCATAACATTCTGGAGTATATGCAAATTGCTATTATAAAAACTTAAGCAGCAACTTTTCCAATTTCCAATATTTATGTAATTCTCAAAACTTTTGGCCACGACTGTATATGATTATATTGACGACACTTGTAAAAAGAATAGGAGGCTTGCTAGCTCCCTGGATAATTGAGTTGTAATAAGACCATTTTGACTCCCAGTTTTATCTATAATATTATGCTCCCTAAGGGATAGTTTTTGTCTTGTGGTAACAGCACTTATAATTACATTCCTGCTAATGTTACTGGAGGTCCCTGTGCGTTATCCAGGCTGACTTTGGCCCTTCCCAGTCAACCCCCTATCAAGAGAGCTTACAGATCGGTTACCAAGACTTTATCAGAAGACTGTGACTCTACTTTACCCCTTCTCAGCCGTACAGAATATACAAGTTTGGGCGCCTGGACTGACTATATATAAAACTCGTACTATAAATTCTATTGCATGTGACTTAGCTAAATCTCTGAATCATACCTCTATCGCCTTATCAGACATGCTTTTAGATATACAAGGCGTAAGAGGAGCAGTGCTAGAAACTAGATTTGCTGTGGATTATCTGTTACTTAAACATAATATAGGATGTCAAGATTTTAAAGGAATGTGTTGCTTTAATTTATCTGATCATTCCAGATCAATCCAGTCCCATATTTAAGCGTTACATGAAATTGCTAATAATATCAAGAAAGATGTTGATTCATCCTCTTGGTGGGACTGGTTATTGGCTCCCGGATTTGAGTTGGTTAAGAACATTATTGATCAGTATTATAATTATAATTGCTTCCTTGATTGTCATATGTCATATGTTGTTGTATCCAATGTATCCCTTCCCTCATACAGATGTTTTGTGTAATGTGTCCAAAACCCACAGACCCTGGACAATCATATGCTACTTACCTCTCTATGAGAGAAAAAAGATAAGTCATATTCATGACTTAAGAGGGGATTGAAGGGTTAAATAGAATAAGCTATATGATCTGTATGAAGGACAGGAGGTTGGGTGTATCATACTAGAGGGTGAATATATATTTACATTGACCTTCTGTCTGTATAAGGAACTGTTCCGAGTCAGCACTATTGTAATGAGAGCCACAGCTGTTCTTGTATGTATGTATGGATGTATAAAAGGCCCGTATGGTCAAGAATAAACTCAGAGCTATTTGTGACATCATACTGCGTGTGTCATTGATAGTTCTGCAGGCCTGTCTTCGGACACAAAGAAAGGAATCAAGGTGCATTGAGAAGGAAAGGATACTTTCAGGTCCGTCCTTGCCCGATGGCACCCATCTCTGTCACACGACATTTCTCATTGAAATCATTCGAAACTATTTCAAATGAATCACCCTAAAAGAATTCACTGAAGAAAAAAGATAACAATAAAAATAAGAAAGTTATAAACATCTCCTAGCACATTGAGACTATATATGAGGATGCACAATATAGTTTTAATTTATGTAATAATATGCATAAAGACCTACTATCTCCTATTCACACAATATTGGTACAAGTTTTTTTAATAATTTTCTATAAAATAATGTTTTGATAAATATAAAGTGTTTTATGTTTTACATTTTAACTGTTGATTATATATACTTTATCTGTTCTTAGTAAGAATTTACATAATTTTTGTGTTGTTTTTACTGAAAACGCAGTGGAAACGCATCAATATCGCAGATGCGTTTTTTTGGTGTTTTTTGCGTTTTTTAGTGGATTACCTTATAAACAACCCTTTTACTATGCTGGATGGAAAATTTTATAAGAAAATGTTTGTTTATGGGTGGAATGTGAAAGAAATAAGAAATATAAAAGGATGTCTGATCCAGGTTTAATCCATCCCACTGTTTGATCTAGGCTTGATCCATCCCACAATTTGGAAATATAATTTCCCCTATATAAGGACATGAATATGGAGGACAGGTTAACCACTGAGGAAGGGGCCGCTTAGAGTCCCGAAACGCGTTTGGTTTGGATCCTCCTTTACAACACAAAGACAACCGCAATCCACAGCGACTATTTTAAAATTTATGGTATAAGGCTAGCAACTATACCAAAGTTTGTGACAATCCATGAACCGGAACTACGTATGAAGTTACTGGCGCCAGTAATATTCGCATAAAGTAGACGCTGGCAAAGACTACTGTAATCGAGACATCTTTGACATCACAGCAAAAACCAACATTTTCGATATACTATATGCCTCTAGTGAAATATTCAACACTCACATGAGTAAGCAAGAGCGGTACGCCGCGGTCTACACACCGGATTCCGCCCGAGATCGGACCTGGCTTGTGAGTAAAACACACCGCATAGAGGATAACTAAAGCGATTGTCTATTTCGATTCTTTAAGTTTATTCAAGTTGATCCGAATATCTCAATCGAATGGTACGGTTCTAAGACTATGGTTATGGAAATACTTGGACATTGATTGTGGAAACGCACAGATTTTGTATGCGAACATTATCAAAATTGCGAAAACGCACCGATTTTTTATGCGATTAATTAATTATATTGTGATTACAATATCGATGGTTACACTGCAGTGAGAACAGGTTTATGACGGATCCTCTCAATAGTTCCTCTTATATTTTTAGAGTTTTACTGGAGTGGATTGTCCCATTTTAAGTCTGGCCAGACTATTCATTTATTCATCCGTTTATGCATTTACTCTATATTTTATGATTGTGTTTTTTATCTATTGCACTGTTTATGGTTATATTTTATCTGAATATCCTTATAATAAAGTACCACTTACTCCAGATAGTAGCGAGTGCCCAAACTTTTCTTGATATACAGCATATACATATATTTATAGATTGGGTAAATCTGTTGGCTGAGAGCACCCATCCGGGAGACCTGATGCAGGAGTGCTACCTTCATATATTTTTTCATCCATTGGGAATTAAATGTCCCTTTTTTCTTTTTGCCATTGAATGTATGGACATACTCTGATAAAATGTCCCTCCTGTCCGCAGAAAAAACACACTCCCTTGCTATTACCAGTATGCTTGAAAGCAAATCTAGGAGTAGCTCCCCCTAACTGCATGGGTTCATCCCCAGACATAAACCCAGGAGTAGCTTCACCCAAAGTGTCAGAGGAGGACGTCCTGAGAGTAGGGACCCCTACATCTCTCTCTTAGGCATCTATCAATGCGTATAGCCAGAGACATAGCAGCTTCCAGAGACACTGGGGTTTCATGAAAGGCCAAAGCGTCCTTCAGCCTTTCTGGTAACCCTTGACAAAACTGGCTACGGAGGGCAGAATCGTTCCACTCTGTAGCCGTAGCCCACCTCCTAAACTCAGAGCAATAAATCTCAGTGGAACAATCACCCTAACGAAGGCCGCATAGCTTGTTTTCGTCTAGAGCGGTCAGATCCGGATCATCATGGATAAAACCTAAAGCTTTGAAAAATTAATCTACCGACCGGAGAGACTGCAGTTGCGCTAAAGCCCGCCCATCAGAGCCGGTGACATCACCGGACACACTGCTAGGCGGAACACTTTCCCCCCGGCAGTGTGTTATTGTAAATAAAAGAGATCCAGTGCAGGGCAAGGGAGAGCATCGGAGCATGAAATGCTCCGATGCTAGCATCAGGGGGGCTGCCTGGGTGAAATTCTGGGTATGTCCGGGTTGTCCTTTAAGCAAAGAAATAACCCCGCCAACTCGCTGTTTCTCATCCCCAGATGAGTGTGGACGTAGCCTAAAATACAGTTGGCACGCCTCCCTAAACAACATGAAATTATCACGTCCCCCAGAAAATCTGTCTGGGAGGGCAACTATAGGCTCCAGATAGGCCTGGTATCACCACTACCACCAGCACCAACAGCCTGTGATCTCTGCATCTGCGAGATGGTCGTGCGGACGTCAGCTACCTCCAAAGAGAGCCCTTGCAGCTGACCTGCCAGTGCAGCAATAGTGTAACGGTCGTGTACACACACACACACAGGGGGGAGGGAAGTGACCACTGCGCTCCACCCTTACCCCTGGCCCTGCCTACTTGCCTCGCGAGTCCTAATGACAGGGGACAACTGGACGGCAATCCCTAGCTTGAAATAAGTGCAGGGATGACAGACAGACAAACAACAGAACGTGAACGGACCGAGTCAATACCAGGAAAGCTACAAAGTACAAATGGAGCAAGCAGAGAATTGTCAGGAGAAGCCGGGGTCATAAATACCAGGAGAGTCGTGAAGTACCAAAGGAGTCAGCAGAGGATCATCAGGAGGAGGCCGGGGTCAGAATACCAGGAGAGCAGCAAAGTACACAAGGAGCAGGCAGAGGATCGTCAGGAATTCAGCAGGAGGTCAGCACGCCAGGAAAGACAAAGTCACAGGTGGAACCTAAATTAACAGGCAACCTGTGGCCAGCAGGCTGCCTGTATTTATAGTGGGGAGTGAGGGTCATGTGATGTGGCCAGCGTCACATGACCGACAGACCAACCAGTCGAGCACCGAGTGATCAGCTCGGCGCGCAAAGGCAGACTTAGGAGCAGGGGGCCTCCCAGCTAGCAAAGCCGTCCTGGGAACGAGGTCAAACACAGATCCTCGCTCCCGAAGCTAAGCAGCAGGTCTGTGGCTAATGGGAGACCGAGTGCACCTTCGGAACCGCGTTACAAATAGGATCCATGGCTGCACAAAAACAAACAAAAAATAACGGTTATGGCAGTTTATATAGTCACGCTTTGGTGTGGAAACTAGGCCTGAGAACTAGGGAAGGAAGATGGACACATCCTAGTGAAAACCCTAACCAAAATTCTGACTGACTACCAGTATGAACAGACCCCAGAGGTAGGTGAGTTCATACACAGGAATACCTAGAGTCCTAACTCCCCCTATAGGAATCTGGTACTAATGTCAGGACTGAGACAACCTGTTCCTCCAAAAGGAAGGATGAACAGGAGTCTCCCTCAGGCCTTAATAAAAATGACAGGGAAATGCAACACAGAAAATAACCCAAACAAAATACAAAAGGGAGAGAAAACACTTAACTTCAAGTGGCTATGGCAGCACCAGGAACTCAGCCGAGATCCATATACCAGTTGTCCACAAGTCCAACAGAAGCTATAAACTGCATAGCATAGTGGGAGAAACAACAATAAATAGAGAAGGTTAACCCCTTAATGACCCTGCCATTTCTCACCTTAAGGACCAGGCCATTTTGGGCAAATCTGACATGTGTTGCTTTATGTGGTAATAACTTTAAAACGCTTTTACTTATTCAGGCCATTCTGAGATTGTTTTCTCGTCACATATTGTACTTCATGACAGTGGTAAAATTGAGTAAAAAAAAATCTTTTTTATTTATAAAAAAAAAATACCAAATTGACCAAAAGTTTGGAAAAATTAGCAAATTTGCAAATTTCTATTTCTCTACTTTTATAATAGATAGTAATACCTCCAAAAATAGTTATTACTTTACATTCCCCATATGTCTACTTCATGTTTGGATCATTTTATGAATGTTATTTTATTTTTTTGGGACGTTAAAAGGCTTACAAGTTTAGAAGCAAATCTTAACATTTTTAAGAACATTTCCAAGCCCCAATTTTTTCAGGACCAGTTCAGTTATGAAGTAACTTTATGGGGCTTACATATTAGGAACCAACCATAAATCACCCCATTTTTGAAACTACACCCCTCAAGCTATTCAAAACTGATTTTACAAACTTTCTTTACCCTTTAGGTGCCTCACAAGAATTAAATGAGAATGGGAATGAAATTTCAATTTTGCAGATTTTAAAATGTAATCGATTTTTTTCTGCAACACATCAAGCGTTAACAGCCAAACAAAACACAAAATCTATTACCCTGAATCAGGAGTTTACAGAAACACCCTATGTGTGCTCAAAAACTGATGTATGGGCACACAGCATGCTTCAGAGTGGAGCACCATATGGCTTTTGGAGAGCAGATTTAGCTGGAATGGTAATTGGGAGCTATGTCCCATATGAAGACACCCTGAGGTGGCCCTACAGGGTAAACCCCCCAAAAAGTTACCCCTATTCCAGAAACTACATCCCTCAAGGTATATTTTAAAGTGTGTAGTGAGCACTTTGACCCATCAGGCGTTTCACAGAATTAGGAAACGCTTGGCTGTGAAAATGAAAAATTTAAATTTTTTCCAGAAAAAGTTGCTTTACACCAACATTTTTCACTTTCACAAGGGGTAACAGGACAAAATGCAACCCACATTTTGTTCCCCATTTCCCCCGAATACGCCAACATCCCATATGTGCTAAAAGAATTATGTATGGGTGCATGGCAGGGTTCAAAAGGGAAGTAGTGCTATAGGGCTTTTGGAGGACAGATTTAGCAGGATTGGCTTTTGAGAGCTATGTCGCATATGGAGACACCTTGAAGTACCCCTAGAGTGGAAGCCCCCAAAAAGTGACACCATTATGGAAACTACACCCCTCAAGGAATATTTCAAGATGTGTAGTAAGAACTTTGTCCTCAAAGGTGATTCGTGGAATTGGCTGTGAAAATTAAAAATTAAAAAATTTTTCCAGAAAAAGTTGCTTTATACCCACATTTTTCACTTTCACAAGGGGTAACAGGACAAAATGCACCCCACATTTTCCCCTGAATATGCCAACACCCCATATGTGCTCAAAAACTGATGTATGGGCGCACAGCAGGCTTCAGAGTGGAAGGAGCACCATATGGTGTTAGGAGAGTGGATTTAGCTGGAATGGTAATTGGGAGCTATGTTGCATGTGAAGACACCCTGAGGTGGCCCTACAGTGGAAACCCCCAAAAAGTGTCCCCATTCCGGAAACTACACCCCTCAAGGAATACTTCAAGGTGTGTAGTGAGCACTTTGACCCATCGGGCGTTTCACAGAATTAGAAAACGCTTGGCTGTGAAAATGAAAAAAAAAAATTTTTTTCCAGAAAAAGTTGCTTTACACCCAAATTTTTCACTTTCACAAGGGGAAACAGGACAAAATGCACCCCACATTTTGTTCCCCATTTCCACCTGAATACACCAACACCCCAGTTTCACGGAGGGGAGTGGGGGAAACCCCCCACCGTGCGGTGTCAAAGAGTAAAGGGGATCAGCCTGGCCAAAAGGAGTAATAAGGGAGCAGGTCACCTCCTACCACGTCCCTAATCCTCTCCCTGACTCCTCACTGTATGAGCGGACCCCGATGGTAGGACGACTCATACTCAGGATTCCTAGAAACCCTAAGTCGCCCTGGTAATCCCTCACATAGGAGCAGGGGAGAGACAACCTGTTCATCCCAGTCATGGAGGAACAGGAGTCTCTATCTGAGGCCTGGCTGCAAGGAGAGTATGACCACAAAGGCTCCTTGCTTGGAGCCTTCGGAAGAGGGCCCAGCATGTGTCGCCTACCATTTTCTGGCGCACATGCTTATCCTCCGGAGGGAGGGTGAAAGGCGAGACGCTGTTATCAGTGCGGTTCCCTGTTACAGTTTGTCGCAGTTGGTGTGAACCGTCACTGGTGTTTGCGTCCCTCCTCGTCCATTCCTCAGTGGTTCAGGTGCGTGTGTTGTGTGCTGGCTGCATTCCTTGGTGTACTGGCTGTGTGCTGGTTGGGGATGCATGCCGGCAGCGACATGCTGTGAACCGTGTCTGAGGTGGACGCAGCGTTCAGTGCAGTTTCTCTGGACTGTTTGGTGGCTGGTGCCCTGGTTCCTGTTTGTTGTTCCAGGGGCTGGTGGCAGTCTTAGAGAGACATCCTTGCTCTGACGCTGATCCTTTTACTTTCCCCTTCACCCCCCCGTCCTGTTGTTTTTTGGGTGTTCTGTTTAGTTTCCCTTTTTTTTTGGTGGGGGGGCTTTGAGGGGTGGGAGTGTCACGGCTTATGGTGTGCGCTGTGACACTGTTGCTACACTTGCGGTTGCCCGTGGCAACGTGCTGCTGTGTGTGCATGCGGTGGCAGTGTCTCGGCCTTCTGGGTGATTGCCGTGACATGGTTGCCACGCATGTTGTTGCCTGCGGCAACGTGTAGTTTTCTAGGCTTGTGTGTGCACTTCCCCTTTAAGTGGCTTCCTTCCCTTGTCTGGTGTTGGAAGGGTTAACTCCCTTCCTAGTGTTTTGTTAACACTGGATTTATGTGTGTGGGTATGGCTGCTTGGGCTATTTAGCCTCTGCTGGATGCCTGAAGCTGGGGGGTACTCCAGCCATGGTGTATGCTGGAGCTATCTTCCTGGCATATTCCATCTGTCCAGTGAGGGCCACCCTTGTGGTCATAGAAGATGTTTTTATGGTGTCTTATGTTTATTGCAGCTATGGATGTCCTGGGTCCCTGTGTGGTTTGTGGTGTGTGCTGCATCCTTAATGTTGGTGTGGACACCAGCACTTGTGCACGGGTTCCAGTCAGTGTGTCTGTGGCAGGTAAGTGTGTTACTAGTCTCGCTTACCTGCCATCTCTATAGCTGTATGTGTTCCCCTCTCCTTGCAGCTAGGCCTTTAGAGACTCCTGTTCCTCCGTGTTGTGGAGGAACAGGTCGTCTTTACCCTGCTCCTAGTCCAGGGATTTCTTGAGGGTTAGTAGGGCCCTGAGGTTCCGGAGTATGAGCCCTCCTACCATCTGGGTTGGCTCATACGGTTAGGAGCTAGGGAGAGGATTAGGGATGCAATAGGAGGTGACCTGCTCCCTGATCCCGGCGTCCTGGACTAGCAGCTACCCTTTATCCCTTTGATGCCGCACGGTGGGGGGTTTCCCCCACTCCCCGCCGTGACACCCAGATGTGCTCAAAAACTGATGTATGGGCGCACAGCAGGCTTCAGAGTGGAAGGAGCACCATATGGAGTTAGGAAAATGGATGTACAGTCAGGTCCATAAATATTGGGACATCGACGCAATTCTAACATTTTTTGGCTCTATACACCACCACAATGGATTTGAAATGAAACGAACAAGATGTGATTTAACTGCAGACTGTCAGCTTTAATTTGAGGGTATTTGCATTCAAATCAGGTGAACGGTGTAGGAATTACAACAGTTTGCATATGTGCCTCCCACTTGTTAAGGGACCAAAAGTAATTGGACAATTGGCTTCTCAGTTGTTCCATGGCCAGGTGTGTGTTATTCCCTCATTATCCGAATTACAATGAGCAGATAAAAGATCCAGAGTTCATTTCAAGTGTGCTATTTGCATTTGGAATCTGTTGCTGTCAACTCTCAAGATGAGATCCAAAGAGCTGTCACTATCAGTGAAGCAAGCCATCATAAGGCTGAAAAAACCCATCAGAGAGATAGCAAAAACATTAGGCGTGGCCAAAACAACTGTTTGGAACATTCTTAAAAAGAAGGAACACACCGGTGAGCTCAACAACACCAAAAGACCCGGAAGACCACTGAAAACAACTGTGGTGGATCACCGAATAATTCTTTCCCTGGTAAAGAAAACACCCTTCACAACAGTTAGCCAGATCAAGAACACTCTCCAGGAGGTTGGTGTGTGTGTGTCAAAGTCAACAATCAAGAGAAGACTTCACCAGAGTGAATACAAAGGGTTCACCACAAGATGTAAACCATTGGTGAGCATCAAAAACAGGAAGGCCAGATTAGATTTTGCCAAACGACATCTAAAAAAGCCTTTACAGTTCTGGAACAACATCCTATGGACAGATGAGTGATGGGAAGAGAAGAGTATGGAGAAGGAAAGGAACTGCTCATGATCCTAAGCATACCACCTCATCAGTGAAGCATGGTGGTGGAAGTGTCATGGCATGGGCATGTATGGCTGCAAATGGAACTGGTTCTCTTGTATTTATTGATGATGTGACTGCTGACAGAAGCAGCAGGATGAATTCTGAAGTGTTTCGGGCACTATTATCTGCTCATATTCAGTCAAATGCTTCAGAACTCATTGGACGGCGCTTCACAGTGCAGATGGACAATGACCCAAAGCATACTGCAAAAGCAACCAAAGAGTTTTTTAAGGGAAAGAAGTGGAATGTTATGCAATGGCCAAGTCAATCACCCGACCTGAATCCGATTGAGCATGCATTTCACTTGCTGAAGACAAAACTGAAGCGAAAATGCCCCAAGAACAAGAAAGAACCGAACACAGTTGCAGTAGAGGCCTGGCAGAGCATCGCCAGGGATGAAACCCAGCGTCTGGTGATGTATATGCGTTCCAGACTTCAGACTGTAATTGACTGCAAAGGATTTGCAAGCAAGTATTACAAAGTGAAAGTTTGATTTATGATTATTATTATGTCCCATTACTTTTGGTCCCTTAACAAGTGGGAGACACATATGCAAACTGTTGTAATACCTACACCGTTCACCTGATTTGGATGTATATACCCTCAAATTAAAGCTGACTGTCTGCAGTTAAAGCACATATTGTTAGTTTCATTGCAAATCCATTGTGGTGGTGTATAGAGCCCAAAAATTTTGAATTGTGTCGATGGCCCAATATTTATGGACCTGTCTGTAGCTGGAATGGTAGTTGGGAGCTATGTCGCATGTGAAGACACCCTGAGGTTGCCCTACAGTGGAAACCACCAAAAAGTGACCCCATTTCGGAAATGACACCCCTCAAGGAATATTTAAAGGTGTGTAGTGAGCACTTTACACCCACATTTTTCACTTTCACAAGGGGTAACAGGACAAAATGCACCCCACATATTGTTCCCCATTTCCCCCCGAATATGCGAACACCCCATATGTGCTCAAAAACTGATATATGGGCGCATGACAGGGCTCTAGAGTCAAACAGTTAAATATGGATTTTGCTGACCTGAATTGGCAGACATGTACACTGCTCAAAAAAAATAAAGGGAACACAAAAATAACACATCCTAGATCTGAATTAATTAAATATTCTTCTGAAATACTTTGTTCTTTACATAGCTGAATGTGCTGACAACAAAATCACACAAAAATAAAAAAATGGAAATCAAATTTTTCAACCCATAGAGGTCTGGATTTGGAGTCACCCTCAAAATTAAAGTGGAAAAACACACTACAGGCTGATCCAACTTTGATGTAATGTCCTTTAAAACAAGTCAAAATGAGGCTCAGTAGTGTGTGTGGCCTCCACGTGCCTGTATGACCTCCCTACAACGCCTGTGCATGCTCCTGATGAGGTGGCGGACGGTCTCCTGAGGGATCTCCTCCCAGACCTGGACTAAAGCATCTGCCAACTCCTGGACAGTCTGTGGTCCAACGTGACGTTGGTGGATAGAGCAAGACATGATGTCCCAGATGTGCTCAATTGGATTGAGGTCTGGGGAATGGGCGGGCCAGTCCATAGCATCAATGCCTTCATCTTGCAGGAACTGCTGACACACTCCAGCCACATGAGGTCTAGCATTGTCTTGCATTAGGAGGAACCCAGGGCCAACCGCACCAGCCTATGGTCTCACAAGGGGTCTGAGGATCTCATCTCGGCACCTAATTGCAGTCAGGCTACCTCTGGCGAGCACATGAAGGGCTGTGCGGCCCTCCAAAGAAATGCCACCCCACACCATTACCGACCCAATGCCAAACCGGTCATGCTGGAGGATGTTGCAGGCAGCAGAACGTTCTCCACGGCGTCTCCAGACTCTGTCACGTCTGTCACATGTGCTCAGTGTGAACCTGCTTTCATCTGTGAAGAGCACAGGGCGCCAGTGGCGAATTTGCCAATCTTGGTGTTCTCTGGCAAATGCCAAACGTCCTGCACGGTATTGGGCTGTAAGCACAACCCCCACCTGTGGACGTCGGGCCCTCATATCACCCTCATGGAGTCTGTTTCTGACCGTTTGAGCAGACACATGCACATTTGTGGCCTGCTGGAGGTCATTTTGCAGGGCTCTGGCAGTGATCCTCCTGTTCCTCCTTGCACAAAGGCGGAGGTAGCGGTCCTGCTGCTGGGTTGTTGCCCTCCTACGGCCTCCTCCACGTCTCTCGATGTACTGGCCTGTCTCCTGGTAGCGCCTCCATGCTCTGGACACTACGCTGACAGACACAGCAAACCTTCTTGCCACAGCTCGCATTGATGTGCCATCCTGGAAAAGCTGCACTACCTGAGCCACTTGTGTGGGTTGTAGACTCCGTCTCATGCTACCACTAGAGTGAAAGCACCGCCAGCATTCAAAAGTGACCAAAACATCAGCCAGGAAGCATAGGAACTGAGAAGTGGTCTGTGATCACCACCTGCAGAGCCACTCCTTTATTGGGGGTGTCTTGCTAATTGACTATAGTTTCCACCTGTTGTCTATCCCATTTGCACAACAGCATGTGAAATTGATTGTCACTCAGTGTTGCTTCCTAAGTGGACAGTTTGATTTCACAGAAGTGTGATTGACTTGGAGTTACATTGTGTTGTTTAAGTGTTCCCTTTATTTTTTTGAGCAGTGTATTTTAGGTGCCATGTCACATTAAATAAATTCCTAAGGTGCCCAGAAATGAAAACCCCCATTTCGGAAAGAGCACCCACGTACGAACATTTTAAGTGGTAAAAGGGTACTTTTCAACAGTTGTCTCACAGAAGACAGAAATACTTGGAAAGCATTTCAAAGCACATATTTGTGAAAAAGAAAATAATTACTAGCAGACCCCAATTTTTTTTCACAAGTAGTTAAAGGAGAAAATGCTCCCCAGGTTGTGTTTCCCATCTTCTCCTCATTCAGGAAACACCCCATATGTGCTTGTAGTCTGCTGTATGGGCGCACAGCAGGCAAATGGTAAAATATGAATTTTCCTTACAGGCCTGAATTAGCATACATGGATTTTAGGTGCCATGTCGCATTAAATAAATTCCTGAGGTCCCCAGAAATGAAAAATCCCAAGAAGTGACCCCATTTCGGAAAGAGCAACCCCGTATGAACATTTTAAGTGGTGGAAAGGGTACTTTTCAGCAAACAGGTGTCTCACAGAAGGCAGAAATACTACAGAAAGGATTTCAAAGCACACATTTGTAAAAATGAAAAATTACTAGCAGACCCCAATTTTTCATTTTCACAAGGGGTTAAAGGAGAAAATGCACCCCAGTATATGTTTCCCATTTTCTCCCCTTTTTGCAAACACCTCATATGTGCTTGTAGCCTGCTGTATTGGCGCACAGCAGGTTTTTAGATGTAAAGTCCAAAAACAGTTTTTTGCAGGCCTGAATAAACAGACATGGATTTTAGGTGCCATGTCACATTAAATAAATTTCGTGAGGTCCCCAGAAATGAAAAACCCAAAGAAGTGACCCCATTTCAGAAAGAGCACCCCCGTATGAACATTTAAAGTGGTGAAAAGGGTACTTTTCTCACAGAAGGCAGAAATACTAGAGAAAGGATTTCAAAGCACACATTTGTAAAAATGAAAAATTACTAGCAGACCCCAATTTTTTCACTTTCACAAGAGGTTAAAAGAGAAAATGCACGGTGGGGGGGGCATGGCCTTCTACGAACCAGGAAAGACGCGATCTAGAGCAGCTCCGTCTGCTTGAAATAAATCCAGTGCCATCCTGCCTGAAATCCCCATTTAGACCCCACAAGTCACCCGCTACAAATAAAGCCCTCCGTGAACACTTTAGGAGCCCGTAGTCCGGAGATATTATTGCGGCCTAATCTCTGCCAGAGTGCCTCGGGCTCTATTTCCGCCAGCGAGCACGCGACTTACCGGAGGGAAGAGAAGAAGTGATGAAAAGAAGCGGAGGAGTCTAATAAGTGGGCCTCGGCTCGGCTGTTTCTCCTGGGGTGCACGCGAACCCTCAGTGGAGAGGGCGCCATCTTGGGAGCCATCCCTCAACCCAAAGGTGCCAGCAGCAGCTGCCAAAGGAGAAATCTATCCGACAGTCGGACCCTGAATGGCTCCGTCTGAACTGAAGGGGAGCTGAACTGCTTCTGAAAGAGACCTCCGATTCTGCAGATCGTCTCTTCAGCTGAGGTACTGTTGTACTGCACCCTTTCTTAAGCAGTCTGTGTCGCCACAGTGTGTATTAACTGTCCCAGCCTGCATGTATACCCTAACTGGAGGACTGCGTCCTAATGTTTTAAAAATCCCTCCTTTTCTTAGAGGGGGTCTCTCAACTGAGTACTTTACACAATTGTTAGAGCCACAGGCTCAATGTCTCTGGATCTCTAAATAAGATCACAGCCTGATTGGGCACCTTACTAACCTTCTCGGAGGATACACATACGTGTACTATAGAATTAAACAGTGTCCTGTTCTTTAATCAAGGGACATTATCCACCTGTTTTGAAATTGATAAATATGGTCAGCCTGCAGCGAGGGATCCTGCTATGCCTCAAAAAAAAACTCAAGTTAGAGGTAATATGGAAAGATTTGTCCCCAAACGCCTGCATGTGCAGACCCTTCCATCCATGTAGCTGTGCCTTTAACTCTGGATGAAACAATGCAAGTTGAGCTACAAGCTGAAGCGTCAGCCGACCTTCCCCTATCAAGGGGCTTTTTTCAACAAACCCTCACTAATGCACTGTCACCCATAGCACAAAATCTGCAGGAAATTAAACAAGATTTACGCCATATTGGGCACCGTGTGGATGGTTTAGAAGAAATCACAGCAGAGCTATGCAACCATTCTAGAGAGGTTACCAACCACTTCCAAACCTGTCAAGACCATTTGAATCAACTTTATACTCATAGAAGACCAGAACAATCATAATTGACGCACAAACCTAAGAATTCGTGGTTTACCTTAGGCGTATGCTTCAGAATCACTACTCTCTACAGTAAAACAGATTGCTATTGTACTGCTCGGCGATCGTTATCCCCTTTCTATTGAAATAGAGAGAGCATATAGAGCACCTCTTACGGATCTGCTTCGGGGTAGAAAAATTTTATATCGCTGGATGTTTCCATTCGGACTTGCCACCACGGTTGAGGGGGAAAAATTAGCTATCCGGCGACATGAGGACCTCACGGAACTCCTATCAGCGTTAGGAGACCCTATGATCTCAATCGAAGATTGGTGCAATGTCCAGAATCTCCAAGTCTTTCCAGTACTGCCTGATCCGATCCCGTGGTCCACTGCCCAAACTGGTAAACACAGGAAAAGCAACAAGAGAATGGGCAGACAGATGTCCTCCAAGACTACGGATGATGAAATTACCTGAATATTATGCCAATATACAATTTGTCTTATGTCTTGGGACATTTCATTTGTTCCTATTAAGAAGGTTTTGCTCTCCTGTTTCTCAACTGCTCCCTCACTACTTCCTTCTCTATTTAGAAGAAACAGCCGGCACTCACTCAATGCACGTCGCACGGGATAGGAAACAATATCCACTTGAAACCCACAAGAAATCGCAGCAGGGTGATAATTGCAACAAAAGGTAGCCTCACACAAAGAGTAACATACTCATGAGGATAGAAATCTGTCCAACTCAGGAGAGCCACGTACCCCGACGCGCGTTTCGGCTACAATGCCTTTTTCTGGGGGATGAAGAAGGCATTGTAGCCGAAACGCGCGTCGGGGTACATGGCTCTCCTGAGTTGGACAGATTTCTATCCTCATGGGTATGTTACTCTTTGTGTGAGGCTACCTTTTGTTGCAATTATCACCCTTTTTTTTGGCACAATCAGCTACCTTATGTAAGCTGCGGGGGTTGATCTCTGGGATCCCTGTTTCCACTTTGTGGATGCGGGCGTCTGGGTGATTCATCCCTGCTACCTCTTTTTTATATATGACTCTATTGCAAGTATTGGCAACAGCCTTATTTGCCCTATGATACCTACGTGCATGCTTACACATACATATAGAGTCTGGCTCTCTACCCATGAGACGGATGACACTATGTGTATGGGTATGGGACCACTTAAGTGATTGATTGTCATTCATATGTGTGACCACCAAGGTGATTGATTGCTATGTGCATATGTGTCTTCACGTGGGATTTTGTTACAGTGCACAGGCAGTTTTTTATCCATGTGGAGACATATAGGTACATATTAGCACTGTCTTGATACTTGTGACATTTATAGACGCATTGGATAGGTCTTCCTTTTGCATATGTATGCTTGGAGATCTATCTCTATATTGTCTTTTTTGACCTTTATGACAAATAGATGTGATATCCTTATGTTTAAGGGTGTTCTATATGTGTCTTTAATTTAACTTTGTGGTTGCCTCCCCTATTTTTGTGTGACTACGTTATGTCCCCTCACGTGTAGTCCACCTTTTTTATCTGATGTATTGCATTAATTAATTATTTTAATGTATCACTTAATAAAGTATATTTATATTTTGCTACTTTACCTGTTTTAGTCTCAGTTTATCTTCTGTTCGTGTATGTTTATGTACACTGAGTGGGTACGTTATTTTAGGGTACTCTTTATCACATAGGATCACTATTAGTGAACGCAAATCTATGTGTATTCTGTGACTGTTGTATTCTAACTATGTTTACACCGATCAAAGTGAAACGGAATGGGTAGCATCAGATTTTTTGTTCTAATTGTAGATTTATGCTTCCCAATACGATCCCTAATTGTTTGTGTTGTCTCCCCAATATATAGTAAACCACACGGGCATTTTATCAAATAAATCACATTAGTAGATTCATAGGTGAAAAAACCTTCAATTGGGAAAAACCACCCACTATGCGGATGATAAAATGTAGAACCTCTGATTATATGGGAGCACTGTGAACAGTGCAGACATGGTAAAGTGCCCTTCCGTTGGGTTGCCAACACCATTTGTTTCAATGTCATTTTTGTACTCCCAATGTCAGAGTGCACAAGTTTATCCCAGTAGCTAGAGTTCCTTTTATTACATATCAAGGGTGGATTCTTGAATTCTTCAATCATAGGGTATGCCTTCCCCAGTATATGCCAGTGTCTACGTATGATATTATCCAGCCTCTGATTACACGGATGAAATTTGTGTACCAATGCCACTCTAGACAATTTTGTTGCCCCTATATTATCAGGATTATCAAGTTCCCTCCTAGTTTTACTCAGAATAAAAGGAGGGTAACCCCTCTCCTTAAATCTATTGGTCATCTCGTTAATCCTGGTAAATTTTAAATCTGGGTCAGAGACAGTGGCGTACATACCAGGGTCGCAGGGGTCGCAGTTGCGACCGGGCCCGGCACTCCAGGGGGCCCGGCCGCCTGTGGACCCCCCCAGGCCGCTGGCAGGGCCCCCGCTGTACTCACATGTAATGGAGCACTCTGATGGGGCCCGGCATGAAGTACAGTGGCAATTTCGGGCCCCATCAGAGCGCTCCATGCCTCACACACACCCGGCCAGGCAGTTCCGTTTCCATAGTGAAGCAGGGAAACCTCTCTGCTCCCTGCTTCACTGATCTTCAGAGCTCAGGAGCTCCCCCTGCTGGCCCCAGATCACGCTGCTGGCTGTGGGAGGAGACCTGAAAGCCCGGCAATCTGCCTCCTCTCATCAGGGAAGAAGGTAAGTATGTGTATTTTTTTTTTCTAACGCTGCAGACTGGGGGCAGGGGGGCGGGGGGGTGTTTGATGGGGACAACTAGATTGAGGGGGCACAAAAGTTGGCATCTCTACTGAGGGGCACCTAATCTGCCAAAACTAATTTGAGGGTGGCACCTAATCTGCCATAACTAATTTGAGGGGGCACCTAATGTGTCATAACTACTGTGAGGGGGGCACATATAAAGGCATAACTATGAGGGGGCACATGAAAGCATAATTACTGTGACGGGGCATGTAATCTGGCATAACCAATGTGAGGGGCACATATGTGGGCATATCTAATGTGAGGGGCACATAATCTGGCATAACCACTCTGAAGGGGCACATATCTGGGCATATTTACTTTGAGGGGGCACATAACCGGGCATAAATACTGTGAAGGGGCACATAATCTGGAATTACTACTGTGAGGGGACACATAATCTGGCATAACCACTCTGAGGGGGCACATATCTGGGCATATCTACTTTGAGGGGGCAGATAACTGGACATAAATACTGTGAAGGGGCACATAATCTGGCATTACTACTGTGAGGGGCACATAATCTGGCGTTACTAGGTGAGGGGCACATAGTCTGGCATTACTATTGTGAGGGGGCACATAATCTGGCATTACTACTGTGAGGGGACACATAATCTGGCATTACTACTGTGAGGGGACACATAATCTGGCATAACCACTTTGAGGGGGCACATATCTGGGCATAACTACTGTAAGGGGACACATATTTGGCATAGCTACTATGAGGGGGCACATATCTGGGCATAATTACTGTGACAGGAACAAAGGTGGGCATAACTACTGTGAGGGGCCACAAGGTGGGCATTAGTACTGTGTGGTTGCACTTAGGGGAAATGTCCTAGATTACCCTGCTATACATTGGCATGGCTCAGTCTCACAGGCCAGCACAGCGCCCCCTACTGGTGATTTCACAGGGGCAGTCACCATCCCTTCCTTATGTGATTATTCTTTTTTTCTCACCACAGGGACCTTGTTCTGGATCCAGCGGACATCACGCCGATACCAGCGACACCCTGGATGAGGTAGGACCAGATTTTATTAGGACTGGGTGAGTGTAGCCATGCATTGGGCTTAGGGCTCTTTAACAGGAGCAGATCCCATGCGGGTAATCCACTGCGTGAAAGACAGCCAAGCCCCGTTCCGGACAGCAGAGACACGGAGCAGTAACATGATTGGTAATGCTCTGTGCCTCTCTGTGATCTTTTTACTACAAAATCACAGAGACATAAAGTTGTCACCGTGATTTTGTAGTAAAAAGATCACAGTCAATCATGTTACTGCTCCGTGTCTCTGCTGTCCAGAATGGGGCTTGGCACTCATTCACACAGCGGATTACCCGCACGGAAAGAGGCCTTAGTAGGAAAATCTGCCGGTTCTTTGTAAAAATGTTTGCACTGTGGCCCATTACACTATAGTTACAACACTAGTAGGGGAGGTAGTGGGGGGGGGCTTGGAGGCAGGTTGGGGGGGGAGGGGGCAATGGGGAGTGGGCCCCATAGATCAGTTTCGCACAGGGGCCCCATGGATTGTGTGTACGCCACTGGTCAGAGACAATTCTTTGTACCGTCTGATATTGGGATTTTGGAATGGCCCTCTTCAATGCCGGTGGATGAGCACTTGAGAAGTGAAGAATACTGTTCCTATCTGTATCCTTTCTGAAAAGATCAGTTGACAGAATACCACATTGGTCCTTAATCACCAGAGTATCAAGGAAGCTCACCTTATGCATGTCACAAACCAATGTAAATTGTAACCCTTTATGTATATAATTCCTGTTTCTGGCCGTTTCTCTATTTTTAAAATATAACTTTTATTTCTCTTTTAATAAACAATATAGCCACAAAAATATATAAATTTAAAACAGCATATGGAGGGCGAAATGCTGTTAGGGGACTATAGGTTTAGCAATCACTGCTTGTCTATAGGTGGGCTGAGATTTTTATTTATCTCTTGCAGTAAAGTGCAAAGTGCGTGTCTGTAATGTCAGCCGACATCAGACACCTTGCAGTTGACGCTCTTAGGATTGTTACCCTACCTACAGTGCTATATTTGTCCGTGTCCGATATTTTATCAGGCACTCATAGCGGCTTCTACCGCCCGCACTTGTACCTATTATCTGCCCTTATAATATGCGTATATATGCGGCGTCTGCAGATCGCCGTTCAATTAATCATTCATTTGCCCTGCCATATTCATTAAAATCTACTGGTGCAGCTCCCCCGACATGTTTCACCGCGAGATGCGGCTTCTTCAGGGGGGGTAAGGAGCTACTGACAACACGAGTGTTTCGTTTGTAAGATCCTATATATCCATGGGGCGGGTTTCTGCTCCATGATGTCCAGTAAGGTTATATCTCGTGTTGATGAGCATGCAGACGGGCCAATCCAGGTGCGGTTTCGTCAGTCACAATGGTCTGGTTATCGGGCCAATCACATTGTTTCTTATGCGCTTGCGTTCGGTACTTAGTATCTTTTTGTTGTAACTATTGTGTGCGCTTGCGTCGGGACTTCAGGTTTCTACTCAGTTTCAGTGGCGTCAGTGCGCATGCATAACCACTTAGAAATTTTTCTGTCGATGTTTCAATGCGCATGTGAAAAGACTTAAACTTTTTTTCTTATTTTCCCCTCTACTTTAGGGATCTGTTTGCACTTATGTGAGTAACATGAGGTTTTCTCCCAATCCACAAGGTATAAATCGCTTATGTCAGGACTTAGATTTTTAGCCATTCTGTCTTAATAATATCATTCCTTTAATTTTGCTACTAAGTTCCTATTCTGGTTGGGATGTTCATTATGTCGATTACACTACTGTGAGTCATCCTGACAATTAAACTACTGAGAGAGTGTTTCTATTTATATTTATACTAAAGGAATATTCTTGGTATTATCAAGAGGGTTGCAACCCCTTATATCATTGCAATCCAGGTTATATAGATACAAATGATTGAAGTATCGTGCCCATGTCTCAAAAATATATTCTGTACTTCCAACCATTTTTTTACTCATCACCTCAACTATAATTAAGACACATATACATACAGTCTCTGACTGGACTTGCCAACTTAGTTTGGTTATTTTAAACTGCAACCGCATATTTATTAAAATCTGGATAGGTATGCTCTATTGTATTTTTGCTTCTGAGTATTTGTTTATTTATTATTATTTTCATTATTATCTTATATAGAATTATTCTTGGTAACAAGCGTGATAATTTATCAGATGCTAGTTATTTATTTTCTTATAATCATTCAGTTTTTATTCATATGAACGCTGTGAAGGTGAATCCTTCATTCAATCCATTTGGACTCATGGTATTCAGCCTCTGAATCCATCTTGCTTCACTCTGTAGGAGTTTCCTATCCAGGTTGCCTCCTCTGGGACCCATACTTAGTTTTTCTATGCCCCAGAAACGTAGGACTTTTATATTGTTGCCATGTATATATTTTATATGTCTGGCAATTGGTGTATCTTTCCCTGTTTCTATAGAGCTCATATGACCAGAGATACGGCGCCTCAATTCCTGGATAGTTTTGCCCACGTACAATTTGGGACATGGGCACGATGCTATGTATATAACTCCTTTAGTCTTACAGGTGATCAGTTGTCTAATTGTATATTCCTTTCCATCTGATGGATTTATTATTTTTTTAATGCGTCAGATGTATCTACAAAAGGAGCAATCCCCACACGGTGTTGATCCACAATATTTCTCTCTAATTAGGTTTTTTCCAATTCCTTTTTCTTTTAGATGGCTATGCACAAGATGATCTTTTAGATTGGAGCTCCTTCTATATGTCACACTTGGATTGACGGTGAGTACTTCTCTAAGGTCTCTCTCTGTCTGTATGATGTACCAGTATTTTTGTAATATACTGTATATTTCCCTATTACAGTTGTGTTAAAAATTATTCAACCCCCACTGAAATTGAGTGTTTTGGCCAGTTTGACATTGATTTTGATCATTTCAGTCATCTTGCTTACAATTAAATCAAAGAGGCACTTGTAAGTCAGACAAATATAACATAACATTTATAATGAAATAACCACAAATGTCTTTTCTGTGCTCACATCATTATCAGTTTTATTCAACCCCCAAGTGACATTCAATCTTAGTACTTAGTACAACATCCCTTTCCAGTTATAACAGCTTTTAAACGTGAAGCATAGCTTGACACAAGTGTCTTGCAGCGATCTACGGGTATCTTCGCCCATTCTTCATGGGCAAAAGCCTCCAGTTCAGTCACATTCTTAGGCTTGCGCGCTGCAACTGCTTTCTTTAAGTCCCACCAGAGGTTCTCAATCGGATTTAAGTCTGGTGACTGCGATGGCCACTTCAAAATGTTCCAGCCTTTAATCTGCAACCATGCTCTAGTGGACTTGGAGGTATGCTTGGGATCATTGTCCTGTTGAAAGGTCGAACGTCTCCCAAGCCTCAGGTTTGTGACGGACTGCATCACATTTTCATCCAATATCTCCTGGTACGGAAGAGAATTCATGGTACCTTGCACACGCTGAAGCTTCCCTGTACCTGTAGAAGCAAAATAGCCCCAAAGCATGATTGACCCCCCGCCATGCTTCACAGTAGGCAAGGTGTTCTTTTCTTCATAGGCCTTGTTCTTCCTCCTCCAAACATAGCGTTGATCCATGGGCCCAAACAGTTCTAATTTTGTTTCATCAGTCCACAGAACACTTTTGTGGTTTGTCCACATGACTTTTGGCATACTGCAGTCGACTCTTCTTATTCTTAGGAGACAGCAAGGGGGTGCGCCTGGGAGTTCTGGCATGGAGGCCTTCATTACGCAGTGTGCGCCTTATTGTCTGAGCTGAAACTTCAGTACCCACATCTGACAAATCTTTTTTCAGTTCCTCAGCAGTCACACGGGGACTTTTCTCCACTTTGCGCTTCAGGTAGCGCACAGCAGTCGAAGTCAGCATCTTCTTTCTGCCACGACCAGGTAGCGTTTCAACAGTGCCCTTTGCCTTGAATTTGCGAATGATGCTTCCTATGGTGTCTCTTGGTATGTTTAACATCTTTGCAATCTTCTTATAGCCATTGCCCTTCCTGTGAAGAGAAATCACCTCTTCTCTTGTCTTCCTGGACCATTCTCTTGACTTCACCATGTTTGTAAACACACCAGTAAATGTCTAGAAGGAGCTGAGTATCACAGTCTTTTTAAATCTGCCTAATTGATGCTTATTATGCTTGATTGCTGCTCCTTGACATCCACAGATGTTTTCAATACCTGATCGAAAACACTTGAATGAACCTCTGTTCTTAAGAGTGGTAGTCTTTAAGGGGTTGAATAATTGTGTCAATGAAGAAATCACAAAAAAAACATTTAATACTGTATTACAAAAACAATTGATGTCATTTTAGGCTACTTTCACACTAGCGTTCGGGTGTCCGCTCGTGCGCACCGTTTGAAGGGGCTCACGAGCGGCCCCGAACGCATCCGTCTGGCCCCAATGCATTCTCAGTGGAGGCGGATCCACTGAGAATGCATCCGCCTGCCAGCGTTCAGCCTCCGCTCCGCTCAGTGAGCGGACGCCTGAACGCTGCTTGCAGCGTTCGGGTGTCCGCCTGGCCGTGCGGAGGCGAGCGGATCCGTCCAGACTTACAATGTAAGTCAATGGGGACGGATCCGCTTGAAGATGACACAATATGGCTCAATCTTCAAGCGGATCCGTTCCCCATTGACTTTCAATGTAAAGTCTGAACGGATCCGCTCAGACAACTTTCACACTTAGAAAATTTTCTAAGTTTTAATGCAGACGCATCCGTTCTGAAACATCAGACGGATCCGCTCCGAACGCTAGTGTGAAAGTAGCCTTAGTTGCATTTGGTTCTTTAAAAAGTCCTTGTAAGATTTCATTCTGAACACAATTACAAATGTACACTAAATTCCCTAAAACCCTTTACAGCATTGGGGGTTGAATAATTTTGAACACAACTGTATATCCTAGAAGTAGGATTGGATTGGCTCACCCTCCAAATAATATGGAATGGGTGCTCCCCCTAAAAGAAAGATATCCCCAATCTTCTAGGTAGGTAAAATTGACTAAGTAGAGCAGAGGGGCACACCTACATGTGAAAATCAAATGAAACTGCAGCCAATGCGTTTAGACTATTTATTTGTCACAATAAAATAATATATGGTAACTTAATATCATAAAATACTTTCAATAAAATACATTTAATACATAAATAACCATCTGTGTGGACTCGAATAACCAGTAGGGGTGTCACTGGTACTCAATAGGGATCGTGGGTTTAATAATGAATATATCCAATTGCGCAATGGTAAATGCGCTATATCTCTGTTAGTATTGAATAGTGACTAGCAGCTGTGGCTAGTATGTTGCAATGGTATTCAAAGTCTCGTATCTTGCTTGCTGATTGTTACAGCATATCAAATAATGCGTTTATAGTGGCTTGCTGTGTGTGAACACACTACTCACTGTTTGAAGCGGTAAAGTGACCGGTCACTCGTGCTCAGCGTGGCGTCCCACGTGTTGCAGCACAAGAGGTCTCAGTTCCGGTCCGCTCTCGATGTATGTGAGCAGGGTACCGTGGCAGGGAAAGAAACTGTCCGTTTAGACGCCGGGGTCTGTATGTTCTGACCCACTTGAATTGTCGGCGTTACCTTGGTGTCTGTTGGTATAGACACAGCTGGACTTAAATTTCTTCCTGTCCGATATGTAGAAAGCGCTCCAAAGAACTCCAAATGTTGCGCAGGTAATACGCTGCGGTTTCTTACTTGCTTTAGTCGAGACTTGGTGCACAAGTCTCGAGTAAAGCAAGTAAGAAACCGCAGCGTATTACCTGCGCAACATTTGGAGTTCTTTGGAGCGCTTTCTACATATCGGACAGGAAGAAATTTAAGTCCAGCTGTGTCTATACCAACAGACACCAAGGTAACACTGACAATTCAAGTGGGTCAGAACATACAGACCCCGGCGTCTAAACGGACAGTTTCTTTCCCTGCCACGGTACCCTGCTCACATACATCGAGAGCGGACCGGAACTGAGACCTCTTGTGCTGCAACACGTGGGACGCCACGCTGAGCACGAGTGACCGGTCACTTTACCGCCTCAAACAGTGAGTAGTGTGTTCACACACAGCAAGCCACTATAAACGCATTATTTGATATGCTGTAACAATCAGCAAGCAAGATACGAGACTTTGAATACCATTGCAACATACTAGCCTCAGCTGCTAGTCACTATTCAATACTAACAGAGATATAGCGCATTTACCATTGCGCAATTGGATATGTTCATTATTAAACCCACGATCCCTATTGAGTACCAGTGACACCCCTACTGGTTATTCGAGTCCACACAGATGGTTATTTATGTATTAAATGTATTTTATTGAAAGTATTTTATGATATTAAGTTACCATATATTATTTTATTGTGACAAATAAATAGTCTAAACGCATTGGCTGCAGTTCCATTTGATTTTCACATGTAGGTGTGCCCCTCTGCTCTACTTAGACAACTGTATATCAGTCGAAAGTTCCAATGCACCGAATAGTCTCATTTTTCTTGGGAGGGATAGTTGTAAGTAGTTCATCCCTACTTATACCTTTCGCTCTGTTATAGGCTCTTTTTAAGGGGGCTGCAGGGTAGCCTCTTTTTTTAAAACTGGTATAGAGGTGTCTGCTCTCTTTTTCAAAAGTTGTTTCATCAGAGCAATTTCTACGAGCCCTCAAATATTGGCCCGTAGGTATTCCTCTCTTGAGTGGCAGAGGATGCCAACTCTCCCAATGTAAATAACTACGTATCTCCTTAAAAAAGATCCTACTATCTCTACCTTTTATGCACTTCCAAAAGTGCACAAAGGGAAAACTCCAATCCCAGGGAGACCGATAGTTTCCGGGAATGATAACCTGACACAGGGGGTAAGTCAGTATGTTGATCAAATACTGAGGCCTTTCGTAACCACCTTACCGTCCTATATTAAAGACGATATGATGATGACACCAAACACCATATTAGCTAGCCTGGATGTCGAATCCCTGTATAGTAATATACAACACTCACTAGGAATAAACGCGGTTCACCAATTCCTTAGCACAAAAAGTAGTAATTTTCACCAGCACAATCACTTTGTAATATCTATGTTAAAATTTGTTTTAGAGCACAATTATTTTATATTCCAAGGACAATATTACAAACAGATTAACGGTACCGCTATGGGGACATCTTGCGCCCCCACTTATGCTAATTTATTTTTGGGGTGGTGGGAAAATGACACTGTATTTACGGAGGGGATGTCGTGATATACCTGCCACATTCTCTTTTGGGGCAGGTATATCGACGACATCCTTATCCTTTGGGATGGTGCACAAACACTTTTCAGGGAATTCGCCCAGGTGCTGAATGATAATAACATAGGAATGAGATTTACGTACGAACTACAGGGTAGAGAAATTGTGTTCTTAGATCTGAAAATTAAGATTATGGACAATGGACATCTTGGTACTGAGGTATACAGAAAACCAACCTCCACAAATAGTTATTTACATTGGGAGAGTTGGCATGCTCTGCCACTCAAGAGAGGAATACCTACGGGCCAATATTTGAGGGCTCGTAGAAATTGCTCTGATAAAACAACTTTTGAAAAAGAGAGCAGGCACCTCTATACCAGTTTTAAAAAAAGAGGCTACCCTGCAGCCCCCTTAAAAAGAGCCTATAACAGAGCGAAAGGTATAAGTAGGGATAAACTACTTACAACTATCCCTCCCAAGAAAAATGAGACTATTTGGTGCATTGGAACTTTCGACGGATATAATAGGGAAATATACAGTATATTACAAAAATACTGGTACATCATACAGACAGAGAGACACCTTAGAGAAGTACTCACCGTCAATCCAAGTGTGACATATAGAAGGATCTCCAATCTAAAAGATCATCTTGTGCATAGCCATCTAAAAGAAAAAGGAATTGGAAAAAACCTAATTAGAGAGAAATATTGTGGATCAACACCGTGTGGGGATTGCTCCTTTTGTAGATACATCCCACGCATTATAAAATTCATAAATCCATCAGATGGAAAGGAATATACAATTAGACAACTGATCACCTGTAAGACTAAAGGAGTTATATACACTCACCTAAAGAATTATTAGGAACACCTGTTCTATTTCTCATTAATGCGATTATCTAGTCAACCAATCACATGGCAGTTGCTTCAATGCATTTAGGGGGGTGGTCCTGGTCAAGACAATCTCCTGAACTCCAAACTGAATGTCAGAATGGGAAAGAAAGGTGATTTAAGCAATTTTGAGCGTGGCATGGTTGTTGGTGCCAGACGGGCCGGTCTGAGTATTTCACAATCTGCTCAGTTACTGGGATTTTCACACACAACCATTTCTAGGGTTTACAAAGAATGGTGTGAAAAGGGAAAAACATCCAGTATGCGGCAGTCCTGTGGGCAAAAATGCCTTGTGCATGCTAGAGGTCAGAGGAGAATGGGCCGACTGATTCAAGCTGATAGAAGAGCAACGTTGACTGAAATAACCACTCGTTACAACCGAGGTATGCAGCAAAGCATTTGTGAAGCCACAACACGCACAACCTTGAGGCGGATGGGCTACAACAGCAGAAGACCCCACTGGGTACCACTCTTCTCCACTACAAATAGGAAAAAGAGGCTACAATTTGCACGAGCTCACCAAAATTGGACTGTTGAAGACTGGAAAATGGTTTCTTGAACATGACAATGAGTTCACTGTACTAAAATAGCCCCCACAGTCACCAGATCTCAACCCAATAGAGCATCTTTGGGATGTGGTGGAACGGAAGCTTCGTGCCCTGGATGTGCATCCCTCAAATCTCCATCAACTGCAAGATGCTATCCTATCAATATGGGCCAACATTTCTAAAGAATGCTATCAACACCTTGTTGAATCAATGCCACGTAGAATTAAGGCAGTTCTGAAGGCAAAAGGGGGTCCAACACCGTATTAGTATGGTGTTCCTAATAATTATTTAGGTGAGTGTACATAGCATCGTGCCCATGTCCCAAATTGTACGTGGGCAAAACTATCCAGGAATTGAGGCGCCGTATCTCTGGTCATATGAGCTCTATAGAAACAGGGAAAGATACACCAATTGCCAGACATATAAAATATATACATGGCAACAATATAAAAGTCCTACGTTTCTGGGGCATAGAAAAACTAAGTATGGGTCCCAGAGGAGGCAACCTGGATAGGAAACTCCTACAGAGTGAAGCAAGATGGATTCAGAGGCTGAATACCATGAGTCCAAATGGATTGAATGAAGGATTCACCTTCACAGCGTTCATATAAATAAAAACTGAATGATTATAAGAAAAGAAATAACTAGCATCTGATAAATTATCACGCTTGTTACCAAGAATAATTCTATATAAGATAATAATGAAAATAATAATAAATAAACAAATACTCAGAAGCAAAAATACAATAGAGCATACCTATCCAGATTTTAATAAATATGCGGTTGTAGTTTAAAATAACCAAACTAAGTTGGCAAGTCCAGTCAGAGACTGTATGTATATGTGTCTTAATTATAGTTGAGGTAATGAGTAAAAAAATGGTTGGAAGTACAGAATATATTTTTGAGACATGGGCACGATACTTCAATAATTTGTATCTATATAACCTGGATTGCAATGATATAAGGGGTTGCAACCCTCTTGATAATACCAAGAATATTCCTTTAGTATAAATATAAATAGAAACACTCTCTCAGTAGTTTAATTGTCAGGATGACTCACAGTAGTGTAATCGACATAATGAACATCCCAACCAGAATAGGAACTTAGTAGCAAATTCAAGGAATGATATTATTAAGACAGAATGGCTAAAAATCTAAGTCCTGACATAAGCGATTTATACCTTGCGGATCAGGAGAAAACCTCATGTTACTCACCTAAGTGCAAACAGATCCCTAAAGTAGAGGGGAAAATAAGAAAAAAAGTTTAAGTCTTTTCACATGCGCATTGAAACATCGACAGAAAAATTTCTAAGTGGTTATGCATGCGCACTGACGCCACTGAAACTGAGTAGAAACCTGAAGTCCCGACGCAAGCGCACACAATAGTTACAACAAAAAGATACTAAGTACCGAACGCAAGCGCATAAGAAACAATGTGATTGGCCCGATAACCAGACCATTGTGACTGACGAAACCGCACCTGGATTGGCCCGTCTGCAAGCTCATCAACACGAGATATAACCTTACTGGACATCATGGAGCAGAAACCCGCCCCATGGATATATAGGATCTTACAAACGAAACACTCGTGTTGTCAGTAGCTCCTTACCCCCGCTGAAGAAGCCGCATCTCACGGTGAAACATGTCGGGGGAGCTGCACCAGTAGATTTTAATGAATATGGCAGGGCAAATGAATGATTAATTGAACGACGATCTGCAGACGCCGCATATATACGCATATTATAAGGGCAGATAATAGGTACAAGTGCGGGCGGTAGAAGCCGCTATGAGTGCCTGATAAAATATCGGACACGGACAAATATAGCACTGTAGGTAGGGTAACAATCCTAAGAGCGTCAACTGCAAGGTGTCTGATGTCGGCTGACATTACAGACACGCACTTTGCACTTTACTGCAAGAGATAAATAAAAATCTCAGCCCACCTATAGACAAGCAGTGATTGCTAAACCTATAGTCCCCTAACAGCATTTCGCCCTCCATATGCTGTTTTAAATTTATATATTTTTGTGGCTATATTGTTAATTAAAAGAGAAATAAAAGTTATATTTTAAAAATAGAGAAACGGCCAGAAACAGGAATTATAGTCCCATGACTATTGAAACCGTACTTCTTGACCTCCTGGGTCCAGTGGATCACTTGTAAATACCTTCATGTATATGGTTCAAATGGTAAAGGAAGGCCAAAAGGGTCTCATATTGCCCCGCCCATATGCAAAAAATGTCATCAATAAATCTTTTCCATAAGAGGACATTATTCTGATACCACATGGTATTATATACATGTAAATCCTCAAAATTTGACATATACGCGTTTGCATAGGGCGGGGCCACATTTGACCCCATCGCGGTCCTACGCCGTTGTAGGTAGAAGTTATCTTCAAACATGAAATAATTTTCATACAACACAAGTTTCAAAAGATGTAGAAAAAATCCTGTTCATTCTTAGTGTATTTACTTCTATCTAACAAGGATCTAACTGCTTGAATACCTCCTATATGATCAATAGAGGTATACAAACTAACCACATCAATGGTTACCAAGAAACTTTCAGGAGGAATGGATTTTAAACTAGCAATTGTATTGAGAAAATGTTGTGTATCAGACAAGAAGGATTTAGTATCCTTAATTAAAGGCGTCAATGCCTTCTCCGAAACAATTGCCAGAGGTGATAATATTGACCCAACAGAGGCCACAATGGGTCACCCTGGAGGGTCAATTAAGGTCTTGTGCACCTTGGGGAGAATATAGAAAACCGGAGTAATCGGTGTATGATAAATCAAAAACGTATACAATTTTCCATCTATGACCCCCAAGGATAAAAACTGGCTGGCTGTTTGCACGATTTTCTCTTTAATACGAAAAACTGGATCAGTTTCATACGTGTTTCCATCAGAGAGCTGACGCATTACTACTGCCACATATTTAACTCTGTCCATCAGGACAATCGCTCCCCCTTTATTAGCAGGCTTTACTATAAGACCCTTATCTTCCATTAATGATATATTATATGGCCTGTTATGTTCAATTAAGATATTTGGTATCTTAATTGATTTGTTCGCTTCTGATATATTGTTGTTTGACATTGCTTAATTTTTTTTACACCTTTGGCCCCTCCCACCAGGGTGGGTGGGTGACATCATTATGGGCGGTATTATCGCTCTATATATACCTGTTCATTTAAGTATACCTTCACCTGTTAATAAAGGCATGCTTGCCGAAATGCGTCCTGGATGTAGGACAATTTTGATTTGATGGAATAAAACATCTTGATTATACAAGACACGACTGCTGGGATTTCTTGTGTACTTCCTTCTCTAGACTGACTAACACCTTTGCTCTTCTGTCTCTGGAGGGGAGTGGGGAGAGTAATGTCCTCATATGTGTGTAAGATACTCTCGCTCTCTCTTTTCTTATATGTATTCTCAGATATCTTCCTGCCTTTTTTTAAATGTAAAGGTGACCCTTTCAGGGTTCTGTCTTCTAATTGTCATACTTGTGCGCCCCTGAGAACCATGGGTGCTAATCAATGGTTCTTATACCATCATGGGTGTGTTTGCCTAGTTTCACTTTATGGTTTACTTTTTATTTTTAACAGTTTTATTTTCCAGCTTCACTGTAATCCTGATGCAGTCATGCTGGCTGTGATTCACCGCTCTCCCCTGGGTAACTTTATGCTCCTGCTCATCCCCAAAAACTCACAATGGTATTACACCTAATGTCTATAAATGTGAGGGGATTGAATTCCCCCTATAAGCGTTCTGCATTATGGAATGATGCAAATAAGAGTAAATGTGACATCTTACTGGCTCAAGAAACTCACTTGTTAGCCAAGGATAATAGCAGATGTACTAATAAGCAATATCCACATCTATATTTCGCTTCCTCAGAGGCTAAGAAAGCTGGTGTTCTCATAGGTATTAGACTCTCAGTCCAGTTTAAATTGCATCAAAGCATCATTGATCAAGCGGGACGGTACATTATTCTACTCTGCTCCATAAATCACTTTGAGTATACCATAGCCAATGTATATGTACCTAACTCTCATCAACTCTCTTTTCTTACACGTTTTTTCAAGAGACTACTGGACTCTGCCAGGGGTTCCATTATACTAGGCGGAGACTTTAATCTCCCCATTGATTCCTCTCTGGACTGTTCCAAGAAAACAATGAGTTACCGACCTGAACTGAGAAAGCTACTCAAAACCACTCCCCTGCATGATATATGGAGATATCAGCATGCAACAGAAAGGGATTATACCTTTGTGTCTCAGGTTCATGTCTCTCTGACTAGGATAGATTACTTTCTCATCTCCAAAGATGTATTACATAAAACCACACACACCGCAATAGGCAATATAACGTGGTCTGATCACGCCCCAATTTCCCTACATCTCTTGGATAACTACCCTAACCCACCGCTTTGGCGTCTTAACTCTTATTTATTGAGAAACGAAGAACGGTACAGTTTATTCTCTAAGTCATTAGATGAATATTTTGAACTTAACGACACTTCAGATATTAGCATTAGAGATGTCCCGAATTATTAGCTGGCGAACAGTTCCCGGCGAACATAGCTTGTTCGCGTTCGCCGCGGCTGGCGAACATATGCGGTGTTTGGTCCACCCCCTATTCGTCATCATTGAGTAAACTTTGACCCTGTACCTCACAGTCAGCAGACACATTCCAGCCAATCAGCATCATACCCTCCCTCCCAGACCCTCCCACCTCCTGGACAGCATCCATTTTAGATTCATTCGGAAGCTGCATTCTTAGTGAGAGGAGGGACGGTGTAGCTGCTGCTGATTTAATAGGGAAATCGATAGCTAGGCCAGTGTATTCATAGAAACATAGAAACATAGAATGTGTCGGCAGATAAGAACCATTTGGCCCATCTAGTCTGCCCAATATACTGAGTACTATGGATAGCCCCCGGCCCTATCTTATATGAAGGATGGCCTTATGCCTATCCCATGCATGCTTAAACCCCTTCACTGTATTTGCAGCTACCACTTCTGCAGGAAGGCTATTCCATGCATCCACTACTCTCTCAGTAAAGTAATACTTCCTTATATTACTTTTAAACCTTTGCCCCTCTAATTTAAAACTGTGTCCTCTTGTGGTAGTTTTTCTTCTTTTAAATATGCTCTCTTCCTTTACCGAGTTGATTCCCTTTATGTATTTAAAAGTTTCTATCATATCCCCTCTGTCTCTTCTTTCTTCCAAGCTATACATATTAAGGTCCTTTAACCTTTCCTGGTAAGTTTTATCCTGCAATCCATGTACTAGTTTAGTAGCTCTTCTCTGAACTCTCTCTAGAGTATCTATATCCTTCTGGAGATATGGCCTCCAGTACTGCGCACAATACTCCAAGTGAGGTCTCACCAGTGTTCTGTACAGCGGCATAAGCACTTCACTCTTTCTACTGCTTATACCTCTCCCTATACATCCAAGCATTCTGCTGGCATTTCGTGCTGCTCTATTACATTGTCTTCCCACCTTTAAGTCTTCTGAAATAATTACTCCTAAATCCCTTTCCTCAGATACTGAGGTCAGGACTGTGTCAAATATTATATATTCTGCCCTTGGGTTTTTACGCCCCAGGTGCATTATCTTGCACTTATCCACATTAAATTTCAGTTTCCAGAGTTCTGACCATTCTTCTAGTTTTCCTAAATCCTTTTCCATTTGGCGTTTCCCTCCAGGAACATCAACCCTGTTACATATCTTTGTGTCATCAGCAAAAAGACAAACCTTACCAGCGAGGCCTTTTGCAATATCACTTATGAAGATATTAAACAAAATCGGTCCCAGTACAGATCCCTGTGGAACCCCACTGGTAACATTACCTTGTTTTGAATGTTCTCCATTGACTACAACCCTCTGTTGTCTGTCACTCAGCCACTGCCTAATCCACTCAACAATATGGGAGTCCATGCTCAATGACTGCAGTTTATTGATAAGTCTTCTATGTGGGACAGTGTCAAAAGCCTTACTAAAATCTAGATATGCGATGTCTACTGCACCTCCACCGTCTATTATTTTATTCACCCAGTCAAAAAAATCTATAAGATTTGTTTGACATGATCTCCCTGAAGTAAACCCATGTTGTTTTTCATCTTGCAATCCATGGGATTTTAGATGTTCCACAATCCTATCCTTTAATAGGGTTTCCATTAATTTGCCTACTATTGATGTCAGACTCACTGGTCTATAGTTGCTCGATTCCTCCCTACTACCTTTCTTGTGAATGGGCACGACATTTGCCAATTTCCAATCTTCCGGGACGACTCCTGTTACTAATGATTGGTTAAATAAATCTGTTAACGGTTTTGCCAGCTCACCACTAAGCTCTTTTAATAATTTTGGGTGTATCTCATCAGGCCCCTGTGACTTATCTGTCTTCACCTTAGACAGCAAACTTAGAACATCTTCCTCTGTAAAGATACATGCATCAAACGATTTAATAGTCATTCTTTCTAGTGGAGGTCCTTCTCCTTTTTCTTTTGTAAAAACTGAACAGAAGTATTCATTAAGGCAGTCGGCTAGCCCTTTATTCTCTTCTACATACCTTCCGTCCTTTGTTTTTAATTTAGTTATTCCTTGTTTTAATTTCCTTTTTTCATTTATATATCTGAAGAATGTCTTATCCCCTTTTTTCATAGACTGAGCTAGTTTTTCTTCTGCCTGCGCTTTAGAAGTTCTTATAACTTGCTTGGCCTCTCTCTGCCTAATCTTGTAGATTTCCTTATCTTCATTGCTCTGGGTTTTTTTATAATTACAAAATGCTAGCTTTTTATTTTTAATGATTTGGGCCACTTCTGCTGAGTACCACATTGGTCTCCTCCTTTTTTTGCTTTTACTGACGAGTCTAATGCAATTTTCTGTTGCCTTCAATAATGCACCTTTTAAGTAGTCCCATTTCTCCTGGACTCCATGTAATCCGTTCCAGTCTGATAAGGACTCATTTATGACTAATTTCATTTTTGAAAAGTCTGTTTTTCTAAAATCTAAAACTTTTGTTTTTGTGTGGTAGGACTCTTTCACAGTTCTTATATTAAACCACACTGACTGGTGATCACTAGATCCCAAGGTTTCGCCTACAATGACATCATATACCGAATCCCCGTTTGTGAATACCAAATCCAAAATGGCCTCCCTCCGGGTTGGCTCCTCAACCACTTGTTGTAGAGATAACCCCAGTAGGGAATTTAGAATATCTGTACTCCTGGTAGAACTTGCTATTTTGGTTTTCCAGTTTATATCTGGAAGATTGAAATCTCCCATAATGATAACTTCTCCTTTCATTGTCATTTTAGCTATTTCTTCAACTAGTAGATCATCTAGTTCTTTAACTTGACCAGGTGGTCTATATATCACACCTACACGAGTTACTGCATGGTTAGCAAACTGCAACGTAACCCAAACTGACTCTATGTTGGCCTCACCAACTTGTATTAGGTTAGATTTAATGCTATCTTTCACATACAGGGCCACTCCTCCTCCTTTCTTGCGTTCTCTGTCTCTTCTGTATAAAGAGTACCCTGGTATGGTTATGTCCCAGTCATTTCTTTCATTAAACCATGTCTCCGTAACAGCCACTAAATCTACATTCTCAGATGCCATTATTGACCCAAGTTCATTGATTTTTTTTTACCTAAACTGTGTCCACTACAGTCCTGAAAGACTCATCTGATCTCTGCTGTAAGGACAGCACCCCAAAAAGCCCTTTTTAGGGCTAGAACATCAGTCTGCTTTTTTTTTTTTTCTTCTGTGTAATCTAATTGCAGTTTCCTGCGAGCGTCAGGCTCACAGCGTATATTGTGCCCACTTGCCCAGTGCCACCACTCATATCTGGTGTCACAGTAGCTTGCATTTAAAAAAAATAACTACTTTTTTGACTGTAATATAATAGCAGTCAGTTGCCTGCACGCGTGTGTGTGTTTCATGCCCTGCAAGTGCATAGTGTCACCAGCGCAACTCAAATCTGGAGTCACAGTAGATTACATAAAAAAATAAAAATAAATTTTGACTGTGAATAAATAGCAGTCAGTTGCCTGCACGTGTGTGTGTGTGTTTAAGGCCCTGCAAGTGCATAGTGTCACCAGCGCAATTAATATCTGGTGTCACAGTAGATTACATTTAAAAAAACAAAACAATTTTGACTGTGAATAAATAGCAGTCAGTTGCCTGCACGTGTGTGTGTGTTTCGTCCCCTGCAAGTGCATAGTGTCACCAGCGCAACTCAAATCTGGTGTCACAGTAGATTACATTTTAAAAAAAACAATTTGGATTGTGAATAAATAGCAGTCAGTTGCCTGCACGTGTGTGTTTAAGGCCCTGCAAGTGCATAGTGTCACCAGCGCAACTCATATCTGGTGTCACAGTAGCTTGGACGCATAGTACAACTAAACAAATAAAATAAAAATGACAGGCAGAGGAAAGCCACCCCGCAGGGGCCGTCGTGGTCGTGGTGCTGTGATTCCCTTTGGCCCTAGAATAATGCCCAGTGTTCAGAGGCCACGTACCCTGAACTCGAAAAGTTCTGAGGACATAGTTGACTGGCTAACACAGGACACCCAATCTTCTACAGCTTCCGCTCGGAACCTTGACGCACCATCCTCCTCCAGCTCAGCTTCGGGCACCTCTCAGGTTACCACTCGCCCGCCTGCCACCACCACCAACACTAGCACCACAGCTGCTTCACTTGATCTGTCAGAGGAGTTATTTACACATCAGTTGGAAGAAATGAGTGATGCGCAACCATTATTGCCAGAGGATGTAGATAACAGGGATATGTCTCAACACATGAGTGCAAGCAGCACACAAACTCAAAGCCGCCATCCTCCTCCTGGTCCAGCATCTTCAGCCACGTCAACCACTGCTGTCCTCCTTGCCCCCTCTCAACCATCCGCCACTCATCTCTCGCCTTGAGCAGTTCCTGCTCATCTGCCCACAGTCAGGTGTCTGTCAAGGACATGTTTGAGCGTAAGAAGCCAATGTCACAAAGTCACCCCCTTGCCCGGCGTCTGACAGCTGGCTTGTCGGAACTCTTAGACCGCCAGCTTTTACCATACAAGCTGGTGGAGTCTGAGGCCTTCCAAAAATTTGTAGCTATTGGGACACCGCAGTGGAAGGTACCCGGCCGAAATTTCTTTGCACAAAAGGCAATCCCCAACCTGTTCTCGATTGTGCAAAAGGAAGTCACGGCATGTCTGGCACACAGTGTTGGGGCAAGGGTCCATCTGACCACTGATACCTGGTCTGCAAAGCACGGTCAGGGCAGGTATATCACCTACACTGCGCATTGGGTAAACCTGCTGATGGCTGCCAAGCATGTAATGCGTGGCTCTGCAGAGGAGTTGTTGACACCACCACGACTTGCAGGCAGGCCTGCTGCCACCTCCTCTACTCCTCCTAATCCATCCTCTTCCATAACCTCCTCGGCTGAGTCCTCTTCTGCTGCTGCGTCTTGCTCCACATCAACGGCACCCCCCCAGCTCCCCAGGGGCTATTCCACATCCCGGATACGACAGTCTTGGGGTTGACTTGCCTGAAAGCAGAGAGTCACACCGGACCAGCACTCCTGTCTGCTCTGAACGCACAGGTGGATCAGTGGCTGACTCCGCACCAACTGGAGATCGGCAAAGTGGTGTGTGACAACGGAAGCAATTTGTTGGCGGCATTGAATTTGGGCAAGTTGACACATGTGCCATGCATGGCACATGTGTTGAATCTGATTGTACAACGCTTTGTGCATAAGTTCCCAGGCTTACAGGACGTCCTCAAGCAGGCCAGGAAGGTGTTTGGCCATTTCAGGCGTTCCTACACGGCCATGGCGCACTTTTCAGATATCCAGCGGCGAAACAACATGCCAGTGAGGCACTTGATTTGCGACAGCCCGACACGTTGGAATTCAACACTCCTAATGTTCGACCGCCTGCTCCAACAAGAAAAAGCCGTCAACGAGTATTTGTATGACCGGGGTGCTAGGACAGCCTCTGCGGAGCTGGGAATTTTTTTTTGACACGTTACTGGACGCTCATGCGCAATGCCTGTAGGCTCATGCGTCCATTGGAGGAGGTGACAAACCTAGTCAGTCGCACCGAAGGCACAAACAGCGACATCATCCCATTTGTTTTCTTCCTGGAGCGTGCCCTGCGAAGAGTGCTAGATCAGGCCGTAGATGAGCGTGAAGAGGAAGAGTTGTGGTCACCATCACCACCAGAAACAGCCTTATCAGCATCGCTTGCTGGACCTGCGGCAACACTGGAAGAGGCGTGTGAGGAAGAGGAGTCAGAGGAGGAATGTGGCTTTGAGGAGGAGGAGGAAGACCAACCACAGCAGGCATCCCAGGGTGCTCGTTGTCACCTATCTGGTACCCCTGGTGTTGTACGTGGCTGGGGGGGAAGAACAGACTTTCAGTGAGATCACTGAGGACAAGGAACGGGACATGAATAGCTCGGCATCCAACCTTGTGCAAATGGGGTCTTTCATGCTGTCGTGCCTGTTGAGGGACCCTCGTATAAAAAGGCTGAAGGAGAACGACCTGTACTGGGTGGCCACTCTACTAGACCCCCAGTATAAGCATAAAGTGCCTGAAATGTTACCGAATTACTGAAAGTCAGAAAGGATGCAGCAGTTCCAAAATAAATTAAAAAGTATGCTTTACACAGCGTATAAGGGTGATGTCACAGCACAACGGGAATCTAACAGGGGAAGAGGTGAAAGTAATCCTCCTACCACGACCACGCCGGCAAGGACAGGACGCTTTACAGACGTGATGTTGATGGAGGACATGCAGAGCTTTTTAAGTCCTATGCATCGCCACAGCCCTTCGGGGTCCACCCTCAGAGAACGACTCGACCGACAGGTAGCAGATTACTTCGCCTTAACTGCAGATATCAACACTCTGAGGAGCGATGAACCCCTTGACTACTGGGTATGCAGGCTTGACCTGTGGCCTGAGCTATCCCAATTTGCGATAGAACTTCTGGCCTGCCCCGCTTCAAGTGTCCTGTCAGAAAGGACCTTCAGTGCAGCAGGAGGTATTGTCACTCAGAAGAGAAGTCGCCTAGGTCAAAAAAGTCTAGATTACCTCACCTTTATTAAGATGAATGAGACATGGATCCCGAAGGGACTGACAGTGGGCGATACATTTGACTAATAAAGGCCTGGTGATGAGATGAGCTGCCTTGGGCTAAAAATGGTCCACACACTGCTGTATTTTATCTCTGAATGCCGGATGACTTGCGTGACTTATCTGCCACCAACTAGGGTTCAAGCCAAAATGTTTTAGTGCACTTTCTGCCTGGAAAACATAAATTTTTCTGGCTGCTGCTACAGCAGCGGCTGCAACAATACCTAATTTTTCAGGCATGTGTACATGCCTAATTTTTCTGGCCCCTGGTTCTGCACTGTGGCTGCAAAAACAAAACAAAAAAAAAGGCACATACATGTGTCAATTCCCTTTCGTGATCGTTACCTTGTTGTGGTGAAGGGGCTTGCGTATGACAATGAAGCGACCACCTCTATGAGTGTGTTGGCAATGGCAATGTTGGCACACCCCAGATGATAAGGTCGTTGCTTCATTGTGAACAGACCAAAAGCGATCGGCTGGATAATTTTGCATAGAAAAGACATTCATTTTCTTTGTGATCATCTAAGGTGATCATTAAAGCCTACTAGGCCAACAATAGGCCCACATTGCAGAATCATTGTTTTCTGGGTCACTTAACTGTCACTGAACTACCTCAGTCAGCACGACCATAGACTTTGAAAAACCCCCATCGCCTGCAATCTCCCAAACGTGCGCACGAGCACAGTCATCACTACACCAAGATTGACGCATAGAGGAATAAAATTTATGTCATGAGTGTGTCAACTATTGAC
The DNA here is from genome assembly GCF_905171765.1 of Bufo bufo. Lineage (NCBI taxonomy): Eukaryota > Metazoa > Chordata > Amphibia > Anura > Bufonidae > Bufo > Bufo bufo. The sequence continues at coordinate 394,047,996 of NC_053389.1, read as the reverse complement.
AACTCTTTGCGGTTGTCTAAAATCTATTCCATACACGTCCCGTGATAGGGGACGTAACAGGGATTAAACTGATAGGAATAGTGCTACTTAACACACCACTCATATCTGGTGGCACAGTACATTACACGGCGTACGCGCAGTGCCCCAAATTGGAAGTAAGAGGACCAACCAAGCATCTTTTTCCATCTCCCGGTTCCTAAAATCTATTCCATACACGTCCCCTGATAGGGGACGTAACAGGGAATAAACTGATAGGAATAGTACTACTTAACACATCTAATAATAATAATAATAATAATAATAATAATAATAATAGGGGACATAACAGGTATTAAACTGATAGGAATAGTACTACTTAACACACCACTCATATCTGGTGGCACAGTACATTGCATGGCTTACGCGCAGTGCCCCAAATTGGAAGTAAGAGGACCGACCAAGCATCTTTTTCCATCTCCCGGTTCCTAAAATCTATTCCATACACCGGCCCCTGATAGGGGACAAAACAGAGATTAAACTGTTAAGAACAGATTTTTTTTTAATTAAAAAAAAAGAGGACAGCCTCTGCGGAGCTGGGTATTTTTTGGCCGCGTTACTGAACGCTCATGCACAATGGCTGTAGGCTCATGCGTCCTTTTGCGGAGGTGACAAACCTGGTCAGTCAAACCCAAGGCAACATCATCGATCTCATCCCATATGCATTTTTTCTGGAGCGAGCCCTGCGAAGAGTGCTGGATCAGGCCGTAGATGAGCATGAAGAGGAAGAGTTGTGGTCACCATCACCACCAGAAGGAGCCTTATCATCGTCGATTGCTGGACCTGCGGCAACGCAGAGAGAGGAGTCTGAAGAAGAGGAGTCAGAGGAGGAAGGTGGCTTTGAGGAGGTGGAAGACCAACCACAGCAGGTGTCCCAGGGGGCTTGTTGTCACCTTTCGGGGACCCTTGGTGTTGTACATGGCTGGGTGGAGGAAGAGACCTTCAATGACGTCAGTGAGGACAAGGAACGGGACATGGCTAGCTTGGTATCCAACCTTGTGCAAATGGGGAGTTTGCGGTTGTGCAAATGGACTGTTTGCGGTTGTTTGCGGTGCGTTAAACAGGGAGTTTGGTCTGTCACTGTGAAGCGGGTGTAACCCTTACACTAACTGATCGATACAACATCATACCTGATGTTTTAAAGCACGTTATTCCAAACAATTTAGGAATGTTAGGTGATTTATGCCCTTTATGGATTAAAACCAGACTCTGCGTCAACTACGTAATTTTCCATGGGAGTTTTGCCATGGATCCCCCTCCGGCATGCCACAGTCCAGGTGTTAGTCCCCTTGAAACAACTTTTCCATCACTATTGTGGCCAAAAAGAGTCCCTGTGGGTTTTAAAATTCGCCTGCCTATTGAAGTCTATGGCGGTTCGCCCGCTCGCATTTGTGAAAATTCGCGTTCGCTGTTCACGAACGGAAAATTTTATGTTCTCGACATCTCTAATTAGCATCTCCACATTATGGTGCGCCCATAAAAGCTATATGAGAGGACTATTCATTCAGACTGCTTCTAAGCTTAAGAAACAAAGAGAAAAGCAGATGCAAAATATTTTAACTCAGATAGCGGCTGTGCAATCACAACACAAGACAGCTCCTACGCAAGGATTTTTGTCAACACAAGCGAAGCTACATTCCCCCCCCCCCCGCCCTCGCAGCTCACCTGGCCCTGGTCTCGTCTGCAGCAGCTGTCTTCTCCTCTGTGTGGTCCTGGTATCTTCTCTCTGCTTCAGACAATCGCTGGTTTGAGGACCATATTTTTCGCCCTCTAAGATGCACTGGCCCATAAGACGCACCTAGGTTTTAGAGGGGGATAATAAGGAAAAAATATTTTCCATTGCACCTCAGGTCAGACCAGCAATGCCTCAGATCAGCCCCCCATGTCAGCCATCATGCCCCCCCCATGTCAGCCATCATGCCCCCCCCATGTCAGCCATCATTCCCCCCCCATGTCAGCCATCAGCGCAAATAAAAACATAAAATAAATAACTTACCTCTCCTGCACCTGGACGCTGACGGTCCTCACCACCAGCGCTCTCTCTCTTTTTCCTGGTTCTCGGCTGTCAGCTGTGAAGGCTGTGCACAGTGAGGTCACATTGTGCGCAGCTCTTTACAGCAGACAGCCGAGTGGAGGACCAGGAAGCGGTGAGTACAGATACTTCACCGCTTTCTGGTCCTCCGGTACTAATGAAGCGCTTCCAAAATGGCAGCGCTTCATTAGTATTCAACCCATAAGACCCAGGGGCAAAAAAGACAGCGTATTTAAAAAAAAATAAAGTTTCATTTTTTCCGCCCCCCCGTCTCTGCGCCCTAAGGCAGCTGCTTGGTCTGCCTTATTATAGCACTGGCCCTGCTCCTACTGATACTTTATCTGCCCAGCTTACAGACTTACGCTTTAAACTTCGCTCTCTACTACTCTGCAGATATATCGCTCAAAGGCAAAGCTATATCATTTAGGAGATAGAGCTGGAGCTATGCTAGCGCGTAGATTGAAAATCAGGGAGATATCTTCCCGTATTGAGTCAATGAAGCAGAGCAATGGAGTGCTGACTACACACCCAATTGATATCGCGGATGCTTTCGCGGATTTTTATAGCTCCCTTTACAACTTACAAAACGAGGCCACCACTCCACAACCTACTTTACAAATCATATTGAACTTCCTAGACTCGGTATCTCTCCCTAGTATTACACCTCAAGATCTGAGGTTACTTAATACTCCCTTTACAGAATTGGAAGTGGATACTGCCATAAAAACCCTGAAATTGCATAAAGCCCCAGGCCCAGATGGTTTCTCTGGAGACTACTACAAAACCTTCAGAGCAAATTTACTACCATATCTCACCCGGCTCTTTAACCACTTCCCATCTGGGCCCTTTGCCCCCTTCCTGACCAGGCCAAATTTTGCAAAACTGACATATCTCACTTTATGTGGTAATAACTTTGGAACGCCTTTATTTATCCAAGTCATTCAGAGATTGTTTTCTCGTGACACATTGTACTTCATGATAGTCATAAATTTGAGTCAAAATATTTCACCTTTATTTATGAAAAAATCCCAAATTTACCCAAAAATTTGAAAAATTCGCAATTTTCTAAATTTCAATTTCTCTGCTTTTAAAACAGAAAGTGATACCTCATAAAATATTTATTATTTAACATTCCCCATATGTCTACTTTATGTTGGCATCATTTTGGAAATGTCATTTTATTTTTTTAGGACGTTAGAAGGCTTAGAAGTTTAGAAGCAATTCTTCAAATTTTTAAGAAAATTGCCAAAACCCACTTTATAAGGACCAGTTCAGGTCTGAAGTCACTTTGTGGGGCCTACATAGTGGATACCCCCATAAATGACCCCATTGTAGAAATTACACCCCTCAAGGTATTCAAAACCGATTTTACAAACTTTGTTAACCCTTTAGGCGTTCCACAAGAATTAAAGGAAAATGGAGATCAAATTTTTAAATTTCACTTTTTTGGCAGATTTTCCATTTTAATCAATTTTTTTCTCTAACACATCGATGGTTAACAGCCAAACAAAACTCAATATTTATTACCCAGATTCTGCAGTTTACAGAAACACCCCACATGTGGTCGTAAACTGCTGTATGGGCACACGGCAGGGCGCAGAAGGAAAGGAACTCCACATGGTTTTTAGATGCCATGTCCCATTTGAAGCCCCCTGATGCACCCTTACAGTAGAAACTCCCAAGAAGTGACCCCATTTTGGAAACTAGGGGATAAGGTGCCAGTTTTATTAGTACTATTTTTGGGTACATATGATTTTTTGATCATTCATTATAACACTTTATGGGGCAAGGTGACCAAAAAATTGGTTGTTTTAGCACAGTTTCTATTTATTTATTTTTACAGCGTTCACCTGAGGGGTTCAGTCAAGTGACATTTTTATAGAGCAGATTGTTACGGACGTGGCGATACCTAATATGTATACTTTTTCTCATTTATTAAAGTTTTACACAATAATAGCATTTTTGAAACCAAAAAATTATGTTTTAATGTGTCCATGTTCTGAGAGCTATAGTTTTTTTTATTTTTTGAGATATTTTCTTATGTAGGGGCTCATTTTTTGCGGGATGAGGTGACGGTTTTATTGGTACCATTTTGTGGGACATACGCATTTTTGATCACTTGGTGTTGCACCTTTTGTGATGCAAGGTGACAAAAATTGCTTGTTTTGACACAGTTTATTTATTTTATTTTTTTTACGGTGTTCACCCGAGGGGTTAGGTCATGTGATATTTTTATAGACCTGGTTTTTACGGACGCGGCAATACCTAATATGTATACTTTTTTTTATTTGTTTCACTTTAACACAATAATAGCATTTTTGAAACCCAAAAAATGATGTTTTAGTGTCTCCATGTTCTAAGAGCTATAGTTTTTTTATTTTTTGAGAGATTTTCTTATGTAGGGGCTCATTTTTTGCGGGATGAGGTGACGGTTTTATTGGTACCATTTTGTGGGACATACGCGTTTTTGATCACTTGGTGTTGCACCTTTTGTGATGCAAGGTGACAAAAATTGCTTGTTTTGACACAGTTTTTTTTATTTATTTTTTACGGTGTTCACCCGAGGGGTTAGGTCATGTGATATTTTTAGAGAGCTGGTTTTTACGGACGCGGCAATACTAAATATGTCTATTTTATTTTATTTTTTCTATTTTTAATTTTTTTTTTTATTCCTTACTTGGGATTTCTTTTTTTTTTACATGTGAAACTTTTTTTTATTTTATTTTTTCAACCCTTTATTTTATTTTTATTTTATTTTACACTTTTCGTCCCCCATAAGGTCATACAAGACCTCTGGGGGACATTTACTTCACTTTTTATATTTTTTTACACTGTTGATTTCTCCTGTAACTGGGGCTGACATAGTAGCCCCAGTTACAGGACAAATGCACCCCTATAGAGGCTGTACAGCAGCAATCCTGCGCTGTACAGCCTCACAGCAGGGCTGATCGAGGTCTCTGAGAGACCTCACACAGCTCCTGCACTCTCCGGTCCCGGCGATCACATGACCGCCGGGCCGGAACAGGAAGCGCACAGCGCTTCCTGCTCTGCAGACACAGCGCTCGGTGAGCGCTGTGTCTGCAGCGATCGTGAAGGCAGGGACACCTGGGCACTGTCCCTGCCTTGTCTTAGGGTTGCCCTGCTGTCACTGACAGCGGGCAACCCGATCAGCAGCTGCACGATTAGCGTGCAGCTGCTATTTCTGACAGGACGTTTTAAAACGTGCTGTCAGAAATAGACGTCCACCCATAGGACGTTTATATCCTATGGGCGGACGTGAGGCGGTTAATACATTTTTACTCCCCGGTAGCATACCTAAAGAAATGCTAAGTGCTATTATCACAACAATCCCCAAACCAGGGAAGCCCCAAGATAGCCCGTCAAACTTCCGTCCCATCTCTTTATTAAATAATGATTTAAAATTATTTTCTAAGCTGCTGGCCTTAAGGATACAACCTCTCCTCCCCAAACTAATTTCCCCAGATCAGGTTGGCTTCATCCCGGGTTGTCAATGCAGAGACGGAACCCGTAGAATGATTGATTTACTGCAGCTGTCGGAGGCCTCAGGTGCACCCACGATTTTTGTTTCTCTAGATGCGGGAAAGGCTTTTGACAGGGTGCACTGGGGGTTTCTGGCGGAGGTACTGAATCGTTTTGGGTTTCAGGGACCTATACTGTCCGCTATTCTAAACCTTTACTCCTCTCCAATAGCCCGGGTTCTGGCATCTGGCTTCTATTCCAAGAGTTTTGATATAACAAATGGAACCAGACAAGGTTGCCCTTTATCATCTTTGGTATTTGTACTGGTGATGGAACCCCAGGCAGAGAAAATACGTGTAGATCCAGAGATTTCAGGAATACAAATAGGGGACATAACACATAGAATTGGCCTATATGCAGACGATGTTATGCTATCTCTCACACATCCAGAAGTTTCTCTCCCAAAAGTCATAACAGTTTTGCAAGAATACACACAAGGGTCATTGTATAAACTGAATATCACTAAATCGCATGTACTCCCCTTTGCAATTCGAGACTCTCTTAAGAGGAAGCTTTTGGAGAGGGTTCAGTTTCAGTGGGCAACCGATGGCATAACATATTTGGGTATCACATTAACGTCTCGGCTGCATAACTTAGTATCCAAATACAAGCAGAGCCCTTGTAGCACTCGGTGGATATTCTGCTGGAGTAGGGTTCCCACTCCTATAAACAATAAATTTAAAGACTCTAGCCAAGTAGTATTTAGTGCAATTTTGTTTATTTTGCATACAAAATTGTGGTTGCTACGGCAAAGTGACGTTTCGGCACATCCGTGTCTTCATCAGACTGTAGCAAAGAATAGATAAATATATGTAAGGGCTCTTTCACACTTGCGTTGTTCTGTTCCGGCATAGAGTTCCGTCGTCGGGGCTCTATGCCGGAAGAATCCTGATCAGGATTATCCCCATGCATTCTGAATGGAGAGAAATCCGTTCAGGATGCATCAGGATGTCTTCAGTTCCGGACCGGAATGTTTTTGGGCCGGAGAAAATACCGCAGCATGCTGAGCTTTTTGCTCCGGCCAAAAATCCTGAACACTTGCCGCAAGGCCGGATCCGGAATTAATGCCCATTGAAAGGCATTAATCCGGATTCGGCCTTAAGCTAAACGTCGTTTCGGCGCATTACCGGATCCGACGTTTAGCTTTTTCTGAATGGTTACCATGGCTGCCAGGACGCTAAAGTCCTGTTTGCCATGGTAAAGTGTAGTGGGGTAGTGGGGAGCGGGGGAGCAGTATACTTACCGTCCGTGCGGCTCCCGGGGCGCTTCAGAGTGACGTCAGGGCGCCCCATGCGCATGGATGACGTGATCGCATGGATCACGTCATCCATGCGCATGGGGCGCTCTGACGTCATTCTGGAGCGCCCCGGGAGCCGCACGGACGGTAAGTATACTGCTCCCCCGCTCCCCACTACTACTATGGCAACCAGGACTTTAATAGCGTCCTGGCTGCCATAGTAACACTGAACGCATTTTGAAGACGGATCAGTCTTCAAATGCTTTCAGTTCACTTGCAGTGTTACGGATCCGGCGGGCACTTCCGGCAAATGGAGTACACGACGGATCCGGACAACGCAAGTGTGAAAGAGCCCTAAGTATATAAGGTATTTCTATCAGTATGCATGACAGCGAATATATCATATACGTCTATATGCTTAGTAAGTTTACAAACGCAAAAGTCATATGGAATTTTATGAACAAAAATTAGAGTTAAAATAAAAAACAAATAATTATTATTTTAAGGAGATAAGCAAAAATGGCAATATGAATGCATAACTTCCGTTGCTGAAGTTCAAGGCTAAAAAAGGCCTATAATGGTAAGGACACAGTCAGTCGCGGTCATCCTCTTATTCTCAGAAGGAGCTATCTGTGGTAAGTTAAGGGAATTCTCAGTAATGGTCAGCGCTATTAATGTAATTACAGGTAACATATTTCTACCTATATATCTCTCAGCAGGTTACAAGTTGAAACATAATGGTCCAAAGTCTCAGGAGCAACTTACCTAGTGCCGCTTGAGGGAGAGGAGATCGCAGTTGTGGACGCAGTGAGGGATAGACATACGGTAGTACCGTTAGAGAGAAGAAGCGCCATGTCTGAGGTCATATGCGTGGGTATTTAAATACCCACGCGCTGTCCCCACGTTTTCCGCGCTTCCGGAACCGGAAGTGCGTCACGTGGAATGCAAGCTATCGCCGGCATGAGTTCCACCGACAGGAAGTGTCTAGGTGGAGCGCAGAGCGGACCCACAGATACATTGCAGCAAAGAAAGTAAATAAGACGAAGTGGCGTGTGGGGGAATGGGATCTAAGTGGCAGTGTATTATCATGGATACGGGGTTGGCCTGGGTTTTAAACTGTAGTGTGACGAGGTGGAACGCATATTGTATGGATGATGCGTTCCATCGGCCGGAAGTATCTAATGGAGATGTGTGTGTCCGCTCGTATATCCGATTATATAGTTCCTAGGCATATATGCACTATAGGGAGAGGGGAAATGACATCTAATCGATTTAAGAGAATAATGTTATATACTATATTTGAAATAAAGGCATCTCAGTAGATATATCTAGGAAAATATGCGTTATGTTATATCTGAGTTTTTAATTAATGTATTATACTATGTGTCATGAGTTGTGTGATACAGGGGTAGATGTTGTAATGGGGGCGGAGTCTATATAGGCAATAGGGGAGATGAAATGTAGGTATCTGTTTCTATGGAGGCGGAGTGTATTTAAAGGGAACCTGTCACCAGTTTTATGGTGTCCTAACTAAGGGCAACATAAATAAGTGACTGATTCTCTTAGCACAATGATGGGTCACTTTCTTTAATTGACCCAGTCAATCTGCCAACATCTTGTATTGAAAAGCTCCAGCTGATAATGATGAGTCATGAATATTCATGAGCTCCTGACTCTCCCCGCCCACCTGGTGCTGAATGACAGTTTGTTTCCATAGGAATCAGCAGCAGGTGGGCAGGGGAGTGGCTATAGCTCTGAATTAAATATACGCTGGACTCAATGACATCACGCTAGACTCAAATCAGCTCATTAGCATGTGGCATCTTTGTGTGTATATTATGAGATAACCATCTGTCACACCAGTAAATGAATACATCTAAGGTACTTTTTAGTAGTTAATGATTGTATATAATTAGTTAGATTATAATCAAATATCCACATGACAGGTTCCCTTTAAGGAGTAAGGGAGGTGAAAGAATGAGTAGAGATACTCTAAAGGCTATATCTGGGTTATGTGGGATGGTAGTCTATGTGGCATTGTCTACTCACAGATATTGAATTAAATGGTCAAGTGGCGGGGAGATGTATGCGAAGATGACCTAAAACACTTTCACAAGGATAAGGTTGTAGAGTGACAATATGTTATAGTAACACAATATGACATGACATAGTAACACGGTATGACTTGACGTAAAACATGAAGTTACAAACTACATAAAAGGATACATTGCGGCACTAGAGTGGTCCTGGAGAGTCAATGGGCCTGTGGAGAAAGAAAAAAAAGCTGGTTAATAAGTGATCATCTAAATGGTTTATAGTAGGGTTTGTATGTCATATTCCCTATTGAGTCCCCTTGGTTCCATACTTTCCAATTTGTGTATCCAGAAGGCCTCTCTTTGTTTGAGTAGTTTGATTCTCTCGCCACCCCTTCTTGGTGCTGGGATGTGTTCTATGACTTGGTACTTAAGTTGAGAGATGGAATGTGAGGCCTGATTGAAATGGTATGGGACAGGGAGTAATAGGTTTGGTTTGCGTATTGATGATTTATGTTGACATATTCTGTTGCGGATGGTTTGTGTGGTTTCGCCGACATAGACAAGTCCACATGGGCATTTGAGTGTATAGATGACGAAGTCGGAGTCGCATGTGAAGAAGTCATTTATTAGGAATTGTTTGCCTGTGTATGGATGCGATATACTATTACCTTTCTGTACGTGGGAACACTGTATGCAGTGGTGGCAGGGAAACGTGCCTTTCTTTGGTGTCCTTAGAAATGTCTGGCGAGATATTCTAGTAGCTGAGCCGATGTCTGCTCGAACCAACAGGTCCCGTAGGTTTTTTGGGCGTCTATTGCACATAAGGACTGGGTTTTTGAATTCTTCGATATCCGGGTAGGCCCTAGCTAAGAGATGCCAGTGTGATCTAAGGCTATTCTCCATTTTTCTTGTGCATGGATGATATGTGTGGACAAATGGAATGCGTTTTCCTGATGGACGGTTAGTATTACGGGGGTGTATTGGATGTCTAATTAGGTGTGCGGGGTAGCCTCTCTCTCTGAAGCGTTCTTGCATTTCTTCGATCCTTTTAGACTGTGTGGGTTCTGTCTGTACAATCCTGTTGATCCTTTGAAATTGTGACATCGGGAGTGATTTTTTGGTGTTAATTGAATGAAAACTTGAAAAGTGTAGTAAGTTGTTTCTGTCGGTCGGTTTTCTTTATAGATCAGTTGTGAGCCTCCCTTCTGGATTTTTTGTTATTAGTGTATCTAGGAAATTAATGGTTATCGGGTCAAAATGGATGGTGAATTGAAGCTCTAATGTGATGTGATTCAGAAATTTATGGAATTCGAGTAATGTTTCTGTTGTGCCTTTCCAGATGCAAAAGATATCATCAATGTATCTTTTCCATAACTGTACGTGTGTCGTGAAGTTGTTATCAGGGTATATGTGGGTTTCCTCAAAATCTGCCTGTCTTTTTAAGCATTTTATCGACCGCTGTTATGCCTTTGTGGTGCTGGATTGAAGTATATAGGCTGAATACGTCCCAGGTCACTAGAATAGTGTCTTTTTGTATCGGACCAAGGTTCTTAAGGATATCTAGGAAGGCGGACGTGTTGAGTAGAAAAGATGACATTTTTTTAATCTCTGGGGTCAATATTTTTTCTAGAAAGATGGACAAAGGCGAGAGAATTGAATCAGTGGAGGCTACAATGGGGCGTCCGGGCGGGTTGAGCAGATCTTTGTGGATTTTGGGTAAGGTATAGAAAATGGGAGTGATTGGATGTCTGTTGATAAGAAAATTGGCTGTCTCTTGGTCTATGGTTCCTTTTTCTGTCTATAGAGTAAGAGTATCTTGGATCCTACGGGCTATATCTGTGGTTGGATTATGAGTGAGTTTCTCATAGATATCTTGCTCATTTAGCTGTCTTAGGATTTCCGCTATATAGTGGTCTTTATCCATTATGACTAGAGCCCCACCTTTGTCGGCTGGTTTGAAGATCAGTTTTTTTTGTTTGGTTAGATTCTTGAGTGCTTGTTTATCTACCTGAGTAAGGTTACTTGTGAATTTCAATACGTGTTTTTCTATGCTTTTCCTGAAGGAAAGCATGTCCTTTTGAACCAGTGATACGAATGTTTCTACCGGTGGTTGGGTTTTGGGTGGCATGTATGAGCTCTTATTTCGTAAAGATAGATCTTTAACCGAAATAAGGGTGTTGGGGCTTTGAGGAATGGGTTTCTCTTTTATTGTACTGAAATGAGTTGTCAGTCTAATGTGTCTGTAAAATCTGTGTAGGTCCAGTTCTAATTGAAAAGTGTTCAGTATGTGGGAGGGACAGAAAGATAAACCTTTTTCTAGGAGTGTCATATCTGCTGGACTGAGTGATTGGGAGGATATGTTGACTACTAGTGACTGTGTCCCTACCTGTCGGAGGCCTCAGGTGCACCCACGATTTTTGTTTCTCAGGAATACAAATAGGGGACATAACACATAGAATTGGCCTATATGCAGATGATGTTATGCTATCTCTCACACATCCAGAAGTTTCTCTCCCAAAGTCATAACAGTTTTGCAAGAATATGCACAAGGGTCATTGGATAAACTGAATATCACTAAATCGCATGTACTCCCCTTTGCAATTCGAGACTCTCTTAAGAGGAAGCTTTTGGAGAGGGTTCCGTTTCAGTGGGCAACCGATGGCATAACATATTTGGGTATCACATTAACGTCTCGGCTGCATAACTTAGTATCCAGTAACTTCAACACCCTGAGAGCAGAACTATTGGTGGATTATACTGGGTATTCTCAGCACTTTATGTCCTGGATAGCCAGAATCAATGCAGTCAAAATGATGATATTACTTAAGATTATTTATAAATTTAGATGTATACCTCTTATTATACCCTCTAAAACCATACCTTTATTACAGGCAGACCTCCTAAAGTTTATATGGGGCAACAAACCCCCTAGAGTGGATCGGCGAGCTTTGTACCCAAACTTAAAAGATGGGGGTTTAGGTGTCCCAGATCTGACTCGATATTATAGGGCGAGCCTCATTGAAAAGACTAAAGAGTGGTGGTCACCTTCCTCAAGGCAGAGGTGGATAGAGTTGGAGCCCACTTATACGAAAAAGGGGTGTCTCCCAGGTTCCTTGCTGCTCACTCCTTGGTTGCCCCTAGACCCCCACCCCTCCTTTTAACTATGCGAGCCGCAGTATGGACCTGGTGCCCCTGTATAGAAAAAGGGAAGCTTTTCTCTCCTATTAGATCCGAGATCCCGTTGGTGGCACTTACCTATGGAATCCCAGGACTTTCACTAGATAAATGGGAGAGGGCTGGTATATTGTGCTTGGAACAGTTATATGAGGGCTCTAGCATTAAATCATTTTAAAACTTGCACCAAACATATGGTATTCCTAATTCCAGCTTTTACCAATATCTTCAAATTAGACATATGCTGGGCAAATCGGGGACATCTCCGGGGCAGCTGTCTAGGGGTACCCCTTTTAGTAGTTATTTCAATAACCGAAGGAGTCAAGGGAAGGGTCTCGCGATTGCATACCAGGCCTTAGGCCCTACTTCAGAAACAAAATTGAGTTTTATGGAGAAGTGGGAGAAAGAATTGGGATGTTCCTGGACAGTTGAAGAATGGAAGGATGCATTCCACTGGACGGTAGCTAACTCCAAATGTATCAGTCACATTGAACAAAATAGGAAAATACAGCTCAGATGGTATCTAACTCCAGCCCGTATAGCCCATATGGATCCTAACTATAACCCAGGCTGCTGGAGGGCTTGTGGGGATAGGGGAACTTTATTGCACATGTGGTGGTCATGCCCTATTATTCTCCCGTTCTGGTCAAGGGTCTTTGATCTTCTTTCTTCAGTGGCGAGTTTCCCAATTCCTCTCAACCCTTCACTAGCGGTTTTATCCATCGGAATAGGTGATATGCCTTATAGTAACAGACCGGTCATAATGGGATTTTTTTATCAGCAGCTAGGAAGCTTATTGCTACCTCGTGGAAATTGCTGATCACTCCAAAGCTATCAGACTTGATCCCTTTAGTGAATCAATACATGCAACATGAATGTATCTATGCAGAATCCTATGTAGAGCGTCTGCAAACACTTAAGAGGTCGGAAATATGGAGTTCTTCCGCATATGCATCTAAAATCCCACTGATTACTTTGTAGCAAACGACAATGCTTATTAATAGCAATGGGGAGGAGCGGCTGAGTAACGGCACGACTCACATATCATATGCATTTAGGTTACAATAATACTCATATATTGGTTACAAGCGGTTAAGATATATTACGCTGCACAGAAGAATTACAAGTTCTGGATTTGGCAAAATTACTATGTTATTACTATGTTATTGTAGTGATTATGTAAGAATATGTTACACATAATACATGTCTGTTACATGTGTTGCTATTGACAATAACTTTCTAAGAGACGTTTTGTTTTTTAATGTTTAATGATTACTGAATTTCCTGTACTTAATCTGGAAAATTCAATAAAACTTGAAAGTTAAAAAAAGAAAATGCACCCCAGTATATGTTCCCCATTTTCTCCCCTTTTTGCAAACACCTCATATGTGCTCGTAGCCTGCTGTATTGGCGCACAGCAGGTTTCTAGATGGAAAGTGCAAAAACTGTTTTTTGAAAGCCTGAATAAACAGACATGGATTTTAGGTGCCATGTCACATTAAATACATTTCCTGAGGTCCCCAGAAATAAAGAAAATCCCAAGAAGTGACCCCATTTCAGAAAGAGCAGAAAGAGCACCCCTGTATGAACATTTTAAGTTGTGCAAAGGGTACTTTTTAGCAAACAGGTGTCTCACAGAAGGCAGAAATTCTAGAGAAAGGATTTCAAAGCACACATTTGTAAAAATGAAAAATTACTAGCAGACCCCAATTTTTCACTTTCCCAAGGGGCTAAAGGAGAAAATGCACCCCAGTATGTGTTCCCCATTTTCTCCCCTTTTTGCAAACACCCCATATGTGCTTGTAGCCTGGCGCACAGCAGGGATCTAGAGGCAAAGTGCAAAAACTGGTTTTTGCAGGCCTGAATAAACAGACATGAATTTTAGGTGCCATGTCGCATTTAAAAAATTCCTGAGGTCCCCAGAAATTAAAAACCCCAAGAAATGACTACATTTTGGAAAGTGGACCCCCGTACGAACATTTTAAGGGGCGGAAAGGGCACTTTTGACCTAACAGGTGTTTCACAGAAATGAATATGCAGTGGTTGGTGAAAAGTGGATATGTAAGCTATGTGGACTAAGGGTCCATTCACACGTCCGTAGTGTATTGCGGATCCGCAATACACCCGGTCGGCACCCCCATAGAACTGCCTATTCTTGTCCGCAATTGTGGACAAGAATAGAACATCTTCTATTTTTTTCAGGTGCCGTGGACCGGAAGATCGGGGTCGTGCTCCGGAAATGCGGATGCAGACAGCACACTGTGTGCTGTCCGCATGTCTTCCGGCCCCATAGAGAATGAATGGGCCTGGATTTGTTCCGCAACGATGCGGAACGGATCCGGACCCATTCTAAGGACGTGTGAATGGACCCTAAATCAGAGGTATTAGGTGGTAAAATTACAGGGTACATCAAGGAAGAAATTAATACTCCATGGATGTGTGGTAGATTCTAAAACACTCCTGCATGCACAGGCCAGGTTTTTCAGGGCAGGTTTCGCTTTGGTAAATGGTGTCTTATCTTATCCCCCTTTCGGAACACACCCTGCATCTTTTTTGGGTCCTTCCCTTCCTTGCTGTCTGGGGGACTTGACCTGGAAAATGTTGCCATTACAAAGTACAACTTGTCCTGCAAAAAACAAGCCCTTGTACGGGTATGTGGATGAAAAAAAAAAAGTTATGGCTCTGGGTAGACAGGGAGTAAAAAACGGAGACACAAAAACAGAAAGTGTCTGGTCATTATGTACAGGGCCGTGAGGAGGGTGTTGTCTTACTTTGGTATGGTGTCTTTACGGGAAGATAGGACAAATGGTTTCTTTCTCTGCAAGTACCATAATGTAAGGTATGCTATACTGCACAAATATATTGTGGAACAATTACCGCTTTGTTATTACTTTGCGAAGTTGCGTGTGACTTTGTGTAAGAAATTTGGGAATTAATTATTACTGTAAAAAACCTCGGTACCGAACTCGGATTTGGTTCCTAGTGGTACCTTGAAATGAAACCCGAGTTTGGTACCAAGGTTTTTTTACAGTAATAATTAATTACCGAAGTTATTACACAAAGTCTCACGTGACTTTGTGAAGTAATAACTTTGGCGCCAATACATTCTGATACTGTACTTGCAGCACGCCAGACCTGCAGGGTATTGCGGAGTGAGGTCACGGTTATGGGCAATCGAGGGTTACTCACTGTTTGAAGGAGAACCCTGGACAGGCATGCGGCAGTGAAGGAGAGGCTGACACAAAGTTCCTCTGGGGCACACTCTGTATGTAGGGACCAGGCCTGATGGTGGATGAGGTGCCCTGGATGTTGCAGGTGTTTTGAGTGCCTGGGGCAAGGTCCCTTTAAGGATCGTGACGCCAGTGCCTGTAACGGTGGCACACCGGTTTCCAGTAGCAATAAGTGAGGTACACGGGTGGTATAGTGAACCAAACGTTGCTTTACTTTAAACAGTCCAAACTTTGTGCATACAGTTGGTAATGATGCAGTCCCTTTTATCATATATTTCACAATCAGGCTTACTTTCAATAATGGCAGGTATAATCTTGCAAGATACTTGGAGGGTACACAATTAAGGCTACTTTCACACTAGCGTTCAGGGCTCCGCTTGTGAGTTCCGTTTGAAGGCTCTCACAAGCGGCCCCGAACGGATCCGTCCAGCCCTAATGCATTCTGAGTGGATGCGTATCCGCTCAGAATGCATCAGTTTGGCACCGTTTGTCCTCCGCTCCGCTCAGCAGGCGGACACCTGAACGCTGCTTGCAGCGTTCGGGTGTCCGCCTGGCCGTGCGGAGGCAAACGGATCCGTCCAGACTTACAATGTAAGTCAATGGGGACGGATCCGTTTGAAGATGACACAATATGGCTCAATCTTCAAACGGATCCGTCCCCCATTGACTTTCAATGTAAAGTCTGAACGGATCCGTTTGCATTATCATGAACAAAAAAAAAAAAAAAAAAAAAAAAAAATTTTTTTTTTTTGTTCATGGTAATGCAAACGGATCCGTTCTGAACGGATCCAAGCGTTTGCATTATAGGTGCGGATCCGTCTGTGCAGATACCAGACGGATCCGCACCAAACGCAGGTGTGAAAGTAGCCTAATGCTTCACAGACCAGGCTGCACTATCTCCACAGCTATTCTGGCTGGCTGTATCCCAAGGCCCGGATGCCTAAATGCTGGCTTTAATCCTTGGTAAATAATCTTCCTCCCGTATTGACCCTTGCTCTCACTTTATAGTACCTCTGCCCATCAGCTTACTTATCTGAGCTGGTTGTACTGGCACCGCTTGGTTGGTGGGTGTCTGCAGGTTTCTCCCAGGAGGTACATCTCTTCTTCTGGGGTAATCTTCTGAGCTAACTGTGGCTCACTTTATCAACAGGCAGGCTATAATTCTTCACTAGCCTCCTATCCAGCTGCATGTCAGGAGGAGGCCCTCAGAATATCTCTGGCTAAGATGCCCTCTCACTTCTGTATCCACAGACTCCTGACTACAGACTAACCCCTCCCTGTCTGGGCCTGAACATTTATACTAGGGGCTCCCTATCTCCCTCTAGTGTCTAGGATGCCTAACTACACCCTAATAGGTCTGCTATGCATGTCACAGGGGAACAATACATGTAAAAACACATAGAAAATACATTAAAGTATATGGTCAAATATAATATTACTGTCCCTTAGGAGTAGGAGTAACACGTGACCCAATTGACTCTTGTGTAGTGCCCACCCCTACCTAGTGGGACACTACATACACCCATGCTACAACGTTGCCCGTCCTCGGCGCAACATAAAGGGGCCCTGCCCAGCTGGAGACTGCACCTGGAAGACAAAAATAATGCAAATCAGGAACATACATCTACATTTGCATATACATATGTATTTATCAGGCAGTACAGCTGGCTTGAAAAGGGGCGTCATTCTCTTCTGTCAGGATAGTATAAGGGAACAGGGGGCGCTGACCTGGTGCAGCGTATCAAGAAATACCAGGATAGTCCATAATAAAATTCAAGTGCAATTGTCCATAATAAAACACAGTAGTCCCATAGAAAATGCAAACATCAAATAACAATTCTTGGAGGCTCAAGGTATATAAATGAGTCCGTACCCAGGTTTCCTTCTTGTGATTAGTTAAAAGTTAAATACAGTCACCCTCAAGCCATGAATATAGTGCAGAAGAACAGAATCTCAGAGGCTCACATACATTGGAGTCCATCTCTGGGTACATTTCCTTAAAGTAGCAAGATCTCAGAGGCTCATGTGCATTAGAGTCTATCCCTGGGCGCATTTCCTTGGAATTTAAGTTGCATAATAAAAGTCACAGCACATAAAAGTAATCCACATTATTTAAAATGCCATATAAAAATAAGTGCTGCAATGTCCCTTAATCAACCTGAAAAGGGGGTTAAAAGGGTTAAAGGTGCAACACAAAAATAGGCACAACTTGGTTCAAGTACTGTGGAAGCAGGCAGGAGGTCCTGTAAACAATATGCCCTTGATACCTTTGGTATTTTCAGTGGCTGACCACTACCACTGAGCCGTGGGTAACTGGCAGCAGCAACAGAGGGCCAAAACAAAGGACTCCTGTCCTGGAAGGGTTAAATCCTCTTTGATAGGGTCCTTTAGCAAAAAGACATCGAATCAACGGCCTAGCAGGCCTACTCACAGGGGCATGTCAAATCCACTTGGCATAACAGTGGTGCTCCCTGGCTCCATTTGCAAATTTGGCCTGTATTGGGATTCAACAGACGGATGGGCCCACAGAACGGTATTAGGAGGCAACTGCAACATGAAAGGACCCCTAATCGGTATGGGCCCCATAGGCCTAGGGGTAATCACAGTTGGTGACTGCATCGGTCCAGGCATAATAATTGTGGGCTGTTGCATTGGCCTAGGTACCGCTGTTGCAAGCGGTTCTGTGGGTTCAGGGGTGACCGCTTCTACGCTGTGGTGCACGGCATAAGAGGGCCGCCTTGGGGGCCTTACTGCAGCTGCAGACACTACAGGTGGCCGACTGGCAGGGACAGGTACCCTTACCTCAGACCCAGCGATGTCCGAGTACTGGAGTCTCCTTTCCTCCTTCTTAGGTGGAGTCAGGATCCTGGCGGTAGCAAGCTGGCACAGTTCACGTAGCTGTTCCTCCAGCCGTACAATCTGGTCGTCCAGGCTCTCGGATTCTGTGTCGCTGTCATCCGATGGCGCTGTTGGCACAGGTGGGGAAGTTAATGCATCCGACGCAGCCGCTGTAGTTTCAGGTGAGGCGTCGGGTCTTTTCCCTTTTCGAATGTTATCCAGGGTAGCATGGAATCGTTCCAAGTTTTACAACTCTTTGATATTCTTTTCCCTGCGGGGTAACTCAGGGGACGGATACGGGCTCACCCACTTTTCTACTACTGTAGGTTGCCAGAAGACATTAGGGCCGATGAAGGAGCCTCGCTCCTGAAAAGCGTTATGGGCCGGTTCTGGAGAGCGCTCAGGTTCGCGCTCGCAGCCAGAGTAGTCTTCTTCTTCTTCCCAGTCCTCCGGTCTCTTCTTGGGACGGGTCACAGCAGTGGCGTAGGGGCCTCGCAGGCCCTCGATAGGGGTAAACTCCACCTCCTCTCCCTCGCGGAGGTTGTGCATGTGCTCTGGGAGGTAGCTCCGCTTGACGGACCTCCGGTTAACATAAAGATCCCTGCCGGTAGTATAGTCCTTAATAAAGCCGAAGCCTCGCGCCTTGTCAAAGGCCACTACCAGCCCCTTTCTCCTTTCCAGGTGGGGTTGGTTATCAGTGTGGCGCTCGTGAACAGTCTTTGCCAGTTCCTCGAAATAAATCTTAGTCTTAGTCGTCTTCTTTATTGCGGCCTCCCGTATCTCCGCCATCAACGCCGACAATTTAAACGAGGGCTGGTAAAAGTCTCTCCATGAGCCATAGTAGGTCTCAGGCTGCGTCCTCGGTGGCGGGCAGGTTGGTTTCTCCGGTCCCGGAGAGTAGGTCGGTGGAGCGTCCTCTTGCTCCATATCAGTAGGATTCATTTTTAAATCGCCAGGTGCCGACATCCCTGCAGCGCAGTCTTCACTGGTCAACATGCTCGATCCTTCTCTGGAGAGCGAAAGGGCGGCAGCAATAATTGTAGTCAGATCCTCCCATTGCTTCGGGAGGCCGCCCTCCAGGTACTCTAGCATAGGGGAGGCGGAGTCCATGTTAGCAGACATGCAAATGTCCAGACAGGGTGGTGGCGCGGACATATAGCCTTTCCCGCACTTTTCAGCAGAAGGCGCCAGTTTTTACCGCCAAGAAGATATGAAGATGACGCAGCAGTTAAATCCAAGCAGGTTAAGCGGCCATCTTTAAGCAAAAACGCTGTCTATTCACTGACAGCAAGCGGTGGCTTAAATAAACGGCAAATAGTCCATGCAATCACAGTTTCACACCACAAATTAGTACAGTTCTCTGGCCCAGCAATTTTCAATAAATAGGGCTTGGTCACTTTTTTAGGCTTATAATGGCACACAGTTTTGTAATCCACAATGGCGCGGATATGATCATATCCTGTTCGTAACGCCAATTTATGCAGCACGCCAGACCTGCAGGGTATTGCGGAGTGAGGTCACGGTTATGGGCAATCAAGGGTTACTCACTGTTTGAAGGAGAACCCTGGGCAGGCCTGCGGCAGTGAAGGAGAGGCTGACACAAAGTTCCTCTGGGGCACACTCTGTATGTAGGGACCAGGCCTGATGGTGGATGAGGTGCCCTTGATGTTGCAGGTGTTTTGAGTGCCTGGAGCAAGGTCCCTTTAAGGATCGTGACGCCAGTGCCTGTAATGGTGGCACACCGATTTCCAGTAGCAATAAGTGAGGTACACAGGTGGTATAGTGAACCAAACTTTGCTTTACTTTAAACAGTCCAAACTTTGTATATACAGTTGGTAATGATGCAGTCCCTTTTATCATCTATTTCACAAGCAGGCTTACTTTCAATAATGGCAGGTATAATCTTGCAAGATACTTGGAGGGTACACAATTAATGCTTCACAGACCAGGCTGCACTATCCCCACAGCTATTCTAGCTGGCTGTATCCCAAGGCCCGGATGCCTAAATGCTGGCTTTAATCCTTGGTAAAATATTCTTCCTCCCGTATTGACCCTTGCTTCTATTTTATAGTACCTCTGCCCATCAGCTTACTTATCTGAGCTGGTTGTGCTGGCACTGCTTGGCTTGAGGGTACTGCAGGTTTCTCCCAGGAGGCACATCTCTTCTCTTGGGGTAATCTTCTGAGCTAACTGTGGCTCACTTTATCTACAGGCAGGCTAGAGTTCTTCACTAGCCTCCTGGTAGCAACTAGCAGCCTGGACTATCCAGCTGCATGTCAGGAGGAGGCCCTCAGCATATCTCGGGCTGGTGCCTTCTCACTTCTGTCTTCACAGACTCCTGACTACAGACTAACTCCTCCCTGTCTGGGCCTGAACATTTATACTAGGTGCTCCCTATCTCCCTCTAGTGTCTAGGATGCCTAACTACACCCTAATAGGCCTGCTATGCATGTCACAGGGGAACAATACATATAAAAACACATAAAAAATACATTAAAGTATATGGTCAAATATAATATTACTGTCCCTTAGGAGTAGGAGAAACACGTGACCCAATTGACCCTTGTGTAGTGCCCACCCCTACCTAGTGAGACACTACATACTGAGCTTCTGCTCCGTACAGTATTACAATAAAGTTTTTTTGTGAATTGACTTCGGATGTACCATCTGAAGTTGATTCGCTCATCCCTAGTCATCAGTATCAGATTGGTGGGGTCCAAATCCCAGCACCCTGGTGATTATTGAAGTCATGCCCGAGGGTCCTATTTCACCACTACGCTCCACGAAAGTTTGCCTGTAGCCTGCAAAGTTCCACTCCCAGCTCAGCAGTGGAGCCCAGGCACTTTTGCTACTGCTGGGAAGGGACCCATTCCCCACTGGGCCCCATGCAGCTGAACTGGCCACACAGGTATCATGTCCACCCCTGGTTTCGTTGTTTATGTGGTATTTTAATCCCACTGCTTGTGTCCAGCAGGAGGTCTGCTGATCTCTGGTGCCCCAAGCATTTGCCTGGTTTGAATGGTGGTAAAGTCCATGCCAAATCACAGCCCTAGCCTAAAAATAACTTTAAAAAAAGGCTACATATGATTTTACAACATGCAATATACCTCTCTACCAGTAGATGGAGTAAACGCCATGCATCAGTTATTCCAAAAAATTATTTTAACCAATTACTTGATTATCATGTTTATTACCTTCACATACATATTTCTAACACCTTATACCACGGATAGAGAAAATGAAGACTAAAAAAAAGAAGTCTGAGACTCCAAGGTGCCACCAATAAAATGGCTGCCTTCTTAATAGCGACACAGCTGGAGCGGGCTACGTTCGGTCACCAGGCCGAGTCACGGCGCATGCGATAGGTGACGTAGTCTACGTCTCTCGCGCCAAGACAGAGCGAGACAGTCACGCCCCAACTAGCCCGAATCTCCGCCTGTGGGGCGTCACGTGACTGCCTAGGAGACCCTCCCAACGGTCAGTGAGAGACACCGAGACCGGGAGGCGCAGAGACACCGGAGAGGGACCGAGCGCTAGCTGGTGCGCACAAAAGAGACGCCGGATACAACACACAGGTCAGACAGCCATGGGCCTGGCCGCAGGAGGGGCACCCGGGGCTCAGAGGAGCCGCTAAGACAGACGTTAGGCTAATCCCCCGTACACGGTGGGGGAGGAGGGAGACAAGTCTCTGCTGTGGCAGCGCCCGGGCCAGAGGCCTCACAAGAGGTGGAGCTGGAGGTAAGAAGATCGGCAGTGGCTTCCCCTCCCCCAGCCCGGGTATTGTCATGTGTCTGGGGTCACTTGCCCATCCTCCATGTCTGCCTCTGACCCCATCACCTCGCTACAGGGGGTCTCGCCTGAGCAGATAGGAGCTCTGACCTGACATGACAGCCCATTATGGGTGAGGACTGGCTGGCACTGCTGCAGAACCTCTTGATGAGTGGCAGCTAGGCTTTACTTTTCTGTGTAGGGGGCTGTGATCTTGAAGGCTGCCCACCTTGCATGGACTTGTTATCTGGGAGGCGAGGAAGGCTATTTGGCCCCTGGTGTAAATTGGGTTTGGCAGTCTGGCACGTGAAGTGTTAATGGGTGTTTGATGAGCCCTCTGGATTGCCCCATCAGCATCTGTAATGTGTCCACCTCCCCCAGACTCTATTTATAACCTGAAGTGTGTGTCACCCTTGGTGGGGGAGGTAGAGGAGCCTCTTGCTTTTGACCATGGCCTGGGCTGTCCCCTGAATGATTGGGCAGGGGGTGTCTAGGGTTGACATCCTGCACCTTGTCTCCTACTTGATTTAATTAACCCCTGGGAGTCCACTGATTTTGACAGGGCGGTGTGTGGCGTTATATAAAGTGTGTATATAAGAAGGGGCACTGCAACCCCCGCCCCTTGGTTTCTCATCAAGCCCTAACGGTTCTTTTGTGATGCCAGAGTGGTCAGTCGTAGCCCCCGGCTGAGGGGGGATGAGGCGCCCGGTGCCAGCGCTGCCTTCCGCTTCTTCGGATCCATCTTTTTCTGCCTTTGTGTGCTCCCGGAACAACATAGCAGCATATCCCTGTCCTCTGTGATGAGCAGGCCTGTGACGGGCTGAATCTCCAGTAATTGACGTCAGGGCTTTGTTCCTCCACTTCAGTCCAGTGAGCATGTCTGTGGCATCACTGGTGGGGGGACGCTGTACTGGAGGCACTGGATTTCCTCATCCGCTTATCTTATTAATATCTTATTGTTGCTCAGTAAATCCTTTCGCCCTTTCCCGTGTTCTTTTGACAGCAGTGATTTTCGGATGCTCAGAGGCACAGTAGTACGTTCTTTCCTCACGTGTAACACGCGCTCGTCTTTTACGGATTCTGTGTTTTTCTGCCAGTAGTTGGGACAGAACCTATTTGATTTGGATGTGCAGTTTTATAATGTATATTGTGGGGTTCTGTGGAAAAGAGCTTCTGTGACATCCAGGGGATAGGTGATCAGTGCACGATTGCTGGGGGTTCCACCAATAGGCCCCCCCCCCCCCCCCCCCCCAACAGACTGAATTTAGCAGTGGCTCTGTTTTTTTTGTAAAAATGTTGGAGTAGGAACGGACATCAGTAAATGTGCACAAAATACTTTGTCTTCATGTCGTGGTGACAAAAAGATGATCTTGTCGGGGCATCCACGTGCCTGTGGCCCATGCGCATGCTAGGATCAAATGGCTGCCATTCTCTACAGTGCCAACTCCGCTTCATTCGGGAGAGATGTCAGAGGGTTCCCCTCATGGGAAGCCAACACCCAGACCCCCATGGACACTATTTTGTGACATGTTGGGGTAGAGCTTTCTCAATTGGAAGCTGGGAGAATGCAGGGCCGCAGAGCTGCTCTGCACAGCAGGTGCCAGGGGGGAGGGGGAGGTGGGGGTCCTGACATTCAGGCCTCTGTTGATTAGGGTGTGATGGCATGTCCTAGCAGTGGGGGTGAAAACCATTGTGATCTTCTTCTTAGGCCAGTCTGACTAGTCGCTATGAGTGGCATTGACAGATTGCACAGGGTAAACATTAGCTTTATCATTGATCTTGCTCTACATTACCACTGGCCAATTATTGGTACCATTGCTCAGAAGCTACCAAATTGGGGCAATAAATCATCAGTGGCCTATAGGTCCTGTTCACACAGTGCAAGTTCATCCGCAGCTTAATCTTGTAAGATCCATGAACACTTTCTCCCTTGTTGCGTTACAGGGCTTCTAGAAAATTCAGTTTATGTGAATTATGCTTTATTTAGGCTACTTTCACACTTGCGTTTACATTTTCCGATTTTGAGATCCGTCCTAGGGTCTCAATACCTGAGGAAAAACGCTTTTGTTTTATCCTTATTAATTGTCAATGGGGACAGAACTGAAGGCTCTAAAATGCATTCCATTCCGTTTGGTTGCGTTCTCATACCGGAGAGCAAACCGCAGCATGATGCGGTTTTCTTCCCGTCATGGGATTCTCTGGCACAATAGAAAACGGATCCGTCCTCCATTGACTTTCATTGGAGTTCATGACGGATCTGTCTTGGCTATGATAAAGATAATACAACTGGATCCGTTCATAACTGATGCAGATGGTTGTGTTATCAGCAATGAAAGCAATTTTTGCCGGATCCAGTAAAAACACTAGAGTGAAAGTAGCCTTAGTTGGAGATTTTCAGCGAGATGATGACGTTTACCGCGTTTCCAGCCTCCATGTTACTATATGCTGCTGTATATATGTGACAGTTACGTAGTCCATCAGCGTGCTACTATTATTTACATGCTCCTCTGTAATGGGGGGCGTACAATGTGGTTTCCAATGCATCTGCTAGCCACAGCGGACTAAACATGGATGGCTTTTGTGTGGTGTCGGTGGTTTTCATGGACCCATAGACTATAATATAGGTTAATGTTCGGGTATGTGACCTATGTTTGGAAAGTGACTAACGCCTTTCATTAGCTGATGACGCAGGATTAGTATGTGGCTGCTACATTGTATCAAGTGTGCCCCAGGAGTGGGGCAGCAGCTGTAACACACTGAGGCATCCCCGTGCTAAGGCCTCCTTAACACGTCAGTGTATCATGGACATGTGCTGTCCATGGTCTACACAGATGGGACATTTACCAAAACTGTCATAGCCATACCCCAGTCCTCATCTCCGTGCATCTCTGCCCTGCCATGCGCCAGCTACTGAAGTCTATGCCATCTACAGGTGGTAGTAGACTTCAGCTATAGCTTCAGCCACTTACAGCAAATGCAGCAAGTGTTGTGAAGCCCCTCCTCTTGTGCTAAGCCCCTCCCCATTCTCAGCACTTCAGAAAAGGGCTAAGAAGCTTAAAAAGTCGCAAATAATGGCTCACATATGACGTGAACCATCATTTGCGATTTTATTTAGGTCACAATAGTGTCATAAATGCCCCTGAATGACTTTAATGTGTGTATTTACACATCGCTGGTGTCCTATTTTTGCCTGTGAATATGGATCCCTCACCCATATTATAGTTTATGGGTTCATGAATACCATCAATGCCGTCCGTGGTTTTCACGGATTGTGGCTATCAGATCTGGCATTTTCCATGAAATATGGATGACACGTGGGGCAAAAAACTAACACAGACATCCTATTTGTTTGACGGACAGAGGGGTATCCCTTGTGATCACGGGGTTCTATGGCTTCCAGGGGTCTAACAAAGCTTTCTATGTCTTCCTGTCACAGGGTAATGTGGATAACAGATACACCAGTTAAACAGACAGCATAGGATAACAGTTTAGGCCTAGAAGCTAGTAAGGTAGAGATGGTTACCTCCTAGCAATCCCTGAGTCTCTCCCTGACTCCTGACAGTATGTGCAAGCCCTGATGGTGGACGAACACATACACTCGTACCTAGACCCTGCTAATACGGTAGCAAACCCTAGATTAGGAAACGGGGAATGTGACTGCCGATACCTTCCACAGTGAAGTGGCCAGCGTCTCCCCGAGACCTAGACTGACGCAAACACAGAGCAAAAGCGGAACTTAGCTTGGGAAGAGTGAGGAACAAGGGATCCACAAACAACGAGAAGGAAATATCAACCACATGGTGAGAAGTCAGAGGCAGACTGAAATAGAGCCTCTAACCAGCAAACGAGCCAAACCTGTGGAGAAGTGGGATCCCATCCCACAACAACAAACCGAAAGGAAACACCTAGAACCTGTCAGATAGACTTGCTGCACGTGAGTCTATCTGATCTCTTTAGATCTCTCACAGGGCAGGCAGTGACACTTCAATCCCCTGGGATAATAGGTTGCCTGTCAGTGTAAAGCCTCATTCACACGTCTGTGTTCCACACATGTGGGCTGTACGTGTTCTCTACGGACAGCACATGTTCCCATTCATTTTAATGTGTGTATTCAGACATCAGTGTTTTAGCACAGTGTGCTGGTCCGTGTTTTAGCACGAATGCATGCTCTATTTTGTCCATATTCATGGATCTATGGCCCCCATTATAGTCTATGGGTCCGTGAAAACCACAGATGCCATCAGTTTCATCCGTGTTTCACAGATCATTGGGAAGAGATGTTTTGAAAATTAGTGTCAATGACACACTGACAGCAAAAAACTGACACACGGATCCATCAGGGACATCTTCACGGAGGCATCACTGACCACCTTTTCACAGAATTAAGCACGGACGTGTAAATTAGGCTTAATGCTGACAGATGACAGTGCTTTGAATTACCAGGTGTCCTCAAATGATTGCTGGTTCAAGTCTCCTTGGAGGACCAAAGATAATTGAGAAATCTTAAATATTTTAGCAAAAGAACAGTCTTGCACCCAAAAGCTATTAAACTCCTTTTTTTAATAGTTTTATTTTTAACAAAAAAATGCAATTTTTATAATGAAGTTAAAGGGAGTTGTCTGGCGGCTAATTTTTTGCTGGTGAACAGGCTAGGAAGGCTTAAAAAATAAAATATATTTTATTTCAGGGGAATAATAATAATTTTATCACGTACTGTCCTTTCAGCGAGATTTTATAATATCCTGGACAACACCCTGTATGTGGGACATATCAGCTCCAGCTCAGAGTCCTGAGTTGTAGGAACCCCCACTCCCCTGCGATCAGGTCAGGCGCCCCATGTGTAGTGACATGTATATCACAGATTGCGCTGTTCCTTGAGTACAGTTTGTGAAATGGGATAATGTTGCTGGAGAATTTCCGGAGAGTGATCAGAGCTCCAGTCATCTGTAAATGGGTCAATGACGGGGACGTGTATGCCTGGAGTCAGGTAGTGAGCCTGGACATCTGACCACAGGAGTCTCAGGAAGTTATTCAGCTGGCTCCTAAACTCTGCTGTGACTCTTGTTGGACAGTGATCTATAGGGCTGTGCGTTTTCTCAAGGTGCTGGATCCAGTGACAATCCATTACAAGTGTTGTTGTGGATCTTTGGGGATTTTTGCTTTATATTTTTCTTAGAATTTCCATTCCATTATGTATATTCCAGCCCTTTGTCAAACGTTTTCATTGGAGTTCCCCATTGATGGCTAGAGTAAAGGGGCTTCTATTTTTATTTTATTTTTTGTAAGAGATCTCCCAATTTTGATCTACCAGAGATCTCGTTGACTTTAAAGGGACCCTATTGAGAATGCACAACACATTGCGATCAATAAAAGCTATTTGGTTTGGAGATCCTTGCAAATGCAGATCTCCTCATCCTTCCAGCATTTGGACCCCCACTGATGAAAACTTATGTCCCTTTTCTCTGGTCACTTTTATCATATTCTGACCAGTCACTGGAAATACGTGGATAATGGTGCCCCCTTGTTATAGGTGCTACTAAATCCTTCTACGGCTACACAGCGGCACTGGTGGTGGCCAGGTTCACAGGGGCATCGCAATGTAGTGGGGCTCTCTTTGAAATCTTGGAGTTGCAGCACAAGTCACTATCACCCCTGAATTGCAGAGTGGGATTCTGTGTACTATGGGTACGGCTACACAGTGACACTGGTTGCTGCCACAGTCTCGGAGGCATCACAGTGTAGCAGATCCTGTAGAAATGAATGGCGTCGCACGTGTGCCATGGCTGTGACCCCTGAATTGCAAAAATCCAACTCTGCTGGATTTACTATGATTCAGAGGTCGCCGTCATGGCACACATGCAACTTCATTTATTTCTTAGGCATCACCTCTACACTGCAATGCCCCTGTGATCCTGGCCCCGACAAGTGTAGCCGTACCCAAAGTGCGCCCATAGTCTTATTTGTTTATCTAAGCCTCTGAGGTTCATTAGAGATTGCCCTCTAGAACTACTGCAACTTGACCTGCAGGCATGTGTCTATTCTGATCTGACTGGTGTGCCACAGGCCGCAGTAATGTGTGTGGGAGTGAAGGACTGCTTTCTGAGGTCCTCTGCTATAATGAGGGCAGGAGCAGATACTGGCTGTCTTTTTCAGGATGCTCACTAAGGCTACTTTCACACTTGCGTTCAGAGCGGATCCGTCTGGGGTCTGCCCAGACGGATCCGCTCATATAATGCAGACTTGGGATCCGTTCAGAAGGGATCCGTCTGCATTATAATGTAGAAAAAATTCTAAGTGTGAAAGTAGCTTCAGACGGATCCGTCCAGACTTTACATTGAAAGTCAATGGTGGACGGATCCGTTTGAAAATTGAGCCATATAGTGTCAAATTCAAACGGATCCGTCCCCATTGACTTACATTGTAAGTCTGGACGGATCAGTTTGCCTCCGCACGGCCAGGAGGACACCCGAACGCTGCAAGCTGCGTTCAGGTGTCCGCTTGCTGAGCGGAGCAGAGGCTGAACGCTGCCAGACTGATGCATTCTGAGCGGATCCGCATCCACTCAGAATGCATTGGTAGCTGGACGGATGCGTTCGGGGCCGCTTGTGAGACCCTTCAAACGGAGCCCACAAGTGGAACCCCGACGCTAGTGTGAAAGTAGCCTAATAGGGTCCATTCACACGTCCGCAAAATGGGTCCGCATCCGTTCCGCAATTTTGCGGAACAGGTGCGGACCCATTCATTTTCAATGGGGCTGGAATGTGCTGTCCGCATTTGCGAATCTGCACTTCCATTCCGCAAAAAAATAGAACATGTCCTATTCTTGTCCGCAATTGCGGACAAGAAAAGGCATTTTCTATGAAAGTGCCGGCTATGTGCGGTCTGCAAAATGCCGGTGTCTGTGTTTTGCATAACACATACGGATGTCTGAATGGACCCTTATGGGGCACCAGTCATCCACTACCAAAATACAAAAATGGGTGCACTGTACTTGTGTATTGGGCTCCTACTTTAGGCAATATACCGTAGCGTGTGCAGTGCTATACTTAGAGCAGGTCTTAGGCTGCTTTCACACAGTCAGTGTTTGGTCAGTGAGCCGAAACCAGAAGCAGAGCCTGTACAGACATAAGGTGTAAAGGAAAGATCTCACCTGTTCTGTGTTTAGACCCTCACCTGGTTTTGGTTTAAAATCACTGACCAAACACTGACTGTGTCAAAACTGCTTTAGTGCTGCACTGAATTTCACCAGTGACCATAAGTCTTATTACATGAGCAGGCAATGTGGTTACCAATACAGAAAGTCAGACCACTTCAGAGAAGGAGGCCATCAGAAAAAATGGCGGAGAGGATTTGAGTGGAAATGCACAATAGTGTGCTGCATGAAGGATTTAGTAACTATCTATAATGCCAGTTTTAGGATCCTTCTTTGCCATGAAGTGCTGTTTTTCAACCAGTATTGTGGGGACTCCTACCAAGCAGTTGTGAACATCTTGGACTACTTCTCCAGTGATGCAGGCACCTTCAAAGGTGCTAAAACGTCTCCCCAATTATTTATGTCTGTGACATCGGCACAAAGAACTTCTTGGAAATGTCCAGTTCTGCCCTGGTTGGTTTTATTAAAAGGTAGTTCCAGTTGTGCGTCTCCTGCCAGTGCTAGCAAGAGATGCAGAAGTTGCCTCCAGTGTTGTATAGTCGTCTGCTAGTACATGTCCATGTAGCGGATACTCTGCGAATCTGCCGCCATGGGTTTGTGTGCCGCAAATCAGCAGAATTTACAGTACCATTAAAGAAATCCCCTCCACATGCTGTGAAAATATCCAGAGTAAATTGACCTGTCAGTTTATGCTGTGGCTATCCACCGTGCACAGGGTGAAATCACAGCAGAATTTTAGCTTTGGAAATTCC
Source organism: Bufo bufo (assembly GCF_905171765.1). Classification (NCBI taxonomy): domain Eukaryota; kingdom Metazoa; phylum Chordata; class Amphibia; order Anura; family Bufonidae; genus Bufo; species Bufo bufo. The sequence goes on along the minus strand of NC_053389.1, from coordinate 394,018,200 downwards.
ACTACATGTGGCCGTCCCCTTAAAGGGCATGTATTAGATAGAGCAGATTTTTGGCTCCATGGACTCGCTGAAAACACAAGGTGCCCCTTTCACTTGTTTTAGGTTTCCTGCTATTTGAGAGATTCTGGACAGTTCACCCAATTGCAACTAGAAGTATCTGATTTCTTCTGAGGCGTATTGGAGAAAGCAGAGGATCCTTGTGGCAGTTGGTCTGGATGAAAGCTGCTCTGTGATTAGCTCCTTTTAGGTTTCAGTATAGAATGATTGTATCTATTGTCACGTTATACTGCAGGTAGAAATCCACCCCGGTAGTGTGATTAACCAGGTAAAAATGTGGCTCTTCCAGTGCTGGGAAATTTCCATGGCGGGGTAGTATAGGCAGTCTTTTCCTGCAGATGTTGGGTGTACGTCATATACCTGGTGATTTATTACCTAACTGTTCGCATTACCGTACTTGTATGTAATGTAAGCTTCCAGCATGGATACTTCTGGAGGCACAAGCATTCAGATGATATTTTTCTTCTGCCGTTGTTCTTCACATCAGTTTTGGGTGATCTGTTCTCTGGCCAATGTGTTATTATTGTAACTTGTTCAGTTTGAGACCTGGGCTGTCAATGTGACAGAGTCCCACAATCTGAGTATTTAGTTATGTAAGGAGCTCCACTAAAATAAGTGGCTTATATTATAGTAGGAAGGAGCAAGGGTCAGTCGTTGACGGAAGGTATGTGTCACCGAGGTTCCTGGCCTCCGTAAAGTAAGGGCCGTTTCCATGTGTCAGCAGCAGTTGCTGTTTGACACCTTGCTATTTAGTATAGCTGTAATGACTAATCCGGGACGGCTCTTACTGGGAGTAGCCAAAGTGCTGGGTGGGTGACTACTCCCCACGTTCCAGGCCGGGTTTTGAGAGGCCTATAAAAAAACAGCCAGCAGTGTCAGGTAGTGGTGATGATCTCTCTCTGACATTGGAGCAGTGGCAATCTCTGTGGGATCTGAGCCTTGTGCCAGGCTGGAGGCCTGAATCCGGGAGGACTGCTCTGTCCTGTGTTATGCCGACCAGGTGTGGATTAACACCCAGGATAAAAGGTGACAGATTTTGCTGTATGAACTGTCTAAGTGTGAACGAACACCAAAACTGCAAATGGACTGTCGTGCTGTTTTGTTGCCATAAGTGTGAATAGAACACTGAGGTTTTTGAGTTACAAACTGGTCTTTGCCTCTATACTGCGTCCGCTTGTCCGAAATATATATGTCATCTGCCATACATGTGTGAGAGTTGTTTATGCAACTGCTGTCCAACCATCTACCAAACATTCCTCACAGACTTGACCATAACCTTTTTAGTCCAAATTGATTGTTGGAGTTGTTTGATTTGCCCATACATATTCAATGATATATTTGGCGAAAGATCTTGCTGGTAACGTTCTTTTAGCATGACTGACTTCTTTTCAAAAGGTGATGGTCTGTCATTGGCTAAAATGATCATTCGTTGTCAAAGTTCAACTGACGAATTTGCGTTTTGGTTGAAATCATCTGTTTTGATCAGCTTTTAGACTGTGTATGGTCACCTTAAGTCATTTTCTGGATCTGAACTTCATGATGTCTGGGGGGCAGGGGTGTTACAGGTTTCTAAAATTCTCTATAATGGAGACTTAAAAGAGTTCTTCAGTATGAAAAATGATTTTCACTTATTGGATAAAGACTCCTTTCATTCCTTTAAATTAAGAACTGTATATTATATGATTAATGAGAAAATAATTGTAGACACTATGCATACAGAGATTTTGTATGCTCTGATTAACCCCTGGAGCAGAAGAGAATCTGTCCATTTTCTATAATATCTTTTTAGAGTTAGATATTTAAACTTCTAAATTCTAAGTCCCAAAACAAATGGATGAGGGATGTGGGAGAATTCTCACCACATCACTGGAAAGAGCCTTATGGTAGCATCTCGAGATCCCACATCTGAAGTCGCTTTGCTAAAAACTTCGAGGCAAATTCGTTATCAGCAAGGGGCTTGTGGGACTTCGGTGAATAATTTCAGGATTTGACTTTTTTCAACATTTGAAAACCATTTTAAAACTTGGTTCTGAAGTCGTCTTCGGTACAGAGGTACCAGTCGGTACCGAAGACTACTTTGGATACCTGTTGTTTTTTTCCAGTTTAATAATCAAATGCTGAAGTTATTCGCAAAACTTATGATAACTGATTTCACCTCGCCGGAGCCCACACATTTCAATGCAGTATGGAGACCGATCTCTGTATGGCTTTAAAACGAAGTTTTGAGCAAAGCGACTTCGGGTCTAGGATCTGAAGCTTGCTTCGCTCATCCATAGTAGCATCCCCAAGACGTCGCTGAACAATTTCCATAAACTCCATTTATATATCTGCTTTAGGGCTCACACACACACACACACACACACACACACACACACACACACACGTATTTTTGGTCCTCATCTGATCCGCCTTTTTTGCGGGTAGGATGTGGATCCATTCATTTCAATTGGGCCACAAAAGTTGCAGACAGGACATGCCTGCAAAAACAAATGTCCTATCCTTAGCCATTTTACGGACAAGAATAGGACAGTTCTATAGTGGGCAGGAGTTTACGTTCCACAAATTGTGGAATGCACACAGCCGGTATCGGTGCTTTCCGTATCTGCAAAAACCTCAATGGCCTTGTGCATGAACCCTTAAGGGCTCTTTCACACGAGCAGATGCCGTGCGTGGAATCCGCTGCGTGAAAGACAGCAAGCCCCGCTCCGAACAGCAGAGACACGGAGCATTAACATGATTGATGAGCTCCGTGCTTCTCTGTGACCTTTTTACTACAAAATCACAGTGACAACTATATCTCGCTTCGATTTTGTAGTAAAAAGGTAACAGTGAGGCACAGAGCTTATCAATCATGTTAATGCTCCGTGTCTCTGCTGTCCGGAGCACGGCTTGGCTCTCTTTCACGCAGCGGATGACACGCACAGCATCCGCTCATGTGAAACACACCTTAGGGTAATTTCAGATGAATGTGTCTGTGTGGGAACGTGGGTTCCCGTTATGGACCCTGCTCCTTACACAGGACCTCACAGGATTATAAGGTTTTATAATGCTGTCTTTTTTTTTTTTGTTTTACCCCCTCTGCTCATGTGGATGGGATTACTGGTTGGTAATTGCTCTTTATCTGGATCTATTCTTTTTCTTTAGTTGATTAAATAAAGAATAAAAAAAACTTCACACATGTAAAGTACCTTTCATGGCAGTGAATGATAAAAGTGCTGCACGATTGTTCTGTAAAAAGCTTGAAGCTGGATTAACAGTCCACCAACGCGTCATAGACCTTCTTAGTAGCTGCTTTCCACTGTGGCTAATTGATGACTATCCTTAATGGGGCCACCGTCTATTAAACAGGTTGTGCGGGATCCTTAAAGATGTCCTCTAATTGTGTCTCCTACAGAGCATAATAGCTCATTCCAAGATCACATAGGTCTGACATCACGACCAGTTGGGATTCTGTGATGTCTGAGGAAATCCAGTCTTCACAGAGGGCACAGTCACGTGACCACTCTCCAGATCTCCGGTGTGAGACAGATTAGCATTAGGAAGTTGCAGGGCCTGGAAAAATGTATACCTGGATAACCCTTGAAGTCAGAATTCACTAAGGGTACATCCACACAGGATGTGGATAAAGTTACACGCAGCGTTGTCATGGATTTGCCAAAGAATTCACCCTATGCATAAAAAATTTCAAATCTGCACCACAGGTCATTTACCACAGTTGATTTATTTTTTTCAGTGGCACGTGGATGAGATCTGCTGTTATGCTAATGAGCTGCCAGATTTCCATCCACTGTTCTGCAGCATATCCACCTCGTGTGAACATACCCTAGTAGGGAACTTGTCTTGTTTAGAAGATTACTTTTTAGGGTGGGTTCATCCTGGATGAGTGGATTTTTTTTTTTTTTTTTTTTTTTTTTTAAGGCTACTTTCACACTCGCGAAAGTCAATGGAGGACAGATCCATTTTCTATTGTGCCAGATTTTGTCAGTGAAAACGGATCCGTCCCCATTGACTTACGGATCCGTTCGGCTCAGTTTCGTCAGACGGACACCAAAACTCTGCATGCAGCATTTTGGTGTCCGCCTCCAAAGCTGAATGGAGACTGAATGGAGGCAAACTGATGCTTTCTGAGCGGATCCTTTTCCATTGAGAATGCATTACAATGCAACCTGATCCGTCATGGGCTCTCGCAAGCGGTCCAAAACGGATCTCACAAACGGAAAGCCAAAATGCCAGTGTGAAAGTAACCATAGAAATCTCATCCATACATTGCAGAAAGATTCACAGCGTAAGTTGACCTGGGGCACGGATTTGAATCTGCAGCATTTTATGCTGTGGATTAGGGGTGAGCAAACTTGTGTTTCGGGTTATCTAAGAATTCAGTTATGGATTTCGCATTATTGGATAGTTGTTTGAGCGTTGGGTGTTGTGCATTTTTGCCCCGTGTAAATCATATAGTAACAGCCTGGTGCTCCTCTGTCCTCATGATGATGATCCTATCACTGCTTCACATGACTAGACAAACAGTGGATTCACATTCCACGTGTCCACATTCCATCCACAGCTTCACTGGGTCTGGGACACAGACGTTTCTGTATTTCTGTTCCAGTTGTTAAGAGGTGAAAGGTCTTCCATTAAAGCGAATGTCATCAGAAAATCACCACTGACATTTTTGTTTTTATTTTTTAAATTTTTTTACATTTTTGGTGAGTTGTGCTTGGTATCACAGCTCAGCCCCATTCACTTGAATGGGGCTGAGCTATGCCTAGACCTAGGGTTCAGCATCCTCCAGCACTCCAGCTGTTTTGAAACTACAACTCTCAACATGCTCCATTCGCTTCTATAGGAGTTATGACAAAAGCCATGCAAGTTTTACCACAACTAGTGCCAGTCCCAGAGGTTCCTGATCCTTGGCCTAGAGCGGACATATGACCCATGATTGAGTCATAACATGGCCTAGAGAAAGGTGAGAGAAGCCTGCAGTGCTGTTTCGACCACCACTGCCTTCTCAAATTAGTTTTAGATACTGATGACCTATCCAGAGGATAAATAATCAGTATTCAAGCCTCAGAAAACCCCTTTTAAAATGTTTTCACTGACATGATTTCCTATTCTGTACAGGTAACTTTTCAGTAGCTATCTCATTTTCCCCGCAGGCAGAATTACCATGACAACTGATCGGTGGAGGTCCGACAACCAGGACCCCCGCTGATCAGCTGCTTTGAGAAGGCAGCGGCGCTTAGGATAGGTCATTAGTATCTGACCGGTGGGGGGGCCGACACCTGAGATTCGCCCCTCCCCCGATCAGCTGTTTCAGAAGGCTGTTTCCTCAAGATTGGTCATCAATATCAGATTGGTAGAAGTCTGACTCCTGGCACTCCAGACGATCAGCTGTTTGAAGAAACCGCAGCGTTCGTATGTTTACCTGCTCAGTGTCACAAGTGCAGAGCTGAGCAAGTGTAATTACAACTACGCCGTCCCCTAACTTACTACTCTGTTCTGGGTTCCTAGTTGTCTTCCAGTCCCTGGTGGTGATCGCGTCTGCAACCATTGACTGGCCTCAGTGGTGATGATTAGCTATGATGTCATTAGCAGAAGCGCCACACATGACCTCATCCCTCAGGATGTTTACAAGATGGAGACTGGATAACTGCAGAAGAGGGCCAGGGAGCTGGAACAGAGATGCAGAAAGCTGGAAAACCTTTTTAAAGTTTCACTAAACACAGAAAATGCCCCAAAAATACCCCAACACTTCTGCCCTTTATCTCTCACTTTCCCTCGCTCCTATACTGTCTCGTATTGGGGAGAGGTGGTGGTCAGATGGTATAGCTTATGGTTGTACAAGCCTTGGCTGACAGCTATGTCCAGCCTTAGGCTACTTTCACACTTGCGTTGCTGGATTCTGTCAGGCAGTTCCGTCGCCGGAACTGCCTGCCGGATCCGGCAATCTGTATGCAAACGGACAGCATTTGTAGACATCTCACAAATGCATTGCAATACTGGATCAGTCTCGCCGGTTATCATCCGGAAAAACTGATCCGGTATTTATCTTTTTCACATTTTTAAAGGTCTGCGCATCCGGCATTAATGCATTTCAATAGAAAATAATGCAAGTGTTCCGGAATTTTGGACTGAGAAAATACAGCGGCAAAACCGCACCGTTTCTGAACTGAAGACATCCTGATGCATACTGAACGAATTGCTTTCCATTCAGAATGCATTGGGATAAAACTGATTCCGGTATTGGGCTCCTAGGACGGAACTCGATACCGGAAAAGAAAAAGGCTAGTGTGAAAGTACCCTTAGGAAGGTGGAGACTGAAGCTTCGTTCTGCCTTAGGTATAAACAGTATGTGAGTCATGTTATTCCTTTCACATACAGCCTCATATCCGTGGTTTCTCACCTGTGGTTAGCAGCTTGCCTTACGGCTAGGACTGACCTTTTTTATTTTGTGCTCACAGTTGTATTAAGAAGCGTAGTGTGCTATGCATTTCAGTACTGTTGAGCTAAAGGTGTACCAGCCCAACGTATGCCAGAAGAGCTGTAGGCATATGTCTGGGTAATGGATCATAGAGGCATGTATCAGGAGATGTTTCTAGTGTATGCTCTGCTTTACTAGCCTTGAGGTCCCTTTTACACGGGACGATTATCAGGGACGAACATTCCTATGAACGCTCCATCCCAATAATTGGCCTGTGAAGAGGTGCACAATGATCAGGTGAAAGCTTAGTTTATTTAGGCACCTAAATCATTATCTCAGCAGTTTGCGCTGTTAAACTGCGACCTGCTGACCAGAAACATATGGGGTCATTTATCAAACTGGTGTCGGGTAGAACTGGCTTGGTTGCCCATAGCAACTGATCAGATTCCACTTTCATTTTCCAAAGGAGCTGTGAACAATTAGAGGAATCTTATTGGTTGCTATGGGCAACTAAGCCAGTTCTACTTTACACCAGTTTGGTAAATGACCCCAATAGATTCTCTATGGGAATGAGCCCAGCATACAGTGAGGTGATTGCTGCATGGAAACGCATCCCTCACCACCTCTGATTGCCTGCTCAGTTGGCCCCTGTGAATGGGCCCTTAGATGTTTTGCGGTGTTATCCTGCTCTTGTAAATGAGGTGTGCATATACATATATAAGATGGTTGTACAGTTCTGAATGCTGTGTAGCAGTAGCACCCTGTTTACTTGTGGCATTGTGCTCGAGTTCTTCCTGGGAACAGGATCTACACCGCCTGATAGACTCATATTTTACTTTTGTCTTGTCAGATGCTTCTGTCGGCAGCTTATCTTTCCAAGAATAAACAGACTGGGCAGTTGAAATCCAACATGCTTGAACCCTACCTCTGACAGCAGTTTGTCCCCCCTTTTTCCACCATACAGTAGATGGTTGTCCAGTCCTGGTTTGGCTTACTTTTATCTAAGACCTAGTTCACACTTCAGTTATTTGGTCAGGTTATTTCGATCAGTTATTGTAAGGCAAAACCAGGTGAGATTCAAAAGCCCAGAACAGGTGCAGATCTTTCCATTATACCTTATCTTTGTGTAGGCTTCACTACTGGTTTTGGCTCACAATAACTGACCGTAAGCATGGTTAGTATTATTATTAATTATTATTTTTTATGGTTTTGAACTGTGCATCTCTACCAAAAATCAGGCATTTTTGTTTTCAGTTTAGTCTTATTTAAAATTATTTCTTGAAGAGGTTTATGGCTGCCTTGGCCAAAAAAATGAAAGTAGACTATAGTAGGCAGTTAGATTCCTTCATGAGCCAGTAGACCTGGTAATAAGAGTTTCATATGCTTTGTAAAACATCCAGATAGTTGTAAGCGCATTGGCTCTTGTCCACTCTTTGTTTATGGAGGGTTTTATGTTTTTACTATAGCAAGTATATTCACTATAAACACTGTAATCTTTCATCACTGGAAGGTGTCTCATTTTGAAGGAGAGAAAGGTCACTGGTTTTATTCTGTTTAGAGTACATTTAGGCGAAAGGTTCACTGCAGAGTCACGTCAACCCCTTGGTGTTGCCGGCAATTTTTGGTCTTCGTGGCATTTTTTCTTTTTTTTTTCTTTTTCTCAATCGCAGAATCCATCAAAAACATCCAACATTGGTAAAATTATGGATCCTTTAACAGAACCTGGATAGATCCCATTATACTCGGCGGGGGCGCCGTTGGGTTTAGTTATGGACCAGTCTCGGCACTTGCTTGATTTTTATTGTTTTGCTCATATAACTGATTTATATAGCGGCTGTGCTTGGTATTGCGCTTTGCGTCATTGAAGTGAATGGAACTGGGTGTGATACCAAGCACAGCAGGTATACAATGTACAGCGCTGTGTAGGACCCCCACGATCAGATACTGATTACCTATCCTGAGTACAGGTCATCAGCATTAAAATCTCGGAAAATCCCTTTAACTGAGTTATCCGAGACTAAAAATTGCATCGCATATGCCTGCGCCCCGCACACTGAATATACTTACCTGGCTCCTCGCGACGCTCCTAGTCCCCACACCGCCGCTGCTGCTTCTCCATGCAAATGAAAACATCTGGTGTAGGGGAGAGGTAGTAGCCTATAGCAGACGGGGACGAGCCGTCCTAGTGCGGGTGACGCTAGGGAGGCTCGCCCCTGCCTGCCATGACACCCCCCCCACCCAAATTTTTTCATCCACACATGCGGAGAAGCATCAGCGGCAGTGCGGGAGCCAGGTAAGTATTCAGTGTGAGGGGCCCGGGCATATATTTTGTTTTTAGTCTTAGGCCATTATTTGATGACACATTCCCTTTAATGAAAATTTGTTTGTTTATGTAAGACCATAGAATTTTTTTTGTTTTTTTTTATAAACTTTTCCACTGTGTAAGGGTCCATTCACACGTCCTTTTGGTGTTCTGCATCCGTTCCGATTAAAAACGGAACGTTATGCGGATCCATTCATTTTCAATGGAATCCGCAAATAATCGGAGAGCACTCATGGTGCTCTCCGATTCCGTGATTCCGTTCCGTGGGTTCCGTTATTCGGATCCTGGAAAAAAAATATACCCTGTCCTACTATTTGTCTGATTTTGCGTTCCGTCATCCCATTCTAGTCAATGGATCCGTCAAAAAAATCGGATGACATGCTAAAAGCATCCTCATGTCATCCAGATTTTTGGATCCGCAAAAAACAGGAACGTTTATCTGGAAAGGTAAAAATACTGACGTGTGAATGCACCCTAAGGCTACTTTCACACTAGCGTTTAATTTTCCGGAATTGAGATCCGTCTTAGGGGCTCAATACCGGAAAAAACTCGGAATCGGTGTGAATATGGAGATGCTCGCATCTCTTTATTGCAAGACCTTTACCGTTCTACCTTGCGTAGGGCGATGCGTCCTCGGCATGAAATTCCATACATGTGGGGATACCCCTTCCAATCGGTGGTTCAATGTGGAGGCAAGTGTTTTGAGCTTAGGGATCCTTCTGAATTGGCTGACTTTTTGGCTGCTCTAGGCCTGCCTGAGATTGCTCTCCCAGACTGGCACGCAATTCCACCTCTACCATTTTTTGCTGAAGGGAAACTGACAACGGACGCGGAACACAAACGGATGAACTATCAGCATTTTTTTGCTGACCCATTGAAATTAATGGGTCCCCATCCTATCTACAAAAAAAACGGAACTGAGGCCGAGAAAAACACCTGTAGTGTGCATGAGGCCTAAAACAAATGGGTCTGGGAGAGAGATATGTAGAGATGGTGGCAGCACTGTACACTCACAGCACGAGTTCGAACAAATGCTATTTTGGCCCCTTCCTTTGAAATACATAATGGTACGCGCTAGGGCTGCCCCCTGTCCTCTCTTCTATATGTCTTAACAATGGAACATCTGGCAGGGGCAATAAGGAACAACCCAGATATTAAAGGCATAGAGACCCCGAACATTCAGCATAAGCTCTCTCTCTATGCTGACGACCTACTTCTGTACGTGACGTCCCCTCACATCTCTATACCGTCCTTGCTCCAGGAATTTAGCAGATTCAGCCACCTCAGTAATTTTAAGGTGAACATTATTAAAACCAAACTATTAAATATCTCCCTCTCCCAAGAGGAGGTATCCTCTATCCAAAATTTCTCTTTCAAATGGAAAGACCAAAGCTTGACATACCTAGGCGTTCAAATTCCTGCACAATTGCACCTATTATTCCCTCTGAACTACTTGCCACTGCAGAGGAGGACTCTTGAAGATCTACAGGCGTATAAACTCAAACATCTTTGGTTTGGTCGCATGAACAATATCAAAATGGATATCCTGACAAGGTTTCTATACCTCTTCTAAACAATACCTGTTCAGTCTCCAAAAAAGTATTTCTTAGAACTACAAAAAGCTCTCAATAGGTTTATTTGGCATGCTAGTAAACCTAGATTGAATAAAAAGGCTCTAATTAAACATAAATCCTTAGGTGGGTTTGGTCTCCCGGATATTCACATCAATCATGATGCGTTGGTACTCACCAGACTTTGGATGCACAAAGGCTCAAAGAAACTGTGGGTCTTTGTAACCTCTTTCCCTCCAAGCCGTACCCTGGGTCAATCTGGCAGATAGACCTCCTAGAGAAGATTGGCCATACCTTGTAAGACATTCCCTTGCTGTTTGGGAGGACTGGATTGCCAAATCACAGATTACTTTTAGACCTGGGCCCATGACCCCGCTGCATGGGAATCGAGCATTTACTCCTGGTTTGGTTCCCTTATCCTTCCTTATTAAAACTGTATACAACGGTTAACTGAGAATTAGAGATGTCCTGACTTTAGGGAAGCTGTCCTCATTTGAAGCATTACGTCAGAACGCTGCCTTTAGCATGATGTCTTGGTTGGGATACGCCCAGATAAATTCCTTTTTTAGAGCTACATTCTCCAAGGAGGGTTTGGGCCCACTGATGAATTTTAACAAAGTATGCCTACAATCAGGGGAAAATAGAGGTATCTTGTCCACATTGTATGGAGTACTTCTGGACCTCCATAGTGGGGAGAAAGCCCAATTTTTTTCATAAATGGGAATCTGATTCACTGAGGCAGGAGGTGAGGAAGTGTACGTTCTCTAATTGAATATCACTGGCGGCGCAGGTCAAAGAAGAATTACAAAATTCTCTCTAGATGGTACTACTGTCCTACCACACTACACCATATGTTTCCCTCTGTTTCAGAGAGGTGCTGGAGATGCGAGAGAGATAGGGGTTCCCTACTACATATATGGTGGAGTTGCCCGACAATTCACTCGTTCTGGAATCAAATCTTGCAGATATACGCTAAATACTCTGGCAAGATGATTCCTAAGGCCTCTTTCAGACGGGCGTTGCGGAAAAAGGTGCGGGAACAAGCGCAATTTTTCCGCGTGAGTGCAAAACATTGTAATGCGTTTTGCACTCGCGTGAGAAAAATCGCGCATGTTTGGTACCCAAACTTCTTCACAGAAGTTCGGGCTTGGGATCGGTGTTCTGTAGATTGTATTATTTCCCCTTATAACATGGTTATAAGGGGAAATAATAGCATTCTGAATACAGAATGCATAGTACAATAGCGCTGGAGGGGTTAAAAAAATAAATAAAAATAAAAAATTAAACTCACTTTAGTCCACTTGATCGCGCAGCCGGCATCGCTTCTGTCTTCTTTCTTTGCTGTGTGCAGTAACAGGACCTGTGGTGACGTCACTCCGGTCATCACATGGTCCATCACCTGATCCATCACCGTGGTAAAAGATCATGTGATGACCGGAGTGACGTCACCACAGGTCCTGTTACTGCACACAGCAAAGAAAGAAGACAGAAGCGATGCTGGCTGCGCGATCAAGTGGATTAAGGTGAGTTAAATTATTATTATTTTATTTATTTTTATTTTTTTAACCCCTCCAGCGCTTGTACTATGCATTCTGTATTCAGAATGCTATTATTTTCCCTTTATAACCATGTTATAAGGGAAAATAATAATGATCGGGTCTCCATCCCGATCGTCTCCTAGCAACCGTGCGTGAAAATCGCACCGCATCCGCACTTGCTTGCGGATGCTTGCGATTTTCACGCAACCCCATTCATTTCTATGGGGCCTGCGTTACGTGAAAAATGCACAAAATGGAGCATGCTGCGATTTTCACACAACGCACAAGTGATGCGTGAAAATCACCGCTCATGTGAACAGCCCCATAGAAATGAAAGGGTCGGGATTCAGTGCGGGTGCAATGCTTTCAACTCGCGCATCGCATCCGTGCGGAATACTCGCCCGTGTGAAAGGGGCCTAACAATCCCTAATTAACCCTGCTGTCTCTTATTCCTGGCTCCCTTGCCCAAGTCAAGAAAGGAGTTCTGAGGCATTTCCTGTCAGCTGGGCAGATGGTAATCCCCAGGCATTGGAAGTCCAGTTCCCCACCTTACAGTACTTGAATGGACAAGGGAGCTAAGGGTACTTTCACACTTGCGTCAGTTTTCCGGTATTGAGTTCTGTCCTAGGGGCTCAATACCGGAAAAGAACTGATCAGTTTTATTCCCATGCATTCTGAATGGAGAGCAATCCGTTCAGGATGTCTTCAGTTCAGTCCTTATACCAGTGTTTCCCCAGCTGTTGCAAAACTACAACTCCCAGCATGCCTGCACAGCCAAAGGCTCTCCGGGCATGCAGGGAGTTGTAGTTTTGCAGCAGCTGGAGGCACACTGGTTGGGAAACACTGCTTTACGGTTTTTGAACGGAGAAAAAAAAACGCAGCATGCTACATTTTTCTCTCCGGCCCAAAATCCTGAACACTTGCCGGAATGCCAGATCAGGCATTCTTTTCCATTTGGAATGTATTGGTGCCATTAAAATTGCCGCATTGACTGATCCGGTCTGTGCATGCGCAGGCCTTTAAACAAAAATAAATAAATACCGGATCTGTTTTTGCGGATGACACCGGAGAGACTCATCCGGTATTGCATTTGCATTTGAGACTGATCCGGATCCGTCTACAAATGGTTTCAGTTTTCCTCGACTCTTCAGATTTTGGGAACATGCTATCATCTTTCTAACTCCATAGGTTTGACCTACACCCTGGTTCTCTCTGAACATAACTTTATAGCCTGGTTCCTTTTTAATTCCCCCCCCCCCCCCCCTTCTCTTTCCTTCCCCCTGCTTTCCCTTCTGATTTATTCTATTTATTTTACTTGTCTATGTTATGTAAGAGTGTAAAATTTGCATTTCTTCAGAATATCAATGAGAAGAAATAGAGTACAGAAGATAAATTTGGAATTATTCTCACATCTTTTATTGATTGAAGAAGGCTGTACTAATAAAGATAGTATCAGCGTATATAGACACATTGATAAATGTACGTATTCAATGCAATATATTATTCCAGATATGTCTTCATCTGTAAATCTGCAACTTGGATCCTGCGTTGTCCTGTATTTGAACTGTTCATGTAATAGTTGTCCATTATTCGTTATACTGTTATACCTGAAAACCTTAATAAAAACAGTAAACATAATAACAAAACACAATACATTTTTTCCCCCCTAATTTGAGCTGTTTGGTGTCGTTCACATCCAGCGCAAATGCTGTCTGTCTAGCAAAAACCCAGCATTTATTACCGAAAGCAGCCTAATCACCCCAGGACCTCTTTACAGTCAATGGCGATCCGGTGGAGAAGTGGATTATCCAGCAACTGCTCTGTGCCAGAGCCTGCTGGATCTCCTAACGGACATGTAAACAAAGCCTTGGTACAGCTGACCAAACGTTTTAATATGTAGCGTAAGGTCCTGGAACTCTTGCGTCTATTAGATTATCATCATGAGGGGGCATTTATCAAAATAGGTGTAAAGGAAAACTGGCTTAGTTACCCATAGCAACCAATCAGATTCCACCTTTCATTTTCCAAAGGAGCTGTGAAAAATGAAAGGTGAAATCTGATTGCTTGCTCTGGGAACTAAGCCAGTTCTACTTTACACCAGTTTGATAAATCTCCCCCATGTCTTCACGTTTAAAGGGTTTCTACCACCAGAAATACTGTTATGTAGCTGACCGACGTTAGCGATGCGCACAGTATGTTTCCAACATTAGTCCCTGCAGCCGTGTTTGTTAAAAAAGCACTTTTATTATATGCTAATGAGCCTCTAGGTGCTATATGGGCGTAATTCAGCACCTAGAGGCTCCGTCCACTCACGCTTTATCCCGCCCAGGTCCAGTGTTCTGCCCGCCCAGCTCCTCTTGATTGATGCCACTGTTCCCTGCATCGTTGGCGAAATCCCGCGCCGTTCACTAATGTCTTTGGCGCAGTGAATGAATGATGCGATCCTGGTGCCGGATTCCTCACTGCGCCTGCGCCGACTAAGTCAGTGAGGAAGCCGGCATCAGGAGAGCGGCCTTCACTCACTGCGCCTGTGCCGAAGACAAAAGTAAACGGCGCAGGCGCGGGATTTCACCAACGATACAGGGAACAGTGGCATCAATCAAGAGGAGCTGGGCAGGCAGAACACTGGAGCTGGGCGGGATAAAGTGTGAGTGGACGGAGCCTCTAGGTGCTATGTGGGCGTAAAATCAGCACCTAGAGGCTCCGTCCACTCACGCTTCTGGTGGTAGAAACCCTTTAAACTCTGAGGGGAGTAATGCCAATAGAAGTGCTGTGTGTTGCATACCAACTAGAATGAATATATATCTAGTAAGTGATTACGGTGATATTACTTTGCGGACTCCTGAAACTGTTGCTTTTAGCGTGACTGGTCAGACTGCTCATTTGACTTCTTAGCAATAAATGGATTCTCTTGAAGCGTGATAAACTTGCACTGATCTGACCTCAGTCTGTGCTTAGCCGGTGTTGTATAGTCATATTTTATACTCCTCAGTCATGAATTTAATTGTTATTAAAGCCATAATCCAAAACTGCCTTACTAATGGAATCGGAACAGTGAGCACATTTATATTAGAAAAAAAACAAGGATAATTCTATTTAAAAGGGTACTCTACCCACTGCTTTTACTTTAATAAGATGGCTTATTAGACAGATTTGTATAGAAAACAGAAGCTCATTCTTCTCCGTGTCCCCTTGCTCGCTTGCTCCTCTATAGCTGCCTCTTAAAGGGGTTATATGATTGGTGTAAAAAATGAAAATCGGACATCCTATAGTACAGGGATGGCCATCCGGCTGTTCTCCAGCTGTTGCAAAACTACAACTCCCATAATGCAAAGACTGCCTACAGCTATCGGACTACAGCAAGGCATGGTGGGAATTGTAGTTTTATAACTGCTGGAGAGCCGTAGGTTGGCCATCCCTGCTATAGTACATGCCAATCTCTTTGTAACAAAGCTAGAACCAGGCCTGGACCTCACATGGATCCAGAGATCTCCTCATTCATTGCTCTGCTAGATTTATATCAAGCTCACAGCTTGGTGAGCAGGTCAAAGAAATAAGAAAAAAACAAACAGCAGGTGGCGCTATACAAAAAAAAATACATTTTAGGGCTCTTTCACACCTGCGTTATTGTCTTCCGGCATAGAGTTCCGTCGTCGGGGCTCTATGCCGGAAGAATCCTGATCAGGATTATCCTAATGCATTCTGAATGGAGAGTAATCCGTTCAGGATGCATCAGGATGTCTTCAGTTCCGGTACGGAACGTTTGTTGGCCGGAGAAAATACCGCAGCATGCTGCGCTTTTTGCTCCGGCCAAAAATCCGGAACACTTGCCGCAAGGCCGGATCCGGAATTAATGCCCATTGGAAGGCATTGATCCGGATCCGGCCTTAAGCTAAACGTCGTTTCGGCGCATTGCCGGAGCCGACATTTAGCTTTTTCAGAGTGGTTACCATGGCTGCCGGGACGCTAAAGTCCTGACAGCCATGGTAAGTGTAGCGGGGAGCGGGGGAGCAGTGTACTTACCGTCCGTGCGGCTCCCCGGGCGCTCCAGAGTGACGTCAGGGCGCCCCAAGCGCATGGATCACGTGATCGCATGGATCACGTCATCCATGCGCATGGGGCGCTCTGACGTCATTCTGGAGCGCCCGGGGAGCCGCACGGACTGTAAGTATACCGCTCCCCCGCTCCCCGCTCCTACTATGGCAACCAGGACTTTAATAGCGTCCTGGGTGCCATAGTAACACTGAAAGCATTTGGAAGACGGTTCCGTCTTCAAATGCTTTCAGTACACTTGCGTTTTTCCGGATCCGGAGTGTAATTCCGGCAAGTGGAGTACACGCCGGATCCGGACAACGCAAGTGTGAAAGAGGCCTTATTGAATAACTTAGTGGCTATAAAAAATGTTTAAATGAAATCTGTTACCAGGATAATCACAATTGAAGTAAAGCCATGGCCTAATAGCACTTAGTACCTTTAGTATCTTTGTTCCAGCAATGTGTTTTATCCTCTGAAGATCCAGTTTATTTGGTATGCAAATGAGCCAGTAAGGTGCCCAGAGGGGCCTCACTCTTGCAGGAAGGCACCCAGATAAGCCACCTGCCACAATGTGTCCACCCACCCCTCCTACATCACATTCAAGCCATAACTCTTGCCCCTTTTCACTGCTCCCAGAATGAGGACGGGCTTGCCTGGGCTCCTTCCTGCAAGAGTGACGCCCTTCTGGGCACCTTACTGTCTCATTTGCATACCAAATAAACTGGATTTTGAGAAGATAGAAAACATCTGAAACAAAGGCACATCTGGAAATAAGGTACTAAATGCTATTAGGCTATGGCTTTTCTTCAATAGCGATTATCCTGGTGACAGACTTCCTTTAATTGCATGCAATTACAAAAGTAATTCAGATCCAGGTGCTTGTTTGAAAAATGTATAATATTTTTCGTGGGACAACTCCTTTTAATTAACGAGAACCAGTCACAACAACTTGTAATTTTATACTTTTTATATCTCAGCTTTTTCTCAATTTAAGACCTCTATCAGTGACGGCATTCTCTGGGTAACTATATATACATAGGCTATCAGTCACTGATAACACCTCCCCTGTGTACAACTATCAGTGATTGACAGCTATCTATGTATACACACCTAGGGTTCTTTCACACTAGCGTTAAAGTTTTCCGGTATTGAGTTCCGTCCTAGGGGCTCAATACCGAGGAAAAAAAAACAAACGCTTCAGTTTTATCCTAATGCATTCTGAATGGAAAGCAATCCGTTCAGGATGCATGAGGATGTATTCAGTTCAGTCCTTTTGCTGTATTTGGACGGAGAAAAAATGGCAGCATGCTGCGGTATTTTCTCCGGCCAAAATTCTGGAACACTTGCAGGCATTACTTTCCATTTAAATGCATTAATGCTGGATCTGGCACCAAGTTTTCTGGAGAAACGGACCCGGTTTTCTGGTCTGTGCATGCACAGACCTTTTAAAAATGTGAAAAAAATAAATACTGGATCAGTTTTTCCAGATGACACCAGAGAGATGGATCCCGTATTGCAATGCATTTGTGAGACGGATCCGAATCAGTCTACAAATGCTATCCGGATCCGGCAGGCAGTTCCGGAAATGGAACTGCCTGCCAGATACTCGCAACGCAAGTGTGAAAGTACCCTAAGGCTCCATTCACATGTCCGTAGTGTATTGCGGATCCTCAATACACCCGGCTGGCACCCTCATAGAACTGCCTATTCTTGTCCGCAATTGCGGACAAGAATAGGACAGGCTCTATTTTTTTTTTTCCAGAGCTATGGCCCCGAAGATCGGGGCTGCGCTCCGGAAATGCGTATGCGGAGAGCACATAGTGTCCCCATAGAGAAGGAATGGGTCCGCACCCGTTACCCAGTTTGCGGAACGGATGCGGATCTATTCTACGGACGTGTGAATGGACCTTTACACAGAGAATGCCATCAATCACTGATAATGCCTCCCCTGTGTACAACTATCAGTGACTGACAGCTATCTATGTATACACACTTTGGCCTCATGCACACTACCGTTGTGGGATTTGCGGTCCGCAATTTGCGTAACTGCACGGACAGCCATTGATATACTGCCTATTCTTGCCCGCTAAACAGACAAGAATAGGACATGTTTGTTTTTTTTTTGTTTGTTTTTTGCGGACCATGGAACAGAGCAACCGGATGCGGACAGCACACTGAGTTCTGTCCGCATCTTTTGTGTCCCCATTGAAGTGAATGGGTCCGCATCCAAGCTGCAAGAACTGCGGCTCTGATGCGGACCAAAACGGTTGTGTGCATGAGACCTTACACAGAGAATGCTATCAATCTCTGATAACACCTCCCTCGTGTACAACTATCAGTGACTGACAGCGAGCTATGTATATACACTTACACAGAGAATGCCATCAATCACTGATAACACCTCCCCTGTGTACAGCTAGCTATGTATATACACTTACACAGAGAATGCTATCAATCACTGATGACACCTCCCCTGTGTACAGCTAGCTATGTATATACACTTACACAGAGAATACTATCAATCACTGATGACACCTCCCCTGTGTATAGCTATCAGTGACTGACAGCTATCTATGTATATACACTTACACAGAGAATGCTATCAATCACTGATAACACCTCCCCTGTGTATAGCTAGCTATGTATATACACTTACACAGAGAATGCCATCAATCACTGATAACACCTCCCCTGTGTACAGCTAGCTATGTATATACACTTACACAGAGAATACTATCAATCACTGATAACACCTTCCCTGTGTACAGCTAGCTATGTATATACACTTACACAGAGAATACTATCAATCACTGATAACACCTTCCCTGTGTACAGCTAGCTATGTATATACACTTACACAGAGAATGCTATCAATCACTGATAACACCTCCCCTGTGTACAGCTAGCTATGTATATACACTTACACAGAGAATGCTATCAATCACTGATAACACCTCCCCTGTGTACAGCTAGCTATGTATATACACTTACACAGAGAATGCTATCAATCACTGATAACACCTCCCCTGTGTACAGCTAGCTATGTATATACACTTACACAGAGAATGCTATCAATCACTGATAACACCTCCCCTGTGTACAGCTAGCTATGTATATACACTTACACAGAGAATGCTATCAATCACTGATAACACCTCCCCTGTGTACAGCTAGCTATGTATATACACTTACACAGAGAATGCTATCAATCACTGATGACACCTTACTGTGTGCTGTTGAACAACCCTATTGAAGTCTATGGGGAAAAAACACTACATTAGGTAGGGCATCACAAAAACAATTGACATACTGTGGATTTTAAAATATGTCATCAGGTCAATTTCTGCTTTGCTGGTGCTTTTACAGTTCAGTTCTTCCACACAATAATCTGCATGGAAAAAACCGTGTGTAATTCACAACGTGTGCAGGTGCCCCACAACGTGACATGTGAATGGTTTTATGCATGTGTTTGCAATGGGTGTGGCTGAAATATCTGAACTAAATAATTACAGCACTGCTGAATTCGGCTGTCTCTGAACTCCCATATAGATGAACGGAGTCACAGGGCTCATGACCGACCTACTGATTTGTTCATTTTTGGTGTTCCAATGGGTACAGAATCCCTGTTCTCGTGATTGGTGGAGGTCCCAGCGCTGGAACCCCCACTGACCTAACATATCCTTTATCCTGTGTGTAGGGGATAACGTGTCACTACTGGAATACCCCTTTAATTATTGGTGACCTGTCCTGGAGATTTCTGATAAATGAGTAGTAATTCACCGAAGTCTCGCACAATGAAGTATTGGCCCTACAGAGCCAATACGTTTTAATGCTGTACGCAAACAGCTTTAACAGAGAAGTTTTTAAACGAATCGACTCGGGATGCGTGATCCGAAGCTCTATTTGCTGAGGCCTATATCGGTGGCTTGCCAAGAGTCTGGGTCTGTTGGTTTGAGGCAGAGCCGTATCCTGTGGACTGAAGGAAGCACAGGAATGTTTGTGGCCTGTTCCAGGCCGGCTGCCGAGCACTTGCTGTGGTGGGCTTCATTCCAACACGACCGGGAATTGTGGCACAGCCCTTTATTTTCATAGCTAGAGGCAGTCGTGTTTTATGAGTAAATGTCATTGTTAAGCTGTCTTAAAGTGAACCTATCACATTGAAAATGCAGAGCAGATAGATACATAGTTTTGTGGGAAAAGATTGTATTCCTTGTTTGTTTTTTGAGTCATAGTTTTTATTGAACATTTACAATAAAGTACTAACAATACGGGTAACAGCATCCCAGAAAATCTAGTAACAAAGGAAGCACAAACATTGTACAGTTATACCTCTAACCTGAAGAGACGGTTAGCAGGAGGTTGCACCTACTTTCTTCTGGGATATATTCAACTTGTGCCCAAACACGTACTGCACCCCACCAGATTGCTCCACATAACTACAGCACCGCACTTGGGGCTTCTTCTGCACAGATACTGGTGAGGTGGATTTGCACAGCAGATGGAGAAGACCCTAATCTATGGCCGGGAAGAAGGGGAGTCCTCACTAGCAGATAGCCATTTATCCCACAGGGCTGTGAATTTTGAGAAACATTTTATCCCCTTCTCAAGGTGAAGTACTTTTAGGCCTCATGCACATGACTGCTGTGTTTTGTGGTCCACAAATTGCCGATCCACAAAACACAGATGCTGGACGTGTGCGTTCCGCAATTGGCTAGAAATGCCTATTCTTGTCCGCGAAACGGACATGTTCTGTGTTTAGTTTATTTTTTATTTTTGAGGGGCAACAGATGTCTGCATTTTTTTTGTAGACCCAAAAAATGCGGCTCGGATGCGGACCCAAACGATGGTCGCGTGCATGAGGCTTTACTCTGGGGAGAAACTGATTAATAGCAGGGGAATGCGGATTGATTGAGTGGCGCACAGTCAGCTTCCAGGCCTGAAATGGCAATGTCGTACGCTGAGGTTCCTTATTACTTTTAAAGAGGTTATCCCATGGAAAGTATTCCCTCGGCGATGAATAGGACATTTCAAATGAAGTTCATGCAATAAACATGTAATACAAATATTGTTAGTTTCTTATGTGACTAACCTTCTGGTCCACCTTCTTGCTACTGGTGTGGATTACTCCAGTTATTTTATTTAATTTGTGGGATAACCCCTGCTGATTCTGGGATTTGGAGTCAAGGAAGTGTTCTTAATAGTGACTGACTCTTATCTCTAGGCGCAGTCATTGACAAAACCTCCTCCATGACCTCAAAGCCCAGAACCAGCAGGAGTCTTTGTGTGCTTTTTTATTTGCTTGCCTGCATGTATGATGTTCATTAGTGGCCATTGAAAATTTAATATGTGCAGTGATGGAGTGTTAATTTGTGCCTACATATCTGCAGTATGATCCCCATAAAAGTGAGTGTAGCATTACTTATCTTGTCCTTATGCGAGGTCATATGATGCCTCGCTGTGGAGCAGGAACTTATATGTCACCCATAGGTCCCCATTGTCTTTTTTTTTGGGCCGTAAAATAATGCTATGTTGTTGTACGCCGCCCACATGGAGTGCAAAAGGACTCTTTCTCTCCGCCAGGTAGGGGGAGCTGTATTGATGTATTTGATTTTCGCGGATAGGTTTTTCTGGTGTATTAACAGACTTACCATAACTTCACGTGTAGGTTTCTCGTGCTAGGACTGTCACTTGCAGTGGCTTTTCGCTCTGTAAGTACATGCTGTTCTGAAGTTCAGATTTAGAAAATCGGGAGGGGAGACTATCTTCAGGTGTCATGTCACCACATGTACAGTGAATTATAAAATGTCGAAGTGCTTTCTATTTATGTCCTTTAATTTTTTTCAAGGGAGGAAGTGCTGGGATATTTTATGTATTTTTTTTTCTGCTTGGCATAATACAATCTAGACGTGTGCAGATTCTGTGTTTAGCATCCTGTATTCTAGGAATGAGAAATGATGTGTTAAATCCATGTTGCTGGTCTTATTCTTAGAAGCGTTCTAGCTGTATTAGGCCCCTTTCACACGGGCTAGTATTCCGCGCGGATGTGATGCGGGAGGTGAACGCATTGCACCCGCACTGATTACCGACCCATTAATTTCTATGGGGCTGTTCAGATGAGCAGTGATTTTCACGCATCACTTGTGCGTTGCGTGAAAATCGCAGCATGCTCTATATTCTGCGTTTTTCACTCAACGCAGGCCCCATAGAAGTGAATGGGGTTGCGTGAAAATCGCAAGTATCTGCAAGCAAGTGCGGATGCGGTGCGATTTTCACTCATGGTTGCTAGGTGACAGTCTATTCACTGTATTATTTTCCCTTTTAACATGGTTATAAGGGAAAATAATAGCATTCTGAATACAGAATGCTTAGTATGTGATCAATTGAGGGTTAAAAAATAAATAAAAAATTAACTCACCTTCTCCTCTTGTTCGCGTAGTTCCCGGTCTCTTCTTTACTTCTTTAATGATGAACTACCGGCTAGGACCTGTGGTGACGTCAGATCACATGCTCCAATCACATGGTCCATCACCACGGTGATGTACCATATGATTGGAGCATGTGGTCTGACGTCACCAAAGGTCCTTTAGCCCACAGCTCATTATTAAAGAAGTAAAGAAGAGACCGGGAACTACGCGAACAAGAGGAGAAGGTGAGTTAATTTTTTATTTATTTTTTAACCCTCAATTGATCACCTACTAAGCATTCTGTATTCAGAATGCTATTATTTTCCCTTATAACCATGTTTATAAGGGAAAATAATAACATCTACACAACACCTAACCCAAGCCCGAACTTCTGTGAAGAAGTTCGGGTACCAAACATGTGTGATTTTTCTCACGCGAGTGCAAAACGCATTACAATGTTTTGCACTCGCGCGGAAAAATCGCGGGTGTTCCCGCAACGCACCCGCACATTTTCCCGCAACGCCTGTGTGAAAGAGGCCTTAGAGTTGCTGTTATTATATCCAATACTTCAGAATTTTGTTGTCCATTTTGTATTAAAGGGGTTTTCGCAGAATGACAGCTTATTGCCTCTCAACACAAGATAGGTAATAAGTATCTGATCATTCCTATGCTGGGACCCTCGGCAATCATGAGAATGGGGTCACCATGTGCTCTGTTTAGATCGAGCAGCATGTGCACTACTTCTCCATTCACGGTCTATGGAACGGCATAAGATAGTAGGGTGCAATGCTTGCTCTCTCAGGCAGTACTATAGTGTGTGAAGGGAGCGGCAGCCTCCTGGTCACTTCATTCAAGCAAAGGATTCTCATTTTTGTGATTGGTTGGGTCTCAGCAGTCGGATCCCCCCTGATCAGGCACTTATCCAGTATCTTGTGGATGGGTAATAAGTTGACATTCTGGGACAACCCTAGACAAGCAAAGAAAAAAACTGAAAAAATAAATGCCATTTTCTTTTTACTGTTCCCATTAGGTACAAGTGTGGGAAGACACAACTGTTAGAAGCATGGTTGAAGCGCAGGGATTCATTCTGCACACAGACGGAGTGGTGGTGATAACTGGTAAAGTCCTTACTCTTATTTATTTTTTATGGGAACCATTGCATTGAATTTGTATTTTCAACATTCCCCATATGTCTGCTTTGTTTGCATAATTTTGTAAATGTTATTTTTTTAGGACTTTAGAAGGTTTTGAATTTTAGAAGCAATTTGTCAAATTTTTAGAAACTACACCCCTCAAATTATTCAAAACTGATGT
Organism: Bufo bufo; assembly: GCF_905171765.1. NCBI lineage: Eukaryota > Metazoa > Chordata > Amphibia > Anura > Bufonidae > Bufo > Bufo bufo. The sequence continues at coordinate 393,994,540 of NC_053389.1, read as the reverse complement.
TACAAACTTTAACCCTTGAGGTGTTCCACAAGAATTAAAGGAAAATGGAGGTGAAATTTCAAAATGTCACTTTTTTGTTAGATTTTTTTTGTTAATCAATTTTTTTTCTTGCAACATGGCAAGGGTTAACAGCAAAATAAACCTTAATATACATTACTCTGATTCTGCAGTTTAGAGAAATTCCCCATATGTGGTGGTAATCTGCTCTATGGGCACGTGGCAGTGGTCAGAACGAAAGGGCGAAAGCGACGTATGGGTTTTGGAGGCAGATTTCGCTTGAATGTTTTTTAGGCACCATTTTGTATTTTATAGAGACCCTGACGTACCCCTACAGTGGAAACCCTCAAAAAGAGACCCCATTTTTTAAACTACACCCCTTAAAGAATATATTAAGGGGGTACTGAGCACTTTGATCCACACCCCCCCCCCCCCCCTCCCAGGCGTTTTCCGGAATTTGGAAACACTGTGAAAATTAAGTTTCTTTTATTCCAATAAAATGTTGCTTTAGCTCCAAATTTTTCATTTTCACAAGGGGTAACAGGAGGGAAAAAAAGCAGCCCATAATTTTACCCATTTTCTCCTGAATACATATATGGTGGAAAAACTGCTGTAGGGGCACATGGCAGGATTCAGAGCAGAAGGAGCACCATATGTTTTTTGCAGCACAGATTTTGATGGATTGGTTTACGGGTGCCATTGGTTTCCATAGTTATTTTATTTTTTGTGTGTGTTATTGTCTTATGTGGGGGCTCATTTTTTGAGTGATGAGGTGACGTTTTTATTTTTTACCATTTCGGGGTACATGAGACTTTTTAATCGCTTTGTATTACACTTTTTGTGAGGCAAGGTTACAAAAAATGGCTTTTTGGCATATTTAATGCATTCACCTGAGGGGGCATATAATTTGATATTTTTATAGAGCAGGTTGTTATGGACGCGGCAATACCCAATGTGTCTATTTTTATTTTTGTTAAGTTTTACACAGTGAAAGCCTTTTTGAACAGAATAAAATCTTGTTTTTGTGTTGCCTTTTTCTGAGAGCCATATTTTTATTTTATTTCTTGGGCTATTGTCTTATGTAAGGGCTCTTTTTTGCAGGGAGGAGATGACTGTTTGATTGGTACAATTTTGGGGTACATTCTGATCGCTTGGTTTTACACCTTTTTTGAGGCAGGGTGTCCAGAAAATGCCTTATTTGGCACTGTTATGTATTTTTATTTTTTTACGGTGTTCATGTGATATTTTTATGGAGCTGGTCGATGCGGATGCGGCGATACCAAATATGTCTACTTTTTAATGTTTTTTTAATTTTTTACTTTATTTTGGGAAAAGGAAGCTTTCCCCACCCCACCCCCCACACACATTTATTTATTTATAGCCCCCCCCCCCCCCCACTTTATTTTTTGTCCCACTCTGGGACTTCAACTTTTGGGTGTCTGATCCCCTGTACAATGCATTAAAATACTTCTGTATTGTAATGCATTGGCTGTAAGTGTATTACACACTGTAATACACTTCAGCTTGCTTGCCTGTGAGATCCAGGGGGCTGGATCTCACAGGCTCACACGGTAGGCAGCCACGACATCGGGTCCCCGTCACAGCAGCGTGGGTTGAACATGTACCATATACTGCCAGACAGTAACATTTGTCTCCTGTGCATTTCGATGCAGTTAGGCTCCATTCAGACGTCCATGTGTGTTTTGCGGATCCGCAAAACACGGACACATAAGAATAAGGCATGTTCTATTTTTTTTCGGGATCGGGCCGCACATAGAAATGAATGGGTCCGCAAAATGCAGAATGGAATTGCAGACGTGTGAATGGAGCCTTAGGCTACTTTTACACTAGCGTTCGGAGCGGGTCTGTCTGATGTTTCATCAGACGGATCCGCTCCTATAATGCAGACGTTTGCATCCGTTCAGAACGGATCCGTCTGCATTATAACTTAGAAAAATTTCTAAGTGTGAAAGTAGCCTGAGCGGATCCGTCCAGACTTTACATTGAAAGTCAATGGGGGCGGATCCTTTTGAAGATTGAGCCATATAGTGTAATCTTCAAACGGATCCGTCCCCATTGACTTACATTGTAAGTCTGGACGGATCCGCTCTTCTCCGCACGGCCAGGCGGACACCCGAACGCTGCAAGCAGCGTTCAGGTGCCCGCTCACTGAGCGGAGCGGAGGCTGAATGCTGGCAGACGGATGCATTCTCAGTGGATCCGCCTCCACTGAGAATGCATTAGGGCCGGACGGCTGCATTCAGGGCCGCTTGTGAGCTCCGTTTGAAGGGGCTCACGAGCGGACACCTGAACGCAGGTGTGAAAGTAGCCTTAGGCTGTCGGAGGCATGTCCCAGCTGCACATGTGTCAAAAAACCTTACCCCTTTGGTATACATTAGCCCGTTAATGTCTATTGCCACTGGGATGTACAGTCGTGGGCAAAAGTTTTGAGAATTACATAAATATTGGAAATTGGAAAAGTTGCTGCTTAAGTTTTTATAATAGCAATTTGCATATACTCCAGAATGTTATCAAGAGTGATCAGATGAATTGCATAGTCCTTCTTTGCCATGAAAATTAACTTAATCCCAAAAAAACCTTTCCACTGCATTTCATTGCTGTCATTAAAGGACCTGCTGAGATCATTTCAGTAATCGTCTTGTTAACTCAGGTGAGAATGTTGACGAGCACAAGGCTGGAGATCATTATGTCAGGCTGATTGGGTTAAAATGGCAGACTTGACATGTTAAAAGGAGGGTGATGCTTGAAATCATTGTTCTTCCATTGTTAACCATGGTGACCTGCAAAGAAACGCGTGCAGCCATCATTGCGTTGCATAAAAAAGGCTTTACAGGCAAGGATATTGTGGCTACTAAGATTGCACCTCAATCAACAATTTATAGGATCATCAAGAACTTCAAGGAAAGAGGTTTAATTCTTGTTAAGAAGGTTTCAGGGCGTCCAAGAAAGTCCAGCAAGCGACAGGATCGTCTCCTAAAGAGGATTCAGCTGCGGGATTGGAGTGCCACCAGTGCAGAGCTTGCTCAGGAATGGCAGCAGGCAGGTGTGAGCGCATCTGCACGCACAGTGAGGCGAAGACTTTTGGAAGATTGCCTGGTGTCAAGAAGGGCAGCAAAGAAGCCACTTCTCTCCAAAAAAAACATCAGGGACAGATTGATCTTCTGCAGAAAGTATGGTGAATGGACTGCTGAGGACTGGGGCAAAGTCATATTCTCCAATGAAGCCTCTTTCCGATTGTTTAGGGCATCTGGAAAAAGGCTGGTCCGGAGAAGAAAAGGTGAGCGCTACCATCAGTCCTGTGTCATGCCAACAGTAAAGCATCCTGAGACCATTCATGTGTGGGGTTGCTTCTCATCCAAGGGAGTGGGCTCACTCACAATTTTGCCCAAAAACGCAGCCATGAATAAAGAATGGCACCAAAACACCCTCCAACAGTAACTTCTTCCAACAACAGCGTTTGGTGAAGAACAATGCATTTTCCAGCATGATTGAGCACCGTGCCATAAGGCAAAAGTGATAACTAAGTGGCTCGGGGACCAAAATGTTGACATTTTGGGTACATGGCCTGGAAACTCCCCAGATCTTAATCCCATTGAGAACTTGTCGTCAATCCTCAAGAGGCGGGTGGACAAACAAAAACCCACTAATTCTGACAAACTCCAAGAAGTGATTATGAAAGAATGGGTTGCTATCAGTCAGGAATTGGCCCAGAAGTTGATTGAGAGCATGCCCAGTCGAATTGCAGAGGTCCTGAAAAAGAAGGGCCAACACTGCAAATACTGACTCTTTGCATAAATGTCATATAATTGTCGATAAAAGCCTTTGAAACGTATGAAGTGCGTGTAATTATATTTCACTACATCACAGAAACAACTGAAACAAAGATCTAAAAGCAGTTTAGCAGCAAACTTTGTGAAAACTAATATTTGTGTCATTCTCAAAACTTTTGGCCACGACTGTATATACACTTACTATGCACCACACACTGGTTGTCCATTGAGCATTAGAGTCCAGCAGCCTATTCATAGTGAAAGGGAAATAACGCCCATAACATGCCTTTTGTTTGACACCTATTGGAAGCTCAGACCCCACCAATCAAACATGGCTTCTCTTTGAGCAGAGAAGTGTTTGCTTTTGGTACCTGCCTGTTCAGTGGGACAGATTTACTAATCCTATAGGTGGTGTAAACTTAGGTGGTCTAAACCCGCAGCAGAGTTATCACAGCGGTATATGATGAATGATTATAAATCTGGTGCAGGGATAGACACTTTTGAATAAGGGCTCATGTACACGATCGTATCCATTTTGCAGCCCGCGATTCGGGGAGATCCGCAAAAACACTGATACAAGCTGAGTTCATGGCCTCCACTTCTTCATGGCCGTCTTAGGCCGCACCACTTTTCCGAAAGCCCAAGCCCTAGGACTAGGCGCTGATGCGGCAAATTGTGCCACATTTTGGGGTTATTTGGCTACAATGTAGGAGCGCTCACATTAGTAATTGTGCACCAGTGTTTTTCAGCCTCTCCGGATATTATTATGCGTTAAGTGTGTTTCTGAAATTTCTGCCGTCAAGCCAATCATCTGTGGCTTGCTGAGAAACCTATATGCTTGCCGCCAACACAACCCTGTTTTCAGTCTCGGAAACGTAAGAAAAATATCTGCCCTGTGTGAACACACCTTTGTACAGAGAAGTCCTGTGTGTGTGTGTGCGGGCGCGTCTTTGTTTTTCAGGTCCTGCTTTTACTTTCGGCTGTGGGGTGGATTCTGGTTGTGTCTAGTCGCAGAGCTGTGCATAGGTGGGAGAGGAGGGAGCGCATACCAGGGCATTGCATTTCTATCTTTCCAGGAAACCTTTCCCATTAGCTTTCTAATGTTACTACAGTTGGTTATGAGAGGAAGTTACAAATCCAAGGCATTCAGTAAGTTTATATTATCAAGCATTGTCTAAAGTCTGATATATGCTGACGCTCCCGGTTGTCTTGTAAAACATTGAAATTCTCTGTCTCCACTGTAAATCTATTTCTTTGAATACACATCCATACCGCCCATGCAGATTTGACAGTATATACATTGTTACTCCTCAGTGAGGTGCACAGTAGTAAATGTTACTCGGTATGCGGCAGGAAGTGGCGAGTTGTACATTTGGTTTTTCTACGTCAGCGAGTCCGTTCTGTTGTCTCCAGTTTTCTTTTCCTTATCCCTGTGACTGAAAGTGATTTGCATAAGCAAAATCTTTTTAAGACTTGATTTACAATTCCTTTCCTGTGCTGCAGGAAGCGGTGGAAAGTCTTAATCCCGTTGGTAGCCGCTCCAGCCTTGTGATTGAGTTGAAAATTGAGCTTTGGCAACCATGCTCTTCACTTGTGGAGAGACAAGGGCCATTGTGAACGTGTCCTGTGAAGCATGGAGTGTCTTCAGAAGTGCAAGTAGCATGACGGTCTTGGTGATGCAGAAGGTCAAAGCAGGATGAAAACAATAATTGTGCCAAAGAACAGGCAGGTCACAACCTGTCACATAGTAAATACAGTAAATATCTGATCAGTCAATAATGACCCTTGGGATCCTGTGTTACCACCGGTATTATAGTCCAGAGTTGCATTCACAGGGGGTTATTTATTATTCTGAAATACGCCTATATTAGGCCGACGCCTCAACGTAAATGTGGCGGATCCACTGCCAGTGCAGGGCCTTACAACGCCGGTCTTAATAATAAATGACCCCCACTGTGTTTGGACAGTCATCTGGGAGAGAAAAACTGTTCTACAACATAACAGGCTTTTAGGAGGATGACTACAATCTATGTAGAAGAATATGGTGTTGGCTTAATGAGCATCTACTAGCAGAACCCAATTAACCCAGATAGGGTTGATCATGCTGATTTAAGGCATCTTCTGTTATGCAGCTCTCTTGCACCATTAACAGGAAACCCTTCTTTAAATGTATATGCAAAAGAGGGCTTAAGTGCACTGAGGGGTGGGCCCTAACCCATGGGTGTACTTTAGCTTATCCTCTGTGCAGCTTTGCCCCCCCCCCCTTGATTGATGGGCATCTTCAGTGTCCTCTTGCCTAGCCCCTGTAATCCTGCACCTGTGCCATGCATTCCACCTTTGATGAATGTATCTTTTCTCCCCCTGACATAAACTGTTCACGGAGGGTTGGGTGCTCCCCATACACATTAGATTGTGAGCTGGTCCCAGGATAAACATCTGGGCGGGCCAACAAGGCCTTAAAGGGTTTGTCATGAGAAATAACGTTATGTAGCTGACTGACATTGGCGATGTGGTAATGTCAGCTCTACAGAACAGTGGGCTTTATAACTCTCTGCCTGCCACCGTTCTCTTAAAATGAAGACTTTTAAAATATGCTAATGAGCCTCTAGGTGCAGGGCATTGCTTCAGCACCTAGAGGCTCCATCTTCTCACCCTTTGGCACTCCCAGGTCCAGTTGATTGACGTCCTAGTTCTCCTCCTTGCACCTCAAATCCCACGCCTGAGCTGTCCATTTTAGTATTGGGGACAGTGAGTGAAGGACAGCAGCAAGCGAGCGTCCTTCACTCACTGCGCCTAATAGTAAAATGGACGGGGCAGGCACGGGATTTGAAGTGCACGGAGGAGAACACGGAGGTCAATCAACTGGACCTGGGAGTGCCAAAGGGTGAGAAGATGGAGCCTCTAGGTGCTGAAGCAATGCCCTGCACCTAGAGGCTCATTTGCATATCATAAGTCATTATTTAGCGTGAACAGCGACAGGCAGAGAGATATAAAGCCCACTGTTATGTACTGCTGACATTACCACATCGCTAATATCAGTCAGCTACATAATGTTATTTCTCACGACAGAAACCCTTTAAAGGGGACCCACAGAGAGTGCTCTTAGTGCCACCTCTGGCACCCGTGCCATAGGTTTGCCACCACTGTCCTAGGGGTAACTGTAACCCCCTTCATGCTAATGTGTACAGAGCCTTACATGTAAAGTAAAAGCAGACCTGATCTAATAAGCTGGAGAAATCCAACGAAGAGTTAATGCAGCTACACGTGACCATTATTACTTCCTGCTCCATTAGGATGAGCAGGCAAACATTGCATGGATTAGCCCTTTGTGTAGCCAGCAAATTCCACATGACAGTAAGGAGATGACATTTCTTTTCCTTCAATGTCTTCCAGGCTCTTGCTGGTATAGCTCAACCAGCGTCTGACATCCGGTATATGTTCAGTAAGGCTACAACTGTATCCGTGTTGCAGATCTGCAAAGTAGGGATGCGGTTCTTGTACATCCCTCGCTTTTCGCAGGCCCCATTGTAAAATTTGCCTGTTCTTGTCTGCAATATGGACAAGACTAGGACATGTTTTATACAGATGTGGGCAGCACACTAGGGACATAGAAATTAATGGGTTTGCGTGTGATTTGCTAAAGATGCAGATTTGGGTTTGGTCCGAAAATACGTTGTGTGAATGTAGCCTAAAACCAAGGGTTGGTAACCTGATCTTTTCATCCCCTGTACGGATCTGTTCTAGGTGCTGGCAAAGCGATCCCGAGACTTTTTTTTATTTTTTTATTTCTCGTGTGAAATGAGTGCGTGTTTCCTGGTTGATGGGTGCCAGTAGAGGAGAGTGAGCGCTGCTCCTTCCCGATCATTAGCCCATGTAAAATGCTATGCATAATTGAATGGAGATTCCCATCTCAGAATGCTACGACTAACTGCAGGTCTCCACATGCGTTCATAGATTGGGTCTTGCAGCGGTACTCTCACTGTCGGTTCTGCAGCGCACCATAAGTCCTATAAAAGTGAATAGACCGACAACTTCAGTCTGGGACCCTCTGTCCTCCGGATAGCTGGGGATTTCCTCAGTAGGACCCTCCCCAATCTGATTTATCTCCTGTTCTTTGGGTAGGTGCTAAATACTTTACATGTGATAGTCCCTTTAATCCACTTTATCTGGAGAGAGCGGTTCGGCCTCAGGATGTACAGAAGGTTTCCATTCTCGCACAGTATATCAAACAAGGGGTGAGGAATGTCAGCACCACAGAGTATTCAGAAATTGCCTAACTTTTCATAAATTAAACGCCAAAATAATGGGCCCTTCCTTTAAAGGGGTTGTCCCATGACACTATTCACAGAACAAGGGATAAGTGTCTTGGTGGGTGTCTGACTGATGGAGCCCCTGCCATTCTTGACCGCTGCCTCAGATGGGGGAACTAAGGGTCCCTGTTCTCATGATTGGCAGGGGCACCAGAGGATTGACCTCCCGCTTATCCTGGTAATGTGTTTGTAATGGCATGCACCCTTTAAATGTTGAGCTATAATTGTATGAAGACAAGCTGCACCCCCACCGTTCAGCTGTTTGAAGAGTAGGCGCCGCCATTTACTGGTCTTTACACTACGTGTCGTCTCCTGTCTAGTGGCGGCGTTGTGTAATTACAAGCACTCGCTCCATTCAAGGTCTGCAAAAATGGCGGCCAGCAGAATACATACGGTGCACGAGGCTTTTGTTTCGTGCTGGTTCACAGGGAATTACTGGCGAATTTGCTTTCCCCACACTATTAGATTTATATTGGGGTATTACATTTTTAGTCATTGCCTAATAATGGAACATGTGGATTCAGGTATATTTCTCCGCCCTGCATACATGCAGGGGATTTGGTATTGGAAGGTCACTTTTCTTAAACGCTAGGTGCCCTGCACTGTACTGATATTTTTAGAACAGACCTGTCGGTGGGGTTTTGGCGCAGTGTTCTAGTGAGAGGAAATGTATCGTGTATGCTGATAAGTTCTGTTCGCTGGAGATAACTCTGTTGACGACTTCATTGATAGGACAGTTTGATTAGCATCCTGTTTCCATTAGCAAAGGAAATTACTTTGTGGTACACGAAGGTTGGTTAGGTTACCACCGCAAGTTCTAAAGACCGGCTGCTGCTCCTAGTGCTGCCCAATTTTCATGATTTACCACAAAAAAGATAATTAAACCATGTTTCAAATCCGAACAGAAAAGGGTGGTCTACTTTGGACGTTCCTTTTTAGTTAGAAGGCCCCCAGTGATCTGCTTCACTACGGAAATGACGGATTTTGGCACAAAAATGTGAATCCGATACTGCCAACGCTGCCCAATCTGCTGCAGAACCGCTTAGATTGCACACAGATTTTTATACCGGATTTCATCCTCTACTGATGTTTCTGTAAGGGTCCGACTAAACAGCGACACTTTTGCTATTCAGGGCTCAGTCACAGCACACGTGGGATTCCCTTCATTTCTATGGGATCGCCATGATGCCTCTGCAATCCTGGCCAGCGCAGAATGCTGCTTATTGCTGCAGATTTCTTACTGAAAAGCCATAGTGAATTATGTTAGCGCTAATCTGCAATTGGTTTCCATCTGTGGCAGAAATCAGAGTTTTCGCTTTGGATTACTGGCCCAGCTTATCTAAAAAAATTTAATAAATAAAAATACACAAATTACTTGCCTATGACATGTCTTTTCCATGTCATCATTGCTGATTGGTCCTCCTGTGTTAGGGGTGGGGATCAGACAGGTGGGATTACCATAGGGAAGTGAGAGACTGACTGAGACCGAGTGCCCAAGCTGCAACATAAAGCCCACGAATCTATTGCAAAGTGCCAACTACAATTTAACCTGAATACTGAGGTTTTAGTTTTAAAAAAAAAAACAGCTCTTGCATTAACATCTTTTGTCTTAAAAGAAAAATGGTTACAGAGCTTTCAATGATACCTCAGAAAAAAGGAAAAGAAAACAGATCCCGTAAAAAATAAAATAACCGATTGTGTGCCACCCATTTTGCATCAGATTTAGCCATTTTTCTGTCTGAGATCCGTTTATTTTTTCCCCGGAAAAATAAGTCCTGTATGCAGGATAACGGATCTTGCAATGAAATGGCTCAAATGGATGCTGAATGTGCAACTGATGCACAGGATCCGTTTTTGTTTCTTTTTATTTTTCTGTACTCCTGAGGGAAGAATAGAAAGCGAATGGTCATTTGAACTCCTTCTAACTAAGGCAAAAGTAAACCAGGAACCTCAACCTACCAAGACTGCAAAAAAGGAACAGGCAGATCCTGGACTAGAGTGCCTTGGTGGCTGCTGGGCTCAGGAGTGGACTCTGGGCTGGGAATCTTCAAATGTCCTTAGGCCTCATGTCACCAGTGAAGGCACCAAACGGGCTCAGCGGGTGTATAACCTTCACTGCCTGCCAGGGCCACCAACAAATGAGGGACTAAGAACTGAATATAACAGGGGGCTGGCCTGGCTGGGTCACTTTATGTAGTGACTGACAGTGAAGATTTAATCCCACTGCCAGTGTTTGACGAGCCACTCAGTTTGGAGCTTTGGCTCTTCCTAGCATGGCGGCAGCCAGCGGCCTCTCTCTCTTTCTGCGGCTGTCACTGCTGCTTTGCCCGGCCTCTCTTCACAGGCGCCCAGTAGGTAAAGAGTAAGCTGGCAGTCTGACGAATATCCCATTCAATTCTAAGAAGAGGGGCGGGTACAGCGGCGGCAAAGTTGCCTCCTGATTGGAGGTGGTGTGTGGTGATGCGAGTCCCTCCCCTCCCCTCTTCTCTTTACCTTGTTCCTTCCACTCGGACCTAGTTGTTTTTATTGCAGCACTAGCGCTGCGTATACATGTAAAAATGTCACATGGACGTTTGGGACGGAAGTGGGTCCAATGTTCATATGTGGCTGCATTGCTGAGAAAAATGATCTTTTAATATATGCAAGTGAGCCTCTAGGTGCAAAGGGGGAATTGCCATTACATCTAGAAGCTCTGCTCTCTCTGCAACTGCTGCGCCCCCTGCACTTCGATTGACACGGCCAGGTAGGGAAAACATCACACCTGGACATGTCAAAGTAAGCCTCTAGGTGTAATGTAAATGCCCCCGTTGCTACTCGAAGCTCATTTGCATATATTAAAACATAATTTTTTTCAGCAGTGTTGGCACATATGAACATGGGACCAACACAGATGTCTTCATCTGCCAAGTGCACGTGTAACAGGTCAGCCAGTTTCATAGGTACAAAACTGCTGATAGATGCCCTTTAAAAAGCAAAAGGTCTTTTATTCAACCAAAGTGAAACATTTTAGCGTATAACAACAATATTGATAACAATATTATGTATACCTTATAGCTACACACACATCCTATATCTCATATACACATTAATTAATAAGAAAATATAAGTAAATAAAGTGCATAATATAGTGAAGGTAATTTCATATGTTAAAAATTAAATCAGAGTGCATGATCACCATAAAATCTTTCAGTACATAATTATATTTATAAAAAGGCCCATAGTATATTAATTGATCATAAAACAGCACCCAAAATGTATGTAATGTTTAATGAGTCTACATGAAGATTGGAATGAAAGCGACACAATCTGCAGTTCATAGGAGGAGAGATGACTGCAGCGAGACTGATTTAATTTTCAACATATAAAATTACCTTTTGTGATCACTTTATATTTTTATTAATTGATATATATCCTATAATTATCCTTGCATTTATTTGAGAGGCTCTAATGTTGAGCTGAAATGTTGCAATCACGTTGGGTGAATAAAAGACTTGTTTTTTAACCTCCTGGAAGGGCTGTATTGCCTTTTTATTTATTTTATTTTTTTTTATTTATTTACATATTGTGATTTTGTGTCGTGTCCCTTTTTGGACTTGCACCTCAATTTTTCATATTCATCTAGTGCTGATATTTTTGTGGTAGCTATATCTGACATATGAAGCTCCAATGGTTTGAGCTAATGATGGTCAGATGTATTTGATGCCCTCTATTTGAACTACTGAAGCTTCCTATATAGTTTTTCATTCACACAGTAGTGCTAGGGTCCTGTTCAGTTATGTTTTGAATTCTGGTGGCCTGATTCGGCTGATGATCAGACTATTGGAGCTCATCGTATCCAGCATTGACTGGTATGACTGTACACCGCCGGATCCCCTTAGACCAGGGGTGCACAACCTTTTTTGGTCTGAGGGCCGCATTGTCATATCGCTCTATTTCAAGGGGCCGCAATGTACACAGGCCGATGTAAAGTGACTGGGGTGGAATGATCGCTATCAGTCATTCCTCCTTCATTTAGTTACATTGACTATCAGTAGCACATCCCTGATCACACAGAGAGATGTGCGGCACGATTATACCGCCAGGTATCATGAGTGAGTGTCCCTATGAAGACGTGTTTCCAGTAATTGATCTGAATATCTCGCTGCTGGCCCTGGAAAAATACTAACAGTGGCCCCATTTTGTAGTCGGGTACAAACTGATGTTAGTCCGGGGCAGCAATACCATATTGTGGCACATTATACCACCGCACACAATACTGCCCCCATGAGCACAAAATAAATCCCCAAAAACTCTCACTGGCCGGCTGTGAGGAGGGTCCAGGCGGTCCCTTGGGAAATTTCCCTGTAAGATCTATGGCTAATCCACCCTGGCTTAAAGGGATTTCCCAGTAAAAATGAATTTTTAACAAGTTCTTGCAGCATGGCCCCTGAAACTGAAGAGTTATACTTACCTGCTCCTGGCGCTGATTACACCTGTCAGTGCATGGCCATGGTCACATGTACCTCTGCAGCCAATCACTGGCTTCAGCGGTGATGTGGCCACAAGCAGCGTGTCACTGCTGCAGCCAGTCATTGACTGGAGCGGTGTATTTGACCATGGTCATGCACGGACAGGTGTAAAAGTGCAGGAACCGGAAGATGGAGGCAGCGGGGGCAGGGCGGCATGGAGCAGGTAAGTATGCATCTTCTGGTTCAGGGGCCACGCTGCAGGAACTTGTTCATAAATCAGTGATTTCCCTCACTGCAATGGCCGTGCTCCCTGATTATTATCGCCTCCTGCCAGTTACAGGCACCCTGCAATAACCAGTAAGCACTTTCTCTTACTAGTGGGGAAAGCGCTTATTGGTTAATAACCAGGCCTGAAAATATACTTTTTTTGTGTTTTTGTGCACCTGGTGGTTCGAACGGTTGTAACTTTATGTGTGGGGACTACCAAAATAATTTTTGCAACAATTTTTCACTTGACAGATAGGGCCTTATAATTTATTTTTTCGTTTTATTTGGGGAAAACTGCACAAAACATTTTAAAAAAAGTATTTTTCAAACTCCTTATTCTTTAAATATTCAAACTGACACCAAAATAAATGATTATAATTAGTTTCCTATTTTGTGTCGGTCGTTTTGTTACCGTATATTTATATGTATAGTTAGTTTCACATGAATGGGGCGATAATGGCAACGGTTTTGGTTGGTGTGGGTGTTTTTTCTTTTATGTACTTTATAGTTTTTTATCTTTTTTAACTTAATTTTTAATATATTTCTGCTACAAATAATATCCCCCAAGAGGTCATAAAAAGACCTTTGAGGGACACTAACACTTTGTGTATTTTTTACTATTTCCTTTTTATTTATTACTTTTATTTGTATTTTAATAATATTTTATTGTATTCTTTTTTTTATATTTGTTTTATTACTTATTATTTAACTATATTTTTGCCACATAATATCTCCCCAAAGAGGTCATAAAAAGACTGTTGGGGGACAATGAGCACGCTACTATTTTGCACTTTTTTTATATATTTTTTATTTGTATTTTATTATTTTTTTACATTTTTATTTTTTATTTTCTTATTTAATATATTTTTTCTGCATAATTTGTCCCCAGGAGCCCCAGTTACAGGGGAAACCAGCCTATGGTGGGGGCATTTGTACACAGGCAGAGCTGATCAGGTCTCCTAACCCTGCAGCTCTGCGCTCCTCTGCCCCCCTCTGCCCCCAAGCCGGGTCCACCCTACATAGCGCTCACCTGTGTGAGGAGAAGGCAGAAGCGCTGATAACTGCTTCTGCCTTCTCTTCGGCTCCCTGTCACTGACAGCCGACGACCCGTCCTGCTCCTGCTACAATGCAGGGACAGGAGCTGTAATGATTCATCGCGCAGCGCTGCTGGCAGAAACACAGCTGGTTTTACAATCAGCTGTGTTTCTGTCCAGGGGGACGGGGGCCGCAAATCTTGGCTCTGGGGGCCGCATGCGGCCCGCGGGCCGCAGGTTGTGCACCCCTGCCTTAGACTATAGTGGTATCCAGTGGTGATCCAGAGGGTTTTCCGGTATAAATGCTGGGTTTCGGCTGGACGAATACTGCTGCATATGGTGGTATTTTTCCAGCTGACAGCTCTCCCTTATGCTGGGACAGCCTGTTGGATCAACCCTACCGTGAACGTAGCCTAACTTGACAATGGAAGCAGGAAGAAGATCATTTCTGAAATAATGCTGTGAATAAGAGCAGGGGGCAAGATATCGGCATGTAACCACATTATAGGTGATGGCTCTGGTACTTCTGTAAAGAGGAGTTCCCACCATGACTTTCAAATTCTCAGGAGTTAGAAGTTAGAACATCAAACAAAATTTGTTCAAAGGTTTGTCCAGTCAGTCAGGTATTATGAGCCTTTTTTAAATGATAGGGTAGCCATCTATCTAATAGGTGGAACGAGATGTCCTCCTGGATAAGAGCTCCTTTACTTTCCGTGTTTCCCAGGGAGCATGGCCTAGCTTGGGTGCCCTGTGCTTATTCAGCCAGACGCACATCAGAGGCGTCTTGTTTTTAAAAGGGCAAACATTGGCTTCTAGGGTAGATATCCTGTGAGTGGCGCCTCCTCTTGGATTAAGAGCTAATTTACAGAGCTTTCTTCATTTAGAAAAGTATATTTTTCGTCCAGTCACCTCATTTAACTTGGAGAAATTGGCACCTACTAGTTGTGCAGGAGTGGCATCAGAAAGTGCAACCATATTGGTTGTCGTCAGTTTCTGAGAAGCTAATTCAGAAATGACTGCACTTCTGGTTGTCACTTCTCATGAAATGGCTGCCATACCTAAAAATGACAGTCTGTGTAAATTAATGAGGTTATCAAACCTGGTTTCTTCTGATTTACAGATTTTTCTTTTCGGGTAAACTGGATTTTTAGATTTGCACCTAACATAGAGAATGCACGTGGAGATTGGATAGGTATGAAGGTACAGCGCACACGTGCAAGGAATCTGTGTCTATAAGGACGGTGCTGAGTGTTTTCCCTCTGGACATTACTGCGGAGTACTAGTGAGATGCAGATTTTATCTCCATTTATAGCCTCGCCAGTTGGATAGTGAAGGGATAGCCTGTTTTCATTCATTGCATTGCATCATTCTGTAACTACTACCACTCTGTGCTTTCGTACTATAGACTATTGGGAGGGTTCAGGAAACTTGCTGTTGCCCATAGCCCAGTTTTCATTTTGTATTCTGCTCTTGAAGATTGAGAGCTGCGCTATGATTTGTTGCTATGGACAGCATAGTCTTCATAAATCTGCCCCTATATCTTTCCACAGTGACCTGTCAAAACTCTGCCGTGTGAACCTGATCCTATGAGGGGCTTCTTGCATAACAGTAGGGGAAGGAGTGTTTAGCAGTGAGCAGGAATTCCATAAATCTCAGCATTACCAGGCTTGTTTGAAACATGAAGACCTGCATGTTGTCATCATGGACGCGGACGTGACCCACGCAGGAAACCAGGGAGCTTCCTCTGCTTGGACACATCATAAATAGCCGTTCCGAAGCGTCTTTTCATATAAATGTGTTGGTCCGTGCAAATTTGCAACTGGGTGTTAACGGTTGGAGGGTTGTCCATACACGGTCTTACACTGGCATGGTTTTGGATTTGTAGGGACATGCCACCAACTGGTAACACCCAGTTATGAATTTATTCATGTGTTTCTAGGGCTAATACATAGAAACGGTAGACTGCAGCGTTCTAGGATATCCAGAATTGTTGTTTTTGGAATATACTTATATACCGTTTTACTTTTATAAAAAAAAAAAAATGTGGCTGTGAAGTTTTCCATTAGCAGTGCTTTAAGTGAGCAATGCTAAGGAAAATCTGTCTTCAGCCTGCACTGTACACACTGATGCTGGCCCACTTTTAGGGTATGTTCACACAGCGGGATTTACAACGTAATTTTGGCGCAGACGGCTGTGCTCAAATTACACCAAAAACCTGCCCACGGCTGCGTCCTTTCTGCCTCCCATATATCTCAAGCAGATGATGGCGCTGAGGATCGTGGAGGGTCGCCTTATAGCAGGGGCCACACCAAGAAGGGACATATCTGTTCCTGGCATAGCTGCAGCTTTAAGTTGCCGCTCAGCACTGCCATCCATATATAAATGCTGGTGGGCTTTCAGCAAAATTGAATTACCCTTTAAAATGCTCTGTGTGAATGGGTCCTTACATGCAGAGGCAGGCTCCTCAGCCCACCTCTAGTCTACATGCTGCTGCCGCCTACATATACTGTATGTATCTCCCTATGCAGAGGACACCTGCTGCTGTAAGATTAGAAAGGCTTTGGTAGGTGCTCCACATTTATACATGGTATCAATTAGCCTCCTAAAAATAACCATTGGCACAAATACACTTGTTGGCTGGCTAAAGCAGTCAAAAGTGCAGGGGCTTCATGAAATCCTATATGGTACTTACTGATTAATTTATATAGTCCCTACACTAGCTAGAGGGGCCTGCTGTATACTTTCTGTATCAGTTCCTTCCAGTGTTCAAGATCTCTGCTTTCAGTCATTCAATAGTAATGTTCCCTGTTTACTACCTGGGGATAAAAAGATCTGTCTTGGACATGTGATGAACACATATTTGCAAGGCAGTTCTCTCCTTTAGGCCCCTTTCACACGGGCGAGAATTCCGCGCGGATGCAATGCGTGAGGTGAACGCATTGCACCCGCACTGAATCCTGACCCATTCACTCCAATGGGGCTGTGCAGATGAGCGGTGATTTTCACGCATCACTTGTGCGTTTCGTGAAAATCGCAGCATGTTCTATATTCTGCGTTTTTCACGCAATGCAGGCCCCATAGAAATGAATGGGGCTGCGTGAAAATCGCATTGCATCCACAAGCGAGTGCGAATGCAATGCGATTTTCACTCATGGTTGCAAAGAGATGTAATTAAATTGATAAAAGTCAATTCACTGTATTATTTCCCCTTATAACATGGTTATAAAAGAAAATAATAGCATTCTGAATACAGAATGCGCAGTATAATGTGCCTTGAGGGGTTGAAAAAAAAAATTAACTCTCCTAATCCTCTTCGCGCAGCTGGCATCGTCATCTTTCAGGACCTGCAAAAGGACCTTTAATCTTCTATCTTAATTTAGAAGGACCTGCGCTGACGTCACCGCGCTCACATCGTGGTGAGCGCGATTACGTCATCAACGGTCCTTTTGCAGGTCCTGAAAGAAGACTATGCTGGCTGCGCAAACAAGAGGATGAAGGGAGTTAATTTTAAAAAAAAAATTTAACCCCTCAGTTGACATTAACTAAGCATTCTGTGTTAACATTCAGTTTTTTTATCGCGCGCGTGCAAAACGCTTTGCACTCGCGCGATAAAAACTAAACAACGCAATCGCAGTCAAAACTAACCGAAAGAGGCCTTAGAGTTGTCCAACTTTAAATGTGGTGTTACTCACAATACATTCAAGTGGCTGTCATTTATGTTTGAAGAAACATGATGTGGGTCATGCGATGGTCATACATACATGTTAGGGTCCATTCTCACATCTGTAGAATGGGTCCACATCCGTTCCGGAACTTGCGGAACGGGTGCGGACCCATTCATTCTCTATGGGGACGGAATGGATGTGGAGAGCACTCTATGCTCTTCGTAGCGCCGCCCTGAACTTCCGGTCCGCAGCTCCGGAAACAAAATAGGCAGTTCTATGGGGTGCTGTCCGGGTGTATTGCGGATCCGCAATACACTACGGACGTGTGAATGGACCCTTAGGACAATTACAATGTGCAGTATATCTGTAAATTATTAATAATGCTGACATTGATAGAGCAGAGGATATTCATTTTTATTTTTTTATTTTAAAGGTGCTTTCAGGTAATAATAATCTTTTAACAAGTGTCCACAGACTGCCCCCTGAAATAAAGATTCAAACTTACCCGCTCCCCGCTGCTCCGGTCCTCTTTGCTGCCTTTGCTGTATCCATGTGTTGGTCCAGCCAATGGCCACAAGCAGCATGTCACCGATGAAGCCATGGTCATGCACCGCAAATAGAAAGCAATGCAGGGATTGGAAGATGGACACTGTGGAGGCTAAGCGGAGGACCGCAGCAGTGGTGCAGAAGTAAGTATGAATCTTCTGTTTCAGGAGACAGGATGCGAACACTTGATTTAAAAAAATTACCAGAAAACCCCTCTGAGCTGGGGCAGTGAGGCTGTATTCACTTTGCATGAAAATGTTGCAGCAACATGTCACTCATAGGCCCTAATGTTCAAGGGGGGAGGAAAAAGGCAAGGGTATAACACTTTTTTTGTGGTGGCCCACTGCATAGGAAAGCACAGTAGACTGCACTTTTCTACGCAGTATAGAAAAGAAGTGATGCCAAATCTATCAAGATCACACCCATCTCTCCTAAATAGTGCCATAGCTAGGAAGACTTTCTTTTCAGGGTCCTGGGAGAGTTGGTTTATAACCATATTGAGACCGCAGAATACTAGGGCTACACGACGACATGTGTCTTGTCGTGCGACACATAGGGCACAACTACACTGCAACATGTCGCACTACATATTTTTTTTATGGTAGTCTATGGTGTCGTACTGCAACAAACTGACGCGACAGTCACAGAAAAATCCATTTTGGATTTAGACCACCATAGACTATCATTATAAAAATTGTCACGCGACATTGGTGCGACAATGTCGTCTTGTAGCCCTAGCCTTGGGCTAGGCTTACACGACGACATGTGTCGCAACTACACTGTAACGTGTCGTGCGACAATGTTTATAATGATAGTCTATGGTGCCGCACTGCGACATGCTGCGACGCGACAGTCGCAGAAAAATCCATTTCGGATGGTTTTTTTTTGCGACTGTCATGTCGCAGTGCGGCACCATAGACTATCATTATAAAAATTGTTGCGCGACATTGGTGCAACACAATGTCACACAACAAATGTCGTCATGTAGCCCTAGCCTAAATCTACTAAGACAAACCCCCTCTCCTCACTTCCAAATAGTGCCATAGATAGGCAGATTGCAGAATACCAAATCTATCAAGATTAATCCTGCCAGGAGGGGTCTGTTCACAGGAAGTCAGCCACAAGGAGAGACTGAGTTCCTGTTTACACATTAGAGCAAGGAGTCAGACTTGATCACATGACCAGGTTAAAAATAAAAAGGTTCAACGTGTATGGATGCAAACAATCGACACTACTAGAATACTGCTGGTGAGTTAAAGGGAACCTGTCATCATCTTTATGCTGCCCATACTAACGGCAGAATAAAGTAAAGACAGGTGAGTTGATTTCAGCAGTCTGTCATTTATAAGTTAAAAGTAAGTGGTTGCCGAGAACCAACATCACAATCATTGCAGACTGGGCCTGGAAAAGAGTCCCGGCCACCTGAGAAGAGTCCTGGTTATTCATGAAGTCCTGCTCTCCTGCCCACCGGCTGATGACTGACAGTCTTCTACCTAGTTTTCTCTCTTTCTCTCTAGGAGACAACTGCCAATCGTCAGCGGATGGGCGGGGAGAGCAGGAGATTATGGATAACCTGGACTCTTCTTGGCTGCAATGATTATGATGCTGGTTCTCGGCAGCCACTTACTTTTAGCTCATGAGTGACACACTGCTGAAATCAGCCTTTCTGTCACTACTTTATGCTGCTCTGTCAGGTCCACATAAAGTTGATGACAGGTTCCCTTTAAGTGTAAATATTAAAAATAAATATCCCCCAAACACCTCAAAAACGCCAAAAACCCCATGTGTGACATCAGTCTTAATCTGCTGGAAAAAAGTGCTGGATGCTGGTGGAATTTAAGAGTGTCATGTCATAAACTGGTTCTATGGCTTTTTCATTTCTGTATCCTTACTCATCTTTCAACCTTAGCAACCTCCATACACAAGTGTGTGTTTTTCTAAGTTACAGGCATTACATAATATCAATTATTGGCTTCCAGCCTCCAAGAAGACGGGCGTCGTTCCCTTTGAATTTGTGTATAGTCTGCTCAATTTCAAGAGGTTCCTTCCTGCATTTGGTAGAATGACATCCCATTCCAAAATAGGCTTCTGTTGTGGGCGCAATAGTGCAGTTAACTGTTGAAATGCTGACTTTATGTACGTCTTTCTTTGTAGCAATATGAACCGTGAAGAACGGAACGTGCTGCGTATGAAAGAAAGGGAAAGGCGAAATCAAGAAATCCAGCAGGGCGAAGAGGCCTTTCAATCTACTTCTCCTCTCTTTGCTGAACCTTATAAAGTTGTAAGTGTGCTACACGGTGATAATCCTTCTGCTTTCCCGTGGCAAGCCTTCATCTGCCGACTGTTTTATTGCACTCCCTGCTGTAGGAAGTTCTTATGAATTACCCTTTAGGAGGCATGGCTTCCAGAGCGTTCCCTTCAGAAATGGAATCCTCATTGGTTGCATTGCTTGACACATGTCCTGGCTCGTAAATGTGTTTTTCTGAGTAATTAATGCATCCACCTCCACCAAACTGGTCTGACTCATGAGGTAATTGCTTCCGGATTAAAGAGTAATTGCACCAAGCATCATTTCTCTATTACACTGGGTACATTTGTTTAATTTACCGTTGAAGTGCATTCCCTATCTAGGATGTGACATCACTTTCTCGGTGGGGTTCTAAACTCTGGGATCCCCACTGACTGAAGGGGCTGGTGTAGTGCTGGGTCCCCTTCTAAGTTTTCTATCTACAGTGGAACCCCAACCTCCCGCTGTGCAGGCAACTGCAGCATAACTCTGCTCGGGTGGAATTAGGTTGGCTGCAGTTCCCTCCACAGGAGCCAGTGCTTGAAGTGCTTTGATCCAGTAAGTGGTGATCTCAGAAGTCAGATTCCCTTACTGATCATAATGGGATGACATATCCTACTTTATTAGATGGAATTACACCTTTAATTCAGCTAGTGCTTTTAAGTCTTACGTTGAGTAAAAATTATGACACTCTCTCCATTGGTGGTGTCTGACAAAGACACCTATCCTTACACACATACCTTTTTATAAAGCATTCTTCCATATAGGCTTACATACTCGAGCAGAAAATAAAATAAACTCTTATTACATGTAGCTTATCCAAGTATTCTTACAGATCTTATTTTTTTTCCTGAAATGCGTCATGTTGTCTGATTTTTATTATAATTTTTTTCTCTCTGCTAACAATTCCATGGGGTTAGGGCTCTTAGTAGAAGTCCACTTACAAGCATCAGTAGCCTAGGCCGAATTATTGTATTTCCCACCTTTTTATTATACTTGTTGCATTTGTCCCTAGAAAAAAAAAAAATGCATAGAACTGCTAACATTTAAGAGAAATGTGTTTTACTTTTTTGATACAGTTCCCCCCCAAGGCAAAATAATGCAATATTTAAGGCCCCTAACGAGTCTTGGTTTTATTTATTTTTATCTTTTCGAAAGGCCAAAGTACGTGCTTTCTTCACCCTGTGCAACAAAATCGTGCAGCGTGCCACACATAAACGTGCACTAGGTTGTGCTCTAGCGCAGGCCATCTTCATAAGAGAAGGGCCCACCACAAACCATTCACTATCCCTCCGGGCCTATGGCTCCTGCAAGGGACCGGGACAAATGGCAACCCAGGAGCATCAACAAAGGTCTGGACTTTCCCTGAAGGGAGAGCCCAAGGGGTTTGACAGGGGGGGTTGAGAAACCAATATGGACACACACTCACTCACACACTCCCTACTCCAGCTAATTTCATCAATATCAGATCAGTGGGGGTCTAACACCAGGGACTCTATTAATATCTGTTTTTGTCACCTGCCAGGAGGGATGGAGGAGAGGGCGAGAGAGAGGAGGGATGGAGGAGAGGGCGAGAGAGAGAGGAATGAGGGATATTTAGATAGTGAGAGTAAGACCATATTGATTCCCCACCCCATTCCATCCCCATGAGAAGTCTTCCACAACCTAGGAGTTTGTCTGTGCAATCCAACCGAATTGGAAAAATGAATTTCCCACTGGTACCATGCAAATACCTCTGCCAATGCAGGTTGCAGTGTCCTGTAGTCTTTGTGTCCTCCTGATTTGTGAAACCTGCTGCCAGCCGCCCTGCTCTACTATTGGGTCACTACTTCTAATAAGTCCCGTGTAGGACCTATGAAAGCAGAGTATTTGTAATGTCCAAGTAATTCGGCGTAAATGTAATGTACTGGGCACGGGTAATTTTAAAACTGCCACTTTCATATCTTTAGTGGAGTTTCCAGGGGCTCCACAGTAACCCGTGTCTTCGGTCGTGATCTCAGTCTTTGCCGTTTTCCCATCCCCTGACGTGACCTTTTGTGACAAGATAACCTCTTTCATTTTTGACTTCACTCCTGAGTTCCTTCTCTTATATTTATACCTCTGTGGGTTTTGTGTTGGAATGAATTTAGTCTGAAGTGAAATTTCAGCTCAACATGAAAATATTTGCCTTGCTGCTTTGTATGCCTGACGCTATGCCGGGCAGTTTGTCCTATGCGGTTTTCATTTAAGAATGGCTGAGATGGTGGTAACTCTTTAAGTTGCCTACCCTATGTAAGTGTTCCACTGAAGGTGCAATTTTGTGAAGGGCTGGACCACTCAACTCATGTGGCCTTTTATATTGTGAGAGCTATGTCATAGATTTACTGCTCTTATTAATTCCTGTGCTTGGCACAAAGCAGACCGCTGTCTGAATTCAGCCTCAGGGTAGGGCTACATAGTGGCTATGGCACACTGCTTCATGTTTTTGTAACTTGCCATCAAACCTGATCTGCAGTTGACTGTTTGCTTGCAGTGCCATTTACTTCAGTGATAGACGTGGGACTTTTCCCATGGGCAATTAGATAGTACTTTATCATTAAGAATTTGGTGGAATTATAAAAACAGGTCCAGGTCCTGATCACCGTTGTGTAGCCTTAACTTGTCTGGTTTCAGAGCTGGACATAACCCCTTTTACAGCCTAGGGGCAGCGCTAAAGCCCGCCCATTAGTACCGGTGACGCCACTGGGAACACTGCTAGGCGGAGGCCTTCGCCTAGCAGAGACTCGTGGCACGACACCGGATCTGCAGAAAAAGCTCTGTGTGATTCAGCACAGGGCTAGCGAGGGCATCGGAGCATGAAATGCTCCACTCAGAGGGGCTGCCTGGGTGAAGAAGGGGTTATGTCCAGCTCTGAACCCAGACGACCCCTTTAAGCATAAGTTACAGTAAATAGCTGATGAGAGTTAGCAACATCCTTATTTCACAAAGCTCCTCAAAAATAGACAGAGTATCAAAATGACCAGTTCATCTTCCTTTTAGCTCTACTCACTCAGATACAGTTTTTACTCCTCCTTTTCTATTGTTGTTGCTTTTTCCACAATATTAGTGCTGTCAGAGGAAGAAGTATTTGATATACCAAAAATGAGTACATTTTTCAGTTACTACCTAATGATGTGACTGTATTTGTTAATTTTGTTTGACATACTGGTATTTCATGGCAACCTTTCTTTTGTATTCCCTTGTTTTAGACAAGCAAGGAAGATAAATTATCAAACCGAATCAAGAGTATGCTGGGAAACTATGATGAGATGAAGGATATGATAACTGACCCACCTTTGTCACTTGGAATTTCCAAGCACACCGTCCCACCCCCTCCATCAGATGATAAATCAGGACAAGTCTTCTATGCGGATCAGAGACATAGTACTTCACACCAGAGCAGTAAATGGACTCCTGTGGGGCCTGCAGCAGGCACATCTTCACAGTCCCAGAAACGCTCCTCATCAGGTTCACAAGGCGGACATAGGAGCAGCAGTGGCAGCAGCAATCAAAGGCATGATAGGGAGCCCTATAGCAGTAGCCGGAAAAAGGGTCAACATGGGTCAGACCACTCAAAATCACGGTCCATCAGCCCATCAAAGCAGGCTGCTTTAAATTCTAGCCATTCCCGTTCTCATGGGATTGATCACCACAGCAAAGATCGTCCACGCTCCAAATCTCCAAGAGACCCAGATGCTAACTGGGATTCCCCTTCTCGAGCACCTTCATTCTCAAGTGGACAGCACTCCTCACAAACATTTCCACCATCTTTAATGTCTAAATCTAGCTCAATGTTGCAGAAACCTACAGCTTATGTACGGCCGATGGATGGGCCGGAATCTATGGAACCCAAATTGTCCACTGAACACTACAGCAACCAGTCTCAAGGCAATAGCATGAGTGAGCTGAAGGCCTCTAAAGCACACTTAACAAAGCTGAAGATCCCTTCTCAGCCACTGGATGTAAG
Source organism: Bufo bufo (assembly GCF_905171765.1). Taxonomy (NCBI): domain Eukaryota; kingdom Metazoa; phylum Chordata; class Amphibia; order Anura; family Bufonidae; genus Bufo; species Bufo bufo. The sequence goes on along the minus strand of NC_053389.1, from coordinate 393,970,210 downwards.
TCGATTCTTCCATACCCTTGGAAATTCATACTTTGTGGAATCTGTCAGGATTTGGGAGCTAATCCACATGCCAATCTGTGTACCAACCTGCAACAGAAAACAGTTTTTCAGTTGTGGTTTTCTGCAACAGATGATGCTTAAAATTCATGGCACATTAGCTCTTACAAATCCTTGCCGTGTGAACGTAGCCAAATAGTTTGCTTCATGGCAGGTTGGGTTGTCTGACTTGGACACTTGTATTTGCTCAGATCTCATCCACACTCCTGGTATTGCTGGATGATTAATCTGCAGCATTTGAATCTCGTTTGAATGTACCTTAAACCGTCACTAACCTTTGTATTAATCAGTATTGTAGTGTGTGTACATGAGGAATAATACTGTTTTTATAACCATTTTATTACTTGTTTCTGGCATTTTAGTACTTTTCCTCTCCGTATAGTTTGCAGTTCTCTCAGACATGGTAGGTCAAGACTAGCTTCCATCCACTGCACGAAAAGTAGAGGAGAACCTGCGTCCTAACCTTCTCTTACTTAGAAGCCTCCCCAGGATCATGGAGAACATTACAAAGAAATACTAACCTATATAATTGTGAATAAAGGAAGTTTTATATCTCAGCCCATGTAGCTCCAGCAGTCTTGACATGCCTAATATGATTCTCCTGTGGAGCAGATCCATCTTGGACAGGATTAAAGGTCCCTTTTAGATGGGTCAGTTCAGCAACCTATTGCCAGTAAGGAATTGTTCCTTCCTGGCAATCGCCTGCTCGTCAGTCGTGGAGACTACTGCATCTACATGCAGCGATCTCCACGGTATGGGAGGAGATTGCGTTGTATGCCGGCAGTAGAGTGTGATTACACAGCACACTTTACTGCCGGCAGACGATGATTTAGGTGCCTACACAACTGATCCAGTTACCTGACGAATGAGCATTTCACTTGTTTATCGGGTAATCAGCAGCACCTTTACACCGCCATATAAACGCTAAAGGGCGTTCATACGCTTGTTAGTGATTATCTGGTGGATTCTCTGCTTGTATAAAGGGCTCTGGGGAGGGTTAAAAGCTGATAACATGAAAACTAGACATTTCTCACTGATAAGACATGTCATAAATTGTACTATTGATTTATGTAAAGTTGTATGACAATTTAAAGGTAAAACACACCTATTATGAATCTACACAAGGCTAGGGCCAACCTTCCAGAATTGATAAATGCAGTATGGTTTTCCTGTTTTTTTTCTATTGATCACGTTGTTGGTGACATTCAGTACCACACTGCAGTTTTCTGTTGAAAATGTTGTCTCACTAGAGCAGTTTACTTCCAGTCAGATCTGCACCTATTTCCAGAAGCGAGATCCCCAGAACTCTCTCCCATTTCTTGCGGTGCCACCACTTGCTGTCATGTCTGAGCCGAGAATGAATGAAGAGGTGATGACATATTTCTCCATTCACTTCTGTGGGGGTTAGGTGAGCAAGCATGCTCGGCTATTTTGTTGAGGCTCATAGAAATGAATGGAAAGAGCTGCATGTAGAAGCCTTGAGTTCAGAAAGTAAAAAAAAAAAAAAAAGTTTTCACATGCTCCTCTAGATGGGCTGATAGACTCTGTGAGCTCTTCTTCAGCTAACGCAGGCAGGCCACCATCTGCAGTATGTGCAGACCCTCCTCCCCCAATAGTCAAAACTTTTGACATGTCACTTTCTGGTTGTGCTGATGAAACATTTGATGCTCTAGGATGTGGGAAGTCTAGATCGCGTCAAGAAAACTTACCAGCAAAACCCCCCCGGATTAGGTCACCAGAAGGATACAATAATTATTTGCTCATTTGTTTTCCCCGTGCCCAGAGCAATTCAAAGGTTGCACGGCCATTAACCACGTCACTTAGTATCACTCATGGTGAATCAGCTCAACGTGACTTAGCAGTGTTGTATCGCTAGGGGTTGACGATTGAAGCACTAGTGATTTCATGGAAACAGTCTGCACCACTTTTCCCTCTGGTTTTACAGAAGATAGTTGTCAGTATAAAGCTTTGTGCATAACCTGCAAAAGAATGTAAAGGAGTCTCAGCATTACAAATGACACCCGGCAAGGATTGTCTCGCTGGTTTCTGCCATGTCCTTTAGCAGCTGTTACTTTTTTGTATTTCAGGCCTCAGCATCTGGTGATGTTAGCTGTGTGGATGAAATTCTAAAAGTAAGTGATTTTTTTATTTTTTGTAGACAGCTAATGTTACTTGGATGATCTCAAAGGGGTTTTCTCAGATGTTTGCATCCATTGTTCTTAAAGGGGTTGTCTCATCTCAGACAACGAGGGCATATTGCTAGGATATGCCCCCATTGTCTTATAGGTGCAGGTCCCACCGTTGGGACCCGCATCTATATCGGGAATGGAGCCCCGCAAGGTGGTGGCTGGAGGACTCCATTCCGGCCACCACCATGCGCTCTCCTCATAGAAGTGAATGGGAGCGCACCACGCATGACCGGCCACCACTCCCATTCACTTCAATAGACCCAACGGAAATGGCCAGTATGAGAGTTCTAGCGGAACACTGGTTCTGCTATTTTCAGAAGTCCTGTAATGATAAATGGATGCCACGCTTGTGTAGCTTGCTCTCCATTCAGTGCTATGGGACTTCAGGGGCCTGTTCTAGAGATGAATGCTGCTCCCGCCTCTAAGATCAGCACCTATCTGACATTTAGCGGTATACCGTAAACATTCCAGAAGGGTATACCCTTTTAAGTATACAGTTTTTTGTTTGTTTACATAGTAATTCCATGAGATCTTGCAAAACCCTTAGGGGTTTCCAGTTTTTCCACTAAATGGAAAGTTGTAGAACCTTCTAATAAACTCTGGGGGTCCTTTACAAACAGATATACGCTACTTTTTGGTGTATATGTGTCAAAGATTGTGACGCAAACGTCATTTGCGCCACAATGTGCGACTTTCCCCCACCAGGTGTGAAAAAGGGGGCGGGGAAAAGGGAGGGCCAGGAGGCCCTTCTAATTTATCATTTTCTGCACCGGTTTTAGGCATAGAAAATGGTGTAAATCTACTCCAGCAAGGGAGCTGGCATAGATTTAGACAAGTGTAAAGTCTGGCCTCTTCATAAGGGCTCATGCACATGAACGTATATTCTTTCCGTGTCAGTTCCGTTGTTTTTTTTGCGGAACATATACGGAACCATTCATTTCAATGGGTCCAGAAAAAAAATAATTACTGTGTGCATTCTGTTTCCGTATGTCCGTTTTTCCGTTCCACAAGAAAATAGAGCATGTCCTATTATTGTCCGTATTACGGACAAGGATAGGACTGTTCTATTAGGGGCCAGCTGCTCCTTTCCACAAAATACGGAATGCACATGGATGTCAACCATGTTTTTTGCGGATCACAAAATACTTACGGTCGTGTGCATGAGGCGTAACTCTACATTTGTCGCAGGAGGGATGAAGACTGGCGTCTAAATCGTCGGTCTTCATAAATGTCCACCTTTGTGTTTCAGGTCCTCACCATCTTCAAGATAACTGTTTGCTGTGAGTGAATGAGGGGCTGACGTACGTGGCTAGTCCTGCTGTAACACGAGAGAAGATCTATGGGTGTATAACTCAGCTGCCCAGATCTCTGCAGTCCAGGCCGCTCACCGAGCATGGTCTAGACTGCGTAGAGCAGGACTGGCCATGCATGTAAGCCAGACGCTTATCAGGGCCCTCCCTTGTGATCCTCACATTTCTGAGATACATTTTTATCCACTGAAAATAAACTATTTAATGACCGCAGGCGTCGATCTTGAACAGTGAGGAGTTGAAAGTGTAACTGCAGCTTCAGAAAACATTTCACATGTCAGAATTTTTAACCTGTCGGGTTCCGGGTGCTGAGATCCCCACTGATTGCGAAAGCAAAGAGAACAGCACTCAGCCGTGCACTTTTAGTCTCTTAACATGAGATCACAATGTCACGCTAAATGATAGTGAATGCTGTCGTGTTGTGACCCCCACGTTGGCCAAACATGACGTTTCTGTGCAGCCACACAGTGGCAGTCTTATTTATGTTTGGCCTTAGGCCGCCATGTAGCTGTAGCCAGGGTTTTTTTTGTTAATGTTTTCTCCTTGTATTCTCATATTACGGAGAAAATGAAACCAAATTCCCTGTAGTAATTATAGGTAATCCTGGCGTTCCCATACATTCAGCAGTTTGTCCAGCTTTTGGTTACAGCTTTAACAGTGCTAGACGGGTACATGACTCCTTCCTTGCCAATTTTTAAAGGGAATGTGTCATCAGAAAATGTTGTTTAAATCATGTTTTTATGTTTAACATTTTTTTTTTTAAGCCAAAAATTAAAAAATAACATTACCAAAAATTCTGTCACGATCTATATTTTTAAAATGTATAGAATCCTGCAATTTTCACACTGGCCACTAGGACTAATGGGTCACGATTTCCTGTCCTGCACAGGGAACTTTTCAGTAGCTATTATAGTTATCCCTACAGGTAGACTTGCAATGACAGATAACACAGGGTCCACCATTTACAATAGGTGGTATCACAGCTTATCAGCTGCCTCCTGACCTCTCCACAGGGCACAGAGCATGCCTAGAAAACTCTCCCATAGAAGTCAATGGTCCCCCTCCTGTCCATAGTGTCTATGGCCTGTATAGCTGCTGTCAAAAGACAGTAAGTCTTCACATATTTTAGGCCTAGTGGCCAAGGTCAAAATTTCAGGATTTACAATTTGTTTAGATAGTGACATGGAAAAAATGTAAAATACCATCACCGAAAATTATTTTTAAAAAAAAGTTTACCATGAAAACATTGGGGCACACTAATTATTATTTATAAAGCCATAAACTGGCAGTGGATCCGCTGTAGTTATGAAGAGGCACAGGCTCTCCATAACTTTGGGGCATCCAGTGCCAGTTCTAAATGCAAGACAGCTTCCGAGCAGTCTTACATTTAGACCTTTTTCTATGCTTCAAACAATCCTCCACCTGTGCTACATCCACAATTTTAGACCTGGTTGTGAGCAGGGTAAAGTCGCAGATAGTGGCGCAACTAACCGTTGCACCGCTATCTGCCCCTCATATACGTCTTAGGCTACTTTCACACTTGCGTTCAGAGCGGATCCGTCTGGGGTCTGCACAGACGGATCCGCTCATATAATGCAGACTTGGGATCCGTTCAGAACGGATCTGTCTGCATTATATTGTAGAAAAAATTCTAAGTGTGAAAGTAGCTTCAGACGGATCCGTCCAGACTTTACATTGAAAGTCAATGGGGGACGGATCCGTTTTAAAATTGAGCCATATAGTGTCAAATTCAAACGGATCCGTCCCCATTGACTTACATTGTAAGTCTGGACGGATCCGTTTGCCTCCGCACGGCCAGGCGAACAACGGAACGCTGCAAGCAGCGTTCAGGTGTCCGCTCGCTGAGCAGAGGCTGAACGCTGCCAGGCTGATGCATTCTGAGCGGATCCGCATCCACTCAGAATGCATTGGGGGTTGGATGGATGCGTTCGGGGCCGCTTGTGAGACCCTTCAAACGGAGCTCACAAGCGGAACCCCGACACTAGTGTGAAAGTAGCCTAATTTAGGTGTATTTCAGCATAGTATATGACCCCCATTATTTAACAATAAAGGGAACGTGTCAGTAAGAAATGACCTACACGGTCTGGGCTCCTATCACTTCAGGTATACAGTGTATTGCTAGGTGGCTCACAGGAAAGACTCTGCGCTTTCAGGTGGCATTAGAGATTGAGGAGGACCTGTTCCAGGGAGCTTTTCTGATCAGACATCCAGAATATCTACATTGCCGCTTCCTCTGCTGACACTACTGTTTCTCAAACCTTTCACACAGCAGTTTTGGGGAAGAGGAATTTACAGAATGTTATCAGAATTCACTGCAGCAAATAATTAAAGGAGTCACCTGGCTTCTAACAGAACAAAATGAGCCGCAAATGCTATTTAAACTGAAAAGTACTGCTCTCTTCTATTCCCCGCCAGTCCGGGGCAGATGGTAATGTTCCTAAAATAATGCACATTAAACGAGATAGAAAAGGGTCGGCCATGTCTGACTTGCCGAAGCAGTCAGTGGACAGAGGTGAAATCTACTTACTTTTTGGTGGGATATACCTCATTTGTCATTAAGGTTTCTTATAGACCTGAGTTTTTTTTGTTTGTTTGTTTTAACATATGTATACTTTTGTTTGCAGGAGATGACCCACTCATGGCCACCCCCTCTGACTGCAATTCATACCCCATGCAAGACTGAGCCTTCCAAATTTCCATTCCCTACAAAGGTTTGTGTCCTTACTTTGTATTTAGCTCTTAGTGGTGAAAGAGAGCAGTGTATTGTGCAGACGCATAAGCAGTATAAATGTGTGGCCCGCTGTGGAGCATGAGTGAAATGGTAGTGTTTGGTAGTTGGTCTTCAGAATGTATTGAGTACTTGCGGCAAAAAGTAACTTTGATACTAAATTTTGATTGTGATTATTGTAGGTTCCAGCGGTCGGGCCCTCAGCCATCATACGTTTATGTATGTGTAATTTCTGAGCCATGTTTTTATGTTGAGCATTGATTTGACCATAAATCAGCTTCAGTTGTTCAGGAGATGAGAGAAAAGGTGCTGGAGATGCTGCATCAGAAGAACCTTGACTGATTTCATTGTGAACAGCATTCTGCACCTTTTTATTTTTTAGCTCTTAATGCATCTAAGGATCCCAACCGATTGCTGGCATTTTTTCTTTCTTTCCCCTAGAAATGTCCTATCGTTGTCTGCAAAACGGACAAGAATAGGGCATGTTCTCTTTTTTATTTTAATTTTATTTTTTGCAGGGCCTTGGAAGGGGAATCTTTTGTGGCCCCTTTGAAATTAATGGGTCTGCATCTGAGAAACTACGTCCGCGTACATGAGCCCTAATTCTATAAGAAAATGGTCCGTCCAGGATTTCTGTATTATTGGCCTATCCTCAGGTTAAGCCGTTAATATCTGATCAGCAGTGTTCCAACAGCCTGCATCCCCCACCAATCAACTGTTCCAAAGTAGCTCCAGTACCAGAACTTCTGGGCTCCATCCATTGCGTAGAGGATGGTTACTGCTGCGTTGCACCCATTAAAGTGAATGAGAGCAGAGCTGCAGTCACCTGCTCTGTCCACTACACACTGCCAGAGCTACTTTGGAACAGCAGATTGTGTTGGGTGTCTGACTCCTGCCTGAGGACCTCCTTAGGATAGGCTATCCATATAAAAATCCTGGACAACTCATTTAAGAATACTTATTTATTATGAGGAGCTAATGCTTGTTCCTCCATGGTTGGTACAGAATGCCCCCAGCTAGTCATTTAGACGTTGATTTTCAGTCCATAATCTTTAGCGCTAACATACGTAGAATGTCCATTGCAGGCATTAGTATCCGTATCCATTTGCCTACAAATAGTAATATTAGTAATAAAAATAGTAATACTAGTAAGTTTATTTTTTCTATATTCACATTTTGTGTAATAGAGGTTGGCCTAAAATAAAAACATAAGTAAAACCTTTATAGTAAAGATATAACTTTGCTGATTCTAGTTTTAAACCCTCTTGTTTGTAGGAATCTCAACAATCAAACTTTGCCAACACTGATCAAAGTAAGTGTACTCTACATGTGCTATCTAATATTGTATCCTAGAGAAGTATGTGTTGTAATGGTGTGCAGAGCTTCATTGTATACATTAGTAGGTATCTATAACTGCTATTACCATTGTGGTATTTCTTTTCACTTCTTAGAGAGATACAATGTATCAAAAGGTCATCAACCAAAATCGTAAGTTGCATTTTCTTCTGTGTACTTTTCTGATCTTTAAAGGGAGTCTGTCACCACATTTGAGCATATTAGACTGATCAAATAGTGTTATATGTGCCACCCAGAACTTAAAAACGGTACCTTTGTTGTATGTAATGGAGTTTTCTTTTAGCCGAAAATGAACTTTTAAGATTATGTAAATGAGCCCTCTCAAGTGCCCAGGGCGGCGTCTCAATCCTCCGAGCCCCAGGCAGCACCTCCTCAACGGCTCATAACCCCGCCCTCCGTGTGCCTCTGCCCGCCCGTTTACTCCCCTCCTCTCTCCTTTTCCACTGCAGCTGCGCGGTCAAATTCGTAGCGGGCGCACGCGCAATGCGATGCCCGCTCCTGGCAGGGCATCGCAATACCTACTGCGCAGGCGCCTGCTACAAATTTGACCGCGCAGCTGCAGTGGAAAAGGACAGAGGAGGGGAGTAAATGGGCGGGCAGAGTCACACGGAGGGCGGGGTTATGAGCCGTTGAGGAGGTGCTGCCTGGGGCTCGGAGGGTTGAGACGCCGCCCTGGGCACTTGAGGGCTCATTTACATAATCGTTAAAGTTCATTTTCGGCTGAAAGAAAACTCCATTACATACAACAAAGGTACCGTTTTTAAGTTCTGGGTGGCACATATAACACTATTTGATCAGTCTAATATGCTCAAATGTGGTGACAGACTCCCTTTAAATGTAATCTTGGTATAAAAAGGCAAGTTAACTTCTTTGTTCTGTTCTTTACATAGAATAATACTCTCCATCTGCAGCTGATAAGTAATTAGAATAGTGCAAGTCCTAAACCGCAGGCTATTGTTATAGCAAGTTATGTAGTACAGGATTATACGGAGGAGTATAAATAACTCCCTGGGAGTTTTCCTAATGCCGCTTAGCTGGCAGCAGCCCTCTGTCCTTAAAGAACATTTGATGACCTGTATTTGTGTTTCTGATTTGGTTCCCTAATTTGTCTAAGAGTAGATTCACCATCTTAAAGGGATCATTATTTTGTATATAAAATTTGGAATTAGCCCTGGAAGACCACATTAAAATTTCTGCGGTTTGTATTGTTGGCTGCATTTCTAAGACTCTCTAAAATTATGCACAGTAGAAATAAGGTTTATTATATTTTAAGAATGGAAAAAAATCTTTAGAAATATGTGGTATCCCTTTTAAGCATTCTCATTCGTACAAGTTCACACTCATCTGATGTTTTTTGCTTGAAACATAACAGCCAAGCTATTATGTTTAACAGGTCTTGAGCTAATTGACCCCTGTTTTACAGCATGCTGAAGGAGGACTTAAAGCTCAGCAGCAGTGAAGACAGCGATGGAGATCAGGTACTTTTAACAGCAGCATCACCTTTTTTTTTTATTCTTTGTTTTGGTTTGTAGAGTACCGTTGTTCAGAAACACATTTTGAGACAGGTCTTGCAAGTTTAAGGCTTTTTCTGGGTTCACACTGTTGATGGCCTATATCAGGGATACTCAACCTGCGGCCCTCCAGCTGTTGTAAAACTACAACTCCCACCATGCCCTGCTGTAGGCTGATAGCTGTAGGCTGTACAGGCATGCTGGGAGTTGTAGTTTTGCAGCAGCTGGAGGGCCGCAGGTTGAGCATGCCTGGCCTATATGATAGGCTATCAATCTCCAATCAGTGGTAGGAGCAGACTCTTAGTATCTTGCTGATCTGCTGTTTGAAGGGACTCCAGTGTTCAGGATGTGCTGACTGACGGGTGTCTGGACTCCCACTAATTTGATATTGAAGGCCTATCCAAAGGAATTGTCTTTTGGTATTGTGAACCTGGAAAACCCATTTAAAAAGAACCACTCGCCATGAAAATACAGTTTAATCTGCCAGCAGGATGTTGTAAAGGAAAAAGAGCTCAGCAGACTGATATATAATTTTTATGAATAAGATTCAGTATTACTTGTATTTCAGTCATTTAAATTCCTGCTCATTTTGAGGATAGGTCATCAGTAAAAAAAAAAAAAACTCTAGGAAAATCCTTCTAACTGCTCATATCTCAGCCTAGTCTTGTTTGACAGCTGATAGTCTAAGCTTTAAAATAAGTCCAGAATCACTGCATTATCTCTTCTATATCAGGAAACATAACTGTTTAGAAATCAGGTTGGGAGTTATAGCTCAATCGTAGTGACCCACATAATGTTTAACCGCTTCCCGACCGCCTAACGCAGGGATGCGTCCTGCGGGCGATCGGTTTGTTCCTCCTTGACGCATCGGCACGTCATCTCTCGAGACGCGAGAAATTTCCTGTGAACGCGCGCGCACACAGGAGCGCGCGTTCACAGGATCGGGAGGTAAACAAGTGTATCTACAGCCTGCCAGCGGCGATCATTCGCTGGCAGGCTGTAGATGCGATTTCTTTATCCCCTGAAAGGTATATCAGACACTGTTTTGTTAACAGCGTCTGATATACCTGCTACCTGGTCCTCTGGTGGTCCCTTTTGCTTGGATCGACCACCAGAGGAGACAGGCAGCTCTGTAAGTAGCACCAACCACCACACTACACTACCCCCCCTGTCACTTATTAACCCCTGATCACCCCACATAGACTCCCTGATCACCCCCCTGTCATTGATCACCCTCCTGTAAGGCTCCATTCAGACGTCGGTATGTGTTTTGCGGATCCGCAAAACACGGACACCGCGGATCCGCAAAACACGGACACCGGCAATGTGCTTTCCACATTTTTCGGATCCGCACATCGCCAGAACTATATAGAAAATGCCTTTTCTTGTCCGCAATTGCGGACAAGAATAGGACATGTTCTATAGGCTCTACAAAAAAACGCAGTGTTCGCCCGATCAGGCCTGATCTTGTGCGCACACTTGCGTTCAGTCCGCCCCACTGCAGTGACAGAAATTATTTTTTTCTGATCACTGCAAAAACACCGTAAAATCGCTGCGGCGCTATAAAGATCATAGATTTTTTAATTTTATTTTTTGGCAAAAGTTAGCGGAAATAGATTTTTTTTTGTTTTTTTGTTTTTTCTTACAAAGTCTCATATTCCTCTAAGGGCTCTTTCACACCTGCGTTCTTGTCTTCCGGCATAGAGTTCCGTCGTCGGGGCTCTATGCCGGAAGAATCCTGATCAGGATTATCCCAATGCATTCTGAATGGAGTGAAATCCGTTCAGGATGCATCAGGATGTCTTCAGTTCCGGAACGGAGCGTTTTTTGGCCGGAGAAAATACCGCAGCATGCTGCGCTTTTTGCTCCGGCCAAAAATCCGGAACACTTGCCGCAAGGCCGGATCCGGAATTAATGCCCATTGAAAGGCATTGATCCGGATCCGGCCTTAAGCTAAACGTCGTTTCGGCGCATTGCCGGAGCCGACATTTAGCTTTTTCTGAATGGTTACCATGGCTGCCGGGACGCTAAAGTCCTGGCAGCCATGGTAAAGTGTAGTGGGGAGCGGGGGAGCAGTGTACTTACCGTCCGTGCGGCTCCCCGGGCGCTCCAGAGTGACGTCAGGGCGCCCTAAGCGCATGGATCATGTGATCGCATTGGACACGTCATCCATGCGCATGGGGCGCTCTGACGTCACTCTGGAGCGCCCCGGGAGCCGCACGGACTGTAAGTATACCGCTCCCCGCTCCTACTATGGCAACCAGGACTTTAAAAGCGTCCTGGGTGCCATAGTAACACTGAAAGCATTTTGAAGACGGTTCAGTCTTCAAATGCTTTCAGTACACTTGCGGTTTTCCGGATCCGGAGTGTAATTCCGGCAAGTGGAGTGCACGCCGGATCCGGACAACGCAAGTGTGAAAGAGGCCTAACCTGTGACAAAAAATAAAATCTCACATGAACTCTCCATACCCCTCACGGAATCCAAATGCGTAAATTTTTTTAGACATTTATATTCCAGACTTCTTCTCACGCTTTAGGGCCCTTAAAATGCCATGGCAGTATAAATACCCTACATGTGACCCCATTTTGGAAAGAAGACACCCCAAGGTATTTTGTGAGGGGCATGGCGAGTTCATGTAAAAAGTTGTCATTTTACAGAGACATTTCTCTCACCCAGCATGGGTATATGTAAAAATACACCCCAAAACACATTGCCCTACTTCTTCTGAGTACGGCGATACCACATGTGTGACACTTTTTTGCAGCCTAGGTGCGTAAAGGGGCCGAAAGTCCAACTAGTACCTTTAGGCTTTACAGGGTTGCTCACAATTTGCCCAAAATGCCAGAACAGTAAACACACCCCACAAATGACCCCATTTCGTAAAGTAGGCACCCCAAGGTATTCACTGAGGGGCATATTGAGTCCATAAAAGATTGAACTTTTTGTCACAAAAAACAAAAAAAAATCAATTTCCGCTAACTTGTGCCAAAAAATAAAAACTTCTATGAACTCGCCATGCCCCTCACAGAATACCTTGGGATTCCAAACTACTTCTCACGCTTTAGGTCCCCTAAAATGCCAGGGCAGTATAAATACCCCACAAGTGACCCCATTTTGGAAAGAAGACACCCCAAGGTATTCGGTGAGGGGTATGGTGAGTTCATGTAAAAAAAAAAAATTTTGTCACAAGTTAGTGGAATGTGAGACTTTGTAAGAAAAAAAATATATATCATTTTGCGCTAACTTGTGACAAAAAATAAAAACTTCCATGAACTCACTATGCCCATCAGCGAATTCCTTAGGGTGCCTTCTTTCCGAAATGGGGTCATTTGTGGGGTGTTTCTACTGTCTGGGCATTGTAGAACCTCAGGAAACATGACAGGTGCTCAGAAAGTCAGAGCTGCTTCAAAATGAGGAAATTCACATTTTTGTACCATAGTTTGTAAACGCTATAACTTTTGCGCAAACCAATAAATATACGCTTATTGCATTTTTTTTTTATCAAAGACATGTAGAACAATAAATTTAGAGAAAAATTTATATAGAAATGTATTTTTTGTTTTTGCAAAAATTTCGGTCAATTTAGATTAATAACAAAAAAGAAAAAATGTCAGCAGCAATGAAATACCACCAAATGAAAGCTCTATTAGTGAGAAGAAAAGGAGGTAAAATTCATTTGGGTGGTAAGTTGTATGACCGAGCAATAAACCGTGAAAGTAGTGTAGTGCAGAATTGTAAAAAGTGGTCTAAGAGGGTTTAAGCTAGGGGAGATGAGGTGGTTAAATTGCTACTTTTTCTCTTTTCCCTAAAAATAAAAAGTTATTTAGTATACTAAATGCACCCCAAAATGCTTCCTAGAAGAAAAAAAAAACTACAGCTCGTATAGCTTAATTGAATAAAAAATTAAAAAATTCAGACCTCTAGAGAACAGAAAATGTTACTGGTCCTTGAATCTTAGTTATGTCGCTAAGGGATTAGAATGTACTTTTGTCCTGAGTTGTGCACAACTATATTTACTACAATAAGTCATTTTCAGACGGGTTTTTTCCAATTTTAATGTGTCTGTTGTGGGGTTAAAAGGCTATGGACACTTTTGGGGTTCAATTATATTTTTATTATAGCATTCTACTCATTTTTCAACTAAAATAGTTCATTAAACACATTGTCACACTGATAACAGTTTAGCTATAAACACTCATCCAGCAAACAGAGAAGCTCCTGACGGATTCAGTGTGAAGCAGAACCTTATAGTCCGCAAATACTGTACACTGAAAGTGAAATATGTAGAAGAAAAACAGTTTAAATTTTTTTTTTTTTTTTTAATTAAGACCGAATTGAGAAAAAAGTTTTTTGACCCCAAATGATACTGAAGCCAGCTCCAAAAACTGAACTACACTATCCTAATACATTTTTCAGCTTGCCAACATCTTCTCATGAGTAGTGATTATTTTGTTAGTTGTGATCTGAAATACACTCTCATAGTTGGTTCTGTGATTGACATGTTCACCTCTGTTCATCTTGGTATTTACAACCTCTTACTTTATTTTCTTCCAGGACTGTGATAAAGCTGTCCCAACCAACACCCCAGTAAGGTAAGTGTGCAAAGCTTTAGCAATTCATTCCCCTTACGTATAGCAGCTTAGCACATAAATGATTTTATCCATAGTTTATACAGATCCTGAGCTACGGCAAGTCCTTCGTTTAGAGCTGCATACATAAGGCTACTTTCACACTAGCGTTTTGGCTTTCCGTTTGTGAGATCCGTTCTGGGCTCTCACAAGCGGTCCAAAACGGATCAGTTTGCATTCTAATGCATTCTGAATGGAAAAGGATCCGCTCAGAATGCATCAGTTCAGTCTCCTTTTCGCTTTGGAGACTGACACCAAAATGGTGTCCGTCTGATGAAACGGAGCCAAACTGATCCGTCCTGGCACACAATGTAAGTCAATAGGGACGGATCCGTTTTCTCTGGCACAATAGAAAATGGATCCGTTCTCCATTGACTTTCAATCGTGTTCAAGACGGGTCCGTCGTGGCTATATTAAAGATAATACAAACTGATCCGTTCTGAGCAGATGCATGCGGCTGTATTATCTGAACGGATCCGCACAAAACGCAAGTGTGAAAGTAGCCTTATTCTGCTGTGACCAAAAATGAAATTTCCTAGTTTTTCTTGCTAGCGAAGTTTATAGGGTATATTATGATTTTGATGTTATCGATTGCATATTAATAAAGAAATGCACATATTCATTTTATTCAAGACCATTCTGTAACTGGGGACAGGAAACTGGCATTCACTTTTGGGGACCTCATTGAAGGACGAGCAGCTCTGAAATGCAAGCTGCTGCTGTAACATGAAACCGGGCAGATACCAGTTTCTTTTTAACTGGTCCTATTACAAGTGAAAAATAGATATGTTCTTAAACATCCTTCGAGAATGTTTCTGTTCTCCTTTGTGCTTGGCCCAATTTTTCTGGGAAAAATAACACCGCACAACGATGATTTTGCTACTCAGAGAAAAACATCTGATTTATACTAAAATGAGCGCACTTATTCCAAATATGAACTTGGAATTTGCCTGACACGTCTAGATTTTAACCCCTTAAGGACCCTGCGATTTTCCATTTTAGCGTTTTCGTTTTTCACTCCCCGCCTTCCCATAGTCCTAACTTTTTTATTTTTCCATTCTCATCGCCTTATGAGGGCTTATTTTTTTGCGGGACAAGGTGTAGTTTCTAATGGCGCCATTTATAGTTGCATACCATGTAGTGGGAAGCCGTACACCATGCGGTAAAATTGACCTTATATCTTCATTCTCCAGGTCAGTACGGTTACGATACCACACTTGTATAATTTTTCTTGCGTTTTAATACTGGAAAAAAAATAAAAAATCTTTGAGGGAAATCACCTATAACTTTTTTGTAGTTGTGTACGGGGTGGTGTGAGGGCTCATTTTTGGCGGGACGATCTGTTCTTTTCAGTGATCCTATTTGAAGTGTGTGCGACTTTTTGATCACTTTTTATAAAAAAATATATTGGGTAGTTGAAGTGACAAAAAATGGCAAATTGGCTGTTTTTTTTTTTTTTTCCCCCCCCCCCCCCGTTACGCCATTTGCCGGATGCCATTATTATTGTTGTATTTTAATAGTATGGGCATTTTCGCATGAGGAGATGCCCATGACGTGTTTTTTTCTTTTTTATTGTTTAAGTATTTTTATTTTAAGGAAAGAGGGGTGATTTGAATTTTTTTTATTAGCAAAAACTTTTTTTTAAGTCTCCTTGGGTGACAATAACTGGCAATCATTAGATTGCCTATTGTGTTCATTGATGTTTATATAGACACCATTGAACACTTAATTTACACTATACCAATACAATGCTGCCACCTAGTGGCCTGTATTGGTCCGCTAATAGGCACTGAAGCCTGCTTGGGGCTTCAGCCTAATAGATCAATGTAACAGCGTTCCCCGATCTCAGTCGGGGAATGCTGTTACCGGAGCAGAAGTGCGCGACTTCACGGCATCTGTGCAGTCTGGAAGTGGGTCACATTTGACCACGCCATCTGAAAGGGAAAATGTATGTGATCAGCCATAAATCAGAAACCCTATGGCTATCGCGCCCGCTGCTCATGCGAGCGGGCTCCATGTTTGGGGACCAGACTTCCGCCGTACATGTACGGCCGAGGTCCTTAAAGGGTTAAGTTCTACATGCAATGCCTATTCTGTTATATTATTAATGCATTATATTGGAGATATTCCAATGGACAGGTCCAGACCTGTTTGGACGCACTCAGGCTGATGTCAGCAGTAAGTATATAAGGCAAGCTGGACAGATTTTCATAGTAATCTGTTATAGCGCTATATTTTTGAAACTTAAGATGGATAAACGCAAATGTGTTAGCGATCCAGTCAAGTTAGCTGCATACTATGCAATGGAAAGCAATGTTTGTTTCTGTACTAATGTAAATGGTCTTATGATGGAGTTAGATGGTACTCATGTTCCCGATGAATGGAGGCTATTCATAGACTCTAGCAAAACAAGTTTGAAAGCTGTCTTGTTGCACAATGGTAACGAAAAAACATCTGTTTCATTGGCTCGTGCTTCTATGGAGTTAATTTTGAAAATTATCAAATACTCAGAACATAAATAGAAAGTGAAAGTGGTAGCACTGCTGCTTGACCTACAGTTAGGGTAGAAAAGCTTATGTTTCTTGTGCCTATGGAACAGTCGTGATGACAACAATCATTACAAAATGAGACAGTGGCCTCTTAGAGTCGAGCACACAGTTGGTCAGTACAATGTACGACAAAAATAACTGGTCGATCCACTTCAAGTTAAACTTGGTTTAATGAAAAATTTGGAAATTGCATTTGATCGTGATGGAAATGGTTTCCAGTATTTGAAGGAGAACTGATGCTAAAATAAAGGCCGGAATTTTTATTGGCCCCAAAATCAGCAAACTAATGCATGATGACACATTCGGAACAAAACTCAACCCTCAGGAACTTGCAGCTTGGGATGCATTTCTGCTAGTAGTGCAGAACTTCCTTGGGAACAGACGAGCTGCAAACTATGCTCAATTAGTAGACCATATGCTTACAGCATATGAACAACATGGCTGCCAAATGTCATTGAATGTGCATTTCTTACATTCCCATCTTGACTGTTTCCCACCCAATTTGGGACACGTAAGTGACGAACATGGAGAGCGGTTCCATAAAGATATTTCTACAATGGAGAACAGGTATCAAGGCCGCTGGAATCCCAAGATGATGGGGGACTACTGCTGGTTTTTGCAACGGGAAAATATGACCGTTCACAAACGCAAAGGCAGATGTCTGAAGCATTTTTAACAGTACTGGGTCTTGCTCAAGTAAGACTTTTAAAATGAAAAACTAGACTTTTTGAAATTTTGTTATTCCATTACATTTTCATACACTGTTTACTACTCAAACTTTGATGTAGATCAGGTAATTGTTGGAGTAAAACTCGTTCTGTTCAAAATTATTCAATGCTTTCCAAGTGCTTAATTCATTTAGGCATATTTATGTATAGCAAAATTTGTTGTTACAACAATTCTGACTTCGGATTTGTAATCCGCACACTCGATTTAGTATAGGACAAACTGTTTTTGCCCAGTAGCAGACGAAAAGGTTTTTTTTTTTTGCGTGGTGTGACAATAAATAAATAAATTCTTTCCTGTTTGAATAATTAAATTTTTTATTTATTTCTGTTAATAAATGAAAGTGAACATTGAAAGTTAAGTGTATTATGTTACCCATGGAGTGAACATGACCGTTTTTTTGTTTTTTCTGTGTCAGTAACTCTGAGCCATCACAGCTTAACAGCGAAGGAGCAGAGAATTCCAGGGATGATTCAAGCAGTCACAGCGGATCAGAGAGCAGTTCCGGGTCAGATTCTGAAAGTGAAAGCAGTTCCAGTGATAGCGAGGCTAATGAACCCTCCCGCAGTGCCTCTCCTGAGGTAAAAATCAAGTCTATAGTGTTGTACAGCAAATATAAATTCTGCTCACATGACCAAATAACTGCCATATATGCTGGTTAAGGTGAAACCTCTCACAAGTGGCCTTACACATGCAGCTGCTCAAACAAGTCTACATAAATACTTAGTGGTACCTAACAAAAAAATTACAAAATCATAGCAACATGTCTGAAGTTTTTGATTTGTGAGGTCGGGACGCTACAACCCTTTCAAATTGCAGAAATGAGTCAACAAAAGCACTCGCCTTAGCACTATGCTCCTTCATTTCAGCTCGGATCTCTGAGGAGTGCAGAGCGAGGGTTATTGTAGTTTTATAGTAAGTCTACAAGCCCATGCACTGCTCACCTAGCTCTTCGGTGAGAGCAAGTCATGAACAAAGGAGCGCAGCGCTTCTGCACCTTCATTTTAGCAATCAGTAAAGGTCTGTCCCCCACCCACCATGTGCCTGTATTTTCGTCAAAGTAAAGATATTATCCTCTGCAGTTAGGAACCTATATGCGTCTCTTTGCTAATAAGTAGGCATCAGTGGAAATTTCTGTCACAAACTTTTTGCCATTCTGTTTCTCACTGAGCTTAGAAGTAACAATACCAATTGAGCAGAAGGTCTAAAGTGGCAGTTTTTTGGGGACTTGAATATCCCAAATATGCTGCAGAGTTGCCGTCCTAAATTTGTGTAAATCTGCAGTGTATGATAGTACCAGCTAAGTGGACAGGAATTTACCAAATATCATCCACACTCATCTGAAGATATCTACAACATAACTTGACCTGCAGTGTGGATTTTAAATCTGCAGCATATCGGTGTATGCTTTTGACTTCCACAGCTGATTTTACCCTATGCAATGCAGGTTTTGTCTCTGAAAATTACTTATCGTGTGGACCTACCCTGATGATTCCTAATTGGTCAACAGTAATCTAATGACTGTTAACCATGTGACTACTGTTCAGGCTGGGTTCACATCTGCTGTTTTGTCAGAGTTTACCGTATCCAGAACAGCCCGGATACCACCGCACACCGCCGAACCCCCATTCACTGTCATAGGATCCGGCCAGACAAAAAATGCTGCATGTATTTCACACTTGCAAGATTTGCATTTAAAGGAAATGTCTCATCAGAAAATTACCTATTGTTTAATAATGTGACTGTGCTAGGAGTAGTTTTTTTGTTTTATATATGTTTCTATTTGTCATTTTTAAATATATATATTTTTTTTTCTTCATGTCGATATAAAGTTTCATTTTAAGGAGCAATTTTTGTGCTCTTGTTTTTCTTTTGTTTCTGAATTGATTGGCACATTTGTGAATGATGATATTTTGTTTCTTTTCTTTTAAGCCTGAGCCTCCACCATCAAATAAATGGCAACTGGATAATTGGCTGAACAAAGTTAATCCTCATAAAGTGTCTCCTGCATCTTCAGTAGAGAGTAATATTCCTTCTTCACAAGGATACAAAAAGGATGTTCAAGAGCAGGTAACTGGAGCAAATTACACAGAACCCAGTGGGCCAAAGGAGTCTAGCAACTCTACTCCTATCAGAGACTCTAAGTCAGCCCAAAAAGGATCAGAGGGAAGTCGTGGAAGGCAGAAGTCTCCAGCTCAAAGTGAAAGTACATCTCAGAGGAGAAATGTTGGTAAAAAACAACCCAAAAAAACTGAAAAGACAACTGTAGAGGCCCCAAGACGAGATCTCAAAATTGAAAGCGTGACAACGGCAGAAACTACCACTAATCTGCCTGCTAATCGCCATAAAGCGGCCACAAAAGGGTCCAGAAAACCCAGCATAAAAAAAGAACCCAAGTCATCACCTCGGCCTGCAGCAGAAAGGAAAAAATACAAGAACTCAAGTAAACCCTCTCAAAAATCCAAGGAGTTTATTGACACTGATACCTCATCTTCTGATTCAGATGAAATTGAAAGCCTTCCGCCTTCATCCCAAACCCCCAAATATTCTGAGAGCAATAGGACTCCTCCAGCTAAACCCTCCGTTGAGGAGGATGATACAATTTTTCGGCAACGATTCTTCTCTCCTATGGAAGAGAAGGAGCTTCTTTCCCCCTTAAGTGAGCCTGAGGACAGATACCCACTTATTGTTAAAATTGACTTGAGCCTGTTATCACGGATACCAGGGAGGCCTTTTAAAGAGACAGAACCACTGAAGGTGGAAAAGACTGCATCAGAGAAGCATCCGAAAGAAACACAAAAACAGACAGATAAAACTTCCAGCAAGGGAAAGAGGAAACACAAGGTTAGTCTAGAGAGGATATATTGCTGGAAATTTGCTGTTTTTATTTTTTCCTTTTTTTTATCACTTTAGTGCCATTAATATAGTCAGTTTTAAACATACAATGGACAAGCTCTTCAGCTGTATGTCTTTCGGACTGGAGCTCATGAGAAGACGGCAAGAGCAGTGTGTTCTCGTCCTCTCTGCACGTCATGAGCTCCAGAGACAGACTTACTGCTGATCCTACTGAGTGAAGAGCGAAGTCGAAGCAGGTCAAGATAAGTAACCCATCCTTCTGTATAACCTGTAGGACAGGATTTGTGTGTACTAATATTTCAGGCTGATTATTAATCCCCTCTAGACAGAATGAG
Source organism: Bufo bufo (assembly GCF_905171765.1). Taxonomy (NCBI): domain Eukaryota; kingdom Metazoa; phylum Chordata; class Amphibia; order Anura; family Bufonidae; genus Bufo; species Bufo bufo. The sequence goes on along the minus strand of NC_053389.1, from coordinate 393,949,943 downwards.
CCATTATAAATAATGGAAGGTTAATAATAAAGTAATATTTCAGTATTTTCAGTAATGTTTTATTCCTGGAGAACCCCTCTAAGTACACTAAGGGGCGGGCCTAAGGTCCTCGGTGCACATTAGCTTCACTGCTCTGAAACATTGGACATTCCCTATTCCACTTGATTGCCAAGGTCAGGGATCAGCAGCGTTCGCACACCTGCGCCCTACAGTCCCCCATCGGCGAGTGCGCAGTAGATCTGCTTTTGCTTGTGCCGATGCACAAAGCAAATGTAATGTGAATGCACTGTATGGTGTGTTCCTTTACTTGCATTCATTTAAAAGAGCCTTCTAAGTTAAGTGTACGGGGAGGATAGATTAGTTGTCTGTAGTAAGGAAACATGAGCCCCAGGGGCTACGACCTATACAGTGAACGCTATCCAAAAGTCCATATCTGTGTGATGGTCCAGAGCCTATTTAGATAAGATTTATCTGTGATGGACTTTCGTTTCCTCATATTATGTACATTGGCCTCTTCTTTGAGGACATTCCCTCCCCAGAAGACCTTGCTGAAATTTTGAGTGGTTGTCACTGTCCTAAGAAAAGGTTTCATTCAACTTGTCTAGTCCTGTCCAGCTCCTTTTGACAGAAATTTTACTTTGATGTGAAACTGCTGTTTAAAAACGTAAAATTCTTCTTTTAAAGATCATTTCTCGCCCATATTCCTTGGGGGACACAGGAAACCATGGGTATAGCTCTGCTCCCTAGGAGGCGTGACACTAAGTGAAAGCTGTAAGCCCCTCCTCCATCAGCTATACCCTTCAGCCTGGAGAAGAGACTGCCAGTTTTTGCTTAGTGTCCAAGGAGGCAAGACACCCCCTGCTTATGCAGGGTTGTTTTCCTATGATTTTTTATTTTTGCGTTATTTGTTTTTAATTCGATTTTTTTTTTTTCTACCTACAGGGACAACAGAGGCGCATTAGACCCCTCTGTTTCTCCCGGGGTTGAGTTGCGCCAGTGCCGGTAATTCCGCACTGCCGCCTCCCCCACAGAAGACAAGGTGGACCAGGGCAGCCTCGCTCCCCTGCGTCCCGCCAGCTCAGGGTCGCCCGCACGCCAAGTCCCTCCCCCGGCTTCCTGCCACTGCGGTGCCAGAAGCTGAAGGGGCGACCCCCGCTGGATGGACTGAGGGCGAAGACAGCGTATGGTGAGAGTGGCTGCTCCAGCCTCCCCTTCCTCCCTCCCACCGCTGCTACATCCCCATGGCCGCTGCTACATCCCCCATGGCCACTGCTACATGGCCACTGCTGCATCGCTCCCTGCTTCCTCTGACCCGCCTGACTGGGCTAGATCCCTGTCCCAGGCCGTGGAAAGCCTCACTCATGTCGTGGGCCGCCTAATAGACAGGCCACCTACCCCGCAGGACGCCACTCTGACTGTCGCGCCCTCCGGGTCCACTGCTTCTGCCGCTGCAGCGGGTTCACTCTCTCCTAGTGACCCCTCCCGAGCTAGGCACTCTCAGAAGCGTATTAGAGTAGAGCGAGCCTCCTCCTCTGAGGCCTCACTCTCCCCGCCACGCGTGCGCACCCAGACGGGCCTCTCCTCTCCAAGGGATTCACTCTCTGAAGGTGAATTGGCGGTTTCAGATTTGGAAATGGACTCGGCCCTGCCGTCCAAGCTAGCCTCAGCGATGGGTCAACTCATCTCTGATATTCGTGACACCTTTAAGGTGCAGGATGATCCCCCTAGCTCTGACGCAGCTAGCGTCTCCTTTATCAGACCCAGGCAGGCCTCAAAAGTCTTTCCAATCCACTCTGATTTCTCCTCCGTGGTGTCTAAGGCTTGGGCTCGCCCGGACGCCCGTTTTGTCAACCCCAAGAAGCTGGACATTTGCTATCCTTTTCCAGCTGATGTCGTGGCCACCTGGTCTTCCCCACCCAAGGTGGACCCCCCTGTGGCCCGGCTGTCAAAGAACACGGCCATCCCTGTTCCTGACGGATCCTCTCTTCAGTCAGCGGAGGACCGTCGCATGGAGACCCTTTCCAAGGGCATTTTTGCTGCCTCCGGTTCTGCTCTCAGACCGGTTTTTGCCTCTGCTTGGGCAGGGAAAGCAATCTCTGCTTGGGGTGCGCAGCTGGAACAGGAGTTGGACTCGGACGTCCCCATCCAGGACCTACGTTCCTTGGCCCAGCTTATTATTCGGGCCGGGAATTTTGTTTGTGAGGCCTCCCTTGATGCGGGAGCCCTTATTGCACGCTCCTCCGCCCTGGCAGTTGCCGTCAGGAGGGAGCTCTGGCTGAAGGTTTGGAAAGCGGACGCTGCCTCCAAACGTTCCCTGGCGGGGCTACCGTTTGCGGGTTCCCGCCTTTTCGGGGTCCGCTTAGACGAACTTATTTCGGAGGCCACGGGTGGTAAAAGCACCCATCTTCCTCAACCCCAAGCCAGGGGCGCCCCCCGCGGACGCCCTGGTGCGTCTCGTTTTCGGTCCTCCCGCAGGGCCTCTGGGGCTCCCACCACAGCTGCCGCTTCGGCTCCTCCCCAGGATAAGCGTAGGAAGCCGTTTTTTCGGGCGCAGCCCTCCTGGCGCAAGCCGCAGGCTGCCCGCACACCCGCAGCAAAACAGTCCTCTGCCTGAAGGCGCGCCCCCACCCACCCGGGTGGGGGGCCGGCTCCTCCTTTTCAGGGACGTCTGGATGGCTCACGTCTCCGACGCCTGGGCCCTCGAAATTGTGTCCTCCGGATACAAAATCGAATTTGCATCCTTCCCTCCAGATCGGTTCTTTTGCTCCCGCCCGCCGCGGGACCCGAAAAGCGCGGCTGCGTTCTCCGCGGCCGTTCAAGCCTTACTGGACAGGGGGGTGATTACCCCCGTTCCTCTAGAGGAAAGGTTCCAAGGGTTCTACTCGAACCTCTTTGTAGTTCCCAAGAAGGGAGGTTCGGTGCGGCCCATTTTGGACCTCAAAAAGCTCAACCGTTTTCTCCTCCTTCGACGGTTTCGGATGGAGTCCCTCCGTTCCGCGGTGGCTTCCCTGGAGCAGGGAGATTTCATGTCTTCCATCGATATACAGGATGCCTACCTCCATGTTCCGGTAGCCCGGTGTCACCATCGCTTCCTCCGATTCGCCGTGGGGGACCTCCACTTCCAATTTGTCGTCCTTCCCTTTGGGCTGGCAACAGCCCCCCGGGTGTTCACCAAGGTCCTGGCCCCGGTTTTGGCCTTACTCCGTTCCAGGGGTGTTTTTCTGCTACCGTACTTGGACGATATCCTCATCAAGGCTCCGTCCCTTTCTCAAGCGGTTGCCAGCGTGGATCTCACTCTAGAGACTCTGGCGAGGTTCGGTTGGGTCATCAACTTCCCCAAGTCCTCTCTTTCCCCCCTCCAGACAACTAGTCTTCCTGGGAATGCTTTTAGACACGGGAGCGGCGGAGGTACGTCTTCCCTCGGAAAAACGTCTGATCCTCCGTGGGGCGGTTCGGGGTCTCCTTCTCCACCGTCAACCGTCCTTCCGCTTCTGCATGCGGGTCTTGGGGCAAATGGTTGCCTGCTTCGAGGCGATCCCATTTGCGCAGTTTCACTCCCGCCCTCTCCAACGGGCGATCCTCTCCTCCTGGGACAAATCGCCGGAGTCTCTGGATCATCCCTTCCATCTATCGCCTCCGGTGCGGTCATCTCTCCGCTGGTGGTTACAGTCCCCTCTTCTGGGCAGGTCTTTTCTGCCACTCAACTGGTTGGTGGTTACAACCGATGCCAGTCTCTTGGGCTGGGGAGGCGTCTTTCCTCCCCGATCCGTCCAGGGCATTTGGTCTCCATCGGAGTCCAAACTCTCGATCAATGTCCTGGAGCTGAGAGCGGCCCTTCTGTCTCTACGACACTGGACTTATCTGCTGAAGGGTCATCCAGTTCGTGTACAATCGGACAACGCCACGGCTGTGGCGTACATAAACCACCAGGGGGGCACTCGCAGCGCTGCAGCAATGCGGGAGGTCACCAGCATTCTCCGTTGGGCGGAAGCCCACGTCCCGGCCCTATCTGCAATTTTTATTCCAGGGGTGGACAATTGGGCGGCGGACTTCCTCAGTCGCACCACCGTCGACCCCGGCGAGTGGTCTCTTCACCCGGAGGTATTCGAGGCCATTTGCCTTTGTTGGGGCATACCGGACGTGGACCTCATGGCCTCAAAATTCAATCACAAGGTCCCCGCCTATCTGTCCAGGGCCAGGGATCCGGGAGCTTGCGGAGCCGACGCCCTCGTTCTTCCTTGGCGAGGCTTCGCGCGCCCATACATATTCCCTCCCATCCCTCTCCTGCCCAAGGTCCTTCGGAAGATTGCGGCGGAAGGCGTCTCGGTGATTCTGGTCGCTCCGGACTGGCCCCGCCGGTCTTGGTATGCCGACCTCATGCTGCTCCTGGCAGACGCGCCCTGGCCGCTGCCCGCCAGGGAAGATCTTCTCTCTCAGGGACCGATCTTCCACCCGCGTTTAGGGTCCCTACGTTTGACGGCGTGGTTGTTGAGACCACCGTCCTGACACGTAGGGGTTTTTCTGCGGACGTCGTCCGCACCATGATCCGCGCCCGTAAGCCGTCCTCTTCTAGGATCTATTATAGGACCTGGAGGACCTTTTTGGGGTTCTGTGCCGATCTGGGGATTCCTCCGCTCCGTTTTTCTCTCCCCACCGTTTTGTCCTTCCTGCAGAGCGGACTGGCCCAAGGTCTAGGCCTTAGTTCTTTGAAGGGTCAGGTGTCTGCGCTGTCTATTTTGTTTCAGCGCCCACTGGCCCCCCTTGGTCCTGTCAAGACCTTCCTTCAGGGCGTGGCTCACGCGGTTCCCCCGTACCGCCCTCCGGTACCGCCCTGGGACCTGAACCTGGTTCTCTCAGCGCTCCAGGCTTCTCCTTTCGAGCCTCTGCGGACCGTTTCCTTGCGACTTCTGTCCTGCAAGGTTATTTTCCTTGTAGCCGTCACCTCTCTTCGGAGGGTGTCCGAATTGGCTGCACTCTCCTGTCTGGAACCTTTCCTAGTGTTCCACCAGGACAAGGTGGTTCTTCGTCCGGTCCCTTCCTTCCTTCCTAAGGTGGTCTCCGCCTTTCATCTGAACGAGGACATCGTTCTCCCCTCTTTGTGTCCTTCCCCTTCCCACCCGCGGGAGAGGAAGCTTCATCGCCTGGACGTTGTCAGGGCGCTCAAGATTTACCTGGAAGTAACCAGCTCTTTCAGGCATACTGACTCGCTCTTTGTGGTCCCGGAAGGGTCGCGCAGAGGGATGGCGGCATCCAAAGTTGCTATCGCCCGTTTTGTCAAGATGGCTGTTACTGAGGCTTATCTCGCCAAGGGCAAGGTTCCGCCCCTTGGTGTTACCGCTCACTCCACTAGAGCGGTCGGGGCTTCCTGGGCTCAGAGGAATCGGGCTTCTACGGAGCAGATTTGCAAGGCGGCCACTTGGTCCTCCTTGCACACCTTCACCAAGTTCTACAGGGTGCATACTCATGCGTCGGCTGACGCTGCTTTAGGCCGTCTGGTGTTGCAGGCGGCAGTTAATTGATGCCTCTGGTGTTGGTCTAGTTTGTTCTGGTCCCTCCCTTTTGGGACTGCTCTGGAACGTCCCATGGTTTCCTGTGTCCCCCAAGGAATATGGGCGAGAAAAGGAGACTTTTGTATTACTTACCAGTAAAGTCTCTTTCTCGCTCTTACTTGGGGGACACAGCACCCGCCCTTCATTTGGGTTACAGTTGTGGTTCCGGCTTGGTTGCCCCCGTTGGGGCTCGACAGTTCTTTTTCCGGTTGGTGGTTATCTTTCACTACTTGGACACGCAACTGGCAGTCTCTTCTCCAGGCTGAAGGGTATAGCTGATGGAGGAGGGGCTTACAGCTTTCACTTAGTGTCACGCCTCCTAGGGAGCAGAGCTATACCCATGGTTTCCTGTGTCCCCCAAGGAAGAGCGAGAAAGAGACTTTACTGGTAAGTAATACAAAAGTCTCCTTTTGTCAGCAGATTTGTACCTATGAAACGGATCATGGCCATGTCGAAGTGGAGAGGGAGTGGTAGTTTCAGAGAGAGCAGAGCCTCTAGGTGTGATGGCAACGCCCCCGTTGCTCCTAGAGACACACTTTGTATATCTTAAAACATAATTTTTCTCATCATGCTCTGTGGAAAATATTACTGCTGCCAAGTGCCAACCAGTGCAATTGTAGTAGTCGTGCTTTGGCATATTGTCTGTCCAGTTGCTAATGTTCGGAAACAAGTTAGAGGACCTTTCATGAGTTCAAACATTGTAAGATAACTATCTGGCCATGTAGAGCGGCGCCCAGGGGGTCTCACTGCACTTACTATTATCCCTGGGCGCCGCTCCGTTCTCCCGCTGTGGCCCAGTTACCTTCTCCTGCGCTGTATGGTAATTGCTACTATCGGTTCACCAGGGAGGAGTCTGCCCTGTTTCACCCTAGGCGTTCCTTCTCCCTCACAGAGCTCACAGCCAGGGAGAAAAAAAAACTCCCAAGTCTGTGAGTTCTGCGCTGTGATTGGACAGCGCTACAGCCAGGGAGAAGGAACGCCCAGGGAGAAACAGGGCAGACTCCTCCCTGGTGAACCGAGAGTAGTAATTATCATACAGTGCGGGAGAAGGTAACAGGGCCACAGCGGGCGAACGGAGCGGCGCCCAGGGATAATAGTAAGTGCAGTGAGATCCCTGGGCGCCGCTCTACATGGCCAGATAGTTATCTTACAATGTTTGGACCCATGAAAGGTCCTTTTTAAAGGGGTTATCTCACTTCAGCAAGTGGCATTTATCATGTAGAGAAAGTTAATACAAGACACTTACTAATGTATCGTGATTCTCCATATTGTCTTTTTTGCGGGCTTGGTTTATTTTTCCATTACATTATATGCTGCTCGTTTCCATGGTTACGACCACCCTGCAATCAGTCAGTGGTGGACTTGCACACTATAGGAAAAAGCGCCTGTGCACTTCCGCGTTCCTGGCCACCAGAGAAGCCGGTGCTTCTTCCTATAGTGTGCAAGCACAACCACCGCTGAAGGATTGCAGGGTGGTCTGTAACAATGGAAACAAGCAGTGTATAATATGATGGAAAAATGAATTGAGCCAGCAAAGGAGGCAATATGGACTATAACAATATATTAGTAAGTGCTAGGATTGGGCGATAACAAAAATATTCAGATGATAACTATATTAAGAAATTTATCGCGATAACGATATATATCGCGATAAATACCCGTTTAAAAGAAAAAAAAACACAAGGAGACATTATACTGTATGGGGGGCAGCCACAAGGAGACGTTATACTGTATGGGGGGGGCAGCCACAAGGAGACGTTATACTGTATGGGGGGGGCAGCCACAAGGAGACGTTATACTGTATGGGGGGGCAGCCACAAGGAGACGTTATACTGTATGGGGGGCAGCCACAAGGAGACGTTATACTGTATGGGGGGGCAGCCACAAGGAGACGTTGTGGCTGCCCCCCCATACAGTATAACGTCTCCTTGTGGCTGCCCCCTCATACAGTATAACATCTCCTTGTGGCTGCCCCCCATACAGTATAACGTCTCCTTGTGGCTGCCCCCCCATACAGTATAAGGAGACGTTATACTGTATGGGGGGACAGCCACAAGGAGACGTTATACTGTATGGGGGGGCAGCCACAAGGAGACGGTACAATAAAGTCTTGTGGCCACAGGCCACCATACATACAATAATACTTTACGATATACTTTTCTCGCGGCTGCCTCGCTTGTGTGCTCCGATTCTGACATCAGATGTCGGTGGGCGGAGATTTGAATATGGGAGCAAGGAGGAGGGAGAGCCGGGAACGGCCCGCTGCGGGAAGTAATATGTTTCTAATTTTGTCATCAGAGCACACTAGCGAGGCAGGCGCAGGAAGAGTCTCTCCAGAGACACCCAGTACTCACACAGAGTTCACCACATACAATGGAACCGGCACGGGTGGGTGACGGACGTTGATGTCAGATGGTGGGTGGAGTCTAGAGACTTGAATAAGGGAGGCGGAGCAAGAAGGAGCCAGGAGCGAGTGAAAGTAATGTGTTGTACTTCTCAACGCTATGCAAGGTGCAGGGGCGGGCGGACGCAGATTTAGAAGCGGTCAGCACACATGACCGCTTCGATGACGTCCCAAAATACTGCGGTAATTAGGAAACAGCGATATCGCCATATCGTCGTTTTTTAATACCGCGGTATATCGTGAACACCGGTATATCGCCCAACCCTAGTAAGTGCCTGGTAATAACTTTCTCTACAAGTTAAGACCTACACATGCTGCCATTGTGGCATAGCAGATGAGAAGTCATCTCTTAAATAGCAGCGTTCAAAGTATTAAAACTGAGATGTAAAGAACATCGGGGGGGGGGGGGGGGGTGGTGAATTATGAGGGATTATCAAAGCTGGCTTAGTTCCCCAACCAATCAGATTCCACCTTTCATTTTCCAAAGGAGCTCTATAGAATCTGAGTGGTTGCTATGATCAGCTAAGCCAGTGTTCCTTTACACACACGCCTCCCTCCCCATTTATACAGGCTTGTGCTGCATACAGCTGAGGCCAGTGATTGGCTGCAGTGGTCACATGCAGTATATGGACATGTCATCACTTTGGTATAGAAGAAATCCCAGCAGTCGTGTCTTGATAATATGATGTTTTTTTTTATTGCATCAAATCGATAGGTCCTACACCCAGGACGCGTTTCGGCAAGCATGCCTTCATCAACAGGTGAGAATATACTCAAAGGATACAGGTATATATAAGGAAAGATATAAGGTACCGCCTCTCATGTCAGATGTGGGATCCAACATCTGACAATATGGTATTTTGATAGGTTACTTTGATTCATTTGTTCTCATTGCCCTTCTATATATATTGCTCAGTTAATTGTATCAAGTGATTGTTTAATTAGTTCCCGCCCTTGTGGGCGTGACGTCATGAGAGGCGGTACCTTATATCTTTCCTTATATATACCTGTATCCTTTGAGTATATTCTTACCTGTTGATGAAGGCATGCTTGCCGAAACGCATCCTGGGTGTAGGACATATCGATTTGATGCAATAAAAAAACATCATATTATCAAGACACGACTGCTGGGATTTCTTCTATACCATTATTGGAGATTGCTCCTATCCGTGCAGCGTGCACAGGGTGAGTGCTGGCTGATCCATTCTCATGTCATCACTTTGGTCAGGAAATCAAAACCCAGCAGAGAGGATAGGGGAGCAGTGCGGGAACGAGAAGCATAACTTTTTTTTCTTTAAACGTTACTTGTAAAGCCGTGGCCGCGGCATGAAGTAGCTATAAGCCACTGCTCTGCGATCCTCAGCCCTCCCTCCTATTGAGATTTATGGGAGGCAGAAAGGACGGTGCCACCTTTTGGGTTTTGGCAGAATTTCATTGCAGCTGCCCGCGCCAAAATTCAGCTGGAAAATCCATCTTGTGAACAGCCCCTCATTGCGTTGCCTTTAATGATATTGTCCACATGTGCCTTTACTTTATATCTCTGTAGACACATAAAATAGGTCAAGCAACTAGGTACCCCAGCCCAAGTCTTCTGTGCGTAGAGCAGAGGTCACATGACAGGAAGGTGACATAGAGAAATCTGCTACCATGGTAACCCCAGAGCAGGCTTAATATTTCCGTTATTGCAGCTGTTGGGAAATCCGCAAGAGGACAGGAGCAAATGACATTACACACGTGCAGACTCTGCAGAAGGAAACCTTGCTTTTCACCAAAATTCCTACCACTGAATGGTTAAATTCCACAACATCCCTTGCTTCTCTTGTACTGAATTCAGCTACATTTAGGGGCTGTTCACACAACCACGTTTGACAGTGGAATTTGGCATGGATTCCAGAAAGACAGCGGTAGCAGTCTCTCATTGTTTTGAGGACTATAGGAGGCGAATTCTGTGTGACTGCCGGAGGTTTTTTGGAGTGGAATCCTCAGATCAGACCCCCATAAATATCAGGACATCACATCAGCCCTCCATGTCAGAACCCCATCAGACCTCTATGTCAGACCCAAACAGACATCAGAACAGCCCTTTTCTTTCAGACTCCCATCAGACTAAAATAAAAAAACGTCCTTGCCTCTCCTGCGCCGCGGCTCCGCTCCGGTGTCACACTCCCCTGACTGCATGCAGCGTCAGGTCGTAGTGTGTGCACTACGTCCTGATGCTATATGGGGTCAGGACAGTGGAGCCCGGGCCCTAGCAAGAAGACCAGGGAGGGTGAGTATCGGAACCGCTTGCAGCACTTCTTCCCCACTCCTGGCACCTAATGCATACTAGTGAGCGCTTCCATAATGGAAGCGCTCACTAGCATTTGCTTTATAAGATGCACGGCCATTTTCCCCCTACTTTTGGGGGGGGGGAGTGCGTCTTATAAAGCGAAAAATATGGAATATAACAATAGAGAAATCTTACTCAAACTGTGCTTTACAATCACTACCTTTTTTTAAAAGGGGTTGTCCAGGCTTTTACTGTTGATGATAGGTCATCAATATCAGATCGGCGGGGGTGCCATAGACAGCAGCAGTGGACAGGAAGAGTGACGGGACCAGGTGTCAGACCCCACCGATCTCATGTTGATGACCTTTCCTGAAGATAGATCTGTAGTAAAAGCCCGGACAGCCCCTTTTAACAACATGAAATCTCATTATCTCACCAGTATGACCACTACAATTGGCCAGATCTGGTCATTTAGTCTCTGGCTGAGTGCTTGGAATAGTCAACACATTTTTAAAGAGAGTCTTTCACCTAAACTGACCATTATAGAACACTAACATCATGATCTGCATTATAGTCCCCATATTGGAATGCTACTTACCGTATGGCTGTCCGTTGCCTATTTTCGCTAAAAAACACTTTTATTCAATATGTTAGGTTCTGAAGGTGCCCAGGGGCAGCGTTCAAGCGGCCGGTGCCTAGGCCCCTCGTCGCTTTTCATATGAAACCCCTCCCCTTTCACCCCTCTGGCCCACCCTAGGTTCTTCAGAAATCCAGCGCCGTTCACAAGATTCGCTGCGCCTGCGCACTTCATTCCCCATTATGGGCAAAAGCATAAGGCCGGCTAGATGTACGGGCCGGCACATGCGCATTAAACGCTCTTGTGCCTCTGTCCATAATGGGGAATGAAGTGCGCAGGTGCAGCAAATCTTGTGAACAGCGCTGGATTTCTGAAGAACCTAGGGCAGGCTATACGGTAAGTAGCATTCCAATATGGGGACTAAAATGCAGATCATGGTGTTAGTGTTCTATAATGGTCAGTTTAGGTGAAAGACTCCCTTTAAAGGGGTTTTACAAGATATTTTAAATGATGACCTATCCTGTGTATAGTTCATCAGTATCTTAGCAGTGGTGGTCCAACACCCAGTACCCCCGCCAACCAGCCCTTTGAGAAGGCATCAGTGCTCACAGTACGGCCTCCTCTCACCTCACCAAGCACAGCGCTGTGCATTGTATAGTGGCTGTATTTTGTATTGCAGTCCAGCTCCATTCACTTTAACCGTGACCGATGAATGGTGACATCATGTGACCTAGGAAAAGCCTAGAGAAAGCCCACAGCTCTACTGTGAGCATCGGTGCCTTCTCAAACAGTTGGAACCCCACCTCTCAGATACTGATGACCTATCCAGAGGATAGATTATCAGTTCAAATCTCGGAAAACCCCTTTAATAACTGATGCATTTGATAAAGTGACAACTGTTTGTAATCTGGCTACAGTCTACAATTAAAGACTTCGGGGGTCATTAGGCGTATTTCAGGGCACAGATTGCGGCGCAACAATTAGGCTATTTTCACACTTGCGGCAGTGTGATCCGGCAAGCAGTGCCGTTGGATCCGCCGATCTGGATGTGACTGAAAGCATTTGTGAGACTCCTCCGGATGCGGATCAGTCTCACAAATGCATTGCAAGAACGGATCCGTCTCTCCGTTTGTCATGCGGACAGACGGATCCGTCTTGTATCTTTTTTTCACATTTTTACCGGTCTGCTCAGACCGAAAGGACGGATCCGGCATTCCGGTATTTTGAATGCACTAATACATTAATATGGGGAAACAGCATTCAGGCAAGTCTTCAGTTTTTTTCGCCGGAGATAAAACCGTAGCATGCTACGGTTTTATCTTTTGCCTGATCAGTCAAAATGACTGAACTGATGCATCCTGAACGGATTACTCTCCATTCAGAATGCATGGGGATATACCTGATCAGTAGTTTTCCCATATAGAGCCCCTGTGATGGAACTCTATGCCGGAAAAGAAAAACGCTAGTGTGAAAGTACCCTTAGTTGCGCCACAATCTGCAACTTCTCCCGGCTCAAACCAGGTCTAAAATTCTGGGCGTGGCATGGAAGGGGACATGCGCATGTTGCATTTTTATAAAAGGAGTCTCTGCTCAGCCCATCATTGTATGGGATTGGCCACTTTCTGGTTATTGTTGGCCAGTGTGAGATGACTGTCTCTTTGTTATATAGGCTTTGTTGATATTCTGCACCATTTTCTATATTTCATAAGGTATGCTCCCTTGTTTAGGGTCCATTCACACATCCATGTGTGTTTTGCGGATCTGCAAAATATGGACATCGGCAATGTGCGTTCCGCATTTTGCGGATCGCACATCGCCGGCACTTAATAGAAAATGCCTATTGTCCGCAATTGGGGACAAAAATAGGACATGTTCTATTTTTTTCGGGATTATAATTGCGGACCCGGAAGTGCGGGTTCGCATTTCCGGATTCGGGCAGCACATCGTGTGGCCCCATAGAAATGAGTGGGTCCGCAATTCCATTCCGCAAAATGCGGAACGGAATTGCGGGCGTGTGAATGGAGCCTTATAGTGTCTTTTGTGCTGTCCACACAGAGCCCTGCCCATAAGATGGCTGATGAAGGGTCATGTGACCAGGAATATCACCTCCATGTGATGTCTCCTCCATTCATACACACTGCACCTGCACTAAATTCCGAACAGTACAAGTGCAGATGGCAGGTGTAGTGTATCTGAACAGAGGAGACATCACATGAAGGATATTTTCCTGGTCACATGACCCTCCATCAGCAGCCATTTTATGGACAGGACCTCTGTGTGGACCGCAAAAGGGGCAAACAAGGGGTATACCTTATAAAATATAGAAAATTGTGCAGCTTTTCAAAAAAGACTATTAGTAAGAGCCATATAATCATCTCACAAACACGTTGGACAGCAATAACCAGAAAGTGGCTAACCCTTTTAAGACTGCAGTTAATTTCCAAGAGGATCATTTGCGTACATGTTACCAGATTCACAGATCCAGGCTCAGAAGAAAATCCAAGCTATTTCACTTATACCTAGAGGATGATGTTTTGTTACTTTTCTTTACAGAACGAAGAAGAGGTCAGGGGTAATGATAGCAAGAAACAGAAACTGGAGGAAAAGTCATCAAACCACAAGACGTCCAGCAAAGAGTGAGTCAATGATCAGTCTGTCCATGCTGTGCTGGTGCATGTGAGGAAAGGGGTACATTAAAAGGGTAATACATTTCCCCTATCAACAGGATCCAACTGTTGGGACCCAAACTGATAACGGACAGGGGTCCTGCGTTCCTCCTTTCTTGTTGTGTGTCCACTGCCGCTCCATTAAACTGGAGATGTGACCTCTCTTACCTATTGTCATGTTGTGATTGGAGGAGTTTCTCCCATAAGACAGGCAGCAGCATTGCATTCAACTCTGCAGCCTCCAATTGTCTAAATGTTAAGAGGTTACAACATTATGCACAAACTCAGACCACCATCCCCATGGTATGAACTCAAGTCAGCTATTTGCAGGATTGTGGTGTGGAAACCTTAATTTATGCCTTTTTCACAGGTCGACTAAACAGAATCCAGTGAAAGAAAAAGATCCGCTTCCCTCTCCGGCCCCTCCTGCACTACAGAAGGATTCAAAGACGGAGCGGAAGAGAACAGTTAGTCAGTCGTCCTCCCTGAAATCAGGCAGCAGTGGCAGCACTAAAGATACCAGCTCCAAAAGTAACTCTTCCGCCAAGCAAAGAAAGACTGAAGGGAAATCAGCCAACACTACAAAGGAGCCCAAGGTGAAGGTAACTGTCTGCCGTTTGGCTTTTATTTGGTGGGGGTTAGCTGGTTGTGATGTTGAAAAGGTTTAAGTCCTTATGATTTGCCAGCACTTACTTTACACCTTGTGTCTGTGAAAATGAGTTCTGAACTGTAACGTTTCTACAGTTCTGCAGTTGTGTGCCTTCACATATCCCATCATAGGCTCTGTTCACATTTGCCAGATCCACTGCCAAGGTTTCTGCAACAGAATGTGTGACAGAGAGCCTCCATAGGGGTTTGCTAACATTTAGAAATAACAGGTATGCACACACTCACTTTCTACATCCAATGCAGCTCTTATGCTGGTCAGTTGCTATCTACAATGATAGACAGACCAGCAGAGAATCAATGATTTGTGAAAGCCAAGTCCGTGCCTATTTGGTATTTTTCCCATATCCAGCTTAGACTGGATGTTTTTCTTTTATCTCCACAACGAAGCACCTACTATATTTTGACAGTAGGGGACTCCTTTAATCTCCACAACGAAGCACCTACTATATTTTGATGGTGGGCGATGCAGGTCCTCAGTCTGCAGCAATGTCTTCTGCTATGTCTGCAGTAAAGGCGGGTTGCAGACCCTGGGAGTGCCCCTACATTAAGAACTAGCTGTTACCAGCGGCTCAGGTTCACAGCTGGGGTCAGAGGAATCTAATCCTGGCTGTTTGCCCTTTGATTGCCATGGTCCATTACTGTAGAATGATCAAGGGGGATTCCTCCCTACTCTTAGATCACAAAGTTTCCCAGTAAGCTGCTCAAAGAATGGGTGAGCTTTCTGAAGGCAGTCCTGAAGACCTACAAGGGACCCCAAGGATGTCTGTCCAGTTATCCTGCAGTTATGAGACACTAATCGTGCCTTAACAGTACCATAGAGAGACTGTGCATAATGTATTAGCACAACGGATTATGGAATAGTTATAAAATAGTCCCATAATGTTTTTTTTTTGTTTTTTAAATGTTATAATTAATGTAGTAAAAAAATAAACAACCTACACATATTAGATGACCATAATAACCGTAAAAGGACACTACCAACAACATTTTTTTTTTATCACATATAAACAACCAATATGTGAATATTCTATAAACAGTTTTTTTTTTTTAATCTGGTGTATGGTTTTGTGGATATTATTTTTTGAAGTGACTTCATATATTCTACTTCCAGTCCTGGATTTTTAAAGAACATCTGTCAGCAGATTTGTACGTTATGAAACTGGCTGACCTGTTACATGTGCGCTTGGCTTCTGTAGGCATCTGTGTTGATCCCATGTTCATATGTGCCCGTATTTCTGAGAAAAATGAGGTTTTAATATATGCAAATGAGCCTCCAGGAGCAACAGGGGCGTCGCCATTACACCTAGAGGTTTTGCTGTCGCTGCCACTGTCGGGCCCTCACCACTTTGATTGGCAGAGCCAGGTGTGATGACTGGGAGGGGTGGGGGGCTGGAGTTACAGAAATGGCCAAGTGTTTGGTGCTTTGCTGTTTCTGTAACTCGCATAGCAATGAATAGGAGCCGTGTTACGGAAATGGTGTAGCTGGCTGTCCTGTGTTGTCAGCGTAGCTTGCATTCACTCACCCTGGCCGGAGGTTATTTCTGGCTTAGATGGAAATACACCTTTTAAAGACCTTTTTGGGCATGATCATTAAGGGGTTAAGTTCTCTGTTGGTCGGAGGCTCAGCTGCACAACTGTAAAGTTTTCTGGTTTTGCTATTTAGCTTATATTGTCATAGTAATAAATCACTTTTACACTTAGAATAGATTTATGTTTATGCTATTATATCACTGAAATGAGCAAATCTTACTTAATAATTCTAACAGTATGTCAGAAAGGGGGGTTTATGGTTTGATACAACCTTGGCGCGCTTGGTATAATTTTCTAGTAGTTATGGAGAATATTTCCTTTCTAGGAGAAAGCTTCAAATAACTCTGCTGCAGTTGCCTTTGTTCCTCCAATTGATAACAAATCCCGAAAAGCAAAGCTGACTTTTGAAGACAGGTAACCCTTTTCTTTTCTTTTTAATACATTTACAAAGTTTTGATGACACTCTTCCTAAACTGGGTGAACCTATGTATCTTAAAGGGTCACTGAGTTTGTAGAAAACTTTTGATATCTCATAGAAATATATGAAAGGTTTTGATAGGTTGTTGTCTGAGTGCTGAGACCCCCACCGAATCTTAGCCCCCTTTCACACGGGAGAGTATTCCGTGCGGGTGCAATGCGTGAGGTGAACGCATAGCACCCCCACTGAATCCTGACCCATTTATTTCAATGGGTCTTTGTACAAGAGCGTTTTTTTTCACGCATCACTTGTGCGTTGCATGAAAATCGCAGCATGTTCTATATTCTGTGTTTTTGACGCAACGCAGGCCCCATAGAAGTGAATGGGGCTGCATGAAAATCGCAAGCATCCACAAGCAAGTGCGGATGTGGTTTTCACTGATGGTTGCTAAGGAGATGAGGGATGAGCAACCCAGGACCCCATTTACTTTATTATTTTCACTGGACGCAACGCATCCGGACCTAATCCAGACACACTCATCTGCAAGGGGCCTTAGAACAAAGTGAGAGAAATGCTCATGCTCTCTCCTCACTGCAGGAAACTGCAGCAAGGAAAGTGTCTGATCTGAGTGCTTCTTTCTCTCTCTTCAGTCTATAGATCATGGGGTGGTCTCAGCTTTCAGACCCCACCTATTAAAAGCTTTGGTATGTCTCTATGACATATCGAAAGATCTCAGAAAGCTCAGTAACCCTTTAATTCAGCATGTCTATTTCTTACAGTTTTAGGATATTATTATACGGGGAAGGCTATGTGTCACTTGCCTTGCATACATTTAAAGGGGTTGTGCCATGATCTACTTCTAACTGTATTTTCATTAAATATTCTAGCTCCTATTTCTCCTTTGAGATATATAGATAGAGATATATATATATATATATATACATATATATATATATATATATATATATATATATATATATATATATATATTTATATTTGTCGCTTTATAAGACACACACCAGGTTTAAGAGGAGGAAAATAAGAAAATATTGATATTATTTTTTATCAGATCCTCAGATTAGACCCCCATAAATATCAGGACATCAGATCAGGCCCCTATATCAGGGCATCACATCTGACCCCCTTATCAGGGTATCATATCAGCCCTCAATGTTGGACCCCTATCAGACCTCAGATCTGCCCACATTGTCAACCCCCATCAGACCTCAGATCAGCCCACATTGTCAGACCTCTGATCAGCCCTCAATGTTATCATACCTTAGATCAGATTAAAATATTAAAATAAAAACCTCCTCTTGCCTATCCTGCGCCATGGTTCCTCTTCACCTCCGGCAGAAGTTGCGCTTCCCTGTCTTCCCGGACTGCTTGCAGCACCAGGTCAGGACAGTGAAGCGCCAGCCCCAGCAAGGAAGATCAGGGAGGGTGAGTACTAAAAGCCCTTGCGGTGCTTCGCTCCCAACTCCTGGCACCTAATTCATACTAGTGAGCGCTTTTATAATGGAAGTGCTCACTAGTATTCGCTTTATAAGACGTACGTCCATTCTCCCCACTGAATAGTGAAACACATTTACCGCAGGGTGCAATGGTAGGCTTATAACTTACGAATACGTCAGTTTTGATAAATGGTGTTATTTGGGGGAGGTGATATAACAGATATCTGTTGGACGGGATATTCTTATATTAGTGGGACAACCCCTTTAAATTGCACTTTTCGGGTGATATACTGTGACTGCTAGATACTGTTCTGTGACAGATTTCCATTTGTTTCAATGAGAGACGTACAGACCTATTCAGGAGTGGAAATACGGATATGGAATCCTGGGAGGTGAAACAGAGAATGCAATAGTTGCTCAATCTAAGTTTTGCAAACATTGCATGTGACTTTTGTTGTGTGCAATTGCTTAAAGGTTTACCATGTAGCCTTTTTACTGACTGGACCCCATGGTATTGGACCCCAAATGTCTCTTAATTGCAAGGGTAAAAGAATACTTCTACGTGGTTATCCTTTCAGTGGATTTGGAATGCGTGCTAGTTAATGGTTAACAGCTCATATTATAGAAATACAAACATTATTGCAGTTTAAAAGGATTTTCCCGTTCTGGAATGTTATAGTATATCTTTAGGGTATGTCATAACATCCAGTTTCATCAATGCCAGCTACTCACCTGAAGATAAATGGGCTGCCCAGCGAGAGAACAATTCGATTATTTTTTCAGAAATAATGTATTCTTCATTGCTCAAACATTAAAGGAATTTTTATTGTGGCTATACCATGCTAGAAGAACCGTGTTTTTACAAAATGACTTCAGCACTTCAACAAAAAAACGTTATTTTGCAGAAAACACAGTGATCAAAATTAGAACGTCAATTACTGTAGTACATTGAAAAATGACAACTACATTCTTTGAAGGTTACAACAGTCACCAATTAGTAGAAAGTGTAAAGGCCTTTGCTTTGAATGGCAGGACCTCACTCTTCTCTCGCACTGCTCTGGTGTGATTTTGGTCCACTCTTCTTTCAGTCCCTTCCACAGTTCGGTGACTGTAGTGGGTTTATTGGCCATAACGTTGTCGCCAAAGATTTTCCAGAGGTTTTCTATTTGGTTTAGATCAGGACTCTAAGCTGGCCATTTTATTATTTCAATGTTTTCAGTTGCAAGGAACTGCTTTTGCTGTGTGACAGGGGCCATTGTACTGCAAGAAAATTGCTGGCTGATTGAGTGATGAACGCAGGGAAGGAACCACATGTTGTCAAAGAAGCTTCTGATAAAGATTTGCATTCACTTTGCCATGTATCTGTATAAGAGGCCCAACTCTTGCTCCCAAAAATATTGCCCAATCCATGACACTTCCTCCTCCACCGTTCAGACTTCTTTACACACTTTGGGTTCAGTCTTTCCCATTGGACTCACATTAAACTTGCTTTCATCCTCTGTCCACACAGCATGTTGCTCAGCAAAAGTTAGCCGAGCCTTTTGTTGTTTTTCTGCTCATAAGAGGTTTGGTCATTGCTGAGTGGGCTTTCAGTCCAAATGCTCTTAAACGACGAGAGAGATCCTTACCCTGTTCAGTGCAATTCCAGCTGCGGTGTTGAACGGATTGCTCCTCGATATTCTCCGCATCATCCTGTCCTCTCTTGCATTTTTCTTTCATGGACGACCAGCCTTTCTTAAGACTTGAATGAGTTTGCGACGTTGAAAAGATGCAATGTTCTAAAAATCACAAAATGTAACTCATGAAAAATGTTTAAAATACTGCCTTATACTCCTGTTTTGGATAATTTCAAATAGGACTATGCGGTGACTGTGATGTTTAGGAAGTTGTATGTTCTCTAATTTTGAGCTTGTGTGTGTGTGTTGTATCTATATCTCTATCTCAAAACAAAAAAAGTAAAGAGCAAAAGACCGGCAACCAAGGTCTTGCTGAATACATTGAAAAAATATTGTGAAGAAAATGGGTGGTTTATTAACCCATGTGACGGCAACTTTTCAGCTCTCTATGGAGCCTTTGTCGTGTGTGTGTGTGTGTATGTATATATATATATATATATATATATATATATATATATATATAATATATATATATTTATGTATTTTGTCCCCTCCAGGAATCATTCAGCTGACCATTATTTACAAGAAGCAAAGAAGCTCAAGCACAATGCGGATGCTCTGGTAAACTATGACATGCTTCATGTTTTATATGGAATGTGTAAATAAATGCATGAATACAGTACTTGGTGGGCAGAGGGTAGAGGCGAGTATTGGGCTAGGTCTTGCTATATGTGAACGGGACTTTTCAAGCAAGATACTAACTGGGTTGTCTGGAAATTGAATATTAAAGGGGTTATCCAGGAAAAGATATTTATGACTTATCCTCGGGATAACTCATCAGTATCTTGTCTGCAGAGGTTCATAACTTCTTGCAGAAATAATAAAGGAATGAAACATAGTAATAAGAATAGATGCTGCAGAATTGTTATTACATGGGGAATGGAAGTAGATACTAAAACACACATCAGGAAAGGTTGCAGTCCTCTCTAAAAGTTCATCTCTATATTTTATTGCCAAATGGTTTTATTACCTCACACCCCTTTTAAAGAAAATGTGTCACCAAAAATTTTCTGCCAGTTAAAACCAGATAGCAACACATACCCTTTGCTTATGACAGATTATTTTTATTGTTTTAATGTATTTCCTGAACATGATTATAGGGGCTGCAATCCTGCCTGAGCTCCTCTTAAAAGTGGCCATACACATAAGATTAAAGGGAACCTGTCACCTGGAAAAGACAATTTACACTAATCACAGTACCTTAAAGTATCTCTCATAGTGTGCCCAAAGATGCATTCATATCTTCTTTCTGCGTTGTGCTGTCTCATAAAATCGACTTATAAAACTGTGTTTGGAACCTTTTTGAAGTCGTGCTGAAGTCACGGCGGCAGCAGCCTCCTTGACTCAACCGTCGGATAAGCCCGCCCCTATGCCGCTCCTCCGCATATTGATGGACATTTTTCCCTGTAGCCGTGACCGCGCTCTTCTCGCGCATGCGCTGTGCGCGTCCTGCCGCAGCGCGATCCCGGCTACGGCTCCCTCCCTCCCTGGCATCTGCATGTTCACTGCGCCTGCGCTGCAGTGCAAGCAGACAGTGATCGCGCTCACGCCGCAGGGGAGAAGCGATGGGCTCGAGCGTGCTGTATAGGAACAAAGCAGGCGCAGTGAACAAGAAGAGGCCAGGGAGGGAGGGAGCCGTAGCCGGGATCGTGCTGTGGCAGGACACGCACGGCGAATTCGCGAGAAGAGCGCGGTCACGGCTACAGGGAAAAATGTCCATCAATATGCGAAGGAGCGGCATGGGGGCGGGCTTATCCGACGGTTGAGTCAAGGAGGCTGCTGCCCCTGTGACTTCAGCACGACTTCAAAAAGGTGACAAACACAGTTTTATAAGTCGATTTTATGAGACAGCACAACGCAGAAAGAAGATGTGAATACATCTTTGGGCACACTATGAGAGATACTTTAAGGTACTGTGATTAGTGTAAATTGTCTTTTCCAGGTGACAGGTTCCCTTTAAAGTCGGCCAGGTTGGCCAACTGTTTAAAAAGAAACTAGCACGAACGAGAGATCGCGATCATGGATGGCAGACTCTTGTCTGCAGAAATGCAATCCGCCGCGCTGGAAAACTTTGGCTGGCCATCAGCCGAAACTGGATATTTATGGCATGATCACCAGAATTCAGCCGTTCATTTGCCATTCTGTTCAAGCACCAGGGAGTCAGTTTTTATCTAAAAAACAAAAAACTTGCTCCTTCGTTGGGCAGTTTAGTTGATGGGATTGTTCATACGATAACAATCCCATGGACGACTGATTGTTATGGCGGATCATTATCTCAAATGTATGGCCAGCTTAACAACATTTAGAAAGCATTAAGAAAATTGCTTTAATGCAGCCCCATGGTCCATAGACACAATGGTCTGGAGGGCACCTCACCGACTTCTATGGGAGAGTTTTCTGGGCATGCTCTGTGACCTCTGCAGAGGTCATCGTACAAGGAAAAAAAGAAACTTTTATAATCGCCTACATCCTGTCTTATCTATTATTCTGATCCTGCCTGGAACGATATCACCTCTGTGTATAGATTAGGAATGGCACCTATTATTAGGCTTAGTGGCCGGTGCGAAAGCTGCAGGATTTTCAGTTTTTTGTTTAAATATAGATATTGACATGGAAAATTAAAAGAAACATAGTCAAAAATTCTTTGAAAATATGTTAAACATAAAAATGTGATTTAAACAATAGGCCACTTTTGATGATACATTTCCTTTAAGTCCCCGCTTATTTTGTAAGCCTTTATCATTGCACTGATAAATAGTATTCCAGTCCGTGGAAGGGTGCAAATGTGCCCACTTTCAGAATCCTAATTTGTAACGCACAGTGCTGCAGTAAAGTTCTGTGTGCTTCATAAGTAACTGTAGTGGTTTATTCAGTTTGCCTTTTGTAAAGTGGTAGTGTCATGTGATAATGATATGTGCTCTTCATTTACCTCAAGAGTCTTCTTGCCTCTAACAGATACCTTTCTTTATCTGCAGTCTGACAGATTTGAAAAAGCAGTATACTACCTTGATGCTGTGGTTTCCTTCATCGAGTGTGGGAATGCATTGGAGAAAAGTGTGCAAGAGTCAAAATCCCCCTTTCCTATGTACTCTGAGACTGTGGAGCTGATTAAGTATGTGTTCTTTCTTTCATTCATACATACATCTTCTGGTCATGATTTCCATACCTTCCATATATGAACTGCTTACAATTTGAAGGCAGATGTGGAGAAGTCATATGTTAAGCCTTTCTTAGGCGACTTAATGTCAATAACTAGGGATGAGCGAATTGACTTATTAAACGTCCGAAGTCGATTCGCATAAAACTGTATTTGCTCCGATGAGCCAGAGTTCTGACTTTGCGAAGTCTCGTGAGACTTTGCGTAATAACTTCATAAATTGATTTCTACTGTAAAAAAAACTAAACATTTTTTCCAATTGGTACCTTGGAACCGAGCCAGAGTTCAGGAAAATGTGTGTTTTTTTTTTTTACAGTAGAAATCAATTTATGAAATTACCTGAAGTCTCACGAGACTTTGCGACGTAATAACTTTGGCTTATTGGAGCCAATACATTCTATTACTGTACGGAGCGCTCGTTTCATCTGAAGTCAAGTCGCTCATCCCTGTCAATAAGGCCTCATGCACACGCCGTATGTATTTAATCGTCCTTGAAACGCAGATCCTCAATATATACTGATGACGTCTGTGTGGCATCAGTTTTTTTGGACCCGTTTTGTGGGACGGACATATGGATGTGGAAAGCACATGGATGATTTATGTGCTTTCCACATTTATCTGTCAGTTCTGCAAAAGATAGAACATGTCCTATACTTGGCCACAAAATGTGGACCACTGATCCGTTGTAGTCATCTGTATTTTGCTGACCACAAAATACATGCGTTTCATGAGGCCTAAAGCAGATTTTCTTTTCTCTTTGACTTCCAGGCTACGCAGGCATTACCGATATATATTGCTAAATATTTTACCTGGTGGTGTTAAATGCATTCCTGCTTCTGGTTTTCCAGGCAGAGTTCTGTACTTTCAGCAGTGGCTGTGCCTGGTATTTCAGCTCAGTCTCTTCACATAAACACTGTAGTAATCCAGTACTGAGCTGTGCCTGGTAAATAATGGAGGGAATGTGATTTCATGTGCGATCAATGGTTCCTGAACAGATTCTAGATGATAAAATCGGTTGGCCAGCAGTTATTAATTTTTTGCACTGATTATTCATGTTCTATGCTTTGAGTAAGGCCTTAAGATACTTATATTATTTTTTTTACGTATTGTCCATTACTCCTTAGGTATACAATGAAACTGAAAAGTTCTTTAGCACCAGATGCTACAGCAGCTGATAAAAGATTGGCTGTTCTTTGGTAGGTACTGATAAATTCTTAAAGATAGTAATGTTTACCCTCAAGGAAACTCAGTCCTGCATCTCTTTCCCCCTTTCTTCCCCACATTGCCAGCCTCTAAGCCCCCAGAATCCATGTATAAGGGACTTGTCTTTCTACAGTACTTTTTGGCTCTGTGCGTGTATACACTGTATATAGAGATACATACAGTATATAATGTGTATGTTAGATTTTGTTGACAGTATATGCTTCTTTCTCTCTAGTCTTCGATGTCAGTCCCTCCTGTACTTGAGATTGTTTAAACTGAAGAAAGAGAGTGCACTGAAGTATTCAAAAACCTTAACGGAGCACCTAAAAGTAAGACCACCCAACATCCGCCACCAGTGGGAATCATTAGTGGCTCTATGTACTAACGCTGTCTTCATGAACAGTTAGTGCAGCTGGGATTTTTGTCCCCTTGCCTTGTACAAGTAAGCAGCGGGATGTGGTCCATTTACTTGTTAATATTGTCCCATGTCCAGGACACACTGGAAGGTTAAAGGGGTTTTCCATTTTATATATTAATGGAGAAATAATCCTCTTGAGAATTAGTAACCTGGAAAGAACTTGATTTCTCTTTATGCAGTATTAGACATCTTCCTATTCATGTACAAACTGTGCGCTGAATCCCTTCTTATCTTGTTTTCAGAATTCTTACAATAATTCACAAGCTCCATCGCCGGGTTTGGGAAGGTAAGAAAATGATGAGTGCACACAGCAGATTTTTTTTTTTCTGTTGTGTATATTGTGGCAGAGTTTGCGGTTACATGCAGATATTCATGTGGATTCACAGAAGATTCCACCCTATACATTGTAGGGGTAAAAATCCACGACAAAAGTGATATGCTGCAGATTTTTTCTGGATTGTACTGTAATTAGCTGCAGATTTGCAGTGCAGAAAATCTACAGCCAATCTGCAGCATTTGCATTCAACCAATAGTTTACGTGTCTTTTTTTTTAAATTTATTTATTAGATAGTTGCCTTTTTGCATGTCATACAGTAATCATTTTTCATCATTTGAAAATTGTTGCACATCTTCTGTGCTTATGCCCTAGCAGTCAAGGATGTTTTTTCATAATTATTGTTCACACTATGGTATTATAAAAATACTTTATTGAATAGATGAAATTATTGACAGACTTAAGGGAGGACGCGTCACCAGAAAACGCAATGCAACGTGAACTGGAGAAACTAAGCAGATCGATAAAGGAAAAGATTTAAACCTGTAATTTATACAATTGTATCTTTAGGTTTTCACAGGAAGTGGAAATAGCGATCTGTAGAGGAAGGAGAGACTGATGGCTATCTCTTATACCCACAATGCTGATAACCCCTTCTTGTACTGAAGCAAAGCTGTATATGAATCTGCTCTGCTTCTCCTGCTCTCAGATCACATTGCATTTTCTGGTGACAGGTTCTCTTCAGCAATCAATGTATTGTACGTCCATGTGCCACCAGTGATGATTATCTTACCCCTTGTGTCCTCCTCTCTTTAAACAGTAAGTCTGTCAGCATGCCTTCTCCCGTGTCTCCAAAGCTGTCTCCTGGTAGTTCCAACAGCTACACCTCCAGTGTGTCTAGTTCATCGGGTGGTACGTCGTCTGTAACTATTCCACAGAGGATTCACCAAATGGCAGCCAGCTATGTCCAGGTCACATCCAATTTTATTTATGCCACTGAGATTTGGGACCAAGCTGAACAGCTCTGTAAAGAGCAAAATGGTATGTTCTAAATTTACTGAGCGATTAGACAAATGTGGTCGTCTTCTGGTAGCGGGCCATTTCTGAAATCTTGTTTTTTTTTGTTTTCTCCCCTCAGATTATTTTACAGAACTGGATAAAGTAATGGGCCCCTTGATCTTTAATTCAAGCACCATGACAGAACTGGTACGCTACACTCGTCAAGGCCTGCATTGGTTGCGCTTAGATGCTGGTTTGAAGCATTAAGGACCCGGAATATTTTCTTGCTGCCTCTCTATTTTTCCACAACACTGTGTCCTGTTGAGAAGGAAGACTGCCATAACATACTGTCTGGCTGGTGCTGAGGACGAACCGCTCCGCACAACTTTGTTTCAGCCATAACCATGTAACACTTTCCTGATCATCTTGCTGAGAGACACATGCTGAAGCTTCACTTTTTATTTAAGAATAGAAAACTATTTAAACTATTTTTCATAGCATAATGAATGTTATTTTTTTTCCATCATTTTACAGAGGAATCGATATTCCTGATATCATGCACGATAACTTTTTAAAACTATTTATTTTATAAAGCTTATTGCAAATGTAAAAAGTACAGGGAAGCAGAGTCCTTCCCTTGTCTATGGTCAAACCGTCAGTGTCAGGGGGGGGGGGGGGGGGGGGGTTGGATCCCCACCTGTAGTAAGTAGTATTTTCCACAGACCACACATCTACGTTTTCTGATTGCTGTGACGTGTCACAGGGTTGGACCAAGTAAGTGACACCTTAAATCCTGTCTTTCAGCAGTGAAAGGGGGTTGTGCAGTTTTTAATATATCTCCTATCAAATTAGCCTTCCAAATTCTTTATTATACAACATATGCATTTTTTTTTTTTTAATGGTTTGTGGGCTTTGTCACTTTGTACTGTCTTACCGTGTTAGAGAAGAGAATAAGCAGCAGTGCATTTTAGTGTAGCGATAGGTACTTTCATACATGTCATTTAGGACCTGTGAAATGATCATATTATTAAGAAGAAAAAAGCAGAACAGAGCGCGCACATCAGATTTAAGAGCCAATATAAGCAAGAGACTATATATAGAGAGAGAGAGAGAGAAATATATGGAAATATAGAAGTATTATTGAGTGGGCGATGAAGGACTGCTCTAGACCACATAACACTATTTTACAATCAGTATGATACATAGTTTGTATGAAAGGCAATCTTCAGATTGGGTAACAGGGTATGATTTATTATACATAATCTATCAATGATGGAGTCACGTTAACTATGTCAGGTATTGAATCACTCTCTTGTATTCCCCCAGTATTCTGTGCAGAGTTTAGGATATTAAAATGTTGAGATATACAGAAGTGTAGCTGGTTTTCAGCTGATGGCAGAGAAACACAGTGTAATGTGAAGCAAGGCTTCTCTGTATTTAGCCCATGAAATGGGATCCTTTGGATTTTAACATGGAGGTCTACAAGACCTTCTTGGTAGGATGTACCTACAAAATGTATTAGCCCTGGTGCCAAGAAACGTTAAGGTCTTTAACGTGTAGCTCAATTATGAATTGCTTTTATACGGGAGAAAGGATGTTCTACTCTTATTGGCATGGACATATAATCCTTAGCGTGTACAGTGTTTTTGCTCTTCAGAAGTGAAAATGGTGCTTGAACAATTGTGCAGTATCTCCTAGTGACTGTCAGCAGCAGTGCCCTGGGTACTGCGCGCAATACTTTTTAGGCTGCTTTCACATTAGCGTTTTTTGCGGATCCGTCATGGATCTGCAAAAACGCTTCCGTTACAATAATGCAACCACATGCATCCGTCAAGAACGGATCCGGTTGTATTATATCTTCTATAGCCATGACTGATCCGTCTTAAACGCCATTGAAAGTCAATGGGGGACGGATCCTTTTTCTTTTGTGTCAGAGAAAATTGATCCGTCCCCATTGACTTACATTGTGTGTCTGCCTCCAGAGCGGAATGGTGACTGAACGGAGGCAAACTGATGCGTTCTGAGCGGATCCTTTTCCATTCAGAATATATTATGGCAAAACTGATCCGTTTTGGACCGCTTGTGAGAGCCCATGACAGAGCTCAGAAACGGAAAGCCAAAACTCTAGTGGGAAAGTAGCCTTACGTGGATCTCATGGAAAGCTCTTATATAGACCATTTCGCTTCAAAGGGTGTTGTTCCATCTGGAAGTTTATGGCATATACAGAGGATATGCCAGGTGTGGGTTCCACTCCTATCTCAAGAACAGGAGCTATCGCACATCACCAGAAATGGAGCCATACATTTCCATGTGGCAAGACCCCTTGAATGTGATAACATCTAGGAGTCCTGTATATTCATTGAAGGAAAGGGTCCGTCATGACCTTGCTTGCTTTTAAAGGGGTTAATAACTCAAAAATGATCACATAGAAAAGAAGCAAGTCTACATCAAGCTTCCTCATTGGTAGCAATGCTTTACATGTTCCACATTGCAGAACTGGTTGCTCTTTGTCAGCTATATCAGGCCGCATGCTACTGATTTCCTTCAGTTTCTTTAACGGTGCGGTAGAAAGAACACTTCCTCATGTGTTTTTATCACCTTCTGATTTTGATTATGATGTGGCCTTGACTCAAGTCAGTGCTGTCATAATCTGACCACCAGTAGTGGTAGATGGTGGTCGTCTTCTAAACCTTGGTTAATGTTTCTTCATGAGGATAGGTAATAATAGTTGTCAAAGATCTACAGCTAAATTCTCTCTGCAGATATAAGGATGTCCATTCATGACATTACGATATACTGTGACTGCTGTAATTATTGCACATAAGCTAACCACTTTGTCACTTCACTTCCAAGTTTGAAATTAGACTTTTCCCCAGAACAGTGTTGAAAATGCACTTTTTTACTCCAGAAAAAATATATTCATAATCATGTTACTGTATTATTGTACTGTTCTTAAAGAGCCATTCTCCATGTTTTTATCCATACTCAACCAGGTAATCGTCCAGAAGGCTGAAAGGTGTGATTTGGAATTTTTTTTAATTTATTTTTTCCCCTCAGAAACAGTGTCTAATACTGCAGGGTATGTCCATTCACTTAAATGGTGCTTAAAGAGAACCGGTCACAATGTAATGTAATGCTATCTGCAGTCAGCATGTTATAGAGTGGGAGGAGCTGAGCAGATTGGTCTTAAGTAAAAAAAACAAAACAAAGCATATATAAATGTATAAATCACAAGTTTTACTGAATCTTTTTCCACAAAATGATTTACCAGTCTGCTAAGCTCCTGCACTAGAACATGCTGCCTGTAGATTGCACTGCATTTGTGGTGTCAGGTCCTCTTTAAAGGGAACCTGTCACCAGGATTTTGTGCATAGAGCTGAGGACATGGGTTGCTAGATGGCCGCTAGCACTTCCACAATACCCAGTCCCCATAGCTCCGTGTGCTTTTATTGTGGAAAAAAAACTATTTGATACATATGCAAATGAACCCGAGATGAGTCAGAGCTTGAAAATATGACTCTTCTCTGGTCACACAAGTAAGATATGACTCTTATGTTAATTTGCATATGTATCAAATGGTTTTTTTTACACAATAAAAGCACACAGAGCTATGGGAACTGGGTATTGCGGATGTGCTAGCGGCCATCTAGCAACCCATGTCCTAAGCTCTATACCCAAAATCCAGGTGACAGGTTCCCTTTAACTGCAATACCAACCCTGGCCTGTGGACAGTAGTTCAGTCCTCGTCATTACACAGTTTTTTTTTTTTTTTTTTAGCGCATGGTATATTTGGTTGACTGGTTTTCTCCACCTTCCCCCAAATAAGTAAATGAAAATGATGTGTGGCTTGTGGCACATTTAGAAAATCTTATGACATATTTGAAGCCAGCTTGGCATATGAAATGTCAAACACGACTGGAGGGTCACGGTTAGTTTTTCACAAGCCTGCTTCAGATTTATAGGGTATGTGCAACATTTTCTGTTAGGCCTTTGGCAGAATGCCCCTTGTTATAAATGCTCCCTAATACGTAATACTTGACATTTTGCGCGCTGACTTGGCAGGGAATATTGTATGTATTGCGGATTTCTGCTGTTACCCATTGTCTCTTTAATGCAAGGTCAGTGTTCCCATCTGTTCACCATACAGGTGACTCTTCTCTTTAGGAGGGCTGCTATCAAATGGCTTTCATCCAAAGTATCACAAGAAGGTGCATCTTATGGTGCCCACATATAGAGTTCTTAAATTTCATTTAAAACTGTAAATTCTTTGGGTCTCCCAGTCCCTTGTAGGTAACAATAATGGAGTCATGAAATATAAGACATTGTGTGGGTCCTTTTATACATGAGAGAGAAGCAATGGCTGTGTATTTGGCCCAATGCCACGGTCTCCTCTTGTGTGCCTTACCACAGTAAATTTCTAGAACGTGGGCTGTTAGCAGGAGCCCATTAAAACGTGTCACATAGTTCTGGGTTATTTCTGTATTATGCGCACTGTTGTGCACAGTATAGGAGAAATTCACCTTTTGATTGCAACTTCAGGTCTGCGTACAATTTTCCATTGATGAGTTACATCCCAGTGTTAGAGAGATGAGGGAAAGTAAGCCCCACTGTCTCTATTTCAGACATGAAGGAAGGAAGTAATGGGCTGTGCTGTCAGTAACAACTTGGTTTTTAACATTGCTTTTTATTTTCTGCTGTTTCTGTAATCTCTTCACATCAGGGGGGCCATTCACTGAACTTAAAGGGGTTATCCCACAAAAAGTATTTTTCTGCAGTGAATAGGGCATTTTAAAAGTACAGTAGTTTTTATGTACATTTTACATTTTCCACCCCCTTCTGGTCCATTTTCTCCTACATTGAGAGGTGGCCTAACATGCTCAGTAGCTTCCCTGCTCCCTTCCCTTGGTCTAGTGATCTCATGCAGGTGAAACAGCCCAGACACCTTTCATTCATCCCAAGGTAAAAAATTCATATAGATCTATAGAATTCTATTTCTCTCTAGACAGCGGAGAAGGAAATTGGGGGCATTACATAGCACATGTATCTTTTGCTGCTATTTGTGAGTGACTATTTTCTATCCAAGGGAGGAAAGGATTAACAGGAGCTAATTGCAGTGGATCCTGGTAGATGCAGGTGATTATTGAGCTGCTGCCCACCCACAGAAAGGAAAGAAAATCCTCCAGATAAGCAAGTAAAATGGTTTTATATTTATGGGATAAAGTCACCCATAACTGTGACCTGTTTCATTCCTTAAATCAGACCATACACTGAAAATTAGGATCTACCACATTGTGTCGATCAATCTTTTGTTGCTTATTCATACAGTCAGACAATTAACATGCTGCACTAAAATGGCACACAAGCATTTTGAAGGGGTTGTCCATAGATCCTATCTCTAGGATAGGCCATCCCTAGCTAATTGGTGTAGGCCTAGCACCCTGCCAGTCAATTAGTCACTGGAAGTCAGCAATGATGCTCCACTCGACATTGTAGCGGCGGGAGCTCACTACTTCAGCGCTGCACCCGTTTACTTCCCTGGGAACAGTGCTATAATGGTAAGCTCCCACCGCTACAATTTCCCTGGTGCTGAATAGCTCTGGCACTGACATCCCGTTTATGAAGTTACACAGATCAGTGGAGGTGCTGGACCCCTGTCCATCAGCTATTGATGGCCTCCCCCTTTAAACAAAACGTGAAATAGAAAAACAAAAATTGCAAAGTGGTGAAGGTTTGGCCAGAATTGGTAAATGATCTTGCCTTACGCATTTAGTTACCATCCACTGACTGGCAAAAAGAAAATCCAACATCACCGTAATATTCATACTCTACAATTACATTTTCATGCAGCAGGTGGCTAAGTAGGTTTTCCATTTAATCCAATACTAATACTGTACATAATATAAAATAATAGCAATGAGAACCTAACTTCCCTACTGCGGAGTGCTAATTAGAAAATGATGATTGAATTGAATACATGTGGCATGACTGCTGCGCATTTGAGACCCCTAACCCCATCCCAGACACATTACATCTACTGCTTCCTTCTCCTAGTAGTTAGTGGCACCCTCTCCACCAGCATCAGGGTTGGTCATT
Organism: Bufo bufo; assembly: GCF_905171765.1. Taxonomy (NCBI): domain Eukaryota; kingdom Metazoa; phylum Chordata; class Amphibia; order Anura; family Bufonidae; genus Bufo; species Bufo bufo. Next base: position 393,918,587 of record NC_053389.1, on the reverse strand, counting down.
GCACACATATATCCTGAGGCGGTGTCTTCTGTCAGTTGAAGAGATTACCTGCTCCGTTTGTGAAGTAAGACAATACTAAGGACACTATTTAGAGGGAGCTCATTTTTAGCATATTTACACAAATATGTGAAGAAATGATCCATTCAATAGACTTGATCTAAAATAGATATTTTTTGCACTTGCAAATTACTTTCTTGTCAAATCATGACCTGTTGGATTCTATAGATTTATTTTGCTATCATAACCTAGTCATATATAGTCAGATGTACAGACTGAAAGGAATAATCCATACCTTGAATTATCTCCTGAATGATTTCATTTTGGGCAAAGGTGACAAGACGCTCCTCCTGCATAGCCCATATGTCAAACATGTATAGTAGAAGGGTATCCAATGTTAGAGGACGAATTATTGTAAAAGTTGTGTAAATTATTATTATTATTTTTTTTATAGAAATGTCATTCTTCCAAGGTACTTAAGATCATTGGCTTGAAACTTAGGCTATGGTTTTCTTATGTGGGTGTTCCAGCCCAAACTAAATTCACATACGATGTTGGGACAGAACTCTACACCAAGGATGTGACATGATCTCAGCGTTACTCTTCTGTTCTTACTGTAGTATGCAGTGTGTATAGTACTTGTTTAATATGGTTGTAGTGTCTTGGTCGATGATATTCCTTTCTAGAGGTAGAGGTCAGCCAACCATACCATTATTTATTCACAGTGCAGGAATGGTGGTTTCTTCCCTGCCATTCTTGCAGATTAATATTCAAGTGCAATGTTCTCCTTGTAGATTGAGGCTTAATTAGTATTTTCTTTTTTTTTTTTTTTTATATATATATATATAATTTTTTTCTTTTTTTTTCTTTCGTGAAAAGAATAAATGTATTTATAATTGTCCATACACGTGGAAGGATACAATGTAATTTTAGCCAATATTTTGTGGGCAAAGGGATTTTTAATTGTCTGTCCTGCATTGATCACCCCCGTCAGTAACATGCTACCTGCAGATATTTTTTTATGCACCGGCAGTTTGCCTTGTAAAATTGTAATTTATATCTGTTGGATACAGTTTTAAGGGTACAGCCCCACGTTCAGGTTTTGTGATGCAGTTTTGGAAGCCAAAAGATAGAGTGGATCATGAAGGGAGAGAAACTATTAAGGCCAGATACTATGGGGGAGATTTATCAAGACTGGCTTTCTCATATGATTTCCTGCGATTAAGATCAAACGCCTCTTAAGAAATCAGTCGCATCTCAGGCACTCAATGCGCCAGAAACTCAAAACTACGCCAGCCATGGGCTGGTGGAGACTAGAGCTGTAACTTATGCCAGTTTCTGGCGTAATTTATAGTAAATCCGGCAGGCTACAGTACACTAAGCCCTGCCCCTTTTCTCTCCACGTTTGAGACTTAATTTTAAAAATATGGCATGGTTTACAAATGTATTTTATTTTTATTTTTTACACCACAAAGTGGCATAAGTGCTTTAATAAATGCCCCCCTATGTGTCTGTTTTTTTGAATTTACTCCTGATCTTGGCTTCCAAAACTCCCTCCAGAAACCTAAATGTGTGGCTGCACCCTAAGTATTTTAGTTGGATTGTAAGATAATGACCCTTATTTGCTATAGATTAGGGGTAAGCTATTTGTCTGTCACATGTTATAGAAGTATAAGACGACATGCCGAGAGTTGAAGTTCCACAATATCTAGTACTTAAAGTGAATGCCCAACTTTTAACGCCATCTTGGTTTTAGGCCCTACATTCTGCGCCAATTAATTATTCAATCACTTCATGTCGCTGCTTTCACCGTTTTACAGGAAACATCATTAAAAACGTTTTCTTCAAAATTTATAGAATTAACAATTTCATGTATATCTGTAATTTCATGTATATTTTATGGAATCTAATGGTTTTACTTTCACGTTATTTTCTGATGGGCTTCATTTTGAGAACTTGGCATTTTCAACTGTCGGCACCGTCTGCATAGACTGCTGGATGCGCGGCTCAGTCATTTTACTCTTGATCATTAGCATAGACTATCTGCCTATTATAAATGACTGATTAAAGCAAAGGCCATAGCTGAGGGTAGCCATACACTTTAGATTGATGTCGGCGGAACCCTGTATGGGGTTGTCCAAGCTTTAAACTCACCAGCAAATGATGGGGAAAAGAATTGCCCCAAGGTTATGCATGCTTTGATCCTTTTGTTCTCAGCGGAGAGCAGTCTCAGCGGAGCAGAGTGTGCATGTTTATGGGGAATAACTTGGTTAAATGACAGCTAGAAAAATTGTATAGCCATCTTTAGCGTTATGTCTGTGGGATTCAGGAAAGTTGTTTGGGGAAGTAGGTTTTCATACAGTTTCTGCCTCATTCTCTTACACTGGTCACATATCCAGTAAAATTGCTTATACTGTCTTACTTTTCACTGGTCATCTTGTCCACAAGGTTTGTGTTGCAGTAATGAGAAGCGTCTTTCTGACATTAAAAGCCACACATTCACGGTTATGTCTTTCTAGCTGGTAGACCCTCTGTTCCTTTCGAGGGCATGGAATGCAGAAATACACAAAGCTTTGCAGTTAATAGTTTACTTATTGGCAGTGTTGGGCAGTATGTATTTACCTCTGTCTTCTCCGCCCTATGTATGCTTTCATTCTTCCAACTTGGTTCTTAAAGGGACACTGACAGGCGAAATCAGCATATATAGTTAGATATATCACATTACAGGTCTTATAGAGTCTTTTAAAAGCATATAACTATCCCCCCTGTCCACCTTTATAAAAGAGCGAAATATAAAGTTTTATAACCTGCATCTGCGGTCAGCAATCTGCCCAAGGGGCGGCGTTTCATGTGAAAATGCGCCCAGCCAGCCTTCCCAACTGCCGTTCTTAAGCCCCGCCCAGCTCATCATTATTCACTTCGCTGGGCGGGGCTAGAACTCTCCCCAGTCCCGATCCTGCGCAATTCAATCCTCCGGGCATCGTTCATGCCCAATCTTCTGCGCCTGCGCCCCGCCGTGCCGTCGGACGCACTATAATTAACCCCTTATATGATGTGAGTGAGCAGCGCTCTGAAGCGCTGCTCTGAACAGTGCATGGCTGAGGCAGCTGCCTCAGCCATGCACTGTTCAGAGCAGCGCTTCAGAGCGCTGCTCACTCACATCATATAAGGGGTTAATTATAGTGCGTCCGACGGCACGGCGGGGCGCAGGCGCAGAAGATTGGGCATGAACGATGCCCGGAGGATTGAATTGCGCAGGATCGGGACTGGGGAGAGTTCTAGCCCCGCCCAGCGAAGTGAATAATGATGAGCTGGGCGGGGCTTAAGAACGGCAGTTGGGAAGGCTGGCTGGGCGCATTTTCACATGAAACGCCGCCCCTTGGGCAGATTGCTGACCGCAGATGCAGGTTATAAAACTTTATATTTCGCTCTTTATAAGGTGGACAGGGGGGATACTTATATGCTTTTAAAAGACTCTATAAGACCTGTAATGTGATATATCTAACTATATATGCTGATTTCGCCTGTCAGTGTCCCTTTAAACTTGAGTTTTTAGTTCACTTGAGTACAGGAAAATATTACTGTATGCTGCCTGTCTACTATTGCTGTCCATAGGGTTTATAACATGACTAACTAGATTTTCTGGTATGTAGGTCAGGTTATCAGGAGGTCACCGCTCCATTAACCTCACTGATGATCTCTTTTGAAATGTTGGATTTGCAAAGCCCTGAGTGAACTTATGTGCCATTAGTGTGACCTTCTTCCACAAGTAGCTGACCTGTCAGACTTTGCTATGGATTCTTAAAAGGGTTTACCAGAAATATTGCAGTTAACCCTTGTAGCGTTTCTGCCCTATTGAAGATTCATACTAACCTGCTCCCCACCGCTGCAATCCTTCATGGACTGCAGTGACAGGCTGCTTAAGGACATGTCACTGATGAAGCCAGTCATTGACTGTAGCTGTGCAGGTGACCATGTCTATGACAGTTGGAAGAAAACGAGCCAGGATTCAGGACTGGAGCGGCTGAGAGGACGTACATAAGAATCTTTCAATAGGTCATACGCATTACTCGGCATAACTGAAAACTAAAGTACTTTGGGAAAAAAAACATTTAAGGCAGAGTTCACATTTCAGTGTTTGGTCAATTATTTTCATCAGTGATTTGTGAGCCAAAACCAGGTGCAGGTCTAAACCCAGAACAGGTGCAGATCTTTCCATTATACCTCATCTTTGAGTAGGCTTCACTAAAAGTTTTGGCTCGCAAATCACTGATGGAAATAACTGACCAAATAACTGGTCTGAACATGGCCTAAGAAATAGTTGAAAAACAAAATGCTATAAGGGTAGACGCACATGTGGCGCATTTACTGTCAGAAATCTGGCTGTAGATCTTACTACAAATCTATGACAAACCTGCAGCAAAATCTGCATACAACGTGTATATTTTACTCCTGATTTCACCCCTCTACATTTAAGTGGTGAAAATCTGCATTGCAGATCAATACCCAGTAGAATTTTTCCCTTTGCATGTTATATCTCATCCACATGTATTATACTGTAAACCACTGCAGATTTTCCATACACAAATCCTCAACAATTCTACTAACATGTGCGTTTACCCTTAATAGTTGTCAGTGCACCTTAGAATAGTTGGAAACATATTTGTTGAGGTTTGATACTTTGTACCAGTAAAATCTTGTTTGCCAGTCAGGCTTACTAAGTCTACATCAGGCCCCAGTGTTATTTCAGGTAGTAATATAGTGGCAGGTTATTTTGGTGTCTGGGTTTGGGTATTTTGGAGTGTATTGTACAATATCGTTGTTTGAAGGTGGTCTCCGTTATAAAGCACTTTCCATCATTTGACCACATGATACCCATCCACACAGACACCCAGTCCCTCTTCCACTTGACACCCACATAAAGTATTGCAGTTCAATAAAGTAATAATGGAAATGCAGCATAAAATGCAGGACTTTTACTGGCGAGACTCAGATGTGTGATCTGCTTCTTGTTCCTGACCGTGTTCTAATATGTATTTTAGGATGTTTCCCATTTTAAGTCCAATCAGAGCTTTGGGAATGTGTCTGTATTTATTTAAAAAATCATTTTTATTGTTAAAATGTAGTATACATATTTTTATTTAGTAATTAATTTTTACCACTGGAAATGACATTTATTTAGTAAGGTACTCCAGATAAAAAAAAAAGCTTTTATTAATCAAAATTTTGTACTGTGCTTCAATCCAAAATGTGTCATTTTTTTTTTAACCAAATCTTTAAGTAAATATGTTTATTTGTTGCAATACATTTTTAAATTACAAAATGTACTTTATGCGCTCAAATTGTCAGTTTCTATGTGAGTTTGAACTTCTCACATCACAAAGCTGTAAGCAAAGAATAATTAACTAGAGGTTTTCCTCTCCCACGCCTGTATAGTATATGTCCTTTGTGCTTTTTGAGAACATAGGAAGTTTAGAGTGTCCGAAGCATAAGTTTTAATGTGTATTTTTAAACAAATGTATGGAAATTCACATACTTGGAGAAAAGGGTATTGCATTTCAATTTGTAAAAAAAAAAAAAGAAAAAACATTTTTAATTGTCATTAAAATGCTTTGTAAAATGCAAACTGTAACTGGAGAAACTATGTTTAATAAATATCATAGATTTTCTGTATTGAACAATTTGTCCTTTTCTGTGTGAGATAACACCAGTATTGCACACCTGTACTCCTATACATATCTGCCTGAGACATATCGGCATGTCAAGTTTTGCAGCAATGACCTTTGTCTTTTTTTTTTTTTTTGTCAATTAAGCCTCATTCACATGTTCGTGCTTAAATCCATGAAATGGTGGTCAGTGATGCCTCCATGAAGATGTCTGTGATGGATCCATGTTGAATCCGTGTGTCTGTTTTTTTGCTGTCCCTGTGTCAGATGTTTCACTGACACTGAATAATTTTTAAAGCATCTTCCTAATGACCCGTGAAACACTAATGACATCCGTGGTTTTCACGGATCCATAGACTATTTTGTCTGTGTTCACAGATCCTTCACGCCCATTATAGAGCATGCATCCATTATTTTCCAGCACTGCGTTAACTCTCTTGGGCATGGAGTTCACTAGAGCTTCATAGGTTGCTATTGGAATCCTCTTCCACTCCTCCATAATGACATCATGGAGCTGGTGGATGTTAGAGACCTTGCACTCTTCCACCTTCCGTTTGAGGATGCCCCACAGATGCTCAATAGGGTTTAGATCTGGAGACATGCTTGGCCAGTCCAGCACCTTTACCTTAAAGGGACACTGACAGGCCCAAAAAGCATATTTAGGTATATATATGACAGTACAGGTCTTATAAAGTGTATTAGAATCATCTAAGTATCCCCCCTGTCCACCTTATAAATACAGTAAAATGAAGTTTTATAACCTGCTTGAATCGTGTTCAATCTGCCCAAGGGGCGGCGTTTCATCTCAACTTGCGCCCAGCCAGCCTCGCCACAACTGCCGTTTGAAGCGCCGCCCAGCTCATCAATATTCACTTCGCTGGGCGGCTACTCTGAAGCGCTGCTCTGAACTGTGCCCGGCGCATGCGCATAAAGCAGAGGCTGCATCGGCCTCTGAGAATCAGACTGTGCGCAGGCGCGATGCGATCCCGGCCAGTGAGGGTGCCAGGCGCATGCGCTGAAGATGGCCGGGGACACTAGTAGCCGCCCAGCGAAGTGAATATTGATGAGCTGGGCGGTGCTTCAAACGGCAGTTGTGGCGAGGCTAGCTGGGCGCAAGTTGAGATGAAACACCGCCCCTTGGGCAGATTGAACACGATTCAAGCAGGTTATATAACTTCATTTTACTGTATTTATAAGGTGGACAGGGGGGATACTTAGATGATTCTAATCACTTTATAAGACCTGTACTGTCATATATATATATATATATACCTAAATATGCTTTTTGGGCCTGTCAGTGTCCCTTTAAGTTTCTTTAGCAAGGCAATGGTCGTCTTGGAGGTGTGTTTGGGGTCGTTATCATATTGGAATACTACCCTGGGACCCAGTTCCTGAAGGGAGGGGATCATGCTCTTCAGTATGTCGCAATACATGTTGGCAATTATGGTTCCCTCAATGAACTGTAGCTGCTCACAGCCGGCAGCACTCATGCAGTCACAAACCATGACACTCCGATCACCTTGCTTGACTGTAGCCAAAACACACTTGCCTTTGTACTCCTCATCTGGTTGCTGCCACACACGCTTGACACCATCTGAACCAAATAAGTTTATCTTGGTCTCATCTGACCAGAGTACACGGATCCAGTAATCCATGTCCTTAGTCTGCTTGTCTTCAGCAAACAGTTTTTTGGCTTTCTTTAGAAGAGGCTTCCTTCTGGGATGACAGCCATGCAGACCAATTTGATGCAGTGTGCAGCGTAGTGTCTGATCACTGACAAGCTGACCCCACCACCCCTTTACCCTCTGCAGCAATGCTGGCAGCACTCGTACGTCTATTTTGAAAAGAGATACAATTATTTTTTTCAGATCCTCAGAGTTCTTTGCCATGAGGGGGTGTAGTCACTTTTGTCGTCAGCGGTATAGACATTAATGGCTGAGAGATTTCGAGGGCACCCCAAATTTACAGTTATACAAGCTGTACACTGACGACTTTACATTGTATCCATGTCATCCAGTGTCATGTCTTCAATGTTGTCCCATGAAAAAATATAATAAAATATCTACAAAAATGTGAGAGGTGCATTCACTTTTGTGGGATACTTTGTGTGTGTATGTATAATATACACTTTCTCTGAACTCTCTTCTGCATACGCAAAAGACCCATTACTCTCAAATATTGTTCACAAATCTGTCTAAATCTGTGTTAGTGAGCACTTCTCCTTTGCCGAGATATGCCACACCTGTGAGGTGGGATGGATTATCAAGGTGCTGATTAGACAGCATGAATATTGCACAGGTGTGCCTTAGATGTCCCACAATAGAAGGCCACTCTGAAATGTGCAGTTTGATCACACAGCACAATGCCACAGATGTCGCAACGTTTGAGGGAGCGTGCAATTGGCATGCTGACTGCAGAATGTCTACCAGAGCTGTTGCTCGTGCAATGAATGTTCATTTATCTACCATAAGGCCTCTTTCACACGGGTGAGTTTTCAGCGCGGATGCGATGCGTGAGGTGAATGCATTGCACCCACACTGAATCCGGACCCATTCATTTCTATGGGGCTGTGCACATAAGTAGTGATTTTCACGCATCACTTGTGCATTGTGTGAAAATCGCAGCATGCTCTATATTGTGCGTTTTTCACGCAACGCAGGTCCCATAGAAGTGAATGGGGCTGCATGAAAATCGCAAGCATCGACAAGCAAGTACGGATGCGGTGCGATTTTCACGCATGGTTGCTAGGAGATTATCAGGATGGGGACCCGATCATTATTATTTTCCCTTATAACATGGAAAATAAAATCTACACAACACCTAACCCAAACCCGAACTTCTGTGAAGAAGTTCGGATCTGGGTACCAAACATGCCGATTTTTCTCAAACGCGTGCAAAACGCATTAAAGCGCTTTGCACTCACGGGGATAAATCGTGCATTTTCCCGCAACGCAACCCCATCTTTTGACGCACGTCACCCGCAACGCCCGTCTGAACCCAGCCTAAGCCCTCTCCAAAGGAGTTTCAGAGAATTTGGCAGTAGATCCAACCCGCCAACCACAGACCACGTGTAACCACACCAGCCCAGGACCTCCATATCCAGCATGTTCACCTCCATGATTGTCTGAGACCAGCCACCCGAACAGCTGCAGCAACAATTGGTTTTCATAACCAAAGAATTTCTGCATAAACTGTCAGAAACCGTCTCAGGGAAGCTCATCTGCATGCTCGTCGTCTGCATGGGGGTCTGGACCTGACTACGGTTAGTCGTCGTAACTGACTTGAGTGGGCAAATGCTCACATTCGATGGCGTCTGGCACGTTGGAGAGGCGTTCTGTTCAGGGCAGATGGCAGACATCGTTTGGGTGAGCGGTTTGCTGACGTCAACGTTGTAGATTGAGTGGCCCATGGTGGCGGTGGGGTTATGGTATGGGCAGGCGTATGTTATGGACAACGAACACAGGTGCATTTTATTGATGTCCTTTTGAATGCACAGATATACCGTGATGAGATCCTGAGGCCCATTGTTGTGCCATTTATCCACGACCATCACCTCATGTTGCAGCATGATAATGCAAGGCCCCATATTGCAAGGATCTGTACACAATTCCTGGAAGCTGAAAACATCCCAGTTCTTGCATGTGGCCAGCATACTCACCGGACACTTCACCCATTGAGCATGTTTGGGATGCTCTGGATCAGCGTATACGACAGCGTGTTCCAGTTCCTGCCAATATTCTGCAACTTCGCACAGCTATTGAAGAGGAGTGGACCAACATTCCACAGGCCATAATCAACAACCTGATCAACTCTATGGGACAGAGATGTGTTGCACTGCGTGAGGCAAATGGTGGTCACACCGGATACTGACTGGTTTTCCGACCCCGACAAAGACTCACCAATACACACACATATAATGTAAAGTCATAATTTATTGATTAAATTTATTACAACACATAATAAAAAACATGATTAAAGAATTAGCAGCAATACATGAAGTGCAATGACAAAAATATTCACCCCAAAATTTTCACGGTCACATGTTAGATATATTTCCAATGGGTTCATGATATACTCAATATGCACTCACCCCAAATGTCAGTAATACACCACACTTGCATATATCATCCTGTTTCTGCCCACGATATTGTGAGCCACATTAAAAATTGTAACCAAGGCCTAATATCAAAGACAAATGCCACAATAATACACTGCTCATAAAAATGAATGGAACACAAAAATAACACATCCTAGATCTGAGTTAATTAAATATTCTTCTGAAATACTTTGTTCTTTACATAGTTGAATGTGCTGACAACAAAATCACACAAAAATAAAAAAAATGGAAATTAATTTTTTAACCCATGGAGGTCTGGATTTGGAGTCACACTCAAAATTAAAGTGGGAAAACACACTACAGGCTGATCCAACTTTGTAATGTCCTTAAAACAAGTCAAAATGAGGCTCAGTAGTGTGTGTGGCCTCCACGTGCCTGTATGACCTCCCTACAACGCCTGTGCATGCTCCTGATGAGGTGGCGGACGGTCTCCTGAGGGATCTCCTCCCAGACCTGGACTAAAGCATCTGCCAACTCCTGGACAGTCTGTGGTGCAACTTGATGTTGGTGGATAGAGCGAGACATGATGTCCCAGATGTGCTCAATTGGATTCAGGTCTGGGGAACGGGCAGGCCAGTCCATAGCATCAATGCCTTCGTCTTGCAGGAACTGCTGACACACTCCAGCCACATGAGGTCTAGCATTGTCTTGCATTAGGAGGAACCCAGGGCCAACCGCACCAGCATATGGTCTCACAAGGGGTCGGAGGATCTCATCTCGGTACCTAATGGCAGTCAGGCTACCTCTGGCGAGCACATGGAGGGCTGTGCGGCCCTCCAAAGAAATGCCACCCCACACCATTACTGACCCAATGCCAAACCGGTCATGCTGGAGGATGTTGCAGGCAGCAGAACATTCTCCACGGCGTCTCCAGACTCTGTCACATCTGTCACATGTGCTCAGTGTGAACCTGCTTTCATCTGTGAGGAGCACAGGGCACCAGTGGCGAATTTGCCAATCTTGGTGTTCCCTGGCAAATGCTAAACGTCCTGCACGGTGTTGGGCTGTAAGCACAACCCCCACCTGTGGACGTCGGGCCCTCATATCACCCTCATGGAGTCTGTTTCTGACCATTTGAGCAGACACATGCACATTTGTGGCCTGCTGGAGGTCATTTTGCAGGGCTCTGGCAGTGCTCCTCCTGTTCCTCCTTGCACAAAGGCGGAGGTAGCGGTCCTGCTGCTGGGTTGTTGCCCTCCTACGGCCTCCTCCACGTCTCCTGATGTACTGGCCTGTCTCCTGGTAGCGCCTCCATGTTCTGGACACTACGCTGACAGACACAGCAAACCTTCTTGCCACAGCTCGCATTGATGTGCCATCCTGGATAAGCTGCACTACCTGAGCCACTTGTGTGGGTTGTAGACTCCGTCTCATGCTACCACTATAGTGAAAGCACTGCCAGCATTCAAAAGTGACCAAAACATCAGCCAGGAAGCATAGGAACTGAGAAGTGATCTGTGGTCACCACCTGCAGAACCACTCCTTTATTGGGGGTGTCTTGCTAATTGCCTATAATTTCCACCTGTTGTCTATCCCATTTGCACAACAGCATGTGAAATTGATTGTCACTCAGTGTTGCTTCCTAAGTGGACAGTTTGATTTCACAGAAGTGTGATTGACTTGGAGTTACATTGTGTTGTTTAAGTGTTCCCTTTTTTTTTTTGAGCAGTGTATATCCCAAGTTGGGCTGACGGTTATTAAAGCATATGCTATACAATACCGTGAAATAAACACCAAATATGTAAAAAGGGCAGGAATATCACATACAGACCGAAGACCTTGAGGGAACACCAACCCCGATGTGCGTTTCGCCTCGCTTCCTCACACGCTATATCGCTCTGTATCTGGCTAGTGTATCAGAAATGAAAGCTTTGAAAGAAAAGATATAGTAAAAAATTTATTGATACAGAATGCACCCAAGGATTGAAGTGATTTTTAATCTTTAAACATACAGTATTGTATACGAGTAGTATGATTTTTCACTTTCTAACGTACTGTCCAGCTAAAATCTGTCATAACCACTCCCAGTGTCTGCTTGTATAATGTCCTGTACTCAATCACACTCCAGCTCACTTCCGTCTACTGTATGTCTGTCTTGTTTCACATGCTAAGCAGACAGCAGATTATACAGAGCAGTAGCAGAGCTGTGCGTCTGTGCAAATAGTGTGTAATTATAGCACTACCTTACATCTAGTGGTGGAAGGGAATGCGTACAGCTGTAAATGTCTGTGAGAGGAATCATAGAAACTGTAGCCTTTTATATGGTAATCCCAATGAAAGCAATCACTGACAGCATTAAATAACTGTGCTGCACAGAGCACTGCAAGATAATAAAATCCTCTACTTGGTTATAGTTGCATTATCTCATGAGCATTTAGACATAGGTAGTTTTCTGAAAGACCCTTTAAAGTTGTTTTTTTGGACGATTGGTAACCAGTATCAGATTGGTGGGGGTCCAACAGCTGGCATTTCCATCAATCGACGCTCTCAGGTAGTCGCCAGCACCAGAAACTATACAGTGGATAGAGCCTGAAGCAGAAAGCTCTGTTCGCCGTATAGTGGTGGGCTGGAGTACTGCAGCTCATAGTTTCCATCGACTGCCCGGAATAGCTTATTGGTAGAGGTGTCAGTCCGCCAGCACTCTGATCTTGATGATCTATCCAACTAACAGAAAAGCCTTTTAGGAGCCTTTTTACGCAGCTGATTTTTTTTAAAGACCATATTCAGTGCACTTCTTGACCACAAAATATGCAGTAGAGACCTAACCGATATCAAACTATACCTATGCCATTTGCTGGAGTTTTATCTTTTGGCAGTATTCTGACTCAGATTGTAGTAAAAGCGACTTATCCCTAGTGAGACCTCTATGCCTGGCCTTTATAAGCAGATATAATCACTGCGGACAATCCTTATCAGATAGCTTGAATTCGCCAACACCGAGTTTATCCAAGAAAGTTGCTTTATTCTGTAGCCCAGATACAGAGTACAGCAGAAAGTTCCAGAAACAGATGGATTTTGGTGTTGTAGGTGGTCAAAAAATGATGCTTTTACAAGCTAGCATGAAATACAAGTGTACCTGATAATTCCCAGGAGCAGAATGAAGAAGACAGGAAGTGAGGTACACAGAAGAAGGATGGAGCAAAGAAATGAATGACAGATAAAGCAGAAAACAAAGTGCATAACCAAAAACGGCCACTAGATGGGAGCATATGACAACATATGAATATATGAATAGTTCAACGAAACAAAGCTATATAGATTTAACTGCGTAGCAGCACAGGCAGTAACCAATTAAAAGGGTTGTCTGTGCTTTTAATACTGATGGCCTATTCTCAGGATAGGTCATCAGTATGTATTAGGTGGGGGTCAGACTCCTGATACACCGCTGGCCGATCAACTGTTTGAAGGGGCCACAATGCTCTGGTTCCCGATATGAAAACGACTTCTGTGGCTAAGTGTCAAAAATATGCAGTAGCCATAAAAGAAGATTTAGTAAAGTACATGTGAGTGAAAAATAAGCTGTTGGCCTGACATAAACACAGTAACATGCTGGTATTCTTTGGTCCCTTCATGTAACAAATACTTCAATATCTTTGGCAAGTATTACCCAGGTTTTAGTGTACATTAATCTATTTTGTGGAAATCACACAGACTACTAACAAGACCTATATTATATCAAACTCTTTATGCTGAATGCTCAATTTCAAGGGAGTAATATACAGTCATGAAACCTAGATGTTCCCTCATAGAGGTTTAATAGGTAATATAAGGTCTATAGGCTTATTAAAGGGAACCTGTCACCGGGATTTTGTGTATAGAGCTGAGGACATGGGTTGCTAGATGGCCGCTAGCACATCCGCAATACCCAGTCCCCATAGCTCTGTGTGCTTTTATTGTGTGAAAAAAACAAATTTGTTCCATATGCAAATTAACCTGAGATGAGTCCTGTCCTTGAGATGAGTCAGGGACAGGACTCATCTCAGGTTAATTAGCATATGTATCAAATCTGTGTTTTTACAAAATAAAAGCACACAGAGCTATGGGGACTGGGTATTGCGGATGTGCTAGCGGCCATCTAGCAACCCATGTCCTCAGCTCTTAACCCAAAATCCAGGTGACAGGTTTAATAGCACCATTTCTATTTTTGCAGATGACACTAAGCTATGTAGTACTGTGCAGTCTAGTAAGCTGACTTGAACACTCTGAGTGATTGGGCATTCTGAGTGATTAGGTACAATGTGGATAAATGTAAAGTTATGCATCTTGGTAGTAATACTCTCCATGCTTCATATGTCCTAGGGGATGTAGTACTGGGAGAGTCACTTATACAGAAGGATTTGGGTGTCCTTGTGGATGGTAGATTAAATTATAGTATACAATGTCAATCAGCTGCTTCTAAGGCCACCAGGATATTGTCATGCATTAAACGAGGCATGGACTCGCGGGGCAGGGATGTAATATTACCACTTTCCAAAGCGTTGGTGCGGCCTCATCTGGAATACGCAGTCCAGTTCTGGGCACCAGTATATAGAAAGTATGCTCTGGGGCTAGAAAAGTACAAAGGAAAGCGACTAAACTGATAAAGGGCCTGGAGGTTCTTAAATTACCGTATTTTTCGCTTTATAAGACGCACTCCCCCCCCCCCCCCCCCCCAAAAGTGGGGGGGAAATGGCCGTAGTTCTTATAAAGCAAATACTTCGCTGGCTGCTATGCTGCACAGCGCGGCCAGCGAAGTATCAGTGTGAAGGGAGGAGGCAGGGACACTCATGGCGGGGCCCGGTGCAGTGACTCTACTCTAATACACCGGGCCCCGCAACTGTTAAACATTCAATCTGATCTATATAATTGTATACGCGCTGTACGGTACTTACTGTAGTACCGGAAGTATAGCATTAAGATGGCGCAGCGCCTGCCGCAGCTCCCTCCTCATGCGCCGCCTGCCCCAGCTCCCTCTGTCATGCGCCGCCTGCCCCAGCTCCCTCTGTCATGCGCCGCCTGCCTGTTATTTCATAAAGTGAGATAAGCAGGCAGGCGCATGAGGAGGGAGCTGGGGCAGGTGGCGCATGACCGAGGGAGCTGGGGCAGGCGGCGCATGAGGAGGGAGCTGCGGCAGGCGGCACATGACCGAGGGAGATGCCGGTCTGCGCCGTCTTAATGTTATACTTCCAGTACTACAGTAAGTACCGTACAGTGCGTATACAATTAGATATAAATCAGATTGAATGTTTAACAGTTGCGGGGCCCGGTGTATTAGAGTAGAGTTACTGCACCGGGCCCCGCCATGAGTGTCCCCGCCTCCTCCCTCCACACTGATGCATCTGATGGGGGATCTGTAGATGACACTTATTGGGATCTGTGCAGTGGCGTACCTACCATATAGGCAGACCACGCAGCTGCTATGGGGCCCGTGAGGAAGAGGGGCCCGCAGTGGAGGAAAGGCCCCGCCCCCTCATTTCTCCTGTCTATCGTTCTAAAGCTAAAGGACCTTTGATGATGTCATCACAGGTCCTGTAAGGGAACTGCACAGTGTAAAGTGTAGTTCCCAGGTTAGAACAGTGCATCTGCCAGGACCTGTGATTACATCATCTTCAGCGTCACAGGTCCTGCAGGATCTAGCAAAGGAACTGCACCAATGATGGTGTAGTTCCTAGGTTTGAAAGGTACATCTGCCAGGACCTGTGATGACATCATCACAGGTCCTTCAACCCCTAACAGCAAGTATTAGAAGTTCACAATCAGCTCTGCATTGATCCATACAGACTGGAATGGAGTGGTAGGAGGTCCTCCACTTTTCATAATTTACCCCCCCTCCCCCCATGCCCTGTTTTACTCATTGCTCACTCATGTATAATACTTCAGACAGTTACAGTGACCACTACCTCATGTACCTCACACACACAGTGACCATTATGTATAACTGACCACATATTTCTGTAAACACTGCATCTACAGTATTATACCTTGTATGTCTCACATCAATACACTGCTCTGTGTGTAATATATATATATATATATATATATATATACATACACACTGCATATATTACACAGTATTAGAGATGCAATATGTACAGATACTGTATATAGTATATACAGCAGTGTACTGATATGTGAGGTACGAGGTATAATAGATGCAGTGTGCACAGATATATAGTATATACAGCAGTGTACTTATATGTTAGGTACAAGGTATAATGAAGTGTGTACAGGTATATTGTATATACAGCAGTGGATTGATATGTGAGGTACGAGGTATAATAGATGCAGTGTGTACAGATACATAGTATATACAGCAGTGTACTTATATGTTAGGTACGAGGTATAATAGATGAAGTGTGTACAGGTATATTGTATATACAGCAGTGGATTGATATGTGAGGTACGAGCTGTAATTTATACCTCATACCTCACATGTCAGTAGCTGCTATATATACACAATATATCTGTACACACTGCATCTATTATACCTCGTACCTCACATATTACACTACTGTATATACTATATATCTGTACAGACTGCATATAATATACCCTGTACTGCACATATCAATACACTGCTGTATATACTATATACCTGTACACACTGCATATATTATACCACGTTCCTCACATATCAGTACACTGCTGTATACACTATACATCTGTACACACTGCATCTATTATACCTCTTTTGTGTGCCAGGCCTGTTTTGTAATCCCAATCTGGCCCTGATGACATAAATTTAAAAACGCAGCAGCAAACATAGTTCATGGAACAAAGAGAGAGGCCTGGAATGGGTAGTAGGAGGGGCTATAAAAGGGGAATGGGGGCCCAATTTAGATTTTTGCTATGGGGCCCAGTGCTTTCTATGTACGCCCCTGGATCTGTGGATGACATAAGTGTCATCCACAGAGCCCCATAAGTGTCATCCACAGATCCCCCATAAGTGTAATGCACAGATCCCCCCTCAGTGTCATTCACAGATCCCCCCTCAGTGTCATCCACAGATCCCCCATCAGTGTCATCCACAGATCCCCCCTCAGTGTCATTCACAGATCCCCCCTCAGTGTCATTCACAGATCCCCCCATCAGTGCCATCCACAGAACCCCCCATAACAGTGCGTCATCCACAGATCCCCATAACAGTGCGTCATCCACAGACCACCATTAGTTCAAAACCTACCAAAAGCACACCTTTTGGTTAAAAATATATTTTTCTTATTTTCCTCCTCAAAAACCTAGGTGCGTCTTATCATCAGGTGCGTCTTATAAAGCGAAAAAGTACATTTATTTAGTATTGAGAAGAGCTGTCTAAGGGGGGACATGATTAACCTATACAAATATATATGGGCCATACAAAAAATGTTGCTAAAAGCTGTTCCATGTAAAATCCCTTCAAGAAATAAGTGGAAGTTCATTCTCCAGAGGCGTCAAGGCTTCTTCACTGTGAGAACTGTGTGGAATATGTGGAATAGACTTCCTTAGGACGTGGTCACAGCAGGAACAGTGAACAGTTTTTAATAGAGCTTTCATGAATTCTTAAAAGTCAATGACATTTAGGCTACATTCACACGACCGTATGTGTTTTGCTGTCCGCAAAACACTAATCCACAAAAAATATGGACGACGTCCTTTTGGCTTCCGTACTGCATCCGTTTTTTTTGTGGATCCATTGTAACAATGCCTATACTTGTTTGCAAAATGGACAAGAATAGGACATGCTCTGTTTTTTTTTTTTTTAGGGGCTACGAAACGGACATACGGATGCGGACAGCACACTTTGTGTTTTGCGGAACCATTGAAATAAATGGGTCCTCATCCAATCCTCAAAAAAAACGAAACGGACACGGAAACAAAATACGTTCGTGTGAATGTAGCTTAATGCTTATGAAAATGTGGGTTTTCACTAACTGGTTTTCTAACATTTTCTTCCCCACCTATCCCTTGATGGACTTGATGACTTTTTTCAACCATATTAACTATGTTACTATAATGTGCACTGATGCTGTGTAATAACAGTCTGGGAATGCTGGGAATTCTAGTTATCTCCTCTTATACCCTCTCCCTGTAATGTGATCTTTTGTTTCTTAATAACAGCCTGAACATGCTGGGAGTCGTAGTTCTCTTATACCCTCTCCCTGTAATGTCATCTTCTGTTTCTTAAGAACAGCCTGAACATGCTGGGAGTTGTGGTTCTCTTATACTCTCTCCCTGTAATCTCATCTTGTGTTCCATGATAAAATCACTGCAGTGGTTTCTCAAGGGTTAAGATGTTGGACGTTAAAGGTATTTTTCTATCTTTTAATCTGTGGCCTGCACATTTCAAGTCCCTGCTTCAGAGTCATATTTCCCATCCTGGATGTGTACGTGCTGTTCTGTACGTTCTAGTGTCACTGACCAGTTGAGAAATAGTGAACCAAAAGCCAAACAACACAACCATTTAGCCACGTCTTCTCTGATCTCAAAGTCTACAATAGGCATTTCTGTTCTGCCAACTGCCAGATACTATGTACTGACTTCTGTTCTGATTGCTGTGCTATAAAGTGTCTTCAGCTTTATGGACCCTATATGGACTGCTCTGTCCTCTTCCCCATGATGCAGGTTAACACTGAATAACCCAATAAGTTACTTGTTCAGCTTAATACAGTCTTGTAGATATCTAAGTAAAGGTGTTCTCAGACCCAAAGTGCTTGTTACAGCTGAGTTTTTTTTTTTTTTTTACTTTTACAGTCTACCTGGTTTCCCAACCATGGGTTGTCGGTCTCTTTAAAGGGAATCTGTCAGCTGCTTTTAGCATTTTAAGCTGTCACCATCGCCATGTTCACTAAAGTACCTTATTTCCTGCAGTCTTCTTCTTACTTCATTTTGTTTTGTCATTTTGATAAAAAAAAGCCCTTTTTATGATATGCTAGTGAACATGGCGATGGTGACAGCTTAAAATGCTAAAAGCAGGTGACAGATTCCCTTTAAGGCTAAAATTATCGAAGGTATCCTTTCTGACTTTTTATGATCTGTTGGAAGAAGATAGAACACTGACTGTTATTCTTCCTGCAGTTTGAACACTGGCCGTGTGTCATCATACAATGCCGAAATGTATGGAAACTATGAAAATGACCAAATTCTGGCACTTTTGTTATCATATCATTAACAAGGTTGGCCAGTTTGCAACAATTGTCGCTTGCCTGTCATTAAAGGGAACCTGTCATCAACTTTATGCTGACCTCACTGAGGGCAGCATAAAGTAGTGACAGAAAGGCTGATTTCAGCAGTGTGTCACTCATGAGCTAAAAGTAAGTGGCTGCCGAGAACCAGCATCATAATCATTGCAGCCAAGAAGAGTCCAGGTTATCCATAATCTCCTGCTCTCCCCGCCCATCCGCTGACGATTGGCAGTTGTCTCCTAGAGAAGAGAAAAGGGGAGAAAACTAGGTAGAAGACTGTCAGTCATCAGCAGGTGGGCAGGAGAGCAGGACTTCATGAATAACCAGGACTCTTCTCAGGTGGCCGAGACTCTTTTCCAGGCCCAGTCTGCAATGATTGTGATGTTGGTTCTCGGCAACCACTTACTTTTAACTTATAAATGACAGACTGCTGAAATCAATTCACCTGCCTCTACTTTTTATGCTGCTTTTAGCATGGGCAGCATAAAGTTGACGACAGGTTCCCTTTAAACAAACAGTTGTGCTATTTATTAAATGTCTAGTTTAATTCCCTCCTGGTTTCCCAATTTCAGCCCCCACTGTGTGGTCGGGGCACTGAACACATGTAAACAACTGTGCCTGCCGTACTACTCTCAACAAAAACAGAAGTCATATGATGTCAGCCTTATTCACATGAACAGGAAAAATGGCCATTCGACAGCCATTGGTTTTAGAAGAACCAATTGAATTCTATGGGGCTATTCACATCACCGTTTTTTTGCGCCCAGGGAATAGCAGCCGCAATAAAATAGGACACGTTCTATTTTTGCTCTTTTTTACGGCCAGACAGACCCCACTGAAATCAATGGGCACATTTTTAATTCACAAGATAGAAAAAAGGCTCCAGCACCAGATATGGACGTAGTGAAAAATCCCGGTCTTTATTCGTCACCAATATTCAGGTAGATACAGCAAACAGTGACACTGGCTCCCACCAATTCCCAAAGATCTACGTGTTTCGAACGATGGTGTTCTTAATCATGATCATGATTAAGAACACCATCGTTCGAAACGCGTAGATCTTTGGGAATTGGTGGGAGCCAGTGTCACTGTTTGCTGTATCTACCTGAATATTGGTGACGAATAAAGACCGGGATTTTTCACTACGTCCATATCTGGTGCTGGAGCCTTTTTTCTATCTTGTGAATTACTTCTGAGGACTGGCTTGAGTCCGCCCCGTGCACCGTTACACAGGACAAGAAGGTGAGCTGGCTGTAACCTTTCTATACCATATGGCACATTTTCAACTGCCGTTTACACGTGCACCCATCTAAGGGCTTTTAAAAACAGATACAATGTGTCAAAAAGGTCTTTACAGGGGTTAAAATAAGTTGAAAAACAATTAAACTCATCCACTTGCACGTGAGGGAACACTCACACCACACTGGAGGCAGCAGGACCGGCGTTCCCAGAGTCGTGACGTCACATATGTGGGGAGCATCAGGTCCTGGTGCCTCCACCGCGTGCAAGTGGATGAGTATTTTATCATTATTACTATTTTTTATGTGGCACTAGTAGGGGTCGGAGGAAGGCGGAGGCATATATATATATATATATATATATATATATATATATTGTAGGAAGATGCAAGGGTCCGTCATTGACGGAAGGTACGTGTCACCGAGGTTCCTGGCCTCGGTGAGAAAAGAACCGGTAATTTTGTGTGTCAGCGGCAGCTAGTGCTCGCTGACACTGTTTTACTTAGCGTGTCTGTAAAGCCGATCCAGGCCGGTTCTTATTGGGAGGAGCCAAAGAGCAGGGTGGGTGGCTGTTCCCCACGTCCAGGCCAGGTTTTGGGCTGGGGTTTAAAAACCCAGCCAGCAGCTCAGCTGAGTGTGGAATGATCCTCCAAGTGATAGTGGAGATGTGGAAGCTCTATGTTTTTGGGAGCTGAGGAGATCCGCCATGCTGCCAGGCTGAGAGCTGCATGAGAGCTGCCTGCTGGGGCCATTATAGATACTAGGGACAGAAAGGGGTGCATTATTTATACTGGGGGCACTATGGGGGGCATAATATATATGCCCAGGGTTTGGGGGTTTTAACTAAAAACCCAATGAAATGCATCTTTTAATGGCCGTGTTTTTTTCATTGTCATGTACATGTAACAGCTAAGGTACATTCAAAATGACAGTGAAAAAAAAAAAAAAAGTCTGTTAAAAGTGTAAATGTCAGTTTTTAATGGCCATTTTGTATCAGTAAGTGCATCCATTTTCTGGCCGTCTATCCATTTTTAGTGGCCATTTTGCATGCATTTTTGAATGGCCATTTTAACTGCCGTTTTTTCCCCGTCATGTGAATTTAGCTGTTCCCTGCACAAAACAATGTAAAAAAAAATGACAAACAATGGCTGTTTTTTCATCTGAACCCCTACAGTGCCCTCAGTATACAGTATTCAATGCTGTCAGCATCAGGTCCTACATCCTCCAGTGCAAGTGGATGAGGTATTTTTTTTAAACTCTGAAAGGCCCTTTAAGTTTTTAACGTTTGTTATACCAATTCACTCCTGTCTAAACAGCCGTTA
Source organism: Bufo bufo (assembly GCF_905171765.1). Classification (NCBI taxonomy): domain Eukaryota; kingdom Metazoa; phylum Chordata; class Amphibia; order Anura; family Bufonidae; genus Bufo; species Bufo bufo. The sequence continues at coordinate 393,897,107 of NC_053389.1, read as the reverse complement.
AAATGGGCCCATTGATTGTAATGGGGTCTGTCTAAGAATACATAGAATGGAGGCAGCAAAGTCCTAGGGGGCGAAAGCCATGTGTCGTTGTGGCATTGCACATCAATCTCTGTTTTGTGCGTACTGGCTGCGAATACTTTGTGGTGTGAACATGACCATTGTGTATGTCTCTCCTCTCTGTTCTTTTCAGCATGGCAGGGGTTCATTGGCTTTGCTGGCTGTGTGTTCTGTGTACCATGTAGAGATGAATCCTTTGTCTTTGTTTGCACCTATGGGTGTTTTGGGCTAAAAGCTCAGCTATATGTTCTGCCTGTGTGTCCCACCCCTCGGCTCAGTATCTGAGTCTATTTTTCTGTTTGCCTGTCCAGTTCTTGCCAGTCTGTATGTCTGTTTTGTGTTCATTGCCATGGTCTGTCTGTGTTCTCTGCTTGTTTGGTCCCAGTTCAGTTCCATTCATGTTTTGTCATCCAGTCTGGTGTTTCTGCTCTTGTTCCAGCCAGCCTGTCGTAGTGTTCCAGAGACCCGTGTTTTAGTCTTAGTTCCTGTTCACATTGTGCTTGTGGTTTTGTGTGTTTCCTGATCCTGCCGCTGTTCCTGAGTCCTAGGGTCAGCTGCTAAGTATATCGGGACTGTCCCATGAGGTAACGGTCTGGTCGCTAACCTGCAGAGAAGTCAACATCCCTGTATAAGGGTTAAAGGATGAATACCGGCAAGGCGCAAGAATAACACCCTTAGGGCTCATGCACACAAACGTATTTTCTTTCCATGTCCGTTCCATTTTTTTTTGCGGACCGTATACGGAACTATTCATTTCAATGGGTCCACACAAAAAAACGGAAGGTACTCTGTGTGCATTCCGTTTCCGTATGTCCATTCCTCAAAAGAATAGAACATGTCCTATTATTATCCACATTACGGACAAGGATAGGACTGTTCTATTAGGGGCCAGCGGTTCCGTTCCGCAAAATATGGAATGTACACAGACATCATCTGTATTTTTTGCGGACCACAAAATACATTCAGTCGTGTGGATGAGGCCTTATGGTTTGGCCCAAGGTCAAATCGTTTTTTTGGCACAGTGGTTCCACATATCCGTCATGATCCATAATCAGTGGATCCATATCTATCTATGAGAAGAAACTTAAAAAAATGGTATGAGCAGCACAGCAGTCAAGGTGTGCCAGCGGCTGAAGAGGCGATCCACCAACCAAAAAGGAAAAATTCCACACCACTCCCAAAGTTAGTAAATTTAAAAAAGGAATCTTTCCTTTTCGTCTGTCTATCTGTCTGTCTATCGAATGAGCAGCTCCAAGAGTGTCTAGTTTTCTTATTCAAGGGCCATCATTGTGAAGTCATGGAATGCTGTGATGTCATGTGCTAATTTACATATATATCAGCTGATGCATGGGTGAATAAAGACATCCATTCTTTTTCACTTGACTTTTGGAGGGCTGCCTCTTTTTTGGATTTTTTTTAGATAGATATATATGAGATACTGTAGATATGAGATAGATTATGAGATAGATAGATATGAGCCTGACCTTTGAGTTTTTTCACATTGAATCTTGCAGCGTCCAATGGATAGGAAGTTTTCAGTATGGGAGGGAATTAATCCCTTGAAGACAAGGTGATTGTCCATTTTATTTTATTTTTTTACTCACTGCCTTCCCATAGGTTTTCTATTTTTCCTTTCACATACTGTAGCTGTATGAGGGCCAGGGGCGTAACTATAGGGGAAGCAGGAGAAGCGGCTGCTTTGGGACCCTGACCCCGAAGGGGCCCATCCAGGAGGAGGAGGACTAAAAGATTTTGTCAGGGATCCCTCAACAGTATTACACAATGAAATGATATACAGCAACAGTATAGACAGTGTAAGAACAGCTGCCGGGCCTGGTCTGAGAGAGCAATCTTTACTAACAACAGGAACGGGGGCGGCATGAAAGGAAGGGGTTGTGAAAAAATTTCTGGGGGAGGGGGGGCCCCATTCAAATATATGCTGTGGGGCCCAGTCATTTCTAGCTACGCCACTGATGAGGGCCATATGTGAAACAGCAGAAACAGGGAGGCTATGGTGCTGTTCAGCTTTTGAGCGGGCACCATTTTTAAAGGCTGGACCTCATGTGTGGCAGAGGTCCAGTAGGGGTTAAAATCAAAAGTAAATTTGCCCCACAAAAAAAAAAAATCTTAGTTATAAAAAGAGAACGGATGCTTAAAAATACTATATTATATATAAAATAAATATAAAAAACATGAGAACAAGTTTTAAACAGAGGCAAATAAATACATCAATGTTAGTAGGAAGATCTCCTTTATCTGTATTCATGGAGGTGCATGGGTTTCCTATTGCTGCACACAAGCTGTTGAGTCTTCCATCAATCTGCATATGTCTTTAAGCAGCACCTTTGGTTCCTGAAAGGTAAAGTAGACAGTAGACATTATATTTTCACAGACCTACATTTTATGATTCCTCTTGAGCAATTAAAGGGGGTTGTTCCAGAATTACACCACCTATGCACAGGATAGGTGAAAAGTGCCTGGTGGGGGTCTGACTCCTGGGGCCCCCACCACTCAAGAGAATAGAAATCCTGCATGCCCTGTTTGCATGGAGCTGCATTCAGATCGTATGGCCAAGGATAGTCAAGCACTGTACAAAGCCTTTTTTCAGCAGTCTCATAGACTTTGAATGGAGCAGCAGAATGGCTTTAAAAAAAGCTAAAGAAGTGAGACCACACTGATCCCGACACTCCCATTCCGATGCTTCCCTGGTCCACCTTGATGCACAACAAGTAACGGCTTAGCAAATACATCCATGTGGGTGGCATGTTTATACTTTTTTTCTTCTTATATACTTTCATACATTGATTTATTGCTATTGATTGAGTTTTACTTTAGATTAATTTTCCAGCAAAGGTCCCTATACTGTGAACTTCTATTAGGGACCAGTGATCTGGCACTTTATAGTGGGTCGGAACAGGTTTTACCCAGCGGGTTAAATCTCTGAGCCCACTGGGCCCAACCATTCTGTTCTTTCCCCTTTCCAGTATCTGAAATGGCAGGTACCATTAAAAACTTCAAGAACAGCGCTATACACCATCCATTTGTGCCGATTACATCACTGGGATCCCTGCTAGGTGGAAGTCTCCACCTAGCATACTGATGTGAATCCCGGTAAGTCACCAGCTTGATGTTCAGATGCTCAGATGCTCTACTCGTACATGGTAAAGGAGTGAACAGGAGCTTATATCCCGGTTCATCCCTGAACCCGGACAACCCCTTTAAGTATTACTTCTCAAATTTTTATGCTATTCTGCTTCATAATTTTTTTTTTTTAATACCAGCCTAACAAACCCTAGGCTCCTTTATTCACATATGTTGCAACAAATGTATGACTGCTTGTGCCCTACTGGCTACATTTTAACATACAGCACTGATATAAAATTTCACACAAGCGGACTGCAAAATACTGAAAAAGCCATACGATCATGTGCAAGAGGCCTAAGAGAGGACTTCTTGGAGCTACCTGGTATGATTTAATGTATAAATAGGACACAAAGCAGAGCTATCTTACCAGATACAGTATATAGCCCCGGTCATGAAAAAAATGGAAGTATCCAGCTCAGAGATGCTGAAAAAATCGTAGCTTTATTGCAGTATAAAATCTTCAACACACAGGACAAGTTTGGTTACGTGTTTCAGACCAATGACATGATTTTTCTAATATTACATATTTTATTTATGGTCTGGGTTAATGAAATACCTGCAGAGTCTTGTAAGGCATTCAGTATCATCCCTGCAAGATGCTCCAACAGGACGCATGGACATTATTCTCCAGAATGGTGTCATTCTCTTAACTCTCATCGCAGTTTTGGGGCAGTCATTTTTTAGGGGAGCTGCTTCTAGCTGCAGAGACAGTAAGCAATGGCAATATATAAACCATCCATATTTCACAGTACACATACATTCCTTTCTGAGGGTGTTTTGTAATTCATGGTCAAAACTTTAGAGAAATGTCACTTGTGATGCACTTCTACCCAAACTGCAAGGGTGACTGGATCTCCTAAATAACTGTGGTTGTTACTGGAATTTATTGTTATTATTATTATTATTATTATTATTATTATTATTATTATTATTATTAATAATACATTTCTATATTCCTGACATTAGCCAGAGTTTAGGGCACAGATTCACACTTTTGGAGGATGCAATACGTATACGTACGAAAATGAATTGCCTAGACTAGATACATTTAATACTGTATACTCTTAGCTCAGAGCAGGATTATATGTAGTGTTTGCAGCCTCTCAATGAATGCAAAGGTTTTTATTCATTGACAGCAAAAAAAAAAAAAAAAAGATTGGGTCACTATGAGGTTTGTGACATAGGGATAGCCATTCCACCATTCCATATGGTAAATAATTGAGGATAAGTTAATTTCTGTTACACGTCAATAGGTTAGACCAGGGATGGCCAACATGCGGCTCTCCAGCTGTTGCAAAACTACAACTCCCAGCATGCAAAGACTGCCTACAGCTATCAGCCTACAGAAGGGCATGGTGGGTAGTTTTTCAACAGCTGGAGAGCCGCAGGTTGGCCATCCCTGGGTTAGACATTTAAAACATTACAGTTTAGTAAAAATGTATGGAGCACATTTCCCACCCGTGGATGTCCTACAAAGCCCAGGTGCAGGTTCCTGCAAAAAGGAATGTGAAGCAAAAGCATCTACATTCCTGACTACCTAACCTCACCTGGAGTATCAGTAAGATACAAAGCACAAAGATAGCTGTCCACTTCCCCAGCTGTAGACTCATGGTGCTAGATGATCCTGAAAAGCCAGATGCTGCACTGAGGAAGCATCTTGCTTCCTACCTGTGACTTTATAGACAAAGGTAGGAATAGATTGCATCATTTATATCCTAAAAGGCCAAAGTACAATGGTTACATTTAATAAGTTAATGACTACCAACACACTCTATTAACACCGCCAGCAGTACTCAACAGAATTTCATTGGTGTCACAGTAATCTCACCCTTGCCCTACTGGTTTCTGGATGCTGTAGGTTTATGGTGGACTTTTGTATTAAACTCACAGGTCTGGCGAGTCGACTGTCAGTAGGTCAGATGTATAACAGCAGTTAAACAAATGTCAAAATCAATCACAGTACCAGCACCATTAAACTTAAAGGGGTATTCCGGTTAGAGAAACTGTATCCACCAGATAGGGGATATCTATTAGATCAGTGGGGGTCCTACTGCTGCCATGAGAACAGGGGCCCTGAACTCCAAGTGATGTACTCTATTTCCAATGCTCCCATAGAAATTAATGGAGCAGCAGCACGCACTTCCGACCACCCACTTCATCCATTGCAGGGGGGCTCCAAGAGGTACAGGGCCCCTGTTCTCATTATCAGTGGGGGTCCCAGCGGTAGGACCCCCACCGATCTTATAGTTATTCAATATCCACAGGATAGGGGATAACTTTTTCTAACCTGAATACCTCTTTAACCTGTAATGACAAATAAAAGTTAAAAAAAATGAGTAACCCCTAAATGTGATCAAAAATTTGAAAATTAAGGAGGTTGTGGCTGGGGGGCGTGGTCTGGCTGCCTAGGCGGATGGGTGCATAGAGCCTGAGCTCCCGTGCCGGCACCGAATAAAGCGACGATTTTAAGCTCAGCGATACCCTGCTACACTTACATAGTGAGGGGATCCTCACCAGACATGACGGGGCGAAGAAAGAAAATGGCCAAGCAGCCCAAACTTACTAAATTCTACTTCTCCAGAGACGCCGGAGAAATCCAAGATGGCGCAGGCAGAGAAGCGGTCTCTCCTGGTAAGCGCGTGGCGACAGTAGACCTGCCGCTGAATTCTCCTACCACAAGCCTGCGGAGATCACTGTCAGATTCAGCACTTCACTCCCAGCTGGATCTGGAGGAAGGCGGCACGAGCAGCGGACCGGAGAAATCCCCAGGCCTGGCTGACACACAAGGCCAGGTGAGCCGCAACCCCCTGTCCTGCAGCACATTGAGGGAGCTTCCCTCCACCTCCCCCACATTTCACCGGGACATTTCACTGCCGCAGGCCCACTTGGGGGCTGCTAATACACCCTCAAAGGGGACCACTAAGCTCATCCCTGCAACCCAGGATGAGGATGGGGAAACATCGCTGCAAGCGTTAACGGTGTCCAACACCGCCCTCACAGACACAGCCATGAGGGACATGCTCATTTTACAGCGGCACTCTATGCTGCTGGACATAAAGTCCATTATAGCTCCTCTGCGCTCTGACATTGATGATCTAGGGGCCCGGACGGACCACCTAGAAAACAAATTTGGGGACTTTACAGCTTCACATAACGTCCTAATTGACGCTCACACAGAGCTAGAGGCAGAAGTCGAAAGCATCAAGGCCAAAATGGCCGACCTTGAAGACAGGAGTAGGCGCAATAATATAAAGCTGAGAGGGATCCCAGAATCGGTGACTCCCAGAGACATTCCTGAATATGTGCGGTCTCTTCTGAAAGCGGTGCTACCAGACTGTCCTGACCGAGATCTGGAGATAGACAGGGCGCATCGTGTACCGTGACCGCGTTATTTGGAAGAATCAGTGCCTCGAGATGTGTTAGCCAGGGTGCATTTTTTCAAGATCAAAGAACAGCTGCTGGCATATGCGAGGAAAAATGGAGGCCTCCCTGCACCATTCCACAAAGTTCTCCTCTTTGCCGACTTATCTGCAGCTACACTGCGACTAAGAAGAGCCTTTTTACCCATCACGTCGGCCCTTAGAAGCGTGGAAATCCCGTATTGCTGGGGCTTCCCTGTACGCCTGCTGATCCATCATGGCGGAGCCTTCCATGCTACCAAATCCCTGGAAGAGGGACTGGAGCTCCTGCAAAGCTGGAATATACCTGTATCCACCATAGATGAGGCACATCACCATGCCCCTACTAAAGTCCGTAAAGACTGGTCAAGAGTTCGCTGAATTCAGCTTTAACCGGGGCGAGTATACCTCGCCTTTCAGGTGCTGTACGTTCGTACGGGTTCTGTCGCCCTAACCTACCTTTTTGTTTTCCTAGGTTGCAAACGGGACATTTGCCCTACATTTTGTATTGAGCCTTTTTCAGGTTCACTATGTTTTATGTTGGTTTGATCTTGCTGCCTTGCCTCCTATGTTTTTGGGGGTTACAATCGTCAGTAGTTCATGAAATGCCTGTACTTACTAGTGCTGCCTATGTCCGGGAGACACAGACGTCCTTGCTGGGAGACGTCTTGTGTCTAGAATCTCTCTTATTACCTATTAATGTGAAAATGCTGTTTATTCTGATATACACTCACCTAAAGAATTATTAGGAACACCTGTTCTATTTCTCATTAATGCAATTATCTAGTCAACCAATCACATGGCAGTTGCTTCAATGCATTTAGGGGGGTGGTCCTGGTCAAGACAATCTCCTGAACTCCAAACTGAATGTCAGAATGGAAAAGAAAGGTGATTTAAGCAATTTTGAGCGTGGCATGGTTGTTAGTGCCAGACGGGCCGGTCTGGGTATTTCACAATCTGCTCAGTTACTGGGATTTTCACGCACAACCATTTCTAGGGTTTACAAAGAATGGTGTGAAAAGGGCAAAACATCCAGTATGCGGCAGTCTTGTGGGCGAAAATGCCTTGTGGATGCTAGAGGTCAGAGGAGAATGGGCCGACTGATTCAAGCTGATAGAAGAGCAACGTTGACTGAAATAACCACTCGTTACAACCGAGGTATGCAGCAAAGCATTTGTGAAGCCACAACACGCACAACCTTGAGGCGGATGGGCTACAACAGCAGAAGACCCCATCGAGTACCACTCATCTCCACTACAAATAGGAAAAAGAGGCTACAATTTGCACGAGCTCACCAAAATTGGACTGTTGAAGACTGGAAAAATGTTGCCTGGTCTGATGAGTCTCGATTTCTGTTGAGACATTCAAATGGTAGAGTCTAAATTTGGTGTAAACAAAATGAGAACATGTATCCATCATGCCTTGTTACCACTGTGCAGGCTGGTGGTGGTGTAATGGTGTGGGGGATGTTTTCTGGGCACACTTTAAGCCCCTTAGTGCCAATTGGGCATCGTTTAAATGCCACGGGCTACCTGAGCATTGTTTCTAACCATGTCCATCCCTTCATGACCACCATGTACCCATCCTCTGATGGCTACTTCCAGCAGGATAATGCACCATGTCACAAAGCTCGAATCATTTCAAATTGGTTTCTTGAACATGACAATGAGTTCACTGTACTAAAATGGCCCCCACAGTCACCAGATCTCAACCCAATAGAGCATCTTTGGGATGTGGTGGAACGGGAGCTTCGTGCCCTGGATGTGCATCCCTCAAATCTCCATCAACTGCAAGATGCTATCCTATCAATATGGGCCAACATTTCTAAAGAATGCTATCAGCACCTTGTGGAAGCACGTAGAATTAAGGCAGTTCTGAAGGCAAAAGGGGGTCCAACACCGTATTAGTATAATTATTTAGGTGAGTGTACAATGGTAATAACCTTTGCTAGTCTGAATGCCAATGGCTTAAATAGTCCTATGCGTAGAGCACATATGTGGAGGGAATCAAAGGTGTTGAATTGTGATATCTTGGGAATACAGGAAACGCACATGCTTCAACGGGACGCTTTTAGGTTGAGACACCCGCAGTTTCCCCACGTATTTCAATCACACTTTCACTCTAAATCCAGGGGGGTCATGTTAGCCGTAAAAAATACAGTTGCATTTACCCATATAGCTGATCATGCGGATCCTTTGGGGCGATATATCATACTGATTTGTACCCTGAACAACGTTTTATTCACGATAGTGTCTTTATATGCGCCCAACCAAGGCCAATTGCATTTCCTCCACAAAGTTTTGAAGCTGATCTGTAAAAAACAACAAGGAAAATTAGTGGTTTGTGGTGATTTTAACTTGATCTTAGATCCATCAGTTGACACTTCTTCATCCCCAACAAGGACCACCCCTTCCCTTGCTGATACTTTCTGGAGGGAGGAGCTATATGACGTTTGGCGTATCCACCACGCATCTGCTAGAGACTATACATTTCACTTTGGAGTTCACAATGTGTATTCCAGAATAGACATGTTTCTCGTGGATAGAGCACTTCTCACACCCAAGCCTCCTCCCTAGAAACTATCAAGTGGTCTGACCATGCTGCTATCACTTTGTCAATCTCAGAAGAGGCTAGCTCCCCCCAAACATACATGTGGAGAAGCAGTCCATTCCTACTGTCTGATCCCCAATATAGGTCAAAAATAGAGACAGATATAAAGGATTTCTTCCAGTTTAATAACTCTTCACATACAGACCCAGTGACCCTGTGGAACGCCCACAAAGTATGTGTCAGAGGGTCCTTTATACAGCAGGGTGCGATAAGGAAAAAAACGTATGGAAGCTAAAATGTCAGACATCTTATCCCAACTACAACAAGTATAAGCAATCAACAAAGCGAATCCTACTCCGCTTTTAGCTGAGGAGATCAGACGCCTCAGACAGGAGCTGAGAGGGTATATGTTTTCCTCCTATGAGAAAATGCATCGCAAATCAAAAGCGACCTACTACTCACAAGACAATAAGGCGGGAAAGCTGCTGGCATCGAGATTTAAGGCCCGTCATACAAAAAACAGAATTCCACACATTCTCCACCCTCACTCTCAGGAGAAGGTCTACTCCCCCGTAGATATTGCTAATGGCTTTAAGGCATATTACGCAGACCTGTATAATTTACACAATACCCATCCTACACCAGGTGAGCTTAATGACCAAGTCAACCTTTATCTCCAATCCCTGCAACTACCCACACTGAATAGTTCCCAGCTTCTGGGTCTCAATTCCCCAATTGGGACCGAGGAGGTGGAAGCAGTGATTGCATCTCTCCCAAGAGATAAGGCGCCTGGCCCTGATGGCTTTGCTAGCCACTACTATAAGCAGTTTAAACAGACCATCAGTCCTTACCTAAAAGACTTCTGCCAAATAGCTATGTCCCAAGGATCCTTACCAGTTGAAAATTTACAGGCCCTAATAATAACACTCCCTAAACCGGGCAAGGACAGGCCCCAAAATTTTAGACCCATATCCCTGCTTAACCAGGATGTAAAAATTTATGCGAAGCTTTTGGCCACCCGTCTAGCAAAAATTCTCCCTTCTATTATACATGTACTGTAGACCAAGCTGGATTCGTCCCAACCCGGCAGACTTACTATAATACAAAACGCCTTCTGGGTATCCTACACCATGTTCAAAAGAATAGAATTGGCCCTGGCATTAGATGCAGAAAAGGCCTTCGACAGGCTCCGTTGGGCCTTTGCCTTTTCAGTACTTGAAAGAATGGGAATTACAGGGCATATACTCACCGCCATTAGGGCACTTTACAGCAACCCCACAGCCAGAACATATGTAAACGGAGCCTTGTCGGAGGTATTCGAACTTACAAATGGAACCAGACAAGGGTGCCCTCACTCACCCCTTATATTTATAATAGCCATGGAACCACTGGCCCAGGCGATTAGACAGGTCTGCCATATAGTAGGGGTTAATATAGGTGGAAGCTCTCATGTCATATCCCTATATGCGGATGACGTATGTCTGACCCTAACCAATCCAATGGAATCATTAGAGGTTATGGCCCAGATTTCCATTTATGGTGACCTCTCATATTACCATCTAAACTCCTGAAAGACGCAAGCCCTACCTATTCATATGTCAGAGCACCAAGTGGTGAACCTTCGCAGCACATGGAACTTTGACTGGCGGCTTGATAGCATTAAATACCTAGGCGTCAATATGTCCTCTTCCCAAAGCTTGCTATACACTCACAATTATGACGCCTTACTACTCTCCACAGAAAAGGAACTCTCAGAATTTGCCAAACTTGACACCTCGTGGGTGGGGAAGATTGCTAGATTTAAAATGTTCATTCTTCCTAAGTTTCTATATTTGTATCGCACTCTGCCAATATCCATCCCAGAAAGGTTTTTTTCCCGAGCACATTCACTCCTCTCTAAATACATATGGGACAAGAAACACCCCAGGATAGCCTGAGACATTATGACCAGGGAACGCCGCATGGGAGGCCTAGCGTTGCCAGATTTAAAATTGTACTATATAACCTCTTTAGTTTCCATGTTGAAGGGATGGACACAGCCCTCCCAGGATCTGCCCTGGGTCCAGCTTGAAGCCTCTCAAGCTGCCCCATACTCTTTAGAGGGTGTGTTAAGCTTGCCCTTTTGGAAGATAACTACTTCCAAAAATTTAGAAGTTGCCTCCCTCCCCTTTTCAATGCTCCGGACACTACTTCCCCAAACAGAGTGGGCATCAGCCGACATACATAGGGTGGGGGACTTGTTAATTCATGGTGTATTGCAGCCATTCCAATGGATCAGAGAGAAATTTTCTATCCCTGGCCGGGAGTTTTTCAAGTATCTCCAGATCCGACATTTATTGCAGGACCTGCAGCCATCCGGAGTAAAAATGAACAGATTGTCAAAATTATATCTCACGAGCAATCTGAAAGGTTTGAAACCCCTTTATAGCTCCATTCTCCACTCAGGATCCTTTAAACGCTCACATCTGATGGTGGCGTGGGAGAAGGACATAAATCTGTCTATTTCTGAAATGGAATGGATGCAGGCCCTCAGAATGATATACAAATATTTGAAGTGCGTTTCCCATGTAGAATCAGCGATTAAAACTATATTAAGATGGTACTACACGCTGGATAAACTGGCACTTATGTATGACTCAGTATCTGATCTATGTTGGAGAGGCTGCGGATGTAGAGGTACCCTGTTCCATATATTATGGCAATGTCCTAAAATACAAATGTACTGGTCCGACTGTAGGGAATTACTGGCCAGAATTGTACCTTATGGGATGACATGGTCACCGCAAATGGTCCTGTTACTGATAGGAGTAGATGCCCTACCTGTCCGCCTAAGGGCCATACACTGTATCTTCTGTGTGACAGCGAAATTATTACTGTTGCGAAAGTGGAAAATCCAAGACCTACCGGACATCTCTGAATTGATAGCTACACTTAACATCACATACTCATATGAGAGAATTATTGCTTTGGGGGGAGAGGGGTATGAGAGGTTCCTCCAAAATTGGAAGCCATGGTCGTGTTCCCCATATAGTACCCAATTTTAGAGACTCCATAGTCCTGCCAAATATATGGTCTTAAGCTAATATCGCCCGTAAGAACAGACGGGTCTGATGTGTGGACATTTGGCCATTGGTTTTGAATATAAGACATAGGTAGCCACCTATCTCAACTCAATAGCATATTCGCTGACAGCAGGCATTTATAGTATTTGTAATGCATACTGGTTTCTTCGTATAGAAGAATGTTTCTTTGTTAGTAATTATTGTTTGCCAGTCGGGAATGCCCGATGCTTTATGTTTTTTTTATATTGCTAAATTCAATAAAAACCATTGAAACGAAGGAGGTTGTGGCTGACCAGGGAAGCAAACATATCCATATTGTCTGTCTATTCTATTAAGCCCTTGCTAAAAAATGGAATGGCTGTCCCATAGGGGCGATCCCATGTCAGGAGTCCTTAGAATTGCCCTGAAAAGGGATAAAACCCATCACCACCACCACAGTCAGTAATACCATTTATGAATTTAAAGATGCATATATCTAAAGTCCCGACACATTTCTCTGTGAGCTTTTTATCACAGATTGTCAGGGGACAAGTGGATCCCCATAGGGCTGATTGTGTATGACCATAGAAATAATAATCTACATTAAATTCAAAGGGTCCATAATAAACAAATGTCCATTACAACCCAAACCGCACAAAACACACCCCTCCTATATGTATACCCCAATACATATACTAGATAAAAGAATGAAGCAAGTCCGGTATCTGTGAAACCACATTTGATAGCCAAGTAAAAACTATGTAGGTGTCAAACACAGACTAAGGGCTCATGCACACAGCCGTGGCTGTTTTTGTAGTCTGCAAATTGCGGATCTGCAAAACATGGATACCAGCTGTGTTTGTTCCGTTCCGCAAAATGTCCTGTATACAAATGTCCTATCCTTGTCTGTAATACGGACAAGAATAGGACATGTTCTATATTTTTGTAGGGCTGTGGAATGGACATACGGTTGCAGATAGAACACTATATGCTGTCCGCATCTTTTGCGGCTCCATTAAAGTGAATGGGTCCACATCCGATCCACAAAAATTGCGGATTGGATGTAGGCAAAAGTGCATGAGCCCTAAGGCCTCATGCACACAGCCGTTGCCCGGCCGTGGCCGTATTGCGGCCCGCAAACATTCACTTGAATGGGTCTGCAATCCGGAGCTGCTGTGTGGAACGGAGGCACGGAACCCCACCGAAGCACTACTGCCGTGATGTTTCTGTCCATTTCTGAACATGTTCTATTTTTTTGTGGTGCGGACGGATCACAGACAAAAACACCACGGAAGCACTCCGCAGTGCTTCCGTGAGGTTCCGTGCCTCCGTTCTGCACAGCAGCTCCGGATTGCGGACCCATTCAAGTGAATGTTTGCGGGCCACAATATGGCCACAGCTGGGCAACGGCCATGTGCATGAGGCCTTAGGGCTCATGCAAACCAGGGCTCATGTACTTTTGTCCACATCCAATCTGCAGGAACGGCTGCACAACAGCCGTGTGCATGAGGCCTAAGGGTGTATCAGTAGAAACATCCAGGACCTAGGCATAAAGGGATATAGCTGAAGCAAAATATGTTGACACAGAATAAATGCGCAATACAGTCGTGGCCAAAAGTTTTGAGAATTACATAAATATTGGAAATTGGAAAAGTTGCTGCTTAAGTTTTTATAATAGCAATTTGCATATACTCCAGAATGCTATGAAGAGTGATCAGATGAATTGCATAGTCCTTCTTTGCCATGAAAATTAACTTAATCCCAAAAAAACCTTTCCACTGCATTTCATTGCTGTCATTAAAGGACCTGCTGAGATCATTTCAGTAATTGTCTTTTTAACTCAGGTGAGAATGTTGACGAGCACAAGGCTGGAGATCATTATGTCAGGCTGATTGGGTTAAAATGGCAGACTTGACATGTTAAAAGGAGGGTGATGCTTGAAATCATTGTTCTTCCATGTTCTTCCATCATTGCGTTGCATAAAAATGGCTTCACAGGCAAGGATATTGTGGCTACTAAGATTGCACCTCAATCAACAATTTATAGGATCATCAAGAACTTCAAGGAAAGAGGTTCAATTCTTGTTAAGAAGGCTTCAGGGCATTTAAGAAAGTCCAGCAAGCGCTAGGATTCAGCTGCGGGATCGGAGTGCCACCTGTGCAGAGCTTGCTCAGGAATGGCAGCAGGCAGGTGTGAGCGCATCTGCACGCACAGTGAGGCGAAGACTTTTGGAAGATGGCCTGGTGTCAAGAAGGGCAGCAAAGAAGCCACTTCTCTCCAACTCTGACAACTTTATCTCACTGTGATTTCGTAGTAAAGAGATCACAGAGAGTCACGGAGCATTATCAATCATGTTACTGCTCCGTGCTTCTGCAGTCTGCATCGGGTCTTGGCTGTCCTTCACGGAGCGGATGTCACGCACGGCATCCGCTCGTGTGAAACAGCCCTTACTGGATGAACAGGCGCAGCTGATGATTAATACAATGCTTTCCATCATTTGACCAGCAGGCACCATGAGCATTTAGCATATTATGTTAGTTATTGACTGCACCTTTTCATCTACAATAGCACAGCATCCAGAAGAGGGGCTCCATAACAAAAATAAAAGGACCCTCAAACCCTTACCTTCCAGAAAAGAATGGTCCAGCACTGACCCCCCTTACCATAGTCAAGAACGGCATGCTCTTGGGGCTGGCGTCCTATGCAGATTAACTACACAGATAGGGGTAACCTAAAAAGTCCCCCTCTATAGCAGAAACAGTGGCTGCACAGGTAGTGCTACTAAACAGCACAACATATACATGAATACAGTTAAAGGGGTCTGCCACTTTCTGGCTACTTGTGACCAATGTGTTTGTTAGGTGATTATATGCCTTTTACTAATATAGTCTTTGTTAAAATTCTGCACAATTTTCTATATTTTATTAGGTATGCCCCCTTGATTGCCAAGTCTTTTGTGCTGTCCACATATAGGTCCTGTCCATAAAATGGCCACTGATGGACAGTCATATGACCAGACATATCGCCTCCATGTGATGTCTCCTCCATTCCAGCACACTGCTCCTCCACTAAACTCCGAACAGAACAAGTGCAGATGGTAGGTGCAGTGTATTTGAAAACAGGAGACATCACATGGAGATGACCTCTGTGTGGACAGCACAAAAACTTGGCAAACAAGTTACATAGTTACATAGTTAATAGTGTTGAGCGCGAATATTCGAAAAGCCAATTTTTTTTGCGAATATCGCAATTTCGAGATTTCGCAAATATTTCGAATATAGTGCTATATATTCGTAAAAACGAATATTCGTATTTGTTTTTATTTTTTTTAACAAAATTACAGTACACATAAAATTGATTGTTTCCCAAAGGTCCAAAAGCTCAGATCTTAGTCACATTGCCGAGAAAGTGATTGAGGTGCGAATCTTCGTAAGGCGATAATATTAGCGCATAGGCGAATATCTGCACTTGTCCCAGAACAGAGGCAAAGGGCTTTGCATTCATACTTTAGTGAATTGAGTTGCGAATCTTCGTAAGGCGATTATATTAGCGCACAGGCGAATATCAGCACTTGTCCCCAGAACAGAGAGGCAAAGGCCTGTGCATTCATATAGTATAGCACCATATTCGCGAATATTTAGAACTTCGAAAAATTCGACTTACGAATATTCGTATTTTTTATTTTAGTTTCCACCGTACAGATTACATTGATCTGTACTCTGTCAACTACTTTCATCAGCCCCCACTGTATCTCGATTGTTTCCCAAAGGTCCAAAAGCTCAGATCTTAGTCACATTGCCGAGAAAGTGATTGAGGTGCGAATCTTCGTAAGGCGATAATATTAGCGCATAGGCGAATATCTGCACTTGTCCCAGAACAGAGGCAAAGGGCTTTGCATTCATACTTTAGTGAATTGAGCTGCGAATCTTCGTAAGGCGATTATATTAGCGCACAGGTGAATATCAGCACTTGTCCCCAGAACAGAGAGGCAAAGGCCTGTGCTTTCATATAGTATAGCACCATATTCGCGAATATTTAGAACTTCGAAAAATTCGACTTACGAATATTCGTATTTTTGATTTTAGTTTCCACCGTACAGATTACATTGATCTGTACTCTGTCAACTACTTTCATCAGCCCCCACTGTATCTCGATTGTTTCCCAAAGGTCCAAAAGCTCAGATCTTAGTCACATTGCCGAGAAAGTGATTGATGCGCGAAATTTCGTAATGCGATTTTATTAGCGCACATGCGAATATCGGCTCTTCGTGAGGACACTAATCCCTCCCTCATTTTAGATTGTGGGCCAATGAGAAGGAGTCCAACAGGTTAGCAACATCCCTAGCAACCAATCAGAAAGTTGCCCACCCCATTACTATATAAGATTTTGTCACGGCAGCCATTTTGTGCAGTTTCATGTGGTGGTGATTGAGAGAGGAGCTTGGAACTGTGCAGTGCTTTGCTTTTTTAAAAGCAAATTCTAAATCGAATTGTTGAATCTGATAGTGTTAGATAGGGTAGGTTAGTGTAGCTGATAGGTTAAAGATTAGGGTACAGAGTTAGGAGAAAAATAATCATTTATTTAGGTTAGTGAATAGATTAGCTGATTGCACTCTGCACTAGAAACTATCAGCTAACTATTCACTAACCTAAATTATTATATTTCTCCTAACTATGCCCTACATTGCACTCTTCACTAGAAACTGTGTAGGGCATAGTTAGGAGAAATATAATAATTTAGGTTAGTGAATAGTTAGCTGATAGTTTCTAGTGCAGAGTGCAGTGTAGGGCCTAGTTAGGAGAAATATAATAATTTATTTAGGTTAGTGAATAGATTAGTTAGGTGATAGTTTCTAGTGAAGGGTGTAGGTTAGTTATAGTGTAGGCTTTAGTTTTCCTTTATTACTGTTTAGTTTGTGTCGTGTCAGTGTCTACGTCCTTTAGTGTAGTTTATTAGTTTTCCTTTATTACTGTTTAGTTTGTGTCGTGTCAGTGTCTACGTCCTTTAGTGTAGTTTATTAGTTTTCCTTTATTACTGTTTAGTTTGTGTCGTGTCAGTGTCTACGTCCTTTGTTAGTTAAAAAAAAAAAAAGACAAAAAAAAGTTTATTCGTTTTAGTGTTTTTCTTTTACTGGTTATTCGGTGTATTGTCCGCGTCAGTGTCTACGTCCTTTGTTAGTTAAAAAAAAAAAAAGCCCAAAAAAAGTTTTAGTTTTCGTTTATTACTATTTAGTTTGTGTCGTGTCAGTGTCTACGTCCTTTGTTAGTTTAAAGACAAAAAAAAGTTTATTCGTTTTAGTGTTTTTCTTTTACTTGTTATTCGCTGTATTGTCCGCGTGGTTTTCTTTATTGTACGACAGTCCCCATCCCAATAAACTTTTTCCCAAAATCAAATTATATAATTTAATTTTTCTATAAATTCAAAAAATAAAAATAATGAGGTCTTCACGATCAAGCAGCAGGGGTAGGAGAGTAGTTGGTCCCAGTGCTGGACAGCTGCCAGCACGGGGCCGCTCCTCTACCCACCGAGGTGCGGACGCAGGTGTCAGGGGCGTCCGCCTTATTCGTGAATTTTTTGGGACTGGCAGCAGGAGAATTACCTCACAGGATGCCGAGGAAGTTATGTCTCTCGTGGCACAAGCCAGTGCCACAGAGTCCTCTGCCCCGGCTCCGAGCAGCAGCTGCACTTCGTCTCCTGTAGGACCAACCCCCAGCCCCCAAGAATCGTCCCTGCTCCTGTTTGACAGCGACAGTGAGAGGGACATCTTGGGGGAGGTAATGCAGGAGGCTGATTTGCAGTTCAGTCCTGAGGGTCAGGACCTTATGGAAGGGATGGAGGAGGAGATGGAGGGGGTACCACCTGTATGTACCCCAGTGACATCCCTTCCAACAGGTGCGGGCGGTTTCAGCCTGCGAAACCCCACACCTAATCAGACCCAGGCGTCAGCGAGGGGACAGAGGAGCCAGATCAGGGGCCCCACGTCTGCTGTTCGCCTCAGTCCACCACTGGTTGGCCCGGTGTCTGACATATCGGGGGACGAAGAGGAGGGTGATAGAGAATGGGTGCCACCTCCCTTGTCAGGCATCAGCAGCACTGATGAGGAGGAAGGTAGGCACCAGAGGCAAATGGTGCGACAGGTTGCCAGTGAGCCCAGAGTCAGGGGCTCCACTGGTAATGGCAGTAGGAGGAGGCAGCAGCAGCCACCTCCACCTGTCCGCACCGAGCCCGAGCAGGCGCAAGTCAGCACCGCCCCATCTGACAGGAGGGTGGTGCGTAAGTCGCCTGTTTGGGCTTATTTTACCCTGGCACCAGATGATGCCACAATTGGCATTTGTAATCTGTGCCATGCCAGGATGAGGAGAGGGAGGTCTGCGGCTCGGCTGGGTACCACTGCCCACACCCAGCAACTGAGAGTCAACCACTGGCGGGAGTGGGAACAGATGTGGGGTGGTCACAGCAGTGGCGCCACCAGCAGTGCGCAGGGGACAGCAGCTCCTGCCACTGTTCTGCAGCCACCCCAACCACTTCCAACAAGGCGTTCCCACTCCCCCGCTCCCTCTCCTAGAGGTACTGGTACCGGCATCCAGACCTCTGCCTCCACCGCACCCTCCTCTATGTCCTCCACTGCCGTCCGGCGCCAGCCCACGGTTGCTGACCTTTTTGAACGCACCGCGCCCTATGCCCCCGGGGACCGACGCGTGCGTTCACTCAATGGGCTCCTGGCAAGGGTTATCGGCTCCTGGCAAGGGTTATCGCCCAACATCTGCTGCCCTTCAATCTTGTGGACAGCAATCCATTCCGGCAGATGTTGGAGCAGGCACAACCCAGATGGCGTGTCCCCAGCCGCCATTTCTTTGCCAGGACTGGCGTCCTGCCCTACACCAGCACATTGTGCAGAATGTATCCCTGTCGCTGGATCATGTTGTCAGTGACAGGGTGCATCTGACAATGTATGCTTGGACCAGCAGGCATGGGCAGGGACGCTATATCAGCTTTACTGCCCATTGGGTTTCCCTCCGAGGCGCCGGGGAGGGAACGGCGGCATCTGACTTTGTGGTGCCGCCCCGGGGTGTCCAGGGGAGAACTGCTGCTCTCCCCTCACAAGCCACTGTCTCCACTGCTGCTGAGCCCCCCAGCAAGCGTCCCCGTAGCTACGCAAGTGTGGTGCACGTCCGCTGCCAGGCCGTGCTCCAGCTTGTGAGCTTAGGGGAACGGAGACACACTGGACCTGATGTTCTGGCCGCACTACAGGCTCAGGTCCAGAAGTGGCTGACACCCCGAAGGCTCCAGGCAGGTATGGTTGTCTGTGACAACGGCAGCAACCTCCTCGCCGCCCTTCAGGCTGGCAGTCTTACCCACGTACCCTGCATGGCACATGTCCTCAACCTAGTTGTGCAGAAGTTCCTCAGAACATACGAAGGGTTGAATGACATTGTGCCAAGGGTACGGAGGATTGCCAGCCACTTTAGACGCTCCCCAACTGCTGCCGCGTCCCTGTCCAGACTGCAGCGGGACAACAGCCTGCCACCTCACAGGCTGATTGTCGACAGCGTGACGCGGTGGAACTCCACCCTCCACATGCTGGAGAGGTTGTGGGAGCAGCGAAGGGCGGTGAGGGAATACCTGCTGGACCAAGGCACTCCAGGGCCAACCAACCCACTCCCATACATCACTAATGCGGAGTGGGGGCAGATACAGCAGGTCTGCCACGTGTTGGCCCCATTTGAGCAGGCGACCAAGATGGTCAGCGGGGAGCATGTCGGCCTCAATGACGTGCTCCCCATAGTGTTCCTGCTGGACAGGACACTAGATCGCCTGCTCGAGGCTGGGGAGAGTGCCTTGGTGGAGCAAGAGGAGGCAATGCTTCACCAGGACGAGGAGGAGGAGGAGGAGGAGGACGATGATGATGTGGACGTCCAGGAGTCTGGGCCTGTTCAGGAGGGAGAGACGGTGTTGGGGGCACCGTTAGTCCGGGGGTGGGGCAGCTCCGACCGGGAGCATCAGCAACATCAGCAGGAGGACCAAGAGGTCATGGTCCTGGGCATCCATGAAGAGTCACAGCGGGCTGTCCTCTTCCCTATGGCTGCCCACATGCTGCGATGCCTCCGGAGGGACCCCCGGATCAAGAGAATCAAGGAGAGGGAAGATTATTGGTTGGCCACCCTTTTAGACCCTCGCTGCAAGGGGAAACTGGAGCAGTTCATCCCAGCCTGCCGTAGACAGGCCCGGATGGATCAACTGCGGGCCTGTCTGATCAAGCGGCTGGAGCAGGCCAACCCTCGGCCTCACGCTCCAGTTCTCCCCGCCCATCTCACCCAGCAGGTGGCTGGCCCCAGCAGCACCAGCCGAGCAGGTGACCTTATGGGTGAAATGCGGTCGTTCTACCAGTCTGCGTGACCCAGTAGCAGCAGCAGCAGCAGCAGCAGTCACCACCAGCGGCTGGCCCGCATGGTGGCAGACTACATGGGGTCCGTTGGTGCTTCCGACAGCATGAGCACCGACGACCCCATGGAGTACTGGGTTGCCAGGCTGGACACCTGCCGCGAGCTCGCTCAGTATGCGCTGGAGTTACTATCTTGCCCCCCCTCCAGCGTACTGTCTGAGCAGACATTTAGCGCGGCAGGTGGGGTGGTCACGGACAAGCGGACCCGTCTGTCCACAGAGTCAGTGGACAGACTTACATTCATTAAAATGAACGAGTCCTGGATCGGCAGTGACTTCTTGTCCCCCGCTGTCGGTTCAGGCCGTTGAAGGGTCCCTTGTCCATCCCTCTCCTTGTCTCTCCCTCCAAAACTTCGTGTTTTTTTTTTAAAAATTAAAAATATTTATTTATATATTTACTTATTTAGATATTCTAAATATTCAATTATGAAATTTGTCTGATTTGTATTTATTGTTGTGTATGAATTATAAAATTATTGATGAATTATTAAATCTTATTATTGATGTATATATTACTTTTTAATTATAGCTTTTATTTACTATTATTTATTTTAATGATTTGATATATTATTAGATTAATTAATTTTCTTTATGTAATTTGACTTAAATTGATTGTTACCAATCCAAAAACTAAAGATAAATTAAATAGACACGCCGCATGCATCGGTAGTCAACAATTTATTCTTTAAAGCATATTGAGTCAGTATCAGAACACTGCGGCTACACAGCCAGCCTAACCGTGTGATGATTCCTACACGCCAGAGGGCACTATGGGCTTACCATGGCCTGTTGGTTTCCCATTCAGCAGTAGACATTGCTGCTGCCAACTTTGAACCTGCTACTGACTGACATGTCATATTTCATTTATGGGCTTACCATGGCCTGTTGATTTCCCATTCAGCAGTACACATTGCTGCTGCCAACTTTGAACGTGATGCTGTCTAAAATGTCTTATTTCATTTATGGGCTTACCATGGCCTGTTGGTTTCCCATTAAGCAGTAGACATTGCTGCTGCCAACTTTGAACCTGCTGCTGACTGACATGTCATATTTCATTTATGGGCTTACCATGGCCTGTTGATTTCCCATTCAGCAGTACACATTGCTGCTGCCAACTTTGAACGTGATGCTGTCTAAAATGTCTTATTTCATTTATGGGCTTACCATGGCCTGTTGGTTTCCCATTAAGCAGTATACATTGCTGCTGCCAACTTTGAACCTGCTGCTGACTGACATGTCATATTTCATTTATGGGCTTACCATGGCCTGTTGATTTCCCATTCAGCAGTACACATTGCTGCTGCCAACTTTGAACGTGATGCTGTCTAAAATGTCTTATTTCATTTATGGGTTTACCATGGCCTGTTGGTTTCCCATTCCGCAGTACACATTGCTGCTGCCAACTTTGAACGTGATGCTGTCTAAAATGTCTTATTTCATTTATGGGCTTACCATGGCCTGTTGCTGTTGATTTCCCATTCAGCAGTACACATTGCTGCTGCCAACTTTGAACGTGATGCTGTCTAAAATGTCTTATTTCATTTATGGGCTTACCATGGCCTGTTGGTTTCCCATTAAGCAGTACACATTGCTGCTGCCAACTTTGAACCTGCTGCTGACTGACATGTCTTATTTCATTTATGGGCTTACCATGGCCTGTTGCTGTTGATTTCCCATTCCGCAGTACACATTGCTGCTGCCAACTTTGAACGTGATGCTGTCTAAAATGTCTTATTTCATTTATGGGCTTACCATGGCCTGTTGGTTTCCCATTAAGCAGTACACATTGCTGCTGTTAACTTTGAACCTGCTGCTGACTGACATGTCATATTTCATTTATGGGCTTACCATGGCCTGTTGATTTCCCATTCCGCAGTACACATTGCTGCTGCCAACTTTGAACGTGATGCTGTCTAAAATGTCTTATTTCATTTATGGGCTTACCATGGCCTGTTGGTTTCCCATTAAGCAGTACACATTGCTGCTGCCAACTTTGAACCTGCTGCTGACTGACATGTCATATTTCATTTATGGGCTTACCATGGCCTGTTGCTGTTGATTTCCCATTCCGCAGTACACATTGCTGCTGCCAACTTTGAACGTGATGCTGTCTAAAATGTCTTATTTCATTTATGGGCTTACCATGGCCTGTTGGTTTCCCATTAAGCAGTACACATTGCTGCTGCCAACTTTGAACCTGCTGCTGACTGACATGTCATATTTCATTTATGGGGCTTACCATGGCCTGTTGATTTCTCATTCCGCAGTACACATTGCTGCTGCCAACTTTGAACGTGATGCTGTCTAAAATGTCTTATTTCATTTATGGGCTTACCATGGCACGTTGGTTTCCCATTAAGCAGTACACATTGCTGCTGCCAACTTTGAACCTGCTGCTGACTGACATGTCATATTTCATTTATGGGCTTACCATGGCCTGTTGATTTCCCATTCCGCAGTACACATTGCTGCTGCCAACTTTGAACGTGATGCTGTCTAAAATGTCTTATTTCATTTATGGGCTTACCATGGCCTGTTGCTGTTGATTTCCCATTCCCCAGTACACATTGCTGCTGCCAACTTTGAACGTGATGCTGTCTAAAATGTCTTATTTCATTTATGGGCTTACCATGGCCTGTTGCTGTTGATTTCCCATTCAGCAGTACACATTGCTGCTGCCAACTTTGAACGTGATGCTGTCTAAAATGTCTTATTTCATTTATGGGCTTACCATGGCCTGTTGGTTTCCCATTAAGCAGTACACATTGCTGCTGCCAACTTTGAACCTGCTGCTGACTGACATGTCTTATTTCATTTATGGGCTTACCATGGCCTGTTGCTGTTGATTTCCCATTCCGCAGTACACATTGCTGCTGCCAACTTTGAACGTGATGCTGTCTAAAATGTCTTATTTCATTTATGGGCTTACCATGGCCTGTTGGTTTCCCATTAAGCAGTACACATTGCTGCTGCCAACTTTGAACCTGCTGCTGACTGACATGTCATATTTCATTTATGGGCTTACCATGGCCTGTTGCTGTTGATTTCCCATTAAGCAGTACACATTGCTGCTGCCAACTATGAACGTGATGCTGTCTAAAATGTCTTATTTCATTTATGGGCTTACCATGGCCTGTTGGTTTCCCATTAAGCAGTACACATTGCTGCTGCCAACTTTGAACCTGCTGCTGACTGACATGTCATATTTCATTTATGGGCTTACCATGGCCTGTTGATTTCCCATTCCGCAGTATACATTGCTGCTGCCAACTTTGAACGTGATGCTGTCTAAAATGTCATATTTCATTTATGGGCTTACCATGGCTTGTTGCTGTTGATTTCCCATTCCGCAGTACACATTGCTGCTGCCAACTTTGAACGTGATGCTGTCTAAAATGTCTTATTTCATTTATGGGCTTACCATGGCCTGTTGGTTTCCCATTAAGCAATACACATTGCTGCTGCCAACTTTGAACCTGCTGCTGACTGACATGTCATATTTCATTTATGGGCTTACCATGGCCTGTTGATTTCCCATTCCGCAGTATACATTGCTGCTGCCAACTTTGAACGTGATGCTGTCTAAAATGTCATATTTCATTTATGGGCTTACCATGGCTTGTTGCTGTTGATTTCCCATTCCGCAGTACACATTGCTGCTGCCAACTTTGAACGTGATGCTGTCTAAAATGTCTTATTTCATTTATGGGCTTACCATGGCCTGTTGCTGTTGATTTCCCATTCCGCAGTACACATTGCTGCTGCCAACTTTGAACGTGATGCTGTCTAAAATGTCTTATTTCATTTATGGGCTTACCATGGCCTGTTGGTTTCCCATTAAGCAGTACACATTGCTGCTGTTAACTTTGAACCTGCTGCTGACTGACATGTCATATTTCATTTATGGGCTTACCATGGCCTGTTGCTGTTGATTTCCCATTCCGCAGTACACATTGCTGCTGCCAACTTTGAACGTGATGCTGTCTAAAATGTATTTTTTTCATTTATGGGCTTACCATGGCCTGTTGGTTTCCCATTAAGCAGTACACATTGCTGCTGCCAACTTTGAACCTGCTGCTGACTGACATGTCATATTTCATTTATGGGCTTACCATGGCCTGTTGATTTCCCATTCCGCAGTACACATTGCTGCTGCCAACTTTGAACGTGATGCTGTCTAAAATGTCTTATTTCATTTATGGGCTTACCATGGCCTGTTGGTTTCCCATTAAGCAGTACACATTGCTGCTGCCAACTTTGAACCTGCTGCTGACTGACATGTCATATTTCATTTATGGGCTTACCATGGCCTGTTGATTTCCCATTCCGCAGTACACATTGCTGCTGCCAACTTTGAACGTGATGCTGTCTAAAATGTCTTATTTCATTTATGGGCTTACCATGGCCTGTTGGTTTCCCATTAAGCAGTACACATTGCTGCTGCCAACTTTGAACCTGCTGCTGACTGACATGTCATATTTCATTTATGGGCTTACCATGGCCTGTTGATTTCCCATTCCGCAGTACACATTGCTGCTGCCAACTTTGAACGTGATGCTGTCTAAAATGTATTTTTTCATTTATGGGCTTACCATGGCCTGTTGGTTTCCCATTAAGCAGTACACATTGCTGCTGCCAACTTTGAACCTGCTGCTGACTGACATGTCATATTTCATTTATGGGCTTACCATGGCCTGTTGCTGTTGATTTCCCATTCAGCAGTACACATTGCTGCTGCCAACTTTGAACGTGATGCTGTCTAAAATGTCTTATTTCATTTATGGGCTTACCATGGCCTGTTGGTTTCCCATTAAGCAGTACACATTGCTGCTGCCAACTTTGAACCTGCTGCTGACTGACATGTCATATTTCATTTATGGGCTTACCATGGCCTGTTGATTTCCCATTCCGCAGTACACATTGCTGCTGCCAACTTTGAACGTGATGCTGTCTAAAATGTATTTTTTCATTTATGGGCTTACCATGGCCTGTTGGTTTCCCATTAAGCAGTACACATTGCTGCTGCCAACTTTGAACCTGCTGCTGACTGACATGTCATATTTCATTTATGGGCTTACCATGGCCTGTTGCTGTTGATTTCCCATTCAGCAGTACACATTGCTGCTGCCAACTTTGAACGTGATGCTGTCTAAAATGTCTTATTTCATTTATGGGCTTACCATGGCCTGTTGGTTTCCCATTAAGCAGTACACATTGCTGCTGCCAACTTTGAACCTGCTGCTGACTGACATGTCATATTTCATTTATGGGCTTACCATGGCCTGTTGATTTCCCATTCCGCAGTACACATTGCTGCTGCCAACTTTGAACGTGATGCTGTCTAAAATGTCTTATTTCATTTATGGGCTTACCATGGCCTGTTGGTTTCCCATTAAGCAGTACACATTGCTGCTGCCAACTTTGAACGTGATGCTGTCTGTCCTGATAAGTTATTCAGAATCAGAGCTATGTTTAGGCCTTTTACTAGACATTTTCCATCTTCCATCCTGTTGATGCTGCTATTGAATTTGCTGATCAGGCTGATTTTGGTTTAGTCCTTACACTACATCATTATATTTAAATGTTGATTATGCATTTCCTACTGAGTTGTGCCAAGTTATGTTTAGACCTTATGCTCAACCATTTCAAACTTCCATCTTGTTGATGCTGCATCTGTCTATCCTGAACATGTAGTTATAATTACTCTTTATTCTTCAATTTTATCATTAAATTATGATGCTGCCTATCCTGCAGGGTTAGGCGAAAATAATGTAGACCTTTTACTATGGTGTTTACATTTACCTGCTTTTGTCTGCCCTGTTCCTGCAGAGTTTAGTTTAGCTATCTGTGGCCTTTAGACAACAGATTTTTCTATTTTAATGGTAGTTTCAGTAGTTATCCTTAATTGTTTGGCCCTTTGATTTGTAAGCCTTCTACTGTTGTGTTACTATTTCACTGCTACTGTTTGGCCTAATGCAGCCAAGTAATGTGTCTGAAATATAGTAAATTATTAAAATCGAACTGTGGAATTTTTTTTTTCAAGATCATGCAAAGGAGAACCAGCATGGACCACTTATTAGCCCTTGTAATATGACAAGTATTGAGTATTATTATTTTCATAAAATGGTGTTCATGTTTAATATTTGCGAATGTGCACTATTCATCGTATATTGTCAAGAATTTGATTGGAATATAGATAGAATAAAAACGTTTTTGTTTAATACATTCATGTGGTTTTACGCTTCATTCACCAAAATAATTTATTTTATTTTATTTTAAAAATTGTAATTTTACTTTAATTGGGTTGTTGGCGTCCATGTTGTGGTTCTTACTTTAGCAAGGTGGGGACCGCATGTGGGCTTCCATTTTCAAAAGGTTTTGTGCACTTAACATTGTACAAGACTGATTGATAAACCTAATAAAAGTTTTTTGTTTTATTTATTATTTTAATACGGACTTAGGTTCTAACATGGTGTTGTCGGTTGTCCTGGAAAGGATGCCTGGCTTCTGTGTTGACCTCTCTACATGGTTGGGTGTTACTGGCGTTATACTCATCCGTGTGGTAATCCGGTTTTGGTAATGGAGCGTTATTGCCACATGTATATATAGATATATACATTTATATGTAATCTTACTTCTTGACAATTATATAAAGATTATTTTCACATGCAAGTGTAATATAATTCAAGATTGTAATCTTTCAAAATTAACTGCTGACAGTATAATAATCTTGAAGCCATGTCACCATTTTGTGAGTGATTCTACTCATTGCATCACATGTTGATGTCTTTATTGACGAAGCTATGCTCCGACATGTCCAGTTTAACAAACGGACACTATATCTGATTCATGCTAGTTATTTATTTGTTGACTCGTCAATTTTTTTTTTTTTCAGACACATTTGATCTTTACAATTTTTACAAATAATGTAACTAATATAACTTAAGACAATTTTACTATGCAATATTGTCTTATTGAGGTTGAAATTAGGATCACAGTATGGATAGTTGGATAATTTTTTTTATAATAAGATACTTTTTTAAAAGTATCAATTTATTTTTTGTTAAAATTTGGTTGATACTCTATATATAATACATTTTTAATGTAGATTTGTATTTTGTAATCTAAAGCTTTGTTCAATAATACATTTGAAAGGTAATAGTGTGTTCACACAAAGGAGAATTAATGTGCGTTAAACAATAATTTTCTATTATAAATTACGTTTTTCTTTTAGATAAATGATTTATTGTACACTGCTCAAAAAAATAAAGGGAACACAAAAATAACACATCCTAGATCTGAGTTAATTAAATATTCTTCTGAAATACTTTGTTCTTTACATAGTTGAATCTGCTGACAACAAAATCACACAAAAATTAAAAAATGGAAATCAAATTTTTCAACCCATGGAGGTCTGGATTTGGAGTCACACTCAAAATTAAAGTGGAAAAACACACTACAGGGTGATCCAACTTTGATGTAATGTCCTTAAAACAAGTCAAAATGAGGCTCAGTAGTGTGTGTGGCCTCCACGTGCCTGTATGACCTCCCTACAACGCCTGTGCATGCTCCTGATGAGGTGGCGGATGGTCTCCTGAGGGATCTCCTCCCAGACCTGGACTAAAGCATCTGCCAACTCCTGGACAGTCTGTGGTGCAACTTGACATTGGTGGATAGAGCGAGACATGATGTCTCAGATGTGCTCAATTGGATTCAGGTCTGGGGAACGGGCGGGCCAGTCCATAGCATCAATGCCTTCGTCTTGCAGGAACTGCTGACACACTCCAGCCACATGAGGTCTAGCATTGTCTTTCATTAGGAGGAACCCAGGGTCAACCGCACCAGCATATGGTCTAAAAAGGGGTCTGAGGATCTCATCTCGGTACCTAATGGCAGTCAGGCTACCTCTGGCGAGCACATGGAGGGCTGTGCGGCCCTCCAAAGAAATGCCACCCCACACCATTACTGACCCAATGCCAAACCGGTCATGCTGGAGGATGTTGCAGGCAGCACAACGTTCTCCACAGCGTCTACAGACTCTGTCACATGTGCTTAGTGTGAACCTGCTTTCATCTGTGAAGAGCACAGGGCACCAGTGGCGAATTTGCCAATCTTGGTGTTCTCTGGCAAATGCCAAACGTCCTGCACGGTGTTGTGCTGTAAGCACAACCCCCACCTATGGACGTTGGGCCCTCATATCACCGTCATGGAGTCTGTTTCTGACCGTTTGAGCAGACACATGCACATTTGTGGCCTGCTGGAGGTCATTTTGCAGGGCTCTGGCAGTGCTCCTCCTGTTCCTCCTTGCACAAAGGCGGAGGTAGCGGTCCTGCTGCTGGGTTGTTGCCCTCCTACGGACTCCTCCACATCTCCTGATGTACTGGCCTGTCTCCTGGTAGCGCCTCCATGCTCTGGACACTACGCTGACAGACACAGCAAACCTTCTTGCCACAGCTCGCATTGATGTGCCATCCTGGATAAGCTGCACTACCTGAGCCACTTGTGTGGGTTGTAGACTCCGTCTCATGCTACCACTAGAGTGAAAGCACCGCCAGCATTCAAAAGTGACCAAAACATCAGCCAGGAAGCATAGGAACTGAGAAGTGGTCTGTTGTCACCACCTGTAGAACCACTCATTTATTGGGGGTGTCTTGCTAATTGCCTATAATTTCCACCTGTTGACTATCCCATTCGCACATCAGCATGTGAAATTGATTGTCACTCAGTGTTGCTTCCTAAGTGGACAGTTTGATTTCACAGAAGTGTGATTGACTTGGAGTTACATTGTATTGTTTAAGTGTTACCTTTATTTTTTTGAGCAGTGTACAATGTTATATTGGGCTTTTCAATAGCATATAATAATAATAATGAACTGTTAAATTTTTTTTGCTCTAAATATTTTATTTTTGTTGGACAACAGTGTATATATAAGCGATGAATACACATGCTGTAGTTGGGTGTTGAATCTTTTTTTAAATTCTTTTATAATTGCTCTTCCACAGCCCCATCTGTTACAAAATTTTGTCTGCTGCAATATTATAACCTGACACTCTCTATTACTGCTTAGTTATGCCAAACTTTGTGTAGTAATTAGAATACTACTTTAACTTACCAACTGCATGCTGATCTTGGCCTGATACTTCAGAGTTCTGTGTGGTCATTATACTCCACCGTTAGCAATGACTGCTTCTATTCTCCTGATCATTGAGAGTTATGTGTAGGCCGTATAATCCACTGTTAATATCTAACTACTGCTTCTGATGCTGTCTGTTCTGATCACGGCGAGTTAGCATTCAGCCTTTTGAGAATCCACATTACCTGCTGCTGCCTGTCCTGCTGAGTTAGGATGAGATATGTTTAGGTCTTATACTCGACCTTTAATATCTACCAGCTGCAGATGCTGTCTGTCATGATCATACAGAGTTATGTCAAGCTAGTTGTTTGTCCTTTGGTAGCTATGTGAAGTCCTTATACAACACGTCAGCTGTCCTGATAAAGTTGATTTTTCTATTTACTAATCAACCGAAAATGTTAACTTTACCTACTGCTGCTGTCCAGATGAAGCTGACTTGTATGCCTCAGAATACAACGTTAGATCTACCTGCTGCTGCTGTCCTGATCAAGTTGATTTGTTATGTATATACCTCATAATACAACACTATAAATATCTGCTGCTGCTGTACATTTAAAGGTGACTTGTAGCCCTCAGAATACATTAGCTCTACCTGCTGCTGCTGTCTTGATCAAGTTGATTTGTTATGTATATGCCTCATAATACAACACTACCTGCTGCTGCTGTCAAGAAAAAATTATTTATGTGTAGGCCTTATACTACACTATTAAGATGTACCTACTGCTGTTGTCTGTCCGAACCCTGCTGACTTTCAACGTGGACTAAAGGCTCCTTTACTGATAACTCTGCAGTTAAAATGATACAAAAACATAACCTTATAGAAAAATAAGTATGGAATCAATATAACTTCAGAAAACTTTTTTAATAAAAAAAATATTATAATTAAATTATGGCAACTTTTGCATTTGTTCCTGCAAGCTTGCGATGTACTTTAGGTCCTCCTCATATTGGTCTTCAAATTCTTGAACCATTATGAGTGATTTGCGGATCTGGGCTCGTAATTGCTTTATTTTCTTTTGCCTCTTTTTCATTAGAGCAATTCTTTCCGAAATTTTCTTTGTTACTGTTATGAAAACACAAGAAATAAATATATCAATTAACAATAAGAGTCATTTATATAATCTTGGGTCACGTAGCGCTGCACGTCACTCTGCTGATTCAAGCATAGGGAGAGGTTGCTGCTGCGACGTTAGGGCGAGATTAGGCAGATTAACTCCTCCAAAAGACTTCATTCTGTGATCGATCTCCAGCTGTGGATCATTGAAGTGCTGATATTCAATCGCTCAGTGTTTTTAGGCTGCCCAGAGCGTTTTTCAGTCACTTTTTTCTGGGGTGATCGGCGGCCATTTTGTGGCTTGTGGTGCGCCAGCACAAGCTACCACCAAGTGTATTTAACCATCAATAGTGTGGTTATTTTTTGCTATATCCTACATCAAGGTCAAGCTTTCATCAAGTGCATTTAACCATCAATAGTGTGGTTATTTTTTGCACATATACTACATCAGGGGCAAGTTGAGCCTGTCACCCAGCGCCAAAAAAATAGGCCTCACATTTATAT
Organism: Bufo bufo; assembly: GCF_905171765.1. Taxonomy (NCBI): domain Eukaryota; kingdom Metazoa; phylum Chordata; class Amphibia; order Anura; family Bufonidae; genus Bufo; species Bufo bufo. The sequence goes on along the minus strand of NC_053389.1, from coordinate 393,865,784 downwards.
TCATCCAAATCTGTACAGTTTTAGCTGGTCAAGTTATTTGTAGTGACCATAAAAGCACAGTTTTTGTTCTGGGTTGAAAAACTATTCCCAAATTTGCCATTCTCAAAATTAGTGGTTTCTGCTGTATCAGGCCTACTTTAAATCTATCCCTAAAAGGGTATATTAGATTCAAGGTGCTGATAGTGTCATTCTGCAAAACTTAACACACACGCTACAGTGCAGATCCAAGTCTAATTCTGCGATTAAAGGTATATCTGTCACAGCGCGAAAAAAATAGGCCTCACATTTATATTCAGCTAAATCTGTCATTACTGCTGTGCCTGTATTAGTGTAATACGGTACCTAAATAGATAGCCAGACAGTGTTAGGTGTCTGTAAAAAAATATTTAATTAGCGTTAAAGTAAAAATGGGCATTGGGTACTGAGGGTTAATGTTTCTAAATATGTGATGTATACATAATTACAATGATGTGTGCACATATTTACCCTCCTGGTGCGGGGTGGTGACCAACACCTGATCGTCTTCCTCAGGAGCTGGGGTGGGCATATCCTCCTCAGCAGGAGCTGGGCTGGATGTTTTCGGCCCTTCAGAGGGTCCGGGTTCGGCAGATGCCACCTCCACAACATTCCCCACATCAGGTGGATTGATAGCACCTCTAAGACTGTGGGAGGGGCCCGTCTGCTCATCCTCCTCCTCCTCCTCCCCAGCGGAGACCTCCACCAGATCGAAATCCGCCGTGGTTAGACGGCGGCGGACCTTTGGCACTGGAAGCACTGTAATCACACAACGTTTGGATTTAGGCTCAATTTAAACGTCCGTAATGTGTTTTTCTTATCCACCCACACAAAAAAAAAAAAAAAGGACACCGGCAATGTGCGTGACGCATTTTGAAGACCGCACGTCAATGGCAATAATATAATATGACTATTCTTGGCCTCAATTGAGGACAATAATACAAGGATTATTAATAAATATCATCCAAAATACAGCAAAAAGTATTTGTTAGAAGGTGTAAATATTATATTTAATGTTCACGTTTTAAGATCGGATTGTATTGCGATTGTGGGTGGGGTCTGAGCAATCGGATATTGGCCGGCTGAGCTGAGATGTACCTGTCTAGTGAAGTGACGGTACAGTATGGGGTGTACAGCTGGTTCGCCTCCCCGTGGTGCACCCTGGGTAACGCTAAATGAACCAGCAAATAATGGCAGGAAGAAATTTTTAGTTTTTCTCCAGACCAATAAGACATAAACTCTAATAAATAGACTATGTGTTTGTATGTGGTATACAGTGTGTGGTAGGAAAATGTATATGCAATGTGCATGTGCTTGATATTTCTTTGCTGCCCATACATACATACATACTTGCTAAATAAAAAGTGCTGTGATGGCAAAACAATACTTATTACAACAATGATGAATATCTAATCAGACATCATAAAAGATGAAGTTATATTTAGTGCAAAAATATATTCGTTCATTTTTTTTAAAGAACTGATATGTGGATCCAGAAGTGCGGGTCCGCTTTTCTGGAGACGGGACGCACATCGTGCGGCCCCCTTAGAAATGAATGGGTCCTCAAGTCAGTTCAGAAAAATAAATTATGAAATTGAGCACTTGTGAATGGGCCCTTAGAGAAACAACTCAGAACTAATAATAAATGCTAAGTAAGGCTATTTTCACAATAGCAGCAGAGAGCTCTGGAACCTCGGATCCGTCCTGCCGCTAGTGTATGTGTGGCTCAGGAATACCGCTCCGGACCCATTGACTGTAGTGGGAACGGGGCGTCATACCAAGGCTGAAACGATAAACCATGCTGAGAGGTGCACAGAATAAAACTAGAACATGTCGGCATGGTTTGCAGATGTTCATGCCCAGGAATAACGCCACGATCCCTTGAAAGTCAATGGTGATGGAGCAGAAGCACGGAGCATTAACATGACTGATAATGCTCCGTGCCTCTCTGTGATCTCTTTACTACGAAATCATAGCGAGATAAAGTTGTCACTATGATTTTGTAGTATAGAGATCACAGAGAGGCAAGGAGCATTATCAATCATGTTAATGCTCCGTGCTTCTGCAGTCTGCATCGGGTCTTGGCTGTCATTCACGCAGCGGATGTCACGCACGGCATCCGCTCGTGTGAAACAGCCCTAATACAGATTGATGATTGCTGTTTATCTAGATATACACACACACATATATTTATTATTATGTGTGTGTGCAAAGTACAAAATCAGCCGGTTACATCATACATCACTACCGCGCTGTGTGGATAAATATATATATATATACACTCACAGCGAGGGAGAGATGTATGAGGTAAAGGGATGATTTGCTATGTTTCACAACAGGTAAAAATAAGCAATAATTTGTAACGGGTGATAAAAAAAAAAAGTACCAGGGCAGACTCTCTCACTGAGCTCTTTGACCCAGGCCAGGTGCCTCCTTTTCAAATCCGACCACTTCTTAACTATCTGCATTTTGTCGTGGGTCCGTCCAAATTTTTTTTTTAAAACGTTGACGACCCCCTCGACAATCGCGTTCTTCTCCGCCTGCTTCAGGGTCCTGTCATAACCCTTCAACAACATGCGCTGCAGGATAAAGATGCAAACATGTATTACAAAATTTAGGAAATACAAGGATTATTAATAAATATCATCCAAAACACAGCAAAAAGTATTTGTTAGAAGGTGGAAATATTATATTTAATGTTCACGTTATAAGATCTGATTGTATTGTGATTGTATGTGGGTGGGGTCTGAGCAATCGGATATTGGCCGGCTGAGCTGATATGTACCTGTCTAATAAGTGACGGTACGATATGGGGTGTACAGCTGGTTCGCCTCCCCGTGGTGCACCCTGGGTAACGCTAAATGAACCAGCAAATAATGGCAGGAAGAAACTTTTAATTCTTCTCCAGACCAATAAGACATGGGGCCAGATTTATCATTAGCTCAAGTCAGAATAATGGAGTGAAAAAGTTGCAAGAAAATGCGCAAAGGCTAAAACTGCGCAGTGGGCATGTTTTCTTATGTAGATGAATCTCTAGACAGATTTACTATTGGGACTATTAAAAAAGTTGCAAAAAAAATGCGATAGTTCACTCCAGTGAGGACCGTACTTATCTTATGAGAGTTTTTAACCACTTTCCGTCCGCCCATAGGATATAAACGTCCTATAGGTGGACCTCTATTTCTGAAACCACGTTTTAAAACGTCCGTGCAGCTGCTGATCGGGTTGCCCGCTGTCAGTGACAGCAGGGCAACCCTTAGAGAAGGCAGGGACAGTGCCCTGGTGTCCCTGCCTTCTGGATCGCTGCATACACAGTGCTCACCGAGCGCTGTGTCCGCAGAGAAGGAAGCGCTGTGCGCTTCCTGTTCCGGCCCGGCGGTCATGTGACCGCCGTGACCTGAGTGTGCAGGAGCTGTGTGAGGTCTCTCAGAGACCTCGATCAGCCCTGCTCTGAGGCTGTACAGCGCTGTATACTGCTGTACAGCCTCTCTGGGGGTGCATTTCTTCTGTAACTGGGGCTACTATGTCAGCTCCAGTTACAGGAGAAAGCAACAGTGAAAAAAAAAAAGAAAAAGTTAAGTAAATGTCCCCCAGAGGTCTTGTATGACCTTATGGGGGACGAAAAGTGTAAAATTAAAAATAAATAAATAAAGGGTTGAAAAAATAAACTAAAAAAAAGTTTCACATGTAAAAAAAAAAAAAAAGGCCCCAAATAAGGAATAATTTTTTTTTTCTAAAAATAGAAAAAATAAAATAGACATATTTGGTATTTCCGCGTCCGTAAAAACCAGCTCTATAAAAATATCACATGACCTAACCCCTCGGGTGAACACCGTGAAAAAAAAAAAAATAACTGTGTCAAAAAAAACTATTTTTGTCAACTTGCATCACAAAAGGTGCAACACCAAGTGATCAAAAACGCGTATAACCCACAAAATGGTACCAATAAAACCGTCACCTCATACCGCAAAAAATGAGCCCCTATATAAGAAAATCTCTCAAAAAATAAAAAAAACTATAGCTGTTAGAACATGGAGACACTAAAACATCATTTTTTGGGTTTCAAAAATGCTATTATTGTGTTAAAGTGAAACAAATAAAAAAAAGTATACATATTAGGTATTGCCGCGTCCGTAAAAACCAGCTCTATAAAAATATCACATGAGCTAACCCCTCTGATGAACACCGTAAAAAAAAAAAAAAATATGTGTCAAAAAAAGCAATTTTTGTCACCTTGCATCACAAAAGGTGCAACACCAAGTGATCAAAAACGCGTATGTCCCACAAAATGGTACCAATAAAACCGTCACCTCATCCCGCAAAAAATGAGACCCTACATAAGAAAATCTCTCAAAAAAAATTAAAAATATAGCTCTTAGAACATGGAGACAATAAAACATCATTTTTGCTGTCCATACATACATACATACATACATACATACTTCTTACAAAGTGCTGTGATGTCAAAACAATACTTATTACAACAATGATGATTATCTAATCAGACATGATTAAAAATAAAGTTATATTTAGTGCGCATATATATCCGCATAACTGCGCATGCGCGAATATAGTATTAAACATACTATTGCTTAATAATTACTATACTATACAGATATGGTGCGAACATGCGTTCAAAATGTTATGACATGAAGTTTTGTACTTACGGTTAGCAGGAGTTCATCCTCTTCGTCGTGGAATTTTGTGCCCACCATTATCTCTTCTCAGGAAGATTCACTCTTAAAATGGAGCTGACGTACTTGCGATAAACCACGCCTATAATGCGCGCGCGCGCACGTGCGCATGTGCGCGCGCACAATCACAACACACTGACAGGTGGTTTATGTAGCGAATAAGCGACTATATCGAATAGGCAAATTATCTAACAGGCAGCGGTTAGGCGAATATTTGAATATTTGAAAAATGCTATTGACCCTGACGTACTTGCGATAAACCACGCCTATAATGCGCGCGCACGTGCGCGCGAACAATAGCATCACATTATTTTAAGTGGTTATGTAGCGAATAAACGAATATAGCGAATAAGCGAATTATCCAGCCAGCTAATAGGCGAATTTTTGAAAAATGCTATTAACCCTGCCGCATTAGTTAAAATATACCATCGGAACTGAGTTTTCACGAACGTATGGAAAACTTAGATCCGATGGTATATTCTAACAACACAGTGAAGTGACGCTTGTAGGATTAGTGGTAAATGTATCGCATAATATGTATTATCGAATTATCGCATATGCGAAATAATAACGAATTCGAATATTCGCGAATATGGGACATGCCGCTCAACACTAATAGTTAATACGGTTGAAAAAAGACAAACGTCCATCAAGTTCAACCAAGGAATAGGTGGGGACGCGAATCCCAGAAGGAAGTGAGACTCCGATTTCTACACGTTTTCATAAGCATTAGGCTACATGCACACGACCGTATGTGAATTGCGGATCCACAAAATAAAAATAAAAATCGATGATGTTCCGTATGGCATCCGTTTTTTCTGCGGATCCATTTTTTTTGCGGATCCATTGTAATAATGCCTATCCTTGTCCGCAAACTAGAAAAAAATAGGACATGCACTATTTTTTATGCGGGGCAACGTAACGGACATACTGATGCGGACAGCACACGGTGTGCTGTCCGCATTTTTTGCGAACCCATTGAAATGAATAGTTCCGCATCCTATCCGCAAAAAAAACGGAACGGACACGGAAACAAAACACGGTCGTGTGCATGATGCCTTAAAGGGAACCTGTCACCAGGATTTTGGGTATAGAGCTGAGGACATGGGTTGCTAGATGGCCGCTAGCACATCCGCAATAACCAGTTCCCATAGCTCTGTGTGCTTTTATTGTGTAAAAAAAAACGATTTGATACATATGCAAATTAACATAAAAGAGTCATATCTTACTTGTGTGACCAGAGAAGAGTCATATTTTCAAGCTCTGACTCATCTCAGGTTAATTTGCATACGTATCAAATCGGTTTTTATACACAATAGAAGCACACAGAGCTATGGGGACTGGATATTGTAGATGTGCTAGCGGCCATCTAGCAACCCATGTCCTCAGCTCTATACCCAAAATCCCAGTGACAGGTTCCCTTTAATGTTTTTTACTTTTAAGAATTTGTCTAAACCCTTTTTGAAACTGTCCACTGTTCCTGCTGTGACCTCGTCCTGAGGAAGTCTATTCCATAAATTCACAGTTCTTACAGTAAAGAAGCTTTGACGCTTCTGGAGACTGAACTTTTTCTTCTCCAGTCGGAGGCAGTGCCCCCTTGTCTTTTGAGCGCATTTTACATGGAACAGCTTTTCGCCATATTTTTTGTATGGCCCATTTATATACTTGTATAGGTTAATCATGTCCCCCCTTAGACGTCTCTTCTCAAGACTAAATACATTCAATTATTTTAATCTTTCTTCATAACTAAGACCCTCCATGCCCCTTATCAGTTTAGTCACTCTCCTCTTTACTTTTTCCAGCTGCAGTGCGTCCTTTCTATATACTGGTGCCCAGAACTGGACTGCGTATTCCAGATGAGGCCGCACCAGCGCTTTGTAAAGTAGCACTATTACATCCCTGCCCCGCGAGTCCATGCCTCGTTTAGGGCTCTTTCACACTTGCGTTGTTGTGTTCCGGCATAGAGTTCCGTCATTGGGGCTCTATGCCGGAAGAATCCTGATCAGGATTATCCCCATGCATTCTGAATGGAGAGAAATCCGTTCAGGATGCATCAGGATGTCTTCAGTTCTGGAACGGAACGTTTTTTGGCTGGAGAAAATACCGCAGCATGCTGCGCTTTTTGCTCCAGTCAAAAATCCTGAACACTTGCCGCAAGGCCGGATCCGGAATTAATGCCCATTGAAAGGCATTAATCCGGATCCGGCCTTAAGCTAAACGTCGTTTCGGCGCATTACCGGATCCGACGTTTAGCTCTTTCTGAATGGTTACCATGTCTGCCAGGACACTAAAGTCCTGTTTGCCATGGTAAAGTGTAGTGGGGAGCAGTATACTTACCGTCCGTGCGGCTCCCGGGGCGCTTCAGAGTGACGTCAGGGCGCCCCACGCGCATGGATGACGTGATCGCATGGATCACGTCATCCATGCGCATGGGGCGCTCTGACGTCATTCTGGAGCGCCCCGGGAGCTGCACGGACGGTAAGTATACTGCTTCCCCGCTCCCCACTACTACTATGGCAACCAGGACTTTAATAGCGTCCTGGGTGCCATAGTAACACTGAACGCATTTTGAAGACGGATCCGTCTTCAAATGCTTTCAGTTCACTTGCGGTGTTACGGATCCGGCGGGCACTTCCGGCAAATGGAGTACACGACGGATCCGGACAACGCCAGTGTGAAAGAGGCCTTAATGCATGACAATATCCTGGTGGCCTTAGAAGCAGCTGATTGACATTGTATGCTGTAATTTAATCTACCATCCACAATGACACCCAAATCCTTCTCTATAAGTGACTCTTCCAGTGCTACATCACCTAGGACATATGAAGCACAGAGATTATTACTACCAAGATGCATAACTTTACATTTGTCGACATTGAACCTCATTTGCCAAGTTGATGCTCAATCACTCAGGCTGGGTTCAGACCTGAGCGTATTTGATATGCGCGTTTTTGTTGCGCGTTTTTATGCGCGTTTTTTGCAATAGTAAACGCGCGTTTGACGCGCGTTTGTGTGATTGACTGCAGTGTCCTATGGCCACAAACGCGCGTCAAAACGCCCCAAAGAAGCTCAAGAACTTGTTTGAGCGTAGGGCGTTTTTCAGCGCGTTCAAACGCGCTGTAAAACGCTCAAGTGAGAACCAGGGCCATAGGGAAGCATTGGTTTTCATGTGTTGAGCGTTTTACAGCGCGTTCAAACGCGCTGTAAAACGCTCAAGTGTGAACCCAGCCTTAAAGTCAGCTTGTAGTTTGTGGACCTCTTCCATAGACCGTACAGTTCTACACAGCTTAGTGTCATCTGCAAAAATAGATATGGTGCTATTAATCCCATCCTCAATATCATTAATAAATAAATTAAATAATAAAGGGCCCAGCCCTGAACCTTGGGGTACACCACTTATAACCTGCGACCATTCTGAATAGGAATCATTGACCACAACTCTCTGGACATGGTCCTTCAGCCAGTTTTCAATCCAATTACAAACTATACTTTCTAAGCCAATAGGTCTATAATTACCTGTGGAGGACCTTGATCCTTTTTTGAATATGGGCACCATGTTTGCCTTGCGCCAATCACTTGGCACTGTACCAGTCCCTAGAGAATCTTTAAAAATTATAAACAGGCGCACAGCAATGAACTGAGCTCTTTAAGCACTCTTGGGTATAATCCATCTGGACCCAGAGTTTTGTTCACATTTACCCTATTTAACTTCTCTTGGACCATATCTACAGTTAGCCAATTGAGTATATCACTGGATGTACTAACAGCACCAGCTCCTTTCTCTTCTTTTGTACACTGCTCAAAAAAATAAAGGGAACACAAAAATAACACATCCTAGATCTGAGTTAATTAAATATTCTTCTGAAATACTTTGTTCTTTACATAGTTGAATGTGCTGACAACAAAATCACACAAAAATAAAAAAATGGAAATCAAATTTTTCAACCCATGGAGGTCTGGATTTGGAGTCACACTCAAAATTAAAGTGGAAAAACACACTACAGGGTGATCCAACTTTGATGTAATGTCCTTAAAACAAGTCAAAATGAGGCTCAGTAGTGTGTGTGGCCTCCACGTGCCTGTATGACCTCCCTACAACGCCTGTGCATGCTCCTGATGAGGTGGCGGACGGTCTCCTGAGGGATCTCCTCCCAGACCTGGACTAAAGCATCTGCCAACTCCTGGACAGTCTGTGGTGCAACGTGACGTTGGTGGATAGAGCGAGACATGATGTCCCAGATGTGCTCAATTGGATTCAGGCCTGGGGAATGGGCGGGCCAGTCCATAGCATCAATGCCTTCGTCTTGCAGGAACTGCTGACAGACTCCAGCCACATGAGGTCTAGCATTGTCTTGCATTAGGAGGAACCCAGGGCCAACCGCACCAGCATATGGTCTCACAAGGGGTCTGAGGATCTCATCTCGGTACCTAATGGCAGTCAGGCTACCTCTGGCGAGCACATGGAGGGCTGTGCGGCCCTCCAAAGAAATGCCACCCCACACCATTACTGACCCAATGCCAAACCGGTCATGCTGGAGGATGTTGCAGGCAGCAGAAAGTTCTCCACGGCATCTCAAGACTCTGTCACGTCTGTCACATGTGCTCAGTGTAATCTGTAGAGAAATGAGGAACCGCACTCTGTTAAGAAGTAGTATCACCGGTGCCGATCAAGGGCTTATAAGGCCGTATCCAAATGCTAAAAATTTGATGCACTCAGTCCGTAAGTTTTGCAATTCAAATGATTTTTTTATTATTATTTTTTCATGTTTTCTGCATCATCCATATGCCCGTGAAAAATAAGGAATAACAGATTATATCTGACCAGACGTTTCGGTAACGGTGGACCTTCATCAGTGGTCATGTTATCTGGAATATACATAATTAAAGTGTTTTTAAATGGATGGCAGAGCATGAAGTCACAAAATTAACAAAATAACATAGAACAATAAATAAATAAATTACAAGCAAAATTTCATAGCGTTATCACAGCAGAGTGAAAAGATGTCCAGGGGTTGGTGAAGACATATATGTACAAAATCATGGAAAATTCATATATTCATAGCAATCAAATAATTTGTCAAACATGATTATTTAGATGTAGACCGGAGGAAGTATAGGGGGGGGGGGGGGGGGGGGGGGGGCAAATTATGGAAGAGGGGAAGGAAACATGATTCTATAGGGATTTGAAGCATGATTATATAGATTGCTGTCATCTATGTTAATGGCACAGGAAACGCATGTAGGGAGGGCGTTCCAGAAAGCACACCAATAAAGCCCATGGGAAATATTAGACATATGGGTATTCACAGATATCAGGTATAGCAGCCGATTGTATATCCCATAGAAGATGTTATGCGGGCATGTGGACATTCACAGATATTCATAGATATTTGCAGTTATGACATACACAGTTATGGCATACCAAGAGCTAGATTATAGATCCCATGGGAAGTGTCATCCAAACATTAAGATATACAGAAATAAGCATAGATGAACATGAATCACATAGTGGCAGCATAGTGGGTCTAAGTAGTTAGTGGATCGAACTTCACAAAGGTAACCTGTGGACAAAGGATTAGAAATAGTTATCTACCTGTATGCTGGATAAAGGTTTGCCTGGGCGCTAGATGCAGGAGTGTATGTGGTTTAAACCGCTGTTTAAATAGCATGCTATCCGGTGATAATGGTCATCTGACCGGAAGTCATGTGTTATGTGGAACGCATGCATGCTTTCCAAAGGGCGGAAGTCTTGGCTAGAGCTGTGGAACATGGTGATTCCGGTCACATGACCGGATGTAATGAATTGTGGAGTTATTCATGCGTTCCACGCTGTGTCAAGTGGGCGGAGTTAATGCGATTATGCGTTCCACTGCGGGTAGAGCTAGGCAAACATTATACCCTACTATATGTGATTAGATCTATATAATATGGGATAGTGGAATATGGTAGGAGGGGAATGGGATGCGATCTATAAGGGCAATGAGGTTGGTCTGGAATGAGGGTTATAATAAAAAGAGGGATGAAACATAATAAAATAATAATATAGAATGAGGATGGATCGTTAAAGAGGTAATTGGGGGAGGTGACAAAAGCCTTTTCTAGGGATATTGAAAGGGAGAGGAGGTAAGGGTGGAGGATGGCCTCAGACCTCAACCACCGAATTATCCTCACAGATAAAGACGACTGAATCCCAATTGACCTCAACTACACCAGAAGAAGAGTTGGTTGCAACCAAAGAAAGGATCCATAAACAGCTACTGGAATACAGAAAATACACAGAACAAGGAAAGAGACAGAAATTTATACGGGACGCCGAAGACTACAGACTAGACAGGGTTTATCGTTGGAAAGGAAACCAGCAACAACAGTTCTATCGAGGATACAGACATCAACACTATTCCGGCTCTTCGTACAGCGACAGATCCGGACACTACGAACCAGTCAACACCCCAAGGAGGGGCAAATCAAGAAGAGGAGGACCAGGAGGGGCGGGAGGAAATCAAGAAGGACGCATTCAGACACGTTCCCAGGTAAGGAGGACAACCTAGTAGTTAACATTTCATCTTCTAACCTATCACCAATACAAATCACAGTTCTACAGAAAGGCTTATCCTTTTGTCCCACACCTACATTTAACACGTTCTCATTAGAACAGGAATTACAAAAATTTTATCGAACTGTGAGACTAAAAGCCCATTTCCAGGAACCAACACCGGAACGACCGACCCTTACCATTTCACCAGGACCCCTCTCCATCAAAAACCTGGGACTCAGGAACAAAAGTTCCTTTATGCCCCCTAAAAACAAGCATCCCATTGAGACGTACATTTCTCTTTCCCAAAAATTGGTAGGCGACATCCTTATGGCTAACACTGAGGGCCACTTTAAACACTCCAATAACTTGTCTCAGGAGGAGAAAATAGCACTGAACTCATTACAATCAAATAAAGACATAACCATCAAACCCGCGGACAAAGGTGGGGCTCTTGTTATCATGGACAAGAGGGATTACCTTGCAGAAATCAACAGACAGTTATCCGATACCGACACATACGAAGTATTGCCGAGAGACCCCACGCCACAGATACGAGAATTAATTTCCTATACTATTGATACATACTCGGTATTAGGTATCCTAGACCCCAAAACTGCCAGTTTCCTAACCAAACAAGACCCCATCACTCCGGTATTTTATACACTACCAAAAATCCATAAAGACCTTACTAAACCACCAGGGCGCCCTATCGTAGCCTCTACCGAATCCATCCTCTCTCCCCTAGCAATTTACTTAGAAAAAAATTCTGACCCCCTTGATTAAAACATCAAAATCCTTCATACTAGACACTTCTGATTTCTTACAAAAATTACAAAATACTGATGTCCCAATAGATTGCAATTTACTTACATTAGATGTAAACAGCCTCTACACTTCTATTTATATGCCTTTGAACTTCCACCCATAAGGTTTGCACATCCTCACCATCCTCACCCACAATTGCCTCTTTCATACTTGTCTTCAGATCACTCCTCACATACAGGCACACACCCCCACCTTTTCTATTGACCCGTTCTTTCCTAAATAGTGTAAAACCCTCAATATTTACAGCCCAGTCATGCGAAGAGTCCAACCATGTCTCAGCCACACCAACTATATCTATGTGTTCTTCTAGTACCATAGCCCCCAGCTCCCAAATTTTGCTAGCTAGACTTCTGGGATTTGTGAAAACACATTTTAAATTACTATTACCTGTAAAGTGATTATCCAGGATTTTTTTTGTTACCTTGGTTAATTTTTGTATGTAACAGGTTCTTGTTACCAGCAGTTCTATTTTTTATAAATATATAGTTATGCCCAGTCTTCTCCCTATTTTCCTCACTAACCCCAGCCCCCACTAAATCCCCACTGTCCCCTTCTATAACCTACTCTCTATCTACACTATCTACCCCTTATTAGTATGACCCCCCCCCCCCCAGATCCTAGTTTAAAAGCTCCTCCAGCCGTCTAACCATTTTTCCCCCAGGGCAGTTGCACCCTCCCCATTGAGGTGCAGCCCGTCCCTACTGTAGAGCAGGGGTCAAGTCCTGGGAAAAAAAGTGTGGGAACTCACCCAAGATCCACTGCCACCCAGAACCCCCCCACCCCCCTAAAAAAAAATAATAAAAAATATATATATATATTTCGCAGAAAATTCAGTGCAGCATAAAACGTAAACAAAAACTGGAATTTGCGCTATATGTCTGTTCAGACATAATTTGTCTCTTTTATATTATAAGCTCCCCTTATATATAATTTACTTACAGTTCTGAAGACTCAGGGGTGCTGGCAGGCTTGGCCTCAGGGGTGCTGGCTGGCTTGGCCTCAGGGGTGCTGGCTGGCTTGGCCTCAGGGGTGCTGGCTGGCTTGGCCTCAGGGGTGCTGGCTGGCTTGGCCTCAGGGGTGCTGGCTGGCTTGGCCGGGCAGAAGGAGTGTGGGAGACGGCGAGGCCTTTTTTCTCCAAGCTGCTCTGGAAAAAAATAAATTCTCATTACACCCCAGGTCAGACCACCAATCAGACCCCCAATGTTAATCAGACCTCAGCTAACAGCCCCAATAAGATCCCCAATTTTAATAAGACCCCAATAAGACTTCAGATCACACCTCAGCTCAGACCCCAATATGAATGACCCCCAATCAGACCTCAGATAAGAGCCCCATGCCTCATAGCAGCCCCCAGTAGCCTCATAGCAGCCCCCAGTAGCTATATAGCAGCCCCCAGTAGCCTCTCCATCAGTCCCCAGTAGCCTCTCACCAGCCCCCAGTAGCCTCTCCATCAGCCACCAGTGCGTCTCCATCAGCTCCCAGTGCCTCTCCATCAGCCCCCAGGCCCCCCAGTCAGTGCCTCTCCATCAGCCCCCAGGCCCCCCAGTCAGTGCATCTCCATCAGCCCCCAGTACCCTCTCCATCAGCCCCCAGTACCCTCTCCATCAGCCCCCAGTACGCCCTCCCCGGTATTAAAATCATTGGTGGGCAATGCGCCCTCCCCCCCTCCCCGGTATTAAAATCATTGGTGGGCAGTGCACCCTCCCTGGTATTAAAATCATTGGTGGGCAGTGCACCCTCCCCCCCCGGTATAAAAATTATGCGTCCTGGCTGCCATGGTAATCGATCGGAGCCCCAGCTTTACACTGCTGGGACTCTGATCGGAACTGCCGCTACCACCAATGATGGGGGGCGCACTGCCCACCATTGATTTTGATACTGAGAAGGGCAGGGGGAGGGCACACTGCCCACCAATGATTTTAATATCGGGGAGGGGGGGAGGGCGCACTGCCCACCAATGATGCAGTGTCTCCATCACCATGGGAATGCCTCGGATTTAGAATATACCATCGGATCTGAGTTTTCTCCAATCCGATGGCATATTTTAACTTCAAGCGTTACCTACAGAGGACCAGGAAGTGGTGAGTACAAAGCCTTCACCACTTCCTGGTCCTTTTGCCCGGCATAAAGACGGGCGGCCCTGAAAGGGAACGGCGTTCCTGCTATGAAAAAAGTACAGGAACGCCAATCCCACATGTTCCCGCAGGACTCGAGCCCTGTTGTAGAGCCTATAACCGACCGCGAAGTCAGCCCAGTTCTCCATGAACCCAAACCGTTCCTTTCTGCACCAGCTTCTGAGACACTTATTTAACTCCAAGCTCCCATTGTCTCTCTAGTGAAGCTTGTGGCACTGGTAGTATTTCTGAAAACACTACCTGGGAGGTCCTGGACTTCTCACCTAGTTCCCTAAAATCATTTTTAAAGGACCTTCCATCTCCCACTGACTTTGTCATTGGTGCCAATGTGTACCATGACCGCCGGGTCTTCCCCAGCCCCACCCAGCAATCTGTCAATCCGATCCGCAATATGCCGAACGCGAGCACCCGTCAAACAACACACTGTACGGCATTCACGGTTTTGGCGACAGATGACCCTGTCTGTCCGCCTAATAATACAGTCCCCTACCACCGGCATCTGTCTGACCTTTGCTGCACTCCTTTTCCCATCCTTCCTGCAGCGGTCATCCTCCTGGTTGCTAGGAGAAACGCCCTGCTGCAGTGTTGCTGGCCCTGGGCTTTCATCCCTAATATCAGCCAAACAGGCATATTTACTAGGGCGTTCCAGCTCAGGACTAGCCTCCCTGGCACTTTTCCCTCTACCCCTTCTTTCTACATTAACCCAACTGCTGATCTGATAGTCCTGATCTTGCCCTCCTCCTCTCACCTCCATTTCACTGACCCCAGCCAGTGCCTGCACAGTGAGGTCTAAGCCTCTCTCCAGTTTTGCAATGCCCCTAAGTATTTCAAGCTGCTTATTTAGATCCAAGATCTGGGCTTCCAAATATGCAACATGATTACATTTAGTGCAAATGTATTCACCCTTGAACGGCTCTTCAAGGCATGCATACAGTTGCAAGAAAAAATATGTGAACCCTTTGGAATGATATGGATTTCTGCACAAATTGGTCATAAAGTGTGATCTGATCTTCATCTACGTCACAATAATAGACAATCACAGTCTGCTTAAACTAATAACACACAAATAATTAAATGTTACCATGTTTTTATTGAACACAACATGTAAACATTTATAGTGCAGGTGGAAAAAGTATGCGAACCCCTGGATTTAATAACTGGTTGAACCTCCTTTGGCAGCAATAACTTTAACCAAACGTTTCCTATAGTTGCAGATCAGACGTGCACAACGGTCAGGAGTAATTCTTGACCATTCCTCTTTACAGAACTGTTTCAGTTCAGCAATATTCTTGGGATGTCTGGTGTGAATCGCTTTCTTGAGGTTATGCCACAGCATCTCAATCGGGTTGAGGTCAGGACTCTGACTGGGCCACTCCAGAAGGCGTATTTTCTTCTGTTTAAAGCCATTCTGTTGTTGATTTACTTCTATGTTTTGGATCGTTGTCCTGTTGCAACATCCATCTTCTGTTGAGCTTCAGCTGGTGGACAGATGGCCTTAAGTTCTCCTGCAAAATGTCTTGATAAACTTGGGAATTTATTTTTCCTTTGATGATAGCAATCCGTCCAGGCCCTGACACAGCGAAGCAGCCCCAAACCATGATGTCCCCACCACCATACTTCACAGTTAGGATGAGATTTTGATGTTGGTGTGCTGTGCCTCTTTTTCTCCCCACAGTGTTGTGTGTTTCTTCCAAACAACTCAACTTTGGTTTCATCAGTACTGCTGTGGAACATGCAGGTGCTCTTGTGCAAACTGTAAATGTGCAGCAATGTTTTTTTTGGACAGCAGTGGCTTCCTCTGTGGTATCCTCCCATAAACTCCATTCTTGTTTAGTGTTTTACGTATCGTAGATTCGCTAACAGGGATGTTAGCATATGCCAGAGACTTTTGTAAGTCTTTAGCTGACACTCTAGAATTCTTCTTCACCTCATTGAACAGTGTCGCTGTGCTCTTGCAGTCATCTTTACAGGACGGCCACTCCTAGGGAGAGTAGCAGCAGTGCTGAACTTTCTCCATTTATAGACAATTTGTCTTACTGTAGACTGATGAACAGCAAGGCTTTCGGAAATACTTATATAACCCTTTCCAGCTTTATGCAAGTCAACAATTCTTAATCATAGGTTTTCTGAGAGCTCTTTTGTGCGAGGCATCATTCACATCAGGCAATGCTTCTTGTGAAAAGCAAACCCAGAACTGGTGTGCGTTTTTTATAGGGCAGGGCAGCTGTAACAAACACCTTAAATCTCATCTCATTGATTGGACTCCAGTTGGCTGACACCTCACTCCAATTAGCTCTTGGAGATGTCAGTAGTCTAGGGGTTCACATACTTTTTCCACCTGCACTGTGAATGTTTACATGGTGTGTTTAATAAAAACATGGTAACATTTAATTCTTTGTGTGTTATTAGTTTAAGCAGACTGATTGTCTATTGTTGTGACTTAGATGAAGATCAGATCACATTTTATGACCAATTTGTGCAGAAATCCATAAAATTCCAAAGGGGTTCACATACTTTTTCTTGCAATTGTACATTGCACAGGACACACCCAAGGGGGCATACCTAATAAAATATAGAAAATGGCACAGATTATCAACAAAGGCTATATTAGAAAGAGCCATATAATCATGTGTGGGGACTCGCTCTGGTAGACAGGTTTAGCGGACGCAGTATAGAGGCAACAACAAGTTATTTGGATCAAACAGTTCAGTGTTTTATTCACATTTTAGGCAAGTGACAAAACAAGCAGTCATATTGAAACAAAAAGTCACCTTGCGGTGTTGGTGGTAATTCACACCATGCTGCAATTCTGCCTCAAAGATTCCTTGCTCATAGCAGCACTGACCTATTTTTACACCAAACAGGTAGCAAGCCTTCATCCAGACACAAGGCTCCCAGATCCCAACACAGAGACATTGCTTCTGAGCCCAGCTGCCTATTTAAGGACAGCCAGGTGCTGCCAAAACCCGGATCGGCATTTAAAATCCAGTCTGGTTTTTGACCTCATCTGGCTGTAAATCAGTCCAGCAGCACATGCTGGGAGGAAAATACGTGTTTTCCCATACCAAACCTCTCACTGTGTCACATCCCCCCTTCCTTTGTTCAATCCTGAGGGGTGAACACATGCTAGACAGTGTACGCGGGCATCCGCGTTTCCTTGTAACCGGCCTGCCGAGTGTTCCACCGAAAACTTTAAGTTTTGTAGGGAAACCATCGGGTGACCCGGGCATTTCTGTCCTTGGCCTGGCTCATCCACTTGAGAGGGGTCAGTCACCAGGTAGAATTTTCTCCCCAATAAATAATTGCAGAGAGATTCTAGTGCCCACTTGATAGCCAGGAACTCTCTCTCCACTATACCGGGTCTCGGCTGGGATGAGCTTACGGCTTAGGAAGACAACGGGAAGCTCCTCCCCATTGACTTTCTGAGACAGAACAGCACTGAGGCCTACTTCGGAAGCATCGGTATGTACTATAAACTCCCTTTTGAAGTCGGGCGTCACCAAAACCGGGGACCCGCACAGGGCTGACTTCAAAGTGGAGAAAGCCTCTTCCGCCCGATCATCCCAGTGAACCATCATTGACATGTGTCCCTTCACGAGTCCTGTCAAGGGCGCGGCTAGAGTAGCAAAGTGGGGAACAAACCTCATGTAATAGCCCACCATTCCCAGGAATTACTTTATTTGCCTAGTGGTGACAGGTCGGAGCCAATTCCGTATCGCCTCTGTTTTGTTCACTTGGGGTTTGATGACTCCACGCTCAATGACATATCCCAGGTACTTAGTCTCTTCTAACCCTATCGCACATTTTTTTGGGTTAGCGGTTAGGTGGTTAGGCCAGCTTTCCGAAGGGAGTCCACTACAGCCTGCACTTTGGGTAGGTGACTTTCCCAGTCAGTACTGTGGATGACAATATCGCCCAGGTAAGCCGAAGCGTACCGACGATGTCCATTAGTCGCTGAAAAGTGCCAGGGGACGCTATGCAGACCAAAGTGTAAGACCTTATATTGATACAGCCCCTCAGGCGTGATGAAGGCAGTTTTCTCTTTGGCAGCCTCCATTAAGGGCACCTTCCAAAGTGGCAACCTTTCGTGAGGTCCAAAACATAAAAATACCGGGTTCATCCACCCGGGGCATGGGATACGCATCGAATTTGGAAACCTCGTTAAGTTTTCAAAAGTCGTTACAAAGCAAACAGCAACATCCCGTCCGGCTTGGGTATCAATACTATAGGACTGGCCCACTCACTTTTTGACTCCTCAATGACGTCTAGCTGCAACATTAGCTGCACCTCCTACGATATGGCTTGTCGCCGAGCCTCAGGTACCCGGTATGGTTTTAATCTGACTTTTGCCTGAGGCTCAGTGACAATGTCATGCTGGATTATGGAAGTGCGTCCAGGGAGGTCCGAGAACACATCCGTGTTCCGACTAACGAACTCCCAGGCCTCCTGAATCTGTTTAGAGGAGGGGCTGTCAGCAATTTTTACTGTGGCAGCCGCCTCTCTTGCATCAGACAGAGGGGCCGGTACCTCTTCTGCTAGAAAACTCGGCCGCGGGCTGTCTTCTGTACAGGTTTCCCTATCTTTCCACCGTTTGAGTAAATTCACATGGTAAACCTGCTCCGGCTTTTGCTGCCCTGACTGGTGTACCTTGTAGTTTACATCTCCAATTTTCTCGAGTACCTCGTAGGGGCCCTACCACCTAGCCAGGAACTTACTGTCCACGGTCAGCACCAGAACCAAAACCTGATCACCCAGGTTAAAGAACATAGTCAACATATCCTGATGAGCCACAAAACGGGGAAACACTGACTCTGCCCCAGGTTGTTGTGGTTCACCATCTACTATTAGCACATTTTCTCAGGCGCAGGATAGGGTTGGGTCCCGAACTTGGGCGGTACCAAAATTATCCCCGGAGACATTGAGGTCTGCCAATTCAGGACCCGGCAGCAAGTCCTCCAAGTGTCCCACCATCATACTTAGCAGGGTTGTCTCCCCCTCTTCCCCCGAAGTGGCAGTCACCCCTACCGCTGGCCCTTCGGTCTCAGGTTCCCAGGGTTCTGGTCTCCCCCCTGAGCCGGGCCACTCTGCTAGGGTTACCCCTGTCTCATGGGTATCAGTCACTCTCATAGCAGGCCACAGTGCCAGGAAGCCCGGGAAGTCTCTCCCTATTATAAGTTCATAATGTAGATTTGTGGCGACAGCCACCTCATGGGTCCATCTACCAGCCATCGTAGTTAGAGACACCAGCGTGGTGGAGTAGTCTTTTAAGTCTCTGTGGATGCACATCACCCCGCCTTTCCGGCCAGTATACTCAGTGGACTGTACCAGGGTAGCCCTTACTAGGGTCACCAGACTCCCTGAGTCCAGCAGAGCCTCCGCTGGAGTGTCTCCCACTTCCACCTGGCACAAGTGATCTAGAGACTCTGGGGTACCTGTTGCACACAGCCTCCTGCCATATAGTGACTGACGGTAGCCATAGTTAGTGTCCATGGGCTCAACCCGATGGGGACAGTCAGCCCTTAAATGGCCAGGCTCCTGACGTGGGTACATCCCGGGCAGGTTTTATCGGCTCAAATCTCTGGGCCTGGGGTGGATATTTCCGGGGTTTTCCAACCCCCCTCTGGACATAACCCTCCTTTAGATTCCTGGTAGCTTCATAGCATTCCACCAGGTCCACCATCTCAAGGGCATCGCCAGGAGATACTTGACCGATCCAGTGCTGGAGAGGGTATGGCAAAGCCCTCCAGAACATATCGGCTAATAGTCTATCCAGCATAGCCAGGGGACTCAGCACATCAGGCTTTAGCCACTTTTGCAAGAGGTGGAGTAAGTCATAATACTGGGTCCTCGCAGTCTCAGCCGGCTGAAATCCCCAATAATGTACCCGCTGGGCCCGGACCAACACATTCACCCCCAGTCTTGCCAAAACCTCACCCTTTACTTTTTGGTAATCGGCGCTTGATTGTCCGGCAAGTCGAAATACACCCCCTGGGAATCGGATGCCAGGAATGGAGCGACAACCTCAGCCCACTGGTCACAGGGTAGCTTTTCCCTGATGGCCACTTTCTCGTACATCGCCAGGTAGGTTTCGATGTCGTCTGCGGGGGGTCATCTTAGGAATCGCGGCACGGACTGCTTTCCGGGCATCGTGGACGCTCAGGGTTGCTCCTACTGTTGGCAAAGCCATCACGTGTTGTAGCAGCAACTGGTTATTCTCCTGCTGCTTATTAGCCTCGCGTTGCTGCAGGTTTGTCTCTCGCTGCTGCAGATTAGCCTCCATGAGGGCCTTCACAACAACCTCCATTTTGTTGTAGGGCACTGGTTGTAATACAGCTGATTTAATGTACGACATACAACCGTGCCTGAAAAATGCAGAAACCAAAAATATTGGCGTTCACGCCAGCCCCATCCTCCACCAATTGTGGGGACTCAGTATAGAGGAAACAACATGTTCTTTGGATCAAACAGTTCAGTGTTTTATTCACACTTTAGGCAAATTACAAAACAACCAGTCATATTCAAACAAAAAGTCACCTTGCGGTGTTGGTGGTAATTCACACCATGCGGCAATTCTGCCTCAAAGAGTCCTTGCTCATAGCAGCACCGACCAATTTTCACGCCAGACAGGTAGCAAGTAGGGATGAGCGAACCCGAACTGTATAGTTCGGGTTCGTACCGAATTTTGGGGTGTCCGTGACACGGACCCGAACCCGAACATTTTCGTAAAAGTCCGGGTTCGGGTTCGGTGTTCGGCGCTTTCTTGGCGCTTTTTGAAAGGCTGCAAAGCAGCCAATCAACAAGCGTCATACTACTTGCCCCAAGAGGCCATCACAGCCTTGCCTACTATTGGCATGGCTGTGATTGGCCAGTGCAGCATGTGACCCAGCCTCTATATAAGCTTGGGTCACGTAGCGCTGCGCGTCACTCTGCTGATTCAAGCATAGGGAGAGGTTGCTGCTGCGACGTTAGGGCGAGATTAGGCAGATTAACTCCTCCAAAAGACTTAATTCAGTGATCGATCTCCAGCTGTGGATCATTGAAGTGCTAATATTGAATTGCTCACTTTTTTTAGGCTGCCCAGAGCGTTTTTATATCACTTTTTTCTGGGGTGATCGGCGGCCATTTTGTGGCTTGTGGTGCGCCAGCACAAGCTACCACCAAGTGCATTTAACCATCAATAGTGTGGTTATTTTTTGCTATATCCTACATCAGCTGCAGGCTGAGCCTGTGTCACCGAAGTGCATTTAACCATCAACAGTGTGGTTATTTTTTGGCCATATACTACATCAGGTGCAGGCTGAGCCTGTGTCACCCAAGTGCATTTAACCATCAACAGTGTGGTTAATTTTTGGCCATATACTACATCAGGTGCAGGCTGAGCCTGTGTCACCCAAGTGCATTTAACCATCAATAGTGTGGTTATTTTTTGGCCATATACTACATCAGGGGCAAGTTGAGCCTGTCACCCAGCGCCTAAAAAATAGACCTGACATTTATATTCCTCCAAATCAGTACTGTTTTAGCTGGTCAAGTTATTTGTAGTGACCGTAAAAGCACAGTTTTTGTTCTGGGTTGAAAAACTATTCCCAAATTTGCCATTCTCAAAATTAGTAGTTTCTGCTATATCAGGCCTACTTTAAATCTATCCCAAAAAGGATATCTTAGATTCAAGGTGCTGATAGTTTCATTCTGAAAAACTTAACACACACGCTACCGTGCAGATACAAGTCTAATTCTGTGATTAAAGGTATATCTGTCACACAGCGCGAAAAAAATAGGCCTCACATTTCTATTCAACCAAATCTGTACTGTTTTAGCTGGTCAAATTATTTGTAGTGATCGTAAAAGCACAGTTTTTGTTCTGGGTTGAAAAACTATTCCCAAATTTGCCATTCTCAAAATAAGTAGTTTCTGCTATGTCAGGCCTACTTTAACCACCTCCCGACCGCCTAACGCACGGATGCGTCCGGAAGGTGGCTGATTCATTCCTCCTGGACGCATCCGTGCGTCATCTCGCGAGACACGAGATTTCGGTCAGAGCCGGCCCGCGCATGCGCATCGCGGGCCGGCAAAAGTTAAAGAACAAGTTTGTCACCATCCTGCCAGCAACGATCATTGGCTGGCAGGCTGGCGATTTTCAAAAAATCCAATCACAAGCCATATAACAGATCATATTAGTAAATATGATCTGTTATATGGCTTCTCTGCTCCTCTGCTGGTCCTTTTCGTCGGCTGGATCCAGCAGAGGAGCAGACTGAACTGTGAGTAGCACCAAACACTTCACTGTAGACCCAGATCACCCCCCTGCACCCCAATTAACCCTTTGATCACCCCTTTGATCGCCCCTGTCAATCACTAGTGAAAGGAAAAAAAAGTGATCAGTGTAAACTGTCACTTTATTTTTTTCACTGGTATTGACTGTTAGGTTTTAGGGATAGTTTAGGCCCCTTGGTTAGGTAGTTTAGCGTGAGTTAGCGCCCAGCCCACCGCACCGCAGTCACTTATTCGCTGTTTAGTGTATCGCTAATCAGCATTTGTACTTTTATAGTATCTGTAAGTGATCAAAACTGATCACGGTCAGATCTATAATTGTATTAGTGTCACTTTAGCTCGCCCTCCACCCAAAACGCAGTGTTTGCCCGATCAGGCCTGATCGGTCGCCCACACGTGCGTTCACCCACGCCCGCCCCGCCGCAGTGACAAAAAATATATATTTTTTGATCACTGCACATTTACTTTACACGCGCTGCGGCGATAAAAAAATCAGTTTTGATATTTTTTATCAACCGCAGCGGCCTCCAGTACTTCGCTAGCCTCCCCTTTGTAAGACAGGCTTGCTTTTTTTCTTGGGTAGTCTCAGGGAATACCCCTAAATTTAGTAGTCCAAAATGTCAAACAGGGGGTATTCTTCTGAAGAGGCCTACAGGATTCTGACCCAGTCGGATGAGGAGTGGGAACCCTTATCTGATGAATCTAGCGGGTCAGAATATGAACCTGTAGAAAGCAGTGGCTCTCTGACCCAAAGTTCGGACGAGGAGGCTGAGGTCCCTGATAGCACCAGGCGTACCCGGCCCCGTGTCGCTAGACCACAGGTTACGCAGGATCCGCTTCAAGAGCAGCAGAGTGGGGCTGTCGCTGCCGGATCACGTGATGAGGCATACACCAGCAGCGCAGCCCTTCCTGGACCTAGTACCAGCACTGCCGTACAACATGGTGAAGTAGCGAGCACCAGAAGGGCAGTTGAAGCTGGTACGGTGGCACGTGCAGTAGTTACCCCGTCGCAGCCACCGCACAGACAGGCCCGTAGAGCCCCTAGAATCCCTGAGGTGCTGGCAAACCCTGATTGGCAGTCACCAACTTCAGCCGCACCATTAGTTCCCCCTTTCACCGCCCAGTCTGGAGTTCGGGTTGAGACGGCTCATATCGGTTCGGCCCTGGGATTTTTTGAGCTGTTCTTGACTGCGGAGCTCTTAGACTTAGTTGTGGCAGAAACAAACCGGTATGCCACACAATTTATAACCGCAAACCCGGGAAGCTTTTATGCCCAGCCTTTCCGGTGGAAACCAGTCCAAGTTTCTGAAATTTAAATTTTTCTGGGCCTTCTCCTCAACATGGGTCTAACTAAAAAGCATGAATTGCGGTCATATTGGTCCACGAACCCAATTCATCACATGCCCATGTTCTCTGCTGCTATGTCCAGGACACGATTTGAGACCATCCTGCGTTTTGTGCATTTTAGCGACAACACCACCTCCCGTCCCAGAGGCCACCCAGCTTTTGACCGGCTCCACAAAATTCGGCCCCTCATAGACCATTTCAACCAGAAATTTGCAGATTTGTATACCCCCGAGCAAAACATCTGCATAGACGAGTCCCTAATACATTTTACCGGGCGCCTTGGCTTCAAACAATACATCCCAAGCAAGCGTGCCCGGTATGGGGTCAAATTGTATAAGCTCTGTGAAAGGGCCACAGGCTATACCCACAAATTTCGTGTCTATGAGGGAAAAGATCAGACCCTGGAGCCGGTCGGTTGCCCTGACTACCTGGGGAGCAGTGGGAAGACAGTCTGGGACTTGGTGTCACCCTTATTCGGCAAGGGGTACCATCTTTATGTGGACAATTTCTACACAAGTGTGGCCCTCTTTAGGCATTTGTTTCTAGAACGGATTTGCGCCTGTGGCACCGTGCGACCTAGTCGCGTGGGCTTCCCCCAACGGCTCGTTACCACCCGTCTTGCAAGGGGGGAGAGGGCTGCCTTGTGTAACGAAGAACTGCTCGCGGTGAAATGGAGAGACAAGCGTGACGTTTACATGCTCTCCTCCATTCACGCAGACACGACAATCCAAATTGAGCGAGCAACCCGTGTCATTGAAAAGCCCCTCTCAGTCCACGACTATAATTTGCTCATGGGAGGGGTGGACTTCAATGACCAGATGTTGTCTCCGTATTTAGTTTCCCGCAGAACCAGACGCTGGTATAAGAAGGTGTCTGTATATTTGATTCAATTGGCTCTGTATAATAGTTTTGTTCTCTACAGTAAGGCTGGGAGAACACGATCCTTCCTCAAATTCCAGGAAGAGATCATCGAGAACCTCCTGTATCCAGAAGGTTCCGTGGCCCCATCCACCAGTGTAGTTAGCCGTCTACACGAGCGACATTTCCCCAATGTCGTTGCTGGTACCTCAACCCAACCGTCACCCCGAAAAAGATGTTGTGTCTGTAGCAGGAGTGGAATAAGGCGTGACACCCGCTATTTCTGTCCTGACTGTCCTGACCACCCTGCCCTATGCTTAGGAGAGTGTTTCCGGAAGTACCACACACAGGTACACCTAGCATAGGGATCACATCTCACCAGGACAGGCACACAGGGCTATTAGGGCCCATTCACTCACAGCTGCTGCAAACGTCTCCTTTCACATGGGGCAAAGTGCATAACGTACTTCGCCACATCTTTGGGCGATTTGCGCTTTGCACATTGACCCATGGGGAAGGAGAGGTTTGCTCTAATAAAGGTAAAAAAAAAACAAACAAAAAAAACACCAGTAAGCAAAAAGGTTAATGTTCAGTTCAAAAAGTTAAAGTTTATTTGTTCTCTTCCAAAGTTAATAAAATTATTGTGTTGCGGCCTGTTTTTTTTGTTTTTTTTTACCTTCCAGGTGGACCAACCGATCGACTAGCTGCAGCACTGATGTGCATTCTGACAGAAGCATTGCGCTGCTGTCAGATTACACGCAAGTCGGTGTATGCGGCGCTGCAAGACGAGATTTCTCCTCTGCAGTAAAAGATACGTTTGCCGAGGCATATGAGCTGAGGAGGTGGCGGTGTTCCTATGCTTTGGCAAACACTTTGTATATAAAAAAAAATATAAAAAAATCCCGGCAATGATTTATTCATCCACATCGATTGATGTGAATGGAGAAATCTGGTTTGCCAGGGCATACGAGCTAAGTGGGTATGGATGTTGGGCGGAGCTCCTATGTCCTGGCAGACGCCTTTCGCCTCCTTTTTTTTTTTGGCAGAGATTTTTTCATCCACATTGATCAATGCGAATGAAGAAATATGTGCCGTTCATTTTTTTCTTTCAGCCCAGAGGCTGAATGGAAAAAAAAAATCTCATTGCCCGTATGCTCAATATAAGGAGAATAGCTGAAACTCCTAATGCTGGCCATACATGTAATGATTGCGGAGACCCTCAAATGCCAGGGCAGTACAAACACCCCACAAATAACACCATTTTGGAAAGAAGACACCCCAAGGTATTCGCTGAGGGGCATATTGAGTCCATGAAAGATTGAAATTTTTGTCCCAAGTTAGCGGAAAGGGACACTTTGTGAGAAAAAAATTAAAAAAATCAATTTCCGCTAACTTGTGCCAAATTTTTTTTTTTTTCTATGAACTCGCCATGCCCCTCATTGAATACCTTGGGGTGTCTTCTTTCCAAAATGGGGTCACATGTGGGGTATTTATACTGCCCTGGCATTTTAGGGGCCCCAAAGCGTGAGAAGAAGTCTGGTATCCAAATGTCTAAAAATGCCCTCCTAAAAGGAATTTGGGCACCTTTGCCCACCTAGGCTGCAAAAAAGTGTCACACATGTGGTATCTCCGTATTCAGGAGAAGTTGGGGAATGTGTTTTGGGGTGTCATTTTACATATACCCATGCTGGGTGAGATAAATATCTTGGTCAAATGCCAACTTTGTATAAAAAAATGGGAAAAGTTGTCTTTTGCCAAGATATTTCTCTCACCCAGCATGGGTATATGTAAAATGACACCCCAAAACACATTCCCCAACTTCTCCTGAATACGGAGATACCACATGTGTGACACTTTTATGCAGCCTAGGTGGGCAAAGGGGCCCACATTCCAAAGAGCACCTTTCGGATTTCACAGGTCATTTACCTACTTACCACACATTTGGGCCCCTAAAATGCCAGGGCAGTATAACTACCCCACAAGTGACCCCATTTTGGAAAGAAGACACCCCAAGGTATTCCGTGAGGGGCATGGCGAGTTCCTAGAATTTTTTTTTTTTTTGTCACAAGTTAGTGGAAAATGATGATTTTATTTTTTATTTTTTTTCTTACAAAGTCTCATATTCCACTAACTTGTGACAAAAAATAAAAACTTCCATGTACTCACTATGCCCATCAGTGAATACCTTGGGGTGTCTTCTTTCCAAAATGGGGTCACTTGTGGGGTAGTTATACTGCCCTGGCACTCTAGGGGCCCAAATGTGTGGTAAGGAGTTTGAAATCAAATTCTGTAAAAAATGACCAGTGAAATCCGAAAGGTGCTCTTTGGAATATGGGCCCCTTTGCCCACCTAGGCTGCAAAAAAGTGTCACACATGTGGTATCTCCGTATTCAGGAGAAGTTGGGGAATGTGTTTTGGGGTGTCATTTTACATATACCCATGCTGGGTGAGAGAAATATCTTGGCAAAAGACAACTTTTCCCATTTTTTTTATACAAAGTTGGCATTTGACCAAGATATTTATCTCACCCAGCATGGGTATATGTAAAATGACACCCCAAAACACATTCCCCAACTTCTCCTGAATACGGAGATACCACATGTGTGACACTTTTTTGCAGCCTAGGTGGGCAAAGGGGCCCACATTCCAACGAGCACCTTTCGGATTTCACTGGCCATTTATTACAGAATTTGATTTCAAACTCCTTACCACACATTTGGGCCCCTAGAATGCCAGGGCAGTATAACTACCCCACAAGTGACCCCATTTTGGAAAGAAGACACCCCAAGGTATTCGCTGATGGGCATAGTGAGTTCATAGAAGTTTTTATTTTTTGTCACAAGTTAGTGGAATATGAGACTTTGTAAGAAAATAAATAAATAAATAAAAAATTATCATTTTCCGCTAACTTGTGACAAAAAATAAAAAGTTCTATGAACTCACTATGCCCATCAGCGAATACCTTAGGGTGTCTACTTTCCGAAATGGGGTCATTTGTGGGGTGTTTGTACTGTCTGGGCATTGTAGAATCTCATGAAACATGACAGGTGCTCAGAAAGTCAGAGCTGCTTCAAAAAGCGGAAATTCACATATTTGTACCATAGTTTGTAAACGCTATAACTTTTACCCAAACCATTTCTTTTTTACCCAAACATTTTTTTTTTATCAAAGACATGTAGAACAATAAATTTAGAGCAAAATTTATATATGGATCTCGTTTTTTTTGCAAAATTTTACAACTGAAAGTGAAAAATGTCATTTTTTTGCAAAAAAAATCGTTAAATTTCGATTAATAACAAAAAAAGTAAAAATGTCAGCAGCAATGAAATACCACCAAATGAAAGCTCTATTAGTGAGAAGAAAAGGAGGTAAAATTCATTTGGGTGGTAA
The DNA here is from genome assembly GCF_905171765.1 of Bufo bufo. Taxonomy (NCBI): domain Eukaryota; kingdom Metazoa; phylum Chordata; class Amphibia; order Anura; family Bufonidae; genus Bufo; species Bufo bufo. The sequence continues at coordinate 393,837,714 of NC_053389.1, read as the reverse complement.
GTTGCATGACCGAGCAATAAACGGTGAAAGTAGTGTAGGTCAGAAGTGTAAAAAGTGGCCTGGTCTTTCAGGGTGTTTAAGCCATAGGGGCTGAGGTGGTTAAATCTATCCCAAAAAGGATATCTTAGATTCAAGGTGCTGATATTGTCATTCTGAAAAACTTAACACACACGCTACCGTGCAGATACAAGTCTAATTCTGTGATTAAAGGTATATCTGTCACACAGCGCGAAAAAAATAGGCCTCACATTTCTATTCAACCAAATCTGTACTGTTTTAGCTGGTCAAATTATTTGTAGTGACCGTAAAAGCACAGTTTTTGTTCTGGGTTGAAAAACTATTCCCAAATTTGCCATTCTCAAAATAAGTAGTTTCTGCTATATCAGGCCTACTTTAAATCTATCCCAAAAAGGAAATCTTAGATTCAAGGTGCTGATAGTGTCATTCTGAAAAACTTAACACACACGCTACCGTGCAGATACAAGTCTAATTCTGTGATTAAAGGTATATCTGTCACACAGCGCGAAAAAAATAGGCCTCACATTTCTATTCAACCAAATCTGTACTGTTTTAGCTGGTCAAATTATTTGTAGTGACCGTAAAAGCACAGTTTTTGTTCTGGGTTGAAAAACTATTTCCAAATTTGCCATTCTCAAAATAAGTAGTTTCTGCTATATCAGGCCTACTTTAAATCTATCCCAAAAAGGATATCTTAGATTGAAGGTGCTGATAGTGTCATTCTGAAAAACTTAACACACACGCTACCGTGCAGATACAAGTCTAATTCTGTGATTAAAGGTATATCTGTCACACAGCGCGAAAAAAATAGGCCTCACATTTCTATTCAACCAAATCTGTACTGTTTTAGCTAGTCAAATTATTTGTAGTGACCGTAAAAGCACAGTTTTTGTTCTGGGTTGAAAAACTATTCCCAAATTTGCCATTCTCAAAATAAGTAGTTTCTGCTATATCAGGCCTACTTTAAATCTATCCCAAAAAGGATATCTTAGATTCAAGGTGCTGATAGTGTCATTCTGAAAAACGTAACACACACGCTACCGTGCAGATACAAGTATAATTCCGTGATTAAAGGTATATCTGTCACACAGCGCGTAAAAAATAGGCCTCACATTTCTATTCAACCAAATCTGTACTGTTTTAGCTGGTCAAATTATTTGTAGTGACCGTAAAAGCACAGTTTTTGGACGGCTTCCGGTTCCGGCGCGCACATGGAAGGCCGCTAATCAGGAGAGCTCCGCTAGGCCGGCCCGAAAACCGTGGAAATACCGCCTATAGGGGTGAAGATTTGTCCCCGCAAACCTCCCAGAAGCATAAGGGGGCCACTCATGGAAAAATTCCTGGTCAAAGGCGGTTCGCAAAAGGAAGCGCATACCACTCACCCGGCAGGAGACGCTCAGAAGGCGAGGGGCAAGATGGCGCCGGAGACTGAGAAAGGCCGCAGGTTCACCCGCTCGACTTCTCAGTCGACGCAACGAAGTACGGAGGCCTCCGGTTCGGAAGAAGAGGAGGAGGAATGCAGTCACCTCCCGAACGGAGGTATGTTAGCCTCGTGTAAAACCATGGCCATAGAAGTGGCAAAGCTGCTAGCTCCGGACATAAAAGCATCTTTAGAGGCCACAGTGGCCACGGCCCTGCAGCAGCTGCATAATGAAGTGACGCAGCATACCTCGCAAATAACGGAGGTGCAGCAAAAGGTGGCGCTGGTGGAGGAAGAGCTAGAAAGGGCTCAAAATAGCATCAGTGATCTCCGGCGTGATAATCGATTCCTGAGGGAGAAAATGGACGATCTGGAAAATCGCTCCAGGAGGAGCAACCTGAGAATCGTCGGCCTGCCGGAATCAATCCCACCAAATCAACTGGCGGATATTTGTGAGGTGGAAATACCGCAAGCTTTGGGGCTCCGTGGCGCGTGCATTGTTGAAAGAGCGCATCGCTTGGGTCCACCTGTATCGTCAAAAGCATGCACAGACAATCTTAGGCCCAGAGCGGCGATAGCGAAATATCTAAATTACGCAGCTAAAGAGGCCATACTGGCGAAATTCAGGCGCAAAGATCATCCCTTAGTAATCCGAGGAAGCAAGATCTTGCTGTTTAGCGACTACTCTGCAGAAGTGGCGAAACGCAGGAGAGAATTCTCCCAAATTTGTTCTGCATTGGCAAGGAATAAAGTCAAGTTTGCGTTGATCTACCCTGCAGTTTTGAGGGTTTTTCGTCAAGACGGATCGATTGACACTTACCATTCCTCAAGAGATGCAATGGAGGCATTGGAGCCGGATCTGACAAGCCCGGATAAGACTCCTCCAGGTTCCCAAAGATCCACAGGCCATACCAGGGGGAGAGGAGCGAGACTGAGCCCAAGGGGACTGTCACCAAGAGCTAAGGGTTCGGGACGCCTGGAAGTTGATCCAGAACGAGAATAAGCGCCCTGAACTGAGGACTACTCACTTAAATTGATGCCTCCTTGTTGGGTCACGTGAGATAAATGTGGACCTAAGGTCCAGTAATTCTGAGTTTGTTAACCTGCTATGCTGTGTTTAAGTATATGGGCTGGAGAGCGGGAGCGAATAGGGTAGAGATAATGATTCCGTTAACAGTATGTAGTGGCAACAACTACACTACGCAATGTGCGAAAAAAGTGAAGTCAGAAGGTTGGGGTTTAATGTTGTGGGTTTGGTTGCAGAGGGAAGGGAGGGGGAGGGGGGGGGGAGGTTTGCTAGTCTGGGTCAAATGGAGGCAATAATACCTAGGGGTCAGTATGTGGGTCACGGTGGCTTCTTGTTCCTTTTGGTTTTCTCCTGCAGAAATTGTCAGTTTAGGAACTAACCATGAGAGTAGTAACGTGGAATGTCAAAGGCCTTCGGTCCCCAGCTAAACGTATGGCAATATTGCGCCATCTCAAGAAACACAAAATAGATGTTGCATTTCTGCAGGAGACCCATCTGGAAGAAGTAGACTTTGCGAGGATGCAAAAGCTGTGGGTGGGCCAAGTCGTGGGTTCGCCTTCAATAGGCAAGAAAGCGGGAGTAATGATTTTACTGCACAAGAGGTTGCGTTATAATATCTTAGCAATGTCAACTGATAATCAGGGGAGATGGCTGCGTCTAAGTATGGACTCCCCAGTAGGTCAGGTAGTAATGTATAATGTTTATGCTCCTAATGATTCCCAGACGGGTTTTTACAATGCGTTGGAGAGAGACATTATGATGGAAGGTGCGACAATGATACTGGTGGGGGGTGATTTTAATCGTGTCCATAGTGAGCAGGAGGACAGGAAGAGGAAGGCCCCAGGGATTGCCAGGAAGCGAAGTAGGAATCAGACGTTACTCCCTTTAATGCAACGCACAGGGTTGCAGGATGTATGGCGTTACCATCATCCCGAGGATCGGGAATTCACCCACTACTCCTATGCACAGGGGTCATGGTCCAGGATTGATTACTGGTTGACATCACCGGGGTTGTTGGCCAGGGCCCAACGGATTGACATTCTAGATCTGGTGATCTCGGACCATGCCCCAGTGGTGATGGAGCTTCTGGACACTATTCCCAGGGGCCAGGATTACATATGGAGGATGCCCCAAAACCTGCCCAAAGATAAAGACTTTGTAGATAGACTAAGAGGTTGGTGGTGGGAATATGCACAGCATAACGCTGAACACATGACTAATCAGGGCCTTTTCTGGGACGCAGCGAAAGCAGTACTGAGAGGCAGAATAATGTCGTACACGGCGGGAAAGAGAAGAGAGGAAAGGAATAAGTTTGAGGAAGCCACGATGCAGGTTCGGAAAACGTACACTGAGTTCCTTCTAAACCCCTCTGACTCTAATAAGTTACTCTGGGTAACAGCTAAGCATAACTTTGACTACTGTCAAGAAAGGAGGGAGAAGTGGGCCAGTGACTATCAGAGGGCTAAGTTCTTTCGCCTGGGTAATAAAGCGGGGCGGCTGCTGGCAAATTTAACACGCCCCTTTGCTAAGCAGCCATTACTACAGCCTCTTAAGGACGGGAGGGGGAAGTTATGTACTCAGCCGAAAGAGATAGTAGAAATCCTGGGGGACTTTTACCAGAAACTGTACCACAGTGACCCCTTTGAACCAAGTGATGCGAAGGGCCGATTGGACCAAGTTGATTTGCCGCAACTATCTAGGGACGCGGTAGAAAAGTTAAATGGTGAGATACGGGAGGAGGAGGTACAAGAGACCATAAAATCCCTGTCAAATGGCAAGGCACCAGGCCCCGACGGGTTCCCCGCGGAATTGTACAAAGCAATGCACCAAGAATTAGTCCCTACTTTGACCAGGTTGTTCAATAGCATTATGGAAGGGGGAAGCCTACCTGACACTGGAAAGATGGCCTATATCAAGGTCCTCCCGAAACCGGGAAAGGATTTGACCCAGCCAAGCGCGTATAGGCCTATATCCTTGATTAACCAGGACGTCAAGATCCTATCCAAAATCTTGGCTAATAGGCTGGCTACTTGCGTGCCTGATCTAATTGGCTCCCACCAAGTAGGTTTCATGAAAGGCAGGTCAGCGGTGACTAATGTCCGTAAAGTCTTGGCCGCCCTGAGCTCGAAGAAGGAAGGGAACAAGGAACCATGTCCAGCATTGCTTGCCATAGATGCCGAAAAGGCTTTTGACAGTGTTAGCTGGCAATGGCTGGACATGGTACTGGATAGATTTAATATTAAAGGTCATTTTCGGAACTACCTTAAGGCACTTTATGAAAATCCCCAGGCAAGAGTGAATATACCAGGTTTCCTGTCCAAGTCCATTTCACTCAGCAAAGGTACGAGACAGGGATGCCCCCTATCCCCGTTGCTCTTTAATTTGGCCATGGAACCTATGGCTAGATGGCTATTGAAATCTGATGTCTTTGAGGGGATTAAAATAGGGAGCAGGGAGTTAAAGTTAAGCTGTTTTGCGGATGACATACTGTTATATCTGGGAGCCCCTGAAAGACAACCAGATAGAATATTAGAAGCCTTGGCCGAATACGGTAAGGTGACGGGATTCAGGATCAATATAGACAAGAGCCAGTTACTGTTTCTAGGACATGGACCTCACGGTGGGAGCCAATTGGACAATGGAGTGGAGATTAGGAAGGATTATCTGACTTACCTGGGCATTAAGATTGGACGTACTCCGAGCTCAATATATTCGCTCAATTATCCCCCTCTATTTTTGAAAATTGAAAAGGAGTTAGACAAATGGAGAGAGCTACCCTTATCCTTATGTGGGAGAGCGCATTTAATTAAAATGATGAGCTTTCCAAAATTACTCTACCCGCTTCAAATTATCCCGCTATTGCTAAAACACGTAGATGTCATAAGGATCCAGAGAGCATTTAACCGCTTCCTGTGGAAAGCAAAAAGACCCCGTATTGCATATGCCAAGCTGACAATGCTAAAGTACGAAGGGGGGCTACAACTCCCAAATGTAAGACACTATAACTTGGCGTCGTTATTTAGGCATATACGAGACTGGGTGTGGGGGACGAGTCATTACTCGGCGACTATGTTCGAGAAGGAACTGGCTGGCAGGGAGAATTTGGAGGCCCTGCTACATTCCAAACTAAGGGACATCCCAACAAACATCAAGCAGGAGGTTTTACTAAAAGATACTTTAATGGCATGGAAGGCGATTAGAAAGATATATGGGCTCCCCTATTATATTTCACCAAGGTTACCTTTGTGGTCATTGCCAGCGTTTCCCCAAGGTAGGGAAAATAGGCTATTCCAGACATGGAGAAGCAAGAACATTAGGAGACTTAGTGACCTGTTACAGCATAACAGTTCTCAGTGGCTGTCCTGGGAGCAAGTGAAGGAGAAGTATGACCTTCCGGACACACAGTACCTGCCCTACCAGCAGATTAAAAGCTATTGCAGAGCGCAGGCGAATTCATTGGGCGAATCTGATAGGTTGGCATGGTTTGCGGCCCTACTGGGCAGTGATAGCTCCCCTATGTCTTTGTCAGACCTGCACCACAGGCTCCACAATATTCAAACAATAGGACTAGTTAAACAGGCCTATAAACCATGGGAAAGGGAACTCGCTGACCAAAACATTGGAAAAAAAATGAAAGAGGGACTGGAATGTCTGAGGCGAGCGACATATAATGAACAATGGAGGGAGTCGCAACTGAGACTAATGCACAGGGCAACTTATGCGTTCAATCTGTCCTATCAGGATGCGCCTACGCACTATTTGCGAGAATGCCCCAAGTGTGATCTCTCGAGGGCGGGGCTCCTGCATGCCATATGGGAGTGTTCAAAATTACAACCGCTGTGGCAGCAAGCAGTGGCGACAATAAAAGAGGTCTGGGGAGTGGTAGTGGGGCTAACTCCCCAACAATGCATCTTTCACTATATACCGAGGATCCAAGATGAGGAAATGGGATCAGTGGTTATTAAGGCAGGGGTGCATCTTTTGCTGATGTCTGTGAAAAAGTCTTTATTAAGACACTGGTTGGAAAGGGAGGTTCCATCATGGGATGAAGTGCTCGGAACGATGAAAGATATCCTCTATTTAGAAAGATTAGAAGTGGAACAGGACAAAGAAGTGTTAGTGGGGAAGTTCATGAGAAAATGGAAGAGTTTTGTCGAGAAGTTCTTATTCCCCTGTGAAATCAAAGAGCTGATGAGCCCATTCAAGCTGACCAAATGGTATTTGGAAGCGCAACTTGCTAACCGATTGGGGAAACTGGAGGTATAAGGAGATGCGAGTGATCTCAAGGAGGGGAAGAAGTAGCTCAAGAGGGTTATCCAATGACCAGACTAGGGTTCCAGGGGCGGGGAGATGGGGGTGGGGTGAAAAGTTTTATAAAATATAAGTGGGGGAATCGTACGGTGATGTATATTTGTGCAATTCCTATGTACTGCTTTATACCTGATATGTTATCTGCTGGTGTGCTCATTGTATGATTCCTGCTACTTCAATAAAGCGATGTTTAAAAAAAAAAAAAAAAAGCACAGTTTTTGTTCTGGGTTGAAAAACTATTCCCAAATTTGCCATTTTCAAAATTGTGGTGAACGGGAACAATGAGGAAAACATCTAATAAGGGACGCGAACGTGGACATGGTCGTGGTGGTGTTAGTGGACCCTCTGGTGCTGGGAGAGGACGTGGCCGTTCTGCCACAGCCACACGTCCTAGTGAACCAACTACCTCAGGTCCCAGTAGCCAGCAGAATTTACAGCGATATTTGGTGGGGCCCAATGCCGTTTTAAGGATGGTAAGGCCTGAGCAGGTACAGGCATTAGTCAATTGGGTGTCCGACAGTGCATCCAGCACGTTCACATTATCTCCCACCCAGTCTTCTGCAGAAAGCGCACAGATGGCGCATGAAAACCAAGCCCATCAGTCTGTCACATCACCCCGATGCATATCAGGGAAACTGTCTGAGCCTCAAGTTATGCAGCAGTCTCTTATGCTGTTTGAAGACTCTGCTGCCAGGGTTTCCCAAGGGCATCCACCTAGCCCTTCCCCAGGGGTGGAAGAGATAGAATGCACTAACGCACAACCACTTATGTTTCCTGATGATGAGGACATGGGAATACCACCTCAGCACGTCTCTGATGATGACGAAACACAGGTGCCAACTGCTGCGTCTTTCTGCAGTGTGCAGACTGAACAGGAGGTCAGGGAGGAAGACTGGGTGGAAGACGATGCAGGGGACGATGAGGTCCTAGACCCCACATGGAATGAAGGTCGTGCCACTGACTTTCAGAGTTCGGAGGAAGAGGCAGTGGTGAGACCGAGCCAATAGCGTAGCAAAAGAGGGAGCAGTGGGCAAAATCAGAACACCCGCCGCCAAGAGACTCCGCCTGCTACTGACCGCTGCCATCTGGGACCGAGCACCCCAAAGGCAGCTTCAAGGAGTTCCCTGGCATGGCACTTCTTCAAACAATGTGCTGACGACAAGACCCGAGTGGTTTGCACGCTGTGCCATCAGAGCCTGAAGCGAGGCATTAACGTTCTGAACCTTAGCACAACCTGCATGACCAGGCACCTGCATGCAAAGCATGAACTGCAGTGGAGTAAACACCTTAAAAACAAGGAACTCACTCAGGCTCCCCCTGCTACCTCTTCTGCTGCTGCCGCCCCGGCCTCTTCTGCTGCTGCAGCCTCGGCCTCTTCCTCCGCCTCTGGAGGAACGTTGGCACCTGCCGCCCAGCAAACATGGGATGTACCACCAACACCACCACCTGCGTCACCAAGCATCTCAACCATGTCACACGGCAGCGTTCAGCTCTCCATCTCACAAACATTTGAGAGAAAGCGTAAATTCCCACCTAGCCACCCTCGATCCCTGGCCCTGAATGCCAGCATTTCTAAACTACTGGCCTATGAAATGCTGTCATTCAGGCTGGTGGACACAGACAGCTTCAAACAGCTCATGTCGCTTGCTGTCCCACAGTATGTTGTTCCCAGCCGCCACTACTTCTCCAAGAGAGCCGTGCCTTCCCTGCACAACCAAGTGTCCGATAAAATCAAGTGTGCACTGCGCAACGCCATCTGTGGCAAGGTCCACCTAACCACAGATACGTGGACCAGTAAGCACGGCCAGGGACGCTATATCTCCCTAACTGCACACTGGGTAAATGTAGTGGCGGCTGGGCCCCAGGCGGAGAGCTGTTTGGCGCACGTCCTTCCGCCGCCAAGGATCGCAGGGCAACATTCTTTGCCTCCTGTCTCCTCCTCCTCCTACTCAGCTTCCTCCTTCTCTTCTTCCACCTGCTCATCCAGTCAGCCACACACCTTCACCACCAACTTCAGCACAGCCCGGGGTAAACGTCAGCAGGCTGTTCTGAAACTCATATGTTTGGGGGACAGGCCCCATACCGCACAGGAGTTGTGGCGGGGTATAGAACAACAGACCGACGAGTGGTTGCTGCCGGTGAGCCTCAAGCCCGGCCTGGTGGTGTGCGATAATGGGCGAAATCTCGTTGCAGCTCTGGGACTAGCCGGTTTGACGCACATCCCTTGCCTGGCGCATGTGCTGAATTTGGTGGTGCAGAAGTTCATTCGCAACTACCCCGACATGTCAGAGCTGCTGCATAAAGTGCGGGCCGTCTGTTCGCGCTTCCGGTGTTCACACCCTGCTGCTGCACGCCTGTCTGCGCTACAGCGTAACTTCGGCCTTCCCGCTTACCGCCTCATAAGCGATGTGCCCACCAGGTGAAACTCCACCTTGCACATGCTGGACAGACTGTGCGAGCAGCAGCAGGCCATAGTGGAGTTTCAGCTGCAGCACACACGGGTCAGTCGCACTGCGGAACAGCACCACTTCACCACCAATGACTGGGCCTCCATGCGAGACCTGTGTGCCCTGTTGCGCTGTTTCGAGTACTCCACCAACATGGCCAGTGGCGATGACGCCGTTATCAGCGTTACAATACCACTTCTATGTCTCCTTGAGAAAACACTTAGGGCGATGATGGAAGAGGAGGTGGCCCAGGAGGAAGAGGCGGAAGAGGGGTCATTTTTAGCACTTTCAGGCCAGTCTCTTCGAAGTGACTCAGAGGGAGGTTTTTTGCAACACCAGAGGCCAGGTACAAATGTGGCCAGACAGGGCCCACTACTGGAGGATGAGGAGGACGAGGATGAGGAGGAGGTGGAGGAGGATGAGGATGAAGCATGTTCACAGCGGGGTGGCACCCAAAGCAGCTCGGGCCCATCACTGGTGCGTGGCTGGGGGGAAACACAGGACGATGACGATACGCCTCCCACAGAGGACAGCTTGTCCTTACCTCTGGGCAGCCTGGCACACATGACCGACTACATGCTGCAGTGCCTGCGCAACGACAGCAGAGTTGCCCACATTTTAACGTGTGCGGACTACTGGGTTGCCACCCTGCTGGATCCCCGGTACAAAGACAATGTGCCCACCTTATTTTCTACACTGGAGCGTGATAGGAAGATGCGCGAGTACAAGCGCATGTTGGTAGACGCGCTACTGAGAGCATTCACAAATGTCACAGGGGAACCAGTGGAAGCCCAAGGCGAAGGCAGAGGAGGAGCAAGAGGTCGCCAACGCAGCTGTGTCACGGCCAGCTCCTCTGAGGGCAGGGTTAGCATGGCAGAGATGTGGAAAAGTTTTGTCACCACGCCACAGCTAACTGCACCACCACCTGATACGGAACGTGTTAGCAGGAGGCAACATTTCACTAACATGGTGGAACAGTACCTGTGCACACCCCTCCACGTACTGACTGATGGTTCGGCCCCATTCAACTTCTGGGTCTCCAAATTGTCCACGTGGCCAGAGCTAGCCTTTTATGCCTGGAGGTGCTGGCCTGCCTGGCGGCCAGCGTTTTGTCTGAACGTGTATTCAGCACGGCAGGGGGCGTCATTACAGACAAACGCAGCCGCCTGTCTACAGCCAATGTGGACAAGCTGACCTTCATCAAAATGAACCAGGCATGGATCCCACAGGACCTGTCCATCCCTTGTGCAGATTAGACATTAACTACCTCCCCTTAACAATATATTATTGTACTCCAGGGCACTTCCTCATTCAATCCTATTTTTATTTTCATTTTACCATTATATTGCGGGGCAACCCAAAGTTGAATGAACCTCTCCTCTGTCTGGGTGCCGGGGCCTAAATGTGTGACAGTGGCCTGTTCCAGTGGTGGGTGACGTGAAGCCTGATTCTCTGCTATGACATGAAGACTGATTCTGTGCTGACATGAAGCCAGATTCTCTGTTACGCGACCTCTCTCCTCTGCCTGGGTGCCTGGGCCTAAATATGTGACAGTGGGCTGTTCCAGTGGTGGGTGACGTGAAGCCTGATTCTCTGCTATGACATGAAGACTGATTCTGTGCTGACATGAAGCCTGAATCTCTGTTACGGGACCTCTCTCCTCTGTCTGGGTGCCGGGGCCTAAATATGTGACAGTGGCCTGTTCCAGTGGTGGGTGACGTGAAGCCTGATTCTCTGCTATGACATGAAAACTGATTCTGTGCTGACATGAAGCCTGAATCTCTGTTACGGGACCTCTCTCCTCTGCCTGGGTGCCTGGGCCTAAATATGTGACAGTGGCCTGTTCCAGTGGTAGGTGACGTGAAGCCCGATTCTCTGCTATGACATGAAGACTGATTCTGTGCTGACATGAAGCCAGATTCTCTGTTACGCGACCTCTCTCCTCTGTCTGGGTGCCGGGGCCTAAATATGTGACAGTGGCCTGTTCCAGTGGTGGGTGACGTGAAGCCTGATTCTCTGCTATGACATGAAGACTGATTCTCTGCTGACATGAAGCCTGAATCTCTGTTATGGGACCTCTCTCCCCTGCCTGGGTGCCTGGGCCTAAATATGTGACAGTGGCCTGTTCCAGTGGTGGGTGACGTCAAGCCTGATTCTCTGCTATGACATGAAGACTGATTCTCTGCTGACATGAAGCCTGAATCTCTGTTATGGGACCTCTCTCCTCTGCCTGGGTGCCTGGGCCTAAATATGTGACAGTGGCCTGTTCCAGTGGTGGGTGACGTGAAGCCTGATTCTCTGCTATGACATGAAGACTGATTCTGTGCTGACATGAAGCCTGAATCTCTGTTATGGGACCTCTCTCCTCTGTCTGGGTGCCGGGGCCTAAATATGTGACAGTGGCCTGTTCCAGTGGTGGGTGACGTGAAGCCTGATTCTCTGCTATGACATGAAGACTGATTCTCTGCTGACATGAAGCCTGAATCTCTGTTACGGGACCTCTCTCCTCTGCCTGGGTGCTTGGGCCTAAATATGTGACAGTGGCCTGTTGCAGTGGTGGTGACGTTAAGCCTGATTCTCTGCTATGACATGAAGACTGATTCTCTGCTGACATGAAGCCTGAATCTCTGTTATGGAACCTCTCTCCTCTGCCTGGGTACATGGGCCTAAATATGTGACAGTGGCCTGTTCCAGTGGTGGGTGACGTGAAGCCTGATTCTCTGCTATGACATGAAGACTGATTCTGTGCTGACATGAAGCCTGAATCTCTGTTATGGGACCTCTCTCCTCTGCCTGGGTGCCGGGGCCTAAATATGTGACAGTGGCCTGTTCCAGTGGTGGGTGACGTGAAGCCTGATTCTCTGCTATGACATGAAGACTGATTCTGGGCTGACATGAAGCCAGATTCTCTGTTACGCGACCTCTCTCCTCTGCCTGGGTGCCGGGGCCTAAATATGTGACAGTGGCCTGTTCCAGTGGTGGGTGACGTGAAGCCTGATTCTCTGCTATGACATGAAGACTGATTCTGTGCTGACATGAAGCCAGATTCTCTGTTACGCGACCTCTCTCCTCTGCCTGGGTGCCTGGGCCTAAATATGTGACAGTGGGCTGTTCCAGTGGTGGGTGACATGAAGCCTGAATCTCTGCTATGACATGAAGACTGATTCTGTGCTGACATGAAGCCTGAATCTCTGTTACGGGACCTCTCTCCTCTGTCTGGGTGCCGGGGCCTAAATATGTGACAGTGGCCTGTTCCAGTGGTGGGTGACGTGAAGCCTGATTCTCTGCTATGACATGAAGACTGATTCTGTGCTGACATGAAGCCTGAATCTCTGTTATGGGACCCCTCTCCTCTGCCTGGGTGCCTGGGCCTAAATATGTGACAGTGGCCTGTTCCAGTGGTGGGTGACGTGAAGCCTGATTCTCTGCTATGACATGAAGACTGATTCTCTGCTGACATGAAGCCAGATTCTCTGTTACGGGACCTCTCTCCTCTGCCTGGGTGCCGGGGCCTAAATATGTGACAGTGGCCTGTTCCAGTGGTGGGTGACGTGAAGCCTGATTCTCTGCTATGACATGAAGACTGATTCTCTGCTGACATGAAGCCTGAATCTCTGTTATGGGACCTCTCTCCTCTGCCTGGGTGCCTGGGCCTAAATATGTGGCAGTGGCCTGTTCCAGTGGTGGGTGACGTGAAGCCTGATTCTCTGCTATGACATGAAGACTGATTCTCTGCTGACATGAAGCCTGAATCTCTGTTATGGGACCTCTCTCCTCTGCCTGGGTGCCTGGGCCTAAATATGTGACAGTGGCCTGTTCCAGTGGTGGGTGACGTGAAGCCTGATTCTCTGCTATGACATGAAGACTGATTCTCTGCTGACATGAAGCCAGATTCTCTGCTATGGCATGAAGAGACTGATTCTCTGCTGACATGAAGCCAGATTCTCTGCTATGGCATGAAGAGACTGATTCTCTGCTGACGTGAAGCCCGATTCTCTGCTATGGGACCTCTGTCCAATTGATATCGGTTAATTATTTTTATTTTTTTATTTTTATTCATTTCCCTATCCATATTTGTTTGCAGGGGATTTACTGGGCTGTTTTACAGCCTTTTTAGTGCCGAAAAGTTCGGGTCCCCATTGACTTCAATGGGGTTCAGGTTCGGGACGAAGTTCGGGTCGGGTTCGGATCCCGAACCCGAACATTTCCGGGAAGTTCGGCCGAACTTCTCGAACCCGAACATCCAGGTGTTCGCTCAACTCTAGTAGCAAGCCTTCATCCAGACACAAGGCTCCCAGATACAAACACAGAGACATCGCTTCTGAGCCCAGCTGCCTAATGCCTATTTAAGGACAGCCAGGTGCTGCCAAAACCAGGACCGGCATTTAAAATCCAGTCCGGTATTTGACCTCATCTGGCTGTAAATCAGTCCAGCAGCACATGCTGAGAGGAAAATACCTGTTTTCCCAGACCAAACCTCTCACTGTGTCACACATGTTACAAACACATAGATCATCAGTAACCGGAAAGTGGCCAACCCCTTTAAATGAAATGAATGTAAAAAGAATCCTATATAATACCTGGATATCCAGACTGCTCTGGTGAGATATATACGTGGTATGAAACCTCAGGAATTCTATACTATTTGCCAAAATGATTAATGCAATGACCTGAAATAATTGCATCACTGTGGTAATTATACTTAGTCTTAGATATAGACTTTGAAGTTTGCGAAATTTTACAGATAATAGATAGGATCTGTCACAATAACATGCTGCCTTTTTAATGGTAGGTCCAAACAGCACAAAGACATTGGTCAAATTTATCAAAACAGGTTTAAACTGGCTTAGTTGCTGATAGCAACCAATCAGATTCCACCTTTCATTTTCCAAAGGAGCTCTGAAAAATGTAACGTGGAATCTGATTGGTTGCTATGGGCAACTAAGCCAGTTTCCCTTTACACCAGTTTTGATAAATCGCCCTCATTGTGCTATTTAGTTAACCAGCTCCCGACCGCCTAACGCAGGGATGCGTCCTGCGGGCGGCCGCGTTATTCCTCCTTGACGCATCGGCGCGTCATCTCGCGAGACGCGAGATTTCCTGTGAACGCACGCACACAGGAGCGCGCGTTCACAGGATCGCAAGGTAAACAAGTTGATCTACAGCCTGCCAGCGGCAATCATTCGCTGGCAGGCTGTAGATGCGATTTTTTTAACCCTAGAAAGGTATATCAGACGCTGTTTTGTTAACAGCGTCTGATATACCTGCTACCTGGTCCTCTGGTGGTCCCTTTTGCTTGGATCGACCACCAGAGGACACAGGCAGCTCTGTAAGTAGCACCAAGCACCACACTACACTACACCTTCCCTGTCACTTATTAACCCCTTATTAACCCCTGATCACCCCATATAGACTCCCTGATCACCCCCCTGTCATTGATCACCCCCCTGTAAGTCTCCATTCAGACGTCCGTATGTGTTTTGCGGATCCGCGGATCCACGGATGCGCAAAACCCGGACACCGGCAATGTGCTTTCCGCATTTTGCGGATCCGCACATTGCCAGAACTATATAGTAAATGCCTTTTCTTGTCCGCAATTGCGGACAAGAATAGGACATGTTCTATATTTTTGAGGAACGGAAGTGCGGACCCGGAAGTGCAGATCCGCAATTCCGGATCCGAGCGGGACAAAGTCTGTCCCCATAGAAATGAATGGGTCCGCAATTCTGTTCCGCAAAATGCGGAACAGAATTGCAGACGTGTGAATGGGGCCTAAGGGTCCCTTATCACCGCCAGTTAGTTAGCCACTTGTTAGGTAGTTAGCGCCCACCGCAGTCACTGATTAGTCGCTGATTAGCGCCATCGCTGTCGCTAATCAGCACTAGTACTATATAGTATCTGTAAGTGATCAAGACTGATCGCAATCAGATCTATATCAGTACATTAGGGTCACCTTAGGCTCTACAAAAAACGCAGTGTTCGCCCGATCAGGCCTGATCTTGTGCGCACACTTGTGTTCAGTCCACCCCACCGCAGTGACAGAAATGTTTTTTTTTCTGATCACTGCAAAAACACCGTAAAATCGCTGCGGCGCTATAAAGATCACTTTTTAGCTTTTTGGATCTTTATTAGCGATCCATGCGAATGAAGAAATCTGTGGCGTTCATTTTTTCTTTCAGCCCAGAGGCTGAACGAAAAAAAGAAAATCTCATTACCCATATGCTCAATATAAGGCCTCATGCACACGACCGTGCCTTTTTTGCGGTCCGCAAACCGTGGATGCGCAAAAAACAGAAGGCGCCTGTGTTGACTTCCGCAATTTGCGGAACGGAAAGGGCATCGGAAATATAAATGCCTATTCTTGTCCGCAAAGCGCGGACAAGAATAGGACATGTTATATTTTTTTAGCGGGGCCGCGGAACGGAGCCTTGGTTGCGGACAGCACACGGAGTGCTGTCCGCATCTTTTGCGGCCCCATTGAAATGAATGGGTCCGCATCCGAGCCGCCAAAACGGTGGCTCGGATGCGGACCCAAACAACGGTCGTGTGCATGAGGCCTAAGGAGAATAGCAGAAACTCCTAATGCTGGCCATACATGTAATGATTGCAGAGACCCTCAAATGCCAGGGCAGTACAAACACCCCACAAATGACCCCATTTTGGAAAGAAGACACCCCAAGGTATTCGCTGAGGGGCATATTGAGTCCATGAAAGATTGAACTTTTTGTCACAAGTTACCGGAAAGGGAGACTGTGAGAAAAAAAAAAATTAATAATTTCCGCTAACTTGTGGCAAAAAAAAAATCTTCTATGAACTCGCCATGCCCCTCACGGAATACCTTGGGGTGTCTTCTTTCCAAAATGGGGTCATATGCGGGGTATTTATACTGCCCTGGCATTTTAGGGGCCCTAAAGCGTGAGAAGAAGTCTGGAATCCAAATGCCTAAAAATGCCCTCCTAAAAGGTACTCGTTGGACTATCGGCCCCTTTGCGCATCTTGGCTGCAAAAAGTGTCACACATGTGGTATCGCCGTACTCAGGAGAAGTATGGCAATGTGTTTTGGGGTGTCTTTTTACATATACCCATACTGGGTGAGAGAAATATCTCTGTAAATTGACA
The DNA here is from genome assembly GCF_905171765.1 of Bufo bufo. Taxonomy (NCBI): domain Eukaryota; kingdom Metazoa; phylum Chordata; class Amphibia; order Anura; family Bufonidae; genus Bufo; species Bufo bufo. The sequence continues at coordinate 393,821,372 of NC_053389.1, read as the reverse complement.
ACTTTGTATAAAAAAATGGGAAAAGTTGTCATTTACAGAGATATTTCTCTCACCCAGCATGGGTATATGTAAAAAGACACCCCAAAACACATTGCCCTACTTCTCCTGAGTATGGCGATACCACATGTGTGACTCTTTTTTGCAGCCAAGATGCGCAAAGGGGCCAAAAGTCCAACGAGTACCTTTTAGGAGGGCATTTTTAGGCATTTGGATTCCAGACTTCTTCTCACGCTTTAGGGCCCCTAAAATGCCAGGGCAGTATAAATACCCCAGAAGTGACCCTTTTGGAAAGAAGACACCCCAAGGTATTTCGTGAGGGGCATGGCGAGTTCATGTAAAATAAAAAAATTTGTCACAAGTTAGTGGAATATGAGACTTTGTAATAAAAAATAAAAAATAAAAATCATTTTCCGCTAACTTGTGCCAAAAAAATATATATTCTAGGAACTCTCCATGCCCCTCACGGAATACCTTGGGGTGTCTTATTTCCAAAATGGGGTCACTTGTGGGGTATTTATACTGCCCTGGCATTTTAGGGGCCCTAAAGCGTGAGAAGTAGTTTGGAATCCAAATGCGTAAAAAATGCCCTGTGAAATCCTAAAGATACTCATTGGAATTTGGGCCCTTTTGTGCACCTAGGCTGCAAAAAAGTGTCACACATGTGGTATCGCCGTACTCAGGAGAAGTAGGGCAATGTGTTTTGGGTTGTATTTTTACATATACCCATGCTGGGTGAGAGAAATATCTTTGTAAAATGACAACGTTGTATAAAAAAATTGGAAAAGTTGTCGTTTACAGAGATATTTCTCTCACCCAGCATGGGTATATGTAAAAATACACCCCAAAACACATTGCCCTACTTCTCCTGAGTATGGCGATACAACATGTGTGACACTTTTTTGCATCCTAGGTGCGCAAAGGGGCCCAAATTCCAATGAGTACCTTTACGATTTCACAGGGCATTTTTTACGCATTTGGATTCCAAACTACTTCTCATGCTTTAGGTCCCCTAAAATGCCAGGGCAGTATAAATACCCCACAAGTGACCCCATTTTTTGTCACAAGTTAGTGGAATATGAGACTTTGTAAGAAACAAAAAATAAAAAAATAATTTTCCGCTAACTTGTGACAAAAAATAAAAACTTCCATGAACTCACTATGCCCATCAGCGAATACCTTAGGGTGTCTACTTTCCGAAATGGGGTCATTTGTGGGGTGTTTCTACTGTCTGGGCATTGTAGAACCTCAGGAAACATGACAGGTGCTCAGAAAGTCAAAGTGCGTAAATAAATTTTTTTGCACCATAGTTGTAAACGCTATAACTTTTACCCAAACCAATAAATATACACTTATTGCATGTTTTTTTTTATCAAAGACATGTAGAACAATAAATTTTGAGAAAAATTGATATAGAAATGTAGTTTTATTTGAAAAATTTTACAACAGAAAGGGAAAAATGTAATTTTTTTGCAAAGATTTTGGTCAATTTTGATTAATATAAAAAAAAGTTAAAATGTCAGCAGCAATGAAATACCAGCAAATGAAAGCTCTATTAGGCTGAGTTCACACGGGGGACGAGTATTCCGCGCGGGTGCAATGCGGGAGGTGAACGCATTGCACCCGCACTGAATACCGACCCATTCGTTTCTATGGGGCTGTTCACATGAGCGGTGATTTTCACGCATCACTTGTGCGTTGCGTGAAAATCGCAGCATGCTCTATATTCTGCGTTTTTCAGCGCAACGCAGGCCCCATAGAAGTGAATGGGGTTGCGTGAAAATTGCAAGCATCCGCAAGCAAGTGCGGATGCGGTGCGATTTTCACGCACGGTTGCTAAGAGACGATCGGGATGGAGACCCGATCATTATTATTTTCCCTTATAACATGGTTATAAGGGAAAATAATAGCATTCTGAATAGAGAATGCATACTAAAATAGCGCTGGAGGGGTTAAAAAAAATAAATAATAATTTAACTCACCTTAATCCACTTGATCGCGGAGCCGGCATCTCCTTCTGTCTTCATCTTAGCTGTGTGGAGCAATAGGACCTGTGGTGACGTCACTCCGGTCATCACATGATCCATCACATGCTCCATCACCATGGTAAAAGATCATGTGATGACCGGAGTGACGTCACCACAGGTCCTGTTGCTCCACACAGCTAAGATGAAGACAGAAGGAGATGCCGGCTCCGCGATCAAGTGGATTAAGGTGAGTTAAATTATTTATTTATTTATTTTTAACCCCTCCAGCGCTATTTTAGTATGCATTCTCTATTCAGAATGCTATTATTTTCCCTTATAACCATGTTATAAGGGAAAATAATACAATCTGCAGAACACCGATCCCAAGCCCGAACTTCTGTGAAGAAGTTCGGGTTTGATTACCAAACATGCATGATTTTTCTCATGCGAGTGCAAAACGCATTACAATGTTTTGCACTCGCGCGTGTTCCCGCAACGCACCCGCACATTTTCCCGCAACGCCCGTGTGAACTCAGCCTTAGTGAGAAGAAAAGGAGGTAAAATTCATTTGGGTGGTAAGTTGTATGAGCAAGCAATAAACCGTGAAAGTAGTGTAGCGCAGAATTGTAAAAAGTGGTCTGGTCATTAAGGGGGTTTAAGCTAGGGGAGCTGAGGTGGTTAAAGGAGTTTTTGGGGTTCAGAATATTGATTGCCTATCCTTAGGATACACATTGGTGGGGCTCCGACTCTCAGCCTGTTCAATGTTTACCTTCATGCAGGGACAGATATGGCACTTCAAGGGGCCCTGCTGCATCATTAAGCTCCACCCATCACAACCCTAGCATGATGACCCCTTTCTTTCCCCAACACAGTATAATGCCCCCTTAACACAATTTGGTGCCCCTTTAGTGTTTCCAAAATGAAGACTTACCTAGCATACATTTCCACATGAACGGAGAAGAGGTCTCATGCAGATCTGCTCCTGGCTGTCTGGTAGCTTTGCGCAGCAGACATGATGACATCATTTTATCACACCTGTCAGCACCAAACTGCCAGTCACAGGGTGAGTAGTAGAGCAGTGAGATTTGGGGTTTCAGGGGTTCCCCACAGGGGCATACAAACTAAACTAAATATACAATACTCAACTACACTACACGTTCCAGTTTCCACCCACAGACTAACTATACAATACACACACACAAATATTAGCAGCCCACCCACCTGATTCTACTTACTGTCCCTATGGGGTACGACGAGGGTTAACGGTGGCCTTGCAGGGGTGTATGCAGGCCACAGGCACTAAACAGGGTTACACACAATGCAAGGGTAATACCCTGCAAGTGTACAGATAGGGGGTTGGTGGGACAGGGTAGGTGAGGATAGTAAAGGGACTAATCAGAGGAGCCAGGGGAATAGGGATATGGGTATACAGGGGTTAACCAGGGGACTCAGGGGTGGTGAGGGTTGTAAAGGTCAGGGACTAATCAGGGGAGCCAGGGGAATAGGGATAAGGGTATACAGGGGTAGACCAGGGGACTCAGGGGTGGTAAGGGTTAACACAAGGGTACAATAAAGGGGAGGTGTAGTTGGTGGTCAATAAAGGGGAGATGTAGTTGGTGGTATAAGGGTTAATAGGGGGTGATACTTAGCGCTTAGTTGCTCATTCGTCTAGGGGGATGCTCGTTATCCAGGAGTTGATTCTCTTCAGGTGGGGGGCGGCTCGGCTACTCTCCCTAGTGCCGGGTTCGCCGGATATTTATCTCCGGCGGCCCGCATTGCTGCACCGCCCACAGGGTGGCGCGCGCGTGCCACCATTGGAGACACGTGGGCCGGCGCAGTGAGATGATGTCACTGCGCCGGCCCGTGTGTCTCCTGAACGAGCGCATCGGGGCCGCGCTTACATGCCAACAGGCAGGGGAATCCCTTGATCTCCCGCCTGTGGCACTCTGCATTCCGGCAAGCGAGAATGCGCATAATAGAAGGAGGGGAGGCTTCTCCCTTCCTTCTATCATGTATAATTATCTCCAGCAGCGCTGGCGACAATTATATCAAAGGGCTCAGATTCTGTGGAATCCGAGTCCTTTGTAGTTATCAGGATGACCGGACCTTAGTCCGGTCATTCTGATGCAATCAACCAGATTGCATCTGTGTGAATGCTTGGGGGACATTCACACCGATGCATCTGGTTTCAGGTGTAGGGAGGAGGGGGGAATAGGTATTTTATACAAATATATTCATGGAAGGGGAACTAATATTCTAAGGGGACACAGACCTATATATTCTATATATATATATTATCATAGGGGGCCACAGTCTAAAGGGGGCACCTATTTCCCACAGGGGCCACCATGAGTCCCTGTGGGCACCCATGGGCAGACGTGCACAGATGCTGGGCACATCTGTGCACATCATCCCAGGATATGGTGGTCAATGTATGCATATATACCATACATGCACGCACGTGTTTGCATGCATGCATGGGTATATATGCATACGTCTCAACCCTTCCTCAACACACACTCTTGGCATTCTCTTGTTGAGCTTCAAGAAGTAGTCCCCTAAAATGGTCTTCCAACAGTCTTGAAGGAGTTCCCAGAGATGCTTAGCACTTGTTGGCCCTTTTGCCTTCACTCTGCGGTCCAGCTCACCCCAAACCATCTCGATTGGGTTCAGGTCCGGTGACTGTGGAGGCCAGGTCATCTGGCGCAGCACCCCATCACTCTCCTTCATGGTCAAATAGCCGTTACTTTCAAAGTTTTCCCAATTTTTCGGCTGACTGACTGACCTTCATTTCTTAAAGTAATGATGGCCACTCGTTTTTCTTTACTTAGCTGCTTTTTTCTTGCCATAATACAAATTCTAACAGTTTATTCAGTAGGACTATCAGCTGTGTATCCACCTGACTTCTCCTCAACGCCACTGATGGTCCCAACCCCATTTATAAGGCAAGAAATCCCACTTATTAAACCTGACAGGGCACACCTGTGAAGTGAAAACCATTTCAGGGGACTACCTCTTGAAGCTCATCAAGAGAATACCAAGAGTGTGCAAAGCAGTAATCAAAGCAAAAGGTGGCTACTTTGAAGAACCTAGAATATGACATATTTTCAGTTGTTTCACACTTGTTTGTTATGTATATAATTCCACATGTGTTAATTCATAGTTTTGATGCCTTCAGTGTGAATCTACAATTTTCATAGTCATGAAAATAAAGAAAACTCTTTGAATGAGAAGGTGTGTCCAAACTTTTGGTCTGTACTGTATGTCAGCTGATTACTTCTGATTATTTAAATTTGCACAGAATGACTAAAGGAGGCAATTATCAAATTTTCTACGCTTTTTTGTGGCATAAAAATGTCACAAGTGATGTCGCATGCTATATTTTGTGACTTTTGGTGAGCCGCACCTTCCCACACCATTTTCAGAAGCAGAGCGAGAAGCTGGTACATTTATGAAGTACAACTTTTTAATATGTATCAAAAAAAGTCGCAGCCAGTTGCAACTCCTATTTGTACCAGATAGGTGCAACAACATTGTAGTAGCGCCAAATTTATAAAAAACCATGTCATAAATTTGGTGCAGGTTAGCATAGCAATTCCAGTCTTAAAACTAAACTCAAATACACCTCGATGATAAATTCCCCCAAGTGCTAAGCATGATGTTTCAAAATCTCTGCACTATCAAATTTAAGATTTATAAATTTGCTATATTTTGAACTCTCAGTCAAAATATCTATCTAAGCCTGTCATAAGCAGATGTAGATTTGTGACACATTTACACAATTTCTCTTTAATTATTAAGTTTGAGCCAAACTAACTTCCTGGGAGACTACACACTTTATTGGCACATGTATGGCATTTACTAATACCATCTTAATGTAGACTAGAAACTCAGGCTGATGCTGGATGATAAATCTGGTGCACCTCTAATAGGGTTTTCCGAGATTTTAATACTGAGATACTTCAGTATCTCACCAGTGGGGGGCCGACACTGAGAAGGCAACGGCACGTTACCAATCACAGCGCTTTGCTTGGTATCACACTCAGCTCTATTCACTTCTATGGGGCTGGGCTGTGCCTAGGCCATGTGACCAATAAACGTCTCGTCACTGATCTAGGAAAATGTGAGAGAAGGCCACGGATCTATTGCAAGTGCCTTCTCAAACAGCTGATCATTAAAATCTCGGAAAACCCCTTTAAGTTTTTATCACCCATTACTGTAGGTGGCTTGCTTTGTGCTAGTGAATTGACAATAGCAAATCAACTCCCATTGATATTTTTCTCTGCCATTTAGTTTGACAGCCCAGCAGACCTGTCACTTTCTCATCTTTTCTTGCCGTAAATTTTACGGTGATAGGTCCATTTAAGATCAAAGAATATATGAAAGTAGTTTATGTATTTAAAATGTGAGAACACCAAATACCAGGTTGAAAAAAATCATATAAGAGTACAATGGTGCTCAGACATCTGAGGTCTGAGAGTTTATGAGTCACTGACACCAAAATTTTCATACTGTTGCATCTTATCTTATCAATTACACACTACTTTCTTCTTGGACCTTGTAAAAATGTCTAAATATGGGGCTGTTCAATATTAAATCTGTATTCAGCGCACTCTGTATGGAGGCTGACTGTAGGGTTCCACCCCAATAGATATAATAAAATTAACAGCAGCCTTGATTATCGATGCTAGGGTACATTTATTGATGGTACATTTTCATATGCGACAGTATTGATAACGTTTCGGCAAAAATGCCTTCGTTAGATACTACAGAAAAAGACAATTTGAAATCAAATTAGACACAAAGGACATGTACCCTAGCATCGATAATCAAGGCTGCTGTTGATTTTATTATAAATATGGGGCTGGACATGTAGAAAATGATAAATGAACACTGATCACTTTGGAATTGAAATGTTTTAGATATTCTCATGAAATCTGGAATCTCTTTGATGACTTATTTATATGACCCTACTTTAAAGGGGTTGGTCAGAAAAACAGGGTAGATTATAAATGTATGATGTCCGACTGCTTGTGCTTTCACAAGTCAATGACAAGAACAGGGCCTGAGTGCTATCTGTGAATGTCCTGGTGGTGCGCATGAATGACCAGTGCTCCATTCATACTGGAGTCCCCTATTCTCGTGATCCATGGGGCGCATAGTGGACAACCCCTAGTGATCTGTGAGTGGACTGGTGGTGTGCATGAGTGATCAGTGCTCCATTCACACTGGAATCCCCTGTTCTCGTGATCTGTGGAGCTCAGAGTGGACGACCCCTAGTTATCATACCTAGCTCATAAATGTTGTTAATGGGAAACCCCCTATAATATAGATTAAATAGTGCTAAGCTAAAAAAACAAGTTATTGTGAAGCTTCAGGGGCCCAATACAAAATCTGTAATAAGGCCCCCTCGTACCATCATATAGAACTGGTGCTCTCTTGCACTATACGGCGAAAATTATGTGGACATCCACCTATATTAGCATGTTGGACATCCTATTTAATAACTATAGTCAAAATCGAGTAGGCCTCTATTTGTGTGCCCTCCTACAGTTCTGAAAATTCTTTCCACAAGAATTTGGAGTGTGCCCATTCAGCCCAAAAAGCACTTGTGAGATCACATACTGATGTTGGCTAAGAAGGTATCCCTTGCAACTGGGATACCAGTTCATCCCAAAGACGTTCAGTGGAACTGAGGTCAGGGCTCTGTGCAGGCCTCTCAATTTCCTCTACACCAAACACATCAAGTCATGTCTTTCTAAACCTTGCTTTATGTACAGTTTGGAGTTCTTTTTTTTTCTTTTTAAACATTAGATTTTTATTGAGGTATTTTCAAGTACAGCATGAGGTAGTACACTTGAGTATACATTATGTAGAATTGCATACAGTATAAAAAATGCAAAACAAAAACAAAGGTCAAAAAATCGGATGGAATGGTACATTGCAGTATAGCTACATTTCAGTTTCAAGCCTGGGTTATAGTTCAGAGAGTGATCAGTATAAAGTGAGGTAGACATCCTAAACACACTATCTAGACTTATCCTGGTGTAGATTACAGAACGAGGGAATCGCCCTGCGTAGATGAAGAATGGGAAGAACAAGTTAACCAAATGCCCCATAGTTTTTAAAATGACTCTTTTTGGTGAAAAGCGGAAGCTGCTGCCCCTTCATACCAACAATTATCCTGTACACCTCTGATAACTTCAAATATAGAAGGTAATGTCTTGTCTTTCCAATGACATGCAATCAAGTGTCTAGTACTAATACAGAGGTGAATAATCACTGTACGTGTCAAATACGGGAATGTGTCTAGGTCAATGGATAAAAGTGCAACTGTGGGGGATAAGGAAATCGGGGTTCTACATAGCTTTGATATAATGTGGGAAACCTGTTTGCATAGCATGTGAATATCCCTACACTCCCACCAACAATGAGTAAATGTGCCTTCTGGGCTTCCAAATCTCCAACAAGAGGAGGGAAAGTCAAGAAATATTCTGTGCATTTTCATGGGGTCTATATACAATGTACCATTTGTACAGAATTTTCCTAGATGTTTTAAAATGGTTAATACAGCGAGAGGTGTAGTGCGAGGCTACGAAGGATTGGGACCATTATTCATCTGAGGATGGAATTAAAAAGTCAGCTATCTATAGGGGATTTTAGTGATTTTAAAGGATCCTCTGTGGGAGATATGATAATATTATAAGCTTTGGATTGAGTTGTTGTGTAGCCAATTATACATCATAAATTGGAGTTGAGATTGCACAGGTATTTCGAAGGGGTGAATAGGAAGCAGTATGTCTAATCTGGAGGAATTTATAGAACTCTCTAGCAAAGATATCAGATTTTTCCGTTGTGAAAAGGAGAGAAGTGTTTTGTCCACTGAAAAATCTCCTATTGTGTGAATACCTTTCTCTTTCCATGAAGAGAGGTCCAAATCTGGGACAGCAGCTTCTAAAACTCAGATGGGCATTGATTTTTTTTTGAGTTTTCGTTTGTTGATAATGAGATCCCAAATCGTGTTTATGGTTCCAAGTGTAGAGAGATGGAGTTTAGGATGAGAGTTGAAGAGGTATTTAGACATTAGCAAATCTTTTAAAGTATGTCTTCCCATGCTATATTTTTCTATCTGAATTCATGCTTTGGACTCGTCTTCATGCCATAAACACTTCATTTGTTGCAAAATTGCTGCACTATAATATTGCAATAGTGAGGGTCAACTAACACCACCCTGGCTTCTACTCTGTGTCTTTTACCTCCCCACACAAAGTTCAAAATAGCATTTTGTAGTTGTTTGAGGTATGAAGTAGGAACAGGAATGAGTAGTTGTTGTTTCTTGATGTCTTGAAATAAGGGGGGATAGTTTATATCAAAAGTATTGAGGGAGAGGCTGCAAGCTTAATACCTAGATATGGAAGGGAGTGTTCCACCCATTTAAAATGAAAATCTGTTTTGAGATCTTTAACAAAATTATTAGGGGTGCCTAAATTAAAGATCTGTGATTTTGTTATATTAATTTTGTAGTAGGATGCACATGAAAAGTCAGTGAGAATTCTGGATATGGCCTGTAATGAGTCTATGGGATTTGTCCTAATAAGTAATACATCATCTGCGAAGAGGCCTGTACGGTGTTCTCTGATAGCTACCTGAATACCCAATATGTCCTTAGCATATCTAATGTGTTGGACCAGTGGTTCCATAATAAGTGCAAAGATTAAAGGGGAAAGTGAGCATCCCTGTCTTGTACCGTTTGTAATAGAAAGGTATGGGACTTAAAACCAGAAGAATAAACATAAGCATGTGGAGTAGAATAAAGGGACAAAAGTGCAGACATAAAGGGGCCAGACATCCCAAATTTGCGTAGCATCCAAGGACAGGAGCAGAGAAGAAGAATCTCAATCAGGTCTAGGAAACGTCTGGCACCGTCCAATGTTTGGCAGTGTTTGACAAATCCCACCTGATTATTGTTAACTAGTGATGGTATAATATCTGCCAATCTGTTAGCTAAAAGTGTTGCTAATATCTTTAAATCAGAGTTCAACAATGATATGGGCCTAAAATGGGTGGGATTATCAGGAGATTTCCCAGGTTTCGGCAAGGTGATAATAGTCGCTGTCACAGATCAGCGGGTGTGAACCCACTGTGCCACTGACTGGCTATACTCTGGAGGGGCATGTCTAAGCAACCACCTGGTTTTCACTAGAGCGTCAGATGGTGAGGGTAGACTTGAGCCATTAGGGTAGTTGCCAGGGGCTACTCCAGAGCAATCCCGAGTGGCAGCTGGTCCAGGCAGACCAGGAGATACCTGGGTAGGTACCATAAGTACACACGTAGTCAGGCAGGCAGGGTCGTTACCAGGAGCAACAGTGCAGTACCGAAGGATGAGGCAGAGGCATAGTCAGACAGGCAAACGGTCAGGGCAGATGACACAGGTAAAAGTCAGGCAATCCAGTTCAGCAACAGGAGAGACAAGGCAAGCAGTCAGGGATCAGACGATAAGCAGAGTCCAGGAACGAAGTATATATCAGGAACCAACAAACTCAAGGACCTTGACACTGAGGCATCTGGGAAGAGGGCTGAGGCACTTAAATACCTGCAGGAGAGCCAGGGTCACCTGACCTAACCCACACAGCCCAGGGAGTGATGCGCTCCGCCCTTAGAGCTGTGTAATATGAAACCAGCCGAAGTCATGCTGTGTCCAGGGCTGAGTGGAAGCTGTAGAGCGGAATCCTCAAAAGCAATACCACCTACAGAAAGAGATCCCAGGACCGCAGCGTTGAAATGGGAAGCATCGACCACAGGTCACCGCTGAGTGCAGCACCCGGGACCGCGGCGTTAAGCGGCTGTTACAGTACCCCCCTTACGCCCCCTTTTTTGAGGCCACAACGAGACAAGAAACTTTTTATCAGGTCCGGAGCATGAATATTCTCATCTAGATCTCCCAGGCCCTCTCTTCCAGACCAAAGTCCCTCCAATCCACCAGGTAGTAGGTTTTCTTACTACATTTGCTGAAGTCCAAGATGTCCCTGACCTCGAATGTCTCTTCCGAGTCTTCAGACAGCAGAGTCGCCGCAGATGGAGCTGTAGAGAAGCGGTTAAGGACTACCGGTTTGAGCAAGGATACATGGAAGGCATTGGGGACACAAAGGGAGAGAGAGGTAGCCGTAAGTTATAGGTCACTCCATTAATCTTCACAGCTACGAAGGGTCCCAGGAACCTAGAGGCAAACTTGAATCTAGGAACCCTTAAACTGATGTTTCTGGAGGAGAGCCATACCTTATCTCCCGGCGAGAACTTAGGCGGTTTTCTTCTTTTCCTACCCGCTTTCGTCTTCATGTGGGTCACTGCTTTATCGATGCAAATCTTGGTATCTTGCCAGATCTTCAAAAAATCCCTGGTACCCCAGAAGATATAGGGACAGGGAGAGGAGTACGAGGATGCTGACCAAAAACAACAAAGAAAGGAGATGACCCCGTAGACTCACTAGTATGGTTATTGTAGGAGAACTCTGCCCAAGTAACAATTGTACCCAGTTGTCATGTTGAGCTGAAACAAAATGCCAAAGATAATTCTCCAATATCTGATTAACCCATTCTACTTGCCCGTTGATTTGGGGGTGATAACCGGAGGAGAAGTCCAAGTCAACGTCTAGCAGTTGGCAAATACCTCTCCAGAGCTTGGAGGTAAACTGGACTCCCGGATCAGAAACAATATGCCCCGGAAAACCATGCAAACGGAAAATATGTTTTAGAAACAGTTTAGCAAGTTCCGCAGCTAAGGGCAATCCAGTCAAAGGAATGAAGTGCGCCATCTTGGAGAAGCGGTCCACAACCACCCAAGTCACAGTACATCTGGCCAAAGAGGGCAGCTCTGTAATAAAGTCCATGGCAATGTGTTGCCATGGAGCATCAGGAACAGGTAGCGGTAACAACAGACCAGGAGGTTTGCTCCTGTAGATTTTATTTTGAGCACAGACTGTGCAGGCAGATCCTTGGATAATATGGGCCACCAGTAATGGCGAGACACCAGTTCTGTGGTCTTGCAAATACCTGGGTGACCAGCCAGTTTGGAGTTGTGGCCCCACGTTAGGATACATCTCCTTTTGGCAGATGGCACGAATGTTCTCCCAGGAGGAATGCCTCTTACCAGGACAGGAGCCACTGTGATCAAGCGAGCAGGATCTACAATGAATTAGGGCTCCTCCTTCTGGTCTGCGAAACCAAATAATCTAGACAGAGCATCCGCCTTGATGTTTTTCTCAGCCGGGCGAAAGTGCAACTGAAAATTAAAACAAGACAAGAGAGCCCACCTGGCTTTGCGAGGGTTCAGACGCTGGGCTGTCTGCAGATGTGCGAGGTTCTTGTGATCCGTGAATATTATCACCGGATGCTGGGCCCCTTCCAACAGATAACACCACTCCTCCAAGGCAAGTTTTATGGCTAGAAGTTATCTGTCTCCTATACAGTAATTCCTCTCAGCCGGTGAGAAGAGTTAGGAGGAGAACCGACAGGTAAACATCTTGCCCTTTGAACCTCTCTGTAGACGAACAGCACTGGCTCCTATTGAGGAGGCATCCACTTCTAGAAAGAAGTGGTGGGAGACATCGGGGTGACGCGGAACCGGTGCAGAAGCAAAGAACTTCTTTAACTGGACGAAGGCGGCCTCTGCCTCTGGAGTCCAGTCCTTGGCATTCACCCCTTTCCTGTGACGGTAACGTACACTACACACAGGGGGGAGGATAGTGACTACTGCGTTCCACCCTCACCCCTGGCCCTGCCTACTTGCCTCGCAAGTCCTAATGACAGGGGACAACTAGACGGCAGTCCCTAACTTAGGATACGTGATGGGAAGACAGACAAGACAAATAACGGAACATGAATGGACCGGGTCAATACCTAGAGAGCTACGCAGTACTAAGGTATGAGCAGAGAATAGTCAGGAAAAGCCGAGGTCAAATACCAGGAGAGAAACGAAGTACAACAGGAGTCCGCAAAGAATCGGCAGGTGGAAGCCGGGGTCAGGATACCAGGAGAGATGCGCAGTACAGGAGGAGCAGGCAGAGAATCGTCAGGGAACACAGGATCAGGTAAGTATGCAGGAACAAAACAATCACCAGATACCTAAAATTAACAGGCAACCTGTGGCCAGCAGGCTGCCTGTATTTATAGTGGGGAGTGAGGGTCATGTGACGTGGCCAGCGTCACATGACTGACAGACAGACAAATCGAGCACCGAGTGATCAGCTCGGCGCTCAAGGCAGACCTAGGAGCAGGGAGCCTCCCAGCTAGCAAAGCCTCCCTGGGAACGAGGCCAAACAAAGATCCTCACTCCCACAGGTCTGTGGCGATGGGAGACCGAGTGCGCCTTTGGCGCCCCGTGACAGTACCCCCCCTTTTACGAGGGGCCACCGGACCCAAGACTTCAGGCAATGGCTTTTCAGGGTGTTCTAAATGAAACTTTCGAACAAGTCTAGGAGCATGAACTTCCCTGGCAGGTACCCAAGATCTCTCTTCAGGTCCATACCCCTTCCAGTGAATCAGGTACTGCAAGGAATTACGCACCTTCCTGACATCCACTATTTTAGACACCACATACTCAACAGCATCATTAACAAGAATCGGCAGAGGCGAGGCTTTTGATGGTACTACTGGTTCAACATATCTTTTAAGTAGAGATTTATGGAACACATTATGAATGTGGAATGACTCGGGCAGCTCCAACCTAAACGATACTGGGTTAATCACCTCTATGATCTTATATGGTCCAAAAAAAAGAGGAGCAAATTTTTTAGAATCTACCTTGAGAGAGAGATTCTTGGAGGATAACCACACCTTATCCCCAACCAGAAAATTTGCGCCCCTTGAACGTTTCCTATTGGCTTTGAGTCTTTGAGAACTTTGAGCCTTTTCTAGGTTCATTTGAACCCGGGCCCAAACTGTGCACAGTTCAGAAGAGAGCCTATCCGCCTCAGGATTAGAGGAGGAGACAGATGACCCAGAATGAAAACGGGGATGAAAACCATGGTTACAAAAGAAAGGGGAGACCCCAGCAGAAGAATTAACACGGTTATTCAAAGCAATTTTAGCCAACGGAAGGTATTTAACCCATAATTGCTGGTCATCCGCAACATACGACCTTAGGAATTGTTCCACAGACTGATTAAGGCGTTCAGTCTGCCCATTACTCTCAGGGTGGTAGGCGGAGGAAAAATCGAAATCTGACATCTTTGACAAAAAGCCCTCCAAAATTTGGACACAAACTGCACACCCCTGTCAGATACAATATTTTCCGGGATACCATGTAACCGTACAATTTCTTTCACTAAAATAGATGCCAGGGTCTTGGCATTCGGGAGTTTAGACAGAGGAATGAAATGAACCATCTTGCTAAACCTATCGACCACTACCCAAACCACAGTCTTACCCTCCGCCGTCGGCAGGTCAGTAATAAAGTCCATTGAGATATGGGACCAGGGTCTACTGGGAATGGGTAGGGGTCGTAGGTTACCAGCAGGGCGAGTCCTAGGTGTCTTAGACCTAGCACAAACCTCACAGGCTGACACGTAGGACTTGACATCCCTAAATAGAGTGGGCCACCAATAGGATCTAGAAACCAGATCTCTAGTGCCCTCAAAACCAGGATGTCCACAAAAGGCAGAATCATGACACTCACCCAACAGCTGGAGACGAAATTGTATGGGAACAAACAACTTATCTGTTGGGGTGGTTGCCGGTGCCAGATGTTGTTCAGCCTTAATGAGAGCCGAGATATCTTGGGTTAAGGCTGCTACGAAGATATTTGCTGGTAGGATGGATTCAGGCGGTGCCTCTGTAGGCTGAAAAGCATGGAAGCTCCGAGATAATGCATCAGCCTTCACGTTTTTACTTCCAGGCCTGAAAGTAATGGAGAATTCAAAACGAGTAAAAAACAGTGCCCATCTAGACTGACGAGTATTCAACCTCTTAGCAGATTTGAGAAACATAAGGTTCTTATGGTCAGTGACAACAGTTACACAATGCCTTGCCCCCTCCAGAAAATGCCTCCACTCCTCAAATGCCCACTTAATGGCCAGCAACTCCCGATTCCCTATGTCATAGTTTCTCTCGGTTGAAGAAAATTTTCTGGAAAAGAATGCACACGGTCTTAGGTTAGTTAGACTAGCAGGACCTTGTGAAAGGACTGCTCCTGCGCCGTCCTCAGACGCGGGTAACATCTGTGTCATGTCTTTGTGCCCCACTGAACAATGTCACCTGTTTGAAACCATTCAGGTAGGTGACAGACTCCCTTTAATAACTGAAACTGTCCCTTCTTATGCAGTTTCGATATGCAGCCTCTAGGGGGAACTCTTACACAATGCTATGTATTTCCGGATAATACCGGATATCACTATATCACAAAATGCTTTCAACTTAACTGAAGCATTTACCTCTCTTTCTTGCATTATCTGAGCCGCTATTAACATCTCACCATTTTTATTATATCCCGTGACATTAGAATTACCCATTTTCTTTATTAATATTTTACTAATATTCTTCCTAATCGGGAAAACCACAAAAATATTTAACCTAGATTCTTCCTGACCGGAAAACCATAACATTTTTAACCTAGATTCTTCCTAATCGGGAACCCACTTTTTTTTTTTAACCTAGATACTTCCTAACTGGGAAACAAAAAAAACCCCTAAATCAACAAGAAACTCAAACAAAAATTCATCCAATTAGGGGAACTCAAAACTGTATTATCTAGATTCTTCCGATTAGGGGAACTCAAAACTGCATAATCTAGATTCTTCCGACTAGAAAATACTATCTCACTGGGATCCAATTCTACGTCACAGATATCCAACTCAGCTGTCTATCAACTTCCGTTCTGATCAGCATGTCAATACAGCATGAAAAGCCACACAAAGAAGGAATATTCAAATGGGTTCTTTCGTTCTAAAGGAGAGATCAGCTATAATTTAAACCCTACTATCGCGATAACACCAATTCAACTCTTGAGAATCCACTTGGGCAAAAGGCTCAGAGAAGGTTTGTAAGAAATAAAGCTTTCTTACCTTTTGCTGCAGCTTGTGACCTCATCTGATGGTTTTGCACAAGTCTTCTCGTGGTGTTTGAATCGCAAATTATGCAAGCTGTCTGCCCACCCAGGGATGTCAAAAGTGTCATCGCAATTCATGCGATTCTCATCTTCTTTGTGTGGTGCCAAATCAATTAGTAGTATAAGTATGTACTGCTTTTATAATGAGACCAGACAAACAAGTTGGTTTCATGAAAGCATCTTCTTATCCCCCTGAGCCAAAGCAATAAGAGGCCCTTTATTCAAGTTACATTCACTTAAAAAGCAGACATGACATCACAAAAGGGGTGTTCCTTAAGAAGAGACTATTGGCTCTTTAACCTGATAGGAGTGGTTTCAGCAACTTCAACTCTGAGTTCATATGTAGATTAAAAACTGCAACTTAATCCTCCCTCCCCCCTCCCCTAGGGACCTTAAGACAAAGGAATGCACACGTGGCTCATACATCTGGTTTGCGGCCATCTAGTGGAAGAAAATGTGTACTACAGAATGTTCACATTAAATATAGAGAGAAATAAAACCTATCTCTCACAGTACTGACCCACAGACGAGGAACCTGTTGTAGACGCAGCAGAGCTGATGTAGCGGAGGACATGCGGCCGGGCTCTTGAAAGACCTGCCGGAAGGTAGCCAGGAAAGACTGCAGATTAGTGGTCTTTGGACCTCCATGTTCCCAAATAGGATTTGCCCATGCAAGTGCCTCATCAGACAGCAAGGACACAATGAAGGCAACCTTGGACCGCTCAATGTGAAATTTCTGCCCATGCAACTGAAAGTGGATCAGGAATCCATGACAGGTTTTTGGATCTCCACCATAGCGTTATGGCAGCAGGAGTTGCACACCGGTGGCACACAAATATGGATTCACCGGTGTAGGAATTGCAGGAGTAGCAGCGACTGGCGACCCTGTAGTAGTTGGAGAAGAGATGGCATCCAGACAAGCAGCAACATTTTGCATTAACTGCATCATGACATCTTGATGTTCGCTCTGGCGCCTCACTTCATGTAATAACTCCTGAACGACAGGCTTGGAATGACCAGCGGGGTCCATGGCCTCAGTGTATTGTCATGGACCAGCGGGTGTGAAACCAATGTGCCACTGACTGGCTATACTCTGGAGGGGCGTGTCTAAGCAACTACCTGGTTTTCATTAGAGCCTCAGATGGTGAGGATAGACTTGAGCTGTTAGGGTAGTTGACAAGGGCTACTCCAAAGCAATCCCCGAGTCAGTGGCAGCTGGTCCAGGTGGACCAGGAGATACCTGGGTAGGTACCAGAAGTACACAGGTAGTAAGGCAGGCGGGGTCGTTACCAGGAGCAACAGTGCATTACCAAAGGATGAGGCAGAGGCGTAGTCAGACAGGCAAAAGGTCAGGGCAGGTGGCAAAGGTAGAGATCAGGCAATCCGGATCAGCAACAGGAGAGACAAGGTAAGCAGGCAGGGATCAGACGATAAGTAGAGTCCAGGAACAAAGGAGCACACAAGAGTATCAGGAACCAACAAACTCAAGGACCTTTACACTGAGGCATCTGGGAAGAGGGCTGAGCCATTTAAATACCTGCAGGAGAGCCAGGGTTGGTCAGCGAGGTCACCTTACCTAACCCACACAGCCCAGGGAGTGATGCGCTCCGCCCTTAGAGCTGTGTAATACAAAACCAGCCAAAGTCATGCTGTGTCCAGGGCTGAGTGGAAGCTGTAGAGCGGAATTCTATAAAGCAGTACCACCTACAGAAACAGATCCCAGGACTGCAGCGTTAAAATGGGAAGCACGGGGGGGCGTGTCCTGACTATGGCAGTGTGAAGTCGCACTCGTACTGAGCTCCTCACGAGACTAAAAGATAAGGGCTCCTCACCCACAAGTGGACCGTTCTTTCCAGAAAATGGTCCGGACAGGAAAGGGTTCAGCTGCCGGCACATCAGACAGGGGAAGGAGCGGCATCCAGCACTTCTTCTCCCCGGAAGGGCAGACGGTAACCGGCCGCAATCCCAACGCAGCAGCCTTCTCCCCCATGGCACATAATCCGAGCGCTGCAGCGCCATCACTTGATCCCCGTCCCCTCCAGAAATGTAGAGAAGCGGACAGGGACAAGGAGCTGGACCCGAATAGGGTGAAGGAAATTATGCCACCTGATGAAGGAGGCCATTCGCCGGCGCGGGGCGCCACGTGGCGGCCGCCATCCTGCGCACCAGACATGGAGCCTTTACCCTCCAGACAGCAACCTTCCCATACCCCAGCTGTGCCAGCAATACCCTCACCATACGAGGGAACATAGGATGGAGTGTTCATCTTAGCGGGTGATTTTAACCAAGCCAATCTCAAAACTGTGCTCCCCAAATTCTACCAGTTTGTTAAATTCCCAACTAGGGGGAGAAATACATTGGACCGTGTTTATTGCAACATAGAAAATGCTTATACAGCATCACCTTCCCCCCATCTTGGCAGGTCATAGTAACATAGTACATAACATAGTACATAAGGCCGAAAAAAGACATTTGTCCATCCAGTTCGGCCTGTTATCCTGCAAGTTGATCCAGAGGAAGGCAAAAAACCCTGTGAGGTAGAAGCCAATTTTCTCCACTTTAGGGGAATAAAAAATTTCTTCCCGACTCCAATCAGAATAACTCCCTGGATCAACGACCCCTCTCTAGTAGCTATAGCCTGTAATATTATTACGCTCTAGAAACACATCCAGGCCCCTCTTGAATTCCTTTATTGTACTCACCTTCACCACCTCCTCAGGCAGAGAGTTCCATAGTCTCACTGCTCTTACCGTAAAGAATCCTCTTCTATGTTTGTGTACAAACCTTCTTTCCTCCAGACGCAGAGGATGTCCCCTCGTCACAGTCACAGTCCTGGGGATAAATAGCTGATGGGATAGATCTCTGTACTGACCCCTGATATATTTATACATATTAATTAGATCTCCCCTCAGTCGTCTTTTTTCTAAAGTGAATAACCCTAATTTTGATAATCTTTCAGGGTACTGTAGTTGCCCCATTCCAGTTATTACTTTAGTTGCCCTCCTCTGAACCCTCTCTAGCTCTGCTATGTCTGCCTTGTTTACAGGAGCCCAGAACTGTACACAGTACTCCATGTGTGGTCTGACTAGCGATTTGTAAAGTGGTAGGACTATGTTCATATCACGGGAATCTATGCCCCTTTTGATGCAACCCATTATCTTGTTGGCCTTGGCAGCAGCTGCCTGACACTGGTTTTTGCTGTTTACTGTAGTTTGCTGTTTATTAAAATTCCTAGATCCTTTTCCATGTCAGTGTTACCGAGTGTTTTACCATTTAGTATGTACGGGTGACTTGCATTTTTCCTTCCCATGTGCATAACCTTACATTTATCAGTGTTAAACCTCATCTGCCACTTATCTGCCCAAGCCTCCAATCTATCCAGATCCCTCTGTAGTAGTATACTGTCCTCTTCAGTGTAAATTACTTTACACAGTTTAGTGTCATCTGCGAAAATTGATACTTTACTATGCAAGCCTTCTACAAGATCATTAATAAATATATTGAAGAGAATAGGGCCCAATACTGACCCCTGAGGTACCCCACTAGTGACAGTGACCCAATCTGAGTGTGTACCGTTAATAACCACCCTCTGTTTTCTATCACTCAGCCAGTTACTTACCCATATACAGATGTTTTCTCCCAGTCCGAGCATTCTCATTTTATATACCAACCTTTTATGCGGTACAGTGTCAAATGCTTTGGAGAAGTCCAGATATACGACATCCATTGATTCGCCGCTGTCAAGTCTAGAACTTACCTCCTCATAGAAACTGATTAAATTAGTTTGACATGACCGATCCCTCACGAAGCCATGCTGATATGGCGTTATTTGCTTATTTCTGTTGAGATGCTCTAATATAGCATCTCTCAGAAAACCTTCAAACTGTTTACCCACAACAGATGTTAAACTTACCGGCCTATAGTTTCCAGGCTCTGTTTTTGGCCCCTTTTTGAATATTGGCACCACATTTGCCATGCGCCAATCCTGTGGGACATTCCCTGTCAGTATAGAGTCTGCAAATATCAGAAATAAGGGTCTGGCTATGACATTACTTAATTCCTTTAGGATACGGGGGTGTATGCCATCCGGTCCTGGCGATTTGTCTATTTTAATCTTTTTAAGCCGCTGATGTACTTCTTCCTGGGTCAGACAGGACACTTTTAATGGGGAATTTATTTTTGCATTCTGCATGTCATCTGACAATTTATTTTCCTCAGTGAATACATTGGAGAAAAAAATATTTAACAGCTTTGCTTTCTCCTCGTCGTTCTCTGCGACTCCCCCCTCATTACTCTTTAAAGGGCCAACACCTTCAGCTTTATACTTTTTAACATTTATATAATTGAAGAACATTTTAGGGTTAGTTTTACTCTCTTTGGCAATTAATCTCTCGGTCTCTAGTTTGGCCGCTTTTATTTGTTTTTTACATGTTCTATTTTTTTCCTTATAGTTTTTCAGTGCTTCCGTGCAACCCTCCTGTATTAGTGTTTTATATGCTTTCTTTTTGTCATTTATTGCTTTCTTTACAGTTCTATTTATCCACATTGGTTTCTTTTTGTTCCTTAACCTTTTATTACCATACGGTATGTACCTCTCACAATGAGTTTTTAGGATGTTTTTAAAGATATCCCATTTTGTGTCTGTATTTGTGAGGACTTTGTCCCAGTTAGTTTGGCCTATGGCCTCTCTTAGTTGGCTAAATTTAGCTTTTTTGAAGTTTGGTATTTTTGTTCCTCCCTGTAGAAACGCTCTTTTGAATGATAATTGGAAGGTTACTACTTTATGGTCACTATTTCCCAGGTGTCCCCCGACCTGCACGTCTGTTGTTCTGTCAGGTCTATTGGTTAATACTAAGTCCAGTATGGCCGTCCCTCTAGTCGGGTCCTGAACCAGTTGGGAGAGGTAATTGTCTTTGGTTATAGCCACGAACCTGTTTCCCTTATGAGATATACAAGTTTCAGTTTCCCAGTCTATATCTGGGTAGTTGAAGTCCCCCATAATAACCACCTCATTATGATTTGCCGCCTCGTCTATCTCGTTTAGTAGTAGATTTTCTGTGGACTCTGGTATATTAGGTGGTTTATAGTAAACTCCTATTAGTAATTTATTGTTGTCGGATCACATTTCTTTGTTTTTAGCTCCAGCATACAAACCTCTTATCACCAGGATTAAGCCTACTTTGCATACAATCAGAGTTTGGCCTGAAGGAGCCACAATGAGACTACAGAATTGTTTTGAGGACACAGATTGGGATTTGTTTAAACAGGCAGCTACAAAGGAAAATCACACAGACTTAAACATATATGCCTCCTCTGTCCTATCCTATATTAAATTTTGCATGGACAATGTCACTGATACCAAAATCATTCGGACCTTCCCAAATAGGAAACCATGGATAAACAGAAATGTCCAAAACCTTTTGAAGGCACGTGACATTGCTTTCCGAAAGGGAGACCCAGAGGAGTACAAAACAGCCAGGTCCAATCTGAAGAGGGGCATTAAGGAGGCAAAGCACTGCTACAAAACAAAAATACAACATCATTTTACAAGCTCTGATTCCCGACGCATGTGGCAGGGTATCAAGTCCATTACGAATTATAAGAGCAACACCTGTTCTATCAACACCGGTAATTCTTCCTCTCCTGATGACCTAAATCATTTTTTTGCACGATTTGACAAAGACAATGAGCTGCCTATCATCAAATTAGCCCAGCAAGAGGCTCCATCATGTTCCCTGATGCTGAGAGCACATGAGGTAGAATGGGCCTTAAACCACATTAATCCCCACAAAGCAGCTGGCCCTGATGAAGTTCCTGGAAAAGTCCTAAAAAACTGTGCTAAACAGCTGAAAACAGTGTTTACAAGTATGTTTAACAGCTCACTAGAGCAGGCCATTGTCCCCACTTGCCTGAAGTCCTCCACAATTGTCCCAATTCCAAAACAGGCAGGGGTGCAGACCTTAAGTGATTATCGCCCGGTGGCTCTCACTCCTATTGCTATGAAGCGCTTTGAACAACTTGTCCTCAGATACATGAAGAGCAAGATCTGCACCTCCATGGACCAATACCAGTTTGCTTACAGAGCACATAGGTCAACTGAGGATGCTGTCTCACTTACCCTTCACACTGCGCTGTCACACCTGGAGCAGAGAGACAGCTATGTGCGGATGCTGCTCATTGATTACAGCTCGGCCTTTAACACCATCCCTCCCAACAAGTTGGCAATGAAACTGAACAACTTGGGTCTCAGCTCACACCTATGCAACTGGATACTGGATTTTCTTACAAAAAGACCACAAGTCGTACGCATGGGCAAGCACTTCTCTTCATCCTTAACACTAAACACTGGGGTACCGCAAGGCTGTGTGTTGAGCCCTCTCCTTTACTCCCTCTTCACAAATGACTGTAAACCTATTCACAATATCAATACCATTATAAAATTTGCAGATGACACGACCGTGATAGGCCTGATCTCCAACAATGATGAAACAGCCTCTAGGAAAGAGGTTGAGAACCTAGAGAGATGAAGTAAGAACAACAACCTTATACTCAATACCAAGAAAACAAAGGAGCTAATTCTGGATTTTAGGAAGAAGAAACGAAATGGACACCATCCCATTAGCATTAATGGTGGAAACGTGGAGATAGTTCAAAGTTTCAGATTCTTGGGAGTTCATATTAGTCAGGACCTGTCATTGATAAAAAACACAACAGAAATTACCAAAAAAGGCCTTCAGAGGCTTTATTTTCTGAGGAGTCTGAAGAAAGCACAACTCCCAAAACAGCTGCTAGTCAATTTTTACAGGTGCACCATAGAATCTGTTATCACATACTGCATTACAGTGTGGTACTCTGGTTGCTCTTCTGAGGACAAGAAGACCCTCAAGCGCATCTTCAGAATGGCTGGCAGAATCACTGGTACTCAGCTACCATCACTGGAGGACATCTTCACTGCTCGCTGCAGCAACAGGGCAAAATTTATCTGCGGGGATCCAACTCACCCCGGCAACAACCTTTTCATTCCTCTACCCTCTGGTAGGCGTCTTAGAGCCCTACATGCCCGCACCACTAGGCTGAAGAACAGCTTTTACCCCAAAGCAATCAGTCTCCTAAATGCTCAGAGACTATTGCCCCTTCCATGGATAGAAACTACCACAGACTGAAAGTGACTGCTGCATTCATGAACCCATGATGATCTCTTGTCTGCAGTGGTGTCTGATCAGTGTGTATATATACTCATAAGCACTTCCTACTTTGCTCTTGCTATATACACTCACCTAAAGAATTATTAGGAACACCATACTAATACGGTGTTGGACCCCCTTTTGCCTTCAGAACTGCCTTAATTCTACGTGGCATTGATTCAACAAGGTGCTGATAGCATTCTTTAGAAATGTTGGCCCATATTGATAGGATAGCATCTTGCAATTGATAGAGATTTGAGGGATGCACATCCAGGGCACGAAGCTACCGTTCCACCACATCTCAAAGATGCTCTATTGGGTTGAGATCTGGTGACTGGGGCCATTTTAGTACAGTGAACTCATTGTCATGTTCAAGAAACCAATTTGAAATGATTCAAGCTTTGTGACATGGTGCATTATCCTGCTGGAAGTAGCCATCAGAGGATGGATACATGTTCTCATTCTGTTTACGCCAAATTTGGACTCTACCATTTGAATGTCTCAACAGAAATCGAGACTCATCAGACCAGGCAACATTTTTCCAGTCTTCAACAGTCCAATTTTGGTGAGCTCGTGCAAATTGTAGCCTCTTTTTCCTATTTGTAGTGGAGATGAGTGGTACCCGGTGGGGTCTTCTGCTGTTATTTGCCGTCTACACTACTACACGGTTAAAGAGAAAATTATGCGTAAAATGCGGAATCAGCCAACCATCGAATTCAGAGACGCTCACATCTCTTTACTGCAAGATTTATCCCGCTCGACTTTGCAGCAACGTAGAGCACTGCGACCTTTGTTGGAGTGTCTAAAGGAAAGAGAGATTCCGTACATGTGGGGATACCCTTTCCAGTTAGTGGTCCGACGGGGAGGCAAGCGTTTTGAATTAAAGGTCCCTGCCGAGCTACTGGACTTCCTAGCTACTTTGGGGCTACCTGATATAAATCTCCCGGACTGGCATGCCATTCCGCCACTACCGGCACGCTTCTCGGTCTGGAAAATGAAGAAGCCTGGTTCAAGAATGGTGGCCAATTCACAGGGTCATCCCACTTGATCTCTGTTACTATAGAGTTAATTGTGTAATTTATAATGTGTCGGGTTTCTTAATTCTGGGATCTCCTATCAGCTAGTGCTCAGTATTGGGGCTGGAGACCCTATAACAACCCACAGCTTCAATATGCGCCTGTTTGTTCCTATAGAAGGCAGCTAATGGTTTTATGATATGTTATTAGTTCTAAGCCAAGGTCTGATGTATACTATACAAACATAGGGTTCCTAAGTATGGTCATCTATCAGTTAGTGACCTGCAGTTGAATAGGAAGACCCTGGTTACATATTATGTCATTATACTTTTGTGTGCTATTAGAGAGGATAATTAAGAGTTAAACTATATGTTAGTTAGCCTACTGACTGATTTGATGTATAACCACACTTTATGAATGTTTCCTGGCTAATTGATCACAATTTTTTAGGCATTATAGTCTGACATGAGCTGGCTTATATGTCTAAATCCTCTTGCTAGATATGTCTTAGAGTGAGGAGTAGTTACCAGCTTTAGGAAAGTTTTGGTTAGTTTCGTGGCGGTCTCTTCACCTGTTTTTGGAAGACCGACCCCACACAATATAACGTTTTACGATATTTGCCTCTTCTCCGAGGTTTACTTAGGTTACACGTGTGTATATCCCCCTTAGGGATTCCACACCATCCCCTTATTGCTTGTCTTCCCTGTCTGGTGTACCTTATTCCCTTCCTGACCACCGTGTTTTTACCATTTGTCTCTTCCTATTTCCCCCTCTCCCCGGGACTAGAGAGATAATCCTAACACTACGAGATGGCTACTCCTGGCAAGATTAAACTTGTCTCCTTAAATGTTCAAGGGTTCAACATTCCAGAAAAAAGAACAAGGATACTGTCAGGTTTACAGAAAGAAAAAGCTCATATTATCCTGTTACAGGAAACTCACTTTAAAACAAATCATATCCCAGGTTTACGATCAAAATCCTATAATACCTGGTATCATAGCACGTATTCTGAGGCTAAAGCTAGAGGAGTCTCCATTGCTTTTCATAAATCCTTCTCCTGTTCTGTTCTAGATTTTAGGTTCTGTGACAAAGGAAGATACGTCTTCGTCAAGCTGGCAATCTATGGGAGACCGTACACAATTGGTAACATCTATCTGCCAAACTTGGGACAGGGTAAGGTCTTTGCCTCTATAATGTCTGGATTGGACTCCTTCATTGAGGGGGTTCTCCTCTTTGGGGGCGACTTCAATCTGACGCTAAATCCGAATGTAGATACATCCCTAGGCAGGTCTTTAGTGCCATTCTCAGCAGTAGCCAGGATACGCACGATTCTACATAATACAGTTGTGTTCAAAATTATTCAACCCCCAATGCTGTAAAGGGTTTTAGGGAATGAAATGTGTTCAGAATGAAATCTTACAAGGACTTTTTAAAGAACCAAATGCAACTAAAATGACATCAATTGTTTTTGTAATACAGTATTAAATGTTTTTTTTGTGATTTCTTCATTGAGACAATTATTCAACCCCTTAAAGACTACCACTCTTAAGAACAGAGGTTCATTCAAGTGTTTTCGATCAGGTATTGAAAACATCTGTGGATGTCAAGGAGCAGCAATCAAGCATAATAAGCACCAATTAGGCAGATTTAAAAGGACTGTGATACTCAGCTCCTTCTAGACATTTACTGGTGTGTTTACAAACATGGTGAAGTCAAGAGAATGGTCCAGAAAGACAAGAGAAGAGGTGATTTCTCTTCACAGGAAGGGCAATGGCTATAAAAAGATTGGAAAGATGTTAAACATACCAAGAGACACCATAGGAAGCATCATTCACAAATTCAAGGCAAAGGGCACTGTTGAAACGCTACCTGGTCGTGGCAGAAAGAAGATGCTGACTTCGACTGCTGTGCGCTACCTGAAGCGCAAAGTGGAGAAAAGTCCCCGTGTGACTGCTGAGGAACTGAAAAAAGATTTGTCAGATGTGGGTACTGAAGTTTCAGCTCAGACAATAAGGCGCACACTGCGTAATGAAGGCCTCCATGCCAGAACTCCCAGGCGCACCCCCTTGCTGTCTCCAAAAAATAAGAAGAGTCGACTGCAGTATGCCAAAAGTCATGTGGACAAACCACAAAAGTTTTGGGATAGTGTTCTGTGGACTGATGAAACAAAATTAGAACTGTTTGGGCCCATGGATCAACGCTATGTTTGGAGGAGGAAGAACAAGGCCTATGAAGAAAATAACACCTTGCCTACTGTGAAGCATGGTGGGGGGGTCAATCATGCTTTGGGGCTGTTTTGCTTCTACAGGTACAGGGAAGCTTCAGCGTGTGCAAGGTAACATGAATTCTCTTCAGTACCAGGAGATATTGGATGAAAATGTGATGCAGTCCGTCACAAACCTGAGGCTTGGGAGACGTTGGACCTTTCAACAGGACAATGATCCCAAGCATACCTCCAAGTCCACTAGAGCATGGTTGCAGATTAAAGGCTGGAACATTTTGAAGTGGCCATCGCAGTCACCAGACTTCAATCCGATTGAGAACCTCTGGTGGGACTTAAAGAAAGCAGTTGCAGCGTGCAAGCCTAAGAATGTGACTGAACTGGAGGCTTTTGCCCATGAAGAATGGGCGATAATACACGTAGATCCCTGCAAGACACTTGTGTCAAGCTTTGCTTCACGTTTAAAAGCTGTTATAACTGGAAAAGGATGTTGTATTAAGTACTAAGATTGAATGTCACTTGGGGGTTGAATAAAACTGATAATGATGTGAGCACAGAAAAGACATTTGTGGTTATTTCATTATAAATGTTATGTTATATTTGTCTGACTTACAAGTGCCTCTTTGATTTAATTGTAAACAAGATGACTGAAATGATCAAAATCAATGTCAAACTGGCCAAAACACTCAATTTCAGTGGGGGTTGAATAATTTTGAACACAACTGTAGAAGATTGATAGATGTATGGAGAACCTTACATCCAAATGAAAGAGACTACACATACTTTTCTCCAGCTCACCGTACTTACAGCAGGATTGACTTGTTTGCTATCTCTCATCATGCTTTAATGTTCCAACCTAAGGCTTCCATTGGTACAGCTTTGTGGTCAGATCATGCACCCATATCCCTTACCCTGGAACTACCTGATTTAGTAGCCAGGGAATGGACATGGCGACTGAATGACACCCTGTTAAGAGATACGGTGTGCAACAAGGCAATTGAAGATACAATCCAGGAGTTTTTGGTGAACCATGCTTCTGATACCACAGCACCTCCTTTGCAATGGGAAGCACTTAAATGTGTAGTACGAGGCACACTCATACAACAAGGGTCTAGACTGAAAAAAGAAGGGGAGGCTCACATCAAAAAGTTAACAGAGTGCTTACATGACTTAGAATCACTACACAAACGACTCCTTACCCCCTCTCTTCTGGCGGAACTAACAACAATAAGATATAATATTAAAATTGCTATAGATAAACGGTCCACCTTCTCAAAGGAAAGATTCCAGAGTTTTTTGTATGACAAGGCCAATAAATGTGGGAGCGCGCTTGCCAAGTTGTTACACCCTAGACTATCGCAAACATATATCCCTGTGATTAAAGATCATAGGGGTCAGTCAGTACATCATCCCTCTCACATTGCCAATACCTTCAGAACGTATTATGAATCCTTATATAATATTAGGGGCCAGTTTGCAGATATGTCCCAACAAGATCTTGAGAGACGTATATCTACATACATGTCAGAAACAGCTTTGCCAGGGATATCGGCCGAGCAAAGTACGGATTTAGATCAGCCTTTCACAGAGACAGAAGTTAAGACAGTAATATCATCCCTTAAAGGGAAGAAAAGTCCTGGCCCAGATGGTTTTACAGCCATCTTCTTTAAAAGATACCAAGAATTATTGCTCCCCTTCCTCACTAAGATGTATAACAGCATATCCCCTACATGTCCTTTCCCTAAACAATCCTTAGAGGCCCACATAGTGGTTATACCTAAACCAAATAAGGACGGTACTATATGCAGTAACTATAGGCCAATTTCTTTAATAAACTGTGATATTAAGATTTATTTGAAAATCCTAGCGAATAGGCTCAATAGAATACTGCCTGATATTATCAACAGAGACCAAGTAGGATTCATCTTGGGGAGAGAGGCTAGAGACAATACTATCCGCACCATTACCCTAATTTTGCAAGCTCAGAAACAGAAAATACCCATGTGTTTGATGTCGGTGGACGCTGAAAAGGCGTTTGATAGGGTACACTGGCAATTTATGCTGGCTTCCCTAAAACAGTAGGCATAGGGGAAAGGTATGTAGAACTGGTAGCAGCTCTGTATTAGCATCCATCAGCATGAGTCCGTACTAATGGTATTCTGGCCCCACCATTTGACATACACAATGGAACGCGACAGGGATGCCCATTGTCCCCACTTCTATATGTCCTATCAATGGAACACTTGGCAGAAGCTATTAGGAACA
Organism: Bufo bufo; assembly: GCF_905171765.1. NCBI lineage: Eukaryota > Metazoa > Chordata > Amphibia > Anura > Bufonidae > Bufo > Bufo bufo. The sequence goes on along the minus strand of NC_053389.1, from coordinate 393,792,622 downwards.
ACCCGAACATTAAAGGGATAGAGACCCCAGGCATGCAACATAAACTTGCTCTTTTTGCAGATGACCTCCTACTATATGTAACTTCCCCCCACACCTCCATTCCATCCGTGCGTAAAGAGTTCGATAGATTTAGTCATCTTAGTAACTTTAAGATAAACATGGACAAGACTGAAATATTAAATATTTCTCTCTCTCAAGAGATGACTGAATCTCTCAAACATAACTTCCCATTTAAATGGAAGGCTGATAAGCTTATCATATTTAGGTATTAAGATTCCAGTTCAATTACACCAGTTATTCCCCTTAAATTACATTCCTCTCCAGAAAAGAACTCTTGAAGAACTTCAGACATACAAACTTAAGCATCTCTCATGGTTTGGCCGTATGAATACAGTCAAAATGGACATCTTGCCGAGGTTTTTATATCTATTTCAAACTATACCTATTCACGTGCCTAAAAAATACTTCCTAGAGATCCAAAGGGCCCTTAACAGGTTCATTTGGCACACAAGTAAACCTAGATTAAATAAGAAGGTCTTGATCAAACATAAATCCCTAGGGGTTTGGTTTACCAGATATTCGCCTATATCATGAAGCAGCGGTACTTGCTAGACTTTTAGATTGGAGGCATAAAGGCTTAAAGAAGCTTTGGGTCAATCTGGAACAATCTTTGTCTCCTATCTCCCTTCAAGCCATACCCTGGGTAAATATAAAGGATAGACCCTCTCAGGAAGAATATCCATTTTTAGTGAGACATGTTCTAGCAATCTGGGAGGAATGGATCAATAAATCCCAAATTTCCTTCAGACCGGGTCCTATGACTCCACTTCATGGGAATCCAGCATTTATCCCGGGTATGACTCCATCATCCTTTCTCATCAAAACCACACATAATCTAATGAGAATGAGGGATGTTCTGTCAGAGGGGACACTATCCTCTTTTGAGAATCTACGCCAGAGCGTAGCAATTAGCATGACTTCCTGGTTGGGATATGCTCAATTAAGTTCCTTTTTTGGAACCACATTTTTCAGAGGAACAGTGAACCCAATTACAGGGTTTGATAGGTTATATTTGCAACAGGGCACAATTGAGGGCACTTTGTCCACACTTTACCGATTGCTTCTTGATTTACATAGTGGAGAAAGGGCACCATTTTTTGATAGTTGGGAATCTGATTTGCTGACCCGGTTAACAGACGAAGAGGTAGAGAAGATGTGTACGTTCTCCCATGGAATCTCACTGGCGTCACAGGTCAAAGAAAAGAATTTATCAAAAACCAATTAAATGCGTGGTGGGTAGTTGTATATAGAAAAGTGTATCACAGGAGCCAACTACCTAAAATATAACTTTTAATATAAATGCTTAAAAAATTACACAGAAGTCCCTCACATGGGGACTAATAGACATACAACACTTACAAACAGACACTGGGAGCCAGTTAAAAGTGACAGACAGGGTGGCTGATCGTGATGGTACACCCAAAAGACAAACCATCTGGGTCCCTATTGTGTCCCTATGGTGTCCCTGACCTTGTCTCAGCCCAGAGATGCACCCTGATGGTGGGAACACTCCGTCCCCGTGCCTAGCCTGTCTGTCCTTAAAAGGCCCTTGTAGCAAGTAGACCCATATGGATGTCCGGGTCATGCATCAACGATAATTGAAAAAACGAGCAGGAGTAACGGTTACTCCACAGCAGTCAACAAGGAAGATGATCACAGCAGTGTAATTCAATTACCAACCATGTTAGAGAGTGATAAATCAAGTCAAGGGAGGATGGTCCAGCACAATAATTGAAATACACTGCTGTGATCATCTTCCTTGTTGACTGCTGTGGAGTAACCGTTACTCCTGCTCGTTTTGTCAATTATCGTTGATGCATGACCCGGACATCCATATGGGTCTACTTGCTACAAGGGCCTTTTAAGGACAGACAGGCTAGGCACGGGGACGGAGTGTTCCCACCATCAGGGTGCATCTCTGGGCTGAGACAAGGTCAGGGACACTATAGGGACACAATAGGGACCCAGATGGTTTGTCTTTTGGGTGTACCATCACGATCAGCCACCCTGTCTGTCACTTTTAACTGGCTCCCAGTGTCTGTTTGTAAGTGTTGTATGTCTATTAGTCCCCATGTGAGGGACTTCTGTGTAATTTTTTAAGCATTTATATTAAAAGTTATATTTTAGGTAGTTGGCTCCTGTGATACAAAGAAAAGAATTACAAGATTCTCTTGAGATGGTACTATTGTCCTACTAAATTATATCAGATGTTCCCTACTGTGTCGGACAGGTGCTGGAGGTGCGAGAATGATAGGGGTTCCTTATTACATATTTGGTGGAGTTGTCCGAAAATCCATTCGTTCTGAGAGAGAATTTTGCAGATCTTTGCCAAATACTCACACAGAACGATTCCTAACACTCCACAACTTACCCTACTATCCCTTATTCCTGGCTCTCTTGCCCAGGTCAAGAAAGGAGTTCTGAGGCATTTCCTATCTGCTGCAAGGATGGTCATCCCTAGACATTGGAAGTCCAGTTCTCCACCCACATTGCTTGAATGGTCAAGAGAGCTAAGATTTATACTATGTATGGAAGAGTTGATAGCAAACTAACAAGAAAGAGCTGAATCCTTTGCACGTAGCTGTGACCCCCTACTCCAGTTTCTGCACTCTTCGGAATTTGTTGACTTACTAGGAGCGTAATGAGTTTTAGAAATTATAAGATCTCTCACAGTATCTTTAGGTCAGGTCCATCTGTTTCAATATCTCTCGATGTTGTCTTCCCCTCCACCCCCCTCCTTCCTTACGTCTCTTGTTCCCCCCCATGTTATTGTCTTACTAAAAGGTGATAATTCCGAGCGAGATGACCGTTTAGCCACAAGAAATATAATGAAAGTGCTATTTGGTTGCATAGGCCACAATGCTTCATGTGGAGTGTTAACATGGATGCAATGTTGCAAGTGAGTCTATAGCTGTATCCACTTATATCTGTATCCACTACATTCTCTGTATTTGTTGTATTGATAACAACTTACTCATTGTTACTTTATACGCTGGACCCTAATGGTTCTATTGTAATACTCTTTATGTCAAATGTCACTAGCCATTTTTGAAATTGGTATTCCCAATAAAATTAGAGTAAACATAAAATGGGAAGCACCAACCATAGGTCACCGCTGAGCACGGCGTCCGGGACCGCGGCGATAAGCGGAGGAGCGCTTTTACAGTCGCCTGGAGCATTTCTCATGGACCTTGGCCTGAATTGGTGATGTAATGAAAGCAACAAAGTAGGTTAGAAACAAGGATGTTGAAGAAGGTCTTATAATATTCAATAATAAGACCATCTGGGCCTGGTGATTTATTTATTTTTAGGGACTTAATAGTGTCCAGTATTTCTAAGAGAGTAATATCTGCATTTAGGGTGACCAATTGTGTCTGAGACATCACCGGAAGAGATATCTTCTGAAGGAAGTTATTAATATCTGACAAAGTTGGTTGGTGAGTAGTTGGGTCTTAATTTAAGTTATACAGATTCATAGAAAAGTTGGCAAATTCATCTGTTATTTTTTTGGGATCCATTATTTTGTTTCCTTGGGAGGACCAAATAAAGAAGACTTATCAAGTGGAGGATTCATGACTAGGCTATAGTCACCGCAGATCATCAAGGAACCCACTTTGCAAGAGGAAACGGAGTCCAGTATAGACCTGAAAAAACTCAGAGAACAGGAGTTAGGTGCATATAAAAATACCTACGTGTAAGGGCAGTTATTTATATTGCACATCAAGATTATATATCTACCTTTGGGGTCAGTTTGGTAGGATGTTAGTTTGAAAGCTACAGAATTTTTTAGAGCAATCAAAACTCCCCATATTTTATCTATGGCATGTGTGGGGTTTCGCTCTGGTAGATCGGGTAAGAGGAGGCAATACAGAAGCAAAATACAAGTTCTTAATTCAAAACGTCAGTGTTTATTCACACTTGAGGCAATTGCACAAAACAGCATGTAACTTTGCAGTCTTGGTGTTTATTCACACACAATGGAAAGTTCATATAACACAAATCACTTTACTGGCAGTTCTGCCTCCAGTAGTCCACAGCAGGTTTTAGGGGGCCTGTTTCCCCAGCGGGTGGCTCTTAGCCCTCCAGCACGGCACAAAGCCTCAGATCACAAAAACAGAGACATCTCTGCTGAGCCCAGCTATTTAAGGACAGACAGGTGCTGCCAAAACCCGGAACGGCACTTAAACTTCGGTCCGGTATTTGACCTCACCTGGATGAAAACCAGCCCAGCCGCACATGCTGGGAGGAAAATACCTGCCTTGCCAGACACAATTCCTCACTGTGTCACACATGCGAGAAGAAAATATTTGAAAAATCTTTATGACATAATCTGGGACTGTCTGCCTCTTTCAGGTGCATCTCCTGGGCACAAATAATGTCACAATTGAGGCTTTGAACTTTTTTCCAAAAAATGGAGCGCTTTATAGGGCTATTGAGGCCTTTTACATTTAAAGAAGCAATATTGAAAATCACTTGGTTAGTAATACAGTACTGCTAAGAAAGAGGGACACATCCAAAGGTGGAGGACACCCCATGTATGAGAAATATACACTCATATAGCAACATAACGCAATACAGCAGACATAAACCATGCCTAAATGTAGTAATATAAACAGTAACATAAGAAAAGAAAATGGAAAAAGAACATATTCAGTCTGGTTCTTTGTGAACCTTTATGGTTCCATATATCCATCCTCAGGGGAAACAACAGTGAACAACACTGCTGTATTTTTACAGTCACATTAACAGGTATTAATGAGCAAGCAAGTCGACCATAATGTGAGACTTATTAGCAGAGGCACAAAGATAATTGACTTCAGACTAATCTTGAGCTTAAGGTCACGATACAATAATTTTCTCACCCAGGAGAGTTAGCATTCTTGGGGGATCCAACTACAGTCCATTCAGGAGATAGCGTATCAGGTTTCTTCTTTGGTGGGCTTTCTGACCCCTCCGATTGATGTAGCAGAGAATATTTGGTAAGGAAGGCAGCCGCCTCCTTGGGAGACATCAGGACATGGGATATTCCATTGCGATGGACGATGAGCTTGACTGGGAAACCCCATTTATAGGGAATTTTCCGTTTCGGAAGAATCTGTGTATATTTTGTGAATTCCCTTCTTCTGGCGAGTGTAGCTGGAGAAAGATCAGTAAACAGGGAAATTTGTTTAAAGTGAAGTGGTCTGGGAGGTCTTTTGTATTTGCCGCTGCCTTTAAGAGATTCTTCTTCATGTGAAAATAGTGGAGACGAGCAATGATGTCTCTGGGAGAAGGAACTGGAAGGTTTTTAGGTTTGGGGATCATGTGGACCCTGTCCATAAGAAAGTCCTCATTGGCAGCATCAGGGATAAGAATAGAAAATAAATCCACCAAAAATTCCCGCACTTGTGAGTCTTGTCTGGACTCAGGAATGTTCCTAAAATGGATGTTATTTCTACGGGAATGGTCTTCTAAATCTGCCAGTTTAAGTTTTATGGCCACTATATCTTCCTCTCCAAGATTGTGGGCATCTAGCAGGCTATTATGTGCACTGATGAATTCCAACATTTTCTCTTCAAAGTGCGCTGTGCGGTCGCCTATGGCAACCAATTCAGATCTTAAAGAGGATAAGGCTGCTTGAAAGTCATTGTGTATAGCCTTTTGAAGATCGGATAAAAGTTCTTTCATTGCTGCCACAGAAATGGAGCTGGAGAAATGGGCCTCGGCCTGTTTGTGACATTGATGAAAAGGGGAAGAGGAAGGAGACTTTTCTCCATATATGCCCGATGACCCACCCGGAGAAGCACTTACCCCTTGGTTTGGAGATTGTTTAGGGCAGTGGTCCCCAACCTTTTTTGCACCAAGGACCGGTTTCATGCAAGACAATTTTCCCAGGGACCGGGTGCGGCGGGAAGGGGGCGGGGGTTAGGGAGTGGGCGGGGCTGACTGATTCACGCGCATAACAAAACACAAGGTGCATATTAAAATATAGAACACTATATAATGACTATATAAACTGACTATGGTCTCTGCTGCACTGGTCTCTGCTGCACTGGTCTCTGCTGCACTGTACCGTATTTTTCGCCCTATAAGATGCACCTAGTTTTAGAGGAGAACAATAAGAAAAAAATATTTTTCATTACACCTCAGGTCAGACCAGCAATCAGACCCCCAATGTTAATCAGACCTCAGATCAGACCCCCAATGGCTCAGATCAACCCCCAAACCTTTAGCCATCTATCAGCCCCCAATGTCAGCCATAACCCCCCCCAATGTCAGCCATAAACCCCCCCAATGTCAGCCATAAACCCCCCCAATGTCAGCCATAAACCCCCCCAATGTCAGCCATAAGCCCCCCAATGTCAGCCATAAGCCCCCCATTAGCCCCTCATGTCAGCCATAAGCCCCCATTAGCCCCTCATGTCAGCCATAAGCCCCCCATTAGCCCCTCATGTCAGCCATAAGCCCCCATTAGCCCCTGTCAGCCATAAGCCCCCCATTAGCACTTCATGTCAGCCATAAGCCCCCCATTAGCCCTTCATGTCAGCCATAAGCCCCCATTAGCACCTCATGTCAGCCATAAGCCCCCCATTAGCCCCTCATGTCAGCCATAAGCCCCCATTAGCCCCTCATGTCAGCCATAAGCCCCCCATTATCCCCTCATGTCAGCCATAAGCCCCCATTAGCCCCTCATGTCAGCCATAAGCCCCCCATTAGCCCCTCATGTCAGCCATAAGCCCCCCATTAGCCCCTCATGTCAGCCATAAGCCCCCCATTAGCCCCTCATATCAGCCATAAGCCCCCCATTAGCCCCTCATGTCAGCCATAAGCCCCCCATTAGCCCCTCATATCAGCCATAAGCCCCCCATTAGCCCCTCATGTCAGCCATAAGCCCCCCATTAGCCCCTCATGTCAGCCATAAGCCCCCCATTAGCCCCTCATGTCAGCAATAAGCCCCCCATTAGCCCCTCATGTCAGCCATAAGCCCCCCATTAGCCCCTCATGTCAGCCATAAGCCCCCCATTAGCCCCTCATGTCAGCCATAAGCCCCCCATTAGCCCCTCATGTCAGCCATAAGCCCCCCATTAGCCCCTCATGTCAGCCATAAGCCCCCCATTAGCCCCTCATGTCAGCCATAAGCCCCCCATTAGCCCCTCATGTCAGCCATGATTAGCCCCCCATTAGCCCCTCATGTCAGCCATGATTAGCCCCTCATGTCAGCCGTTAGCCCCTCATGTCAGCCATAAGCTCCCCATTAGCCCCTTTATGTCAGCCCCATGTCCCTCATGTCAGCCCCATGTCCCCCAGGTCAGCCATCAGCCCCCAGTGCAAATAAAATAAAATAAAATAAAAAAAACACTTACCTCTCCTGCTCCTGGTCACCATCGCGATCCTCTTCATTCTGCTGTCGGCTGGCTGTGTATAGCGGCGCACAGCGTGAAGTCACAGAGAGACCTCACGCTGTGCGCAGCCCTGCACAGCCGATAGCCGAGCCGAGGACCAGGAAGCGGTGAGTACAGATGCTTCACCGCTCCCTGGACAGGCGGGTGGGCACAGCTAATTACGTGTGTTTGTAAGTGTGTTATTTAGGTAGATTTGGGGTGGAATTGTGTATTATATTGTACTGTGTGTAGTGTAGCTAGGTGTTTATTGGAGTGCTATTACTGTACTGTGGTGTGTGCGTCTATATGTATATATATTTATAACCATTGATATATAAATATATATAGATATAGCGCAATAGACTGTATTTGTATTGTATAATAAATATTTCTTTATTCATAACATACAGTGTATACTTCATTGTAGCAGTAGTTTAGTTCAGTGTAGAGTAAGGCAACAGAGGTATTATTATTTATAGCATAAATAGGCGGAGTCATCAACAGACGAGTCACGCCCATGTATGAATATAAATTATTGATATTAACAAAAATATTAATTATTAATATTTCCCTTAACATAAACTGACTTGTAGCAGAGGTGGCATCCTGTAACAACACTATATTTAAAGTCACTGAGTTCTTCTACACTGCGTGCAGAATTATTAGGCAAATGAGTATTTTGACCACATCATCCTCTTTATGCATGTTGTCTTACTCCAAGCTGTATAGGCTCGAAAGCCTACTACCAATTAAGCATATTAGGTGATGTGCATCTCTGTAATGAGAAGGGGTGTGGTCTAATGACATCAACACCCTATATTAGGTGTGCATAATTATTAGGCAACTTCCTTTCCTTTGGCAAAATGGGTCAAAAGAAGGACTTGACATGCTCAGAAAAGTCAAAAATAGTGAGATATCTTGCAGAGGGATGCAGCACTCTTAAAATTGCAAAGCTTCTGAAGCGTGATCATCGAACAATCAAGCGTTTCATTCAAAATAGTCAACAGGGTCGCAAGAAGCATGTGGAAAAACCAAGGCGCAAAATAACTGCCCATGAACTGAGAAAAGTCAAGCGTGCAGCTGCCAAGATGCCACTTGCCACCAGTTTGGCCATATTTCAGAGCTGCAACATCACTGGAGTGCCCAAAAGCACAAGGTGTGCAATACTCAGAGACATGGCCAAGGTAAGAAAGGCTGAAAGACGACCACCACTGAACAAGACACACAAGCTGAAATGTCAAGCCTGGGCCAAGAAATATCTCAAGACTGATTTTTCTAAGGTTTTATGGACTGATGAAATGAGAGTGAGTCTTGATGGGCCAGATGGATGGGCCCGTGGCTGGATTGGTAAAGGGCAGAGAGCTCCAGTCCGACTCAGACGCCAGCAAGGTGGAGGTGGAGTACTAGTTTGGGCTGGTATCATCAAAGATGAGCTTGTGGGGCCTTTTCGGGTTGAGGATGGAGTCAAGCTCAACTCCCAGTCCTACTGCCAGTTTCTGTAAGACACCTTCTTTAAGCAGTGGTACAGGAAGAAGTCTGCATCCTTCAAGAAAAACATGATTTTCATGCAGGACAATGCTCCATCACACGCGTCCAAGTACTCCACAGCGTGGCTGGCAAGAAAGGGTATAAAAGAAGAAAATCTAATGACATGGCCTCCTTGTTCACCTGATCTGAACCCCATTGAGAACCTGTGGTCCATCATCAAATGTGAGATTTACAAGGAGGGAAAACAGTACACCTCTCTGAACAGTGTCTGGGAGGCTGTGGTTGCTGCTGCACGCAATGTTGATGGTGAACAGATCAAAACACTGACAGAATCCATGGATGGCAGGCTTTTGAGTGTCCTTGCAAAGAAAGGTGGCTATATTGGTCACTGATTTGTTTTTGTTTTGTTTTTGAATGTCAGAAATGTATATTTGTGAATGTTGAGATGTTATATTGGTTTCACTGGTAAAAATAAATAATTGAAATGGGTATATATTTGTTTTTTGTTAAGTTGCCTAATATTTATGCACAGTAATAGTCACCTGCACACACAGATATCCCCCTAAAATAGCTAAAACTAAAAACAAACTAAAAACTACTTCCAAAAATATTCAGCTTTGATATTAATGAGTTTTTGGGGTTCATTGAGAACATGGTTGTTGTTCAATAATAAAATTAATCCTCAAAAATACAACTTGCCTAATAATTCTGCACTCCCTGTATAGCATATGACCCATACTACTACCTCCAATGTTGGTCTATAGATAACATAGCTGCATGTCAATTTGCAATGAGTATGGCTGAAACACCTGAACTCAAGAATTAGGGCTTGTTCACACGAACGTGTGAACCCCGTGCCCGTGCTGTGGCCCGCAAATTGCAGTCCGCAATGCACAGGCACCTTCCGTGGGGCAGGCGCATGGGGATCGCAGACCCATTCACTTGAATGGGTCCATGAACCTTCCGTTCCTCAAAAAGATAGAGCAAGTTCTATCTTTTTCCGGTGCGGAAGCACAGAACGGAACCCCAGAAAGCACTCCGTAGTGCTTCCATAGTATTCCGTTCCGCACCATTTCGCATCTCCGGATTTGCGGACCCATTGAAATGAATAGGACCGCATCGGTGATGCGGAATGGCCACGGAACGGTGCCCGTGTTATGTGGATCCGCAAATGCGGTCCGCAATACAGCAACGGGCATCACACTTTTGTGTGAACGAGCCCTTAGAAGGGGTTTCCACAGACTTTTATCCATGTAGTGTACATGAGAGCTCAGCTGGAGATTTCTACATTATATATATAGAGGTGGTACAGATGTTTAGTTGGTCAGCATTCAATGCTGTTGCCAATAATACATATGTATATAAGAACTGGATCACTTTTAACCACATTATACACACCACATAACATTAATCAGTCAGGTCACAGACCAGGAGTCTTTGAACAGTGATGAGGCAATATGATTGCACTGTGCCAGAATGTCCAGTTTTTTGAGTACTTTGGATAAAACCGAAGGTCTGACATAGTCTAGTGACGATCACATGGAAGGCTGAAAAGTGCATGATGAAATTTATCAAATGTATTTGACTGCCTCTCACAACACACGTGATTTATATCTTATATGTAATCGTTATAAGGCTTTTTCCAACAGCTTAAAGACAACATGTAGATTTGGAATTCCAGTACCTCCCTGTTGTTCATATTGCCAGCTTTATCTAAGCACATATTCAACACCAGGGAGTAAGGTACATGTAACAAACATGGGGCTCAGGTCTTGGAATCCATAGGTGCAATGGTTAAAAACGTTCTGCCAGAAACAATGTAATGCTGAGGTTTACAGTAGTAAAGAGCCAGGTAAGCAGATGCTCACAAATACAGATTCAAGAAAAAGTATGTGAACCCTTTGGAATGATTTGGATTTCTGCACAAATTGGTCATAAAATGTGATCTGATCTTCATCTAAGTCACAACAATAGACAATCACAGTCTGCTTAAACTAATAACACACAAAGAATGAAATATTACCATGTTTTTATTGAACACACCATGTAAACATTCACAGTGCAGGTGGAAAAAGTATGTGAACCCCTAGACTAATGACCTCTCCAATAACTAATTGGAGTGAGGTGTCAGCCAACTAGAGTCCAATCAATGAGATGAGATTGGAAGTGTTGGTTACAGCTGTCCTGCCCTATAAAAAACACACACCAGTTCTGGGTTTGCTTTTCACAAGAAGCATTGCCTTATGTGAATGATGCCTCGCACAAAAGAGCTCTCAGAAGACCTACGATTAAGAATTGTTGACTTGCATAAAGCTGGAAAGGGTTATAAAAGTATCTCCAAAAGCCTTGATGTTCATCAGTCCACGGTAAGACAAATTGTCTAAAAAAGTAGAAAGTTCAGCACTGCTGCTACTCTCCGTAGGAGTGGCCATCCTGTAAAGATGACTGCAAGAGCACAGTGCAGACTGCTCAATGAGGTGAAGAAGAATCCTAGAGTGTCAGCTAAAGACTTACAAGTCTCTGGCATATGCTAAAATCCCTATTAGCAAATCTACGATACGTAAAACACTAAACAAGAAAAAATTTCATGGGAGGATACCACAGAGGAAGCCACTGCTGTCCAAAAAAACATTGCTGCACATTTACAGTTTGCACAAGAGCACCTGGATGTTCCACAGCAGTACTGGCAAAATATTCTGTGGACAGATGAAACCAAAGTTGAGTTGTTTGGAAGAACACACAACACTATGTGTGGAGAAAAAGAGGCACAGCACACCAACATCAAAACCTCATCCCAACTGTGAAGTATGGTGGTGGGGGCATCAAGGTTTGGGGCTGCTTTGCTGCATCAGGGCCTGAACGGATTGCTATCATTGAAGGAAAAATGAATTCCCAAGTTTATCAAGACATTTTGCAGGAGAACTTAAGGCCATCTGTTCACCAGCTGAAGCTCAACAGAAGATGGGTGTTGCAACAAGACAATGACCCAAAGCATAGAAGTAAATCAACAACAGAATGGCTTAAACAGAAGAAAATACGCTTGCTGGAGTGGCCCAGTCAGAGTCCTGATCTCAACCTGATTGAGATGCTGTGGCATGACCTCAAGAAAGCAATTCACACCAGACATCCCAAGAATATTGCTGAACCGAAACAGTTCTGTAAAGAGGAATGGTCAAGAATTACTCCTGACCGTTGTGCACGTCTGATCTGCAACTACAGGAAACGTTTGGTTGAAGTTATTGCTGCCAAAGGAGGTTCAACCAGTTATTAAATCCAAGGGTTCACATACTTTTTCCACCTGCACTGTGAATGTTTACATGGTGTGTTCAATAAAAACATGGTGACATTTAATTCTTTGTGTGTTATTAGTTTAAGTAGACTGTGATTGTCTATTGTTGTGACTTACATGAAGATCAGATCACATTTTATGACCAATTTGTGCAGAAATCCATATCATTCCAAACGGTTCACATACTTTTTCTTGCAACTGTATGTTTGCGTGCAGTGGACATGTTGGACACCTCAGACCATGCCCTGGTGGCCTTAACTGGGTATTCCTTTTAGTCAGAGACGGGAAAAGAAAAAGAGAGTGTTAATCGCTGAACCTTCAAGGAGAGGGTCCGGGAATAACTTCGCAGGGCGCCAAAAGGAAGGCAAAAAAGCGAACGGTGTACAAAAGGGAAGGGAAGGTTCTAATTGGACAAAAATATTTCTTGGTAGAGCATAGGAGGGCATGCTGCCAATGGTCTCAACCTAACCTTGAAAACCTCAGGGTAGGTGATAGGGAAGGAAAGTAGTGGTGCGTGGAAACACTAAAAGGACCAAGTGTCACGGCTGTATGTGAGCAACAATAGTATACACAGTAAAAGAGCTACTGACCGGACCCAAACTAGGGAGGATAAAGGGTGACCCCTGTCAGACCCTCAAAGCTCTCCCAATGCTGCTAAGCACATGCCCGGATCCAAATGGCGGAACGAGGCATGCCCACGTACCTAAGACTGATGACCACTGTAACCCCTACAATAGTGGAAGGGGCACGGCCACCGGTGCCCTACTCAGTATATGGAGGGAACCGTGGCCACCTCAGATCCAGTCAGAAAATAATCTGGTACACAACAATGTCTGTACACTTAGCTGAAGGTGTTGCAGCCGCAGAGAAGACGGATCCAAGGACAGCTGGCAATATCCGGAGTGCTTGCTGCAGCAGAACACAGGTCCAGTGAACTGATAGCTACAAGTGAAGATACTAAAGCAAGAGCTACAACTGAAATGAGAACTATAATCCACGCCCTACAATAGGAGGAGGGGTGATATAAAGAGAGGGAAATCAAACGCATGAGGAACAGCTGGGAGGAAGGAAACCAAAAGTAAACAGAGCAGAGAGAACTCCTCCCAGCTCTAGTAGTGACATCATCACAGGGGTGGAGAAACAGAGCTGTGAGAACGTCCCAAAGCGCTGGTAGTGACAGTACCCCCCCCCTCTACGGGTGGACTCCGGACACCCAGGACCCACCTTCTCAGGATGAGCCCTATGAAATGCCCTGATGAGGCGAGTGGCTTTAATGTCCGACACCGGAACCCACATCCTCTCCTCAGGACCATAACCCTTCCAATGAACGAGGTACTGAAGAGAACCGCGGACAATGCGAGAGTCCACAATTCTGGAAACCTCAAACTCCAGATTGCCATCAACCAAAATCGGAGGAGGAGGCAAAGAGGAGGGTACCGTGGGCTGGACATATGGTTTTAAGAGAGATCTGTGAAATACATTATGTATCTTCCAAACCCGTGAAGATCAAGACGGAAGGCAACAGGATTGATGACTGACAATATTTTATAAGGCCCAATAAACTTGGGACCCAATTTCCAGGAGGGAACCTTCAGTTTAATATTTCTTGTAGACAACCACACCAGATCACCCACATTCAGGTCCGGACCAGGCACACGTCTCTTATCAGCCACACGCCTATACCTCTCACTCATCTTTTTAAGATTACTCTGAATCTTTTGCTAAATGGTAGACAAAGACGAGGAAAATCTCTCCTTCTCAGGTAAACCAGAAAGAGCCCCTCCCGAGAATGTCCCAAACTGCGGATGGAACCCATATGCACCAAAGAATGGTGACTTATCAGAAGATTCCTGACGACGGTTGTTCAGAGCAAACTCAGCAAGAGGGAGAAATGAACACCAATCCTCCTGGTTCTCTGCCACAAAACAGCGCAAATATGTCTCCAGATTCTGATTGAGGCGCTCAGTCTGACCATTCGACTGCGGGTGAAAAGCAGAAGAGAAGGACAGCCGAACCCCCAGGCGAGAACAGAAAGCCTTCCAGAACCTGGACACAAACTGCGTGCCTCTATCGGAAACAATATCAGAGGGAATGCCGTGCAATTTAACAATATGGTCGACAAAAGCTTGCGCCAACGTTTTAGCTTTGGGTAAACCAGGGAAAGGTACGAAATGAGCCATCTTGCTAAAACGGTCCACCACCACCAGGATCACCGACTTCCCCGAGGAACGAGGAAGATCCGTGATAAAGTCCATGGACAGGTGTGTCCAAGGACGGGAAGGTATGGGTAACGGGAGAAGGGAACCTGAAGGCCGTGAACGAGGGACCTTAGCGCGAGCGCACGTCTCACAAGCAGCCACAAAACCCTCCACCGACTTACGAAGAGCCGGCCACCAAAATCTCCGAGCAATGAGATCTACCGTGGCTCTACTCCCGGGGTGACCAGCAAGAACCGTATCATGATGCTCCTTAAAGAGTTTGTGACGTAGCTCAGGAGGCACGAACAACTTCCCAGAAGGACAACGGGCAGGTGCCTCAGTCTGGGCAGCCTGGACCTCGGCCTCCAAATCGGAATATAGAGCAGAAACAACTACCCCCTCCGCCAAAATGGGACCCGGGTCCTCGGAGTTTCCTCCTCCCGGAAAACAGCGAGAGAGAGCATCAGCCTTCACATTTTTTAACCCAGGTCGGAATGTAACAACAAAATTGAATCTGGAGAAGAACAGAGACCATCTGGCCTGTCTCGGATTCATACGCCTGGCCGACTCCAAGTATGCCAGATTCTTATGGTCGGTAAAAACAGTGATAGGGTGCCTGGCCCCCTCCAACCAATGGCGCCATTCCTCGAAAGCCAACTTGATGGCCAACAACTCCCTATCTCCCACATCATAGTTTCTCTCTGCAGGGGAGAGTTTTTTAGAGAAAAAGGCACAGGGTCGCCATTTGGCAGGAGAAGGGCCCTGGGACAAAACCGCACCCACACCCACCTCGGAAGCATCCACCTCAACAATAAAAGGTAAGGAAACATCGGGATGCACCAAGACGGGAGCAGACGCAAAACTCTCTTTAATCTTAGAAAAGGCTGCAAGCGCCTCCTCCGACCAAGAGGAAAAATCCGCCCCCTTTTTTGTCATGTCAGTAAGGGGTTTGACAACAGAGGAATAATTCAAAATGAACTTTCTGTAATAGTTCGCAAAACCCAGAAAGCGCATCAATGCCTTCTGATTCTCACTCAAGTACAGCACGGACCTTCTCCGGATCCATGCGAAAACCAGAAGCAGAGAGGAGAAAACCCAGAAATTGAATCTCCGATACCATAAAAAGACATTTCTCCAGCTTGGCGTACAATTTATTTTCCCGCAGAATCTGCAGAACCTGAAAAAGATGATCCTGATGGGTCTGAACATCAGGGGAAAAAATCAAAATATCATCACGATACACCAATACAAATTTCCCCATTAAATGGTAGAAAATACTATTAACAAAATGCTGAAAGACGGCCGGAGCATTCATCAGGCCGAAAGGCATA
Source organism: Bufo bufo (assembly GCF_905171765.1). Classification (NCBI taxonomy): domain Eukaryota; kingdom Metazoa; phylum Chordata; class Amphibia; order Anura; family Bufonidae; genus Bufo; species Bufo bufo. Next base: position 393,776,895 of record NC_053389.1, on the reverse strand, counting down.
ACGAGATTCTCGAAATTCCCGTTAGGGGTATTAAAGGCCGTTTTCCATTCATCCCCCTCTCTGACCCTGACCAGGTTGTACGCGCCTCTCAAATCCAATTTGGAAAACACCTTTGCCCCAACAATTTGGTTGAAGAGGTCCGGGATCAAAGGAAGAGGATAGGGATCGCGAATCGTGATACGGTTCAGCTCCCTAAAATCTAGGCAAGGTCTCAGAGAGCCATCTTTTTTTTTAACAAAAAAAAAACCCGCGGCCACAGGTGACTTTGAGGGACGAATATGCCCCTTCTCGAGACTCTCGGAGATATAAGTTCGCATTGCGATTCTTTCCGGTTGTGAGAGATTGTAGAGGCGTGCTTTTGGCAGCTTGGCGCCGGGAATGAGGTTAATGGGACAGTCAAACTCCCGGTGAGGAGGTAGCTCTTGAACACCGCTCTCAGAAAACACGTCCGAGAAATCAGAGAGAAATGATGGCACAGTTTTAGTAGACACCTCTGCAAAAGTCGCTGTGAGACAATTCTCTCTACAAAAGTCACTCCACTCATTTATTTGCCTTCCTTGCCAATCAATAGTGGGGTTATGTCTAGTGAGCCAGGGTAACCCCAAAACTAGAGGAGAAGGCAATCCGTTAAGGACAAAACAAGATATATCCTCCACATAAGTGTCACCTACAGCTAGCCGGATATTGTGAACAATGCCCTTCAGAGATCTCTGTGAGAGTGGAGCAGAGTCAATAGCAAAAACAGGTATATCCTTTTCTAATGTGCAAACCTGAAAACCATGCATGGCTACAAATTGAGTGTCAATAAGATTGACGGCCGCTCCACTATCGACAAAAATCTCACAAGAAATAACTTTGCTCTCTAGCGCCACCCTGGCAGACAGGAGAAAACGGGAACTGCAGGTCAGAGGAAAAGCATCAATTCCTACATCAACTTTGCCCAAAGTAGCAGATGAAGCAGAATTTGATGATTTACCTTTTGAGGTTTTTCTCTTATTATCGCTCTTAGTACAGTTAAAGAATCTCCTAGACGGACAAACATTTGCCAAATGACCTATGCCCCCACAACAAAAACACACCATACTCTGAGGACTAAATCCTCTTTTATCAGGGGCAAGTCGACCTAGCTGCATGGGCTCCTCCTCAGAAGGAAGCGAGACAGGATGAGGCCCCTGCACACTGAAAGAGTCCGCACCACTGCCCCTAGACTGACAATGGCTGGACAGAGAGGTCTCGTTTCTTTCTCTTAGATGCCTGTCAAGGCGTACCGCCAATGACATGGCAGACTCTAAGGACGTTGGTCTCTCATGGAAAGCAAACGTATCTTTCAATCTCTCTGAGAGACCATGACAGAACTGACTTCGGAGTGCAGCATCATTCCAACCCGAATCAGCTGCCCATCTCCGAAATTCAGAACAATAAAGCTCCGCAGACAGTTTGTTCTGGCATAAAACACGTAAGTTAGATTCGGCCAGAGCAACACGATCCGGGTCATCATAAATCTGCCCCAGGGCCACAAAAAATCTTTCCACGGATCAAAGGGAGGGATCCCCTGATGGCAGCGAAAAAGCCCAAGTCTGAGCATTACCCCTGAGCAGGGAGATGACAATCCTCACCCTCTGCTGCTCATTACCAGAGGAGTGGGGACACAAGCAAAAATGGAGTTTGCATGCCTCTCTGAAGCGAACAAAATTCTCACGGCCCCCGGAGAACGTTTCCGGAAGTGAGACCTTTGGCTCGCAACAGACTCCATGAGCCGGAGCAGAGCCCAATGCTTGAAGCTGAGTCATAGATTGACGGAGATCCGCTACTTCCAAAGAAAGACCCTGCATGCGGTCAACCAGGCCAGAAAGCGGATCCATGTCAAAAAAGGACGGTTTTGGTGGATTATAATGTCACGGCTGTATGTGAGCAACAATAGTATACACAGTAAATGAGCTACTGATCGGACCCAAACTAGGGAGGATAAAGGGTGACCCCTGTCAGACCCTCAAAGCTCTCCCTATGCTGCTAAGCACATGCCCGGATCCAAATGGCGGAACGAGGCATGCCCACGTACCTAAGACTGATGACCACTGTAACCCCTACAATAGTGGAAGGGGCACGGCCACCGGTGCCCTACTCAGTATATGGAGGGAACCGTGGCCACCTCAGATCCAGTCAGAAAATAATCTGGTACACAACAATGTCTGTACACTTAGCTGAAGGTGTTGCAGCCGCAGAGAAGACGGATCCAAGGACAGCTGGCAATATCCGGAGTGCTTGCTGCAGCAGAACACAGGTCCAGTGAACTGATAGCTACAAGTGAAGATACTAAAGCAAGAGCTACAACTGAAATGAGAACTATAATCCACGCCCTACAATAGGAGGAGGGGTGATATAAAGAGAGGGAAATCAAACGCATGAGGAACAGCTGGGAGGAAGGAAACCAAAAGTAAACAGAGCAGAGAGAACTCCTCCCAGCTCTAGTAGTGACATCATCACAGGGGTGGAGAAACAGAGCTGTGAGAACGTCCCAAAGCTCTGGTAGTGACACCAAGGAGGAGGTGCCAAAATCCCTAGAATCTAAGACTTGGATCGTGAATAATGCATGATCGCCGAGTTACCGTTCACAGCGGTCCTAGGATGTCAAAACTAGTCTCACATCGAGTCCGGTGTGCTCCCAGTGGAACGCATCCCGGACTTCCGGTGCGCTTCACCGTGGAACGCACACTCGAATCGGAAGTGCGCTCGAAAGCAGACAGCTCATTTTATTCATGTATATCGCACCTAAGAAGTGGCAGTCCCCAAAGAATAAGGTACCATGCGACCCAAATAAGGACTATAAGTATAGGTAGCCTCACCAGAGAATAATAGGGGCGAGACCACATGATCGGGTATCAGGTCACATGATCGGGAACCCATATCGCCGGTCAAAACCTATTAGGCACAGCAGAACATGGCGGACCATAACACTATATACTCAGTTGATTAAAACTCATTATAAAAACTGGGGGACTAGCCTATCATAAAGATACACATGAACATATATGAAATACAAATAGACAATAAATAATAAATGATTATAAAAATATTGATATAAATAATATGTAAACATGGGCATAAAATAACACTGGAAGATAAAACATGGATATAGCTAGATCGATACACAATAAAATATAAAAAGAAATATAGGCAAATGAATTCGCAAAGATAATGGCACACAGCCATATTCGGGCGATGAATCAAATGGTAGACTACATCTACAAATGGATCGTTCATCCATTCAAGGGAAGAATAAGAGGATCTGAAAACAGATTAGAATAAATATCTCGATTACGAGCTATAAACTTATACAATTCACCTCAAATAAAATGAAATGGATTAAAATGGGTGTACCATATATAATCGTATGTAAAAACATCTTCGTAAGGCAACTCCATGCGTTTTAAAATATAGGGCTCGATGGGAAGTACCGTGTTCATACAACTAAAATATATATATGGGCATGGGGGGACGTATATCTGATTATATGTGTGCCATCCACATAAATTATGAACATGTTGTGGGTGTACCAAGAGTGTTCCTTTAGTAGTTTGAGTATTCCAAACTTTCGTTTAGGCCGAAAGGGGATAGAGTATTCAGTGTAAATATCCAATACATTTCCTTCCGACATAACTGTTGGTAGGATGAAGTGATGGTTTCTAGACGGGTGACTGTAAGACCAGTTAAAGAGCCATCATGTCGTTCAGAAAAATGGCGCGATACGCTATGTGTTGGAACTTTGCGTTTGATGTTTGAACGATGTTTGCACATTCTCTCCCTTAAAGTTTGAGTGGTCCTGCCGACGTATTTTAGGCCACAAGGGCACCTAAGGAGATATATGATATTTTTCATCCCACAGTTTAGTTCTTATTTAAGGGCCCAAAGGCCAGATGAACCTACTATTTCAATTTCTCTGGTGCCATGGGTAATCATCGCACAACATTTGCATTTTTTGACCCCACATTTAAAACACCCTTTTCTTGTTGGGGGAGGAAGGATTGTTTTGTTGAGTGCTCGGAGTTTGGGGCAGGAGGGGTCGGTGATATTTTTAATAGTTTGGGCCCTTCTAAATGTAATGGACGGCAGTTTGGGGAGTACATTTTTCAGAATCTGTTTTTTTAGCAGAATGTTCCAATGTTTAATGAGTACCTTTCTGATATTTTGGTGGTCTCTATTATACCTAGTGATGAGGTTACATTGATATCCTTTTGGGTCGGTGGTTTTTGGGGGGGCTGGTTTCAAGGCTTCTTTTTGGTCTAGTTTCAGAATCCTCTGAGTTGAGGCCTTGATCAATCTTTTTGGATAGCCCTTATCCAAAAAGCGATCTTTTAGGACTCCAAGTTGTGTTCTCAAAGTCTTGTCATCGGAGTAATTTCTCCGGATTCTCTTCATCTGTCCATAGGGTATATTTCTCTTCCATTTTGTATGGTGGCAGCTAGAATATTCGAGGTAACTATTAGCATCCACCTTTTTGAAGTGGGTACTAGTAGTGATCTTATTCTCAACGATTTCGATATGTATATCCAGAAATGTTGCCACCTTGGAGTCAAATTCGCAAGTAAACTTGAGACCCCAATCATTCTGATTTATCATAGAAATAAATGATATAAGATCTTTGGTGCTACTGCCCCAGATGAAAATAATGTTGTCAATATAGCGACGATAGAGAACCACATCCTTATGCGATTGGAGACCTATTTTTTCCTCAAAGAGGCCCACAAACAAGTTTGCATAGGATGGTGCAAATTTTGTACCCATAGCGGTACCCCTGGTTTGAATATAAAATGGCTCATTAAAAATAAAATAATTATGTTCCAGAATGAATTCAATTGATTTTATAATGAAGTCTTTCTGGATAAGAGGCATTCCACGGTCCAGCTCGAGAAAGTGTTTTACTGCACGTACTCCCAGATCATGCCGAATATTACTATATTAGGACGCTACATCGAGCGTGACCCAAGTATAATCGTCCTTCCAATCTATACTATTGAGGGTATTAATAAGGTCTGAAGAGTCTCTTAGATATGAAGGGAGTTTCTGTACCACTGAGGAAGGGGCAAATAGCTAGACCCCGAAACGCGTCTGGTGCGACACCCCCCAAATTTTGTACTGAAAGACCGAAGTACCGGAGACTGACCAATATACAGAAGCAGAAGTGGACCTTTACCGACGAAATTTTCCGTCATTATACCATTGCGCAATTTCGATTTAAAAGCGGAGGTCTATAGGCTTGGATAGCGATTTACAGAGCCGCCTGCAATCTCCTGATTTTACAAGTGCTGCAGAAACCAGAGGCACATTTCGGAGAGTGGTCAAAAGTCAAGGTTTGGTCGATTACAATTTATTTTACTTGCAAGTAATTCACCTGTTTTCGGCGGGACGCCGCTGCTACTAAATACGGGACATTTGATTTCTTGGTCCATATCAACTATACTCAGGTATCTATTTTTAAAGACTGCACATAATATTGGATGAACTTTTAGTTATTTTGATACAATTTTTTTGCTGGTCATACTACTGAGGTCCGCCTTGATGATAATCTATATGTTAGCGGACTTTTGAATAGCATGAATATAGTGATATTATTATAGAAGCATTTATCTATTGTGTATTTTATTGCATTTATTTTATTTGACTTAATCTAAATAAAACTATATATTTGTTAACCACATGGTCACGGTCTCTTGAGTGCCCTGTACCTTATATATTTCTCAAGTTTCTGTACGTATTTCTGCAAGAAAGTGTCTACATAAGCTGAAAGGTTTGAGGTGAGAGAGTTTATAACAGATATGATCGGTCTGCCAGGTGGGTTAGTGAGAGCTTTATGAATCGTTGGCAAAAAATAGAAACGAGCTGTAGTAGGGTGATTAGTGGTAAGAAATATTTTTTCTTTTTTGTCGATAATATTTTGATTAAAGCCAGAGTCTAGTAGTTCTTGTAGTGTTTTTTTTTAAAACTTGGGGTAGGATCTTCTACAAGGACTTTATAGTATGCTTGGTCTCCCAAAATTCTTTTTGATTCTCTTATATAGTAATCAAGAGTGACCCATAATCACTCTCTTATCTGCATTTTTTATCACAATTTCTTTATTTTTCTTTAACTCCATTAGCGCTCTTTTCTCTCGAGCACTAAGATTACTCAAAGGTCGTGGGGCTCGAGTTTTTTTCAGGGTTTTTAGGTAATCTAGAACCATATTGAGGAAGCTCTCTAAATGGGGGCCTCTACTCTCTAATGGATAGAAAGAGGATTTTCTTTTTAAACTGTAATGACCGACGTCACGCACAGGGAGGATAAAAGGGAAAGCCCTGCCCAAGGGAGAGGGAAAGGTGGTGACCCCTAACTCACCTTGCGGCTGGCACCTGACTGCCCTGACGTCCCTAGACGGGTTCCTCACCCGTGCGGCGATCACGTGCCTAAACCCTGGCTTTCCCTAAAATGAGCCCTAGATAGTGAACGGGCCGGTGGGATCGCTAGTCCGCACCACTATCACTAAGAGGGAAACACCAGGGAGAGGACAGACAAAACAGACAAACACATACACCCAGGTGGGTGATCACAATAGACCACAAAGGTCCAACAGGGATCCGGAGGGTAGCGTTATGGACCAACTACCAGAGAACGCAGCAACACAGCTCCAGAAGGTCAGAATAGATGTCCAGGCAGGAAGTTCTATCTCTGGCAACCAGAGAAGTGTGAGAGAGGAATATAAGGAGGTTTGGGAGTGCTGGACAAGGAACAGCTGAGGAGAAGGAGCTACGGATCCCTGAGTGAGCCAAAAGGGTTTGCAAAGCAAACCCAGAAAGCTACCATAAGGAAAACAGCCCTATCTTAAATAGAGCGTGCAGCCAACCGCTGCGACTTCCTGGCCCCGGGTATAACGGAGTCAGGCGTGGTTCTCGATACCCTCGTGACAGTACCCCCCTCTCTACGGTGGCGTCACCAGGGGGGGGCCAGAGGGGGCCACGGCCCCCCCTACATCATGCTGTGCCCCCCCCCCATGTGCCCACCCAACTAAAATGCCCCCCCCCCCGCCCGCCCCCTCCCTAAGTGAAGTGAGCCGCCAGCGTCTTCACACAGCGTCTGGCTGCAGAGCAGAGTGAGGAGGGGAGAGGGGGCGGGGCATGCACGGCAGTTCCCGATAGGCTCCGCCCACCTTCCAGGCAGGAAAGGCAGTGAGTGCAGAGCCAGTAGCCGGAGCATGAATGAAGATGAAGAACTGAAGTCCAGACTCCAGGCCAGGCAGTGATTCAAGCGACCCAGAGTGAGTGACTGTCCCTGAGTGCAGAGTCCCACCCTGTGTAATTAGGTGAGAGGAGGGGAGAGGCGGCCATTATATTAATAACAAAGAGGGGGACATTATATTAATAATAAATAGGGGACCAATACATTAGTATTAATGTAATGTCCCCCTCTTTATTATTAATATAATGGCCCCCTCTTTATTATTAATATAATGGCCCCCTCTTTATTATTAATGTAATGGCCCCCTCTTTGTTATTAATATAATGTCCCCATCTTTGTTATTAATATAATGGCCCCCTCTTTATTATTAATGTAATGGCCCCCTCTTTATTATTAATGTAATGGCCCCCTCTTTATTATTAATATAATGGCCCCCTCTTTATTATTAATGTAATGGCCCCCTCTTTGTTATTAATATAATGTCCCCCTCTTTGTTATTAATATAATGGCCCCCTCTTTATTATTAATGTAATGGCCCCCTCTTTAATACCAAAGAGGGGGCCATTATATTAATAATAAAGAGGGGGCCATTATATTAATAACAAAGAGGGGGACATTATATTAATAATAAAGCGGGGACATTATATTAATAACAAAGAGGGGGACATTATATTAATAATAAAGCGGGGACATTATATTAATAACAAAGAGGGGGCTATTGTATTATTAACAAAGAGGGGGACATTATAATATACAGGGGAAATAATATTATGAGGAATGGGGGACTATCTGTCTGGCTCTAGCCCAGTATTGGGGGGCAGCAGGAGGAGTTGTGAGACACCAGGAAGGAGAGGATGAGAGTAAAGTGAGGAACCTAAAAAAAATTCTGTGAAACTCTGCAGAGACGAGAAGCGGCTGAAAGAAAGTATCATGGCGGTCTTATCTCTGAATGAAGACGTTGAGGAAAGTCTACATCACAGGAGACGTCACTGGATGTAACAGGTATGGGGCGGTATTCTACTGTAATAATAATGTCCATCCACATATCTGTTTCACAGTAGGGTTGGGGGAGGAGATTGAGAATATGGCCCACACTGCAGCAGTCTGGCCCCACACTTCAGGTCACACTGTTCTGAATTCTGGGGGCTTACACCAATCTACTACATTATCTGTACTCAAAGTTATCACTGTGTTATCTGTGGTGTTACATAGGACTGCAGGTGATCTAGTACAATATCTGTTAAAAGGGGCGTGCCTGGTGTAGGGGCGCAATTTTTGGCTTGCCCCGGGTGCTGGCAACCCACGCTACGCCACTGGGGGAGGGAGAGGCGTGTCCCTTCCCCTTCCTCTTATAGGCTGCAGGCACTAGGCCGGCAGCTTATCAGAGGCTGGCGCAGGCGGCGCGATGACGTCATCACGCCGCCTGAGCCTTACAGCGCGGGACACAGAAAGAGTCTGCATCGCATCGCTGACACTGAGGTAAGTATAAGTGGTTCTTTTTGGTTTGTATTTTTACAATAGTGTTACTGGCACATTATGGGGGCTTATTACATCGGGGGGGGGGGGGGACTTAATACTGGCACATGATGGGGGGACTTAAAACTGGCACATGATGATGGGGGGGACTTAATACTGGCACATGATGATGGGGGGGACTTAATACTGGCACATGATAATGGGGGGGACTTAATACTGGCACATGATGATGGGGACTTAATACTGGCACATGATGGGGGGGACTTGATACTGGCACATGATGATGGGGGGACTTAATACTGGCACATGATGATGGGGGGACTTAATACTGGCACATGATGATGGGGGGACTTAATACTGGCACATGATGATGGGGGGGACTTAATACTGGCACATGATGGGGGGGACTTAATACTGGCACATGATGGGGGGGACTTAATACTGGCACATGATGATGGGGGGGACTTAATACTGGCACTTGATGGGGGGGACTTAATACTGGCACATGATGGGGGGGCTTAATACCGGCACGATGGGGGGCTTAATACTGGCACATGATGGGGGGGCTTAATACTGGAACATGGGGGGGCTTAATACTGGCACATGATGGGGGGGCTTAATACTGGCACGTAATGGGGGGGCTTATTACTGGCACGTAATGGGGGGCTTATTACTAGCACATAATGGGGGGCTTATTACTGGCACATGGGGGGTTTATTACTGGCACGTAATGGGGGGCTTATTACTGGCACGTGATGGGGGGCTTATTACTGGCACGTGATGGGGGGCTTATTACTGGCACGTGATGGGGGCTCTTGTTACTGGCACGTGATGGGGGCTTATTACTGGCACATTGGGGGGCTCTTGTTACTGGAAGTGGCACGTTATTGAGGGCACTTATTACTGGCACATTATTGGTGGGCACTATAGCGGCATCTACTGAGGCCACAAAGAAGGGGTGTTTTATATGGGGGGCTCTGTACAGTAGCATTTTATACTGGGACACATTATGGTGGGTACTATGGAGAAGGGGAGACAGGAGTACTATGGAGTCATCTACGGGGGGCACTAAGAAGGGGTATTTTATACTTGCAAATTATGGGGGACACTGAGGGCATCTACTGGGGCACGATATATGGGGCATTTTATACTGGTACATTATGGGGGGCACTAGCAGGAAATGGGGAGAGGAGCACTATGGAGGCATTTACTGGGGCACTATATAAGGGTTTTTTATACTGGCACATTATGGTGGACATTAGCTAAACTGGGGGCATAAGGGGGTATGTTTTGCACATTAAAAGGAGAATTATTTCTACTGGGGGGCATTATGGTGGGTTTTATTACTCCCCCATGGTATGACCCCCTAGTAGCAGCACCAGCCTCTCCCTGCTCTGCTATCCCGCTGCCCCTTCTCCAAATCCTTATTATGAAATCTTTCTCATTAGGATAAAACACAACATCAGCTCCGCCGAGCCCCCGGCCAAAGTGTTGAAGTGGTGTCCGAGATCCCCAAGGGCCAAGCCAAGTAACTGGAAGTGTTCATGTGAAATATGTTTATTTTATATATGTACACTCCTGTGAGAGGCGGGGAGGGAGATCTGTGGATGACACTGTTATGGAGGGGGAAATGGGGATGACACTGTCATGGGGTGGATCTGTGGATGACACATATAGCATAAGATGCTATATACGGTACGTGGCATCCACAGATCCCCCCCATAGCAGTGTCATCCACAGATCCCCCTCTCTATAAAAGTGTCATCCACAGACAGCTGGACTTTTCTTCCCTGTTGCGGTTTTAGGTATTGGGTAAAGTATTGCAGCATTTGTAAGCATACTTGTGTAAATGTATCGTTGTTATAGCTGCCCCCCCTACTTTTGTCCTGGCCCCCAGTGTGCCCCCCCAAAATTTGAAAGCTAGAGACGCCACTGCTCTATGAGGGGCCTCCGGACACTCAGGACCAGGTCTCTCAGGGTGAGAGGCATGAAAAACCCGAACTAGCCTGTTGGCATTTACCTCAGACGCAGGAACCCACATTCTTTCCTCGGGACCGTAACCTCTCCAATGCACCAGATATTGAAGAGAGCGGCGGACCCGACGAGAATTAACAATTTTGGATATCTGAAATTCTAGATTACCATCCACGACAACAGGAGGGGGTGGCAGCGGTGACGGTTCTAGAGGTGGAACATATTTTTTGAGTAACGACTTATGAAAAACATTATGAATTTTAAAAGTCTGAGGTAACTCCAGGCGAAAAGCCACGGGGTTGATGATGGCTACAATTTTGTAAGGGCCAATAAACCTAGGACCCAGTTTCCAAGAGGGAACCTTCAATTTAATATTCCTAGTAGACAACCACACATAGTCATTCACTCCTAGGTCCGGACCTGGCGACCGTCTCTTATCAGCCATGCATTTGTATTTACCTCCCAAATTTTTCAAGTTAGCTTGCACCTTCTTCCATACCGATGAAAGAGATGACGAAAACCGTTCCTCTTCGGGAACTCCAGAAGACCCCCCCTCTTTGAAAGTACAGAATTGGGGATGAAAACCATATGCACCAAGAAATGGTGACTTGCCAGTGGATTCCTGACGACGATTATTTATGGCAAACTCAGCTAACGGTAAATATGATGACCACAACTCTTGGTTTTCAGACACAAAACATCTTAGATATGTCTCAAGGTTTTGGTTGGTACGCTCAGTCTGTCCATTCGACTGAGGATGGAAAGCTGAGGAAAAGGACAAGTGTACCCCCAAACGGGAACAAAAAGCTTTCCAAAATTTAGAAATAAACTGGGTACCCCAATCCGAAACAACATCGGAGGAGACCCCGTGAAGCTTCACGATTTCACTGACGAATACCTGAGCAAGAGTCTTAGCATTAGGTAGTGCGGGTAACATAATGAAGTGTACCATTTTGCTAAACCTGTCCACTACTACCAAAATAACTGTTTTACCCGCAGACAAAGGTAAGTCAGTGATAAAATCCATTGACAGATGTGTACACGGTCTATTGGGAATGACGAGTGGTAATAGAGACCCTGCAGGACGTGTATGTGAAACTTTTGCGCGCGCACAGGTAGAACAAGAAGACACAAAATCCAATACATCCTGACGCAACCTTGGCCACCAAAAACGACGAGACAATAGCTCCAAGGTTGCTTTACTACCCGGGTGCCCAACAAGTGCCGAACTATGATGTTCCTTTAATAATTGGAAACGTAGGTTCAACGGTACAAACAATTTCTCTGAGGGGCAAGAGACCGGGGCGTCCCCCTGGGCCTCTAACACCTTCCCCTCCAAAACAGAGTGTACCGCAGAAACAACCACTCCTCTTTGAAGAATGGGCACCGGATCACTCACATTACCCCCTCCAGTGAAACAACGAGATAGTGCATCAGCCTTGGTGTTCTTTGCCCCAGGACGATTGGTAATCACAAAGTTAAACCTGGTAAAAAATAGCGACCACCTAGCCTGTCTAGGGGTGAGACGCTTAGCTGATTCGAGGTACAGAAAATTTTTGTGGTCCGTAATCACAGTGACGGGGTGGACTGCCCCCTCTAAGAAGTGACGCCACTCCTCAAACGCAAGTTTAATAGCTAATAGTTCCCTATTGCCAATATCGTAGTTCTTTTCTGCTGCAGATAGTTTTTTAGAAAAGAAAGCACAAGGACGCCATTTGCCAGGAGACGGACCCTGAGACAGCACCGCCCCCACTCCCACCTCTGATGCATCGACTTCAACAATAAAAGGCTGAGAGACATCAGGTTGGACTAGTACAGGTGCTGAGGTAAACCTCTCTTTTAGAGAGGAAAAAGCAACTTTAGCGGCGTCAGACCATTTAGAAAAATCAGTCCCCTTCCTAGTCATGTCAGTAAGCGGTTTTACAATAAGTGAATAATTTTTAATGAATTTCCTATAGAAATTCGCAAAGCCCAAGAACCGTTGTAGTGCTTTGAGGTTCTCAGGAAGATCCCAATCTAAAATTGCCTGGACCTTCCTAGGATCCATACGGAAACCTGAAGCAGATAAAAAATAACCTAGGAATTGTATCTCCTGAACGGCGAAGACACATTTTTCAATTTTAGCATATAATTCATTCGTCCATAGGACCTGCAGTACTTGTCTGACATGCACCTCATGTGTTTTCAGATCAGACGAATAAATTAAAATATCATCTAGGTATATTACCACAAACCTGCCGATTAGATGACTAAAAATGTCATTAACGAAATGTTGAAAGACGGCAGGAGCATTGGTCAGACCGAAAGGCATCACTAGATTTTCATAATGCCCCTCAGGGGTGTTAAACGCTGTCTTCCACTCATCCCCCTCCTTAATACGAATCAGATTGTAGGCCCCCCTAAGATCAAGTTTGGAGAACCACCTAGCACCCGCAATCTGGTTAAACAGGTCAGGAATGAGAGGAAGAGGGTATGGGTCTCGGATGGTTATCCGATTTAATTCGCGAAAATCTAGGCAAGGACGCAGGCCCCCATCTTTCTTTTTAACGAAGAAAAACCCTGCAGCCACGGGTGAAGAAGAGGGTCTGATGTGTCCCTTAGCCAAGCTCTCGGAGATATAATCTTTCATGGCTTGTCTCTCTGGACCCGAAAGATTATATAACCTGGTCTTGGGTAATTTTGCGCCGGGAATAAGGTTAACCGGGCAATCATACGGACGATGAGGTGGTAACTTCTGACAACCCTTTTCAGAAAAAACATCCTCAAAATCCGAAATAAATGTAGGTAGGGTAGTTATGGAGGAGACTAAGCAATTGCTATTTAAAGGGTTTCTATCACTTCATATGACATAATTAGCTGGCAGACACTAGCGATCTGCTAGTGTCTGCTCTGGCCAACCATCCTACTATAATCACTTGTGGGGCACCGGTTTTGCTAAAAAACTAACTTTTATAAATATGCTAATGAGCCTCTAGGTGCTATGTGGGCGTCATTAATACCTAGAGGCTCCGTCTACCTTCATACACAGCGGCCGCCCAGCACGTCCCTCCAGCCCGCCCATGTCCTCCTCCGTGTGACGCAGCGGCCGAATTCTCGCGCATGCGCCGTCCGCGGCTGTATTCGGCGCATTAGAGATGTCTGAGCTCGGAGCGGTCAGACATTCAATGCGCATGCGCCGAATACAGCCGCGCATGCGCATTGAATGTCTGACCGCTCCGAGCTCAGACATCTCTAATGCGCCGAATACAGCCGCGCACGGCGCATGCGCGAGAATTCGGTCTCTGCGTCACACAGAGGAGGACATGGGCGGGCTGGAGGGACGTGCTGGGCGGCGGCTGTGTATGAAGGTAGACGGAGCCTCTAGGTGCTAATGACGCCCACATAGCACCTAGAGGCTCATTAGCATATTTATAAAAGTTAGTTTTTTAGCTAAACCGCTGCCCCACAAGTGATTATAGTAGGATGGTTGGCCAGAGCAGACACTAGCAGATCGCTAGTGTCTGCCAGCTAATTATGTCATATGAAGTGATAGAAACCCTTTAAGCAATTTTCTCTGCACTGCTCACTCCACTACAATATCTCCCTGGCCTGCCAATCCACTACTGGATTGTGCGCTACCAACCAGGGAAGACCCAGCACTACCGGAGTGGGAAGCCCCTCCAGAACATAACCTGAAAGCATCTCGTTATGGTGGTCCCCTACCCGAAGATGTAAATTATGAACAATGTGGGTGAGGTTTCTCTGAGACAGGGGAGCAGAATCAATAGCGAATATGGGAATGGGTCTCTGTAACGTACAGAGAGACAAACCCATAGTGCGGGCAAAATGGGCATCTATCAAATTTACCCCTGCTCCACTGTCTAGAAAGAAAGAAATAGTCTCCGTCTTATCACCAAAAATAATAACCGCTGGCAACACAAATTGCGATGTACGTATGGAGGAAACGTATACCCCCCGGCTGACATCCTCCACACAGCCTGGGGTTAGTAGTTTTTCCGACGGTCTTTTGTTTCTGAGGAAAGAAGGACAGACATTAATGAAATGACCCCTCTCCCCACAAAAAAAATAAACCCCACGCCTACGGCGAGCCTCAGGAGGACGGACCTGACGAGTAGTTCCTCCTAGCTGCATAGGCTCGTCTAAGTCCGTACAGACTAACTGCTGCTTGGGAGGGGTTACCAATTGCTCCGGTTTTTTCAACCTGTCCCTAAGGCGTCTCTCTATGTGGATAGAAAGGGACATAACCGCATCAAGGGAAAAGGGGGTCTCATATAATGCAAGCGCATCCTTAACCCTTTCGGATAACCCAGAGCAGAACTGACTCCTGAGAGCCGGGTCGCTCCATTGGGTATTCGTAGCCCACCTACGGAATTCAGAGCAATACTCCTCTACCGGCCGCTCTCCTTGTAAGAGTCTCCGTAATCTTGATTCAGCCAGTGCGACTCGGTCAGGGTCGTCATATATGAGACCCAAAGCCCCGAAAAACTCATCCACTGACCGGAGAGCCTGGGAATCAGTAGGTAAAGAGAACGCCCAGGACTGCGGGTCCCCCTGTAGCAGGGAAATAACAACCCCCACCCGCTGATCTTCACTACCAGAGGAGTAAGGGCGCAGTTTAAAATATAACTTACAGGCCTCACGGAATGTCAAAAACTTGTCCCTTCCCCCAGAAAATCTGTCAGGGAGAGGGACCTTGGGTTCCGCAACAACCTGGTTACCAGTAGCAACCGCTGGGCTTGCGGTCAGTTGTAATCGCTGCTGTTACTGGAGGACCGACGCCTTCAATCCTGCCACCTCAAAAGACAGGCCATGAAATTGTTTGGACAGAGCAGCAATTTGATCCATACTGGATTATAAGTAGGTAAAAAAATTATAATTTTTTATTTTTTTTTACCTACACAAAATAAGGGCCAGAGATAATGTAATGACCGACGTCACGCACAGGGAGGATAAAAGGGAAAGCCCTGCCCAAGGGAGAGGGAAAGGTGGTGACCCCTAACTCACCTTGCGGCTGGCACCTGACTGCCCTGTCGTCCCTAGACGGGTTCCTCACCCGTGCGGCGATCACGTGCCTAAACCCTGGCTTTCCCTAAAATGAGCCCTAGATAGTGAACGGGCCGGTGGGATCGCTAGTCCGCACCACTATCACTAAGAGGAAAACACCAGGGAGAGGACAGACAAAACAGACAAACACATACACCCAGGTGGGCGATCACAATAGACCACAAAGGTCCAACAGGGATCCGGAGGGTAGCGTTCTGGACCAACTACCAGAGAACGCAGCAACACAGCTCCAGAAGGTCAGAATAGATGTCCAGGCAGGAAGTTCTATCTCTGGCAACCAGAGAAGTGTGAGAGAGGAATATAAGGAGGTTTGGGAGTGCTGGACAAAGAACAGCTGAGGAGAAGGAGCTACGGATCCCTGAGTGAGCCAAAAGGGTTTGCAAAGCAAACCCAGAAAGCTACCATAAGGAAAACAGCCCTATCTTAAATAGAGCGTGCAGCCAACCGCTGCGACTTCCTGACCCCGGGTATAACGGAGTCAGGCGTGGTTCTCGATACCCTCGTGACATAAACCTGATGGAATGGAAATACATGTAGAATCTTCATTTAGGGTAGAGGGAGGCCCTTCTTCTATAGTAGAGGGCGGCTCTGTGGTAGCATTGTTAATATTGATATCAAATAATGGTGCTGGATTTTCTCTCTCTCCTAAGATAAGACTTTTAATAGTAAAGTGTCTTTTCAGTGTCAGTTTTCGGATCCACTGGTTCATGTCAACAAATAGTTCAAAAGGGTCGGGGCAATTTGTTGGACAGAAAGAGAGTCCCTTACTAAGCAAAATGAGTTCATCTGGTTTAAGTTCATATTTGGATAGATTGAATATTCAAGATACAAACTACAAATTGCCGTGGTATTAAAAAGCAGGAAGTGCTCAACCCCATATGCAGTGGTGCATCTATACCGGGGGGGGGGGGCAGATCCTGCACTTGTGGACCGCTGCTAATGGCAATCCCCAGCAAAAATGCATACAATGGAGAATGCCTGCAGCGGACCACAAGTACAACAATGGACATCCTACACAGGATAGCAAATGTGTGGATGTGATAAACAGTATATATAATACAACAAAAACGAAGACAGGTCTTACTAAGCCCTCAAACTGGTGTTAAAATTGAGAGATTAGCCAACATGTCCTACGTGTGTGAGATTGTGAAACAGCTATTTCTGCATAATGTCTGTACTTGAACTGTCATTTGGCATTCCGGGCATTAGAGGCCACTGTTTTGCAGCTACAGCCAGCACACTCTGAGATTTGAATATGCAAAACAGATGATGACTCATGCTGCTGCCTGTGAGTGAACCAGGAAGTGTTGATCTGGCATGGTGGAAGCACTGTGCTGTGAGGGACTGAATCCGATTCCATCCTGGCTTGCAGATGTCCGGCAGTTAATGGACACTCAGAAGAAGTAGAGTAGCTGTTATACCCGGACTGAATCCAGCTCTTTTGAAAGAGAGGTTGTCCCAGGAAGACAAGTTCAGTGTGTGGACAGAAGGCCTCATCATCAAGCAAGGCCGCACGGTTGCTAAGAGGTTGGTGGCCATCCCTGGTAGGCTGCATCCTCAGGCCCAGAACGGACGCAGGTCAGTACACCTGGTTACTGATTGTTATATTGTGTGGCGCCTGAAGTTACAGAGACTAGCCTAGGCCTAGCATTAGTTAGTTAGTTAGGATTAGATCGTTTTGCTAGGCTGTACTGTACTGGACTGCAGCGCAGTTATTGACTTGCAGGCTCTGCTGCGTTTGCCATCGGCTAGGGGTGTCCTCTGTAGCGGCACAGCACGAGATTGCAGGCTCTGCTGTGTCCGCCATCGGCTAGGCCTGTCCAGTGGGCAGGGACATTGACTGTGGGTCTGGGGATATAGCATTTTCTATGCATATTTGGATTATTTTGGTGATGCTTATGTTATTACTCGTTGTCTAAGTAAAATTTCTGTTCTTGCATAGTAAGCTGGTGTCAGTGTCGCTTTCCTTGTCTGTGACTTCGCTGTATTCTGGGGAGCCCACCCCGGTACATGGCTTACAACTTGGCGTAGTCGTCAGGATACAGCGACCGTTATGGACGGGAAAGCGGCGGGAGATCATCCCCCGGCGCCAGTGGTGCCGGATCAGGACCCAGCCCAGGGTGCACAGGCGCAAGTCCAGCTTGCCCCCAACAATATGGCTACCCCAGTAGGATACATCCCTGTAGGGGCACTGCTGCGTCATCTGCCAAAGTATGACGGTAACAACATCACATTGCAGGACTGGACTGAAAGGGTGCGAAGTGCGGTTAAAATGTGTAACCTGAGCCCCGAACTGCGGGCCGAGGTTGCATTGGGAGCCCTGGAGGGCGACGTCAGGCGGACATTGATGGTAAGGCCTGACTCTGAGAGAGATACCCTAGAGAAGAATTTCTCCCTGCTAGAGAGAGCCCAAGGGGGGGCGGGCCAAAGTGGTACAGTTACGGAGTCACTTCTTTAACCGACCCCAGCGAGAGGGCGAGACCCTGATGCAATATTCCAATGCTCTACAGGAGACACTGAATGAGATACAACGACGAGACCCTGAGGCTATGGGCGCCTTCCGGGAGGTGGATCGGCTTCTACGAGATCAGTTCATAGTGGGGCTCTCCAATAAATTCCTACAAGATAAATAAAGAGATGACCCGTACAATGGCCAATATGACATTCTACAGTGTTTATTTAGCTGCCGTAGAGAGGGAGGAAGTGCCCATACCTGTGGCAGCGAGAGTGGTGAATAGCGCGCATGTTACAAGGGACCGGCCGGGATCTGAAGAATCTGAGTCCTTAAAGGATGTGGTCCAGGCCCTGCTGGCGGAATTGAAAGAGCTTCGGGTGGAAGTGTCCCAGATGAAGGTAGAACCGTCCCGGTCTCCGGAAACTGTCCCCGCACCTCGTGTCACTCCACCCGGAACAACCCCGGTGAGGGGGCCAGGCACAAGAGGGCCCCTCTGTTGGGTTTGCCGAAAGTACGGCCATATGGCCAGAGAGTGCCCAGAACAGGTAGCATCAGAGCTGACGTTAAACTTCCGACCGCTGCAGTAGCTGGGCGTCCTGCGGCGGTGCACCAGAAGTTAAGCCCTCTGCGTGAAGAACGTGATCTGTATGCCAGCAGCCCCATATTAGAAGCCGAGCTGGAAGGCCGAAAGGTTTGCTGCCTAGTTGATACAGGGTCAGAGTGCACTCTAATAGCTTTGGAGTTCTTTGAGAGGCACTTCGGGCATTTGATGGAGCCCGAAGATGGGAGCATCATCAGGCTGCCGGCTGCCGATAATAGAGAGATGGATGTTCGAGGGATAGCCTGGATGCGGGTCCGACTGTTTGGGCAAGACATCGCAAAAGAAAGGGGTCGTGCTGGTGGACCATTCGTCTCGGAAAGGAATGGACGTGACCCTGGGCATGAATATACTGAGAGACCTAGATCATCAACTCTATGCCAAGGAAGGGCCGAAGTACTGGCAGCAGGCCACCACACACCGGCCTACCCAGAAGGTCTTACAACAAATGGTGAGGAGCTGTAGCCTGCAAAAGAGTAACCTGTCCGGACGGGCCATTGGATATGTGAGGGTGCTACGGAGGACTCAGTTGAAGATCCCACCTCGACAGGAGCGAATATTGATGCTGCCAGTGGGGGCTGGATGACGACTGAATGGACTGGAGGTCCTGATTGAGCCCGCTTATCAAGAAGAAACGCAGATTCGCCCACTTGTAGCCCGAGCCCTTGCCGTTGTGCTGCTGTAATTTTGAGGACTGCAAGTTAACCGTCCCTGCAAACACCCTGCTGGCCAAAGTTTATGTGTCCGAAGGGGGTATCGCTCAACGAAGGGGCTTTACGCTGCAGCCGGATAGGAGATCAGCCTGGACCTATGCTGTGGAGGTCCATTCAAGGGAAACCCCGACAGCAGAGTGGAACGGTCGAGTGATCATGGCCCGTATTCGGGTGGACTGCAGAACCCTGACCCTGGGGGAACAAAAGCTGCTGGAAGACACCCTCTGGGAATTTCAGGAGGCCTTCTCAAGACATGATAAGGACTTTGGGTGTGCTACTCCCATCGAACATGAAATCCCAACCGGCGATTCTGCGCCGATCAGGGAACGCTACAGGCAGATCCCACCTAAGATGTATCAGGAGGTGAAAGATATGGTGGCCAGCATGTTGGAGAACCGGGTGATCCAGGAAAGTCAAAGTCCGTGGGCTGCTCCGGTAGTCTTGGTGCGGAAGAAAGACGGGAGTCTCCGGTTCTGCATGGATTATCGGAAGCTGAATGCTCAGACCGTCCGGGATGCCTACCCCCTTTCGAGGATTGAAGAGTTATTATCAGCCCTAAGCCAAGCTAAGTTCTTCTCAACTCTTGACTTGGCTAGTGGGTACTGGCAGGTGTCGGTGGCCAAGAAGGACAAAGCCAAGATGGCCTTCATTCTACCTATGGGACTCTACGAGTTCAACCGAATGCCCTTCGGCGTCTCCAATGCTCCGGGAACATTCCAGCGATTGATGAAACACTGTCTGGGGGACCTCAACTTCGAATCAGTATTGATATACCTGGATGACATAGTAGTGTTCGGGGCCTCCTTTGAAGATCACCTCCAGAAGCTGCGACAAGTCTTGGGACGGCTACGAGACCATGGGCTCAAGATCAATCCAAAGAAATGCCAGCTGTTCCGACAGCAGATAGAGTACTTAGGACATGTGGTCACCCAGGAGGGGGTAAAACCGTCCCTCAGCAAGGTGGAGGCCGTTCAGAAGTGGCCCCGGCCAAGCACGCTACGGGAGGTATGGGCGTTCGTGGGACTGGCCGGCTACTACAGGATGTTTATACCCAAATTCGCTCATCTGGTGGGCCCGTTAAACGAGTTGCTATGAGGCACGGCTGGGGGCTCGAAGAAACGCCCCATCAACTGGGGGCCCCGGCAACAAGAGGCCTTTGAAGCGGTGAAAGAGGCGCTGACCAATGCCCCGATCCTGGCTTACGCATGGTTTGATACCCGATTCCTGCTGTATACTGATGGAAGCCTACATGGTCTGGGGGCTGTCTTGTCCCAAGTCCAGGATGGACGGGAGAGAGTCATCGCCAATGGGAGCCGGTCCCTAAGAGAGTCAGAACGCAACCCTGATAACTATAGCTCCTTTAAACTTGAACTACTGGCACTGGTGTGGGCCATGACCGAAAGGTTTGCAGAGTACCTGACTGGTGCAGAAGTGACCGTGATGACGGACAACAACCCGATGGCACACCTGGAGAATACCAAGCTCGGCGCACTCGAGCAAAGATGGTTGGCCCGCCTCTCTAAGTACCAATACCGCATCAAGTTCCGGTCCGGTAGGGAGAACGGCAACGCCGATGCACTCTCTCGAGTTCCAGTAGGACAGTCGACTCAGAGAGCCGATGAGGAGTTAGAGGATACTGAAACGCCTGACCTTGGTCGCTTACCTCTGTTCCCGGATGTGGCACATTCAAGTGGGGTGGCGTCTGGAATGACGCTGGTGCTGGGGAAAACGTTGACTGATTGGGAGAGAGTCCAGGATAGCTGCCGGGATTTGTGGAAGGTGAAAGAATGGGTTCGGAGCAAGATCTGGCCTCGGCCAGAAGACCGAGCCCTCCTGACCCCAGAGGGTCAGAAGTTGTTAAGGCAGTGGGACAAGCTGACAATTACTCAGGGCCTCCTCTGCCGGATCATATACAGTACAGACCAAAAGTTTGCACACACCTTCTCATTCAAAGAGTTTTCTTTATTTTCATGACTATGAAGGCATCAAAACTATGAATTAATACATGTGGAATCATATACATAACAAACAAGTGTGAAACAACTGAAAATATGTCATATTCTAGGTTCTTCAAAGTAGCCACCTTTTGCTTTGATTACTGCTTTGCACACTCTTGGCATTCTCTTGATGAGGTCCCCTGAAATGGTCTTCCAACAGTCTTGAAGGAGTTCCCAGAGATGCTTAGCACTTGTTGGCCCTTTTGCCTTCACTCTGCGGTCCAGCTCACCCCAAACCATCTCGATTGGGTTCAGGTCCGGTGACTGTGGAGGCCAGGTCATCTGGCGCAGCACCCCATCACTCTCCTTCATGGTCAAATAGCCCTTACCTTCAAAGTTTTTCCAATTTTTCGGCTGACTGACTGACATTCATTTCTTAAAGTAATGATGGCCACTTGTTTTTCTTTACTTAGCTGCTTTTTTCTTGCCATAATACAAATTCTAACAGTCTATTCAGTAGAACTATCAGCTGTGTATCCACCTGACTTCTCCTCAACGCAACTGATGGTCCCAACCCCATTTATAAGGCAAGAAATCCCACTTATTAAACCTGACAGGGCACACCTGTGAAGTGAAGACCATTTCAGGGGACTGCCTCTTGAAGCTCATCAAGAGAATGCCAAGAGTGTGCAAAGCAGTAATCAAAGCAAAAGGTAGCTACTTTGAAGAACCTAGAATATGACATATTTTCAGTTGTTTCACACTTGTTTGTTATGTATATAATTCCACATGTGTTAATTCATAATTTTGATGCCTTCAGTGTGAATCTACAATTTTCATAGTCATGAAAATAAAGAAAACTCTTTGAATGAGAAGGTGTGTCCAAACTTTTGGTCTGTACTGTACTTACAGTCAGAGCTGAAGTATCGGCAACAGATTGTCATTCCCATGTCGTTGGTACCGGAGGCCGCCAGAGAAGCTCATGAAAAGGGAGCTCATTTCGGGAGCGACAAAACGTTCAAGTGGCTCCAACGGCTGGTGTACTGTCCAGATCTGGCCGACATGGTGGCTGCGGCATGTCTTAAGTGTCGATCCTGTGGGTTGAGTAAGAGTACTGAACAGCGGGCTCCTGTGCAGACCATCCCCACCTCAGCGCCCCTAGAACTTCTGATGATCGATTATGTACAGATCGGATATTCTACCTCGGGGCACTCGTACTGTCTAGTTATGACAGATCACTTTACCAAGTATGCGGTGGCTGTGCCCACCAGAGACCAGACCGCAGAGTCGGCCGCCGAAGATGTCTGTAAACACTTTATACAGGTGTTCGGGTGTCCACGGAGGATACATTCTGACCAGGGAGCATGCTTTCAGGGTACTCTAATGAATGAACTGTACCAACTGTATGGGATTGAACGCTCCCGAACCACTCCATATCACCCACAAGGAAACGGGGCGTGTGAACGCTTCAATCGCACCTTGCTTCAGATGCTGCGGACTCTGGAAGACAGTCAAAAAGCCTAGTGGCCCGCATACCTACCTGAGTTCATGTGGGCCTATAATAACAGAGTACACAGTACCACCGGATACTCTCCACATATGCTCATGTTTGGACGAGCCAAACGGGAGATTGAAGATCTACACATGCCTAACCCGATGGAGCCCCCACCAAGAAGTACCACCGCATGGGTGCAGGAGCACCGCCGCCGGCTGAGAGCGGTACACAAGGTTGTGGGGGAGCGCATGGGACAGGTGGTACACCCTAACCCAAGACCAGTGCAGAAAGATGGGTATGTCCCTGGTGATCGGGTGATGGTCAAAGCCAAACGGCCGTTAGTAAAGTTGGATGGACGGTGGGAGGCAGTTCCATACACGGTGAAGAGAAGGGTAGACCCCGCTATTCCGGTCTATGAGGTAGAGCCAGTAGGGACAGGGGGACCCTCACGGAACTTACACCGTAATATGTTAAGACGTTGCAATTTTGATGAGCCGATGTGCATAGATGGGGTGCCTCCTCACGCTCAGGGTATGGAGGAAAGTCCCTCAGACGAGGAAGAGGAGGAATGGTGGGTCGTCCCTGCTCAAGTGTCCACAGAGGTTCCGGCCGTGTCAGGTTTGCCACCAAGATGCAATGCTGAGCAATCAACAGCTCCTCTCGTGTCAAATATGACTGATGTCCCCAGTATTTCTGAAACCCCCAATCTGAGAAGGTCAGCGAGGCCCAATGCTGGTGTGCCTCCACAGCGCTATGCTCAGGATGAGTTTGTATGGGGAGAGTTGCCGAGGGCGACAACTTCTAGTGGGGAGGCATGTGAGATTGTGAAACAGCTATTTCTGCATAATGTCTGTACTTGAACTGTCATTTGGCATTCCGGGCATTAGAGGCCACTGTTTTGCAGCTACAGCCAGCACACTCTAAGATTTGAATATGCAAAACAGATGATGACTCATGCTGCTCCCTGTGAGTGAACCAAGAAGTGTTGATCTGGCATGGTGGAAGCATTGTGCTGTGAGGGACTGAATCCGATTCCATCCTGGCTTGCAGATGTCCGGCAGTTAATGGACACTCAGAAGAAGGAGAGTAGCTGTTATACCCGGACTGAATCCAGCTCTTTTGAATGAGAGGTTGTCCCAGGAAGACCAGTTCAGTGTGTGGACAGAAGGCCTCATCATCAAGCAAGGCTGCATGGTTGCTAAGGGGTTGGTGGCCATCCCTGGTAGGCTGCATCCTCGGGCCCAGAACGGACGCAGATCAGTACACCTGGTTACTGATTGTTATATTGTGTGGCGCCTGAAGTTACAGAGACTAGCCTAGGCCTAGCATTAGTTAGTTAGTTAGGATTAGATCGTTTTGCCAGGCTGTACTGTACTGGGCTGCAGCACAGTTATTGACTTGCAGGCTCTGCTGCGTTTGCCATCGGCTAGGGGTGTCCTCTGTAGCGGCACAGCACGACTTGCAGGCTCTGCTGTGTCCGCCATCGGCTAGGCCTGTCCAGTGGGCAGGGACATTGACTGTGGGTCCGGGGATATAGCATTTTCTATGCATATTTGGATTGTTTTGGTGATGCTTATGTTATTACTCGTTGTCTAAGTAAAGTTTCTGTTCTTGCATAGTAAGCTGGTGTCAGTGTCGCTTTCCTTGTCTGTGACTTCGCTGTATTCTGGGGAGCCCACCCCGGTACACGGCTTACACGTGAGGACATGTCTGAGCCCGAGCACCGCGCCAAGGTTTCTCAAGTAGCACATTCAAACTAGGAGTTTCTACACCTCCAAAAAATTCAAAATACAAACTACAAATTGGCGTGGTATTAAAAAGCAGGAAGTGCTCAACCCCATATGCAGTGGTGCATCTATACCGGGGGGCAGATCCTGCACTTGTGGTCCGCTGCTAATGGCAATCCCCAGCAAAAATGCATACAATGGAGGATGCCTGCAGCGGACCACAAGTACCACAATGGACATCCTACACAGGATAGCAAATATGTGGATGTGATAAACAGTATATATAATACAACAAAAACAAAGACAGGTGCACTCTGCGGTCTTACTAAGCCCTCAAACTGGTGTTAAAATTAAGAGATTAGCCAACATGTCCTACGTGAGGACATGTCTGAGCCCGAGCACCGCGCCAAGGTTTCTCAAGTAGCTCGGGACCTAACGCTAAACCTACCTGGGCCATATGGGCAATACCAGGAGCCAGTGGGCGAATTACAGGAGCGCAAGGTCCGACTCAAAGCAATCTCCCAGTAACCTCCAGCATGTGACCATGCATACAATGGGAGGAGGCAGACAGCTCTGAGCCCCACCCAAGACTGGCTGATATAGCCCGGGCCTCACATGTGCACCAGAATGCTGCCTGTGGATGGAAATAAAGGCACATTCAGACTAGGAGTTTCTACACCTCCAAAAAATTTAAAATACAAACTACAAATTGGCGTGGTATTAAAAAGCAGTAAGTGCTCAACCCCATATGCAATGGTGCATCTATACCGGGGAGGGGGGGGGGGGGGGGGGGCGGGCAGATCCTGCACTTGTGCTGCTTAGTAAGGGACTCTCTTTCTGTCCAACAAATTGCCCCGACCCTTTTGAACTATTTGTTGACATGAACCAGTGGATCCGAAAACTGACACTGAAAAGACACTACTATTAAAAGTCTTAACTTAGGAGAGAGAGAAAATCCAACACCATTATTTGATATCAATATTAACAATGCTACCACAGAGCCGCCCTCTACTATAGAAGGGCCTCCCTCTACCCTAAATAAAGATTCTACATGTATTTCCATTCCATCAGGTTTAAAGAGAAAATCCTCTTTCTATCCATTAGAGAGTAGAGGCCCCCATTTAGAGAGCTTCCTCAATATGGTTCTAGATGACCTAAAAACCCTGAAAAAAACTCGAGCCCCACCACCTTTGAGTAATCTTAGTGCTCGAGAGAAAAGAGCGCTAATGGAGTTAAAGAAAAATAAAGAAATTGTGATAAAAAATGCCGATAAGGGAGTGATTATGGGTCACTCTTGATTAAATATTATCTAGATCAAAATATTATCGACAAAAAAGAAAAAATATTTCTTACCACTAATCACCCTACTACAGCTCGTTTCTATTTTTTGCCAACGATTTATAAAGCTCTCACTAACCCACCTGGCAGACCGATCATATCTGTTATAAACTCTCTCACCTCAAACCTTTCAGCTTATGTAGACACTTTCTTGCAGAAATACGTACAGAAACTCCCTTCATATCTAAGAGACTCTTCAGACCTTATTAATACCCTCAATAGTATAGATTGGAAGGACGATTATACTTGGGTCACGCTCGATGTAGCGTCCTTGAGTCCACTCTATGGAAAAAAATGCTGGACTCTGCGCACCCCCGCAGTCCCAGCCGCCAGAGAGGTCAGTGCTTTTTCCTATATTGTGTCCCTGCTGGATTACAAGGTGGTCGTAACCATGGATACCAGCAGTATATGATGTGAAGGAAAAATGAATCTAACCAGCAAATAAGGTAATATAGATAATAACTATACATTAGTAATTGCCTTGTATTAATTTTCTCTACATTATAAATGCTATTTGCTGAAGCGAGACAACCCCTTTAATTATGAGCCAACAATGTTTTAGTCTACAGAGACTTCTTTAGATGCTCTATTACACAAAAACTGTTATGCTTGAGGCCAGAGGATATGTTCACAAGTAGTGGAGACAATGCAGATTTTCCAAAGTAGAAAAATCCAATTGATCTGCTGTGTGGATTTTTAAATCTGCAGCAAGTCAATTTATCTTTTCCACCACAGAGTTCACCCTTTGTAGAGCACACTCTTTATCTATAGCCTTATCCGGCTATGAAGTGATAAGGACCAGAATTAAGGCTACTTTCACACTAGCGGTACGGACCTCTGGCAGGCTGTTCCGGCGGTTGAACAGCCCGTCGGATCCGTCCTGCTGCTAGTAAACATGTGCCCCCGGACTACCACTCCAGCCCCATTGACTATGATGGTGACGGGGCGGAGTTCCGGTGGAGGCACAACAGCGCACTGCGAGAAGCTGCCGGAATAAATGTCGACATGTCATAGTTTTATTCCAGCAGCCTCTCACTGTGCGCTGCCGTACCTTCGCCGGAACTCCGCCATGCCCCCATTATAGTCAATGGGGCCGGAGCGGTAGTCCAGGGGCACACGTTTACTAGTGGCAGGACGGATCCGACAGGCTGTTCCGTCGGGTGAACAGCCTGTCGGATACGTCCTGTCACTTGTGTGAAAGTAGCCTAACCTGCCTAGTTATTATATACTATCTTGGCATTTGCACTTTGCTCTGTGCAATAGAACAAACACAGCGACACAATACACAGACATTATCTACTCACAATTACTGTATCCATTAGGCCCCTTTCACATGGGCGAGTTTTCTGCGCGGGTGCAATGCGTGAGTTGAACGCATTGCGCCTGCACTGAATCCGGACCCATTCATTTCTATGGGGCTGTGCACATGAGCGGTGATTTTCACGCATCACTTGTGCGTTGCGTGAAAATCGCAGCAAGCTCTGTTTTGTGCGTTTTTCACGCAACGCAGGCCCCATAGAAGTGAATGGGGCTGCGTGAAAATCGCAAGCATCCGCAAGCAAGTGCGGATGCGGTGCGATTTTCACGCACGGTTGCTAGGAGACGATCTGGATGGGAACCCGATCTTTATTATTTTCCCTTATAACATGGTTATAAGGGAAAATAATAGCATTCTGAATACAGAATGCATAGTTACAATAGGGCAGGAGGCGTTAAAAAAATTAATCAATTTAACTCACCTTAATCCACTTGTTCGCGCAGCCGGCATCTCTTCTGTCTTATTCTGTGAGGAATAGGACCTTTGATGACGTCACTACGTTCATCACATGGTCCGTCACATGATCCATCACCATGGTAAAAGATCATGTGATGGACCACGTGATGAGCGCATTGACGTCATCAAAGGTCCTATTCCTCACAGAACAAGACAGAAGAGATGCCGGCTGCGCGAACAAGTGGATTAAGGTGAGTTAAATTATTTTTTATTTTCTTTTAACCCCTCCAGCCCTATTGTACTATGCATTCTGTATTCAGAATGCTATTATTTTCCCTTATAACCATGTTATAAGGGGAAATAATACAATCTACACAACCTTGATCCCAAACCTGAACTTCTTTAAAGAAGTTCGGGTCTGGGTACCACATTCAGTTTTTTATCACGTGCGTGCAAAACGCATTGCACCCGCGCGATAAAAACTGAACAACAGAATGTAGCCTTAGGCTACTTTCACACTAGTGTTTTGGCTTTCCATATGTGAGACCCGTTCAGGGCTCTCCCAAGCGGTCCAAAACAAATCAGTTTTGCCCTAATGTATTTTGAATAGAAAAGGATCTGCTCAGAATGCATCTGTTTGCCTCCGGTCAGATCTGACTTAGGGCCCATGCCCACAAACGTAAGGGCTCCGTGCCGTGCTGCGGACTGCAAATTGTGGTCCGCAATGCACGGGCACTGACCGTGGGCAGCCACATGCGGATCGCGGACCCATTCACTTGAATGGGGTCCGCGATCCGCATCCGACGGTCCGCACTGCAATAAAGCAGTGCATGCACTACTTTTTGCGGTGCGGAGGCACGGCCAGAAACACCACAGAAGCACTACGGAGAGCTTCCGTGGTTTTTCTGGTCATGCCTCCGCACCACAAAAAAGTAGTGCATGCACTGCTTTATTGCAGTGCGGACCGTCGGATGCGGATTGCGGATTTAGGCCTCATGCACACGACCGTATTTTTTTGCGGGTTCCGTTTTTTTGCGGGTTCCGTTTTTCCGTGACCGTTTTTTCGTCCGTGGGTCTTCCTTGATTTTTGGAGGATCCACGGACATGAAAAAAAAGTCGTTTTGGTGTCCGCCTGGCCGTGCGGAGCCAAACGGATCCGTCCTGAATTACAATGCAAGTCAATGGGGACGGATCCGTTTGACGTTGACACAATATGGTGCAATTTCAAACGGATCCGTCCCCCATTGACTTTCAATGTAAAGTCAGGAGTTAATATACCATATGCAATTGAAACAGAAAACTGCAGCACTCTCCAGCCTTGATCCTTAATGCTTTATTTTCACCAAAAATGCGACGTTTCGATCAGTGTGATCTTTCTCAAGCCATCACACTGATCGAAACGTCGCATTTTTGGTGAAAATAAAGCATTAAGGATCAAGGCTGGAGAGTGCTGCAGTTTTCTGTTTCAATTGCATCTGGATTTGGGGAAGCTTAGGACTGGCTTCTGACACAGCGAGCACCACCACAGTAAGGAACAATCTATATATTTTTCGTAGTGCTGCTACATTTTTTCTCTTTTTTTGCTGAGTTAATATACCATAGGATCGGAGTTTTCTCCAATCCGATGGTATATTTTAACTTGAAGCGTCCCCATCACCATAGGAACGCCTCTATGTTAGAATATACCATCGGATTTGAGTTACATCATGAAACTCAGATCCGACAGTATATTCTAACACAGAGGCGTTCCCATAGTGATGGGGGCGCTTCTAGTTAGAATATACTACTAACTGTGTACATGACTGCCCCCTGCTGCCTGGCAGCACCCGATCTTTTACAGGGGGCTGTGATCAGCACAATTAACCCTTCAGGTGCCGCACCTGAAGGGGTTAATTGTGCGTATCATAGCCCCCTGTAAGAGATCAGGGGCTGCCAGGCAGCAGGGGGCAGACCCCCCTCCCTCCCCAGTTTGAATATCATTGGTGGCCAGTGTGCGCCCCCCCCCGGCCCCCCCTCTATTGTAATATCATTGGTGGCCAGTGTGCGGCCCCCCCCTCCCTCCCTCTATTGTAATATCATTGGTGGCCAGTGTGCGGCCCCCCCCTCTATTGTAATATCATTGGTGGCCAGTGTGCAGCCCCCCCGGCCCCCCCTCTATTGTAATATCATTGGTGGCCAGTGTGCGGCCTCCGTCGGCCCCCCTCCCCCCCTCTATTGTAATATCATTGGTGGCCAGTGTGCGCCCCCCCCCCCCTGCCCGATTAATGGTGGCAACGGAGATTCCGATCGGAGTCCCAGTTTAATCGCTCTGGGGCTCCGATCGGTAACCATGGCAACCAGGACGCTACTGCAGGCCTGGTTGCCATGGTTACTTAGAAATATTACAATATTAGAAGCATCATACTTACCTGCTGGCTGCTGCGCTGTCTGTGTCCGGCCGGGAGCTCCTCCTACTGGTAATTGACAGATCATTAAGCAATGCGCCGCACAGACCTGTCACTTACCAGTAGGAGGAGCTCCTGGCCGGACACAGACAGCGCAGCAGCCAGCAGGTAAGTATGATGCTTCTAATATTGTAATATTGCTAAGTAACCATGGCAACCAGGCCTGCAGTAGCGTCCTGGTTGCCATGGTTACCGATCGGAGCCCCAGAGCGATTAAACTGGGACTCCGATCGGAATCTTCGCTGCCACCAATGATCGGCGGGGGGAGGGGAGGCCGCACACTGGCCACCAATGATATTACAATAGAGGGAGGGGGGGTGGCCGGGGGAGGCCGCACACTGGCCACCAATGATATTATAATAGGGGGGGGCCGCACACTGGCCACCAATGATATTACAATAGAGGGAGGGGGGTGGCCGGGGGAGGCCGCACACTGGCCACCAATGATATTACAATAGGGGGGGGGCGCACACTGGCCACCAATGATATTACAATAGAGGGAGGGGGGGCCGGGGGAGGCCGCACACTGGCCACCAATGATATTACAATAGGGGGGGGCGGGGGGGGCCGCACACTGGCCACCAATGATATTCAAACTAGGGAGGGAGGGGGGTCTGCCCCCTGCTGCCTGGCAGCCCCTGATCTCTTATAGGGGGCTATGATATGCACAATTAACCCCTCAGGTGCAGCACCTGAAGGGTTAATTATGCGGATCACAGCCCCCTGTAAGAGATCGGGTGATGCCAGGCAGCAGGGGGCAGTCATGTACACAGTTCGTAGTATATTCTAACTAGAAGCGTCCCCATCACTATGGGAACGCCTCTGTGTTAGAATATACTGTCGGATATGAGTTTTCACGAAGTGAAAACTCATCTCTGAAAAAGCTTTTATGCAGACGGATCTTCGGATCCGTCTGTATGAAAGTAGCCTACGGCCACGGATCACGGACGCGGATGCCAATCTTGTGTGCATCCGTGTTCTTTCACGGACCCATTGACTTGAATGGGTCCGTGAACCATTGTCCGTCAAAAAAATAGGACAGGTCGTATTTTTTTGACAGACAGGAAACACGGATCACGGATGCGGCTGCAAAACGGTGCATTTTCCGATTTTTCCACGGACCCATTGAAAGTCAATGGGTCCGCGAAAAAAAAAACGGAAAACGGCACAACGGCCACGGATGCACACAACGGTCGTGTGCATGAGGCCTTAGGCACATTTTTTATTGCATTTTTCATGCTGTTTTCAAGGAGATTTTCTGCATATAAGCCCCTGTGTGCAGGCACCCTAAGGTTATCTGCACACGGGTTTGGACTGTGTAACAGAAATTCCACAGATCTCTATGTGTTTCCACACCAAGGGGGTCATTTATGATTGAAAGGGATTTGCAGACAAATCAGCGATTTTTCCCCCAGCGTAAAAAGGTGGTGTGGCATGGGGGGAGGTGTGGGTCGACCAGCCTGTCTTATTTATCATTTTCTACACCTGTTTTTGGCATAGAAAAGGACTTAAATCTAGATTTAAGCAAGTCGCATGGCACGTGACTAAGTTATGTAGAGCTGCAGCTAACGATTATTTGAATAATCGATTAGTTGTCGATAATTTCATCGATTAATCAGGAAAAAACACCAAAATGACAAAAAAAGGGGTTTATATGATTTTACTTGAAAAATTATGTTCAAAGGCCATATTAAAACAAATTGTGAATGGCACTGTTATGGGGGATCTGTGGATGGCACTGTTATGGGGGATCTGTGGATGGCACTGTTATGGAGGGGATCTGTGGATGGCACTTATGGAAGGGATCTGTGGATGGCACTTATGGAGGGGATCTGTGGATGGCACTTATGGAGGGGATCTGTGGATGGCACTGTTATTGGGGATCTGTGGATGGCACTGTTATTGGGGATCTGTGGATGGCACTGTTATTGGGGATCTGTGGATGGCACTGTTATTGGGGATCTGTGGATGGCACTGTTATTGGGGATCTGTGGATGGCACTGGTATGGGGGATCTGTGGATGGCGCTGTTATGGGGGGATCTGTGGATGGAGCTGTTATGGGGGGGATATGTGGATGGCGCTGTTATAGGGGGATCTGTGGATGACGCTGTTATGGGGGATCTGTGGATGACACTGTTATGAGGGATCTGTGGATGACACTGTTATGGGGGATCTGTGGATGGCACTGTTATGGGGGGATCTGTGGATGGCACTGTTATGGGGGGATCTGTGGATGGCACTGTTATGGGGGGATCTGTGGATGGCACTGTTATGGGGAGAGGGATCTGTGGATGGCACTGTTATGGGGAGGGGGATCTGTGGATGGCACTGTTATGGGGAGGGGGCTCTGTGGATGACAATGTTATGGGGAGGGGGACCTGTCGATGACTATGCTATGAGGGGATGTATGGGTGACACTATATAGCATCTTATGCTATATGTGTCATCCACAGATCTCCCCCATAGCAGTGTCATCCACAGATCCCCCTCCCCATAACAGTGCCATACACAGATCCCCTCCATAACAGTGCCATACACAGATCCCCTCCATAACAGTGCCATCCACATATCCCCCTCCCCATAACAGTACCATACACAGATCTCACTCCCCATAACAGCCCTGGCCCCGCCGCTCACAGCAGTATTCCTTAACCGGCAGTAACTTTTACTTTAAATCACCGCATCTTCTTTTACCTTACAATGAAGCTCCAGTAACAGGCAGAGCAGGAGGCGGTGTAACGTCACTTACTCACGTGACGCGCCTGCTCCTCCTACTTTATGAATGAAGCAGGCGGAGCATGCGCGTCACGTGAGTAAGTGACATTACGCCACCGCCTGCTCTGCCTGTTACTTGAGCTTCATTGTAAGGTAATAAAGATGCGGGCATAGCGCCTGACCGCCCGCATAGCAACGAATCGGCCGATTATTCAATAATGGGATTCATTGACAACGAATCCCGTTATCGAATATTATCGATAACGTTGATTAATCATTGCAGCCCTAAAGTTATGTAGAGGCCCGCAACTCTACATAACTTAGGCGCATCAAGCGCTAGTGCAGGGTTATTAAGACCAGTGTTATTAAAGGGTTTCTACCACCAGAAATACTGTTATGTAGCTGACTAACATTAACGATGCGCTAATGTCAGCACTACATAACAGTGTGTTTCTAACGTTAGTCCCTGCAGCCGTTTTTGATAAAAAAGCACTTTTATTATATGCCTCTAGGTGCTATGTGGGCGTAAAATCAGCACCTAGAAGCTCCGTCCACTCACCCATTATGCAGCCCAGGTCCAGTGTTGTGCCCGCCCAGCTCCTCTTGATTGAGGGCACGGTCCGCCGCATCGCTGCCGAAATCCCGCGCCTGCGCCGTTCACTTCTGTCTTCGGCGCAGGCGCAGTGAGTGAATGATGCGATCCTGGTGCCGGATTCCTCACTGCGCCTGCGCCGACTACGTCACAGTGAGGAAGCCGGCATCAGGAGAGCGGCCTTCACTCACTGCGCCTGCGCCGAAGACAGAAGTGAACGGCGCGGGATTTCGGCAGCGATGCGGCGGACCGTGCCATCAATCAGGAGGAGCTGGGCGGGCACAACACTGGACCTGGGCGGCATAATGGGTGAGTGGACGGAGCTTCTAGGTGCTGATTTTACGCCCACATAGCACCTAG
The DNA here is from genome assembly GCF_905171765.1 of Bufo bufo. Classification (NCBI taxonomy): domain Eukaryota; kingdom Metazoa; phylum Chordata; class Amphibia; order Anura; family Bufonidae; genus Bufo; species Bufo bufo. Next base: position 393,743,086 of record NC_053389.1, on the reverse strand, counting down.
AGGCATATAATAAAAGTGCTTTTTTATCAAAAACGGCTGCAGGGACTAACGTTAGAAACACACTGTTATGTAGTGCTGACATTAGCGCATCGTTAATGTTAGTCAGCTACATAACAGTATTTCTGGTGGTAGAAACCCTTTAAGACCCCACAAATCCGCACCAAGAACAGCATGTGTTACTTGCAGTTTAGTGCTGATTTGATATGGCTTTGCGGCAGATCTCACTCTCGCATTGAAAAGGGTGAAATCCCCACAAAAGAACCGCATAAAGAATTGACATTCTGCAGATTAAAAATTTCCATGAGGCCTCATGCACACGACAGTGTTTTTTCACTGTCAGTGATTTGGCTTCAGTGGTCTGTGTCCGATTTTGCTTCAGTTGTGTTTCCTTGTGTCTTCCTTTTTTTTTGTCTGACAGGGGGAAAAAAAGGAAGGTTAATGAAAAGTGTAATTTTATTGCACCAAGGTCTTGTAGAAAAAAACGGACACGGATGACATACCAGTTGTGCATCCGTTTTTTTTGATGGACCCATTGACTTGAATGGGTCTGTCCTCCGTTTTCCACTGACAAGAATAGGACAGGTTATATTTTTTTGACGGACTGGAATCACGGATCACGGACTATCATTTTTTTTTCACAGCTCCATAGAAATGAATGGGACCTCCGCTAAACTGTGAAAAATGACGGAACGGACGCGGATGCACACAACGGTCGTGTGCATGAGGCCTAAGTGAAATCTCATATGCTTTACTGGTACTGTATTACGCTGTGGTTTGCGGGGCGATATGTACTTTTCAGTGATAACATTTTGAAGTGTGTGTGACCTTTTGATCACTTTTTATAAACTTTATTTGGGGAGTTGAAGTGACAAAAAATGGCAAATTGCCTGTTTTTGTTTTTTCTTCCATTACGCCATTCGCTGTATGGGATTAATATTGTTATAGCCGTTTTCATATATGGGATTCCCATGATGTTTATTTTTTTTATTGATTAAGTATTTTGATATTGGGGAAAGGGGGGGTGATTTGAACGTGTTCAACCCTGAGAGGGTGGACACATGCCAGACAATGCCCCCAGGACAGGGCATCCACAAAGCCTCTACTGCCCAATCATCCCAGCCAAACATCACTGATTTTCATCCCTTCAAGAGACCTGTCAAGGGCGCGGCTAGAGTAACATAGTAACATAGTAGCAACATAGTACATAAGGCCGAAAAAAGACATTTGTCCATCCAGTTCGGCCTGTCATCCTGCAAGTTGATCCAGAGGAAGGCAAAAAAAAAAACTGTGAGGTAGAAGTCAATTTTCCCCACTTTAGGGGAATAAAAAATTCCTTCCCGACTCCAATCAGGCAATCAGAAAAACTCCCTGGATCAACGACCCCTCTCTAGTAGCTATAGCCTGTAATATTATTACACTCCAGAAATACATCCAGGCCCCTCTTGAATTCCTTTATTGTACTCACCATCACCACCTCCTCAGGCAGAGAGTTCCATAGTCTCACTGTACTTACCGTAAAGAATCCTTTTCTATGTTTGTGTACAAACCATCTTTCCTCCAGATGCAGAGGATGTCCCCTCGTCACAGTCACAGTCCTGGGGATAAATAGATGATGGGAGAGATCTCTGTACTGACCCCTGATATATTTATACATAGTAATTAGATCTCCCCTCAGTCGTCTTTTTTCTAAAGTGAATAACCCTAATTTTGATAATCTTTCAGGCTATTGTAGTTGCCCCATTCCAGTTATTACTTTAGTTGCCCTCCTCTGGACCCTCTCCAGCTCTGCTATGTCTGCCTTGTTCACAGGAGCCCAGAACTGTACACAGTACTCCATGTGTGGTCTGACTAATGATTTGTAAAGTGGTAGGACTATGTTCTCATCACGGGCATCTATGCCCCTTTTGATGCAACCCATTATCTTATTGGCCTTGGCAGCAGCTGCCTGACACTGGTTTTTGCAGCTTAGTTTGCTGTTTATTAAAATTCCTAGATCCTTTTCCATGTCAGTGTTACCGAGTGTATTACCATTTAGTATGTACGGGTGACCTGCATTATTCCTTCCCATGTGCATAACTTTACATTTGTCAGTGTTAAACCTCATCTGCCACTTATCTGCCCAAGCCTCCAGTCTATCCAGATCGCTCTGTAGTAGTATACTGTCCTCTTCAGTGTTAATTACTTTACACAGTTTAGTGTCATCTGCGAAAATTGATATTTTACTAATCAAGCCTTCTACAAGATCATTAATAAATATATTGAAGAGAATAGGGCCCAAATATCAGAAATAAGGGTCTGGCTATGACATTACTTAATTCCCTTAGGATACGAGGGTGTATGCCATCCGATCCTGGCGATTTGTCTATTTTAATCTTTTTAAGTCGCTGTTGTACTTCTTCCTGGGTCAGACAGGACACTTTTAATGGGGAATTTATTTTAACATTCAGCATTTCATCTGACAATTTATTTTCCTCAGTGAATACATGAGAGAAAAAAATATTTAACAGCTTTGCTTTCTCCTCGTCGCTCTCTGCGACTCCCCCCTCATTACTCTTTAAAGGGCCGACACCTTCAGATTTATACTTTTTAACATTTATATAATTGAAGAACATTTTAGGGTTAGTTTTACTCTCTTTGGCAATTAATCTCTCGGTCTCTAGTTTGGCCGCTTTTATTTGTTTTTTACATGTTCTATTTTTTTCCTTATAGTTTTTCAGTGCTTCCGTGCTACCCTCCTGCTTTAGTGTTTTATATGCTTTCTTTTTGTCATTTATTTATTTCTTTACAGTTCTGTTTATCCACATTGGTTTCTTTTTGTTCCTTAACCTTTTATTCCCATACGGTATGTACCTCTCACAGTGAGATTTTAGGATGCTTTTAAAGATATCCCATTTTGTGGCTGTATTTTTATTTTTGAGGACTTTGTCCCAGTTAGTTAGGCCTATGGCCTCTCTTAGTTGGCTAAATTTATCTTTTTTGAAGTTTGGTATTTTTGTTCCTCCGTGTAGAAACGCTCTTTTGAATGATAATTGGAAGGTTATTACTTTATGGTCACTATTTCCCAGGTGTCCCCCAACCTGCACGTCTGTTGTTCTGTCAGGCCTAGTAGCAAAGTGGGGAACAAACCTCATGTAATAGCCCACCATTCCCAGGAATGATCTGCCTAGTTAAAATTCTAGTGTTTAGAGAGGGCTCACCCACTGCTCAAGAGTGGTATGGGTGCACCTGCAAGGAGGATTCACCCAATCCTCTACAATAATTAAGGATAAAATTCAAAGTAGTAGGGCACACCACCACTTGAGGCCACACGGAGATTGATACAAAATAATTTATTTCAATATAGATACATAGTGAATCATATAATATAATTTTAAAAAACATAAATATATAAAATTCCTAAAACACAATCAATAATGTAATAACATCTGGGTTACAAACGAATTTCTATATGCAACAGTCTCTCCTAAGGGTTAATTGTCCCAAATAATTAAGGATAAAATTCAAAGTAGTAGAGCACACCACCACTTGAGGCCACACGGAGATTGATACAAAATAATTTATTTCAATATAGATACATAGTGAATCATATAATATAATTTAAAAAAACATAAATATATAAAATTCCTAAAACACAATCAATAATGTAATAACATCTGGGTTACAAACGAATTTCTATATGCAACAGTCTCTCCTAAGGGTTAATTGTCCCAAATAGTATCCCACTCCGAAACGCGTATGGTAACTACTCCCATGAGACAAGAGTACACAACCGGAGGAGAATAAGCGCTTCAGGAAAAGAATCGGTGAATCCGTGTCCTCGTTACAAAGAAAAGCTGGATACTTGTCTTTTTCCATTGAGATCTGACTTCCTGGTGAAAACCAACCCTGCGTGTTACAAACAATCAGCGCAAAAGGTACCTGTTTCCAGGCGATCTCCAAGACAGCACAGCCACATGTAACCACAGAGGATCCCGAAAGCTGTTCATTTGTTTCTGCAACTACAGCTCACCGTAATCTACAAAAGACCTTCTTGCAGTAAACCAAATACCGCATCATACCGCAACCTACTAAAGATCTTTATCACACGTGGGACGCCACCAGTGATACAACAAAACCGGCATCACTCCAAAACAGTGAGTAAAACTATTGCGGTTTATTTCTAATTAGGCAGCGATTTGTGTGCGGCATCACTGCGATTCAGGAGAAGTGGCAATTAAACCACAATATATATAACTGACCATCTATATATACTATATTTAACCATCGGACTGAGCTTTCCAAGTATATTATCCCCTCCTGGGATACTATTTGGGACAATTAACCCTTAGGAGAGACTGTTGCATATGGAAATTCGTTTGTAACCCAGATGTTATTACATTATTGATTGTGTTTTAGGAATTTTATATATTTATGTTTTTTAAAATTATATTATATGATTCACTATGTATCTATATTGAAATAAATTATTTTGTATCAATCTCCGTGTGGCCTCAAGTGGTGGTGTGCCCTACTACTTTGAATTTTATGATCTGCCTAGTGCTGACAGGTCGGGGACAATTCCGTATCGCCTCTATTTTGTTCACTTGGGTTTTATAAATCCGCACCTGACATACCCCAGGTACTTAGTCTCTTCTAATCCTATCGCACATTTTTTAGGGTTAGCGGTTAGGCCAGCTTTCTGAAGGGAGTCCACTACAGCCTGCACTTTGGGTAGGGGACTTTCCCAGTCGGTACTGTGGATGACAATATCGCTTAGGTAAGCCGAAGCATACCAATGATGTGGACGAAGCACAAGGTTTATTAGTCGCTGAAAAGTGGCAGGGGCGCCATGCAGACCATGATACAGCCCCTCAGGTGTGATGAATGCAGTTTTTTTATTTGGCAGCCTCCGTTAAGGGCACCTGCCAGTACCCTTTCGTGAGGTCCAAAACAGAAAAATACCAGATTTGTCCTAACCTCTCAAGCCTCGGGTACCCGGTATGGTTTTAATCAGACTTTTGACTGAGGCTCAGTGACAATGTCATACTGGATTATGGAATTGCGTCCAGGGAGGTCCAAGATCACATCCGTGTTCCGAATAACGAACTCCCTGGCCTCCTGAGTCTGTTTAGAGGAGAGGCTGTCAGAAATTTTTACAGTGGCAGCCGCCTCTCTTGCATCAGACAGAGGGGCCGGTACCTCTTCTCCTAGAAAACCCGGCCATGGGCTGTCTTCTGTATAGGTTTCCCTATCTTTCCACGGTTTGAGTAAATTCACATGGTAAACCTGCTCTGGCTTTCGCCGCCCTAGCTGGTATACCTTGTAGTTTACATCTCCAATTTTCTCGAGTACCTCGTAGGGCCCCTGCCACCAAGCCAGGAACTTACTGTCCACAGTCGGCACCAGAACCAAAACCCGATCAACCGGGTTAAAGATCCGGACCCGAGCCTGCCGATTATAGATCCGACTCTGGGTTCGCTGAGCTGCCTCCATATGCTCCCTAACAAGAGGCAACACTGTCTCTATTCGATCTTGCATCTGGGTAACGTACTCAATGACACTTTTATGTGGAGTGGGTTGTTGTTCCCACGCCTCTTTAGTCATGTCCAAGAGACCGCGAGGGTGTCTGCCATATAGCAGTTCGAAGGGCGAGAACCCAGTAGAGGCCTGGGGTACTTCTCGCACTGCAAACATGAGATAGGGCAAAAAGAAGTCCCAGTCCTTCCAATCTTTAGACACTACCTTAGACACTACCTTTTTCAACACATTTTTTAATGTTTGGTTAAACCGTTCTACCAGACCGTACATTTGCGGATGGTAAACGGATAGTTGTTTTATGTGCAGCAACTTACAGGGTTCCCTCATCACTTTGTACATAAAAGGGGTCCCTTGGTCAGTCAGAACCTCTTTAGGTAGTATTATCGGGAAAACATCTCCATTAACTCCTTAGCTATGAGTTTGGCCGAGGTATGTCGCAGTGGCACTGCCTCCGGGTACCAAGTGTCGTAGTCTACAATGACTAAGATGTGTTGATGCCCTCTAGCGGACTTCGATACTGGGCCTATGAGGTCCATAGCTATTCGGTCAAACAGTACTTCGATCGGGAGAGGTACTAGGGGACTACAGAAATGTGGCTGGGGGCTAGTTATCTGGCAGGTCGGGCAAGACTTCGAAAACTCTTCCACTTCTTTGAATATGCTGGGCCAGTAAAACCGCTGTAGAATACGATCCTGAGTTTTCTGCAGCCCCGAGAACGTGTTGTGGGCTAGATCTAACACAAACTTGCGATAAGCTTTGGGGACCACTAACTGTTCAATAGGCTCACCCCGTAGTTGGTTTAACCGATACATCATATCCTGATGAACCACAAAACGGGAAAACACTGACTCTGCCCCAGGTTGTTGTGGTTCACCATCTACTATTAACACATTTTCCCAGGCGCGGGATAGGGTTGGGTCCCGACGTTGGGCGGTACCAAAATTATCCCTGGAGACATAGAGGTCTGCCAATTCAGAACCCGGCGGCAAGTCCTCCACGTTTCCCACCATCACATTTAGCGGGGTTGTCTCCCCCTCTTCCACCGAGGTGCCGGTCACCTCTACCACTGGCCCTTCGTTCTCAGGTTCCCAGGGTTATGGTCTGCCCCCTGAGTCAGGCCACTCTGCTAGGGGTTACCCCTGTCTCATTGGTATCAGTCACTCCCATAGCAGGCCACAGTGCCGGGAAGCCCGGGAAGTCTCTCCCTATTATAAGTTCATAGTGTAAATTTGGGGAAACTGTCACTTCGTGAGTCCATCTGCCAGCCCCTGTGGTTAGAGACACCAGGGTGGTGGGGTAGTCTTTTAAGTCTCCATGGATACACATGACCCCAACTTTCCGGCCAGTATACTCTGCTGACCGTACCAGGGGAGCCCTCCCTGAGTCCAGCAGAGACTCCGCTGGAGTGTCTCCTACCTCTACCTGGCACAGGTGGTTTAGAGTTTTTGAGGTACCTGCTGCACGCAGCTTCCTGGCATATAGCAACTGTTAGTCATAGTTAGTATTCATGGGTTGCACCTGATGGGGACAGTCAGCTCTTACATGGCCTTGCTCCTGACACCGCCAGCAGACTATCGGAGCCAGTTCCGTAGAGGTTACACCCTGTGTGGGTTTGGTTGGTACAAGTCGCCGGGTCTGGGATGGAGATTTACAGGGTTTGACTGCCCCCCTCCCAAAAGAACACTGTGTAACAGTCTTAGTAGCCTCATAGTGCTCCACCAGGTCCACCATTTCTAGGGCGTTGCCAGGAGACACCTGGCCAATACAGTGCTGGAGAGGGGGTGGCAGAGCCCTCCAGAACATATCAGCCAATAGTCTATCCAGGAGAGGTGGAGTAAGTCATAATACTGGGTCCTCGCAGGCTCAGCCGGCTTAAACCTCCACTAATGTACTCGCTGGGCCCGGACCCACATATTCATCCCCAGTCTTGCCAAAATCTCACCCTTTTTGGTAGTTGATAGTTCGGCAAGTCGAAATACACCCGCTGGGAATCGGATGCCAGGAATGGAGCGACGACCTCAGCCCACTGGTCACGGGGTAGCTTTTCCCTGATGACCACTTTCTCGTACATCGACAGGTAGGTTTCGATGTTGTCTGGGGGGGTAATCTTAGAAATCGCGGCACGGACTGCTTTGTGGGCATCGTGGACGCTCGGGGTTGCTCCTGCTGTCTGTAAAGCCATCACGTGTTGTAGCAGCAACTGGTTAGTCTCCTGCTGCTGCTTATTAGCCTCGCATTGCTGTAGGTTTGTCTCTCACTGCTACAGATTAGTCTCCATGAGGGCCTTCACAACAGCCTCCATTTTGTCGTGGGACACTGGTTGTAATACAGCTGGTTTAATATATGACATACAACCGTGCCTGCAAAATGCAGACACCAAAAATATTGGCGTTCACGCCAGCCTCACTGCTCTTGCCCGCATCCTCCACCAATTGTGGGGTTTCGCTCTGGTAGATAGGGTAAGCGGGCGCAGTACAGAGGCAAAATACAAGTTCTTAACTCAAAACGTCAGTGTTTATTCACACTTGAGACAAATTCACAAAACAGCACGTAACTTTCCAGTTTTGGTGTTAATTCACACACAATGGAAAGTTCATATAACACAAGTCACCTTGCTGGCAGTTCTGCCTCCGGTAGTCCACAGCAGGCTTTAGGTGGGTTTTACCCAGCGTGCAGCTCTCAGTCCTCCAGCACGTGACAAAGCCTCAGATCCCAAAAACAGAGACCTCTCTGCTGAGCCCAGCTGCCCATTTAAGGACAGCCAGCTGCTGCCAAAACCCGGATTGGCACTTAAACTCCTGTCCGGTATTTGACCTCACCTGGCTGGAAACCAGCCCAGCCGCACATGCTGGAAGGAAAATACCTGCCTTGCCAGACACAAACCCTCACTGTGTCAATATACATATATATATATATATATATATATACACACACACACACACATTAGATTGCCCATTGGGCTCATTGATGCCTATATAGCCTTGTTTGGACACTTCCTTTTCAATATAACAATACAGTGCTGCCACCTGGTGGCCTGTATTGGTATGAGTGGCAGATTGAGTGCATGATAGGCCCAAGGCTATCTACCCAACTTGGGCCCCTCCCTTCATTTTAGTTTAGTTTTTTTCTTTTGTATGAAGAGGCTGCGGTGCTTTGTGAGCACCACAGTCTCTTCCTAGGCCAAATGAGATCACATTCATCTAGAACACAGCAGCACACAGTGCTCCAGACTAAAAACAAATACCCCAAATTAGCTTCTAAACTGAAAAATGTAGAAGCCAAATTAAATTTTTGGTCACCAAATTTAAAATATATATAATTATAATAAAAAAGACTTGGAGGCGAATACAGCACCATATACCTCTTACATACAGTGACACCCCCTGTCATGTAGACCTTCTCTTTCCTTTTCTCCTCCGTTTGACCCAGACCGCCATGACGAATTCTTTCAGCCGGATCTAGTCTCTACAGAGTCTGTTACACAGACACGTTAGATTTTCTCAACAATGGTGTTCCAACATTGTCATCCTGCTGCCACTTCCAATACTGTGCCTGTTGTGCTCCCCAATGCCCCAGGTACTATACTGCTTAAAAAATAGTGACCACAGTAGACATAATTAGGGTCATTTATCAAACTGGTGTAAAGTAGAACTAAATTTTCAAAGCTGTGAAAAATGAAAGGTGGAATCTGCCTGGTTTATATGGGCAACTAAGCCAGTTCTACTTTACAACAGTTTGATAAATGTCCCCAAATGTCCCTACAATGTCCCATGTAATAATAATAACACCCTATATTGTGCTCCAGGTAATAATCCCCACTATAGTAATTTGCCCCCACACAGTAATTTCCACCACACTGCCACCACATAGTAATCCCCCCATAGTAATTTGCCCCCACACAGTAATTTTCCCCACACTGCCCCCACATAGTAATTTCCCCCACACTGCCCCCAGATAGTAATCACCCCCACAATAATTTGCTCCCAAACAGCAGCCATATAGTAATTTTCCCCCACACAGCCATCCCCAATATAGTAATTTTCCCCCACACATCCAGCCCCAATATAGTAATTTGCCCCCACACAGCCAGCCCCAATATAGTAATCTGCCCCCACACAGCCAGACCCAATATAGTAGTTTGCCTCCGATGTACTGTCCCTTCACTAATATGTCCTCCTGTGCCGACCCCCCCCCCCCCCCAGTAATGTCCCCCATTGTTGGCACATAAAAAAAAACAACTATGCGCTCCCGTTCCCTGCCGCACTATGTGGCCGTTTGGGTTTGGCGTTGGCCCCCCAGCAATGCCGTGTCCGGGGCTGCCGACCAAAACGGCCCTATTATAATCCACCATTGATTGGTATATTCCACTAATAGCTCCTGAAACCTGTTTAAGGCTTCGGGCTATTAGTATAGTGCAACAGGTTCCCCAATCTCAGCCAGGGAACGCTGTAACAGGAGAAGGAGTGTGAAGCTCCCGCTTCTGGACTGCTCAGGTGCTGTGGTCACATTTGACCATTGCATCAGAGGGGTGAAATGTATGAAATCAGACTTATGCTTGATCACAAACATGAGCCGCAGATCTCTGCTGTTTGAAACAGCAGAAACCCAATGGCTATGGCGCACGCACGCAGGGCACAAGGGGCAGCTGCCCCAGGCCCAGTTGCTCCTGGTGGGCCCAAGGCATCTGCCTCTTGAGCCCCACTGTCCAGTGGCATAGCATGGGGGGGGGGGGGCGTTGCCCTGGGCGCAAAATTCCAATGGGCGCTAGCAGTGCCGCATCGCGCCAATTAGGCAAAGTGAGGCGATGGCCCCAGGTGGCGCGGCCCTGGTGACAAGTGGGGGGTGGCGGCAGGGGACAGGGAGATGAGCGCTCATCTCCATAGTCATCTGTATCGTCGTCCTCAGGACAGCGAAACAGATAGATGTGCTGTGCCGGGGGAGGGAGCGGCGTCTCCCTTCCCCGTTCCTCTTATAGGATGCAGGCACTGGGCCTGCAGCCTATCAGAGGCCGGTGCAAGCGGCGCGATGACACCATTGCGCCACCTGAGCCATACAGCGAGGGACACAGGCGGGAAGAGGCCTGCATCGCATCGCTGCCAGCCTGATGGAGCTAAGTATGTGTTCATTTTTTTATATGGTACTACTTACTGGTACATGATAGGGGGGCATCTATGGGGGCACTTGTTACTGGCAAATGATTGGGGGGCATCTATGGTGGCACCTGTTACTGGCACATGATTGGGGGGCATCTATGGGGGCAGTTGTTACTGGCACATGATTGGGGGGCATCTATGGGGGCACTTGTTACTGGCACATGATTGGGGGGCATCTATGAGGGCATTTGTTACTGGCACATGATTGGGTGGCATCTATGGGGCACTTGTTATTGGCACATGATTGGGGCATCTATGGTGGTACTTGTTACTGGCACAAGATTTGGGGGCATCTATGGGGTACTTGTTACTGGCACATGATTGGGGGGAATTTATGGGGGTACTTTTTACTGGCACATGATTGGGGGGCATCTATGGGGTACTTGTTACTGGCACATTATTGGAGGGGACAGTGGGGGCATTTATGGGGGCACTTCTTACTGGCACATTATTGGGGGCATCTACAGGGTGGGCCATTTATATGGATACACCTTAATAAAATGGGAATGGTTGGTGATATTAACTTTCTGTTTGTGGCACATTAGTATATGTGAGGGGGGAAACTTTTCAAGATGGGTGGTGACCATGGCGGTCATTTTGAAGTCGGCCATTTTGAATCCAACTTTTGTTTTTTCAATAGGAAGAGGGTCATGTGACACATCAAACTTATTGGGAATTTCACACGAAAAACAATGGTTTTAACATAACTTTATTCTTTCATGAGTTATTTACAAGTTTCTGACCACTTATAAAATGTGTTCAATGTGCTGCCCATTGTGTTGGATTGTCAATGCAACCCTCTTCTCCCACTCTTCACTCACTGATAGCAACACCGCAGGAGAAATGCTAGCACAGGCTTCCAGTATCCGTAGTTTCAGGTGCTGCACATCTCGTATCTTCACAGCATAGACAATTGCCTTCAGATGACCCCAAAGATAAAAGTCTAAGGGGGTCAGATCGGGAGACCTTGGGGGCCATTCAACTGGCCCACGACGACCAATCCACTTTCCAGGAAACTGTTCATCTAGGAATGCTCGGACCTGACACCCATAATGTGGTGGTGCACCATCTTGCTGGAAAAACTCAGGGAACGTGTCAGCTTCAGTGCATAAAGAGGGAAACACATCATCATGTAGCAATTTCGCATATCCAGTGGCCTTGAGGTTTCCATTGATGAAGAATGGCCCCACTATCTTTGTACCCCATATACCACACCATACCATCAATTTTTTCTGTTCCAACAGTCTTGGAGGGATCTATCCAATGTGGGTTAGTGTCAGACCAATAGCGGTGGTTTTGTTTGTTAATTTCACCTTCACATAAAAGTTTGCCTCATCACTGAACAAAATCTTCTGCATAAACTGAGGGTCCTGTTCCAATTTTTGTTTTGCCCATTCTGCAAATTCAGTGCGCCGATCTGGGTCATCCTCGTTGAGATGCTGCAGTAGCTGGAGTTTGTAAGGGTGCCATTTGTGAGTAGCTAAAATCCGCCAAAGGGATGTTCGACAAATGCCACTCTCCAGTGACATGCGGCGAGTGCTACGCTGTGGGCTCTTGCTGAATGAAGCTAGGACAGCCACTGATGTTTCTTCATTAGAGACAGATTTCATGCGTCCACATTTTGGCAAATCCAACACTGAACCAGTTTCACGAAACTTAGCAAGCAGTTTGCTAACTGTAGCATGGGAGATGGGTGGTCTCGTAGGGTGTCTTGCATTGAAATCTGCTGCAATGACCCGGTTACTGCGTTCATCAGACATCAACACAATTTCTATCCGCTCCTCACGTGTTAACCTCAGCGACATGTCAATGGCTGTAAACAAAGAGAAACTTGTAAATAACTCATGAAAGAATAAAGTTACGTTAAAACCAAGCACACCATTGTTTTTCGTGTGAAATTCCTAATAAGTTTGATGTGTCACATGACCCTCTTCCTATTGAAAAAACAAAAGTTGGATTCAAAATGGCCAACTTCAAAATGGCCGCCATGGTCACCACCCATCCTGAAAAGTTTCCACCCTCACATATACTAATGTGCCACAAACAGGAAGTTAATATCACCAACCATTCCCATTTTATTAAGGTGTATCCATATAAATGGCCGACCCTGTACTGAGGCCACAAAGAAGGGGTATTTTATATGGGGGAAGGGGGGAGAGGAACACTATGGGGGCTTCTACTGAGGCCACAAAGAGGGGTATTTTATATAGGGAGCTCTGTATAGGGGCATTTTATACTGGGACACATTATGGTGGGTACTATGGGGAAGGAGAGAGAGGAGTACTATGGGCTCATCTATGGGGGGCACTAAGAAGGGGTATTTTATACTTGCAAAGTATGGGGGACACTGAGGGCATCTACTGGGGCACTATATATGGGGCATTTTATACTGGTACATTATGGGGGGCACTAGGAAAAAGGGGGGAGAAGAGCACTATGGGGGCATTTACTGGGGGCACTATATAGGGGTATTTTATACTGGCACGTTATGGGGACACTATGGGGACATTAGCTCAACTGACATTGAAAGAGGGTATTTTTTGCACTGGCACATTATAAGGAGAATGATTACAACTGGGGGGGCATTATGATGGGCTTTATTACTACTGGGGGTCTATGGGGAACATGATTACTTGTATGGGCACTATGGGAGCATTATTACTTCTGGGGCACAGTGGGGACATGCTGGTGGCACTGTAGGAGCACTATTACTGCCATGTGTGCTCTAGCAGATAATTATTCTTATTGGTAGGACTTTTGATAGCACTATTACTGTGGGGGCACCTTGGCACAGTATCAGCTTACCACAATTATTTTTGGGGGACGTTATGTTTACACTATTAGTGTCAGGGGCACTATTTTCTGGGCGCAGTTACTTTAGGGCACTGTGTGCCAGGGGCGTAGCTATAAATGACTGGGCACCATAGCAAAACAATTTTATGGACCCCCCCCCCCCCCTTTAAATAATGCAGCTGTGCCTGCAAGGCTTGAGGTACAGCCGGATCTTAGCATCTTCCCTATTCACACATATACCTGCTCAAGCCTCGCAGGCGCAGCTGCATTATTTAATAGTGTGGTGTGGTAATGGTTAATGGCATTTTGGCGAAGATACAGCCACCTAGGCTACTTTCACATTTACGGCAGTGTGATCCGGCAGGCAGTTCCGTCATCGGAACTGCCTGCCGGATCTGCTGATTTTGATGAGACTGAAAGCATTTGTGAGACGGATCCAGATGAGGATCCGTCTCACAAATGCATTGCAAGAACGGATCCGTCTCTCCGCTTGTCATGCGGACAGACGGATCCGTCTTGTATTTATTTTCACATTTTTACCGGTCTGCGCATGCGCAGGCCGGAAGGACAGATCCGGCACTAATACATTCCTATGGGGAAAAATGCCGGATCCGTCCTTGTGGGCCCTTGGGCGATAAAGTCTCAGTGGGTCTCCTTACATAGTGATAACTCTCTGAGTATAGATAATGTAGTAGATATCACCTGCAGCCCTATGTAAAAACACAGATAACACAGTACTGGCTATCTGAGTACAGAAAATGTAGTAGTGTTACCTGCAGTCCTATGTAAAACTACAGATAACACTAGAGCTGATAATGTGGTAGTGTTACCTGCAGTCCTATGTAAAAACCACAGATAACACTAGAGCTGATAATATGGTAGTGTTACCTGCAGTCCTATGTAAAACCACAGATAACACTAGTGTAGATCATGTGGTAGTGTTACCTGCGTCCTTAGTGTGCCTCCCTGTGCCTCTCCCATGGGACTCCATGCTGGCGGTACTGCCTCCTCTTCCATCTTCTTCTTGCCCCGCACTGAACGTCTGATGCAGCTGCGTCAAGACAAAGGGAACACTGTGGGCATGGTGATGGTGACACACAGGGAGACACACACAGGTGACAGACACACACACACACACACAGGGACACGCACAGGGACAGACACATATATATAGACAGACACAGATACGATGGCGAGATCGTCACAGGACCTGCTGTGTATGGGGCAGGCTCACCGCCGCAGTCCGCTCCATACATTGTCTCAGCACCGCATAGTGAGTGGAGCACAACACTACCTGCATAGCCGGCTTATCATAAGCTGGGCCATGCAGGCAGCCGCCTGAGACAGCGGTGAAAACCCAGTGACAACTCAGGCTTCTTTCACATCACCGTTTAGCCTTTCCGTTCTCCTGCTCCATTTAGTAGCAGGAGAATGGAAAGGACGGAATCGGCACATAACTGAGCCGAACCGATCCTAAGGACCCCATAGACTATAATGGGGTCTGTTAGGTGTTCGCTCAGAAGAAGATTTTTGAAGCGGAGACAAAGGTCTTGCATGCACTACTTTTGTTTCTGCTCCAAAATCATCTTCTGAGCGGAAACCTAACAGACTTTATTATAGTCTATGGGATCCGTAGGCTCCGTTATGTTCCGAATCTGTCCTTTCTATTCTCCTGCTCCTAAACTGAGCAGGAGAACGGAATGGCTAAATGGTGATGTGAACGAAGCCTCATATTGATCCTTTCTATACGGACCCCCTTCTTCTCTCTCTGTACAGGGAACACTGACTGTTGCGGTACGCATCTTTTGCAGCCCGATTGAAATGAATGGGTCTGCACACATTACGCAAAATTGTGGTACGGAGGCGGACCCAGAATTACGGTCGTGTGACTGGACCCTAAAGGTGGATCATCAGCGATACTTGGTGGTGACAGCAGCGCTGAGTGACAGTAACTACTGACAACACCTACTAAGGACACACTCTAACGATTTAGCATGGACAAGTACTACTTCTCCATGCTAAATCTTACAGCGTGTCCTAATTATAAGTAAATGGGACATCATGGGAGGGGAGTGGTGCTGGCTGAGACTCACTATTTGGCTAATGGAAAAAGCTCAGTCACTGTGACATGGCTGAGCCTCAAGGGGTTAAAATTAAACAACTGCACAAAAGAAGGAAAAGAAAAAAAAAGGACCTTAACTAGCTTGAAGACAGGCCAGCAGCAAGCAGGACAGGAAGCAACTCTGCAGTGATGGGAGAAAGGCAGGAGCAGCCACACTGGTCACCCTCTGGTGATCACAGAAGAACGTGGGGCATGTCAGGAGCACAGAGGACTGCAGAAGGAGGAGGCAATGATCGGGTTATTTTCCTGGGACCCGGCCCCTCCTCCTGCAAGTCTCTCTCTCTCAAGGCTCCCGAGCTCTCTTCCCTGGCTGTGTGAGGAGGCGGAGCCAAGGATCGCAGCATCGCACAGTGAGTGAGAGGCAGTACACTGCCTGCATGGCCGGGCTTATCATAAGCCGGGACATGCAGGCAGCCGCCCGCGACATTTGGGACCTATGCAGCTGCATGATTAAGGTATTGGTTGATACTCCGGGTCTTCACCAACACTTAGCCCCACCATTCCTATACCCGTCTACCCACCATTATCCCCCCGAAATAACCACACCACTCATCAAATGGATTTAATTGGCCACAGCAGCCATTTATTATTAATATAAATACATAACATATATATAACATAACCACAGACGAAGGAGGTCCTGGAAGCCCCAAATTGTCCACTTACAAACCACACGGCAAATCCACCTTGCCTCCAGCCGCAGTATACAAGCTCGGAGACACCCGGTGGTGGACGCCTCGCCAAACCGAACAGGTAAGCCCCACCATGAGAGTCCAGCCCCCACCATAAGGGGCCCTCTCAACCTCAAATCCCGATCCGTAGTCCCAGCTTCCAGTACCTCCTACCGCCTCGACTGCCATGACATACTTTTTTCCCCACCACAACAAACAACCCACATAACCGCCTCTTATTGCCTTATATCCACTCAAATTAATATCCCCGTTATCAAACCAACACGCCTCTTTCCATCCACGAACCTGGCTCGCTCACCTCCTTATCTCACCTCCTCACTACTTCCAAATATATAGGAGGGTGGGTGGGAGTTTTCTTTTTCCACAAAATGGCACCCCTCACCTCAGTACACCCCCATAAATAGCCCCCCAAACTCCTCCCACTATAGCAACGCCCCCCACCCCACCATTCAATTCAAATAACTTAACCCCTTAACCCACCAGACCCTACAACCAAACCTAATCATGCTGGCCTACCCTTAGCTGCGCCCTAGTCCGGCCAAACTTGATTAAGGTATTGGTTGATACTCCGGGTCTTCACCAACACTTAGCCCCACCATTCCTATACCCGTCTACCCACCATTATCCCCCCGAAATAACCACACCACTCATCAAATGGATTTAATTGGCCACAGCAGCCATTTATTATTAATATAAATACATAACATATATATAACATAACCACAGACGAAGGAGGTCCTGGAAGCCCCAAATTGTCCACTTACAAACCACACGGCAAATCCACCTTGCCTCCAGCCGCAGTATACAAGCTCGGAGACACCCGGTGGTGGACGCCTCGCCAAACCGAACAGGTAAGCCCCACCATGAGAGTCCAGCCCCCACCATAAGGGGCCCTCTCAACCTCAA
Organism: Bufo bufo; assembly: GCF_905171765.1. NCBI lineage: Eukaryota > Metazoa > Chordata > Amphibia > Anura > Bufonidae > Bufo > Bufo bufo. Next base: position 393,725,903 of record NC_053389.1, on the reverse strand, counting down.
ATCCCGATCCGTAGTCCCAGCTTCCAGTACCTCCTACCGCCAACAACGCGCAACTTGACCCCCCGCACCCCTCAAGCTTGCGCGTTCCGCCACACCCCCAACGCTCTCTCAATGCCATCCTGCAACCCTAGTGACCACAAATCAATGCCCACCGCATTTAAATGCACTCCATCCCTTCTCCAGAACTCCCCCACACCATCTTCCAACTCCCTATGCCTCACAGCCACTGCACCATGCTTCGCCACAAACTTCCCTATCGCTCTATTCACTTTAATCCTCGCCTTATTTATCCTCTCGACCGACCGTGCATCCCGCCATCTCTTACGAGGCACAATGTCAGACCATACAACCACTATCCCTGGAAATAACGACCACATCCTCAACAAATCAAATTTCACATCCCGAATCAAGTTACGCACCGGCGTAACCCCCAAATCATTCCCCCCACAATGCACAACCAACACATCTGGAACACGATCCAAACGCGCAAATTTATGCACCTCCCGTAACACCCCCCCCCCATAACATGCAACTAAACCCCAACCACCTCACTACCGCAACCTCCTCCGACAACCCCAACTGCAGACCCTGCTTCCTGACGTCCGCCCTAAGCGCTCCCCACCAAACAAAGGAGTGGCCCAGGATCCAGACGAGAGCCGTCGAGTAACCTGAAACAACAAAAAACACATTAAGCATCAAAAACCCACCAACCCCACTCAAATCAAACTATCCAGCCTGACATACGACCTGAACCTAACCGATTCCCATCTCCCCAATCTCATAATCTGCTCGTCACTCAACCCCAGCCTAGCTGCCTCAGTAGCAGCCCCAATCCTAAATGAATGACCAGAATACCTTGCAGACTCCAAACCCAAAGCTGACAGACACTTTTTTAACACTGCCACAAATTGGTACCTCGACAAAAACGAGCCATCCTCATGCCTGAGCAACGGTCCCACCACAAAGTCCGCATACCTTCTAAAATCCCCCAGGGTGGAGACCGGACACAACCCGCACCCAGGAACCGTAAATAAAGTAATCCTACAACCCCTGCCTTCCAAATCCGTCTTGGACCCCCGCAACCTGATCCAGACCCTGTCACCACCCAACTCTACGTCCTCCGCAGACAAACCCCCCGAACACCTCACACTCCTGCCTACCAATTCGCCCACCCTAAACGCACCAAAAAATGCGAACGAGAAGGCCAACTTAAACAAACGCCGTTCCCATGCCGAAGAACACACAACCTCCACCTGCCTCCCAATGCCCAGCAATAACTCGAACGATATTGGCTTCCTGCCGTCCTGGTACCGCCTACCCCGCCTCCAACCCCTCAAAACCCGCTTAACCAAAAAAGTCTTAGTCACATCCGCTAAACCTCGGAACTGGAACCCAAAAGCCAAACCTGCCATACACCTGTTAACCTGCGCAACCGACCACCCTTCCTCCTTCATCTGCCCCAAAAATAACAACAAAGGAACTTCACCCCCGTCGACTCCCAACCTCAAACCTGCACACCAACGCTCCCAACCAGCCCAAGCCCTCCCATAAGCCGCCCATGTTCCATCACTAAGAGATGCCCTAAACAGTCCCGCTACAGTACCTCCAAGATCTCCCACATTGACGCCGGACAAACCAAACCTTCCCGATCCGCCTCCGGTGCCAACTGCCGGAACCGCTCCCACTGCAAACGAGAAAGAGCATCAGCAATGGAATTAGACACCCCCGGGACATGACACGCAACCACCCAAACATTCCTAGACAAACATTGTAACACCATGTGCTGCAACAAACGCACTACAGGAGGGGATGAGGCGGTCAGGGAATTGATCGCCTGCACCACCCCCAAATTGTCACAATGAAAACGAATTTTCTTATCCCGAAAAACCTCACCCCACAACACCACTGCTAACACTATCGGGAAAAGCTCCAATAACGCCAAATTCCGCTCCCAGCCCCTGCTTACCCATGACTCAGGCCACCTACCCGCACACCAACTCCCCTGACAATACACCCCGAAACCCACCCCCCCAGCGGCATCCGAAAAAAGCTCAAAATCAAACGTATCAATCACCTCCTGCATGACTAGCGTCCTCCCATTAAAATGCTGCAAAAACCCATCCCACACCTCTAAATCCGTCTTCAGCTCTCTCCCTAACCTAATAAAATGATGCGGAGCCGCCACCCCCGCCGTCGCCGCTGCCAACCGTCTACAAAATATTCTGCCCATCGGCATAATGCGACAGGCAAAATTCAACTTCCCCAACAGCGATTGAAGGTCCCTCAACCTTATCTTCTTAGCCCTCCCCGCCCTAGCCACCGTCTCCCGCAAATCCTGAACTTTTTCCACAGGGAGTCTACACTCCATCCTAACCGTATCGATGATGATCCCCAAAAAACTCAGTTCGGTCGTCGGACCAACCGTCTTCTCCTCCGCTAACGGAACCCCAAACGATGCAAAAACTGCCTGCAACGAACCTAACAACAACGCACACACCCGTGAGTTTGCCGGACCCAAACATAAAAAATCATCCAAATAGTGAATGATGGACGAACAACCCGCCACGTCCATCACTACCCATTCCAAAAATGAGCTAAACCTCTCAAAAAACGCGCAAGAAACCGAACACCCCATAGGTAAACACCGGTCCACGAAAAACTTCCCTTCCCAACAGCATCCCAACAAATGCAAGCTATCTGGATTAACCGGCATCAGGCGAAACGCAGCCTCAATGTCCGTTTTTGCCAATAGCGTCCCGGGCCCCAACTTCCTCACCCAACCCACAGCCGCATCAAATGACGTATATACCACCGAACAAATATCGGGGTCAATACCATCATTGACCGACGCCCCTTTCGGAAAGGAAAGATGGTGTATCAACCGAAATTTATTCGGCTCTTTTTTAGGCACCACCCCCAAGGGCGAAATTCTCAAATTCGCCAACGGGGGTGTATCAAACGGCCCATCCATCCTCCCCAACCGAACCTCACCTGCCAATTTCTCTGCCACCACGCGACTATGCTCCAATGCCGATCGCAAATTCCTACCCCCCCAAACCGCCGTATTAGGATCTGACGGAATCACAAACCCAACAGTAAACCCTCCTTCAACCATTCCGCCACCTCCCTATAAGGATATCTATCTAGGAACGGGCCCATCTTTTCCACCCGCACCGGCGTCCGACCCTTTTCCAGCCCCATCTGCACCCCCCCTGTGCTTTGACCCCTTAAAACATCTGTTCGCCCCGTGATTCCCCCCGCAACTGGCACATTCATGTTTGAATCTGCACTTCGCGCCAAACTTACATCCCCCCTCATTAAACAAAAAACACTGTCCCTTTGCGGATGCGGACGCCAAGGTAAACTGCCCAGCTCCCCCTGCCTCACTCCGAAAGGGCTGCCCCTGTCTCCCTGGCGCCGTCACCCTCATCCATAAACCTATATCCTTATGGTCCCACCGCATATTAGGGCGGACCGCTTTTCTCTGCCTAAACTGTTCATCATACCTTAACCAACCGACACCCCCGTACACACGGTAAGCTTCCCCTATCGCATCCATGTAACAGAATAACGGCGAGCAACACTCCGGATTCTTCTCCCCTATAACACTCGCCAAGATTGCAAACGCCTGCAACCAATTCCCGAACGTACGCGGTATCAATCTGTACCCCCGCTTTTCATCCTCATCTTTCCTCTTCTCATCCTTCCTTTCCCTATCCAGATTAAAACGCTCCAGCGGGAGAAGCGAAAAAATCTCCACGTATTCATCTTTCCAAATCCTATCCCGCACCTCCTGCCTCAAGTGCGCCCCCAACGGCCCTTCAAAACAAACGTATACCTCCCCTTGAGCCGCATCACCCACCTTATCCCCTACCGCTTCCCCCCCCGCCTGCGTCTGCACAGAAACCGACCCGCCATCCTGCGTCACCGCCTCACCATTCCCCCCGACGTTCCCCGCCCGGACTCCCCCAGCCTGCACCGGAACCCTGCCCGCACTCCCCAACCCCGCTACCAATCCCGCCAGACTACTCAACAACTGGCCTAAACCCCCGGCTAACTCCCCCTGACCACCCCCCAGCCCGCTCCCCCCTTGGGCACTCAACATAGAATTAAGGGATCCCCACGGGTTCTCACCTTGCTGCCAGGGGGCTGTGAACCCTGCAGCGGAAAATCCTGCATCCTGACGAACATCCTCCCTCTGGACCACCACGCTCCTTCTTGGGACTTCATTGCTGCAACTCTGCACCCCAGCAGAATCCATGCTGGGTGCGCTTCTCTCAGAGGCCAAGAGAGGGCGCTGAAGCGACACCGATCTTCCCGGCACATCTTCTTCCTGAGGCCTGCGCTCCCCACCATCTTGCAGCTGCGCAGCCTCGTGTGCCTCATTGCTCCTGCCGTTCCCACGCTGAGCAGGCCTCCCAACCAGAGTACCAGTAAGGGATCCCGCCGCACCTGTTCCCGCTCCACCGCCGCTTGCAGGGGAGGGCAGAGGGAGGGACCTCCTGCCCTGTGCTGGGTTCCGCCTTGTTCTCGGATTCCTCCCACGCCGGGAGGACACAGAAGCAGGCTGCCCTGATGACTCCCGGTGTGAAGGGTCCCCGAAGGGGCTCCTAACGCGGCGCCGAACCCGGGGGGTCTCTGTGGGACTCAGGCGCGCCGGCGGCCGTACCCGCCGCGGCCGTCTGCCTTCCGGCGGTGAGCTGACAGTACTCATCGCCTCCCCCCTCAACATGCCAGCCATCTGCTCGCTCAGCCATTCGTGTCCCCGTTCTGCCGCCGCCTCCCGCAGCCTGGACAGCATGTCTTCCACGGTAAGTGTCTGTGACATCTTCAGTTTTCTTTTTCCACAAAATGGCACCCCTCACCTCAGTACACCCCCATAAATAGCCCCCCAAACTCCTCCCACTATAGCAATGCCCCCCACCCCACCATTCAATTCAAATAACTTAACCCCTTAACCCACCAGACCCTACAACCAAACCTAATCATGCTGGCCTACCCTTAGCTGCGCCCTAGTCCGGCCAAACTGGAGTGAGCTGGCACAGTGGGCCCCCCCAGGAGCAGTGAGCCCCGGCACTTGACCCACACACTCCAGCAGCTCACCTCGCACGCAGCTTCCTATTCTTGTACGTGCCGCTCCAAGTCTGCGACTCCACCTCCTCCACTTCCGGCCAATCACCTCCCAGACTGCATTTCTACCTCCGCCCTCCAGCTCCGAGTCCGACCGCCCCCTATATCAGCACCAGTCCGGCCCACTCTTCACATGAATTTTATTTTTATTTTTTTAATCCTCTGTCGGCGGCGGGCCCCCAGTGGCGTAGGGCCCCATAGCCATTGCTATGGCTGCTATGGCGATCCCTACGCCACTGCTGTGTGCCAATAATTAATATATTTATTAATGATCTTGTAGAAGGCTTGCATAGTAAAGTATCAATTTTCGCAGATGACACTAAACTGTGTAAAGTAATTTACACTGAAGAGGACAGTATACTACTACAGAGGGATCTGGATAGATTGGAGGCTTGGGCAGATAAGTGGCAGATGAGGTTTAACACTGATAAATGTAAAGTTATGCACATGGGAAGGAATAAGTCACCCGTACATACTAAATGATAAAATACTCGGTAATACTGACATGAAAAAAGATTTAGGAATTTTAATAAACAGCAAACTAAGCTGCAAAAACCAGTGTCAGGCAGCTGCTGCCAAGGCCAATAAGATAATGGGTTGCATCAGAAGGGGCATAGATGCCCGTGATAAGAACATAGTCCTACCACTTTACAAATCGCTAGTCAGACCACACATGGAGTACTGTGTACAGTTCTGGGCTCCTGTAAACAAGGCAGACATAGCAGAGCTGGAGAGGGTCCAGAGGAGGGCAACTAAAGTAATAACTGGAATGGGGCAACTACAGTACCCTGAAAGATTATCAAAATTAGGGTTATTCACTTTAGAAAAAAGATGACTGAGGGGAGATCTAATTAATATGTATACATATATCAGGGGTCAGTACAGAGATCTATCCCATCATCTATTTATCCCCAGGACTGTAACTGTGACGAGGGGACATCCTCTGCGTTTGGAGGAAAGAAGGTTTGTACACAAACATAGAAAAGGATTCTTTACGGTAAGAGCACTGTGACTATGGAACTCTCTGCCTGAGGAGGTGGTGATGGTGAGTACAATAAAGGAATTCAAGAGGGGCCTGGACGTATTTCTGGAGCGTAATAATATTACAGGCTATAGCTACTAGAGAGGGGTCGTTGATCCAGGGAGTTATTCTGATTGCCTGATTGGAGTCGGGAAGGAATTTTTTATTCCCCTAAAGTGGGGAAAATTGGCTTCTACCTCACAGTTTTTTTTTTTGCCTTCCTCTGGATCAACTTGCAGGATAGCAGGTCGAACTGGATGGACAAATGTCTTTTTTCGGCCTTATGTACTATGTTACTATGAAAGGGCACTATCTGCATAGTACTACTATTATCAGGGGTTTATCTGTTTCTGCAGTATAGTATTGGGGAGTAGTGTTGAGCCCGAATATTCGAAAAGCAAATTTTTATCGCGAATATCGTCACATCGCAATTTCGCGAATATTTTGAGTATAGTGCTATATATTCGTAAAAACGAATATTCATTTTTTCTTTTTTTTTCACAAAATTACTGTACACATATAATTGATTGTTTGCCAAAAGTCCAAAAGCTCAAATCTTACTCACATTGCCGAGTAAGTGATTGAGGCGCGAATCTTAGTAATGCGATTTTATTAGCACTGATGCGAATATCGTCACTTATCCCAGAAGAGAGAGGCAAAGAGCTTAGCATTCATATTACGTATAGCACCATATTTGCGAATATGTAGAACTTCGAAATATTCGATTTACGAATATTTTTTTTTTTTTATTTTAGTTTCCACCGTACAGATTACAATGATCTGTACTCTGTAAACTACTGTTATCATCCCCCACTGTATCTCGATTGTGTCCCAAAAGTCCAAAAGCTCCAAACTTACTCATATTGCCGAGTAAGTGATTGAGGCGCGAATCTTCGTAATGCGATTTTATTAGCGCACATGCGAATATCGGCTCTTCGTGAGGACACTAATCCCTCCCTCATTTTAGATTGTGGGCCAATGAGAAGGAGTCAAACAGGTTAGCAACATCCCTAGCAACCAATCAGAAAGTTGCCCACCCCATTACTATATAAGATTTTGTCACGGCAGCCATTTTGTGCAGTTTCATGTGGTGGTGATTGAGAGAGGAGCTTGAAACTGTGCAGTGCTGTTCTTTGTCAAAAGCAAATTACAAATCGATTTTATTAGTTAGTGAATCTGATAGTGTTAAATAGGATAGGTTAGTGTAGCTGATAGGTTAAAGTTTAGGGTACAGAGTTAGGTGAAATATAATCATTTATTTAGGTTAGGTAATAGATTAGTTAGCTGATAGTTTCTAGTGCAGGGTGCAGTGTAGGGTACAGTTAGGAGAAATATAATAATTTATTTAGGTTAGTGAATAGTTAGCTGATAGTTTCTAGTGCAGGGTGTAGTGTAGGGTATAGTTAGGTGAAATATAATCATTTATTTAGGTTAGTGAATAGTTAGCTGATAGTTTCTAGTGCAGGGTGTAGTGTAGGGTATAGTTAGGAGAAATATATGAATTTATTTAGGTTAGTGAATAGTTAGCTGATAGTTTCTAGTGCAGGGTGTAGTGTAGGGTATAGTGAGGTGAAATATAATAATTTATTTAGGTTAGTGCATAGTTAGCTGATAGTTTCTAGTGCAGGGTGTAGGTTAGTTATAGTGTAGGCCTTTTTTTTTTAGAGTTTTCTAGTTTAGTGTCTGTAATAAAAATAATAAAAAAGTTTATTAGTTTTCGTTTATTACGGTTTAGTTTGTGTCGTGTCTGCGTTTTTGTCTACGTCTTCTGTTATTTAAAAAAAAAAGAAAAAAAAGATTTAGAAGTGTTAGTCTTTTAACATTTAGTTGTTATAGTATCTGCGTTATTGTCTGTGTCTTGTGTTAGTTAAATCAAAAAAGGAAAACCCCCCCCAAAAAAAAGTTTAATAGTTTTAGTGATTCTTTTTTAGTGGTTATTAGGTGTATTGTCAGCGTCAGTGTCTGCGTCCTTTGTTAGTTAAAAAAATAAAAAGTTTATTAGTTTTAGTGTTTTTTTTTTTTACTGGTTATTAGGTGTATTGTCAGTGGCTGCGTCCTTTGTTAGTTAAAAAAGAAAAAAAAAAGTTTATTTTAGTGTTATCTTTTTACTGTTCAGTTGCTGTAGTGTCTCCGTCTTTTGTTAATTCAATCTAAAAACTTAAAAAAGAAAAAAAAAATATTGTTAGTTTTCTTTAAATTTTTATATTGTCTGCGTCATTGTCTGCGTCTTTTGTTAGTTAAAAAAGGTTACCGTATTTTTCGCCCTATAAGACGCACCGGCCTATAAGACGCACCTAGGTTTTTGAGGAGGAAAATAAGAAAAAAAATATTTTGAACCAAAAGGTGTGCTTTGGTGGGTTTTGAACTAATTGTGGTCTGTGGATGGCACTGTTATGGGGGATCTGTGGATGGCGCACTGTTATGGGGGATCTGTGGGTGACACTTATGGGGGATCTGTGGGTGACACTTATGGGGGATCTGTGGGTGACACTTATGGGGGATCTGTGGGTGACACTTATGGGGGATCTGTGGGTGACACTTATGGGGGATCTGTGGGTGACACTTATGGGGGATCTGTGGGTGACACTTATGGGGGATCTGTGGGTGACACTTATGGGGGATCTCTGGATGGCACTGTTATGAGGATCTGTGTATGACAGTTATGGGGGGGATCTGTGGATGACACATATATAGCATCTTATGCTATGTGTCATCCACAGATCCCCTCCATAAGTGTCCCTGTAGTGAATGACCCTCAATACACGCTGGGGGCCGGCATCTGCTTTTATAATGACAGCGGGGCCCGTGCAGTGACTGTATTCTACTACACGGGCCCCGCTCACTGTATGATCCTATGTCTAATAGTTACCGTAATTGTAATTGTATGTAATCAGGAGCGCTGTGTATTGCCGGTACTTACAACTAGAAGCGGTAGGTACTGGTAGCAGAGAGGAGGGAGGAGGCAGGCCGGGAGGACGGAAGCTGGCAGCGTGAGTCATACGTCGTGCGTCCACGCCGCCTGCTTCATTCATTCATAAAGTGGGCGGCGCAGCCGCAGGACGTATGACTCACGCTGCCAGCTTCCGTCCTCCCGGCCTGCCTCCTCCCTCCTCCCTCCTCTCTGCTACCAGTACCTACCGCTTCTAGTTGTAAGTACCGGCAATACACAGCGCTCCTGATTACATACAATTACAATTACGGTAACTATTAGACATAGGATCATACAGTGAGCGGGGCCCGTGTAGTAGAATACAGTCACTGCACGGGCCCCGCTGTCATTTTAAAAGCAGATGCCGGCCCCCAGTCCCGCCTCCCTCACAGCTGATACACCCGCCGCACGGCATCGCGGCGGGTGTATCATTGAAAACCCGACAAAATCGGCAGCATTCGCCGTATAAGACGCACTGCTATTTTCCCCCCACTTTTGGGGGGAAAAAAGTGCGTCTTATACGGCGAAAAATACGGTATTTTAGTGTTTTTTTTTACTGTCTAGTTGTTGTAGTGTCTGTGTCAGTGTCTGCGTCTTTTGTCTGTTAAATAATAAAACAAAAAAAAGGTTTTTCTTTGAATTATTATATATCATTTTTGTTTTATTTATTGTACCACAGTCCCCATCCCAATAAAGTTTTTCCTTAATTCACGTTTTATAATTTATTTTTTGTCTATAATCCAATAAATATGAGGTCATTACGATCGAGCAGCAGGTGTAGGAGAGTAGTTAGTCCCAGTGCTGGACAGCTGCCAGCACGGGGCCGCTCCTCTACCCACCGAGGTGCGGACGCAGGTGTCAGGGGCGTTCGCCTTATTCAAGATTTTTTTGGCACTGGCAGCAGGCGAATTTCCTCTCAGGATGCAGAGGAAGTTGTGTGTCTCGTGGCACAAGCCAGCGCCACGGAGTCCTCTGTCCCGGCTCCGAGCAGCAGCAGCAGTTCGTCTTCTGTAGGACCAACCTCCAGCACCCAAGAATCGTCCCTGCTCCTGTTTGATAGCGACAGTGAGAGGGACACCTTGGGGGAGGTAATGCAGGAGGCTGACTTGCAGTTCAGTCCTCAGGGTCAAGACCTTATGGATGGGATGGAGGAGGAGATGGAGAGGGTACCGCCTGTATGTACCCCAGTGACATCCCTTCCAACAGGTGTGGGCGGTTTCAGCCAGCGAAACCCCACACCTAGTCAGACCCAGGCGTCAGCAAGGGGACAGAGGAGCCAGGTCAGGTGCCCCACTTCTGCTGTTCCCCTCAGTCCACCACTGGTTGGCCCTGTGTCTGACATATCGGGGGACAAAGAGGAGTGTGACAGAGAATGGGTGCCACCTCCCTTGTCAGGCATCAGCAGCACTGATGAGGAGGAAGGTAGGCACCAGAGGCAAATGGTGCGATAGGTTGCCAGTGAGCCCAGCGTCAGGGGCTCCACTGGTAATGGCAGTAGGAGGAGGCAGCAGCAGCCAGCTCCACCTGTGCGCACCGAGCCCGAACAGGCGCAAGTCAGCACCACCCCATCTGACAGGAGGTCGGTGCGTAAGTCGCCTGTTTGGGCTTACTTCACCCTGGCACCAGATAATGCCACAATTGGCATTTGTAATCTGTGTCATGCCAGGGTGAGGAGAGGGAGGTCTGCGGCTCGGCTGGGTACCACTGCCCTCACCCAGCACATACGAGTCAACCACTGGCGGGAGTGGGAACAGATGCGGGGTGGTCATAGCAGGAGCGCCACCAGCAGTGCGCAGGTGACAGCAGCTCCTGCCACTGTTCTGCAGCCACCCCAACCACTTCCAACAAGGCGTTCCCACTCACCCGCTCCCTCTCCTAGAGGTACTGGTACCGGCAGCCAGACCTTTGCCTCCACCGCACCCTCCTCTATGTCCTCCACTGCAGTCCGGCGCCAGCCCACGGTTGCTGATCTTTTTGAATGCACCGCGCCCTATGCCCCCGGGGACCGACGCATGCGTTCACTCAATGCGCTCCTGGCAAGGGTTATCGCCCAACATCTGCTGCCCTTCAATCTTGTGGACAGCAATCCATTCCGGCAGATGTTGGAGCAGGCACAACTCAGATGGCGTGTCCCCAGCCGTCATTTCTTTGCCAGGACCGGCGTCCCTGCCCTACACCAGCACATTGTGCATAATGTATCCCTGTCGCTGGATCATGCTGTCAGCGACAGGGTGCATCTCACAGTGGATGCTTGGACCAGAAGGCATGGGCAGGGATGCTATATCAGCTTTACTGCCCATTGGGTATCCCTCCGAGGTGCCGGGGAGGGATCAGCGGCATCTGACTTTGTGGTGCCACCCCGGGGTGTCCAGGGGAGAACTTCTGCTCTCCCCTCACAAGCCACTGTCTCCACCTCTGCTGAGCCCCCCAGCAAGTGTCCCCGTAGCTACGCAAGTGTGGGGCACGTCCGCTGCCAGGTCGTGCTCCAGTTTGTGAGCTTAGGGGAACGGAGACACACTGGACCTGATGTTCTGGCCGCACTACAGGCTCAGGTCCAGAAGTGGCTGACACCCCGCAGGCTAGAGGCAGGTATGGTTGTCTGTGACAATGGCAGCAACCTACTCGCAGACCTCCATGCTGGCAGTCTAACACACGTGCCCTGCATGGCACATGTCCTCAACCTTGTTGTACAGAAATTCCTCCGAACATACCAAGGGTTGAGTGACATTGTGCCAAGGGTATGGAGGATTGCCAGCCACTTCAGACGCTCCCCAACTGCTGCCGCGTCCCTGTCCAAACTGCAGCAGGACAACAGCCTGATTGTGGACAGTGTGACGCGGTGGAACTCCACCCTCCACATGCTGGAGAGGTTGCGGGAGCAGCGAAGGGCGGTGAGGGAATACCTGCTGGACCAAGGCACTCCAGGGCCAGCACACCCACTCCCCTATATTACTAATGTGGAGTGGGGGCAGATACAGCAGGTCTGCCACGTGTTGGCCCCATTTGAGCAGGCGACCAAGATGGTCAGCGGGGAGCATGTCGGCCTCAATGACATGCGCCCCATAGTGTTCCTGCTTTACAGGACAGTAGATCGCCTGCTCGAGGCTGGGGATAGTGCCTTGTTGGAGCAAGAGGAGGCAGCAATGCTCCAACAAGACCACGCCCAGGACGAGGAGGAGGAGGAAGAATTTGTAGACATCCAGGAGTCTGGGCCTGGTCAGGAGGGAGAGACGGTGTTGGGGGCACCGTTAGTCCGGGGGTGGGGCAGCTCCCACCGGGAGCAGCAGCAACAGCAGCAGGAGGACCAAGAGGTAATGGTCCTGGGCAGCCATGAACAGTCACAGCGGGCTGTCCTCTTCCCTATGGCTGCTGTCACGAGTTGGAGGTCCCAGGAGAGACCACCGTGTCGTCAAGCAATAAACGGAAATCAGGTACAGACACATAAGAGTTTATTGCACAAACAGAAACATGGAAAGCAGCACAGATAAAACATGAGCTCTATGTACCGTCAGCACAGTGGGAGAAAACCCCCACTGCGCCACTGTCTAGTAATACTCCAGAGGGGCGTAACTAAGCAACTCCTGGTTTTCACTAGAGCCCTAGATGGTAGGGTTAGACTTAGCCGCAGGAAGTTGCCAGGGTCCACTCTGGAGCGTGACCTAGACAGTGACAGCAGGAGCGAATGGACAACAGGTACCAGAAGGTACCGACGGCACATAGGCATACATAACATACAGGCTAAAACAAAACAGGGCAAATAATAACACAAGCAGGAGTTCATGCAAGGGAGCAGGAGTGGAAATGAGCAGAGAAGGACTTGCTCCACCAGTAGTAAACTGCATGGCCTTGTCATGCCACTCTGCTGCAAAGGCTTGCTGAACACAGACATATGAATACAAAACAGGGGAACTAATAATACGAGCAGGAGTTCACGCAAGGGAGCAGGAGTGGCAATGAGCAGAGAAGGACTTGCTCCACCAGTAGTAAACTGCATGGCCTTGTCATGCCACTCTGCTACAAAGGCTTGCTGAACACAGACATCAGAATAAACACAAAGTAACTAAAACATAACAGGCAGAACAGATAACAGACAGACGACGTTAAAGAGGACGGGAAAGGACGTGAATGAACAAGTAGGGAAACTCACAGAGCACAGACAGACAGACACAGATCCCATGGGTCAGCAGCATGGGAGAGAGTACAAACCAGGAACAGGACAGACAACACACACCAGGAGAGCTGACCCAGAACTGAGGAAACCTCAGCCTTATATACAGGTTCCATGGGTGCAGCAGAGAGACCACACCCATGGAGCAGACAGAGGATTAACTCCTAATAGGCACACAGGGGAGTTAACCCATAAAGAACCACAAAAGACACACAGGAACAGAACTTCAGCGAGGAGCGCCGAACGAGCAAGAACGGAAGGTCACAGCCAGAGATAGTGACTGTGACAGCTGCCCACATGCTGCGATGCCTCCGGAGGGACCCCCGGATCAAGAGAATCAAGGAGAGGGAAGATTATTGGTTGGCCACCCTTTTAGACCCTCGCTGCAAGGGGAAACTGGAGCAGTTCATCCCAGCCAGCCGTAGACAGGCCCGGATGGATCAACTGCGGGCCTGTCTGATCAAGCGGCTGAAGCAGGCCAACCCTCTGCCTCACGCTCCAGTTATCCCCGCCCATGTCACCCAGCAGGTGGCTGGCACCAGCAGCACCAGCCGAGCAGGTGACCTTATGGGTGAGATGCGGTCGTTCTACCGGCCTGCGTGACCCAGTAGCAGCAGCAGCAGTCACCACCAGCGGCTGAGCACCGACGACCCCATGGAGTACTGGGTTGCCAGGCTGGACACCTGCCGTGAGCTTGCTCAGTATGCGCTGGAGTTACTATCTTGCCCCCCCTCCAGCGTACTGTCTATGCAGACATTTAGCGCGGCAGTTCACAGACTCAGTGGACAGACTTACATTCATTAAGGATCGGCAGTGACTTCTTGGCCGGCGCTGTCGGTTCAGGCCGTTGAAGGGTCCCTTGTCCATCCCTCTCCTTGTCTCTCCCTCCTAAACTACGTTGTCTATTAAATTTTTTTAAGTATTTATTGATCTATTTACTTATTTATATATTATACATTTTTTATTATGAAATTTGTATAATTTGTATTTATTGTTGTGTATGAACTATGAATTATTAAATTATTGATGAATTCTTTAATTTTTTTATTGATGTATATATTAGTTTTTAATTAAAGCTGTTATTTTAAATTAATTTATTTTAATGTTTTTATATATTTTTATATTTATTTACTTTATGTAATTCGACTTAAATTGATTGTTACCAAACAAAAAATTATTGATAAATTAAGTAGACACGCCGCATGCATCGGTAGTCAACAATTTTTTCTTTAAAGCATATTGAGTCAGTATCAGAACACTGCGGCTACACAGCCAGCCTAACCGTGTGATGATTCCTACACGCCAGAGGGCACTAGTAGTGGTGGTGTTTATCAGCGGCTATCTCATCCTCCTTTTGTCTGTGAGGAGTAATGGGTACCGCCGCTCTCCACACCCATTCATGATCTTCACCGCACAGACGCTGGGCTCCAGGCCCACGACAGGACCTATCCATCCTGTGCCCGTTTGAGCACAGAAGGCACTGATGAGCCAGCTATCCTCGGCCAGGGTCTTGAAGTGTCCCCTGCTCATGCGCCTGGATTAGTTCACCTTCCCATCATCGAAGACTCAGCTGCGTTACCCTGGCTGCTGTGGGTGTCCCAGGCGTTTGGCTCCAATGCGCATCCTGGATGAACTATTGAACGTCATGTTGCAAAATAATACTTAAAATGCGGTGTCAAACAGCCCGTGGCAGACTTCACAGTTAGGCCTGTTTACCACTGTTGTGTGTGCCCCATTTTCCGTATTGCAGAACGCATTTGCGGAACAGCAATACACGGCTGCCGTTCCGTGGGTTAATGTGCGGACACATTAACTTCTATGGGTCCTCTAATCCGGAGATGCGGAACGGAACCCTACGGAGGCACTATGGTGTTTTTCCGTGTGTTTTCGTCCAGGAATTCCATTCTGCAAAAATATAGATCATGTTCTATCTTTTTGCGTACCGATTTAAGTGAACGGCCTGCGATCCGCTGTGGCTGCCCTACATACTGAGCTTGTGCATTTTGCGTGCCGCTGCACGACAAGGGGGAGCACACGCCCGTGAGAAAGAGGCGTTTAAGGTGATGACAGGGAAAGTGGGTCACCTTCTCTCTCATTCTGCAGAGTGCATTTTTGATTGTCATTAGAAGGAACAATGTTTAATAGAGTAACATAAAACTGCGGTAAAACTTACCGCACATTACGAATTAATTAGTTTATCTTTTTTTTAATTTTTTTATATCAATTATTATTCCTTTAAGTTCAAGATAAACATACATTAATCAGGTCCTATAAAATTTTGATGTATGGAGGAGTAGAATGATGCAGAGCTTCCCGATAGAGATGGGGTAGATAGAGATATGACGGTGGTCTGTCCTGCTATAATATATTTATCTAACCCATCTCTAAATGGAAGGCATCAAATTTTCTCCCCCTTGAGACATCATCATTGTAGAGGACAAAGTTAATGTATGTTTTTCTTGAACTGAAAGGAATAATAATTTACATTAAAAGTACAAAAAAAATTAAGCACAGCTGCATTTGTAATGCGGTGAAAGTTTCATTGTAGTTCTATTTTACTCCATTAAACATAGTGCCTTTGCGAGAGACTCCAAAATGCACTCTGCTGAATGACAGAGAAGGTGCTCCACTTTGCCTCTCCTCCCCTTAACTGTGAAGTCTGCCACCGGCTGTTAGAACTTCACCCCCCCCCCCCTTCCCCCGGTTTGTATACAAGCCTCGCATTTAAAGTATTATTCTGCACCATGACGTGCAATCGATCATCTAGGATGTGCATTGGACCCAAACGCCTGGGACACCCACAGCAGCCAGGGGAACACAAAAGAGTCTTTGACGCTGGGAAAGTGAACTAATCTCGGTGCCTTCTCATCAGTGCCTTCTGTGCTCAGACGGGCACAGGATGAATAGGACCTGTCGTGGGCCTGGAGCCCAGCGTGTGTGCGGTGAAGATCATGAATGGGTGTGGAGAGCGGCCGTACCCATAACTCCTCACAGACAAAAGGAGGATGAGATAGCCTCTGATAAACACCACCACTACTAGTGCCCTCTGGCGTGTAGGAATCATCACACGGTTAGGCTGGCTGTGTAGCCGCAGTGTTCTGATACTGACTCAATATGCTTTAAAGAAAAAATTGTTGACTACCGATGAATGCGGCGTGTCTATTTAATTTATCAATAATTTTAGGTGTGGAAGCAAAATCTTAAGATAATCAAAATAATCATTTTAGAATGAAAAAAAATTCAATTATTATGCATGTCATCACATTCTTTCAGCACACTGAATACCTGCTGCTGTCAGAGTTGCATTTTTTTAAGTTATGGGGTTACCATGGACTGTTGGTTTCCCATTCAGGGGTACACATTGCTGCTGCCAACTTTGAACGTGCTGCTGTCTGACATGTCTTATTTTATTTATGGGGTTACCATGGCCTGTTGGTTTATTCAGGGGTACACATTCCTGCTGCCAACTTTGAACGTGCTGCTGTCTGACATGTCTTATTTTATTTATGGTGTTGCCCTGGCCTGTTGGTTTCCCATTCAGGGGTACACATTCCTGCTGCTAACTTTGAACGTGCTGCTGTCTGACATGTCTTATTTTATTTATGGGCTTACCGTGGCCTGTTGGTTTCCTATTCAGGGGTACACATTGCTGCTGCCTACTTTGAACGTGCTGCTGTCTGACATGTCTTATTTTATTTATGGGGTTACCATGGCCTGTTGGTTTTCCCATTCAGGGGTACACATTGCTCCTGCCAACTTTGAACGTGCTGCTGTCTGACATGTCTTATTTTATTTATGGGGTTAACCTGGCCTGTTAGGCTTCCCATTCAGGGGTACACATTGCTGCTGCCTAACGTGCTGCTGTCTGTCCTGATGAGTTATTCAGAGCTATGTTTAGGCCTTATACTAGACATTTTCCATCTTCCATTCTGTTGATGTTGCAATAGAATTTGCTGATCATGCTGATTTTTGTTTAGTCCTTACACTACATCATTAGCTTTAAATGTTGATGATGCATTTCCTACTGAGTTATGCCAAGTTATGTGTAGACCTTAAGCTCAATCATTTCAAACTTCCATCTTGTTGATGCTGAAGCTGTCTGTCCTGAACATGCAGAGTTATGATTACTCTTTATTCTCCAATTTTAACATTAAATTATGATGCTGCCTGTCCTGCAGGGTTAGGCGAACTTGGTGTAGACCTTTTACTATGGTGTTAACATTTACCTGCTTTTGTCTGCCCTGATTCTGCAGAGTTTAGTTTAGCTATGTGTGGCCCTTAGACAACAGATTTTGCATTTAAATGGTAATTTCTGTAGTTATCCTTCATTGTTTGGGCCTTTGATTTGTATGCCTTATACTGTTGCATTACTATTTAACTGCTACTGTCTGGCCTAATGCTGCCAAGTAATATGTCTGAAATATAGTAAAGTATTAAAATCTAACTGTTGAATTTTTGTGTCCAGGTCATGCAAAGGACAACCAGCATGCACCACTTATTAGCCCTTGTAATATGACAAGTATTAGGTATTATATTTCTTATAAAATGGTGTTCATGTTTAATATTTGCGCATGTGCACTATTCATCTTATATTGTCAAGAATTAGATTTTAAAATATATTGAATAAAAACTTTTTAGTTTAATACATTCATGCGGTTTTACGCTTCATTCACCAAAATAATTTATTTTGTTTTATTTTTCTTTATAAGTTTTAATTTTGCTTTAATTGGGTTTTTGGCATCCATGTTGTGGTTCTTACTGTAGCAAGGTGGGGACCGCATGTGGGCTTCCATTTTCAAAAGGTTTTGTGCACTTAACATTGTACAAGACTGATTGATAAACCTGATAAAAGTTTTTTATTTATTATTTTAATACGGACTTAGGTTCTAACATGGGTTGTCTGTTGTCCTGGAAAGGATTCCATGGCTTCCGTGTTGACCTCTCTACATGGTTGGGTGTTACTGGCGTTATACTCATCCGTGTGGTAATCCGGTTTTGGTAATGGAGCGTTATTGCCACATGTACACTCACCTAAAGAATTATTAGGAACACCTGTTCTATTTCTCATTAATGCAATTATCTAGTCAACCAATCACATGGCAGTTGCTTCAATGCATTTAGGGGTGTGGTCCTGGTCAAGACAATCTCCTGAACTCCAAACTGAATGTCAGAATGGGAAAGAAAGGTGATTTAAGCAATTTTGAGCGTGGCATGGTTGTTGGTGCCAGACGGGCCGGTCTGAGTATTTCACAATCTGCTCAGTTACTGGGATTTTCACGCACAACCATTTCTAGGGTTTACAAAGAATGGTGTGAAAAGGGAAAAACATCCAGTATGCGGCAGTCTTGTGGGCGAAAATGCCTTGTGGATGCTAGAGGTCAGAGGAGAATGGGCCGACTGATTCAAGCTGATAGAAGAGCAAAGTTGACTGAAATAACCACTCGTTACAACCGAGGTATGCAGCAAAGCATTTGTGAAGCCACAACACGCACAACCTTGAGGCGGATGGGCTACAACAGCAGAAGACCCCACCGAGTACCACTCATCTCCACTACAAATAGGAAAAAGAGGCTACAATTTGCATGAGCTCACCAAAATTGGACTGTTGAAGAATGGAAAAATGTTGCCTGGTCTGATGAGTCTCGATTTCTGTTGAAACTTTCAAATGGTAGAGTCCGAATTTGGCGTAAACAGAATGAGAACATGTACCCATCCTCTGATGGCTACTTCCAGCAGGATAATGGACCATGTGACAAAGCTCGAATCATTTCAAATTGGTTTCTTGAACATGACAATGAGTTCACTGTACTAAAATGGCCCCCACAGTCACCAGATCTTAACCCAATAGAGCATCTTTGGGATGTCGTGGAACGGGAGCTTCGTGCCCTGGATGTGCATCCCTCAAATCTCCATCAACTGCAAGATGCTAACCTATCAATATGGGCCAACATTTCTAAAGAATGCTATCAGCACCTTGTTGAATCAATGCCACGTAGAATTAAGGCAGTTCTGAAGGCAAAAGGGGGTCCAACACCGATTAGTATGGTGTTCCTAATAATTCTTTAGGTGAGTGTATATGCAATGTGCATGTGCTTGATATTTCTTTGCTGTCCATACATACATACATACTTGCTACAGAAAAAGTGCTGTGATGTAAAAACAATACTTATTACAACAATGCTGAATATCTAATCAGACTTGATAAAAGATGAAGTTATATTTAGTGCGAAAATATATTCGTTCTATTTTTTTTGTACGGGTCCGCTTTTCCGGAGATGGGACGCACATCGTGCAGCCCCCTTAGAGATGAATAGGTCCTCAATTCAGTTCAGAAAAATAAATAATGAAATTGAGCACGTGTGAATGGGCCCTTAGAGAAACAACTCTGAACTAATAAGAAATGCTAATTAAGGCTATTTTCACAATAGCGGCAGAGAGCTCTGGAACCTCAAAAACAGCCGGTCGGATCCGTCCTGCCGCTAGTGTACGTGTGGCTCCGGACTCATTGACTGTAGTGGGAACGGGGAGTCATACCGGGGCTTCAACTATAAACCATGCCGAGAGGTGCACAGAATAAAACGACAACATGTCGTCATGGTTTGCGGAGTTCATGCCCAGGAACAACGCCACGATCCCTTGATAGTCAATGGTGCTGGAGCTGTAGTCTGGGGCCACACGTACACTAACGGCAGGATGGATCCGACAAGCTGTTCACCTGACGGAACAGCCTGGCGGACGTCCATGTCGCTATTGTGAAACTAACCTAAGTGGGGGATGTATGTAATGTTATGATGGACGGGGCCTTTTACTGTAATACAGATTGATGATTGCTGTTTATCTAGATATACACACACACATATATTTATTATTATGTGTGTGTGCAAAGTACAAAATCAGCCGGTTACATCATACATCACTACCGCGCTGTGTGGATAAATATATATATACACTCTCAGCGAGGGAGAGATGTATGAGGTAAACGGATGATTTGCTATGTGTCACACCAGGTAATAAGTAATAATTTGTAACGGGTGATAAAAAAAAAAAAACAGGGCAGACTCTGTGACTGAGCTCAGTGACCCAGTCCGGGTGCCTGCTCTTCAGATCCGACCACTTCTTCACAATGGCGATGTCTTCGTGGATGCGTGCAAATTTTCGCTCTAGGAGCTTCTGGACCCCCAAGACGATCGCCTTCTTCTCGGCCTGCTTCCGAGTACGGTCGTACCCCTTCTTCAACATGCGCTGCAGGATAAAGATGCAAACATGTAATCCCAAATTTATGAAATACAAGGATTATTAATAAATATCATCCAAAACACAGCAAAAAGTATTTAATTTTTAAAAGAAGGAAATATTATATTTAATGTTCACGTTATAAGATCAAATTGTTTTCCTGTTGTGTGTGTATGGGGTCTGAGCAATCGGATATTGGCCAGCTGAGCTGAGATGTACCTGTCTAGTGAAGTGACGGTACGGTATGGGGTGTACAGCTGGTTCGCCTCCACGTGGTGCACCCTGGGTAACACTAAATGAACCAGCAAATACTGGCGTGAAGAAAATTTTTATTTTTCTCCAGACCAACAAGACATAAACTGTAATATATAGACTATGTGTTTGTGTTTGCGTGTGGTATATAGTGTGTGGCAGGAAAATTGATATGCAATGTGCATGTGCTTGATATTTCTTTGCTGTCCATACATACATACTTGCTACAGACAAAGTGCTGTGATGTCAAAACAATACTGGCTGAAAATGGTGGTCTGGTCTGCAGGTCTGAAAGGAGAAGATGAGGAAAGAGAACATCTACATCAAAGAGACATCACTGGATATATGTGGCGCTGTATTACCCTGTATGTAGGGGTGGATGGAGGGCTTAGTAGTATATATTTGTGTCAGAAGTTGTGCTTTTTAAATTTTTAGAAAAATGACACAGCCATTTTATTTGATACTTTTGTGCTGATTCTTTTTTTTTCTCTATATTAAGGGACACTATAGTCACCAGAACCACAACTGCTAAACGTAGTATTTCTGGTGTTTATAGCATGTCTCTGCAAGCTTTTTAATGTAAACACTGCCTTTTCAGAAAAAAAAGGCAGTATTTACATTACTGCCAAAGAACACCTCTAGTGGCTACATGCTAGGGTGTGGGAAGGCGGGATCCAGGGGGCCCAAGTAAATTCTTGCCCAGGGTCCAATCAATATTAAAGATGGCCCTGCACGCACGAGAGGGCACCATGTTTAACCACTTTCAGAGTGGGCCATTTACCACCTTCCTGACCAGGCCTAATTTTGCAAATCTGATATGTGTCACTTTATGTGGTAATAACTTTGGAACGCTTTTACTTATCCAAGCCATTCTAAGATAGTTTTCTCGTGACACATTGTACTTCATGATAGTCATAAATTTGAGTCAATATAGTTCACCTTTATTTATGAAAAAATCCAAAATATACCAAAGATTTAGAAAAATTTGCAATTTTCTAAATTTCTATTTCTCTGTTTTTAAAACAGAAAGTGATACCTCATAAAATATTTATTACTTAACATTCCCATATGTCTACTTTATATTGGCATAATTTAGTAAATGTCATTTTATTTTTTTAGGACGTTAGAAGGCTTAGAATTTTTGAAGCAATTCTTAAAATTTTTAAGAAAATTTCCAAAACCCATTTAACCACCTCAGGACCGCCGTACGCAGGATTGCGTCTTTGCGGCGGCCCTGCTCTTCTGGGTGGACGCGCCGGTGCGTCCTCTCGCGAGACGCGAGATTTCCTGTGAACGCGCGCACACAGGCGCGCGCGCTCACAGGAACGGAAGGTAAGAGAGTTGATCTCCAGCCTGCCAGCGGCGATCGTTCGCTGGCAGGCTGGAGATGTGTTTTTTTTAACCCCTAACAGGTATATTAGACGCTGTTTTGATAACAGCGTCTAATATACCTGCTACCTGGTCCTCTGGTGGTCCCCTTTGTTTGGATCGACCACCAGAGGACACAGGTAGCTCAGTAAAGTCCCACCAAGCACCACTACACTACACTACACCCCCCCCCCGTCACTTATTAACCCCTTATTAGCCCCTGATCACCCCATATAGACTCCCTGATCACCCCCCTGTCATTGATTACACCCCTGTCATTGATCAACCCCCTGTAAAGCTCCATTCAGACGTCCGCATGATTTTTACGGATCCACTGATGGATGGATCGGATCCGCAAAACGCATACGGGCGTCTGAATGAAGCCTTACAGGGGCGTGATCAATGACTGTGGTGATCACCCCATATAGACTCCCTGATCACCCCCCTGTCATTGATTACCCCCCTGTCATTGATCACCCCCCCCTGTCATTGATCACCCCCTGTAAAGCTCCATTCAGATGTCCGCATGATTTTTACGGATGCACTGATAGATGGATCGGATCCGCAAAATGCATCCGGACGTCTGAATGAAGCCTTACAGGGGCATGATCAATGACTGTGGTTATCACCCCATATAGACTCCCTGATCACCCCCCTGTCATTGATTACACCCCTGTCATTGATCACCCCCCTGTAAAGCTCCATTCAGACGTCCGCATGATTTTTACGGATCCACTGATAGATGGATCGGATCCGCAAAACGCATCCGGACGTCTGAATGAAGCCTTACAGGGGCATGATCAATGACTGTGGTGATCACCCCATATAGACTCCCTGATCACCCCCCTGTCATTGATTACCCCCCTGTAAAGCTCCATTCAGATGTCCGCATGATTTTTACGGATGCACTGATAGATGGATCGGATCCGCAAAACGCATCCGGACGTCTGAATGAAGCCTTACAGGGGCGTGATCAATGACTGTGGTGATCACCCCATATAGACTCCCTGATCACCCCCCTGTCATTGATTACACCCCTGTCATTGATCACCCCCCTGTAAAGCTCCATTCAGACGTCCGCATGATTTTTACGGATCCACTGATAGATGGATCGGATCCGCAAAACGCATCCGGACGTCTGAATGAAGCCTTACAGGGGCGTGATCAATGACTGTGGTGATCACCCCATATAGACTCCCTGATCACCCCCCTGTCATTGATTACACCCCTGTCATTGATCACCCCCCTGTAAAGCTCCATTCAGACGTCCGCATGATTTTTACGGATCCACTGATAGATGGATCGGATCCGCAAAACGCATCCGGACGTCTGAATGAAGCCTTACAGGGGCATGATCAATGACTGTGGTGATCACCCCATATAGACTCCCTGATCACCCCCCTGTCATTGATTACCCCCCTGTAAAGCTCCATTCAGATGTCCGCATGATTTTTACGGATGCACTGATAGATGGATCGGATCCGCAAAACGCATCCGGACGTCTGAATGAAGCCTTACAGGGGCGTGATCAATGACTGTGGTGATCACCCCATATAGACTCCCTGATCACCCCCCTGTCATTGATTACACCCCTGTCATTGATCACCCCCCTGTAAAGCTCCATTCAGACGTCCGCATGATTTTTACGGATCCACTGATAGATGGATCGGATCCGCAAAACGCATCCGGACGTCTGAATGAAGCCTTACAGGGGCATGATCAATGACTGTGGTGATCACCCCATATAGACTCCCTGATCACCCCCCTGTCATTGATCACACCCCTGTCATTGATCACCCCCCTGTCATTGATCACCCCTCTGTAAGGCTCCATTCAGACATTTTTTTGGCCCAAGTTAGCGGAATTTTTATTTATTTTTCTTACAAAGTCTCATATTCCACTAACTTGTGTCAAAAAATAAAATCTCACATGAACTCACCATACCCCTCACGGAATCCAAATGCGTAAAATTTTTTAGACATGTATATTCCAGACTTCTTCTCACGCTTTAGGGCCCCTAGAATGCCAGGGCAGTATAAATACGCCACATGTGACCCCATTTCGGAAAGAAGACACCCCCAGGTATTCCGTGAGGGGCATATTGAGTCCATGAAAGATTGAAATTTTTGTCCCAAGTTAGCGGAACGGGAGACTTTGTGAGAAAAAAATAAAAAATATCAATTTCCGCTAACTTGTGCCAAAAAAAAAAAATTTCTATGAACTCGCCATGCCCCTCATTGAATACCTTGGGGTGTCTTCTTTCCAAAATGGGGTCACATGTGGGGTATTTATACTGCCCTGGCATTCTAGGGGCCCCAAAGCGTGAGAAGAAGTCTGGTATCCAAATGTCTAAAAATGCCCTCATAAAATGAATGTGGGCCCCTTTGCGCATCTAGGCTGCAAAAAAGTGTCACACATGTGGTATCGCCGTACTCAGGAGAAGTTGGGGAATGTGTTTTGGGGTGTCATTTTACATATACCCATGCTGGGTGAGAGAAATATCTTGGTCAAATGCCAACTTTGTATAAAAAAAATGGGAAAAGTTGTCTTTTGCCAAGATATTTCTCTCACCCAGCAAGGGTATATGTAAAATGACACCCCAAAACACATTCCCCAACTTCTCCTGAATACGGCGATACCACATGTGTGACACTTTTTTGCAGCCTAGGTGGGCAAAGGGGCCCATATTCCAAAGAGCACCTTTAGGATTTCACAGGTCATTTACCTACCTAACACACATTAGGGCCCCTGGAAAATGCCAGGGCAGTATAACTACCACACAAGTGACCCCATTTTGGAAAGAAGACACCCCAAGGTATTCCGTGAGGGGCATGGCGAGTTCCTAGAATTTTTATTTTTTGTCACAAGTTAGTGGAAAATGCTGATTTTTTTTTTTTTTTTTTTTTTTTTATACAAAGTCTCATATTCCACTAACTTGTGACAAAAAATAAAAACTTCCATGAACTCACTATGCCCATCAGCGAATACCTTGGGGTCTCTTCTTTCCAAAATGGGGTCACTTGTGGGGTAGTTATACTGCCCTGGCATTCTAGGGGCCCAAATGTGTGGTAAGGAGTTTGAAATCAAATTCTGTAAAAAATGACAAGTGAAATCCGAAAGGTGCTCTTTGGAATATGGGCCCCTTTGCCCACCTAGGCTGCAAAAAAGTGTCACACATCTGGTATCTCCGTACTCAGGAGAAGGTGGGGAATGTGTTTTGGGGTGTCATTTTATATATACCCATGCTGGGTGAGAGAAATATCTTGGCAAACGACAACTTTTCCCATTTTTTTATACAAAGTTGGCATTTGACCAAGATATTTATCTCACCCAGCATGGGTATATGTAAAAAGACACCCCAAAACACATTCCTCAACTTCTCCTGAATACAGAGATACCAGATGTGTGACACTTTTTTGCAGCCTAGGTGGGCAAAGGGGCCCATATGCCAAAGAGCACCTTTCGGATTTCACAGGTCAATTTTTACAGAATTTGATTTCAAACTCCTTACCACACATTTGGGCCCCTAGAATGCCAGGGCAGTATAACTACCCCACAAGTGACCCCATTTTGGAAAGAAGAGACCCCAAGGTATTCGCTGATGGGCATAGTGAGTTCATGGAAGTTTTTATTTTTTGTCACAAGTTAGTGGAATATGAGACTTTGTATGAAAAAAAAAAAAAAAAAAAAAATCATCATTTTCCACTAACTTGTGACAAAAAATAAAAAATTCTAGGAACTCGCCATGCCCCTCACGGAATACCTTGGGGTGTCTTCTTTCCAAAATGGGGTCACTTGTGGGGTAGTTATTCTGCCCTGGCATTCTAGGGGCCCAAATGTGTGGTAAGGAGTTTGAAATCAAATTCAGTAAAAAATGACAAGTGAAATCCGAAAGGTGCTCTTTGGAATATGGGCCCCTTTGCCCACCTAGGCTGCAAAAAAGTGTCACACATCTGGTATCTCCGTACTCAGGAGAAGGTGGGGAATGTGTTTTGGGGTGTCATTTTATATATACCCATGCTGGGTGAGAGAAATATCTTGGCAAAAGACAACTTTTCCCATTTTTTTATACAAAGTTGTCATTTGACCAAGATATTTATCTCACCCAGCATGGGTATATGTAAAAAGACACCCCAAAACACATTCCTCAACTTCTCCTGAGTACGGGGATACCAGATGTGTGACACTTTTTTGCAGCCTAGGTGGGCAAAGGGGCCCATATTCCAAAGAGCACCTTTCGGATTTCACAGGTCATTTTTTACTGAATTTGATTTCAAACTCCTTACCACACATTTGGGCCCCTAGAATGCCAGGGCAGTATAACTACCCCACAAGTGACCCCATTTTGGAAAGAAGAGACCCCAAGGTATTCGCTGATGGGCATAGTGAGTTCATAGAACTTTTTATTTTTTGTCACAAGTTAGTGGAATATGAGACTTTGTAAGAAAAAAAAAAAAAAAAAAAAAAATCATCATTTTCCGCTAACTTGTGACAAAAAATAAAAAGTTCTATGAACTCACTATGCCCATCAGCGAATACCTTAGGGTGTGTACTTTCAGAAATGGGGTCATTTGTGGGGTGTTTGTACTGTCTGGGCATTGTAGAACCTCAGGAAACATGACAGGTGCTCAGAAAGTCAGAGCTGCTGCAAAAAGCGGAAATTCACATTTTTGTACCATAGTTTGTAAACGCTATAACTTTTACCCAAACCATTTTTTTTCTACCCAAACATTTTTTTTTTATCAAAGACATGTAGAACTATAAATTTAGAGCAAAATTTCTATATGGATGTCGTTTTTTTTTGCAAAATTTTACAACTGAAAGTGAAAAATGTCATTTTTTTGCAAAAAAATCGTTAAATTTCGATTAATAACAAAAAAAGTAAAAATGTCAGCAGCAATGAAATACCACCAAATGAAAGCTCTATTAGTGAGAAGAAAAGGAGGTAAAATTCATTTGGGTGGTAAGTTGCATGACCGAGCAATAAACGGTGAAAGTAGTGTAGGTCAGAAGTGTAAAAAGTGGCCTGGTCTTTCAGGGTGTTTAAGCACTGGGGGCTGAGGTGGTTAAAGAGGACCTTTCATCTGGCAAAAAGTTCTGAACTAAGTATAATGATATGTACAGCGGCCACTCCGTTCTCCTGCTATGTCCTCCATTATTTTCGGGGACTTGGTTATACTAGATGGAGACTGCCCTTGTTCTCCTGGGCGTCTCCTTCTCCCAGGCTGTAGCACTGGCCAATCGCAGCGCATTTCTCACAGCCTGGGATACAAAAAACTCCCAGGCTGTGAGCTCTGCGCTGCGATTGGCCATTATCTGAGGCTTTTTCCAAGATTTTATTCAGTACAAGCCCGAAAACATACTCCCCTGAAAATGGAATGGAGCACAGCTTCATTTTAGAAGTCTTGTCCCCCAACCAACACTTCATCCAAATAGCTCGGCGAGCCGCACTGGAGAGGCCCGCGTCTTTGGCTGAGAATATTACAGACTCGGCGGAGGCATCTGCCAAGAAAGCAGTGGACGATTTTAGCAAAGGAATAGAATTTAAGATCTTCTCTCTAGGGGTTTTATCCCTAATATGATTTTTTAAGCTCGTTTAGCCAAAGGCACATGGATCTAGCAACAGATGATGCAGCGATATTTGATTTAAGGTTAAACATCGCTGCCTAGAGAAAGGAAAAGGGGCGTGGCCGAGCCGGCATGGAGTGAGGAAGCAGGATTGCAGTGCTCCTACAAAATCCTGTGAAATATCCTTTATACACCTGGTGTATCGGGGTTCCGAAGGTGCACTCGGTCCCCCATTGCCCGCAGAACTGTTGCTTAGCTTTGGGAATGAGGATCTGTGTTTGACCTCATTCACAGGGCGGCTTTACTAGCTGGGTGGCTCCCTGCTCCTAGTCTGCCTTGAGCGCCGAGCTGATCACTCGGTGCTCGACTGGTTGGTCTGTCGGTCATGTGACGCTGGCCACGTCACATGACCCTCACTCCCCACTATAAATACAGGCAGCCTGCTGGCCACAGGTTGCCTGTTAATTTAGGTTCCACCTGTGATTTGGTCTTTCCTGGCGTACTTACCTCCTGCTGAATTCCTGACGATCCTCTGCCTGCTCCTAGTGTACTTTGCTGCTCTCCTGGTATTTGACCCCGGCCTCCTCCTGACGATCCTCTGCTGACTCCTTTTGTACTTCACGTCTCTCCTGGTATTTATGACCCCGGCTTCTCCTGACAATTCTCTGCTTGCTCCATTTGTACTTTGTAGCTTTCCTGGTATTGACTCGGTCCGTTCACGCCCTGTTGTTTGTCTGTCTGTCATCCCTGCACTTATTCCAAGTTAGGGATTGCCGTCCAGTTGTCCCCTGTCATTAGGACTCGCGAGGCAAGTAGGCAGGGCCAGGGGTAAGGGTGGAGCGCAGTGGTCACTTCCCTCCCCCTGTGTGTGTGTGTACGCGACCGTTACACCTGGCATAATCGGGGTTTATTGAGCTCATTCATTATATGTTGGATCCCTTCATACTTGGGGACACTCTGCCCAGGGCTGGATTGCTGAGTTTTGGCTGTGGCGCTGTGGATACCGACGGATTGAGGGAGAGGAGCGGAGGGACGTAAACTGAGGAGAGTGTGGAGTGAGGCCGGGGCACGATCCGCCGCAAGGTACAGAGCGCAGGTACGGCTTGCTGAAAGTTGCTAGCAACTTACCTTGGACTGCTGCCGATACCTGCTGGAGTCTTGAGCCCGACGGCCGAGGTTGGAAGAAGCCGCACGGTGGGCACCATCTTGCCGTTAAGTGTATGTGCAGCGGCGCTCCTCTCTGCCCCAGCAAACGGAGTGGATCGGCGAAATGCTCTGTATCTCCCTACTTCCACTATTATCCTGAAGTCCTGCAGAAGTAATCCTGTTAGGAGCCCTTATATATGAAAGTTGCAGAGTTCACCGCAGTTTATATGAAAGTTTAATGGTGGTGCTGGTGTACTTATCCCCCTCCCCCCTGAGGGATGTAAAGATATCTGGCAGTCTACTTGGCTGAGTGGCAGGACTTGCTGAATTTAATAAAGCCTTATCTTGATTTGCTGCATGAGTGACAAACCCCAGCAGATCTTTAAAGTGTCTGTGGACTATTTCTATGGGCCGCAAAACTTCTTCTGTGGCTCCATCATCTGTTAAACAATTCATGGATGCCATGAGTGAAACTGAACAGGAAAGTGAGGGGTCTCCTGTCCCTGGTTCCTCTGCTGAAGCCTCTCAAATTATGAAAGCTATAGCTGCCTGTCAAGCTGCTCTTACATCAAAGATAGACCATTTACAGTCTGACCTTAGCTGTTTGCGACATGATTTTGACAAAATACGTGAAAGAACATCTGCAGTGGAGCAAAGAGTGAGTGATGTGGAAGATGCGTCCAGAGCAGCTGGAAATGACACCAGGCAGCTGCTGCAACAGGTACAGATGCTGCAAGCCAGGGCGGAGGACGCTGAGAACCGCAATAGACGTAACAACGTCCGTATCCTGGGCTTACCAGAGCGAGCAGAAGGGTCTACCCCAGAAATTTTTGCGGAACAGCTCATAAAAGAAGTGTTACATCCCATCTCACTTTCCAGTTGCCGCCGGGATCCCCTGCTAGAACTTTCATCTTGAAGATCCTGAACTACAGGGACAGAGACGCTATTTTGCTAGCTGCTCGACAGAAGGGGAATGTCAGCTATGAGAATGTCCGTTTGTCCTTTTACCCGGACTTTACTGCAGAGGTCCAGAAGAAAAGGAAGCAGTTTACTGAGGTCCGAGCGCGGCTGAGGGACAAAAATGTGAAATATGCCATGATCTACCCTTCTCGCTTGAGGGTGCAGGATGGTGAAACAGTCCGTTTTTTTAGTACTCCTGAAGAGGCTACTGAATGGATTGAGAGAAATCTAAATGCAAGGCCTCACCGCTGATGGTTTATACTATAGTGTTGGCAGCTGGAGCAAATAATACTTGATTAAATGTTAAATTGTTTTGCTGACAAGATGGTTGGGGGAGGGGGGGAGTATCTGGTTTAAATGCACCATTATTACTCCTGTTAGAATCCCTGTTCTTTGACTTTGTCTATTGATCAGATGTTTAACCCCATATTGGTATGCTGGGTGGCAGCACCCTGTATGACTATGCACTGTTGTGGGTAGACGTATATACTTGCTTCCTATCACCAACGTACCTATATGGTATCTATGTTCTAATGAGTTAGGGTAGGTTATCGTACCCAGGAGTTGCTAGTTTGGGGTGTCAGGCTCAACCATGTTAGGAAGGTTTGGGCAGGGTGGGTTAGGGAGATTGGGAATGGGTGGGTTGAATAGAGTTTCTCTGTTGAGGGGTTCTTTGATGTGGATTGTGTGTGTGCGTGAATGTGCCTTCATTGGTCGGAAATTATGGAGATGTTATCTTTGGAAGAATAAATGCATAGTGTGAACCTGGGGATAACATCACTGCGGTAGACTCCAATAACACATGCGGCCGATCATATCACTTCAGCGTTCCTCTATGGAACGCTGAAGTGATATGATCGGCCGCATGTGTTATTGGAGTCTACCGCAGTGATGTTATCCCCAGGTTCACACTATGCATCGCAGTAAGTAGACAGACTTATATGTATTAGCACGATAATGGATACACGTTTTAGGATGTTTGAGAGAGATGTATTGGGTTAACCCTGTTGGGGGTTGTACATGGGAAGAGGGAGATACACACAAGTTTATTTGATTAAATTGATTGAGTCATGTGACCGGCTAAATAGAGTATAAGTATCCGGTTTATTTCACTTTATTGTATTGCTTGAGAAAGATCACATAGATCGAAACGTCGCATTTTTTGTACTGGTGAATAAAGGATTGAAAGAACAAAGGCTGGAGAGTGCTGCAGTTTTCATACTATCGCATCTGGATCTGGGAAGTATAAGACTGGCTTCTGACACAGCGGGCACCACCACAGTAAGGAACAGTATTCAATTTTTGTAGTGCTGCTACATTTTTTCATTTTTCTATTCCTATATCAAGTCTAGTGATTATCTACAGAGAGGAGTTTCAGACCATGCCCCCCTCCTTCTGATACTGTCACAGCCGCTGGCTTCGACTGATAAGCAGTGGCGGTTAAACCCTATGTGGCTCGAGGTATTACCTGTGGTGAGTGAGAGTCTAGATGCAATGGGGAATTACTGGGCAGAAAATGAAGGGTCTACGAATCCTCTGGTAGAATGGGATGCTTTCAAGTCAGTAATGAGAGGGGCATTGATTGCTGCTATTGCAACTCATAGAAAGGAACTGAATATCAAACGGATAAAACTAGAGACGGAACTAGCTGATAAGGAGAGGTTATATATACTAGATCCGTGCCCTGAGAAACAGACTTTGTGGCTTGAGGCGCAGCGTAGGTTTACTTTGCATTTAACTGAATATACTGAGAAGAAACTTTTAAATCAGAGGCAAACTATTTTTTCAGATGGTGATAAGTGTGGCAGGGACTTGGCGTACTTGACTAGATCTGAGACTCAACAAACGGTGGTGGCGGGAGTTCTGAATGACCAAGGGATCTTATTGAGGGAGCCTAGAGATGTCTGCCGACAGTTTGCCTCCTATTATGAGACATTGTATGCCCCCAAGATCACATGTACTTCGGAGTAAATTGTCAATTTCTTAGCAGGTATTAATATTCCTTCTTTGGATAGAGATGACAGGGGAGCCCTGGCGGCAGACATATCTGACCTGGAGATTGAAACGGCCATTAGTTCCTTAGCAACCAAGAAAACCCCGGGACCCGATGGATTTCCTGCTGAATGGTATAAGCAGTTTTCTAAAGACCTGGTTAGTAGACTTGGGAAGCTGTTGAGGTATGCACTGGAAAGTGGTTCGTTGCCACCGTCCTTTCTGGAGGCAACGATAGTAGTGATTCACAAGTCGGGGAAACCATCTGACCAGTGTAGCTCTTATCGACCTATCTCATTTCTGAATCTTGACGTCAAAATCTTTGCAAAGGTACTGGCGTTAAGATTGCGGGGGGTAATTCTCTCCTTGGTTGGGGTAGATCAATCGGGTTTTATGCCAGAGAAAACCACAGATATTAATTTAAGGCGATTGTTCACTAACCTTCAGGTCAAACATGATAACAGAGGTATGAGGGCTCTTGCGTCCTTAGACAATGAAAAAGCATTTGATTCAGTAGAATGGGAATTTATGTGGGCAGTGCTGACTCAAATGGGCTTTCCGGAGAAATTTTTGTGCTGGTTACAAATGCTTTATAGATCCCCTTCGGCGAGAGTCAGGGTGAATGGGTACACATCGGACTCCTTCCCCTTGGGTAGAGGCACTAGACAGGGCTGCCCTCTCTCCCCCTGTTATTTGCATTAATCATGGAACCCTTGTCGATACTCATATCCTCTAACTCAGGTATAGAAGGCTGGGAAATAGCTGGAATATCAGAAAAGCTTTCATTATATGCTGATGACATGCTGGTATATCTAGCAGATTCAGGGAAATCCTTGGATACCCTTTTAGGTGTTGTTGATCAATTTGGGGGTTTCTCGGGTCTCCGTGTGAACTGGGCTAAGTCTAGTCTCTGTCTGGTTGATGATGTTGACCCAGCTCGCATTTCGGTGAACAATAAGCTTCAGATTGTGGAGCAATTTACATATTTGGGGATTATTGTTCATAAAGAAGTGGCAAAATTTTATGATTTGAATGTTGCTCCTACAATGCAATCCATTACTCGAAAGCTAGAGGCTTGGGAAAACCTTCCTTTAACTGTGATTGGGCGTATCAATGTGGTAAAAATGATTCTTCTCCCAAAATTGCTATACTTATATAGGGCTGCCCCAGTGTTACTCCCCAAGAGACATTTTGCTACTTTGGATAGAATAATCGCTCCCATTCTATGGAATAAGTCTTCTCCCAGAATAGCGAGATCCACCCTCCAGGCGTCTTACCTGCGGGGAAGTCTTGCCTTGCCAAACTTGTACATGTACTATGTAGCGGTGCAGCTGAGCTATGTGGCGTGGTGGGTACGG
This sequence comes from Bufo bufo, assembly GCF_905171765.1. Classification (NCBI taxonomy): domain Eukaryota; kingdom Metazoa; phylum Chordata; class Amphibia; order Anura; family Bufonidae; genus Bufo; species Bufo bufo. The sequence continues at coordinate 393,692,778 of NC_053389.1, read as the reverse complement.
GCTGACTCAGGTAACCCGGCGGTAGTGTTGGAGGCAGCTTTATTGGGGTCCTATGAGGCACTTACGAACTTGGCATATAGGAGGGGGGCTAGGTCTACAGTACACTACACCCAATCGATGGCTGCTGCAGTACAGATGTGGGTCAAATGGGGTCAGAAATGTAACCCTGATGAGAATGATATTACTTGGTCGCCATATTTGCCTTTGTGGAGAAACAGAGTGCTTCGGGAGCTGTTCTCATTACTGGAGTTTGAATTTTGGCCTCAGAGGGGGGTGCGCTACCTTACCCAACTAAATGATAAGGGCCTATTTAGAACCTTTAATAGTTTGAAACAGGAATTTAATTTGCCCCAGCGCTGTTTGTATAGATATCTTCAACTCAGGCATGCCTGTCAGGCTCAGTTTGGTAGAGAACCTTTAAAACTGGAGTGTGGTACAGTTGAGGCAGTGATTAGGAGGGTTCCTTTGGTCAAACCAGTGTCGACCCTGTATGCGTCGTTGATGGCGTTGCAGGACACTCCCCCCCTAGACGGGGCATTTGTTAGGTGGAAAAGGGACATTGAAGGTTTGGAAGATGTTCATGTTAAAGAATCTAGCTGTACATGGAGATCTACAGTGGTAAGTGCTAGGGATCAGTTGATTCAAGTTAAATGGCTTCATAGGATTTATTATACTCCTGTGAGGCTATTTAAAATGGGTAAATTGCCGAACCCTCATTGTACAAGATGTGGACATGAAAACGGTTGTCTTATACACATGGTTTGGCAGTGTCCGATTTTTCATGGCTTCTGGGAAGAGATCCATAAATATTTTAATGATAAACTAGGCTTTCCTAACGTCTGTACTGAGCTCACTAGTCTGTTGGGAGTAGCCAACGAGATTGTTCCAACCAAATTTGGCAGGAAGCTGTATAGAATACTCTTATATTATGCTAGGAAAACTATCCTTCTCAACTGGAAACCTCCTAAGAATCCTACTGTGCAACAATGGGTACATCTAGTTAATGCTGATCTTGAATTATATAAGTTTGTGTATGAGAGAAGAGGGACCCCTGATCGATTCATGAAGATATGGGACCCCTGAATTGGAGCTCAGACTCTAGTACCATAGATGACTGAAAGACTGTTCTGACCAATGAAGGCGTGTGTGAATGTGTGTGTGTGTGTGTGTGCAGTACTTTTAATCTTCCTTAGGATTGATATGTTGGGTACTGTTCATCCTGAACGTGATATCTTTTTCTTCTGTCCCGAACTTGGGTCATGAGGAGCTGTTATGATTGATCCCATGTATTTGATTTGTACTGGACTCAATTGATGATTGTCTGTATTTGATGTGTTTGTTATGCTTTTTGCTAAATTAATAAATAAAAAGATACTATTAAAAAAAAAACATCGCTGCCTCCCATGATTTGTGTAACACTGTCAGCTTTCCTGTCCATGGGATCCTGTAACTGGGATGCGCCTTCAAAGGGTAATGCGTTCTTATTGACCTTTGCCACTTGCACGTCTATCTTAGGTATCTCATCTAATATCTTAGATTCTGTTAGATCAAAGAGCAGTGGTTTTTGAGAGCCTTGGACATACCCAGACATTTTTCGGGGTCCGACCATTCCTCCAAAATCATGTCTCTTATGTGGTCATTAATGGAGAATACATGTGGCTTTTTAACCCTTAGGCCCCCAAAAATTTCTTCCTGGATGGAATGTTTTTTTTTGCACCTTTTCCACCTCCATAGTGGGCGTCACTGCCTTTAATAATTCTGGCATTTCATCCACAGCTAAATCGAACCTTCTATCGCCCTCATAGAATTCAGTCTCTGAAGTAATGTCCTCCTCCCAATGCCTGGAAGAGGAGGCATCCTCCCCCATGTCCTCAGAGTCTGAGGGTGAAATACATTTTTGTCATTGGGGGGGGGGGACCCTTAGGAGTTGTAGATAAGAGAGACAAGGAGGATTTAACTTCTTCCTGTATAACTCTAAAATCCATTGTTCCTCACGAATAATACTCGCAATACAGTAACTTGCATAATTTTTTAGGATGATTATCTGGAAGCCGCTTGAAACATGATATACACTTTGACGACTTTTTAGGTTTCTGTGATGGTGCACCACCACATTATGGGTGTCAGGTCCGAGCATTCCTAGATGAACAGTTTCCTGGAAAGTGGATTGGTCGTCGTGGGCCAGTTGAATGGCCCCCAAGGTCTCCTGATCTGAACCCCTTAGACTTTTATCTTTGGGGTCATCTGAAGGCAATTGTCTATGCTGTGAAGATACGAGATGTGCAGCACTTGAAACTACGGATACTGGAAGCCTGTGCTAGCATTTCTCCTGCAGTGTTGCTATCAGTGTGTGAAGAGTGGGAGAAGAGGGTTGCATTGACAATCCAACACAATGGGCAGCACATTGAACACATTTTATAAGTGGTCAGAAACTTGTAAATAACTCATGAAAGAATAAAGGTACGTTAAAACCAAGCACACCATTGTTTTTCTTGTGAAATTCCCAATAAGTTTGATGTCACATGACCCTCTTCCTATTGAAAAAACAAAAGTTGGATTCAAAATGGCCGACTTCAAAATGGCCGCCCTGGTCACCACCCATCTTGAAAAGTTTACCCCCTCACATATACTAATGTGCCACAAACAGGAAGTTAATATCACCAACCATCCCATTTTATTAAGGTGTATCCATATAAATGTCCCACTCTGTATATATAATTTTAATTTTTTTGCTCCAAAAAACACACACAAGTGTATTGACAAGAGGAGAGGGGGATCAAATGACTTCCTAACCAGACATAGCGCACTCGACACAGAGTGGACATGAATAATTTCCCCCCACAGGGGAACTTACGGAGAGCGACGCTGGAATTTGTCCCGGTGATCGCGGCTCTGGACCCAACATGCAGCCACCCGCTGTGACTGGCTTCTGCACCTCCATGTGCTCTGATGCTTATGCCGGTCAGGACGCCGCACACGTCACCTCTGGAAGTGACAAGCTTTCAAAGCGCCGAACGCGCTGGATGCGGAAACCAAGCTTAATCCACCAGGTCTAAGGCGGGAGACGTCGGCCCGGCAGCAGGCTCCAGATCAACCGGAGCGAGCCCTCCCGATCCTCCCCCTGCCCAGCGTTAGTACTAGACCGCGGGAGAGCAGGGGGACACCATGATCCAAATATGGTGTAGCGGTAAGCATCTTCATCTTTCTCAGTTCTGTCCTCTGTAGGGACAGGAAACACTGGTGTTGGTGGTGGGGGATTTAAACCTCTCTGTTCCTGCCCCTACTGAGGTCAATCTCCTCATATGCCATCGTGGTGATGATATGGAAACTTCTGTGCAACACTATTTGTACAGGGGTACAGAAATCTCCAAAGGATAGCATATTTGTACCACACAGAAGTAGTGTGGATCTATAATATAATATCTATTAAACCATCTCCTGCTGCCGATGACTGGCATTGCTGCTTTGCAGGTCTGTCTTTTCTAACAGTATCCCACTTAAAGCACAGGGAGCCACAGGTTGCACTAAGTATTTTTAAGCAGAGTTAAAGGGGTTAACCTACAAAAATTACTTATCACCCATCCACAGAATAGGTGATAAATATCAGATTACAGGGCATCTGACTAGTGATCCCAAAAAGAAAGGGTCCAACAGTCCCCTCACTGAATGCAGCAGCAGTTCAGTCCACCACTCCATTCACTTTTGGCCATCTCCGGCAGTCCCACAGAAAATGAATGGAGTGTCAGGACACATGCTCAACCAACCGCTCCATTCATATGGGCACAAGGTACCCCATTCTCATGATCGTTGGGGGATTACAGAGTTCAGACCCCCACCAATCAGATGCAGTCAATATATAGGCACAACCCCTTTAAGTAACCGGTACCAAGCAATGAAACTTCATCACTTAGACTACATCATTGGTAGTCAAAAAATTAGAGGCAAATTTTCTAACACTGTTTCAGATACCCTCATCTATAGTACACTGACATAAAATGCGCCAAATTTAATTGAGCACATTTCTTAATAAATTTGGCGTGTCTTGGGTTGTTCTTGCACCATAAACTAAAATTTCCATCCAGTATAGACAGGAGTAGATTTCGGCTATAATTTACACAACAACATTTTCAGGCCTCAGTCTATGCACATAACTGATATTTGGAACAATTGCACTACTCTCACTGGAGAAACCATTCTAGTTGTTGCAGATAGTGTGCAATGTGATGTAACAACCAGCATCCTGATGGTGAAAAATACCAGACCACAGACTGGAGATCACAGAACAGATGAAACCATGACAGATGATTCACTAAACAAAATCTAAACACAACAATGAACAATAAGAATTTTATTTTGTGAAAAGTCAGATTTCAGGCTGCAATAAATAATCCTTCTCACACTATGCAGCATTGACAGAGTCTTAGCGTGTCAGAGGATGGATGTAATGCTCTCCACCTGACTGCTTTACTGGTCATTCTCATACAGGGATGCATCCTTCCTCTTCAGTCTCTCGTGTTCATGGGTACCCCAGTGGTAGATGAAATATGCCAAAGCAAAGGCTGCAAAAGAAAAAGTGACAGATGAGTTAGTCGCGTCTAGGATTTTTTCTATTCTTTTAACAAATGCAACAACACCTGACTGACAATGCAAGAGAACAGAGGCATTAAATGCTGGTTCCCCCATTAGCACAGTTGGGGTGCCTTCACACGGCAGATTTTGTTGCAGAAACTTTCTGTGACTGAAAATTTGTTCCATTCATTTGATTGTTGAATATGGGAAGTACATGGATTTAAGCAAGTCCCATTCAAGTGAATGGAGCCGATTTTCAGTCACAGAAAATTTCAGCAACAAACTCTGTGTGTGGCACACTTGCGTTTTTCTTTTCCGGCACTGAGTTCCGTCCTAGGGGCTCAATACTGGAAAAGAACTGATCAGTTTTATCCCCATGCATCCTGAATGGAGAGCAATCCGTCCAGGATGCTTCAGTTCAGTCTTTTTGACTGATCAGGACGGAGATAATACTGCAGAGTGCTATGGTTTTATCTCCGGCCCAAAAAAATTAACACTTGCCTAAATGCCGAATCCGTCATTTTTTTTCCATAGGAATGTATTAGTGCTGGATCTGGCATTCAAAATACTGCAATCCCGGACCCGTCCTTACTGTGTGCGCATGCGCAGACCGGTAAAAATGTGAAAAATATATATATATATATATATATATATATATATATATATATAACAGATCAGTTTCTCCGGATGAAAAATGGAGAGACAGATCCGTTCTTGCAATGCATTTGTAAGACGGATCCGTCTACAAATGCTTTCCGTTTGCATGCAGATTGCCGGATCACTCTGCCACAAGTGTGAAAGTACCCATTAGGGTACTTTCACACTTGGGTTAAACTTTTCCGGTATTGAGTTCCGTCCTAGGGGCTCAATACCGGAAAAGAACTGATCAGTTTTATCCTAATGCATTCTGAATGGAGAGCAATCCGTTCTGTATGCATCAGGATGTCTTCAGTTCAGTCACTGTACGGTTTTTGGACAGAGAAAATACCGCAGCATGCTGCGGTATTTTCTCAGTCTAAAATTCCGGAACACTTGCCATAATTCCATCGAAATGCATTCCAGTGTTCCGGAAAAACGGATCTGGTTTTGCGGTCATCGCATGCGCAGACCTTTAAAAATTTGAAAAAAAAATATCAGATCCGGTATTGCAATGCATTTGGTATCCCTTTGCATACAGATTGCCGATGGAACTGCCTGAAGGAATCCAACAATGCAAGTGTGAAAGTACCCTTACCCGTATAGATGGGTGCTCTATGCAGAGCAATTTCATCTGGAATTAGAAATGAACTGCAAACTGCATTGCTTCTTCTAGAGGTGAAGAATGCGTTTTCAAGTGTTGAAGCTGTGTAACCTAAACCACAATGGAACTACCAATGCAGATTCTGGGTAAAACATGCACAGCTATGCAGTACACTACCGATGCCATACTGCACATTATAATGCACCCTAAAAGTGCCACTACACCTTCAATAGCTTCTGGCAGAAGGCATGTTTGGCCAATAGCGCTCTCTCTCAACTCACCGATACACATACAGACGTGGTATGGCAGTGGCTTATCTCTTGGGAGAACATAAGGATAGGGCACTAAAATTTAATCTGCCTAATGCTTGTCTCACCTGAAATAATCTGTCAAGGAGAGTCAGGAGCTCCCCACACACAACAGAATACCCTATGTATGGCATCCCTTACAGCTAATGGCATTTTACTTACAAGTAATCATCATCAGGTCTTTGGTAATGGGCACTAAATCTCACTCATCTGGAAGTGACCTGGCAGAACTAGAGGGGTCACCACAGGTTTATGAAACGTCTGTTTGCTTCCAAAGCCCATGTGTAAACTCATGAGTTTTGAAAGAAAATATTAAAGGTCAAAGCGAAAACATAATAATAATTAACAGTGTAAGAACTGTATGCCAGCACCAACAATACAGTCTGATCGCTTCATAAAGAGGCTGCAAGGAGTGGGAGAAAGATCTGAAAACCTCTCACTGGGAAGTCTGACCATTGATGTTCCCTGGCAGTTCCCTTAGATCTACAATGCTAGTGTGCATGGACACATGCCATATGTGCACCACAATCTGTGATTTTTTAAACTTCCTGGGACTTTTCAGAAGTATAGGTACATCAGTCTTGAGAAGTATCCCTGGGTGGGTTTTGACAGAGTAGTCCTTTTATACTCCATATCTAAAAAAATACTCAACACAAATATTTAGTGCAAGTTTACAGGCCGAACATAAGCTGCTGTAGAAACCACAACAAAAATCTGATGCTGACTCTCCTATTGCTGGCATGATCTGGAGTCTGCACTGCTACGGCCTGCAGATAAGCCCCATTCAAAAATGGGCATGTTGACTCTAACCGCTCCACAGAATTCAGAGCCACCACAGCGCAGAAGCCCAATAAAGATGACGTGGGGCTAATGTTAAATGTTCCAGCACCCTTATAAATATGCGACCTCTGGTATGCAACTTTTGGTTGTTTCTACATTTACTAACTAGATAAAACTAAGACCATACCAACTGAGTGGTTAGGATTTTCCCTCACAAAGAAAAGTGTAAATGCTATGAAGGGCACCTTGGTTAGTGTTGTACTTTCTGTGCTTCCTATGAGTATCGCGCTGGTCTCCCACACATCAGCCCGAGTACATGCATTCAAGGATGCCAGAGACAGGTATGAGGACACATCCTGTGTACAGCTCCACAGAATACACTGGTGCCATACAAGTAATGAATAGGAATAGAACTTACGTGGCATTACGGTAAGAAAGTTGGACGAGAACCTCCTCCAAATATTGGGAATCCCTTTGGAGAAAGCGTTGGCAAAAGCTCTCTGTTCAAACGGAGACAACGTGAAGGTGATAACATGCCGAACCTTGGCGAGGTCTCCAAAGTGTAGCCCCATGGTTTACTTGCTGAAAAAAGAGGGAATAGCCATTTTAACACATAGCAAGCCAATGCATCATAGTTCTTTTGCTGTGATCAATGTGCATGTCCATCCATAGCTGTAGGAGCTGATTTACAATGCATTTTGTGCTTAAAGGGGTTGGTCCATCTCACACACTGGTGGCATATATCGCTAGGATATGCTACCAAGTTCAGATAGGTGCGGGTCTCTCCTTTAGGACCTTCACCTATCTGTAGAACAGGGCCACCAAAATGAACAAATGTGCACGTGCAGCCACCCTCCATTCACCTCTATGGGTGTGCTTACTCGCCTCTTTTTGGAACTTCCATAGAAGTTAATAGAGAGCATGGAGCGCATGCATGGAGCACTCTCCTTCACTTAGGGAGCCCCGCTCTAGAGATAGGTGCAGGTACCAGAGGCGGGACCCACGCTTATTTGACATTGGTGGCATATCCTAGCGATATACCTCAAGGTTAGAGTCTCTGGAAATCTATGTTACAATACTGGAGCAGAATTCTTACAAATGAAGGACCTAAATAAAGTCTGTTAACCGAGTGAGCTACCCACATACCCCTGAGGAAAAGTGGTTGTTCGAGCTAAGGAGGGAGGGACACTTACCAATTTGGTCTCTACTTCATGGTCTTGTCTCAAATGCAGCAAACGCCTGCAAAGTCAATCACTGACTGAAGAATGTCACCACTGCAGCCAGTCATTGCTGGGCAGGCATCTCCAGCGCATCATGTGCGTACCAGAAAGCATAACTAGCAGGGAGCGACCCGGTAAGTGTCAGGGGATCAATGAAGGTGACTTCTTATTTTATTTTTATCCCACTCTGAGCCCATTTTGATGAATCCCTCCGATGACCGTTCCCTTCCCACAAATGACGCCAGTAAGTTTTCGAGAGCCAAGTTTTTGTTTTTTTCTGGCAATGCTTTTGTGCGAGGGCTCAATTTTCAGCAGGATGCAGCGACATTTTCATTGGGATCATTTCAGGGTGCATGTGACTTGATCGTGTGATATTAGTTTAAAGAGGTGAGGTGACCAAAAAAATGGCTGTTCTGGCATCGTTTTTATTATTTTTTTATGGCGTTCACCTAATGGGATATTTTTATAGAGCCAGTCATTACTAGTGATGAGCGGCAGTAGTCATATTCGAATTCGCGATTTTGTAGAATATTCGGTGAATATTCGCAAATTCGAATATTCTAAGATTTTTTTACTCGAAAAATCAACAAGGTAATGATCGCGTAATATGCGCATTTTCGTAATGCGAATTTTAATCGCTAATTTTTCAATTGCCGAGCAAAAACATGATTCCTCCCTGCTTCTTGCTTGTGGGCCAATGAGTCATAGCACTATATCGAATATATTCATTTTTTCGAATATTCGTAATATTCTAAAACAAGAATATATAGCAATACAGCCAATATTCGAAAAAAAACGAATGTAGAGCAATTTAGCTAATATAGTGCTATAATTTTTTTTTTTATAGTTGTAATTTTTTTCCAATCTGAACTTCAGATGAGAAAAAAATGACAACTATTAGACAGAAGATTATAGCACTATATTAGCTAAATTGCTCTACATTAGTTTTTTTCAAATATTCGCTATATATTCTTCTTTTAGAATATTACGAATATATTCGATATAGTGCTATATATTAGTTTTTTAGAATATTCATCATTTTTCCCATTTAAAGTCATGATTCCTCCCTGCTTCTTGCTTGTGGGCCAATTGGAAGAATCGTGTTTTTACTCGGCAATTTAAAAATTTGTATTACGAAAATTCGCAATAAAAAAAAAAAAATCTCTTAGATTCGAAATTACGAATATATATCACTATATTCTAAATATTCGCGAATTTTCTAATTACCTATATTCGCGATAAAAATTCAAAATTTGAATATTCATGATCAACACTAGTCATTACGGATGCAATGATAACGAATAGGCCTATTTTTTGTTCAGTTCTACACAATAGAAGCATTTTTGAAAAGAAAAAAAAAATCCAGTTTTTGTGTCTCTATTTTCTGAAAGCCGTATTTTTTGTTTTATTATTCTGGCGATGGTCTTGTAAGTCTTGTTTTTCACTGCCTTCGATGGGGTCAGAAAGGGAGCTGCATCGGCATCAGATTTTTCAGTGATACCAGTGGATACAGCAATCAGGCCCCTGCCACTAATTGGGCAAGCACTGCTCTTGTGCCTGCTTGATTGGTGCGCTGTACATGTACGGCGAAGGTCGGAAAGAAGTTACCTGTAAGTAGGTGGCTGAGTTTTCATAAAACTTTTGATATGTCGTAGAAACTTATCAAAGGTTTTCATAGCTTGGGGTCTGAGTGCTGAGACCCCCCATGGTCTCTAGAATGAGGAGAGAGAAGCATTCACATATCCCTCTCTCCTAACTGCTGGGGACAGAATGTAGACAGGCCCACAGACCTTCTATTAAGTCCATCTCCTGCAGCAATCATTCTAGTGATTGTGGGGGCTTCAGCACTCACACCCCACTGATCAAAACCTTCGATATGACATATCAAAAGGTTTTATGAAAACTCAATCACCCTTTAAAGACTTTAGTTTATCCCACAAAAAAAATACTCTTATGCTATGAAGGGGGCATTTCAAATTAAAGGGGTGTTCCGCTTTTTACTATTGATGAGCTATCCTCTGGATAGGTCATCAGTATCTGATCGTTAGGGGTACAACACTGCCAATCAGCTGTTTGAGAAGGCACCGGCCTAATATCTGCTTTTCCTAGACTAATGATGACATTTTCATCGGTCACATGGCCTACGAGCAACTCAGTGTTATTGAAGCAAACGGGGCTAAGTGCGATATCAAGCAAATTCGATATACAATGTATGGCACTGTGCTCTCAAACAATTAATTGGTGGAAGTCCCGGGTGTCAGACCCCCACCGATCAGATACTGATTACCTATCCTGAGGATAGGTCATTAGTATTAAAGTCTTGGAAAACCCTTTTAAGTATTGTTGCAAGATAAACATATTACAAATATTTGGGGAGATTTATCATACTGGTGTAAAGTAGAACTGGCTTAGTTGCCTATAGCAACCAATCCGATTCTACCTTTTACTTTTCATAGCTCCTTTGAAAAATGAAAGGTGGAATCTGATTGGTTGCCATGTACAACTAAGGCACCAGTATGATAAATCTCCCCCAGGCTGAACTGGATGGATAGATGTCTTTTTTCAGCCTTATAAACTATGTACATTACATTTTCTGGCAGCGCCCCCTGCTGTGTCTCCTGATCCACATTCGCCTGTGTTTAGTGGAGGACTAACTTGCTCAATAGCTTCCCTGCTCCTATCAGTGTCGGCACAGTCACAGGGAAGCAGCCTTTTCATTCATCCCTACTTCTAGGTTCATAAAACTACATAGCTCTCTGTCCCTCCAGACAGGGGAGAAGTGGGGATTTACATACCATCACTAGTGGAACCACTGAGGCTGTGTATCAGGGGCTACATTCTATGCAGGGGAGACCGAGGTTAATAAGAACTGACTGTAATACACTCGTGGTCGATGCTGGTGCTTCACTGTCAAATGGATGAGCTGCTGCCCACCCACAGAAAGTTTAGACAGATGTGTCAGTAAAAGAAAAGTATAATAGTTATAAAAATTATTTTCATTACTCTAGATATTTTTTTCTACCGAAATCCATGTGAAAACTCTTTTAACTGGAAGTACCACTTATCTACATCACCACCCAATGTACAGAGCTGTTCCAAAGTGCTGCAACTTGTTCAAACACCAGATTGGGGGGGGGGATGATGGGAGTCAGATTCCCAACAATCCGGTTTTGATGACCTATACTAAGGATAGTGGATCAATCTCTGTAGCCCGGAAACTCCTTTAACAATTGGCACCCAGCTTTCCCAGAAGCAGACCAACTACTGTACCTGCCAATAGAGCAACCATTTGGACACATAGATCAAGTGCTCCCAGGTCTGGAGTTCATATAAGGCAAATATATGAGCCATGCATTGATTTTCTCACTATATTCTATGGAGCAGCAATGGAAGCAACAGGAAGGTTTCCTTCCAGGACATCAGAGTGCGCTGGACTCCTCCATTGTGTGGAAGAGTCCCTGGGAATACGGCGATCACAGGGATCGCTCTGGACGTGTCCCTCTAATTTAACCCCTTGACCGTCCACAGCAGACGAGGCTAAGGTCACAGCATACACTGACAGGAGGGAGCCCGGACCGGAAGACGCACGGACTAGCGCCTCCAGGCTAAACAAGCAACTCCGAAAACACATTACACAGTCTGCGCCACATTTCTGCCCTCACCTTGTCACTCTGCGTTTCAATGCCAAGCTCAGGTCACTCAGTAACTTCCGGCACTTATTTCCGCTTCCGGGCTAAAGAGGAGATTATCACGTGATTCGACAGCGGAACTTGAGCGCCATCTGCTGGCAGTGTGCGGGAATGTCTAGATTCAAATGAATCTTGAGCGCTACCAGATATTGCACATTGTATTCCAGTGATGAGAATAAAGATTTTATTTCACACAATTCTTTGAAGTTTAATACACTGTTCCACAGGGTGTGATAGAAAATGTAAAGACGATTACATACAATGGGAAAATTACTACAGTAGAAAAGTTTACCATTTGTTCAGGTTTTTCTATGACATATCAGTTAGACATATTGACCAAAATCGATCTCCACCTGGAGACAGACCTCGGCATCATGTCATCGGTGCATGCATAGTACAACTGATTTAGGCCCAGGTGAGAATCAGGGCTGTACTGCGCATGCGCCTGTATGCAAAACTATAGGGCATGAACGAGAACACAGGGCCAGCTGAGATTACATTCCAAGGAGGGACTGGGGTGCTGAAAGGAGTGGAACTTTGGTGCAATGAGAGCAACAATGATGCCCTTGTTGCACTAAGCGGATCATTTGCATCTATCTATACTAGTGTTGGTCAAGCACCAAAGTGCTCAGGTGCTCGAGTAGAACACCTCGGGATGCTCGGGTGCTCTACTGAGCACCCGAGCACAATGGAAGTCAATGGAAGAATCCGAGCATTAAACCAGGCACCTCCTGCTCTGAAGAGGAGAGGGTTTCTGGTTCATAGGAAAAGGTCAGAAATTGATGGAAACACCGCTGAAATGGTTCGGGAACTGCATGGGGAGGATGTCTGGATGCATCTTGGACGCCCAGGTCGCTGTTAGGAACGATGTTGTCCGAGTAGTACGCCACTTTTACAGACTGACAATAATACGCACCAGACCGAAGATAAAATAGATTTTAGAGGAAAAATTGCTAGGAAACATTCTTTTCTGTATATTTACTTGTATATAAAGTGCAAGTGCTGCCAAAAATTACAAGGAAGAGGCACTCCGATACAACCTGTATATCACATAAAGGAGGGCCTCATTCACATTGTGGTACAATTGTTCAGGTAGTGAGACTCCTACACTCATAAAGCCTATGCACTAAGGGAAAGGGCTGCCAAAAATTACAAGGAACCGACACTCCAATACACCCTTTATTACACATAAAGGAGAGCATCATACACACCCTTGAAAAATTATGATTGATGGCCTGCTGGTGACCCTCACAAACATTAGGAGCAAGGGCCTGCTGGTGACCCTCTAAAACATTAGGGGCGAGGGCCTGCTGGTGACCCTCTAAAACATTAGGGGTGAGGGCCTGCTGCTGAGCTGACTATCTAAAAAATTTTTGGGCAAGGGCCTGTGCAGCGTACTCAAGTTAGGGTTAATAGTGTTCCTGGGTGTTGTAGTGCAATCGTGACACTAACCTGAGACAGCTGACTCTCTGCAAGGGCAGGTAATGATAAGTAATGTTCGTGACGCCAGTGCCAATTAAACGGTGGCACGCCGTTTGCTGATAGCAGGAATAACTGAGGAACCACGTGATGTTAAAACAGAACTCAAACTTTAGTAGTCATCATACATGGACATAGATGGAAGCGCAGTTCCTTTGCAGACAGTTGGTTGCAGTATATTAGATGCAGGCAATATATATAGCAAGGTGACTTCAGAGTGTTAAACACAGGACTTGCAGTACAGGCGGCTTGCACTCTATTCCTGACTGATCCTGGAACATAGAAACTCTTCTCCAAGGCCCGATGCCCTAGCTCTGGCGTATATCCTTGGTTTTTATAATTATCAAGTTCCTCCTCTGTTGTCTTTAGTACCTCTTGCTTTTCTGGACTTGCCTCTGTCTCTCCTAGTTTCCTCAGGCTGGTTAACTGTGGTGTTCCTGCTTCTGCATATATGAACTCAGGAGGGGAACCTTCTCCTTGGATCTGGAACCCGGTTACAGGGACTGCAATACCCTCTCCTGGTCTGCAGGCTTCAGGCCTGGACTTGACTCTGACATTGTCTAATCTCCAACTTGGTTCTCACTCTGGTTAGACTAGACTACCGACTCCCTTTCCCTTCCCTAACTGGGCCTTATATAACCTAGGGCTCCCTAGCTCCCTCTAGTGACTAAGAGCTGGAATGACACCCCTAGCAGGCCTGTACATGCACATTTTACAGTAACAGGGAAGTACATAGCATTACATTACATTATATTTTATAAAGATGACTCATACCAACCTCCCCATAAATAAGGGGGGACGACAGCACACCAAGTGACCTCTCTGTAGTGACGGGCATTACAGCCCCCGTACACTACATACCCCACCGCTTTAAGCTGAGTACGACCTCGTACTCCATCAGGGCCCGCCCAACTGGAATCTTTACCTGAAACAGAAAAAGACACATGCAGGCATACATATATGTAATTCATCTGCATTTACATTCATATCAGGTCCAATTGGCAAAGGTGAACTGCGGTGACAAGGGGCGTCGTTCTCTTCTCTCAGGATAGTGAATGGAACTGGGGCGCTGACCTGGCACAGCGTGACATTAATACCAGGATAGTCCATATGTGCAAATTGTCCTTAATAAAACAGCAAGAAACGGTAAAACAGTATAAAAGTTCTTGGAGGCTCAAAGAACAAATATGAGTCCGTACCCAGGTTCCTTCCTAATAAATCACAGAGGCTCTCGTGCGGTGGAGTCCATCTCTGGGCACATTTCCCTTTAAAAGAGCAAAAATCTCAGAGGCTCAGGTTCTTTTGAGTCTATCTCTGGGCACGGTTCCTTAATATCAAGTTGCACAATCAAATTGCATAATATAAAACAAGTGCCGTAATACCCCTGATCAACCTGAAAGGGTAAAAGGTGCAACAACCGAACAGGCACAACGTGGTGTGGGATAGCAAAAGCAGGCAGGAGGTCCTGGAAACAAACTTGGCTTTGTTGACTTTAATATTTCAGTGGTTGACACCTACCACTGAGCCGTGGATGAACTGGCAGCAGCAACAAAAGACCAGGAAACATAGGACTCCTGTCCTGGAAGGGTTAAGTTCTCAACATCATTCTTTGGCAACATAAATCAAAGGCCTAGCAGGCTGATTCACAGAGGCATGTCATAATCACCCGGCTCTGCTGGCAAATATGGCCTGAAGTAGTCCTCTACAGGAGGATGTGCCCACATCACGGTGTCAGGGGGCAGCTGCAAAGTGAAGGGGCCCCTAATAGGTATTGGCCCCATAGGCCTAGGGGTAAACACACTGGTGGACCGTACCGGTCCCGGCATAATTACTGTAGGCTGTAGTGGACTTGGTACCGCCGCCGCCGCAAGCGGTCCGGTGGGCACTGGGCAGCAATTCACAGCAATAGTGGGTCTTCTTTGGGGCCTTGACGGAGCAATATTAGCAGAAGGTGGTTTACGGGTGGTGACAGGCACCCTTACCTCGTCCTTCTCGGGCGGCGTCTGGATCCTGGCGGTGGCAATCTTGCGCAGCTCCCGCAACTTTTCCTCCAGCCGGACGATCTGGTCACCGATGCTTTCCGTGTCGGAATCGCTGTCCTCTGCTGGCGCCGCCGGCGCAGGTACAGTCAACGATGCGTCGGACGCGGCCGCGGCAGGCTCCGGTGGCGCATCGGGTCTCCTACCCTTCCGGATATTCTCCAGGGTAACACGGAGTCCCTTGAGATTTTCCAAGTCCTGTATTGTCTTCTCCCGGCGAGGCAGCTCGGGGGAAGGATAGGGACTCACCCATTTTTCCAACACGGTTGGCTGCCAAAACACGTTAGGACCAATGAAGGAGCCCCTCTCTTGGAAGGCGTGATGGGCCGGTTCTGGAGAGCGTTCAGGTTCCCGCTCGCAGCCAGAATAGTCCTCTTCTGCCTCCCAGTCCTCAGGTTCTCTCTTGGGACGGGTCACGGCAGTTGCATATGGGCCTCTCAGGCTCTCGGCAGGGGTGAACTCCACTTCCTCTCCCTCGCGGAGGCTATGCTGATACGAAGGGAGGTAGTCTCTCTTGACAGATCTCCTGTTGACGTATAAGTCTCTGCCAGTTAGGTAGTCTTGTATGAACCCGTAGCCACGGGTTTTGTCAAAGGACACCACCAACCCCTTTCTCCTTTCCAGGCGAGGTTGGGTACTGGTGTGGCGCTCGTGAATAGTCTTGGTTAGTTCTTCATAGTAAATTTTAGTTTTGGTATTCCTCTTTATAGCCGCCTCCCGGATCTCTGCCATTAATGCGGACCACTCTGCCATTAATGCTGAAAGAAGTCTGTCCAAGAGCCATAATGGTGCTCTGGTTCTTTCCCCAGTGGCGGGCAGGCGGGTCTCTCCGGTCCCGGAGAGTAGGCCGGTGGAGCGTCCTCTGGCTCTACACCGATATCAGTCATTTTTGATAACTCAGGCGCGGACGTTGTAGCAGAGCAGTCCTCACTCTCCAACATGCTCGATCCTTCTCTGGAGAGCGACAGGGTGGCGCCAATAAGTTCAGCCAGATCCTCCCATTGCACTGGGAGGCCGCCCCCCAGGTATTCCAGTATGTGGAAGGCGGAGTCCATGCTGGCAGACATGCAAATGTCCAGACAGGCTGTGGCGCCTGACCTTGAACCCTTTCCCGCTTTTTCATCAAAAAGGCGCCAACTTTTCCCGCTTTTTCGGGATGAAGATGACGCAGCAGTAAATTCAGCAAGCTCAGCGGCCATCTTTAGCAAAAAACGCTGTCTATTCACTGACAGCAAGCAGGATGATAAAAAGTCCATAAAACCACACTCCAATGTGGCGATTTCCTTCCTATTGATAGCGCAACACTGCACAGTGCTTTTTGGAGGTTTTAGGGACACTTTTAGTATGTCTTTCGGTCCACAAAGTCCACTTTAATAAAACAGGCAATTTGTCACTTTGGTCACAGGGCAACTGTATAAGGCACAAAGTTCACGCTTCTTGCACTAGAAAGCGTGCGAATCCTGTTCGTGACGCCAAAAGAGAGGTGCAGCGTACTCAAGTTAGGGTTAATAGTGTTCCTGGGTGTTGTAGTGCAATCGTGACACTAACCTGAGACAGCTGACTCTCTGCAAGGGCAGGTAATGATAAGTAATGTTCGTGACGCCAGTGCCAATTAAACGGTGGCACGCCGTTTGCTGATAGCAGGAATAACTGAGGAACCACGTGATGTTAAAACAGAACTCAAACTTTAGTAGTCATCATACATGGACATAGATGGAAGCGCAGTTCCTTTGCAGACAGTTGGTTGCAGTATATTAGATGCAGGCAATATATATAGCAAGGTGACTTCAGAGTGTTAAACACAGGACTTGCAGTACAGGCGGCTTGCACTCTATTCCTGACTGATCCTGGAACATAGAAACTCTTCTCCAAGGCCCGATGCCCTAGCTCTGGCGTATATCCTTGGTTTTTATAATTATCAAGTACCTCCTCTGTTGTCTTTAGTACCTCTTGCTTTTCTGGACTTGCCTCTGTCTCTCCCAGTTTCCTCAGGCTGGTTAACTGTGGTGTTCCTGCTTCTGCATATATGAACTCAGGAGGGGAACCTTCTCCTTGGATCTGGAACCCGGTTACAGGGACTGCAATACCCTCTCCTGGTCTGCAGGCTTCAGGCCTGGACTTGACTCTGACATTGTCTAATCTCCAACTTGGTTCTCACTCTGGTTAGACTAGACTACCGACTCCCTTTCCCTTCCCTGACTGGGCCTTATATAACCTAGGGCTCCCTAGCTCCCTCTAGTGACTAAGAGCTGGAATGACACCCCTAGCAGGCCTGTACATGCACATTTTACAGTAACAGGGAAGTACATAGCATTACATTACATTATATTTTATAAAGATGACTCATACCAACCTCCCCATAAATAAGGGGGGGCGACAGCACACCAAGTGACCTCTCTGTAGTGACGGGCATTACAGACCCCGTACACTACACCTGCTGCCTAGCTGACTATCTAAAACATTATGTGGGCAAGGGCCTGCTGCCGAGCTGACCATCTAAACAATTTTGTGGGCGAGGGCCTGCTGCTGAGCTGACCGTCTAAAACATTTTGTGGGCGAGGGCCTGCTGCCGAGCTGACCATCTAAATAATTTTGTGGGCAAGGGCCTGCTGCTGAGCTGACCCTCTAAAACATTATGGTTGAGGGCCTGCTGCTGAGCTGACCCTCTAAAATATTATGGTTCAGGGCCTGCTGGTGACCCTCAAAAACATTATGGGTGAGGGACCGCTGCTGAGCTGACCCTCTAAAACATTAGGAGCAAGGGTAGCCTAATAAGCATGTTGATATGATGGAGGAGGAGGAGGACGAGAAAAGGGAGATTGAACCATATACCCTTTTAGTGGTGGAAGGGGTGCATGGGAATACACCATAAAAGCCACATTTATGTTCAGCCACTTTCCTCTGGTGGAGTAGAGAAGTCAGGGACAATCCAGGCCTTGTTCATTTTTATAAGTGTCAACCGGTCAGCATTTTCAGTTGACAGGCGGATGTGCTTATCAGTTATTATGCCCCCAGCAGCACTAAATACACACTCTGAAAAAATGCTGGCGGCGGGGCAGGCCTTTACCTCCAAGGCGTAGAGCGCCAGCTTGGACACCCAATAGTTGTAAGGCACTGAGGGATCAATGAGGATGCTTACACGGTCTGCTACGTACTCCTTCACCATCTTCCAAAATTTTTGCCTCCTTGTGACACTAGGACGCGTATCAGGTTGAGGGTGCTGGCGGGGTGTCATAAAACTGTCCCAGGCCTTGGAGAGTGTTGCCCTGCCTCTGTTGGAACTGCTGTGTGCTCCCCTCATCTACCCTCCTCAGTTGGCCAAGGAACTACGTACTATGCAGCCAGCGTTGTCAGCTGGAAACTTTTGGAGCAATTTTTCCACAAGGACCTTCTGGTATTGAACCATTTTGCTCGTCTTCTCCACCACAGGAATGAGAGATGAGAAGTTCTCTTTGTAGCGAGAGTCGAGAAGGGTGAAAAACCAGTAATCGGTATTATCCAAAATGCATACTACGCGAGGGTCACGGGAAAGGTAGCCTAACATAAAGTCATCCATGTGTGTCAGAGTCCCAACAGACAAGACTTCGCTGTCCTCATCAGGAGGATGACTCTCAATCTCTTCACCCTCTTCCTCCTCTTCTACCCATGCATGCTGAACGGATGGAATAAAACTTCCGAGGGTACTACCCTCTGTAGCTGAGGCAACCGTCTCCTGCTCCTCCTCATCATCATCACCCAATTTGCGTTGAGAAGACGAACTGAGGGTGGTCTGGCTATCATCCTGTGTACTGTCTTCCCCCATTTCCACCTCTTCCAGATGCAAAGCGTCCGCCTTAATTGTGAGCAGCGAGCGTTTGAGTAGACACAGAAGTGGGATGGTTACGCTGATAATAGTGTTATCGCTGCTCATCATCTGTGTTGATTCCTCAAAGTTGCGTAAAACCTCACAGAGGTCAGACATCAATGCCCACTCGTCGCTTGTGAAGATCGGAAGCTGACTGGAAAGGTGACGACCATGTTGCAGCTGGTATTCCACTACTAGTGATGAGCGGCATAGGCAATATTCGAATTCGTGATATTTAGCCAATTTTTGGCCGAATATTCGCCATAAATTCGCATATTCGAGAATTCGTGATCTCCATTCATTATTTACTTGATTGCGAAAATCGACAATGTAATATATTTGTGATAAAAATTTGCGATTAGAATATTCGCAATCAACACTAAGGGGTAGGCAACTTTTCTATTGGTTTGTAGGGATTTTGCTAAGTGCCGATATTCGCAATAAATTTGCGATTAGCATATTCTCCAATACGAATATATAGAACTATATTCTAAAATACTAGCGAATTCTCGAAGTGGCGATATTCGCGATTGAAATTCGCAATTCGAATATTCACGCTCAACACTATCCACTACTGCCCTCTGCTGCTCACAAAGCCATGCTAACATGTGGAACGTAGAGTTCCAGCGCTTGCTCACGCTGTACAACAGTCGGTGAGCTGGCAATTGCAAGTGCTGCTGCAGCGTTGCCAGACTGGCGGAAGCTGTCGATGACTTGCGGAAATGGGAACACACGCGGCGCACCTTCACCAGTATCTCAGGCAAATTGGGGTAGGTTGAACACGTGGACTAGTCATGGTATGTGTGTGAGCTTGCCGAGCTCCAAAGCCGCCACCAAGTTACGGCCATTATCAGACACAACCATGCCTGGTTCTAGGTTGAGTGGCGAGAGCCACAGCTCAGTCTGGTCCCTTATCCCCTGCCACAGCTCTGCGGCGGTGTGCTGTTTGTCACCTAAGCAGATCAGTTTAAGCACGACCTGTTGCCGCTACCCCACTGCAGTGCTACACTGCTTCCAGCTACTGACTGATGTCTGACTGGTGCTGCAAGATGATAATTCAGAGGTGGAAGTGGAGGAGGAGGCTGGGGAGGAGAATGGGAGGATTACAGCCACTAACGTAGGATTGTCGTAAAGGTTTTTGCGGTAAAATCTGCACTTTTTTCCCCATGTACACCACTTATGCCTCTTTTCTTGAGTTCCAAGAAAAGGAGGATTGGCGTATGGGGGGGGGGGGCGGGCCAGCATGCTTGTCTCATGTCTCATTCATTATTTTCTAAGGCTACTTTCACACTTTTGTTTTGGCTTTCCGTTTGTGAGATCCGTTCAGAGCTCTCACAAGCGGTCCAAACCGGATCTGTTTTGCCCTAATGCATTCTGAATGGAAAAGGATCTACTCAGAATACATCAGTTTGCCTCCGTTCAGTCACCATTCTGCTCTGGAGGTGGAGGTTGCTAGTATAGCCTTATATGTGTATACAGCTAAACCTGCTAATAACCTTAATGCAGTTCCTATGTTTATGTGTTAAAGACAAAAGCAGAGTTATTTACTGTGACATCATGTTTTGGATGTCATATAACTGTTATATTTTGTGTTCATAGAAGCAGAAAAAGATAATATGCCTTTAAGATTCATTTTGTAATGTAAGGTAAGCTCAGTGACACAGCAGAAACAACGTATAGTGTTAATCTTTTGTTGCTGGGCAGAAGTCTAGATCAATCACAGCCAGCTTCTCACACAGCAAGAGTTTTCACCAATCACAGCCAGCCTCACACACAGCCTGTCTGGGAATTCCCCCAGCTCCTGCTGCTAGAATCATTATTCACCAAAGACAGGAGCTGAAGAGACATTCACTCCACTGAGAGCTGAGTTTTATGGGAACAAGAGGCCAAAAGAGGTATTTAAAACAGTTATATGATGTTCCTACTGTTAATATAGTGATTAGAACTGTATACTGAACCAGTTATATATGTGTTTACTTACAATTTCACCAAATACAAATTGAAAGCATACAAACCAGATTCCATACAATTGCATACAAACTGTGAACTGCTCATACCAGATCATAAGCAATTGCATACTGCAAACTGCAAACCAAGTTGAGCAAGCAGAACTATTAGTTAGACCTCAGATATACCTCTCAGAGAGATCATAAAGTGCTTAAATAACTTAAAGTGAGAGTACAGATACTCAAGAGAGAAATATATCCACCATTTTATGTTAAATGACAAGATTGACAAGATTAAATGACAAGATTGAACAGTTGAACCACCATCTTAATCATACCGCTATTTTGTGATATCTTTTCAACACGTGTTTTTGTACATGGACTATCTGCTGCGGAGGCGGCAGTGTTATATGAAGAAAAGTTAAAGTTAATAAAAAAATAATTTCAAGCATTTGGTGTGCTCTTTAAACATACTGTTTCCATAGAATGGCGCTAGAAGAATTACAGAGTAATAGACAGTTTGGTTAGACTAAAAGTCAGAGATACCAAAATTCTTCTAATGCCACAGCGCAAAAGGCACTTTATAGTGCTGCGCCAGCCACATGTCTCACTTTAGCAAAAAGCATCTATTATGTAGAGGAAGTTAATATAAGCCACTTACTAATGAATTGTGATTGTCCATATTGCTTCCTTTCCTGTCTGGATTCATTTTTGCTTGTTTATATGGTTACAACCACCCTGCAATACATCAGTAGTGGTCGTGCTTGCACACTATTGGAAAAAGCACGAGCCTCTCTGGTGGCCAGGACTGTGGAAGCGCATACAGGCTAGTGCTTTTTCCTGTAGTGTGCAAGCACGACCACCACTGATGAATTGCAGGATGGTTATAAATGTGAGCGCAATTTGCACTCTTCTGCCTTCCAAGCACGGCTTCTGATTAGATAAAAAATATACGAGCTCAGGCAAAACACACAAGACCTGCTATGGTCTCAAGCAACATTCACATTTATTATCAAAACAGAGTTTTATTGACACACCGCCAAGGGGGTGGAAAATTGAAACTAATAATTTGATTAGTTATTCATACAAGGCAATACTTGACCATACTAACGGTCTTCTTTAGCAACATCATAAGAAAGCCAGAAAGGACAGATTCTGTCCGACCTTAAAGGGATTATCCAAGACCTATAATGCCCCTTCCCCCCATATGCCTGGGCCCCTCACAGAGATAGTACTTACCTCGCTCCCTGGCACCGGTGTTGCATTTAATGCTGACATGGCCACCGCTGGTTCTCCCCTTCTCCCCGAAAACATCTGACAAGGGGCGAGGGCAGCAGGCTGCGACAGGAACGAGCCTCCCTAGCATCGCAGGTGACACTAGGGAGGCTTGTTTCTATCACGGCCTACTATTGGCTGTGGCTGTGGCTGTCCCCCCCCCCCCCCCCCCCCGACAAGGATGTTTTCATCCACATGACGGGAAGATGCAGCGGCGGCCATGCCTGCATCAGAAGCGACGCGGGGAGCGAGGTAAGTACAATCTGTGTGAGGGGCCAGGGCATATGAGGGGGAGGGCCATTATAGGCCTTGGATAAACCCTTTAACCCCTAAAGGACTCAGCCCTATTTCATCTTAAGGACTTGGCCATCTTTTGCAAATCTGACCAGTGTCACTTTAAGTGCTGATAACTTTTAAATGCTTTGACTTATCCAGGCCATTCTGAGATTGTTTTTTCGTCACATATTGTACTTCATGACACTGATCAAATTTTTATAAAAAAATACCAAATTTACCAAAAATTTGTAAAAGATTGCAAATTTCCAAGTTTCAATTTCTCTACTTCTATAATACATAGTAATATCTCCAAAAATAGTTATTACTTTACATTCCCCATATGTCTACTTCATGTTTGGATCATTTTGGGTATTATATTAAATTTTTTGGGGATCTTACAAGGCTTAGAAGTTTAGAAGCAAATCTTAAAATTTTTCAGAAATTTTCAAAAACCTAATTTTTAGGGACCAGTTCAAGTCTGAAGTCACTTTGCGAGGCTTACATAACAGAAACCACCCAAAATGACCCCATTCTATAAACTACACCCCTCAAGGTATTCAAAACTGATTTTACAAACTTTGTTAACCCTTTAGGTGTTCCACAAAAATTAATGGAAAATAGAGATACAATTTCAAAATTTCACTTTTTTGGCAGATTTTCCATTTTAATAATTTTTTTCCAGTTACAAAGGAAGGGTTAACAGCCAAACCAAACTCAATATTTATGGCCCTGATTCTGTAGTTTACAGAAACACCCCATATGTGGTCGTAAACTACTGTACGGGCACACGGCAGGGCGCAGAAGGAAAGGAATGCCATACGGTTTTTGGAAGGCAGATTTTGCTGGACTGTTTTTTTTGACACCATGTCCCATTTGAAGCCCCCCTGATGCAACCCTAGAGTAGAAACTCCATAAAAGTGACCCCATCTAAGAAAATACACCCCTCAAGGTATTCAAAACAGATTTTACAAACATCATTTACCCTTTAGGTGTTCCACAAGAGTTATTGGCAAATGGAGATGATATTTCAGAATTTCAATTTTCTGGCAAATTTTCCATTTGAATCAATTTTTCCCAGTAACAAAGCAAGGGTTTTTGGAAGGCAGATTTTGCTGGACTGTTTTTTTTTGACACCATGTCCCATTTGAAGCCCCCCTAATGTGCCCCTAGAGTAGAAACTCCAAAAAAGTGACCCCATTTTAGAAACTACGGGATAGGGTGGCAGTATTGTTTGTACTAGTTTAGGGTACATATGATTTTTGGTTGCTCTATATTACACTTTTTGTGAGACAAGGTAACAAGAAATAGCTGTTTTGGCACCGTTTTTTATTTTTTGTTATTTACAAAATTCATGTGATATTTTTATAGAGCAAGTTATTATGGACGTTGCGATACCTAATATGTATACTTTTTTATTTATTTATGTAAGTTTTACGCAATGATTTCATTTTTGAAGCAAAAAAAATCATGATTTAGTGTTTCCATAGTATGAGAGCCATAATTTTTTCAGTTTTTGGGCGATTATCTTGGGTAGGGTATGATTTTTGCGGGATGAGATGACGTTTGATTGGCACTATTTTGGGGTGTGTGTGACTTTTTGATCGCTTGCTATTACACTTTTTGTGATGTAAGGTGCCAAAAATAGTTAGGTTAGGTCCTGTGATATTTTTATATAGCCGGTCGATACGGACGCCGCGATACCTAATATGTCTACTTCTTTTTTATTTATGTAAGTTTTACAAAAAAAATTATGTTTTAGTGTCTCCATATTCTGAGCCATAGTTTTTTTTATTTTTTGGGCGATTGTCTCAGGTAGGGGCTCAATTTTTGCGGGATGAGGTGACGGTTAGATTGGTACTATTTTGGTGGGCAAACGCCTTTTTGATCGCTTGCTGTTGTACTTTTTGTGATGTAAGGTGACAAAAAAATGGTTGTTTTAGCACAGTTTTTATTTTTTACGGTGTTCATCTGAGGGGTAGGTCATGTGATATGTTTATAGAGCCAGTCGATACGGACGCGGCGATACCTAATATGTATACTTTTTTTTTTCCATATTTTTTACCAATTTTTTTTAACTTGAAATTTTTATTTATTTTTACTTGAAACTTGAAATTTTTTTGGGGGAAAACTTTATTTTTTCAACTTTTTTTTTCACTTTATTTTTTGTCCCACTTTGGGACTTCAACTTTTGGGGGTCTAATCCCTTTACAATGCATTCCAATACTTCTGTATTGGAATGCATTGGCTGTATGAGTAAGACAGTGTGTATTACTCATACAGCTTCCTGCCTGTGAGATCCAGGGGGCTGGATCTCACAGGCTCGTCACCGGAAGGCAGTGCAGATGCCTAAGGAAGGCATCGCGCTGCCTTCCATGCCATTGGGTCCCCCCTACAACCGCATGGGGACCCAATGGCATGCCCGATCACCGCCGCAACCACAGGTAAAAGCCGCAAACCGCAGGTCTGAATTGACCTGCGGCTTGCGGCGATCGCCAACACGGGGGGGGGGGGTTACGGGACCCCCCCGCGCATTTAGCCAAGGTGCCTGCTCAATGATTTGAGCAGGTTCCGGGTTCCGATCACCGCCCGCCGGGCGGCGGTGATCGGAACTATACATGACGTACCGGTACGTCATGTGTCCTTAAGTACCAGGACAACTTGCCGTATCGGTACGTCATGTGTCCGGAAGAGGCTAAGGTGGCCACACACATTAGATAGAAGTTGGTTGACGGTCTCATCATCGCACAGGTGTCTGTCCATATGTGTGTGTCTGTTCCTGTGTCTGTGTGTCTGTCCCTGTGTGTATGTGTGTCCCGGTGTTGTATCTGTCCCTATGTGTATTTGACCGTCCCAGTGTGTGTGTCTGTCCCTGTGTGTGTGTGTCTGTTCCTGTGTGTGTCTGTTCCTGTATGTGTGTCTGTTCCTGTGTGTGTGTGTCTGTCCCTGTGTGTGTGTCTGTCCCTGTGTGTGTGTGTCTGTCCCTGTGTGTATTTGACCGTCCCAGTGTGTGTCCCTGTGTGTATGTGTCTGCCCCTGTGTGTGCGTTTTTCCCTGTGTGTGTGTCTGTCCCTGTGTGTGTGTCTGTCCCTGTGTGTCTGTCCCTGTGTGTGTCCCTGTGTGTGTGTGTCTGTCCCTGTGTGTGTGTCCCTGTGTGTGTGCCTATCCCTGTGTGTGTGTCTCTCCGTGTGTGTGTGCCTGTCCCTGTGTGTGTGCCTGTCCCTGTGTGTGTCTGTTCCTGTGTGTGTGTGTCTCTCGCTGTGTGTCTGTCCCTGTGTGTGTCTCTCCCTGTGTTTCTGTCCCTGTGTGTGTCACCATCACCATGCCCACAGTGTTCCTATGTCTTGACACAGCTGCATCAGGACGTTCTGTGCGGGGCAAGAAGAAGAAGATGGAAGAGAAGGCAGCGTCGCCAGCATGGAGTCTATGGGAGAGGCACTGTCACCGCCAGTTCTGTGAGAAGGTCTGACAGATGTTGTTCTCTACCTCTTGTATGACGTTCTGTGTTTTGGTTTCACTTTGTCATCTCCTTTCCTTCTGCCAGGTGTCACTTATTTAGACTAATCGTCTTCCTTTATATTCCCTCCCATACTGCCTCACTTTGCGGTTGATACTAGTTCCTGGATGAAGTGTTCACTGCTGGAGGCTGCTGCTGCTGTTTGCTCAGATAAGTATTTTCCTTTATTGTGTTTCCTTGCTGGCTTGATTCTAGGTGACCCTGACTCGGTCCGTATTAAGTGCAGGGAGCCGGTGGTCGTGTCCCCTCACTATTATAGGGTTTTCAGGTGTCACACAGTCTTAGGTACGTGGACATGCAATCGTCTACCATTGAGACCCTTGCATGTGCATAGCAGTCAGGGAGAGATCTTAGGGTTTTATAGGGCTCACCTATATGCTCCTTAGTTTGGGATCAAGCCAGTCAGTCGTTTATTTATAAGTTCCAGCTATCTGCAACTTCACCCGTGACAGGCACAGGGAGGCACACTAATGACGTAGGTAACTCTACCGCATTATCAGCCCTAGTGTTATCTGTGGTTTTATATAGGACTGCAGGTAACACTATCACATTATCAGCACTAGTAATATTTGTGGTTTAACATTGGACTGCAGGTAACACTACCACATTATCAGGACTAGTGTTATCTGTGGTTTTACATAGGACTGCTGGTAACACTACCACATTATCAGCAATAGTGTATCTATGGTTTTACATAGGACTGCAGGTAACACTAACACATTATTAGCACTAGTGTTATCTGTGGTTTTACATAGGACTGCAGGTAACACATTTTCTGTACTCAGCCATCATTGTGTTATCTATGCTGTTACATAGGTATGCAGGGGACATCTACTATATTATCTGTACTCAGAGAGTCAGTGTTGGACCGGGCTATCTTGGGCCCACCAGTAAAATTTATTTTGCGGGCCCACAATATGGATACAACCGGGTATTACCTGCTCACACAGCAGCAGACAGCACCAAGATGCTACAAGATGACTGACTGCAGCAACTTTGAGAATGTAGGTCTTTGTACCTATAAGTCATCTCAGCCACATGAACGTGTCTATAATAATAAACTGGGGAGTTTCTTAAATATTCTACCCAGTTTTTATATGAACTATTTGAGGTGCTGTACACTGCCTGTCTGTATGTAGTGCAGTAAGTCTACTGTGTTATATGCCACTTGTGCAGGAGGTGGAAGACAAGAGGCCCACCTTGCTCAGGGGTCTACTGAGGGATTCACCTGTACCCCTGTCTGAGCCTGTCCAGAGCATCTTCTACCAATGGTCCATGAAAACCACTGACAGAACAACTATTATGTTTTGTGTCTTGTGGGGATATATCTGCCAGTACAGGGCTATAGAGAGCATTAATATGGTTCCAAATTAGAGTGTTTTTCTTATATAGTACTATACTACGACTTATGTGGACCATAGCAGAACATGCTATGTACAGACACAGGGGATAGTAATAAAAATTTGATATCAAGCAGTCTGAATACTAAGATAAAAATAATATTTTTAAAGGAGCTTTCAGGTACTTTACTATTAATGGCTTATCCTCATGATAGACCATCACTATCTGATTGATGGGGGGAAGGGGGGGGGGCTGACACCTAGCACCCCTGTTGATCAGCTGTTCTGCTGCTGCTGCTGCTGCAGCTCCTGCACCAGAATGACACAGCTCCGTCCAGTTCTGTAGTGGATGGGACTGGTTACCATTCACTAAGGACAGGACATCATTAATTGCTTGACCTCTCCCTTGCTGGTTATGTGCCTGTACATAGCATGTTCTGCTGAACAGAACAAGTCATAGTATAGTACTATATAAGACAAACACTCTTCTAATTTGGATCTATGGTATCACAGCTTGTAGCCCTTTTAATGTACCTTTGGTTGTAACTGGAGTATATATCATGATTAAGTGCTAGTTTTCAATAATGTATAGTGTAATTATCTTTAGTGTAAGAACAGATAATGGTTGTCGTGTTGTATGCATATATAAGCTTGCCCTTTAGTATGTGGTAATAGCAGAGGAGATTTTGTCCAGTCCCATTCAGAGTACACACACACACACAGATGTAAGGAGCTATGGAAAGTTAACCAATTAAGATTTATTACACTGTGACATTTTAAGATTAGTAAATGAACAGTGTAGAAATACTCTGTGTTTGTGCTTGATAGACTGATGTGTCACAGGAAATAGATTTTGTGGCACTCGGTGGTGGAAGGGGTGCTTGTAACAGGGCACTTGAATTCATTGAAAGTTTATTTTGCTCTAAGTGCAGGCAAAGCATAATTGTGTGACGTTTCGGTGATATAAAGACCTTTTTTCAAGACTACAAATACAAAAAACATAAAAGAGAACAAAATCAAAAACAGAAGGAAGACTACAAAATAATATTAAATAAAGACTTACAAATTGAGGAGCCAAAACGAAACAATAAGAAATACGGCTTCTAAAGTGGTTATATTGGTCCTCAAGTGAGCTAAAGAGCTGGGGTGTTAGGGTTAAGGAAACAAGCGATACAACTGGAACAAATAAGAACTACATTGGGTACCTAAAGAACAGCAGACAGGTATAGGTATAAGCCAAAAACATCCAATACATCATAGAATGTGTCGGCATCAGCTATGCCAATAACAAAAAAAGGCACCCAGTTTCTTCAGGGGAATTGTGAGGAAGCTGACGCAAAACACGTGTCAAGGTGTCTTTAGAGGTGCAATTTGGGGTCTGTATTTTACTAATTGCAGAAATTATATTTTGTATTTAGTGTGGGGTGCCAATCGGCAGACGGTTTTCTTTGCCATTCCCCTATTTACTCTATTATTTATTTGTTTGCTACACCTGACCCCAATATGACATACTCCTGTGATCTGTGTTTGTCAATGCCAATTTATATATGTGTTTTATTATGTCTATTTTAATTCTTAATAAAGATTATGTATTTTTTCTGTACAGTTTGATATTGTGTTCACAGTGTGCTTTAGTTATTTTCTATAGGCGTTATACAGCAATGTACTTATAACACCCCAGAGTGGTGTTAGCACTCCTACACCCTGCTACTATCTTTAATGGTCTAACATAAATGTCATCTTTGTATCTCTGTCCAGGTCCTCTACATTGTGCAATGCTATGATTACGATGCAACTGTTTTGTTCATGTAATAAGCCTGGTTCACCAGCAGGTGGCAGTGTAAATGGCAGAGCTATGCTTAGAGAGAATGGAACTTACCATTCCATTCTCCCCCCTCTGGGCAGAAGTGGGCCAGTCCTGCTTACTACCAGTAGGGAGGGGCAGCAGTTTCCAGTTAGTTCTACAGTAGTTTGAGTTCTAGTCTAGTCTGGACAGGAAAGGAGCAAGGTGTGGCACGCTCACAGTCTGACGTGCCTATGTCAGCCAGAGCAGCCTAAGCTCTGCTGACCATGGAAGCAGATGTCTGGAAGCCATAGGAACCAGAGAAAAGTGTTCTTCGGTCACCATAAGAGAAATCAACAAGAGGAATAGTTCTTTGGCTGAAGATAAGTTTTTACTGAGGAGGGGAAAAACAGTCGACGGCACCCCATCCAAGAATACCAGAAAAGACCTAAAGTACAGAAACCAGACCCAAGCAGAGTTTAGTGCAGCACAGAGAAAGTAAAAGCTATCAAGAAAGTAAAGCTATCAAGTTTGCCTGCCAGTTTATGCCAAAGCCTGCTGGAACCAAGACAAAGCCTGCAAATTATTTGGATGAAAGTTTATTCAAGTAAAGTTGCCATTGAACTTCATAACAAGGTCTAGACTCAAGTTTTTTTTCCCTTCATCCCTTAATTATTCACCTTTTTAATGCTACGGAGCCAAGCCTTGGGTCCCGCTGTATCCTGGTAGGAGCACCGTGACACATAAAGACACATATAGGCCGCACAACACCACTCTGTGTTCCACTAGACCTTACTGATATGTAAGGTAAGAGGTATGATAGATGCACTATGTACAGGTATATAGTATATACAGCAGTGTACTGATATTTGAAATACAAGGTGTAATTTATCCTAATACCGCACATATCAGCACACTGCTGTATATACTATATATACCCACTGCCAGTGTCAGACTGGGGTGCCTAGGGCCCACCAGTAAAATATATTTTGGTGGTTCACCGTACGAATACATTCAAATATTACCTGCTCACACAGCAGCAAGATGCTACCAGATGATGGAATATGGGAGTCCCTGCAGCAACTTTGAGAAGGTAGGTCATGGGGAAAAGAGGATACTAGCTAGCTTTCCTCTATGCCTAGAAGTCAACTCAGCTATCTAATCGTGGCTATATAATAAACTGGGGAGTTTCTTTAATAATCTATCATTTTTTTTATATGAACATAGGCTGGTTGAGGTGCTATACACTGAATATATGTATGCAGTGCAGTCAGTCTACTGTGTTATGTGCCACTTGTGCAGGGGGTGGGACACTAGGGGCCCACCTTGCTCAGGGGCCCACCAGCGGATTCACCTGTACCCCTATAGGCCAGTCCGAGCCTGCAGAGATTTATCACTATGTAAGGGGGCCCACTGAGACTTTATCACCCAAGGGCCCACATGAATCTGGAGCCGACCCTGGTAGGCAATACGATGTTCCCCTCCTAAGCCTCTCTAGATATACCATTAAATCTTCCCAATTAGCCCAAAGTGTGCAAGTCTTTGCTGTATTCTCATAATTCATAATGTAATTCAGAACCAGGCAGAATAAAGGTGAATCCAAGTGGCTCTGATCGGTTACCATGATAGCTTAGGGCCACAGCATGCAGTGTCTCACAATCCGATAGACCGCAATAGTATACTATTGTGGTCTGTTCGGCAAGCGATCAGAAGATTTGAAATGACTGGGATCAGCGATAATGCCAAACCTGGTTATTTAGGCCCTCAGATGCCACAGTCAATTGTGACCATGGCATCTGTGGGGTTAGGCAGAGGGAAGTGGCTCCCTCTGACTTCAGATCATAGCAGTTTTGCTGTGGGGGCTCTGATCAGTTATCATGATAGCCTAGGGTCTTCTGAATGTTCCCAGGCCTGTCTGTAAAGGAGTCACGGCTCAGCAGGCAGTGTCTCAGAATCCCATAGACTGTAATAGTATTCTATTGCGGTCTGTGGGACAAGTGATCACAAGATTGCAGGTTCCAGTCCCCTAAGACTGTAGAATAAAAAATATAAAAATTCAAATAACCCTCCGTTCCCAATTTTATATATAAACAATAAAAAATAAACAAAGCAGGTATCTCCTTGTCCCAAAATGCCCAACTATTGAAATACATTTTTTTTTTCTGATACACCATTTTTTGTTCTCCCCATAAAAAGTGTACCAATAAAAACTACAGTTATGGCTGTCAGAAAATGGCGATGCAAAGAAAATGTAGATTTTTTTCAAAGATTTTTTTTTTAAGTAGTAAAACAAAATATAAACTATGCAAATTTGGTATTGCTGTAATTGTATTGATCAGCAGAATAAGGACATCATGTCATTTTTAGCGGCCAGTGAATGCTGTAAGATCAAAACCCCAAAAACCTTGGTGGAATTGTGTTTGTTTTTTGCCAATTTCACCCCACAAAGAATTTTTCTGTTTTCCAATGCAAAACATGGTAAAAAATAAGCCCTCATGGCTATGTGAATGAAAAATGTAAAAAGTTATGGTTCTTGGAATGTGTAGAGAAAAAAAAGAAAATGCGAAAATCAAAAATGAAGGGTTTAAGGGTTTAACTATGAATAACTTACTGAATGTCGTTCTCAGTATGCTCTCCATCTATTATGTCTTTTCCTCCACTACACCGCTGCAGAATATGTCAGCGCTATATAAGTGAGTAAAAAATAAATAAAAAATAGACAACCTTGGGGCAGACTATTAGGGTATGGTCACATGGTCAGGTTTCCTTATGCTGTTTTGGAAGCCAAAACCAGGAGTGAATTCAAAAAAAGAAAAGTCATATCTGTCCTTTATATCTGTAAAGAATAAATCAAGGCAACTAGACTTACTGTAGATTTCTTGAAAACGTTTCGCTCGTTCTCAACGTTTCACTAGATTTTCAAGAAATCTACAGTAAGTCCAGTTGCCTTGATTTATTCTTTACATATATACCATGACCTGGATAAATGAGAACCTTCACAGACATATCTGTCCTTTGTATTTCTGTCCTTTTGTGATACACTTCTGATTTTGGCTTCCAAAACTGCATCGAGAAACCTGGCCAGCTGGTTGTACCCATATAGAACTGACTGCTCTAACATCAGATATTGAAGTATGTAGAACATATGTGTGTGTATGCTTGTCATTGTATGTGTACATATCGAGTTGAATATTTATACCTGCTTTATTTTCAAAAGACCATATTTTTCACATTTTAAGATGCACCTTTTCCCCCCGAAGTGGGGGACAAATGTCAGTGAATCTTATGAGGCAAATACTAATGAGCGCTTTCATAATGGAAGTGCTAATTAGTACAGCAAGACCGAGGAGGGGTGAGTACAACACTCCCTGTGCGGGCTCTGTACTCACCACTTCCTGATCTTCTCCTGCAGGACTCCACACAGTGCGCTGTGACCTGCACATAGCGTTAGAGTGTCGGAGCGCTATGTAACCTCACACTGTGTGTCGTCGGGTCACGGCACAGAATGGCAGGATAAGTGTCTCTAATGGCTAACAAATAATGGCATCTATGTATTTGATTCCCGGTCCTTTTATATTGTACCTATATAACATGGCTATGTAACTTATGTATTGTAATATATGCACTGTGCTTGGTTGTCCAGCAGGTGGCAGTGTATCTTGCAAAGAGAGTACCTTAGATAGAATGGAACTTCCCATTTCATTCTCCCTCTTTTGGGCAGAAGTGTGCTAGTCCTGTTTCCTACCAAGGTAAGGGCTGCAGGAAGCTTTATGAGAGTGAAGTTGAGAATTGGAAGGAAAGCAGACATGTCGCAGTAAGGGGATCACCCCCTCCTGCAGCAGGAGTCTCCCAAGTGAAGCAGCTCATAGATCACCCTGACTCCTCAACAGCCAAAGGCACCCCACTCAAAGTTACTAGAACTGTCATAAAGTCCAGACCGAAGCCAGCACAGCAGAGAAAGATGAAGCAAAACCTGCTGAAGCCAAGAGAAAAACCAAATATTGTCTCGATGCAAGTTTATTTAAGTAAAGCTGTTGAACTTTTACCAAGTCTGGACTCTTACTCCACCAACTATCACTGGGGAGTGACGGTATCCAGGTAGGAGCACTATGACACACACAAAACTAATAAGGCCGCATCACCACTCGGCATTCCTAAAAACCTGGTACACGATTGGCCCCGGGGGGCGGCACGTTACATTTGCATCAGCACCCAGAACAGGAGAGGTGTGTTGATTTATTTTTTGGGGTCGGATCTATCCTGAGGTCTGACTAACATGGGTGTCTTATTAATATTGGTGTCTGATCTGAGGTCTGAATGGGGGTCTTATAAACATTAAGGGTCTGAGGTATGATTAGGGGTCTTATAAATATTGTGGTCTTATTAACACTGGGGGTCTGAGCTGAGGTCTGATTAACATTGGTGGTCTGATCTGAGGGCAAATGAAAAATATTTTTTTCTTATTTTCTCCTCTAACAATTAGGCACATCTTATGGGCAGGTGCTTCTTAAAGGGGAAAAATACAGTACTTTGGAATATTTCTGGATTATCAAGTCTGGAGATTTACCAGAGTTTGCCTTTCACACACGTAGCTATCACCCTGGAGATGTTCCATGTTCCAGGGCTCTGGAGAGAAAAAGTCTAGTTAAAGTTCGAGATATTGCAGATGTTTAAGTTCATACATACAACCCCTCCAGGTAAACTCCAGAAAACATCTGGATTCCACTGTCAGTGTGAATGGAGCATCATAGTTATCCTTGATTCACAGGAACCTGTTATAGAGCAGAAGGAACTGAGCAGATTGATATATAGTTTTATGGGAAAATATTCAGTAAAACTTAATTAATTTAATTTCTTGATCATTCTGCACTTTGGAGTCAAAGGGGAGGTCCTATCAATGATTGGCAGCCTTCCCTCTATGACTGTGCATACCGATAGAGCTGTCAGTCACTGATATACCGATAGAGCTGTCAGTCACTGATAGGACCGCCTACCTAATGAGCAGGATTTTAAATTAATAAAATGCTAGTTTTTCCCCACAAAACTATATATCAATCTGCTCAGCTCCTCCTGCTCTGTAAGATACCGCCTGCAGATTGCGCTGCATTTTCTTGGTGACAACTTCCCTTTTAAGAGGGAAGCTCCTCTTTTTTTGTTACAATGGATCCAGCTGTCACCTGTAGTCTCTAAAGGGAACTTGTCACCAAGTGTTTAATTCCCCTACAGCGCCAACAAAGGGAAAATTAAGAATTATTAGATTATTAGATTTCTATCAAAGGACTATCTGTGTAATGTATGGTGGTCCTCCAAAGAGAGATGATCTTTGTCCTTTTTTCTTGTTTATCCAGTATCTACCATAGCCCCCCCCCCCCCCCCCATGTGCTGGGCCCCTCCGTGGAAATATACTTAACCCGCTCCTGGCGCCACTCCTGGTCCCTGCACCTCCACTGCTGCTTCTCCCTGTACATGGATGAAAACATCCGATGTCGGGGGGAGGGGGGGGAGCAGCCAATAACAGACGGGGACGAGCCCCTCTAGGACCGTGGGTGACGCTAGGGAGGCTCATCCCCATCCCCGCCTGCCATTGGCTGCTCCCCCCCCGACAACGGATGTTTTCATCCATGTACAGGGAGAAGCAGCAGCGGTGGTGCGGGGACCAGGTGCGGCGTGGGGTAAGTATATTCCCACGGAGGGGCCCGACACATGGGGGGGCTGTTGTAGATACTGGATAACCCCTTTAAGGCTATTGCTGTGAATTTATAATATTGGTAATACAAGGACATTGCTGAGAATGTGCATTTACCTTTTCTATTGCAGTGCAGGTACATACTGTATATAGACTCCTGACTTTTGGATAGGCTAGAGACGGGAGTCCTATGATATGTATACTACAAAGATGATGTAATGTGCAGCTATGTGACATCATTTCTTATTGTGTGGCACAATTATAGATTTTTTATATGTTTGCAGGACATGTCTATAGAAGAACTATCCTGCAGAGCACAAAATTATATTAAGGCACTAAATAGTAATAGCACAGACAAACTGAAATATCTCCTAAAGTACCGTATTTCACTCACAGTGTAAGTATCAGTTATCTATCATATCTTTTCAATGATTCTCGTTTTCAATGCAAATCTGCCCTGTTTAGTCTTTAAATAGGATTTATCACACTCTAGGTAGATGCCTTTCTTTGACACCAAATCAAAGTTACATATAGCAGTAATCTACAGAAAATTTTTGTGTGAATACTTTGCATTACTTGTCTTGCATTGATCTGCAGACTACTATCCCACTGCTTTACAGAAGCTCCACTAAGGTGTTTTGCAGCCCCATAACATGTTAATATAAACTTAATATAATTAGACTTTCTACCTGTTAAGGGTGTATTAGGCAGTCCGATTTAACAGTCGATTGTCAGGAAGGAAGCGTTCCTTCCCGGGATATCGTCTGCTCACTAGCGGAGGAGACTGCTGTTATTACATTTTTGCATGCTGATACTTCATCTTTGCATTGACCTTTGTCAGCCATCGTGTCTCCATTCCAGTGTACCATTAACCCCTGGTTTTCCAGAAAGGAGAGGAGGCTGCATCCTCTGGTGTTTTGAAGGTAGCTACAGTGTCATTAGATTGGATAACCAACAAGATTGCAGATTGTTGGAGCTGAAATTTTATACCCTTGGCATACACTCACCAAAATAATTATTAGGAACACCATACTAATATGGTGTTGGACCCCCTTTTGCCTTCAGAACTGCCTTAATGCTACGTGGCATTGATTCAACAAGGTGCTGATAGCATTCTTTAGAAATGTTGGCCCATATTGATAGGATAGCATCTTGCAGTTGATGGAGATTTGAGGGATGCACATCCAGGGCACGAAGCTCCCGTTCCACCACATCCCAAAGATACTCTATTGGGTTGCGATCTGGTGACTGTGGGGGCCATTTTAGCACAGTGAACTCATTGTCATGTTCAAGAAACCAATTTGAAATGATTCGAGCTTTGTGACATGGTGCATTATCCTGCTGGAAGTAGCCATCAGAGGATGGATACATGTTCTCATTCTGTTTACGCCAAATTCGAACTCTACCATTTGAATGTCTCAACAGAAATCGAGACTCATCAGACCAGGCAACATTTTTCCAGTCTTCAACAGTCCAATTTTGGTGAGCTCGTGCAAATTGTAGCCTCTTTTTCCTATTTGTAGTGGAGATGAGTGGTACCCGGTGGGGTCTTCTGCTGTTGTAGCCCATCCGCCTCAAGGTTGTGCGTGTTGTGGCTTCACAAATGCTTTACTGCATACCTCGGTTGTAACGAGTGGTTATTTCAGTCAATGTTGCTCTTCTATCAGCTTGAATCAGTCGGCCCATTCTCCTCTGACCTCTAGCATCCACAAGGCATTTTCGCCCACAGGACCGCCGCATACTGGATGTTTTTCCCTTTTCCCTAGAAATGGTTGTGCGTGAAAATCCCAGTAACTGAGCAGATTGTGAAATACTCAGACCGGCCCGTCTGGCACCAACAACCATGCCACGCTCAAAATTGCTTAAATCACCTTTCTGTCCCATTCTGACATTCAGTTTGGAGTTCAGGAGATTGTCTTGACCAGGACCACCCCCCTAAATGCATTGAAGCAACTGCCATGTGATTGGTTGACTAGATAATTGCATTAATGAGAAATAGAACAGGTGTTCCTAATAATTCTTTAGGTGAGTGTATATAGTGGTGCAAACCGTGCTAGATTCCCTTAGTTTAAAGGTCACTTTGCCACAAGCCCTGGAGGAGTGGAGCAGAGGATGGTAGTGGCTCTGGCTGCAATAATTATTCACATCCTCAAACCAATGCTCCTTAGGGCCAGGGTAGTGATAGGAGGGTGCACTCTTTCTTCCCTCAGTGGCTGGTGAATGGAATGCTGGAGTCAGTACTCAGGCCAGTTGTAGAATATAAACGATTCTCTTTTCTAAAGTGAAAGATGGGAGTTGTAGTACATCCAACGGTATCAAAACACAGTTCCAAACAATTCTCAGCGCAGATCTTTCCAGATAGCATTGTATGGAGATAGGCCAGGATAAGGATTACAGTACTCTTTCCTTCCTTTTATCTCTGCAAAGTCTCTTTCTGCAGAATCTATAGCTGGCAATATTATTCTTGTAATGGTTGCTGTAATTCCCCACTGAGGAGTACAGGATTAAGATACAGTGGGCCAGACCGTGTCCAAGTGTGAAAGGTGTTTTAGCAATGTCCCTCTCAATGTCCCTCTCTTTATCAGGCTTAAACAGCAAATACCTCACTGACTGACTCCAAGAGACTAATTAAATCATTCCTTTCTCTTTTCCTGGAGTACTGTGAAGTAGAGATGGTTTTTAGTGTTGATTGAGCATGCTCGGCCGAACACCAGTTTGGCTCGAGCATCTCGATGCTGGGCACATTGCGGTACCGCAATGCTCGAGTCTCCTCCACGCACGTTTGTTGGCTGCTACGCAGCCAATAAACATGCAGGTAAGTACTGCCCTTCACTGTAATGCCTTAGCCATGTTGGTTACTGGCATTACAGTGATTGGCTGGCCGGAACGCGTCATCGGGTGCTATATAGCACCCGATGACACGTGTTCGGCTCAGTGTTAGTCAGGGAGAGCTGTGCTGAGGAAGGGAAAGCTTGTGTAGGGAGCGAAATTTTGTTTTTTTAAGTTGAAAAACTTGTCAGAGACCCAGCAGCAATATATATTTTTACCGCAACCTGCTCTAAATTGCTAAAACTTTACAGACCCAAAAGTTCTTTAAAGGACGATTGTTGTGTGTGGCAGCAGCAATATATATTTTTAGTGCAACCTGCACTAAATTGCTAAAACTTTACAGACCCAAAATTCCTTTTAAGGACTACTGTGTGTGGCAGCAATATCTATTTTTAGCGCATCCTGCGCTAAATAGCGTGCAATAGTTAGGCCGCTGCAGACAGCGATATTATCTGCGCTACATCTCCTGTGTAACGTGTGCGCATCCCAAAAATATCTGTGGCATCCAGTGTACTTTTTCCATAGACGGTGTCCGCTGCGGACAGTGACATTACCTGGGGTACATCTCCTGTGTAACGTTTCTACATCCCAAATACCTGTGACATTCCCTGTAATTTTATATTAGCCGCTGGTGACATCAGCGACATTATCTGTGCTATTTCTCCTGTGTAACATTTCCACATCCCAAATATCTGTGACATTCCCTGTAATTTTATATTAGCCGTTGCTGACATCAGCGACAATATCTGCGGTATTTCTCCTGTGTAACGTTTCCACATCCCAAATACCTGTGACATTCCCTGTCATTTCATATTGGCCGCTGCTGACATCAGCGACATTATCTGCAGGATTATTTTCGTGTAACATTTCCACATCCCAAATACCTGTGACATTCCCTGTAATATTTTATTAGCCGCTGGTGACATCAGCGACATTATCTGTGGTATTTCTCCTGTGTAACGTTTCCACATCCCAAATACCTGTGACATTCCCTGTAATTGTATATTAGCCGCTGCTGACATCAGCGACATCATCTGCGGTATATCTCCTGCGTGACGTTTCCACATCCCAAACATCGCAGGTGACACTAGGGAGGCTTGTTTCTATTATGGCCTGCTATTGGCTGTGGCTGTCCCCCCCCTCCCGACAAGGATGTTTTCATCCACATGACGGGAAGATGCAGCGGTGGACATGCCTGCATCAGAAGCGACGCGGGGAGCGAGGTAAGTACAATCTGTGTGAGGGGCCAGGGCATATGAGTGGGAGGGCCATTATAGGCCTTGGATAACCCCTTTAACCCCTTAAGGACTCAGCCCTATTTCACCTTAAGGACTTGGCCATTTTTTGCAAATCTGACCAGTGTCACTTTAAGTGCTGATAACTTTGAAATGCTTTGACTTATCCAGGCCATTCTGAGATTGTTTTTTCGTCACATATTGTACTTCATAACACTGATAAAATGAAGTAAAAAAAATATCATTTTTATTTATAAAAAAATACCAAATTTACCAAAAGTTTGTAAAAAATTGCAAATTTCCAAGTTTCAATTTCTTTACTTCTATAATACATAGTAATACCTCCAAAAATAGTTATTACTTTACATTCCCCATATGTCTACTTCATGTTTGGATCATTTTGGGAATTATATTAAATTTTTTGGGGATCTTACAAGGCTTAGAAGTTTAGAAGCAAATCTTGAAATTTTCAAAAACCCAATTTTTAGGGACCAGTTCAAGTCTGAAGTCACTTTGCGAGGCTTACATAATAGAAACCACCCAAAATGACCCCATTCTATAAACTACACCCCTCAAGGTATTCAAAACTGATTTTACAAACTTTGTTAACCCTTTAGGTGTTCCACAAGAATTAATGGAAAATAGAGATACAATTTCAAAATTTCACTTTTTTGGCAGATTTTCCATTTTAATAATTTTTTTCCAGTTACAAAGCAAGGGTTAACAGCCAAACCAAACTCAATATTTATGGCCCTGATTCTGTAGTTTACAGAAACACCCCATATGTAGTCGTAAGCTACTGTACGGGCACACGGCAGGGCGCAGAAGGAAAGGAATGCCATACGGTTTTTGGAAGGCAGATTTTGCTGGATTGTTTTTTTTTACACCATGTCCCATTTGAAGCCCCCCTGATGCAACCCTAGAGTAGAAACTCCATAAAAGTGACCCCATCTAAGAAAATACACCCCTCAAGGTATTCAAAACAGATTTTACAAACGTCATTTACCCTTTAGGTGTTCCACAAGAGTTATTGGCAAATGGAGATGATATTTCAGAATTTCAATTTTTGGGCAAATTTTCCATTTTAATCCATTTTTCCCAGTAACAAAGGAAGGGTTAACAGCCAAACAAAACGCAATATTTATGGCCCTGATTCTGTAGTTTACAGGTGCATCAGGAGCTCTCCTTAATGATAAAGGGTACCCGTTTAAAGATAGATAAATTGGATTGAGTAACTCTCTTTGTTGCAGCAATAGTTTTCTCTGTCTCATATGGTCTTCCTCTAGTTTTCACTCTCACTCAAAACATACTTGTTATTACGAATGTAGACAACAATCCATTATTTTTGGTTTCTAGAATGATGATATGCAAATTAACATCTTCTGCCATAGGCTTATGGAAGCTAATTTGCATATCTTTCCCAGAAATCTATAGTAGCATTGTGTAGCTTGCCATGCACAAGCATGTATTTCGCAGAATTGCGGCTCCCCTTGGTGCATCAGGAGCTCTCCTTAATGAAAAAGGGTACCCGTTTAAAGATAGATATATTGGATTGAGAAACTCTCTTTGTTGCAGCAATAGTTTTCTCTGTCTTATATGCTCTTGCTTTCATTTAAAACATACTTGTTATTACTAATGTAGGCAACAATCCATTATTTTTGGTTTCTAGGATGATGATATGCAAATTAACATCTTCTGCCATAGGCTTATGGAAGCTAATTTGCATATCTTTCCCAGAAATCCATAGTAGCATTGTGTAGCTTGCCATGCACAAGCATGTATTTCGCAGAATTGGGGCTCCACTAGGTGCATCAGGAGCTCTCCTTAATGAAAAAGGGTACCCGTTTAAAGATAGATAAATTGGATTGAGTAACTCTCTTTGTTGCAGCAATAGTTTTCTCTGTCTCATATGGTCTCCCTCTAGTTTTCACTCTCGCTCAAAACATACTTGTTATTACGAATGTAGACAACAATCCATTATTTTTGGTTTCTAGGATGATGATATGCAAATTAACATCTTCTGCCATAGGCTTATGGAAGCTAATTTGCATATCTTTCCCAGAAATCCATAGTAGCATTGTGTAGCTTGCCATGCACAAGCATGTATTTCGCAGAATTGGGGCTCCACTAGGTGCATCAGGAGCTCTCCTTAATGAAAAAGGGTACCCGTTTAAAGATAGATAAATTGGATTGAGTAACTCTCTTTGTTGCAGCAATAGTTTTCTCTGTCTCATATGGTCTCCCTCTAGTTTTCACTCTCGCTCAAAACATACTTGTTATTACGAATGTAGACAACAATCCATTATTTTTGGTTTCTAGAATGATGATATGCAAATTAACATCTTCTGCCATAGGCTTATGGAAGCTAATTTGCATATCTTTCCCAGAAATCCATAGTAGCATTGTGTAGCTTGCCATGCACAAGCATGTATTTTGCAGAATTGGGGCTCCACTAGGTGCATCAGGAGCTCTCCTTAATGTAAAAGGGTACCCGTTTAAAGATAGATATATTGTCTTGAGAATCTCTTTTTGTTGCAGCAGTAGTTTTATCTGTCTCATATGCTCTCGCTTTCACTCAAAACATACTTGTTATTACTAATGTAGGCAACAATCCATTATTTTTGGTTTCTAGAATGATGATATGCAAATTAACATCTTCTGCCATAGGCTTATGGAAGCTAATTTGCATATCTTTCCCAGAAATCCATAGTAGCATTGTGTAGCTTGCAATGCACAAGCATGTATTTCGCAGGATTGGGGCTCCCCTAGGTGCATCAGGAGCTCTCCTTAATGATAAAGGGTACCCGTTTAAAGATAGATAAATTGGATTAAGTGACTCTCTTTGTTGCAGCAATAGTTTTCTCTGTCTCATATGGTCTCCCTCCAGTTTTCACTCTCACTCAAAACATACTTGTTATTATGAATGTAGACAACAATCCATTATTTTTGGTTTCTAGAATGATGATATGCAAATTAACATCTTCTGCCATAGGCTTATGGAAGCTAATTTGCATATCTTTCCCAGAAATCCATAGTAGCATTGTGTAGCTTGCCATGCACAATCATGTATTTCGCAGAATTGGGGCTCCCCTTGGTGCATCAGGAGCTCCCCTTAATGTAAAAGGGTACCCGTTTAAAGATAGAAATATTGGATTGAGAAACTCTCTTTGTTGCAGCAGTAGTTTTATCTGTCTCATATGCTCTCGCTTTCACTCAAAACATACTTGTTATTACTAATGTAGGCAACAATCCATTATTTTTGGTTTCTAGAATGATGATATGCAAATTAACATCTTCTGCCATAGGCTTATGGAAGCTAATTTGCATATCTTTCCCAGAAATCCATAGTAGCATTGTGTAGCTTGCCATGCACAAGCATGATATTTCGCAGAATTGGGGCTCCCCTAGGTGCATCAGGAGCTCTCCTTAATGTAAAAGGGTACCCGTTTAAAGATAGATATATTGGATTGAGAAACTCTCTTTGTTGCAGCAGTAGTTTTATCTGTCTCATATACTCTCGCTTTCACTCAAAACATACTTGTTATCACTAATGTAGGCAACAATCCATTATTTTTGGTTTCTAGAATGATGATATGCAAATTAACATCTTTTGCCATAGGCTTATGGAAGCTAATTTGCATATTTTTCCCAGAAATCCATAGTAGCATTGTGTAGCTTGCAATGTACAAGCATGTATTTCGCAGAATTGGGGCTCCCCAAGGTGCATCAGGAGCTCTCCTTAATGAAAAAGGGTACCCGTTTAAAGATAGATAAATTGTCCTCAGTGACTGATTTTGAGAAACTATGCCTAGCTTCTTCTGCTCCTGGGCATTCTATATCTCTTATATATGCCATTCTGAACTCGGGAGAGATCGGGGATGACACAGAAGAATTCCCTCCCCCAACTAAGAAAATTATGCTATCATGGGAATCTGAGTTGGGATACCCTCTCACACCTGATCAATGGAAGAGATCTCTCCTTTTCACACATAAATCTTCAATTTCCTGCAAGATTCAGGAACTTAATTATAAGATTTGGTCTAGATGGTATAGGACCCCGGTTAAACTTAACCAGTTTTATCCTTCGGTGCCAGACACGTGTTGGAGGTGTTCGAAAGATAGAGGCACTATGCTACACATCTGGTGGGAGTGTACGGGAGTAGCAACACTATGGAATGACATCTTCAAGCTAC
Source organism: Bufo bufo (assembly GCF_905171765.1). Lineage (NCBI taxonomy): Eukaryota > Metazoa > Chordata > Amphibia > Anura > Bufonidae > Bufo > Bufo bufo. The sequence goes on along the minus strand of NC_053389.1, from coordinate 393,649,533 downwards.
ACGAATATTTGTACAAAATCCATATCCCTATGTCGCCCCAGATAGCTCTCCTTTCAGTTTATCCGGGCAGAATTAAGATAGTCAAGAAGGGCATTCTTAGATTCTTTGTTATAGCAATGCGTCAAATAATTCCCAGAGCTTGGAGATCACCAGATAGTCCCCTTAGGATCACTTGGGTTAATGCTTTGGATTCTCTAGCACGTCTAGAGGAGCTGGGAGCCGAAGATCAAGGTCTTGGAGTCGCTCACTCTAAACAATGGGAGGCCTGGTACCAGTTCCGTGCATCAGCAGGTTTCTCGGGTTGGTTGTCCTCAGGATCTACCACTTAAAATATTCTGTCCAGTCTGACTGCAGTCATATCTTGTATAGAATGCCAGTTCAATCTCATTCCCCCCCCCCCTCCCTCCTTACCCTCCCCCCTGGATCCTTTGTCTTGTCTCCCCCTGTTCTACTTCATCCATCTAATATTGATGTTTGATGACTCTTTTTTCTATGCGCTGACTTGATATGTACTATTGTAATACCCACATAATGCATATACTGAAATGTAACTAGCTCATACTACATGTTTTCAAATGTATATGGTTTTCAATAAAAACAAATTGAACCATAAAGATAGATAAATTGGATTGAGTAACTCTCTTTGTTGCAGCAATAGTTTTCTCTGTCTCATATGGTCTCCCTCTAGTTTTCACTCTCACTCAAAACATGCTTGTTATTACGAATGTAGACAAAAATCCATTATTTTTGGTTTCTAGAATGATGATATGCAAATTAACCACCTCAGCCCCCTAGCTTAAACACCCTTAATGACCAGGCCACTTTTTACACTTCTGACCTACACTATTTTAACCGTTTATTGCTCGGTCATGCAACTTACCACCCAAATGAATTTTACCTCCTTTTCTTCTCACTAATAGAGCTTTCATTTGGTGGTATTTCATTGCTGCTGACATTTTTACTTTTTTTTGTTATTAATCGAAATTTAACGATTTTTTTGCAAAAAAATGACATTTTTCACTTTCAGTTGTAAAATTTTGCAAAAAAAACGACATCCATATATACATTTTTCTCTAAATTTATTGTTCTACATGTCTTTGATAAAAAAAAATGTTTGTGTAAAAAAAAATGGTTTGGGTAAAAGTTATAGCGTTTACAAACTATGGTACAAAAATTTGAATTTCCGCTTTTTGAAGCAGCTCTGACTTTCTGAGCACCTGTCATGTTTCCTGAGGTTCTACAATGGCCAGACAGTACTAACACCCCACAAATGACCCCATTTTGGAAAGTAGACACGCTAAGGTATTCGCTGATGGGCATAGTGAGTTCATAGAACTTTTTATTTTTTGTCACAAGCTAGCGGAAAATGATGATTTATTTTTTTTGTTTTCTTACAAAGTCTCATATTCCACTAACTTGTGGAATATGCCCATGCTGGGTGAGAGAAATATCTTGGCAAAAGACAACTTTTCCCATTTTTTTTATACAAAGTTGGCATTTGACCAAGATATTTATCTCACCCAGCATGGGTATATGTAAAATGACACCCCAAAACACATTGCCCAACTTCTCCTGAGTACGGAGATACCACATGTGTGACACTTTTTTGCAGCCTAGGTGGGCAAAGGGGCCCACATTCCAAAGAGCACCTTTCAGATTTCACCGGCCATTTTTTACTGATTTTGATTTCAAACTACTTACCACACATTTGGGCCCCTAGAATGCCAGGGCAGTATAACTACCCCACAAGTGACCCCATTTTGGAAAGAAGACACTCCAAGGTATTCCGTGAGGGGCATGGCGAGTTCCTAGAATTTTTTATTTTTTGTCACAAGTTAGCGGAAAATGATGATTCTTTTTTTTTTTTTTTTTCTTACAAAGTCTCATATTCCACTAACTTGTGACAAAAAATAAAAAATTCCATGAACTCACTATGCCCATCACGAAATACCTGGGGGTGTCTTCTTTCCAAAATGGGGTCACTTGTGGGGTAGTTATACTGCCCTGGCATTTTAGGGGCCGAATGCGTGAGAAGTGGTTTGAAATCAAAATCTGTAAAAAATGGCCGGTGAAATCTGAAAGGTGCTCTTTGGAATGTGGGCCCCTTTGCCCACCTAGGCTGCAAAAAAGTGTCACACATCTGGTATCCCCGTACTCAGGAGAAGTTGGGCAATGTGTTTTGGGGTGTCTTTTTACATATACCCATGCTGGGTGAGAGAAATATCTTGGCAAAAGACAACTTTTCCCATTTTTTTATACAAAGTTGGCATTTGACCAAGATATTTAGCTCACCCAGCATGGGTATATGTAAAATGACACCCCAAAAAACATTGCCCAACTTCTCCTGAGTACGGAGATACCAGATGTGTGACACTTTTTTGCAGCCTAGGTGGGCAAAGAGGCCCACATTCCAAAGAGCACCTTTCGGATTTCACCGGCCATTTTTTACAGATTTTGATTTCAAACTACTTCGCACGCATTTGGGCCCCTAAAATGCCAGGGCAGTATAACTACCCCACAAGTGACCCTATTTTGGAAAGAATACACCCCAAGGTATTTCATGATGGGCATAGTGAGTTCATGGAAGTTTTTATTTTTTGTCACAAGTTAGTGGAATATGAGACTTTGTAAGAAAAAAAAAGAAAAAATCATCATTTTCCGCTAACTTGTGACAAAAATTAAAAAGTTCTATGAACTCACTATGCCCATCAGCGAATACCTTAGGGTGTCTACTTTCCGAAATGGGGTCATTTGTGGGGTGTTTGTACTGTCTGGCCATTGTAGAACCTCAGGAAACATGACAGGTGCTCAGAAAGTCAGAGCTGCTTCAAAAAGCGGAAATTCACATTTTTGTACCATAGTTTGTAAACGCTATAACTTTTACCCAAACCATTTTTATTTTACCCAAACATTTTTTTTTTATCAAAGACATGTAGAACAATAAATTTAGAGAAAAATTTATATATGGATGTCGTTTTTTTGCAAAATTTTACAACTGAAAGTGAAAAATTTCATTTTTTTGCAAAAAAATCGTTAAATTTCGATTAATAACAAAAAAAGTAAAAATGTCAGCAGCAATGAAATACCACCAAATGAAGGCTCTATTAGTGAGAAGAAAAGGAGGTAAAATTCATTTGGGTGGTAAGTTGCATGGCCGAGCAATAAACGGTTAAAGTAGTGTAGGTCAGAAGTGTAAAAAGTGGCCTGGTCATTAAGGGTGTTTAAGCTAAGGGGGCTGAGGTGGTTAAGGCTACTTTCACACTTGCGTTCAGAGCGGATCTGTCTGGTGTCTGCACAGACGGATCCGCTCCTATAATGCAGCCGTTCAGAACGGATCCGTCTGCATTATAATTTAGAAAAAAGTGTGAAAGTTGTTCAGACGGATCCGTCCAGACTTTACATTGAAAGTCAATGGGGGACGGATCTGTTTGAAAATTGAGCCATATTGTGTCACTTCAAACGGATCCGTCCCCATTGACTTACATTGTAAGTCTGGACGGATCCGTTTGCCTCCGCACGGCCAGGCGACACCCGAACGCTGCAAGCTGCGTTCGGATGTCCGCCTGCTGAGCGGAACGGAGGCCAAGCTGAGCCATCCTGATGCATTCTGAGCGGATCCGCATCCACTCAGAATGCATTGGGGCAGTACGGATGCGTTCGGGGCCGCTTGTAAGAGCCTTCAAACGGAACCCCGAACGCTAGTGTGAAAGTAGCCTAACATGTCCGCTAGTAATGTGAGACTATAGGAGTCTTGTGAAAACGCTGTTACTGTAAGTTACTGATGCCGAACTGTATTAACCCCTTGCTGACATGCAGAAAATGACTTCCCGACACGCGGCGTACATGTACTGCATCCACTCAATCAGCAGCAGGAGCCCGGCTGTTACTGACCTGCTGTATCTGCCGTTATCCGACAACATCTGTTGTATCCGCAAGGCCCCTGCTGTATCCAGCGCCATCGCAGGAAACAGCAGATTAACCCATTAGATTCCGTGGTCAACACTGACCGCAACATCTATGGGTTTTACAGAGAGAATGGGCTCCTTTTCACACCCTATTAGGGCCGTGTGCTGCGATGGTGGGCGACCAAAAGCTGCTATGGCATCCCAATGCCTTACACAGGCCTCGAGCCCCAATGCCTTACACAGGCTTATGAGACCCAACCCCCAGGCTTGGTCTTATAGGCATGCTGCCAGTGTAATACTGACAGATTCAATGCAGTACAATACAGCATGTATACATGCATTGTAATAGGGATCAAACCTGAAAAGTTTTCCCCCCCAGTGAGACAAAAAGAAACAGAAAAGAAAAAAAGTGTATTTTTTTTATTTTTAAGCAAAAAAGGTGACCTTTCCTCTTATCAAGCCATGTGCAATAAAATTTAATTAAATTAAAAAAAGCATTTAAAAAAAGACACATCCATAATGAATGGCTCTATAAAAATATAACATTATCTATGCCGACCGTTGAACACCGTAAAAAAATTAAAATAAAGACGGCGCCAAGCTTTTTTTTTCTTATATTTTTTACAGTGTTCACCTGATGGGTTAGATCACGTGATTTTTTTTATAGAGCCAGTCATTACGGATGCAGCGATACCTAATATATGTATTTTTTTTCTTACACAACAAAAACATTTTTAAAAAGCAAATCCTGTATTTGTGTCACCATTTTCTGAGAGACATATTTTTTTTTGTTTTCTGCCAATCAGCTTGTATGCAGGCTTTATTTTTGTGGGATGAGTTGATGTTTTCATTTGTAAAATTTTAGGGTACATAGTACAGATATCATCAACAGCATATAATGTGGTAAACAAAAGGGTTTACGTCCAAATTAATCATTCAGCACATGTAGATTTTAGAGGACGCTAAAACTCAAAACACAAAAAAAGTTTATTGAGTACTTAGAATTAAAAAGGGGTATAGACTTCTGGTTCTGTCGCCGACATGAGAGGAGGCTAGAGGAAAGAGCTCCGTAACCCATCGCTTTATAAGAGACAAAACCCCATCAGAACCAGTGTTTTAACCGGGAAAAGCGGCTTGGGCTCGGACCTAGCCCTCATATGAATCGATTCCTCAGCAACATGCGGAGCAAGAATAAAACTAAAGTGCAGTCGAAAGAAGGGAAACCCGATACACACATCCATAAGATGGCGGAGCAGGTGATGGAGGAGATGGAAATGCCATCTGTGTTACAAGATGTACACAGTCAACCATCGTTGATTGAGACCGGTACCACTAGCCTTATCGACTATAAAGAGCTGGCCATAGAAGTGGCAAATCGCATTCTCCCGGACCTGTAGGATTCACTTACCACTACAGTGACGTCCTCCTTCGCAGCGCTACAGGAAGAAGTGGCACGAAATATAGAACGCAATGAAAGTTGGGAAAATAACCTGCAGTCGATGGTTGTGAATATTACTGCCACTCAGTCACAACTTATGGCAGTGAAGGAGGAGAATAAAAGGCTGTGGGGAAAAAATCGACGACTTGGAGAATTGTTCAAGGAGGAGTAACTTACAGGTCATGGGGCTGCCTGAAAGTGTTGCGACCAAGGACTTACAAAAGATCTGCGAACAGGAGATACCCTCTGCTCTGGGGCTCATGAATCGGTGCAAAGTAGAGCGTGCCCACAGGTTGGGACCTATGCGCCAAGACAATAATACAGAGCTTATAGCCTCATCGAGTGGTCCAACTGGGTGGCCCAGAGCTCGTCAGGTAATTGCCAAATACCTAGATTACGCAGAGAAGGCAGAGATACTAAGACTCTACAAAACTAAAACGAGAGAACTTGAAGTCAAAGGCCACAAGATCTTATTGTTCAGCGACTTTTCTGCAGACGTGACAAGACGAAGGAAAGCGTTCTCAAAGATCTGTTCGGACCTGTTCAAGCAGAATAAGAAGTTTGCACTGTTATACTCAGCAACGCTGAAAATATTCCATGATTATGGATCTTACGACACCTTTGGAGACCCGGAGGAATTAAATCCTTCCATACAGCTAGCGACCGTGTGCATGGCTCTGAAAATACGGGGCTGGGTATGAGCCCACCACATGAAAACACCTCAGCTGTAGTGGTTTCCTAGAGGAAGCAACCCAAAGACGAAAACCGAACACCCGCCAAACGCGTTGGCCACAGAATATCTAGAGATGGCAAGTAAACCATAGACTGGTTATGTCATACAGTTAGAGGAGATAAGATACAGTGATAACCGCTTTATTCTAGCCCGGGGTGTTTGGGATGGGGAGATTACTACTGGGAAGGAATCTGGGGGGCGATAAGTGGTCTTTTTATTAGGTTCACAGGGGTTCATTCTGAGTTTGCACAAAGCATGGTACATAGCCTTCCTCGCCTTCGTCTGGATCAACTTGCAGGATAAAAGGCCGAACTGGATGGACTAATGTCTTTTTTCGGCCTTATGTACTATGTTACTATGAGATGGCAGGAGGGTGGGAGGCGGGGCATAGATCCCGCTGTTTGGCATTACTAACATGTCGGGAAGAAGTGAAGTCCGAAATAGCTATGTAAGATGGTATGAGTCAAATACCAAAAGGGTTCAATTACACTATGTTTATGTTTTTTTTGTTTTATACATTGTTATCTAGTTGGGAAAGGGGGGCGAGTACAACACAATGGAAATAAATACTTTGTGTCCTACCTATTAAGATCCTGTCCTATATCCTCTGACAACGATATGCATGAAGATACGCTACCATGGTTAACATAATATATTATTGAGGAAGAACATACCTTACATACAGTTAGTACTCACGCTGCAGATGAGGAGGGAAGAATTGTTCATGTCGCCCTTAAATCCTCAGCAGGAACATTGAGTGTGTACAGTGTCTATGGCCCCAATGAATCTCATAGCAAATTCTTTAGAAAGAAGGCAGACGCCAAAACGTGAGTTGTCAGTAATATGAGGGCATTGTGTTTGCTTTTGCACTTTGCACTTTATCTCTGTTAGGAGGTTTGGGAAGCATACATTGATAGTGATTCACTGTGACTGCCAGTTTATTGCTTGTTTTTTTCTTTAGTTTTTTTTAAAACTTTTTTAGGTAGTTGCATACACTTTTTGACATTTTCCCTTATTTTAGAGTTTAATATATTTCTTACCTTTGTGTTGCACTACCTCTTTGTATTGCTACCTTGCGATTAAACACTAACAAGACAACTTCTGGTGCAATTTATTTATTTATTTATTTTTGTGGCAGCCCCACCTGATCACTTATCTTCCCTTCCACCTCCAGGGACGTTTTAGCATTTTATTACAAGCCTCCATTTATATATATCTGTGTTATACTATTCCTCAGGAGTGATTCGTACCACATCTTTTGATGTACATTTGTGTCTTTTGTCATATTTATGTATTTAATAAAATTACTGTAATGCAAGGCACCAACAAACAGACCAGTGATGAAAGCAAAAAGGTGTTTATTCACCCGAAACATAAACGTCCAGGACACTTGCTGGTAACAAGGAATAATAACAAAAAACCAGGCAAGGAGATTCCAGGAATAGTCCCAACCAGTGCTGAATGATGCTGTGCACTTGGCAGTCGAGTCACTCCAGATCTTGGGTCCGCTGCAAAGGACAAAGTTCCTGGCAGTCTTCAGTCACTAGCAGTTGTGACCTATACCTGGTTGAGGGAAAATAACAGTGGGCACTGATCACCCTGAGAGACCTCCTTTTAAATGCCTGCTGACCAATCCCAGGGTGCCAAGTGTCCACTACCATAGGTGAACAAATTGCCCTGCACCTGAGTACATGGCCTAAGGCAATCACAAGTTGATTAACCCATGGCTGGCTCCCTAATCCACTTTGCTCTTGTGAGTCAGTATATTATGCGCCACTGGTCGACGAAGCGCATAAGAAGCGCGTACTCGCGACCGTGTATCCCTTTGCGAACCTGCCCTCGTGCGTACGCACGGACGCATGATTGACTCAGCGTGAGTATGCGAGCGCGTGGACCCGACTTCCCAAACGGAAGTCGCACGAGACACCGGAGACAACCCTGGCCGCGGCGTCTTGTCACTCGCCTGGCCACTCTGTCCCCGGGACTCCGACGGTCCTCCCCTCCGATGTCCACGCGAACGCATCCCCGCACTGGCTCGCAAAGGGGTCAGCGCTGGTGCATCAGAGACACGCATAACCTGTCCCGCAACTCCACGAGGACCCCTCTTGGTTCCCCTGGAGTGCAAAGCAGGTGAGGATCTTACATTACCCCCCCCCCCCCCCCCTCGAGGAGGTGGCTCTGAAGACTCCAAGCAAGCTTTCCCCGGATTATCCCGGTGAAAGGCTGCCACCAACTCATCCGCATGCACCTGGCGAGCAGGTATCCAACATCTCTCCTCTGGACCAAAACCCTTCCAGTCCACCAAGTATTGAAGAGACCTTTGGACAAAACGAGAGTCCAAAATTCTGTTTACCTCGAACTCCGGTACCCCTTGGACCTCCAGCGGGGATGGGGTCTGAATGAAGGGAGCGGAGTCGGCTGCCGATTTGAGAAGTGAAACATGAAAGGTGTTCACTCCTCGGATCGACGGTGGAAGAGCAACCTTGTACGTAACTCGGTTGATCTTTTGTGTCACTGGGTATGGGCCAATGAATCGAGGACCCAACTTGGAAGATGGCTGACGCAGCGTAATGTTCCGGGTGGAGACCCACACCTGATCTCCCACCTTAAACTTTTGCTCTACGGTGCGATGACGATCAGCAAATTTCTTCTGTTGCGCCACCGCACTGCGGAGATTCCGCTGGGCCGACGACCAAATGGGATGTCTATCCTCGAACCATTGATCCACCACCGGTGAGTCAGTGGAGGGTCCGGCCAAAGAAGAGAGTCTTGGATCCCTGCCCCCCACGCACCTGAATGGAGACATCTTAGTGGAAGCATGCTCAGAGTTGTTATAAGCCACCTCCGCAAAGGGTAGATACGCTGCCCATTCCTCCTGGCAGTCTGACACGAAGCACCGGAGATATTGCTCCAGGGTCTGGTTAGTCCTTTCCGTCTGACCGTTGGTCTCTGGGTGAAAACCAGAAGAAAAAGACAAATTAATACCCAATCGGGAGCAGAAAGAACGCCAGAAGCGAGAGATGAATTGCACTCCTCTGTCTGAAACAATGTCATCCGGCGCTCCGTGTAATCGAAAGACATGATTCAAGAACAGATCTGCCAATTCTCTGGCCGAGGGCAATCCAGGGAGTGGGATAAAATGGGCCATCTTACTAAAACGGTCCACCACTACCCAGATTACTATCCAGAGGACCTTGGCAAATCTGTGATGAAATCCATGGAAATGTGAGTCCATGGAGCCTGGGGAATTGGCAGTGGGAGTAAAGTCCCAGAAAGGGCAGACCGGGACGGTTTACATCTGGCACAAACAGTACATGCCTGGATATAGGCCTTAACATCCACGGACATGTTGGGCCACCACACGTGACGTTTAACAAGGGCAAGTGTTTTCTTAACACCCAAATGCCCGGCAGACTTTGAGTCATGAAGCTGTTGGATGACCTTCAATCGAAGGTTAATGGGTACAAACCATCGACCCTCGGGTTTGTCAGGTGGACTCTCTGCCTGTGAAGGCTCAAGAAGAGAGGACAAGTCCTCCATTACTTCTGCGGCCCCCAGGGCAGCAAGAAAACATTTAGTTGGGAGAATGGTTTCTGGCTCACAGTCCAGGACGGAAGCAGCCTCGGGGAAGCAGCGGGACAGGGCATCTGCCTTCACGTTTTTGGAACCTGGTTTATAAGTGAGGCGGAAATTGAAGCGGGTGAAAAACAATGCCCACCGGGCTTGTCGGGAGTTGAGTCTTTTGGCACTCTCTAGATACTCCAAATTTTTGTGGTCAGTGTAAACCGTGATGGGATGTTCTGCACCCTCTATCCAATGTCTCCACTCTTGAAAAGCCAATCTTACTCCCAGAAGCTCTCTATTGCCGATATCATAATTACACTCGGCTGGAGAGAGCTTCCGAGAGAAGAAGGCACAGGGATGTAACCTCTCAGGGTCCCCAGAATAATGTGAGAGAACTGCCCCTACACCGACCTCTGAGGCATCGACCTCGAGAACAAAAGGTCTGGAGGTGTCTGGATGAGTAAGAATTGGTGCCGTGCAAAAGGCCTGTTTCAGCGTCTCAAAGGCTCTGACTGCCTCTCTCGTCCACTTAGAAGGATTAGCTCCCTTCTTAGTGAGGTTGGTGAGAGGTACTACTATCGCAGAAAAATTCTTAATAAACTTGCGGTAGAAGTTGGCAAAGCCTAAGAAACGCTGCAACCCCTTAAGATCCTTAGGCTGAGGCCAATCCAAGACAGCAGAAAGTTTGGATGGGTCCATAGCCAATCCCTTTTCTGAGATAATGTACCCCAGGAAAGGCAACTCCTTCACCTCAAACAGACACTTCTCAAGTTTGGCATAGAGGCGGTTCTCCCTCAGCTTCTGGAAAACCTGACACACGTGTCTCCGATGAGAGACCAGATCCGAAGAGTAGATTAGTATGTCATCTAGATAGACAACAACACATTTATCCAAGAAATCTCTGAGAACATCGTTGATGAACTCCTGGAAGACCGCGGGAGCATTACAGAGACCGAAAGGCATCACGAGATACTCGTAATGCCCGTCTCTGGTATTAAATGCGGTCTTCCATTCGTCACCCTCTCTAATGCGAACTAAATTATAAGCACCCCTTAAATCGAGTTTGGTGAAGACTCGGGCCCCTGCCACCTGAGAAAACAGATCATCAATCAGAGGCAGTGGATACCGATTCTTCACCGTAATCCGATTAAGGGCACGATAATCGATGCAAGGTCTCAAGCCTCCATCCTTCTTCTCCACAAAGAAGAATCCAGCTCCAGCAGGGGAAGTGGATGGACGAATGAAATTCTTCTCAAGGTTCTCTTTAATATACTCCCGCTGAGCCTGAACCTCAGGCCCAGTGAGATTATAAAGATGCCCTCGTGGTGGCATGGTACCTGGCAACAGGTCTATAGGACAATCATATGACCTGTGGGGAGGTAACACATCAGCCCCCTGAGGACTGAACACATCTCGGAAATTATGATACTGCTGTGGTAAAGTACTTAATACTTCCATGGAGGCTAGTGACAGGTCGGGACGAATGCACTTAGTAAGGCATTCCGTACTCCACTGACAAATAAGACCCGAGCGCCAGTCCACTACTGGATTATGGAGCCTTAACCAAGGGAGACCCAAAATCACGGGAGTGGATGGCATGTCAAGGACAAAAAGGCTTAAGGTCTCCCGATGATCAGCCCCCACCGTTACCTGTATTCCCGGAGTCATCCACACTGCACGACCATCTTGAAGAGGGGAACCATCAATCGCGGTCACTGACATGGTGGTTTTCGGCTGGATCAACGGGATGCCAAGTCGACGAACCAAGGTTGAGTCCACAAAATTCCCAGCGGCCCCAGAATCGATTAGTGCTGAAAACTCATGGACCTTGTCTTGCCACCGTAAGGATATGGATACCATCACCCGGCTTGGAAGAGGGATAATAGCACCTAGGGGGTTCTCCTCTATGCCCCCTAGGTTCATTCGTTTCCCGCCGGCAGGAGGGGACAGGTTTTAACGAGGTGTCCAGACTTTCCGCAAAATAGGCACAGGCCTTTCTGTTGGCGACGAGCTCGTTCTGCCTGTGTGAGATGGGAGGATCCAACCTCCATTGGCTCTTCGGCCGATTTAAGAGGCCCTGGATGTGGTCGAGAGGATGAAAACCGAGACGACCGTTCCACTCGCCTCTCACGGATTCGCCTGTCGGCATCGATTGCCTGAGAGATAGCCATTTCCAACGAGAAGGGGGTAGGCAAGGCCAAAAGAAGATCCCAGACCGCATCCGAAAGTCCCAAATGGAAGCGATGGCGTAGGGCTGCGTCGCCCCAGGTGGTGAAAGCTGCCCATCGCCTGAATTCTGCAGCGTATTCTTCAGCTGGGCGGCGGCCTTGTTGAATATGCTCAAGATTGGCCTCTGCGGTGCGAGTACGATCCGGGTCATCGTAAATCACAGCCATAGCCTTGAAGAAGGCGTCCACTGATGAAAAAGCTGTATGGTCTTGAGGCAAATTAAATGCCCAACGTTGGGGGTCTCCACGTAGCAGTGACATTACAATCCCAATTCTCTGCCTGAGAGTGCCAGAAGCCATCGGACGCAACTGGAAATAAAGGAGACAGGAGTCCCTGAAGTTTAAGAACTCCTGTCGCTCTCCTGTGAAGGGGTCAGGCAGAGGGATCTTGGTTAACATAGAATCATGGAATGTTAAGGGACTCAGGTCCCCTCAGAAATGGATGATGGTACTACGTCATCTGAATAGGTTGCATGCTGATATTGCGCTCCTCAAGGAAACACACCTGGAAGAGAAAGATTTCTTTCGAATGCGAAAATTGTGGGTAGGAACAGTATTCGGGTCCCAGTCAGTATCACGTAAGGCAGGAGTCCTTATATTATTGAGGAAGAACATACCTTATACAGTTAGTACTCACGCTGCAGACGAGGAGGGAAGAATTGTTCAAGTCGCCCTTAAATCCTCAGCAGGAACATTGAGTGTGTACAGTGTCTATGGCCCCAATGAATCGCATGGCAATTTCTTTAGGAAGATAACTGGCAGATTACTGACGGACCCAATACACGACAAAGTGATAGGGGGAGACATGAATATAGTGGTTGAGTGGGAAGAAGACAGGAAATCAGACAGGGACGGTACTCCACAGGCGAGACGCAACAATTCAATACTGAAAGATATTATTGCATCTGTAAGTCTGGTGGACACATGGCCCACACTCCACCCAGATGGTCGCGAATATACTCATTACTCTACAGCACATAAATCATGGTCACGCATAGACTATATTATGATATCGCCAAACCTTTTTGGCAGGTGTCTATCCTCAGACATAAAAAATATGGTTATCTCTGATCATGCGCCTATGTCGCTCATATTACGTGATATTGTGCCTAGAGGAACAGATTATATCTGCTGTTTTCCGTCTGATTTATATGGGAACGAGGAATTTAGCAAAATGGTCGTAGGATGGTGGGATGAGTATATGGAAATTAATAACAACCCAGATGATCCACAATTGACTTGGGACGCTGCAAAAGCGGTATTACGAGGCAGGTTGATATCATATGTTGCAGGGCTAAAGAAAGACATAGAGGGTCGTATTGACTCGCATAGCAAAGCTTTAAGGAGAGCATGCACCGCATTCAAAACACGGCCATCGGAAGAATTAGAACAGCTCTGGAAAAAGGAGAAAGTAGAATGCGAGCTCTGGTTAAAGAAGAGGGAACAAATCTTCCAATCATAGGTAGACGCTCAGTTGTATAGATTTGGGGATAAGGCGGGAAAACTAATAGCCAGACTTGCAAATGGATACAAGCCAGCTGATCCTATGTTAACTTTACGAGATAAAGAGGGCAACCTGAAAACAGATCCAAAATCAATAAACAATGTTTTAATGGATTTTTATAAAGAGCTATATATGGCAGGGGTGGAGAATGTTGAAGCAAGGGAGGAATGGCTCAGTAATGTTAATCTGCCCCAGATTTCTACCGATGAACTACACTCACCTAAAGAATTATTAGGAACACCATACTAATACGGTGTTGGACCCCCTTTTGCCTTCAGAACTGCCTTAATTCTACGTGGCATTGATTCAACAAGGTGCTGATAGCATTCTTTAGAAATGTTGGCCCATATTGATAGGATAGCATCTTGCAGTTGATGGAGATTTGAGGGATGCAAATGCAGGGCACGAAGCTCCCGTTCCACCACATCCCAAAGATGCTCTATTGGGTTGAGATCTGGTGACTGTGGGGGCCATTTTAGTACAGTGAACTCATTGTCATGTTCAAGAAACCAATTTGAAATGATTCGAGCTTTGTTACATAGAAACATAGAAACATAGAATGTGTCGGCAGATAAGAACCATTTGGCCCATCTAGTCTGCCCAATATACTAAATACTATGGATAGCCCGTGGCCCTATCTTATATGAAGGATGGCCTTATGCCTATCCCATGTATGCTTAAACTCCTCCACTGTATTTGCAGCTACCACTTCTGCAGGAAGGCTATTCCATGCATCCACTACTCTCTCAGTAAAGTAATACTTCCTGATATTACTTTTAAACCTTTGCCCCTCTAATTTAAAACTATGTCCTCTTGTAGCAGTTTTTCTTCTTTTAAATATTCTCTCCTCTTTTACCTTGTTGATTCCCTTTATGTATTTAAAAGTTTCTATCATATCCCCTCTGTCTCGTCTTTCTTCCAAGCTATACATGTGAAGGTCCTTTAATCTTTCCTGGTAAGTTTTATCCTGCAATCCATGTACCAGTTTAGTAGCTCTTCTCTGAACTCTCTCCAAAGTATCAATATCCTTCTGGAGATATGGTCTCCAGTACTGAGCACAATACTCCAAATGAGGTCTCACTAGTGCTCTGTAGAGCGGCATGAGCACCTCCCTCTTTCTACTGGTAATTCCTCTCCCTATACACCCAAGCATTCTGCTAGCATTTCCTGCTGCTCTATGACATTGTCTGCCTACCTTTAAGTCTTCTGAAATAATAACCCCTAAATCCCTTTCCTCAGATACTGAGGTTAGGACTGTATCACTGATTTTATATTCTGCTCTTGGGTTTTTACGTCCCAGGTGCATTATCTTGCACTTATCAACATAAAATTTTAGTTGCCATATTTTTGACCATTCCTCTAGTTTTCCTAAGTCCTTTTCCATTTGGTGTATACCTCCAGGAACATCAACCCTGTTACAAATCTTTGTGTCATCAGCAAAAAGACACACCTTACCATCGAGGCCTTCTGCAATTTCGCTGATAAAGATATTAAACAATATGGGTCCCAGAACAGATCCCTGAGGTACCCCACTGGTAACAAGACCTTGGTCTGAATATACTCCATTCACTACAACCCTCTGTTGCCTGTCCCTCAGCCACTGCCTAATCCATTCAACAATATGGGAGTCCAAGCCCAAAGACTGCACTTTATTGATAAGCTTTCTATGTGGGACAGTATCAAAAGCCTTACTAAAGTCTAGATAAGCGATGTCTACTGCACCTCCTCCATCTATTATTTTAGTCACCCAATACATTACACGTTACATTATACGTTACATGGTGCATTATCCTGCTGGAAGTAGCCATCAGAGGATGGATACATGTTCTCATTCTGTTTACACCAAATTCGGACTCTACAATTTGAATGTCTTAACAGAAATCGAGACTCATCAGACCAGGCAACATTTTTCCAGTCTTCAACAGTCCAATTTTGGTGAGGTCATGCAAATTGTAGCCTCTTTTTCCTATTTGTAGTGGAGCTGAGTGGTACCCGGTGGGGTCTTCTGCTGTTGTAGCCCATCCGCCTCAAGGTTGTGCGTGTTGTGGCTTCACAAATGCTTTGCTGCATACCTCGGTTGTAACGAGTGGTTATTTCAGTCAACGTTGCTCTTCTATCAGCTTGAATCAGTCGGCCCATTCTCCTCTGACCTCTAGCATCCACAAGGCATTTTTTCCCACAGGACTGCCGCATACTGGATGTTTTTCCCTTTTCACACCATTCTTTGTAAACCCTAGAAATGGTTGTGCATGAAAATCCCAGTAACTGAGCAGATTGTGAAATACTCAGACCGGCCCGTCTGGCACCAACAACCACGCCACGCTCAAAATTGCTTAAATCACCTTACTTTCCCATATTGACATTCAGTTTGGAGTTCAGGAGATTGTCTTGACCAGGACCACACCCCTAAATGCATTGAAGCAACTGCCATGTGATTGGTTGACTAGATAATTGCATTAATGAGAAATAGAACAGGTGTTCCTAATAATTCTTTAGGTGAGTGTAAATATGCTAAATGCCCCGATATCTCACACAGAAGTGACAAACGTTATATCTAATATGCCATTGGGGAAAACCCCAGTCCCAGATGGGTATTCTGGGGAATTTTAAAAGATACTGGGAGAAAGAGTTGTGCCATTGTTAACACAGATATATAACGGATATCTGGGAGGCAGTCCTATGTCCGCTGAAACAAATATAGCACATATCAAACTATTACCGAAAATGGGGAGAGATCCATTATTGGCATCATCATATAGGCCCATATCCCTCATAAATATCGACATTAAAATAATATCGAAAATAATGGCAACAAGATTAGGGGAATTAATGCCTAGACTAATAGCTAACCTACAGGTGGGTTTTATAAAGGAACGGGCAGCTGTTATCAACATAAGAAAGGTTCTGGTGGGCCTGGATGAGGTTAAATTACGGCCAGAAGCCCACCCATGCCCAGCAATTCTGACTATAGACGCAGAAAAAGCGTTCGATAATGTGAACTGGGGATGGATGGAGAAGGTCCTAGACGCCATAGGATTGAGGGGTCAGTTCAGAAACTACCTGAGGGCATTGTACTCCAATCCAAGAGCCAGAATAAATACACCAGGTTTTCTTTCACCTGCCTACAATATGGTTAAAGGAACTAGACAGGGGTGTCCACTATCGCCCCTTTTATTCAAACTGTCACTAGAACCGTTTCACGATTTCTACTTGCCACTCGGGATCTGGAAGGGATAAGGGTGGGGTTGAAATAAATAAGACATGCCCTATTTGCAGATGACTTACTAGTGTTCCTGGAAAACCCGCGGGGTTATATACATACATTACTGCGACACTTGGAAGAATTCAGCAAAATTTCTGGCTTTAAAATCAACACGGATAAAAGCGAATTATTGCTGTTAAAACACTGTGCCCGAGATACGACTTGGGCCATGCGAAACCTTCCAGTCAAAGAAGCATCTTCACATATAAAGTACTTAGGTATTACAGTGGGACGGACATCAGACACTATTTACAATCTTAACTACCCGCCATTGATTCAAAAAATATTAAAAGACAAAGATTATCATGACTTAATAGGATGGAAGAATTTCCTCCGGCTATTCTTACCTAACCCGTTCCCCTTCAATAACCACACCGACACCATCTTGCTTTGGTGAAAATGACCATGACGGCTAAACTTTATTATTCCACACATAATAATAATAATAACAGGCACTTTAACACATCCTTCAACGTTATGACCGACTGCACCTTAACAAGGATCCTGGAGGGCAACCCAAACAAGCGGTATCCTCCTTAACCGTCTCACCTTATACTTCAAACTTACCCTTGGCCGCACTCACCCACCCAAGGGCACCAAATCCTTGAAGTATACAAGTATCTCCTCCTGTAGGCCTTTTAGCCCAAACAGGATCCCCATCCTCGGCATTCACAAACCACATGAGATGCAGGCTCCAACATGTCCTGCATCTCTTAACCATTGTATTGCTCCCCAGGATCCCATATCAATCAGCCACCAGAAGACCACTGGTGACACCTCACCTGTGGGCGTCCTGCCACACCTTAAGGGCCATCTCCAAACCCTCCTGAATACCTAATGCCCACATGTCAATGCCCACATCGTTAAGATGCACGCCATATGCTCTCAAGAATTGAGGCGACGCCGCCTCCAATTCCCGATGGCGAACCACTAAACCACCTTGTCTGTGAACAAAACGCCCCATTTCCTTATTCAATTTCGCCCAAGCTTTGTTAATCCGTTCCACCGACCTGGCCAACCGCCAACTACTTCTCGCAACCACCTCCGACCACACCACCAGCAAGTCAGGAAAATCCGACAATAAACGCAACACATCCAACTTAATATCCCGAATCACGTCATGAGACCGACGCACCCCCAAACCGTTGCCACCTACCAGGGGCGTAACTAGAACTGAATGGGCCCCACAGCAAATTTTTTACAGGGCCCCCCTCCCTTAGGGTCCATTCAGACGTCCGCAAGTGTTTTGCGGTCCACAAAATGTCCGCAAAACACGGATACCAGCTGCGTGCGTTTCGCATTTTGATAGTTCCCTATGATAGAAATGCCTATTCTTGTCCACAATTGCAGACAAGAATAGGCCATGTTCCATCTTATTTTGCAGGGGCCGCAGAATGGAACTACGGATGCGGACAGCACACTGTGTGCTGTCCGCATCTTTTGCGGCCCTATTGAAATGAATGGGTTTGCACCTGTTCCGCAAAATTGTGGGACGGATGCGGACCCAGAACAACGGACGTGTGAATGGACCCTTACTTAAAATAAAACCTTTCAAAAAACCTCTTTGTCTTTGTATCACCATTTTTTGACAGCTAAAACTTTTTTTAGATTTCTGCCTAAAGAGCTGAAGCTTTTTTTCAGGTGGATGAATTGTAGTTTTTATTGGTACCCTTTTTGAATTAAAATTATTTATATTTTTTAATAGTGAAGAAATTTTTGGACATGGCAATGCTTTTTTTTTAATGTTTATTTACCTATATTTAAAACACTGTGAAAAGGGGTGATTGGAACTTTCATCCCAACCTCTGCCCACTCCTTCCTCTGCCAGCCTCCTGTACTATAGCATGCGGTACGTGGCAGCCTCCCCTCTCTGCCTCCGCTGCTCTGCCATGTACTAGTGCTTATTATGGCACACATATGCATGCACCCAATGCCAGCACAGAACCATCCTGGCATCACATTTGTGTATATGTAACTTAAGAGAGTGCCATAATAAGCACTAGTACATGGCAGAGCAGCGGAGGCAGAGAGGGGAGGCTGCCATGTCCCGCATGCTATAGTACAGGAGGCTGGCAGAGGAAGCATGGGCAGAGGTTGTGATCTGGCTACCTGGCAACTACATGCAGCTGCCAGGTGGCGATCCCAGCATCTACCAGCCTCCTGTACTATAACAGAAGCAGATGAATGCATTTTATTATATAGGAGGCTGGTGGGACTGGGATGGCAGCTACATGCTGCAGCCTGCCATGGCTGCACACTCAGAACTTTGCCTGCTGCTGTTCCTGGTCTTACCTCCCCTCCTCTCCCAGTCTGTGAACTTGACAGACTGGGAGAGGAGGAAAGGGTTAACTACTTTGACTCTGCCCTGCCCTCCTCTTTCCTCATGCCCAGAGAGGCCCCAGAACCACTGTGCACTAGTGCAGGTGCAGCTGCAGCAGGCAAGGGGGGAGGGGGGGAACATGGGGGCCCAGGCACATACCTGAAAAAACGAGTGCTGTGCATGCCTGCTGTGCCTCCCTCCGCCCTCTGCTGTGCTTCTTCTCCCAGCCTCCCCGCCCCTTGAGGAGGACTTCATTTGGGGGCGGGCTGCCACTGTGCTGCCGACTTGTTCTCTGGCAAGTGTCACGCTATGCAGGCAGAAGAGGCAGCGAGTCAGCAGATAATCATGGACGGAGTCGCCCGCCGAAGCAGGCCCTGTGTTAATGAATGGGGAAGTAGGATGGATGGGAGGGGGGCGGGCCCCGGCCCCTATGTGACCGCACCAAATGTAAAGGGGAGGGGATTTGGAGGTGTTGTTTTCGGGGGTGGGGCCGGCCTGAAAACGTAAAATTATGTACACACAGTAAGTGTGTGTGAGACACTGCTCCCGGGCCCCTTGTCAGCCCGGGCCCCGAAGCAGCCGCTTCCCCTGCTTCCCTGGTAGTTACGCCACTGCCACCTACATGAAGCACTAAAATATCAGGTGGCCGATCTAAAGTGACATTCGTATGAATCTCAGGCAAAACCCGCCCCCAAAGAAGCCCCCTCAAACCAATCCACCGGATTAGCAACTCCTCCGTCGGGAAACCCAATTGGCGTCCGTTCCGCCTGACGTCTGCTCGCAAGGCCCCCCAAATAGACTTACGAATGCCCGAATATCCATGCCAGACAAGGCGCCGCCCCTGAAACAAAACAAACAGAGTTAAACCATAACCACCAACGCCAAGTCAATCATATCACTCTTAGCAACCCCTCCCTACAACCATTCATAACAGATGAGGCCTAATATATGATCGAAAACAATCCGACTCCCAGCGCCCAATACGCTTAATAACCTCTTCCCCCAGACCCCACCTGGCCGCCTCGGTAGCGGCCCCTATCCGAAATGAGTGAGATGCATAGTCAATGGCAGGCAAACCCGCGGCCAACAAGCATTTCCTAAAAACAGATACAAATTGAAAGCGAGACAACCGCGAACCATCCTGGTGAACCAGCAACGCACCCGAACCACCGGGCCGTATCTCCAAAAATTCCTCCACACAGCGCACAGGACAAAGCACTGACCCCACAAGCGGCCTTAGCCACACCCTTTCCCTCCTGATCAGTTTTAGTCTTGCGTACTACACACCGCAAACCACCTTCCCACAGCCCTACATCTTCCCATAACAAACCCCCACCACCCGTGCGACTCACTGACACCAACTCTGATATTCGAAAGGCTCCGAAAAAGGCTAGTGCAAAAGCAGCCCTAAACAGACGCACTTCAAATGCTGACACACAAACCGACCCTGCCTCCTCCCACAACATCTGCAACACCGCAAAATAAACTGGCCTCCGAGTGTCCCTCCGTATCACACCACGACGGTAACCCTTTAACACCTGCCGCACCATAAAACACCTAGACACATCGGCCAGGCCCCGCAGGCGCAACCAGAAGGCCGCTACCCTCTTTTACGCGACCGAAAAAGACAAACCCGCAGCATAAAACGTTCCTACCCAAAAAAACAATAACGTCCGAAAATCATCCAACGAACTGCAACCACCCACCTGCTTAATCACCTCCTCCCACAAAGACCACACTGAGGAGTAGGCTGACCACGTACCGCTACTAAGCGACCGCCTAATCAGGTCTGCTGAAACCCCAAGGCCACGCTCCAGAGCCACTGGGGACAGGGCAACCCCTGGACTTCAGCACCCGGCGCCAAGCTGCAGAAGCGATCCCACTGAAAACGAGAAAGGGAATCGGCAAGTGAGTTATCTACTCCTGGGACATGTACCGCAACAAAATATGCATTCAACCGCAAACCCCTCAATACTAGATGCCTGAGTAAATTCAACACCGGCGGTGAGTTGGCTGTCTGGCTATTAATCGCTTGCACAACACCCATATTGTCACAGTAGAAACGTACCCGCCGATTCCTAAGCCAGTCCCCCCATAACTCAGTAGCCAAAACAATAGGAAAAAGCTCCAACAATACCAAGTTGGTAAGGAAACCAGCCTGCTTCCACACTGCCAACCACGCCTCCGCACTCCATTGTCCCCGACAAAAAACACCATATCCACACGAACCTGATGCATCCGAGAACAATTCCAAATCCACGTTACTAATCACTGCCTCCATCCACATAGACCGCCCATTATACTCCAACAGAAACGTCTCCCACACCGCTAAATCATCCTTTACTGCCGCTGGTAATCGCAAGTAATGAAAAGGGGCGGTAATCCCTGCTGTCGCCAGCGCCAAACGACGACAAAAAACCCGTCCCATCAGCAAAATGCGACAAGCGAAATTCAATTTGCCCAAGACCGATTGAACCCGCTTGAGCTGGACCTTTTTTGCCCGCCGTCGGAACACAACCTCATTTAACAGATCAGAAACCTTATTTTCAGGCAGCTAACATTCCATGACCATACTGTCAATCTCAATCCCTAAAAACGTTATGACCGTGGACGGACCCTCCGTCTTATCCACCGCTAACGGGATACCGAACCGCGCCGCCACTCTTTCCATCGTATGTAACAAAACGGCACACACCCTGGATGCAGCCGGACCCAAAAACAAAAAATCGTCCAGGTAGTGCAAAACCGAACTCCATCCCACCTCCTGTTTCACCACCCATTCTAGAAAAGAACTAAATGATTCAAACAATGAGCACGAGATCGAGCATCCCATCGGCAGACAGCAATCAACATACAAACAACCGTCCCATTGAAAACCAAGTAAATGCAAACTATCAGGGTGAATGGGCAACAACCAAAACGCAGCCTCAATATCCGTTTTTGCAAGCAGGGCGCCTCGCCCGAAACGCCGGACCCACCGCCTCATCAAAAGATGTGTACGAAACGGAGCACAACTCATCTGCTATACCATCATTCACAGACTTCCCCCAGCGGATAAGACAAATGATGAATGAGCCTGAACTTCTTAGGCACTAAACCCAAAGGGGAAACCCACAAATCCGGCAAAGGACACTCCGCAAAGGGGCCTACAACCCTGCCAGCCGCCACCTCCTTACCAATCTTCTCCCTCACCACGGCCGGGTAGCGCAAAGCTGAGGACAAATTCCGGGACGCCATTGTCGCCCCCCACCAAACTACACGGAATAACGATACCCCCAGTAAACCCTGCCAACAACAACTGAGTTACCTCCCTATTTGGATACTTCCTTAAATAGGGCTCCATCTCTTCCACCCTCACCGGCGTCACCCCTCTTCTGCATAACCTCGGGTCCCTTACCTCTCCCTCGCTTGAAACACTGAGACAAACTATGGGAGCCGCCGCAACCGGAGCACTCATGCTTGTACCTGCAATCAGACAAGAACCTGCAATGTCCTTCGTTATACTGCCAGCAACAGCCCCTCCTATTCCCCCCTTGAGATTCCGAAGCCGAGGTACCCCCGGCCGATCCACGAAAGGGCTGAGAACCTCCCCTAGGTGCCGCCATCAACCGCATCCACAGACCAATGTCCTTGTGGTCCCAACGAATGCTAGGCCTTCCGCTGCCGGAACTGCTCGTCATACCTAAGCCACGACACACCCCCATATGTCCGATGAGCCTCCCCAATAGCATCCATATAGCAGAAAAGGGCCGAGCAGTGCTCGGGCGTTTTTTCCCCAACTACGCTAGCCAAAATCGCAAAGGCTTGAAGCCAATTTTGAAAAGTACGTGGAATCAATCTATACCGCCTCCTTTCTTCCTCCTCCTTTTTACTCTCGTCCGGTTTTCCCCTATCTAAATTAAATTTCTCCAATGGAAGCAATGAGAAAATTTCCACATATTCATCCTTCCATATCTTTTACCTAGTCTCTTGCTTCAAGTGAGCCCCCAGCGGCCCCTCAAAACACACGTAGATTTCCCCTTTTACTGCATCCGCCAATCTAACGCCATCCCCCACGTCACCCTTACCTCCAGCCACCACTCCCGATCCTGAGGCCTGTGTACCAGCCGCGGTGCCGTTCTCACCCCCCCTATTAAACCACGTGCCGTCCCTTGTGCAAGTGCCAATGCTTGTGCCGGAGCCCAGACTGATGCCGGGGATGCGGTGTATCCAGTACTCAACCTCAACAACAATGACAGCATACCCGACAATACATCCCGCACCAAAACTTCAGAGCCCCCCCCCACTATGCAGTACTGAACCCCCAACCCCCCCAACAGGAATCTGACACGACGTCCTCTCACCTGGCCGTCCCTGGATGGATCCTCCGGCAGCCGCAGGTCTCCTCCCGGGTGTCACCAATGGCGTGTCCAGCCTGTATGGCACGGCGTCCTCCCCCAAAGCGACGTCCATTCCGCCTGCCGCTGTGTCTTCTCCTGGCTCCACTTCTCCTTCCTCCAATTGTGATAGCTCCCCCTCAGACTGCTGACGGAGGGGAACGATACCCGACATCTCTCCTGCAGTGGTGGCCTCATCACATGGCCGCGAACTCCCCATTCCATCCGCCCTCAACGATCCAGGCTCCACAGCAGCGGCGCTGTAAGCCGTGTCACCATGCCGAAGGTCAGGGGGCGGAGCCACCGCATCCATCCTGGCAATGGTGCAATGTCGCCGACCCACCGCTAGGGGCCGCGACGCTCTCTCCTCCACAGTATCTCTACCTCGCTCTCCAGTCCTCGTGCGTTGGGGCCGCCGACCTGAAGACACTTGCCGCGGCGCAGAATACACCTCCTCCTCCCCGGCCGGAAGGCCCAAGCCGCCGGACAGCCCGGCCGCAACGTCGCCATGCACCACAGGTAATGCGCTCAAGGCTCTCTCCCCGAGCGGGGCCTCTCGCGGGGAGTCAGCCGCCCGCACATACTCTCTCCCCCTTGTAGCATGGGAGATGGGACCGGCACGAGCCCGTCCCTCTCCCGCCGGCCTGCCACGCGCTGCTGGTTTCCTACAGCTGCGCCTGAGTGCCGCACTGGGAACGGACACTTCAGACTGCAGCGGAGGGTCCCTGGGGGGGCTCCTAAGGCGTTGGCGGACCCGGGGGGGTAAACTCAGGGCTCAAGCGTTCAGGGGGCACCGACCTCCTGGCCATGCTAGAACCCGCAGCCACAGTAGAAGTAGAGGTAGAGTTCAAAGCAGACTGAATGGTCTGTTGCAGTAGCTCTGCACCATGTACCTCGACAGCGGCCCTTACCGCCTCTAACAGCTCATCCAGAGACGACATGTTGGATCCCTAAACACTCTGGCTCTACACTGGCAACTGCCCAAAACCCCTCCCTCCACACCATATATACTGCCCGCCAACCTGCTAACTCCTCCCCCTCCTTAGTTTAAACCAACCCTCGCCATAACTTCCTAACAACATTAACCCCATCCTAGCCTGCAGTCTTCCCCCCAAGTCAATCCGCACTACGCTATGTCTGCGCCTCGCTTCGTTGCTATTATTATCACTTACAGGGCGTAGTCAACTATTAAAAAAGGACCAGTTTTGCCAGGCTCCTGTATCCTATGCAGACGATACCGCTGCTTAAACATTCAGATATCAAAACTCTAGAATCAGCGTTTAGCTGTTTCATTTGGAGGGGTAGAATTTCACAGCAGAAACTTCAACTGGCTAGAGAAGTTGGCGGAGTTAATCTCCCAAATATTAGCAGATATAGTATAGGCTACTTTCACACTAGCGTTTGGGGTTCCGCTTGTGAGCTCCGTTTGAAGGCTCTCACAAGTGGCCCCGAACAGATCCGTAGAGCCCCAATGCATTCTGAGTGGATGCGGATCCGCTCAGAATGCATCAGGATGGCTCCGCTTGGCCTCCGTTCCGCTCAGCAGGCGGACATCCGAACGCAGCTTGCAGCGTTCGGGTGTCCGCCTGGCCGTGCGGAGGCAAACGGATCCGTCCAGACTTGCAATGTAAGTCAATGGGGACGGATCCGTTTGAAGTTGACACAATATGGTGCAATTTTCAAACGGATCCGTCCCCCATTGACTTTCAATGTAAAGTCTGGACGGATCCGTTTGACTACCTTTCACACTTAGAATTTTTTCTGAACTATAATGCAGATGGATCCGTTCTGAGCGGATACCAACGTTTGCATTATAGGAGCAGATCCGTCTGTGCAGACACCAGACGGATCCGCTCTGAACGTGTGAAAGTAGCCTTAGCAAGTAACTTCGGACATAGTATAGACTGGATAACACGGTCGAGCCACTACTCCAATTTTGACTTAGAGTCACAATTGGCGTATCCATGGTCATTGATGGCCCTGCTCCATACAAAGTTTGCGAATCTCCCCCCTTTGATAAAAAAAAAAAGTACCTTGATAAAAGACACAGTGGCGACATGGAAGGTGGTATGTAAGGAGTATGGACTCTCCTTTTCTCTATCAAAATGCATCTTTGGGTCCATCCAGAATTTGATGAGGGAGGACAGAACAAGCAATATATTGAATGAAAGGCCAAGGGAGTCAAAGTGGTGAGGGGCATGTGTCGGAAAACAGATATTTACTTTTACATGAGGTGTGTTCACAATATGGATTGACCTCCAAATACTTTTTGGCATATTTTCAGGTCATGAACTTCTTAAAAGCTAGATTGAGGGATCTCTCACAAGAATTTCCATCCAACCAATTCGATTCCCTGAAATTATCGAACAATAATTTTCTCTCACTATCCGATTTCGCTCTCAGGTTGCAAAAAAAGCAATCAGAGAATGTAACAGGAAAAACCTTTAAATCTTGGTAAAAGGAATTGAAAATACCCAACATCCAAGATAAAAATCTTAAGGGATGGTTGGAGGTGAGAAAGGCGACACAATATGAAAAATGGCAGGAAACTCAATTCCGGATAATATATAGGGCAATATATGTTTTTCACGACTCATATGCATTAAAACAGGAAAATAGGATAACGCAATGCCCAAAATGCAATATGAGCAATACTAACCTATACCATGGGCTTTGGTCCTGCGACCAAGTTATTTCCTTCTGGGAAGAGTTTATACGGTGGTGCAGGGAGACATTGAAGATAAATCTGCCAATATCAGCGGAAACAATATTATTTCATAGTCATCCAGACAAATCACCGCTGTCACAGATGATCCAATTGTGCCTCTTGGCTGCCAAGAGATGTCTGTTACACTACTGGTTGAAGCCAATCATACCCACCTTGTCAGATATCATAGCACAAGAAAAAACTTGTTTGAGACTAGAATTTATTGCAGCAGAACAAACGAAAGAGAGCGGGATTAAAAGACTTTATATATCTCTAGTATTAGAAGATAGTTAAATCCAGACACTGATGTCTCCATTCAGAGATACATCTTGGTTCTTAATAGAACAATTGAAGGGTACATTAGGAAAATTAGATCAGCAAGATAAGATGACAATTGCTGCAGACTAAACTGGAAAGACAGGAAGATTATAGGTGTTTCAGGGGAAGAGAGTGATAGGTCAGGAATAGGTGAATGATAGGATACAAAACAATGGGGAGGGGAAAAGTTAATTGAAATGTTACTGAAATGCTTTATGTTATGAGTTGTCCACTGATTCTAGATATGACACACACCTTTATGCATTCTGTAAAAAAACAATGAATGTATGTAATAATGGACAATATTGTACTGGCTTTTATTTATGCTGGAAAACTAATAAAGCTGTGTTTACAAAAAAAGGGGTATATATAAAATCTCCAAAAGTGTCAAGACAATAAGAGTGGGTCCGGTGCCACTCAAAATCCCTAGAGTAATATGTGGCAGTTGATGTGTCTTGCCACAACCATATACATCCAATAGTGTGCCAAGGTATAGCGTAATGTGGCACTCTATAATGTGGATATGCTAGGGATATGTGGCACTGGCCTCCACAGTTAGGCAGTGGTCCCAGTACGGGGTGCAATACTTGCACACAAAAAGAAAAACCGTTACTGGGAGATAGGCTTCACCCAGAAGATGGCAGTGCACTCAGCCATCCACTGGGGAAACGCAGGCACACTGTGTTAATATTGGTAAAATGTAGCAGCTGATCTGGCTTATCCTCAGCTAGTCATCAGCCGCAACCAGCAGAGAATCAGAGTATAATACAGCTCGGCTCTACGCGTTTCTGTGCGCAAATCACGCGCACTTCATCAGGAGCATGGAGGTGGTATTCAGTGACCATTTGGAACATTTTACATCATCAATTCCCATGTGGGTCAGATATATAGATGATGTGTTGATCCTTTGGACAGGCAGTAAGGCACAATTTCAGGAAGTTTGCAACAGCCCTTAATATTAACAACATGGGCCTCTTTTTTACCTCTTAAATAATGAGGATCGGATCTTGTTTCTGGACTTGTCTATTACCCTCAAACTCTCAGGTCAAATTGTCACTAATATGTACAGGAAAACCACGACCACTAATAATCTCGAGGTGAGAAAGTGGACATCCTGTGGCCCTTAAACAGTGTATCCCGAAAGGGCAGCACCTGAGGGTAAGAAGAAACTGTTCTCAACTGTCCAATTTTAGAACTGCAGCAAGGGAATTGCAGGAGAGATTTGCACACCGGGGTTACCCACAAAAGGTGCTGAAACAGGCATACCACCATTCGCTGAGTGTGAATAGGGATCGACTTCTCTCTTCTAAAAATCGAGAGACTGATGAAACTGTGAGAATCATAGGGACTTATGATAGAGCCCATTAGGCAGTACGCCAGATTCTAGCCGATAATTGGGATATTTTGAGATCGGACACTGATGTTGGAAGTCTGATCTTATCCAGACCAGCAATAACATATCGCCGTAGCCATAACATTCGGGATGTCCTGATTCATAGTTTTTACCAGGGTCCTCAGCAACAATTTCTGGCTACGGAATAACCTGGTTGGCACTTTTCCTTGTGGGTCATGATTTTTTTTTTAAAGTTTATTAACAAAAGCAAATCCTTTGCCAGTCAGACGTTGGAAAAGATCTATTATAATAGTTCTTTTATTAACTGTAAATCAGTGGGAGTGGTCTATCTTCTCGTGTATTTGTGGCGTCAAATACGTGGGTAAAACCAGACGAGAGCTGAGACGACGCATAGGAGACCACATCTCAGATATCACCAAATCAAATGATACTCCAATTGCTCGGCATGTGACAGATTGCCATGAAGGCAGGGTCATGTCTGTAAAGTTTCAGGACATTGAACAGGTTAATATGTCACCTAGAGCTGGGGATGTGGATTGCGTTTTACTACAGAAAGAGGCCCAATGGATTTTTAGATCACATACTACTAAACCTTATGACCTCAATAATGCTATTGTATACACCGCTTTCATCTAAACCTTCCCCGCCTTCTGGGTACATAATTGCATCAATGTTGTGGACAACCACCTTTAGTGGCTTCCTTATATATTTGAGTGCCATAGTACCCACCGCGGGGCTTTTTTTGCTTCTCTACTGTATTTATAGCATGATTTTTTTTATAACATACTGTGGGTGTTGATAGTAGTGAAAGCCTCTCTTTTACCCTAACCCCTGATCATCACTCCACCTGGTTCTATGTCCTGCCATACAATTGACCTTGCCATCCGTGACTGCCGCTATATGAGGACATATACACATTACTCATTACTGGCATTACCATAGTTGTGGCCGCCGAATATTCCCCTCATTACCTTTGCGCAGATGCGCTCTCCATAGGGCGTATACAATTCCCCTGCATGTCAGCTCACCGGCGATGTCAGAGCTCGTCTCTCGCACGGGATTGGCTGTACATGCGGAAGCTCGCCCAGGGAGTGGGGTGTAGCCCATTTATGTTTGCATATACACGGCCGCTTCGCGGCCATCATAGTGCCGAAGCTAACACCAAGCCACATTAGCACGTCGACTCTCACACTAGAGAAGTGCGGCTTAGGCAGGTTCTGTTTGTCCAATTCTATGGCTCCATGCTCCTGTAGAAGTGCGCGTGATTTGCGCACAGAAACGCGTAGAGCCGAGCTGTATTATACCCTGATTCTCTGCTGGTTGCGGCTGATGACTGGCCTAGGATAAGCCAGATCAGCTCCTACATTTTACCAGCATTAACACAGTGTACCTGCGTTTCCCCGGTGGATGGCTGAGTGCATGGCCATCTTCTGGGTGAAGCCTATCTCCCAGTAACGGTTTTTCTTTTTGTGTGCAAGTATTGCACCCCGTACTTGGACCACTGCCTAACTCTTATCGGCTTGACACTTTTGGAGGTTTCATATATACCCCTTTTTAATTCTAAGTACTCAATAAACTTTTTTTGTGTTTTGAGTTTTAGCGTCCTCTAAAATCTACATGTGCTACATAGTACAGATAGTTGATTGCTCACTTTTACACTTTTTGTAAGGCGATGTGACCAATAAATGTCTATTTTTTGTCACCTTCCCTTTATCGTCCTTCCCAGAAAGCTAAACAAAAAGTGATCAAAAAGTCATATCTACCCCAAAATCAGGGGCGTAACTATCATAGCGGCAGACCATGCGACTGCTATGGGGCTCAGGGAAAGAGGGGGCCCAGTCTTAGTTGGGATCGTCTCCTCTTCTACTGAAGGTGAAATCTTGGTCAGGACTCTACCCTCTAAAAGAACAACTTTTAGCAAATGAAGCAGTGGGAAAAATTGCCAATGGGTCATTGAAAGGGGTTTAGGCAGAAACCCTTCTGTCCTGTGTGGGAGGCCTGGTTTGATCCTTGCTATGGGGCCATTACTTCTCTATGTACGCCACTGCCCAAAATAGAAACAATCATGATGGCGACTCATCCCGCAAAAAATTAATTAGGGGTTCAATTTACTTTTTCACCCAGAGCCTCTACAGTTGTCAGCACAAGATGTGTAAATCACCATATTTGGCCCTAAAATGCACATGGTGCTTTTTTACTCCTGTGCTCTGTTGTATGTCCAGGCAAAAGAATAGGGCATGGTATATCTGTGTAAAAATTGCAATTCTCACTTTGCATCATCTGCTGTGAATTAATTTTTGACCTGTTGGGTCAAATGTTCACTAAACCCATTGATAAATACTGTGAGTGGTGTGGTTTCTAAACTGGGGTCACTTCTTGGGGGTTTCTTTTTTTATTTCACCCAATAGACTCTGAAAGGTGTCCGCCAGTGCTGTGTAAAATACCAAACTAGACCTCAAGTGCACATGTTCACAACCAAGTGTTTATAAATTTGATGAAACACCTGTTGGGTCGAAGTGCTTACAACACCCCTTGAAAAAATCATTTGGGCTGTATTTTCTAAAATAGGGTCACTTTTTTTGGGGTTCCTACTGTAGGGGTACCTCAGGGCAAATCCGAATCTACCATGGCTATTTTAAATGCTCACTTTTTACACAATTTTGCATAAATCAATTGTACAAGTGATGTTTTATCAGTGAGAAATGTCTAGTATGCGTGCTATCAGCTGTTTACCTCTCCCAATTCCATATCCCTGCTTTAACCATTTCAGGACCCTGCCATTTTTCACCTTAAGGACCAGGCCATTTTTTGCAAATCTGACATGACCTGCAAATCTGTGTCACTTTATGTGGTGATAATTTTAAAACGCTTTTACTTATCCAAGCCATTCTGAGATTGTTTTCTCGTCACATATTGTACTTCTTGACAGTGGTAAAATTAAGTCAAAAAATTTATTTTTATTTGTAAAAATAAAGTCAAATTTAACAAAAATGTAGAAAAATTAGCAAATTTCCAAATTTCAATTTCTCTACTTTTATAAAAGATAGTAATACCTCCAAAACTAATTATTACTTTACATTCCCTATACAGTCATGTGAAAAAATTAGGACACCCTTTGAAAGCATGTGGTTTTTTGTAACATTTTTAATAAATGGTTATTTCATCTCCGTTTCAACAATACAGAGAGATTAAAGTAATCCAACTAAACAAAGAAAACTGAAGAAAAGTCTTTTCAAGATCTTCTGTAAATGTCATTCTACAAAAATGCCTATTCTAACTGAGGAAAAAGATAGGACACCCTCACATGTATTCCCTCTTAAATTGGCTCAGATCTCACACAGGTATATCACACCAGGTGCACATAATTAGTAGATCGATACTCTGCATGTTGAATGAGGCTTGCCCTATTTAAACCTCAGACATTTAGTTTGGTGTGCTCCTGACTGTTGAAGTGAGAGTGAGCACCATGGTGAGAGCAAAAGAGCTGTCAGAGGACTTCAGAAAAAAGATTGTAGCAGCCTATGAGTCTGGGAAGGGATTTAAAAAGATCTCAAAAGATTTTGAAATCAGCCATTCCACTGTCCGGAAGATAGTCTACAAGTGGAGGGCTTTCAAAACAACTGCCAACATGCCCAGGACTGGTCGCCCCAGCAAGTTCACCCCAAGAGCAGACCGCAAGATGCTAAAAGAGGTATCCAAAAACCCTAAAGTGTCATCTCGAGAACTACAGCAGGCTCTGGCTACTGTTGATGTAGAAGTACATGCCTCTACAATCAGAAAGAGACTGTACAAGTTTAACTTGCATGGGAGGTGTGCAAGGAGGAAACCTTTGCTTTCCAAGAGAAACATCGAGGCCAGACTGACATTTGCCAGCGATAAAGTTGACAAAGACCAGGACTTCTGGAATAATGTTCTTTGGACAGATGAGTCCAAAATTGAATTATTTGGACACAACAGCAGAGGACATGTTTGGCGTAAACCAAACACAGCATTCCAAGAAAAGAACCTCATACCAACTGTGAAGCATGGAGGTGGAAGTGTCATGGTTTGGGGCTGCTTTGCTGCAGCAGGACCTGGTCAGCTCACCATCATAGAATCCACAATGAATTCTACTGTGTATCAGAAGGTGCTTGAAGAACATGTGAGACCATCAGTTAGAAAATTAAAGCTGAAGCGGAACTGGACCATGCAACATGACAATGACCCAAAACATACTAGTAAATCAACCAAAGATTGGCTGAAAAAGAAGAAATGGAGAGTCCTGGAATGGCCAAGTCAAAGTCCAGATTTGAATCCCATTGAGATGCTGTGGGGTGACTTGAAAAGGGCTGTACGTGCAAGAAACCCCTCAAACATCTCACAGCTGAAAAAGTTCTGCATTGAGGAGTGGGGTAAAATTTCCTCAGACCGATGTCGAAGACTGGTAGATGGCTACAAGAACCGTCTCACTGCAGTTATTTCAGCCAAAGGAGGTAACACTCGCTATTAGGGGCAAGGGTGTCCTATCTTTTTCCTCAGTTAGAATAGGCATTTTTGTAGAATGACATTTACAGAAGATCTTGAAAAGACTTTTCTTCAGTTTTCTTTGTTTAGTTGGATTACTTTAATCTCTCTGTATTGTTGAAACGGAGATGAAATAACCATTTATTAAAAATGTTACAAAAAACCACATGCTTTCAAAGGGTGTCCTAATTTTTTCACAAGACTGTATGTCTACTTCATGTTTGAATCATTTTGTGAATGTCCTTTTATTTTTTGGGGACGTTAGAAGGCTCAGAAGTTTAGAAGCTTAAACCCACTTTTTAAGGACCAGTTCAGGTCTGAAGTCACTTTGTGAGCATTTTAATCAATTTTTTCAAGTTACAAAGCAAGGGTTAACAGCCAAACAAAACTCAATATTTATGGCCCTGATTCTGTAGTTTACAGAAACACCCGATATGTGGTCGTAAACTGCTGTACAGGCACACGGCATTGCACAGAAGGAAAGGAACACCATACGGTTTTTGGGAGGCAGATTTTGCTGGACTGTTTTTTTTTACACCATGTCCCATTTGAAGCCCCCCTGATGCACCCCTAGAGTAGAAACTCCAAAAAAGTGACCCCATTTTGGAAACTACGGGATAAGGTGGCAGTTTTGTTGGTACTAATTTAGGGTACATATGATTTTTGGTTGCTCTATATTACACTTTTTGTGAGGCAAGGTAACAAGAAATTGCTGTTTTGGCACAGTTTTTATTTTTTGTTATTTCAAACATTCATCTGACAGGTTAGATCATGTGGTATTTTTATAGAGCAGGTTGTTACGAACGCGACAATACCAAAGATGACTACTTTTTTTTGTTGTTGTTTGTTTCAGTTTTACATAACAAAGCATTTTTGAAAAAAAAAGACTTTTTAGTGTCTCCACATTCTGAAAGCCATAGTTTTATTTATTTTTTGGGTGACTGTCATGTGTAGGGGCTCATTTTTTTTCAGGATGAGATTACGGTTTGATCGCTTGCTATTACACTTTTTGTGATGTAAGGTGACATAAAATGGCTTTTTTTACACCGTTTTTATTTTTATTTTTTTACGGTGTTCATCTGAGGGGTTAGGTCATGTGATATTTTTATAGAGCAGGTTGTTACGGATGCGGCAATACCTAATATGTATACTTTTTTTTATTTACTTAAGTTTTACACAATAACAGCATTTTTGAAAAAAAAAATGATATTTTAATGTCTTCATATTCTGAGCCATAATTTTTTCAGTTTTTGGGCGATTGTCTTATGTAGGGGCTAATTTTTAGCGGGATGAGGTGACGGTTAGATTGGTACTATTTTGGGGGTATACGCCTTTTTGATCGCTTGGTGTTGCACTTTTAGTGATATAAGGTGACCAAAAAATGGTTTATTTAGCACAGTTTTTATGAAAATTTTTTGACGGTGTTCATCTGAGGGGTTAGATCATGTGTTAGTTTTATAGAGCCGGTCAATATGGACGTGGCGATACCTAATATGTATACTTTTCTTTTTTCTTCTATTTTTTTACAATTTTTTTTCCCTTTATTTTGGCAAAAGGATATTTATTTATTTTTTACTTGAAACTTTACATTTTTTTTAAACACTTTATTTTTTAAAGTCAAAATATTTTTTATTTAAGTATATTAATAAAATATAGAATACAGCTCGAGCTGTTCTACACTCGCAGGTGAGTAAAGTCGTAGATGAACAAATAAATCCCATACAGAGGGAATGAAGGCATAGGTCTGCATAAATGATAAAATAAGTTTACAAATGATACAGAAATAATATATAAAATCAACAATAAAATATAAAATCAACAATTCCTCAGAGTGTACCAATAAGGGGGGAGGAAGGAAGGGAAGTATATGAGTGAAGGGTTATCATCTTGTTTTAGTGAGGAAGATCAGGAGGGGAGCATGTATCTAGAGGACTTCCACGGGCCCCACGTTTTTTTCGTATTTCTTTGTGTTACAGATTGTATTATTAGATGCAGAGGCCATAATTTGTTCATAGAGACAGGTTTTATTAACCCTTTGGGTAACTTCGAGAATAGTGGGCGGGTAAAGAGATTTCCATTTTGAAGTGATAGCCAACTTGGCTGAGAGGAGGATATGACATACTATACCCCTGTATGAATTAGGTATATCCATGATATCAATCATCAATAATGCTAGAGAGGGGGAGGGAGAGCTCAGAGTTGACTTTGAATCTGAGAGCTGGGAAATTAGGGAAAAAACTTCAACCCAAAAAGGCTTAACTATTGGACAGTCCCATAGAATATGAAACAGCGTGCCTTTATTACCACAGTTCCTCAAGCATAAAGGGGAGACTGACGGATAAATAGTATGAAGCCTTTCAGGGGTGAAATACCACCTTAAGGCGGTCTTCACAAATGACTCATATTGTGTTACACAGGTTATGTTCTTTGAGACATATTTAAAAACTGATCGCCATTGTAAAGGAGAGTATTCAGACTTTAGATCTTTTTCCCAAGATAACAACGGTGCAGATTTTTTGAAGTTATCTTTATTACTGAGCTGAGAGTATAAAGGGCGTAGGGTTCTAGAAGTTTGGTTTGGTAGTGACCATATCTCTAGTATCTGTCTATTGATGGTTGGTAAAGTGGGGTTTTCAGCTAGGAAGTGCCTAATTCTAATATATTTGTAAAATTCTATATTGGGAACCTTAAATGTGCTATGTAGACATTCAAAGGAGGTCAGACCATCAATTTGATAAAGTTGGGGGATTCCTGTCAGGTCATATTTGCTCCACGATCCCACACCTAAATCAGGGATGAGATGGTCTAGAACAACTAATGGGGTTGGATCTATACTGGAGAGAGTGTCTTTGCCAGTGAGGGTATGATATTTTATCCAACAGTCTAGGGCATTAGAGGCGAGGAAGTACAGTTTTGGTCTAATAAAAGTCATCGATAACGAGGCTATTAATAAGGCTCTAAGGTTACCCCCTAAAACCTCTGTGGAATCAATATGAGTCCATTGTTTTGAGAAATCCAACCTCCACCAGCTCTCCAGAGGGCCTATTTGTGACGCTAAATAGTAATCGTGGATATTTGGTAGACTAATACCTCCCATTTGTTTCCTGGTGTGTAGGATTTTGGATGCAATTCTAGGCTTCTTGCCATGCCACAGAAAGGCGTTTAATACCTTATTACACTGCGAAAAGTATGATATAGGGAGTTTAATGGGAAGAACTCTAAATAAATAGAGAAGTTTAGGCAATGCAAACATTTGGAAAGTGGCCAGTCTGCCTAACCAAGATACTTCAAACTTATCATATTGTTCAAGGTCTTTTTTTATACTAGATAGCAAGGAGGGGTAGTTGGCTAGAAAAAGTCTATGTGTTGAGGAGGTAAGGTTAATACCCAGATACTGAATTTGGTCAGGTTGCCAATCTAAAGTGAATTTTTCTTGGAGGAGTTGAACTGTTTGGGGGGTCAAGTTAATGGGTAGGGCTTGGGATTTGGATGAGTTTAACTTATAGTAAGATAGTTGGCCGAAAAGAGTAATAATGTCTAGGGCTGAGGATAGAGAGGATGCAGGGTCCGTAAGCGTGAGTATTACATCATCAGCGTACAAGCTCAGTTTATGATTGCGATCGGCTATCTGTACGCCTGATACCTTCTTCTCTAATCTTAGAGCCTGGGCAAGGGGTTCAATGGATAAGATGAACATTAGGGGGGAGAAGGGACATCCCTGTATGGTTCCATTGGAAATGGAAAATGGCTTAGATAGAGACCCATTTACCCAGACTCTAGCAGACTGGTCTTTATATAGGGCCTGGATAGAAGCAAGGATAGGGCCCACTATCCCCATTTTAGACAAAACCGCGAAGGAAAAGGACCAGCAAATGCGGTCAAACGCTTTTTCAGCGTCAAGTGTAACAAAAAGTGCCGGGGTTTTCTTTTTTTGGATATGGGAGAGTAGATTCAATACCCTTCTAGAGTTTTCTTGTATTTGGCGGCCTTTGACAAAACCAACTTGGTCAGAGTGCACTAATAAAGGAATGAGGGGGGCCAATCTAGATGACAGGATTCTGGCAAATATCTTTATATCCGTGTTAAGGAGTGATATGGGGCGGAAGTTTTTTGGGTCGTCAGTTGGTTTGTTGGGTTTGGGTATAGTCACTATTAATGCTTCAAGCATCTCTTTGGGGAAGGATCCTAATTCTCTGGCAGATTGAAAGGAGAGTAGCATGTATTTGGAGAGCTGATCAAGAAAGGTTTTATAATAAGAGTTAGATAGGCCGTCTGGGCCTGGGACTTTGTGAGGGGGAAGTTTTTTAACAATGGCTTTGAGTTCTTCAATGGTCATGGGGGCATTGAGAGTTTGTAATTGTGCAGTAGTCAGTTTTGTGAGGCCTAACCTATCTAAAAAGGCGTCAATGAGATCTGGTTTTGGTAGTGAGACTCGTTTTTGGGGGGATAGATTATAAAGGGAGGCATAAAAGTCTCCAAAAGCATCGGCTATTCCCATTGGGGATACTATTTTCTTCCCTGATGAAGGGTCTAGAAGATAGGGGATCTTAGCTTTAGCTGCTCTTTGTTTTAAGCGGTTAGCCAGCAAGCGACCCGCTTTATTATCTTGAGAATAAAAAGTGGCCTGTGTCCTTTTTAAGCGAAATTCATGCCTATGAAGGAGACAGGCAGAAAGTTGGGATCTAAGTGATTTGAGATCGTCTAAATGTACAGAAGAAACTGAAGACTTGTTAAGGTTCTCAACTCTCTTTATCTCATTTAGTAATTTGTTTATTTTCTCTTTACGTTCCCTCTGGAGTCTGCTACCTATTTTTATGAAGACGCCTATGATGAACGCCTTGTGGGCACACCATAGAGTGGAGGGGTTGCTGACTGATCCGTCGTTTATGTGGAAGAACTCTGTTAATTTAGATTTAAGCTCCAGAGACAATTCAGGATGGTCTAATAGTAAGGCTGTTACCAGCCTGCATTTGTGGGAGGGGCGTCTGGCTACTTATTCCCCTACCTACCGCTCAGCCAGGCGCCCGAGCCTCACGCATTCCTGCGGTATCACGCTCCTTCCCCTCTGACCCGAGACCTTCCTTCCGGTTTCTGCGCACACGCACCGCCGGCGTCTGAACCATCGCCACTCCTCTCCAGCCTTCCAGGTAATCGAGGCGCAGCTGGCTCCGACCTAGCTGTGCCTCTCGTCCGGGGTCGTGCCCCCTGGTGGTACAAGTCAGGTGCCGCTCTCCCCCAGCCTAGTCCCGCTCGCTGGATTCTGGCAGCAGGGCCGGGGAGCTGCGTCCTGGTTCACTATTCTGCCGGTCACGTGCCGCGCAATTGGGGGTGCTAAGCAAGTTTCACTATGGGGAGACAGTTTTGTGCACACATTTCGCCACCCATGCACTCTCCATATCTTTTGTTTTCTACAAATTTTCAGCACAAGTAATTTTGGCGTTGTTCTGGTTCTGTGATGCAGGCAGCGCGCCCACTCCGGGGGGGGGGGGGGGGGGGGCGCAGTTTTTCGCTCGTGCCCTCTGCCAGCTTGCTCTGGGGCCCTGCAGAGCTATGGTTCCCTCTGTGGGCTCTCACCAGATTAGCTAGGGGTCACAGCACCCGTCCTTAAAACCATGTGCCCTTTTGATACGCGGTGCACAATCCTTAAAAAAAAAAAAAAAATCCATCAATCAGGGGTGAGGGGGGGACGATTCTCAACAGTCAGTCCGCCCTCGTCG
Source organism: Bufo bufo (assembly GCF_905171765.1). Taxonomy (NCBI): domain Eukaryota; kingdom Metazoa; phylum Chordata; class Amphibia; order Anura; family Bufonidae; genus Bufo; species Bufo bufo. The sequence continues at coordinate 393,611,604 of NC_053389.1, read as the reverse complement.
CTGCCTTAGCATCACATTGCCAGAATTTGCGCCGTGAAGTTGGTGATGTTACGTTACTGTTCAATTCAGCAGTTTTCTATCTCACTCTGCTTCCGTCTCCGGATCATCCCACATTGTCGGGGTCCTCTGGATCACCCGGGGTTTCAGTGCCTTGTGGTTCACCCAGGGTGTCACGTTCCTGGTTCGGCCAGGGTGTCAATATTCCTGGATCGGCCAGGTTGTCAATGTTCCTGGATCGCCCAGGTTGTCAATGTTCCTGGATCGCCCAGGTTGTCAATGTTCCTGGATCGCCCAGGTTGTCAATGTTCCTGGATCGCCCAGGTTGTCAGTGTTCCTGGATCGCCCAGGTTGTCAGTGTTCCTGGATCGCCCAGGTTGTCAGTGTTCCTGGATCGCCCAGGTTGTCAGTGTTCCTGGATCGCCCAGGTTGTCAGTGTTCCTGGATCGCCCAGGTTGTCAGTGTTCCTGGATCGCCCAGGTTGTCAATGTTCCTGGATCGCCCAGGTTGTCAATGTTCCTGGATCGCGCAGGTTGGCAATGTTCCTGGATCGCCCAGGTTGTCAGTGTTCCTGGATCGCCCAGGTTGTCAGTGTTCCTGGATCGCCCAGGTTGTCAGTGTTCCTGGATCGCCCAGGTTGTCAGTGTTCCTGGATCGCCCAGGTGGTCAGTGTTCCTGGATCGCCCAGGTGGTCAGGGTTCCTGGATCGCCCAGGTTGTCAATGTTCCTGGATCGCCCAGGTTGTCAATGTTCCTGGATCGCCCAGGTTGTCAATGTTCCTGGATCGCCCAGGTTGTCAATGTTCCTGGATCGCCCAGGTTGTCAGTGTTCCTGGATCGCCCAGGTTGTCAGTGTTCCTGGATCGCCCAGGTTGTCAGTGTTCCTGGATCGCCCAGGTTGTCAATGTTCCTGGATCGCCCAGGTTGTCAGTGTTCCTGGATCGCCCAGGTTGTCAGTGTTCCTGGATCGCCCAGGTTGTCAGTGTTCCTGGATCGCCCAGGTGGTCAGTGTTCCTGGATCGCCCAGGTGGTCAGTGTTCCTGGATCGCCCAGGTTGTCAGGGTTCCTGGATCGCCCAGGTTGTCAATGTTCCTGGATCGCCCAGGTTGTCAATGTTCCTGGATCGCCCAGGTTGTCAATGTTCCTGGATCGCCCAGGTTGTCAATGTTCCTGGATCGCCCAGGTTGTCAATGTTCCTGGATCGCCCAGGTTGTCAATGTTCCTGGATCGCCCAGGGTGTCTGTCTTTGTTTTCTCAGGGTTTTTTACATCTGTTCTGATGTCGGTTGTTCCTTCTTTTAGATTGGGCAGTTGTTATTTTTCCTTCCTCTCCTTCGTTTCGTCTAGGAATTTCGAGGCAATTCCAGGTAAGTCGGCTCAGAGACGGTCACTGGGGCGGGGTTAACCGTCAGTTCGATACTCAAGTCCGTTCTTTTTCATTAGTTCCATTTAAACGATTGGGGTTTTTGGAGCCGTGTTTCCAAATCCGTTCGTATCCCGTCAGGTAGGTTCATACGTTGGTCACCTTCACACACCTTCAGTCTCTCACTTTCTTTCGGCCACTCTCCCCGCATCCGTCTGTGCTTCTTTTCGTTTTTACAGGTAGACATAAGTTTGCCTTTTTTTCTCAGGTCAACATGTCTCACATGTCCGATATGGATGACAACCTCTCCATGCCACAATCGTCCATCTCGGGGCATAATAGCAGCACATCTTTAAGGAATTGGACAGTGCCAAAGTTGATTGCCGAGCTCAATCACAGGGGGATTCGGCATCCCGCGACTGCCCGCAAGGCCGAATTATATCGTCTCCTGATGACTACTCCGGGTTCGACAGCTGAGCAGTCCAATAACGACTCCATCCGGCTGGCACTAGCTCAGATCCAGTCGTCCATCGCCGGACTCGCTAGCTCGGTCACGGACATTCAGACTAGGGTAGCGGTTTTAGAAACCAGGCCAGCAGCCTCACCGCAATATCCAGGTTCCGCAGTCATTCCTGCCATTCCTCAGGACGTTGCAGGTAGGCCTTCTGCCACCCCCCAAATTGCTCCTTCCCATTTTGTTCCAGAGCATATTAAGAAGGATATCCTGGCAGGCAAGGACGTAAATTTGGCATCCATTTTGATTGCCTCCCAGGATATTTCCGAGAACCGAGTGATTAACTGCGGAGAGGTTTCCGTGGTTTTGAAGGCCAAGGATGCTCGGCTAAATAGGAAGTTGTCTGTTTCCGAGTTCGTCCTGGCCTTCAGCCTCTACAGGGACATGATGTGCTCCGCTCAGCCTAATCGCAGGGAAGAGTTAGATACCTACTTGTACCGGATTACGGATTTGGGGCACAAGTACGGCCGCTCTGCATTTTACGACTATCATCGTTCGTTTTCTGCCAAAGCCGCCGCAGCCCTGAATCTATTTCAGTTCATGTCCAACTGGGCAGACTTGGACATGGAGTTATTCTGCCGACACTTTGCGGGTCTGAAGGCTCCTCTGTGTGCTATCTGCCAATCCATTTTTCATTCTACGGAATGGTGCCCTAATCCGGTGCAAGATCCGCAATTAGCGCCCACGCCAGGTCCTTCCGGGTCCTCCAGGTCTTCCTCTTCTTTAGATAAACTGGGCAGGCCAATTGTGTACCTCGGTAGTAGCCAGGTGTGCAACAATTTCAATGCCAAGGGCTGTGTCTTCAATGCGTGCCGAGCACTGCACATTTGCTCTCTTTGTTTTCGGGCTCACCCCCGTCCTTCCTGTCCCAGGAAGACAGCCAGGGACTCCTGACTAGCCGACCTCAACTTGGAGTTACTGGCTGCACTCCTGCAGGGCCACCCAGACTGTCCCTTTGTCGCCTTCTTGTTGGATGGGTGCAGAGAAGGGTTCCACACCGGCCTTGTCACGCGCCCCCAGGGCTGCTGGATGGGCCCCAATCTGCTATCTGCCTCCAGTGACCCTGAGGCGGTGACCACCCTCATTCAAGCAGAGGTCGACAAGGGGTTCGTCATTGGTCCCTTCCATCAATCCTATCGGCCTTGTCACAAAACTATCGTCCAATAAAAAACGTCTCATTTATGACCTCTCCGCGCCTCATATGTCCTCCATTCCCAGTCTCAACTCACTCATTCCCTCTGAGAAATATTCCATGCAGTATTCTTCAATTGATGAGGCCATCCAGTATATTCTACAAGCAGGTGTCGGGGCTTGGCTGGCCAAGGTAGATATTGCCGATGCTTTCAAGCTGCTTCCAATACACCCGCAGCTTTGGAAGTACTACGGCATCAAGTGGGCAGATAAATTTTACTTTGCCAACCGGCTTACTTTTGGGTCCAAGAGTAGCCCTTGGCTTTTTGAACAACTTGCCAAAGCCCTGCACTGGATTCTCATCCATCACGGTGGCTTATCCATGGTCGTCCACTACTTGGACGACTTTCTTCTCATTGAAAGGCCCAGTCAGGCCCCTTCCATTCCCCATTCACTCCTGGATATTTTTTCCCATCTCCAGGTTCCCGTGGCTACGGCCAAGACTGAGGGTCCGGCCACCAAGGTCACCTTCCTGGGCATCATTTTAGATACCGTCAAAATGGAGGCTAGCCTCCCCAGCGAGAAGTTGCTCAGGATCCGCTCAGCCATTTCCCGGGCAGTTCAGTCTCACTCTCTGACCAGGGCGGAGCTCCAATCCTTGCTGGGGATGCTTAACTTCGCCTCTAGAATTATGCCTCAAGGCAGGGCCTTCCTTTCCAGGTTATGTCTCCTGCCCTCTGCCCCAGAGCAGGATTCTGTCGTCCATCTGGACAGCCAGGCCATTGCAGATCTTGACATGTGGAGCAGTTTTCTCTCTGACTGGAATGGCATTTCTTTGTTCATTCCGCAGTGGGATTCCTCTTCCCCCATGGTTTTCTCCGACGCCGCCGGTTCCTCCGGGTTCGCTGCCATTTTCAGGTCTCATTGGCTGGCTGCCGGATGGCCGCCAGAATTAGCCTCAGACTCAGCAGCTCTAAAATCTTCCCCCCTTTTGGAACTGTATCCCATCGTGGCGGCTGCTCAGGTCTGGGGTCACCATTGGTCTAACACTTCTGTGACGTTCATTATGGATAGTCAGACCTTGGTGGACATTGTCAACAAGGGCAGGGCCCAGTCCCCCAGGATCATGGCCTTGTTGCGCAAGTTAGTGTGGTTATCCCTCCACCACAATTTCCACATGCGTTGCGTACACATTTCAGGCGAACAGAATAGGGCTGCGGACGCTCTTTCCCGTGCTAATTTTGCGATTTTCTTTCAGGAAATGCCCGACGCGGATCAGTCAGGCACGCCGGTGCCCCAATTCAGCACTCTCGTTCTGGATTAGATTCGCTCTTAGAGGAGGCCAAGGGTCTGGTCGCAAAATCATTGTCGCGCAATACGGCGAGGAATTATCAGGCCGGCTTAAGAGCTTTTGATAAATTCTCTAAGAGTCATCCGAGGGGTCAACACTCCGAAACCTCCTACATCATGGCCTTCTTGGCCTATTGTCACTCACATCTCTCTCTGTCATATAGTACCATCAGACTTTATTTAGCCAGACTACAACATCACGCTATGCTGGCCACTCCTCATCACAGGTCCTTTTTTTCCATTCAAGCTATTAAAGCCACCCTTCGGGGTATTCAAAAGGAGGGGAAGGGGTCTGTGAGCCATAGGCAACCAGTGTCCAGCAAATTGTTCAGGGATCTCTCCTCGTCATTGGATGGTAATCCTTTTGGGCCCTCCACTAGCCTAATTCTGAAAGCGGCCATGTATATCACCTTTTATGGGTTCCTCCGGCCCGGAGAGGTTCTGGCCGGTCCAAATCGTCAAAATCATCCTTTGAAGCAACATCTGTCATGGGGCCAGGGCCATTACACTCTCCTGCTACCCTCCACCAAAACCAATCAGACGGGTCCCCCCTCGGAGGTTAAAATCTACCCAACCTCGAACAATTGGTGCCCAGTTCAAGTGCTGCATCAACTGCTAGCGCTTATCCGAGGTTCATTGCCAGATAGCCCGCTCCTGCCGCATGCAGGCAAGCCTCTCAGCACCTCTCAGTTCATATCTTATATCCGTGCCCTCGCCTAGGGTCTAGGTTATGACCCCAAGGTAATTTCGGGGCATTCGTTCCGCATAGGGGCGGCCTCCGCTGATTCTCGGCATCAGGTGCCAGCCCATGTCATTCGGTCCATGGGGCGGTGGTGGTCCTCCTGCTTTTCCAGGTATATACCCAATACTCAAGTAGAGATATCTCGTGCCTTGCGTTCACTGGCTTTGTAATTTTGTAATAAAGTGTTGTACCTAACTATTGTTTTTTTGCCCCCTTTTTTCACTGGTGTACCCGCGCCCGTGGCTCCCGGCACAATTCAGCCACTATGTTCAGGGCAGGTTTCTCTGCGTACGCCGACGTTGTCCTAGCCCTGACCATAAATAGTAAGGCTGTTACCAGCCTGCATTTGTGGGAGGGGCGTCTGGCTACTTATTCCCCTACCTACCACTCAGCCAGGCGCCCGAGCCTCACGACCCTCCCTCCCGCCCCTTTTCTCAGCTTCCATCAGGTATGCCCCCTTTTTTCACTGGTGTACCCGCGCCCGTGGCTCCCGGCACAATTCAGCCACTATGTTCAGGGCAGGTTTCTCTGCGTACGCCGACGTTGTCCTAGCCCTGACCATAATTACATATGTGTTGTATCTCCAGGGAGAATAAGGTTTGGTAAGATGGGATTCTTTCAGGAATAGGGTGATCGGGGCGTGATCTGAAACACTTTATTTTTTTAACATTTTTTTTTTTCACTTTGTTTTTTATCCCACTCTGGGGCTTAAATTTTTGGGGGTCTGATCCCCTTTACAATGCATTCCAATACTTCTGTATTGGAATGCATTGGCGGTAAGTGTAATACAGTGTGTATTACACATACAGCTTCCTGCCTGTGAGATCCAGCGCTCTCGCCCGGAAGGCACCCCTGATGCCTAAGGAAGGCATCGTGCTGCCTTCCATGCCATCGGGTTCCCGTCACAGCAGCACGGGGACCCGATGGCAGCTTCGATACCTGCGAGGACATTGCATGTGCATGTCAGCGGATCGGGCGGGCGCATCTCTGGCGCATTGCCTGCACCTGCCCGATCACAGCGCCGTACATGTACGGCACTGGTCCTTAAGTCACGGACATCTGTGCCTTACATGTACGGTGTGGGTCCTCTACGGGTTAAAGGGTTGTCCCGTGAAAAATATTCTACATTTTTCACACCAGCAATTGGATCTGAATAGTTTTGCAATTGCATGTAATTAAAATGTATTAAAGCTACTGAGTAATTCAATAAATGCATCTGTTTTTTTCTCATTTTTTCTTTCTCACCTCCTAAGCCCCCTGTTCCATATCTTAATTAGAGACAACTGAAGGAGGAAGACAGAAAATGGCAGCTATTGATGGTCACCACATAGGGATAGCTTTTGGGGCAATATATTGTTCTGCACTGTGGTATATGGTTCTGATGGGACAGTATTTTGTGCTATGATATTGCAGATGTTGCCTACCTTTGTTGCCCCACCTTCTGATAATGTGGTCCTGCCTACAACATAGGGCCACTTTTAGTTTTTTTTCCAGGGCTACTTTAAGTACCCAATCCACCCCTGGCTCAGTTTCATCCTTCAACTGCCTCCTGGGCTGTGGTAGAGAGAGCTATAGAAGAAAGACATGCCCTCTGAGAAAGGAAACTCCCCTTAAGTTACCAGCCTGATATAAATCTAGGAGAGCAAAAAATGGGGATCTCTCTGGATCCAAGGTACTTGGCTTGTTCTAGCTTTCTTAGAAAGAGGTTGTCATGTATTAGACTATGTATGATTTTTATTTCCTACATTAATCATGGGATAACCCCTTTAAGTTTCATTTATGAAATCATAAAACCTCCTGTCAACTGTCTAAACACTTCCCCAGGACCAGGAAACAGGACATTTCTATTACCTTATCTGGATATAAAGGACATATTGGATGCCACTTTAAAGATCAATACTATTCTATCTTACGATACCTATAAAAAAAAACTATTAGACTCATTATTCATCATAGCTCCCTGGAGACAATCTAAAATATCATCCACTGAACATTACATATGCTCAAAAATTCATCGCTTCACGCAAAGATATTTCTCATTGTTTGTGGGAGATACCTGAAAATTCAAGTTATCTGGCAAAAGATGGCTCAGTACTTGAAGAATATATTTGATCTGTCAATTTTTCTCTTGCCTGATTGGGACCTTTATTAACATCAATAGTGAACATACTGAGAAGCTAGACAAAATCAACTCATATTTCACTTATGGATGGTGGCCACTTGTAAAAGTATTGATATAACTGTAAAGGTTAGTTAGCTATTATCTGTTAGTTGAAGAAGTTTTCCAAGATTCTGAAATATTGATGACCTATCCTCAGGATAAGTCATCAATATCAGATTGGTCTCTTCCTAGGCTAGTAACATCATGTTTATAGGTCATGTGGCCTAGGCTAGGCTCAGTTTCATTGAGGTGAATGGGGCTGAGCTGTAGAACCAAGTAAAACTACTAGCCAATGGATCAAATTGTTCTTGGTAAGCTGCGAGGAGGCCACAACACTCACTGGAGCACCACAGCCTCCTCAAATGGCTGACCCAGGATCCCTGATATTTATGTCCTTTTCTGAGAATAGGTCATCAATATCAGAATTCTAGGAAAACCCCTTTAATATTATTGTATAGCAAGTTGAGTTCATTAAACTCAAGTTCAAAGGAAGAAATACTAAGCGGCACTCACCAGTGTGAAATTCAAACTTGATGCTTTATTCGATAAAGTCACAATCCATTTCATTAATCTACTTGTATACAACTTGTACTTCAGTTTTTGACTTAATGAAAATTAAAAAAAATTACAGTATGTCTCGAAAAAAAAAAAAAAGCCCTCATAAGGCTATGTTGTGGGGTAAAAAAAATATAAAAAATCACAGTGTCCTGAAATCCAAAATGGGCTGAATACTTAAAAGAGTTATTAATAACTGGACATTTATGGCATAACCACCAAATACACCATAAATGTAGGATAGGTGTGGGTTGCTTAATCGCCTTGAACATATATTACAGTGCAGATATGGTGAAAGCTTCTGATGCTATGTTTTATTACCAGTCATTTTCCTTTATTACTGAGTACATTGCTACAAGAGAAGTGGTGGTTCCTAATTGGACTCACAAAACATAGGGTACAGAGTACAAAGTGGATTTTTTGGATTTTTAGAGCAGTGGTCCCTTCAAATCCTAGAGAAAGCAAGAGTTTTGTAATATACACCGACATATTGAATGTATACATTTTCGTGATAATGATATACATCTACATATTTATAGTTTAAATTAGCTAGAAAAAAAATGAGTCAAATTGTCCACTTGAAGGCCTGTCACTGTAAATTTCCCACCACTGCTCAAATTTTTATGCTCTTTCCATTAGCCAAATACATCAATCTACTAACTTTTCTTTTACAGTCATTGGGATCTTGTTATCATGAATCTTATCAGATATGTACCATACCAGTGAACTGGTGTAATGTTTGTCATTTCCCGTTGAGGTTTGCAAGTTGTCTATAAAACTCAGAAACAAGTAGAATCTTTACTCAGGAGTCAGGACGACTGAAATCAGTGGCTTGAACATTGAAACATTTGACACTATTAGTTAACTATGAATAACTTACTCAATGTCGTTCTCATTACTCTATCCATCTGTCATGTCTTTACCTCCCCTACACCTACCTGTAAAAAAATATCAATAGAGCAGATTACTGGAGAACTGAATACTCTAATATCATATCTTAAGGTATGTAGAGCATATGTGTGTGTATCCATGTCCTAGTATGTGTTGTGTACACACAGTGTTGAATATTTATATCCAGTTTATTTTCAGAATACTTATATTGTCATGTTTTCTTATAGAATAATAATAATAATAATATATATGTGCCATCCCTGCACCCAGATGAACAGAAAAAGGTAAGAAAACTTGGAAGTTGGACAATTGAATAAGTATTAAGCCAAATCCTATCTGACAAATACTGAATTGTCAAGTCAGTATTATTTATTGGTGAATTTACTACTATTCATACTCTAATATGTGTGCAGATAATATAGAATGCTGGGTAATGTCATCCTATCCAGATCTGTTACCAGTAAATGTTATGACATAATACACGTTAGATACAGATCAACCAGCTTCTTGTTACAGTTTTTATTTTATTTTACAATGTATATGTTTGTTTAGCATTTATATGTACAGGACATGTAGAAGATTTGGATTGTTTCCTTAAGCTTTTTTCTTGGCAAAGGGGTCATGTCCACAATTGTATTTCAAAGTGTATTTCAGTAGTGGATATATAGCTGGATTCACTAGTTTAATGCCCACATGCATCTTATACAGTAGATATCCTTCATTAAAGAGGCTCTTCTTTTTTGTTAGAATGGTTCCAGCTATGACCTGTAGTCTCTTAGGAAACATAGAAGCAAGGCTTCAATTCTCTGGCAGTGCCTGCAAAGGAGAACCGAAGAAGGTGTTGTTTGTAATTTATGGCTATGCCTTTGGTCCTCCAAAGAGAGATGATCTTTGCAGCTGCACTCTTATCCAGCTTATTTCCTAAAACATACAACCTCTTTAAAGTGTTCCTCTCAAATGACCCTGTAGCTTTAATCGTCATTACTGTAATGTTCTTCTTGTGTGTGCTATTACTGTTAAGCTCTTCTTGTGTGTGCTATTACTGTTATGTTCTTCTTGTGTGTCCTATTACTGTTATTTGCTTCTTGTGTGTGCCATTATTGTTATGTTCTTCTTGTGTGTACTATTACTGTTATGTTCTTTTTGTGTGTGCCATTACTGTTATGTTCATCTTGAGTGTGCTATTACTGTTATTTTCTTCTTGTGTGTGCCATTACTGTTATGTTCTTCTTGTGTGTGCCATTACTGTTATGTTCTTCTTGTGTGTGCTATTACTATTATGTTCTTCTTGTGTGTGCCATTACTGTAATGTTCTTCTTGTGTGTGCCATTACTGTTATGTTCTTCTGTGTGTGCCATTACTGTTATGTTCTTCTGTGTGTGCCATTACTGTTATGTTCTTCTTGTGTGTGCCATTACTGTTATGTTCTTCTTGTGTGTGCCATTACTGTTATGTTCTTCTTGTGTGTGCTATTACTATTATGTTCTTCTTGTGTGTGCCATTACTGTTATGTTCTGCTTGTGTGTGCTATTACTGTTATGTTCTTCTTGTGTGTGCCATTACTGTAATGTTCTTCTTGTGTGTGCCATTACTGTTATGTTCTTCTGTGTGTGCCAATACTGTTATGCTCTTCTTGTGTGTGCTATTACTGTTATGTTCTTCTTGTGTGTGCCATTACTGTTATGTTCTTCTTGTGTGTTCTATTACTGTTATGTTCTTCTTGTGTGTGCCATTACTGTTATGTTCTTCTTGTGTGTGCTATTACTGTAATGTTCTTCTTGTGTGTGCTATTACTGTAATGTTCTTCTTGTGTGTGCCATTACTGTTATGTTCTTCTTGTGTGTGCCATTACTGTTATGTTCTTCTTGTGTGTGCTATTACTGTAATGTTCTTCTTGTGTGTGCTATTACTGTAATGTTCTTCTTGTGTGTGCCATTACTGTTATGTTCTTCTTGTGTGTGCCATTACTGTTATGTTCTTCTTGTGTGTGCTATTACTGTTATGTTCTTCTTGTGTGTGCCATTACTGTTATGTTCTTTTTGTGTGTGCCATTACTGTTATGTTCTTCTTGTGTGTGCTATTACTGTTAAGCTCTTCTTGTGTGTGCTATTACTGTTATGTTCTTCTTGTGTGTCCTATTACTGTTATGTTCTTCTTGTGTGTGCCATTACTGTTATGTTCTTCTTGTGTGTGCTATTACTGTTATGTTCTTTTTGTGTGTGCCATTACTGTTATGTTCATCTTGAGTGTGCTATTACTGTTATGTTCTTCTTGTGTGTGCCATTACTGTTATGTTCTTGTGTGTGCCATTACTGTTATGTTCTTCTTGTGTGTGCTATTACTATTATGTTTTTCTTGTGTGTGCCATTACTGTTATGTTCTTCTTGTGTGTGCCAATACTGTTATGCTCTTCTTGTGTGTGCTATTACTGTTATGTTCTTCTTGTGTGTGCCATTACTGTTATGTTCTTCTTGTGTGTTCTATTACTGTTATGTTCTTCTTGTGTGTGCCAATACTGTTATGCTCTTCTTGTGTGTGCTATTACTGTTATGTTCTTCTTGTGTGTGCCATTGCTGTTATATTCTTCTTGTTTTTGCTATTACTGTTATGTTCTTCTTGTGTGTGCCATTACTGTTATGTTCTTCTTGTGTGTGCTATTACTGTTATGTTCTTCTTGTGTGTGCCATTACTGTTATGTTCTTCTTGTGTGTTCTATTACTGTTATGTTCTTCTTGTGTGTGCCATTACTGTTATGTTCTTCTTGTGTGTGCTATTACTGTAATGTTCTTCTTGTGTGTGCTATTACTGTAATGTTCTTCTTGTGTGTGCCATTACTGTTATGTTCTTCTTGTGTGTGCTATTACTGTTATGTTCTTCTTGTGTGTGCCATTACTGTTATGTTCTTTTTGTGTGTGCCATTACTGTTATGTTCTTCTTGTGTGTGCTATTACTGTTAAGCTCTTCTTGTGTGTGCTATTACTGTTATGTTCTTCTTGTGTGTCCTATTACTGTTATGTTCTTCTTGTGTGTGCCATTACTGTTATGTTCTTTTTGTGTGTCCTATTACTGTTATGTTCTTCTTGTGTGTGCTATTACTATTATGTTCTTCTTGTGTGTGCCATTACTGTTATGCTCTTCTTGTGTGTGCTATTACTGTTATGTTCTTCTTGTGTGTGCCATTGCTGTTATATTCTTCTTGTTTTTGCTATTACTGTTATGTTCTTCTTGTGTGTGCCATTACTGTTATGTTCTTCTTGTGTGTGCCATTACTGTTATGTTCTTCTTGTGTGTTCTATTACTGTTATGTTCTTCTTGTGTGTGCCATTACTGTTATGTTCTTCTTGTGTGTGCTATTACTGTCATGTTCTTCTTGTGTGTGCTATTACTGTAATGTTCTTCTTGTGTGTGCCATTACTGTTATGTTCTGCTTGTGTGTGCTATTACTGTTATGTTCTTCTTGTGTGTGCCATTACTGTTATGCTCTTCTTGTGTGTGCTATTACTGTTATGTTCTTCTTGTGTGTGCCATTGCTGTTATGTTCTTCTTGTGTGTGCCATTACTGTTATGTTCTTCTTCTGTGTGCTACTACTGTTATGTTCTTCTTGTGTTTGCCATTACTGTTATGTTCTTCTTGTGTGTGCCTTTACTGTTATGTCCTTATTGTGTGTGTCATTACTGTTATGCTCTTCTTGTGTGTGTCTTTACTATTATGTCCTTCTTTTCTTGTGTTAAGGCTATTGCTGTGAATTTATAATATTGGTAATACAAGGACATTGCTAAGAATGTGCATTTGCCTTTTACATTGATGTGCAGGTACAAATACAGGGAGTGCAGAATTATTAGGCAAGTTGTATTTTTGAGGATTAATTTTATTATTGAACAACAACCATGTTCTCAATGAACCCAAAAAACTCATTAATATCAAAGCTGAATATTTTTGGAAGTAGCTTTTAGTTTGTTTTGAGTTTTAGCTATTTTAGGGGGATATCTGTGTGTGCAGGTGACTATTTATTTTTACCAGTGAAACCAATATAACATCTCAACATTCACAAATATACATTTCTGACATTCAAAAACAAAACAAAAACAAATCAGTGACCAATATAACCACCTTTCTTTGCAAGGACACTCAAAAGCCTGCCATCCATGGATTCTGTCAGTGTTTTGATCTGTTCACCATCAACATTGCGTGCAGCAGCAACCACAGCCTCCCAGACACTGTTCAGAGAGGTGTACTGTTTTCCCTCCTTGTAAATCTCACATTTGATGATGGACCACAGGTTCTCAATGGGGTTCAGATCAGGTGAACAAGGAGGCCATGTCATTAGATTTTCTTCTTTTATACCCTTTCTTGCCAGCCACGCTGTGGAGTACTTGGACGCGTGTGATGGAGCATTGTCCTGCATGAAAATCATGTTTTTCTTGAAGGATGCAGACTTCTTCCTGTACCACTGCTTAAAGAAGGTGTCTTCCAGAAACTGGCAGTAGGACTGGGAGTTGAGCTTGACTCCATCCTCAACCCGAAAAGGCCCCACAAGCTCATCTTTGATGATACCAGCCCAAACCAGTACTCCACCTCCACCTTGCTGGCGTCTGAGTCGGACTGGAGCTCTCTGCCCTTTACCAATCCAGCCACGGGCCCATCCATCTGGCCCATCAAGACTCACTCTCATTTCATCAGTCCATAAAACCTTAGAAAAATCAGTCTTGAGATATTTCTTGGCCCAGTCTTGACGTTTCAGCTTGTGTGTCTTCTTCAGTGGTGGTCGTCTTTCAGCCTTTCTTACCTTGGCCATGTCTCTGAGTATTGCACACCTTGTGCTTTTGGGCACTCCAGTGATGTTGCAGCTCTGAAATATGGCCAAACTGGTGGCAAGTGGCATCTTGGCATCTGCACGCTTGACTTTTCTCAGTTCATGGGCAGTTATTTTGCGCCTTGGTTTTTCCACACGCTTCTTGCGACCCTGTTGACTATTTTGAATGAAACGCTTGATTGTTCGATGATCACGCTTCAGAAGCTTTGCAATTTTAAGAGTGCTGCATCCCTCTGCAAGATATCTCACTATTTTTGACTTTTCTGAGCCTGTCAAGTCCTTCTTTTGACCCATTTTGCCAAAGGAAAGGAAGTTGCCTAATAATTATGCACACCTGATATAGGGTGTTGATGTCATTAGACCACACCCCTTCTCATTACAGAGATGCACATCACCTAATATGCTTAATTGGTAGTAGGCTTTCGAGCCTATACAGCTTGGAGTAAGACAACATGCATAAAGAGGATGAGGTGGTCAAAATACTCATTTGCCTAATAATTCTGCACGCAGTGTATAGGCTCATGACTTTTGGATGCGCTAGAGATGGGAGTCCTATAATATGTATACTCCTGAAGCTGATATAATGTGCAACTACTTTGCATCATTTCTTATTGTGTGGCGACTCACAATCATAGATTTTGTTATGTTTGCAGAACATGTCTATAGAAGAACTATCCTGCAGAGCACAAAATTCTATTGAACCACTAAATAGTAATAACATGGGTAACCTGAAACGTCTACTTAAGTGTTTCACTCACAGTGTAAGTATCAGTTATTTCCATCATTTCTTTTGAATAATTTTCTTTTTCTATACAAATCTGCCCTAGTACAGTTTATCACACTCTAGGTCAATATCCTTTATTGGATACCAGTTTAACATTACATATAGAATTACTGCATTGCAGAAGGTGTTAAAGTGGTTTTGCAGCCTCATAAAATGTTTATACAGGGTGGCTAACAAAAAAGTAGCCTGCCTCCAATAACTTTGAAATCAAACTGCCTAATAGTAAACCTTTCTCAGTTGTCCATAGCAACCAATCAGAGCTCAGCTTTAATTTTTTTTTAGAGCCTTGTAGGAACTGAAAGCTGAGCTCTGATTGCTATGGGCAACTAAGCCTGACTTATTATTCAGTTTAATAAAAGTGGCTTATTTATTCAGAAAGATGGTATTCTCCCTGAAACAAACCCACCAACTAAACTTTGTATTCAGAGTTTAGCTGGTGGCATTAAACTGAGTCTCCATCAATGAGAAACCCCCTATGCATCTCATCCAGCCAGCCAGTATTCTCTTCTGTACAAGAAACCCAAAACATTCATGTCTACAGTCAAACCAGTGTCTATATTCTTCTCTCATGTAACATCATTTGAAAAATTAGTCTCCATACACCATTTTCTCTTCAGTGAGAAACAGTACCACCTGCTCACCCCCCAATAGTTGCAATACAAACCTGATGGAATACATATTTGATGCCGGTGTGTGATGCTTGTTGTTTTATATTGTAGAATAAGATTTTAATGCATATTGTATGGAAAAAGAGATACAATATGAGTATGTATTCAAAGATAATATAGATTGTCAAAAATGTTTGAAATATCAACAGAATATATTGAGCTAAAACCCTACAGCCTTTTAATATCATACCCTAAAAATATCTGGAGTATATATAAGCAATCTCGGCGTTTATCACTTAAGTAAATGCATTTTTGTTTGTTTCAGGTCAACTGCAAAGTACTTACATATAAGAAATCTGAAAACTCTCAAGACATTGTATCCGTTCTTAAGGATGTGCAAGATGCGTATCAAGAACACTATATAAACCTTATGTAATGTTTATATAATAATTTATTAAATGTACTTATTTATTTATTTATAGAAGAGTTACAAAAATTCTATTGATCAATAATTTAAATAATTAAAATGTTCTCATTTCTATTTTACTATTTATTTTATGTTTATTGATATTAAATTTATTATTTCTTTATAGTGAAATGTCTGTTGAGAATGAATAAACATATGTTTGCTGCAATATAGACCTGTGATAATCAGTTTACTTGAGCCATATTCTTGAATGTGTATGAAGTTACTCATCATCCATTAACGTCCTTTTAGTAACTAAGGCTAGTTTCACACTAAGGCCTCATGCACACGACGTTGTGTGTTTTTTTTGCGGAACGGCGCAGACAGCCATTAATATAACTGCCTATTCTTGTCCGCAAAATGGACAAGAATAGGACAGTTATATTTTGTTTGCGGACCACGGAACGGCGCAACGGATGCGGACAGCACACGTAGTGCTGTCCGCATCTTTTGCGGCCCCTTTGAAGTGAATGGGTCCGCATCCAAGCCCCAAATACTGTGGCTCGGATGTGGACCAAAATAACAGTCGTGTGCATGAGGCCTAATGCTTACATCAGAGGAACAGTCTGCAAGAGGTCATCACATCCATCGCATGCCATTAGCTGAAGTGAGACAACCCTCTTTTACATGAGCGAGACTGATTGGATCCGGATGCATTCAGGGTACGTTCAGTGAAACTAGCACCATTTTGCAAACAAGTTCAGTCAGTTTTGTCTGCAACTGCGTTTTGATGAGTTTTTCATGCACGTAATAAAAAACTGAAGGTTTACAAACAACATCTATTAGCAACTATCAGTGAAAAACGCATTGCATCCGCACTTGCTTGCGGATGCAATGCGTTTTTCACTGAAGCCCTATTCACTTCTATGGGGCCAGGGCTGCGTGAAAAACCCAGAATATAGAACATGCTGCGTTTTTCACACAACGCAGAACTGATGCGTGAAAAAAAACGCTCATGTACACAGACCCATTGAAATGAATGAGTCAGGATTCAGTGCGGGTGCTATGCATTCACCTCACGCATTGCACCTGCGTGGCAAACCCGCTTGTGTAAAATGGGCCTTAAAGTGTTTTAGTCAACTTTTTAACTTCTTTAACAAGGGTGGCCTACCATAAAGGCTTAAAAAGCGACAAGGTATACCTAAATGTGGCAAAACTTTTATGCTAAATTCTGGCATAAAGTAAGCCAACTGTGATAAATCTGACGCATTTACAGACTGCCTGTCTAAAACTTTGGCAGTATTACTAATTCTAGTATTAGTAAATCCGCTTCAGAAGTTTCAGAACCATTGACACAAGCAGTGAACACTATACCTTTCTTTTAAACCAACTACAATAGGACAGATTCACTAATACTGAATTTATGGTGCAGAGAGGCAATTTATTGTATTGAGCAATTTAAAGACGATGACAGACAAGCATTTTTCCGCAACGATTATCATGCACAAATTTTTTCAAATGCGATCATTTACTTGCTTTATCAAAGATCGTTCATTGTATTTAAACAGCGTCAATTTACATGAACACACCTGTTTTTTCATTGTTCACACCACAGAAAGATCACACAATGCACCTTTACATTACCACAATTCAATAACCACAAACAATAATCTATTTGTTCCCATAAATTATTTTACAAGCAATGAATGAGTGTTTTTAGTACAGTCATTCAGGACGGGCCAGAGCTGGGCTGCAAGCCTGGGGGAAGGCCTGCATGAGGGAGAAAATGGCAGGTAAGGGGTTAAGGACGGTGCTGGGAGGGGGGTGGCTGGTAGGAGGGGGAAGATAGTTAAAAGGGGAGAGCAAAGGCGGGAAAGGGGTAATTTTTAGTGGGCACAGTGAAGGGATCAGTTGTCCCCCCCCCCCATTTTAAATAGTGTACTGTGTGCCCCAGAGCCTACTCACCATGTCCGAGGTGGAGGTGATGCTGGCGCAGCTCTGGGCAGCTGCTGAACAGAGAGGGTCAGGATGGCTGAAGGCTCAGGTCCAGGGCCTGATGGTGGGGTCAGGTGGTGCTGCTGCTGAAGTGCCCCCAGAAAAACGACCACAGAGGACCATGCCTCTGGTGCGCCTGATCCCATAGGTGACCCCGAGGGTCCGGCGCAGAGTGAGGAGCCCCTCCAGGGACCCTCCGGTTCGTGCGGCTGTGGGGCAGGTTAGTTCCAGGTGGGCATGGGCCGGGAGGAATCCGGCAGCACGGCAGGACCCAGGCCTGGGGAGTGGATCCCCTTCTTATTCAGTGGAGGTGGGCGGCAGGGGAGCAGGACCAGGTGCGGCAGGACCTCTGGGCAGAGGTTTTGATGCCCAGCGTGGGAGAGATCGCAGTAGTGAGCAGCAGGAACGGCATGGCCAAGATGGAGGCTCGGCATCTTCTTTCCTGGCTTCTTCTGGAGCTTTGGTGACACCTAGTGGTACGGCGGTGGAACTGCGCGCCCGGGCTACAGGTGGAGAAGAAATCTCTACAGAGGATTTCCTGAGGATCGGTGGGGAGTTAGGGGAGCTTTGGGCCGGGTTATGGGAGTTGGTTCAGTTTAATGGCACCTGGGACGACGGCAGGGTCACCATTGGCGGCATGGGGTTTTTCAGGGGAGGGGAGCTCCGGTCAAGGGGGGACGACTGTGAGCAGCGGTAGTAGTGGTGGCAGCGGGGCTGGAAGGACTTTAGCGGAGTCGGGAGTTGATAAGGACGGGGGAGTAGACGTTAATAAGGATGGCGATACGTCGCGCTTGGATGACGCGGCAAAGGGCGAGGTGTATGTTTGCTTTGAAGGACCCTTAGGGGCACATTTAAAGCAAGAGATGCGGGATAAAATTTGGAAAGGGGAGTACGTGGATAATTTTTCCCTACTCCCTTTGGAGCATTTTCAGCTGAATAGAAAACAGATGGAGGATAGGAAGCCTACAGTGTGACTTCCTTCGCTAGCAGAAGTGCCACCCACATATCAGAGTCCTCAAATACTTCAGCCAAAAGAAAGGAATTAGCTGAACAACTTCCTGTCAAGAAAGCAGAAATTGAGATGGAAGCTGCCATCGAGGCGCAGCATCAACTGATGGCTGAAAAGCAAGCTCAAAAGGATGCACAACGCCATCAGATGGAAGCTGAAATAGATGCACAACGCTATCAGATGGAAGGTGAAATGGAGGCACAGCGCCATCAAGTGGAAGCTGAAATGGAGGCACAGCGCCATCAAATTGAAGCTGAATTGAAAAGTCTGGAAAGGCAGAAAGAAGTTAAGATCATAGAAGCCAGACTCAGAGTACATGAGGAGGATATGAGTCAGAGTAGTCATAGGTTCAAATCTGTACTAAGTAAAGAAAAAGACTCCTACTTTTCTTCATATGCCCAGGAGAATGGAAGGAAATCTCCAGCATGTAGTGCATGAAGTGAAATAAGTTATTTACCTTCCATCCCTGCTCAGAAAAACAAAGAGAGGCCTAGTCCAGTGTTGGGAAAAAGGTGTGTGAATTTACCCTCTATCTCTACCGGAAAAGATGAAGAAAAGGACTCACCTAATTCAGAAGTAAGTGAGAAAATAGAACCAGATGATTCTATTCCTAGATGACACGGCAATGCTCAGGAGAGTGTTATAACCATTGTCCCAGCAAGACCACAGAGAACAGTACTAGCTATACTTCCCGTTTTGGAACCCACTGTATTTTCAGGAGATGTACTGAAGTTCATAGAGTGGAAGGCAAGTTTTGAAATGATGATTGAGCATCATTGCTTCAGTCCAGTTGACAAGTTATTCTACCTTCAGAGATATGTTGGTGGAAAAGCCAAGGAAGTTCTTGAAGGTAACTTCAATATAAAAGATAAAGAAGCCTACAAACAAGCTTGGGAAAAATTGAATGCAAGATATGGTCATCCTTTCTTAGTACAAAGAGTCTTTAGAGAGAAACTGAATAACTGGCCTGAAATAGGTCCTAAAGAACACCTCAGACTTCAAAAGTATGGTGACTTCCTGCAAGCATGCAGCAATGTCATCCCACATGTTCAAGGACTGGAAGTACTGAACGACTATCTAGAAAACCACAGGATGCTAACTAAGCTACCTGAAGAAGTGGCTTCAGGATGGATTCGCTATGTGACTAACAGTTAGATCTAGGTAAGAACTTCCCAAGTTTTAAAATGTTTTCTGAGTTTGTCAATGAGGAAGCACAGATAGCATGTTATCCAGTAACATCCTCTTACGTCTTAAAATCCTTAGAAGAAAGGCCTGCAAGAGAGATAAGACGTGCAAGAGCAACTAGCTTTGCAACCAACACAGCAGCTAAAGGTCCAGATACCTACAAAAACAAGTTCAAAGTCACTACTGCAATCAGTAGAGAGACAGAACCGACAAATCTTCAGACTACCTTCAAGTGTATGTTCTGTGGAGAGAACCACTCCATACATAAGTGCCAACAATTGAAGGAGAAGTCCCCAGATGAAAAGAAAAAAATTGTGCTGGATAACCAACTGTGTTTCAGATGCCTAAGAAAAGGCCATGTTACTAAGGAGTGTAAGAAAAAGGCCACATGCAGCGTTTGCAAAGGACGCCATCCTACACAACTACATGAAGAACGTCCAAAGAAAGATAAATTCTCAATACCTAAAGATACTGAGGAAGAAAAGAAAGTATCAGTATACTCTTGCAGAGTGAAGGAAGGAGAAAGCAATGGAACATCAATGGTTGTACCAGTGTGCATATTAAATCCTAAAAGGAACAAGAAGGTATACGCCTATACGCCCAGAGTGATGTCACCTTCATTGATCAAGAAATCTGCAAGAAATTACAAGTGGCTACAGAACCAGTGACGCTCAAACTCACCACAATGATGGGGAGAGACACATTAGTGAACAGTCAAAGGGTCAAAGGACTGAGAGTTAGAGGACTTCATTCAAACTGCACATCTACCTCCAGCTTATACAAAAGATGATATACCTCTAGATCGAGATCGCATACCTACCTGTGAAACAGCCAATGAATGGGAGCACCTATCTGTCATATCTCAAGAAATGTCCCCGCTTAAGGAATTTGGTGTTGGACTGTTGATAGGCTACGATTGTCCCGAAGCCTTGGTACCACGAAAGGTAATCACAGGAGGAAAGGGTGAACCCTATGCTGTTCAAACTGATCTAGGATGGGGTGTTGTTGGAGGAAAACAGCAGATCGCAAACTCAAGACAGGTGACAGGATTGTGTCATCGAATATCTGTCCAAGAGTTACCAACTGTAAGTCCAGCAAAAGTAATCAGATCCTCGAATCCGACTTTGCAGATATAAGTTCTAAAGAAAAGAGTGTATCCCAAGAAGACATAAAGTTTGTACACACTCTAGAAGAAAATATTCAGCAGAATCAACAAGGTCATCTTGAAATGTGCTTACCTTTTAGAGAGCGACCTTCTCTGCCAAATAACAGAAATCTTGCCCTAGCAAGATTGAAATGTTTGAAGAAAAAGATGGGAAGAGATCCCAAATTCAAGCAGGATTATTTGAAATTCATGGAAGGCATCCTTGAAGAAGGACATGCAGAGAAAGTTAATAACCAACCTAAAGAAGAAGTGTGGTACATCCCACATCAAGGTGTTTACCACTCAAAGAAACCCGATAAGATTAGAGTATTTGATTTCTCAGCAAAGTACAATGGTGTTGCATTAAATGATTATCTACTAAAAGGACCAGATCTTACAAACACTCTGCCTGGAGTACTCTGTAGATTCAGAAAGTATCCCGTAGCGGTCATGTGTGACGTTGAAAAGATGTTTCACCAGTTTCATGTGAAGAATGAAGATAGAGACTTCCTGAGGTTTTATGGTGGGAGGATGGAGATACAGAAACAGAGCCAGCAGAATACAGAATGAAAGTACACTTATTTAGAGCAGGTTGCGCCAATTATGGTATGAAGTACCTGGCTAATCAGAATGAAAAGGATTGCCCATCAGCAGCACATCTTCTGAAGAAAAACTTTTATGTAGATGATGGTCTCATAAGTCTAGAGTCCACAGAATCTGCAATCAAACTAGTGAAAGAAAGCCAAGAGTTATGCGCAAGAGGAAACCTGCGCCTTCACAAATTCATCTCAAACAACAGAGAGGTACTGGAATCCATCAGTGACT
This sequence comes from Bufo bufo, assembly GCF_905171765.1. NCBI lineage: Eukaryota > Metazoa > Chordata > Amphibia > Anura > Bufonidae > Bufo > Bufo bufo. The sequence goes on along the minus strand of NC_053389.1, from coordinate 393,590,132 downwards.
CTGAACGTGCAGCAACAATGAAGAATGTAGATCTCAATTATGATCATCTTTCAGTTCGGAACGTACTTGGATTGGGATGGAATGTAGAGAACGACAAGTTCTTCTTTGAAGTATCTATTGAAGAGAAAGTTGCAACTAGACGAACCATTCTTTCCGCAGTGGCTTCTATATTTAAACCATTGGGATTCTTGGCCCCAGTAATCCTCAGAGCAAAATAAATACTGCAAGAATTATGCAGACAGAAGTTGGAATGGGATAAGCCCATACCTGAAAATTTGAGGCCAAGGTGGGAGAGTTGGATAAGAGACTTGCAAACCTTGAGAGAACAACGACCTACAAGAATCGAAGCCAAAGGTACAAATGCAAAAAAGTGTATAAGCTTTATTAGATAACATGATTATCTACATATAAGACGTTACGTTAAAAAGAAATACCAGCAGGAAAAAAACACCATCCCGGTGGTACACTACATAGGAAAATAGTGGTACTGTATATATGCCAATCGCAAATCTATATGGTATATGGCAATGTCTCCTATATGAATATGTTCAATATCCCTGAATAAGACAAGAAAGTCACTACCAGGGAAGTGACCACAGTCAGAACTGCAAAAAGTAGCTGGACCATATGGAAACTGGGTGTAACCCTGGCACCTAGCGGAGTTATGACCAAAAAACAAAAATGAACATATATCGGGGAGACTTACCAAACAAAGTAGTGTATCTATGGATGTATAAATTATGGGGATATGTGGTGTTTTGAGGTGTTTTCTGTGTTTTGGGAAAAAATTTGTGTTTTCTGCCTGTGAGTGATTAAGTTAGCCCATTATGTTTGGTAATTGTATCACAGGCAGAGCCCATTATGTTTGGTAATTGTATTTTGTTGATTGCGTCAAAGACAATGCTTATTCTGTTATTGAGTGCGTCACAGGCAATGCCATTGTGTTTGTTAATTGCGTCACAGACAATGCCATTGTGTTTGTTGAATGTACAGTTTTTGTGTTTAAACTGTAAAACTGTAAAGGATTGGCTGCTATGTTATGTCCTCAGTTCCCAACCAGGTCCACGGGGGTGGTACCCTTGTTGGAAAATGTGCATATAAGTCAATGCTTGTGTGTTCAATAAAGAGTTCCTGTTTTTACATTCAACCTAGAGCCTCGTCTCATGTGTGTGTGGGGATTGCTATATGCTGTATACTCCCCTGGCTATAACTCCTAGCTCTTGTAAGAGCTGTTCCTGTTCCTTGTTCCTGTGATGGTTACGGTGTAGAGCGGAGTGCTTGGAGTCCTCAGGAAGCACTAGGAGCATCCATCAACGGAGGTACCCAGTCAGGGTGCCAGGAGATCCGTTACACTCTGTATAAAGTATAGGTGAGATAGTTGGTGGGCAAAGGTCTGTGAGGGGCTGGAACAACAGGGGGATACAAGATGTGCAGGGGCAGCAGCTTCAGGTCTCTTCTAATTTCCCTCCCATAGTAACTTACCCCAGTGCTGCTGTGTGGAGCAGTAGGAGGACCAGTGAGAGAACTGAACATTACATGTGGCAGGCGCAGCACTATCAAGTGCCTTTTGCGCTGTGGCATTAGAAGAATTTTGATATCTCTGACTTTTAGTCTAACCAGACTGTCTGTTATTCTGTAATTCCTCTAGCGCCGTTCTATGGAAACAGTAGGTTTAAAGAACACACCAAATGCTTGAAAATAACTTCTTTGTATTGCGAACTTCTTTATTAACTTCAACTTTTCTTCATATATAACACTGCCACCTCCGCAGCAGATAGTCCATGTACAAAACACGTGTTGAAAACATATCACAAAATGGCGGTATGCAGTTAGCAGTAACTATTTGCAGATTGGTTGAGTATGATCTGGTATGGTTGTATGCAATTTGGATTGCAATATGTTTGTATGGTATTTGTAGTAGTTCACAGTTTGCAACTGTAGCTTGCAATTTGTATTTGTACATTAAAATTGGTGGAACTGTAAGTAAACACACATATAACTGGTTCGATATACAGTTCCAATCACAATACTAACAACAGGAACATTATATAACTGCTTTAAATACCTATTTTGGCCTCTCCTGCTTTCATAAAAACACAGCTCTCAGTGAAGTGAATGTCTCTTCAGCTCCTATCTCTGGTGAATAATGATTCTATAGTTCCTGCTAGGGGAATTCCCAGACAGGCTGTGTGTGAGGCTGACTCTGATTGGTGAAAAATCTTGCTGTGTGAGAAGCTGGCTGTGATTGGTCTAGACTTCTGCCCAGCAACAACAGATTAACACTATGCTTTCTATTGTTTCTGCTGTGTCACTGAGCTTACCTTACACTATAACATGAATCTTAAAGGCATATTATCTTTTCTGCTTCTGTGAACACAAAATATAACAGTTATATGACATCCAAAACATGATGTCACAGTAAATAACCCTGCTTTTGTCTTTAACACATAAACATAGGAATTGTATCAAGGCTATTGGCAGGTCTAGCTGTATACACATATAAGCTATACTAGCAACCTAGGACAGGTCTTAGCTGGCCAGCTACTTTATACTGGAGGCACAGTAACACAGGAGGTCAGAAGGAGCAGTGTCTCCATTATTTCCTGCTGCTGCCTGGGCTCCTCTGGCTCTGCCCCCTCCTCACACATGAAGGAATATCACACTGCAGAGAGGAGTGGGGGTTGTCTGCTCATGTGGGGTCCATGAAGTTTACTTTGGAGCCCTGCAAGGTACTGCGCTGTCCCTTTCACCAAAGTAGAATGATGTGTGCCAGTGCTGCAGTCCAGCACCTGATAACAGCGGGTGGTGGTAGCTGGGAGCTGGCCCTTGCTTCCTTGCAGCTAGGCCCCTGACAGTATAGTAACTGCCCTGCTGGTGGTTCTGGCTGTAGTATAAGCAGACAGTCAAGGGGCCCACGGGGGATTTCACGGGCTCCCCGGTGGGTCAGTCCGAGCCTGAGTCAGTGTTTCTCAACCTGTCTGCTAGGACAGTCCTGCGTACCCAAAGGGGTAGTCCCCTTTATGCGTGAGAGGGTACGCAGGACTGTCCTAGCAGCGAGCAATATTTCATTGCTGGTTGCAAGAGCCTCTTGGTATTCAACTTTATCGCCATCCGCAGGGCAGCAATATGGTTGAATTCTGCAGTGGAGCAAAGGAGCTGAAGTCTCCCTGCCCCACTGCTCACTCTCATAGGCTACAGGCACTAGGCCTGAAGCCTAGCAGAGGCCGGAGCAGGCAGCACGATGATGTCATCAATAAACATACCGCCTGACTGGGCTGCAAGCAGCTCGGGACTCAGACCAATAGAGGCCTGAGTTCTGCACCGTATCACAGACAGCGGCATTCAGGTATCTGATTTTGTTATTGTTTTGTTACCTTGGGGCAGCACTATTGGGCCACTACCGGGAAATAAGTGGTAATTTTTTTTAACTGGGGCAGCACTATTGGGGCACTATAGGGGGTCATTATCATAACTGGGGCCACACTTATTAGGGCACTGTAGGGGAGCACTATGGAGACATTAGTACTGTAGGCAGTACTATAAGGGGCATTTATTTTTTAAATTACATTATGGGGGATTTAATGCTACTGGGGACACTGTAGGGGGCATTTTTTTTCTACTGGGGCACATTATGATGACTTTAATAATGCTGGGGGGCACTATAAGGAGGAACTAGTACTACTGAGGGCATTATAGGTGGGCATTATTACTTCTTGGGCATACCATAGGTGTCTTATTACTACTGGTGGGCACTATGGTGTGTGTCACTACTAATGTAGAGCACTTTAGGGGACATTATTAAATAATGGGGGCACTATAAAGAGGCATATTTACTACTGGGGCACACTGTGGTCCCAGATTAAGGTAACCAGGGCTGTAGGGGCTTTAATACTACTGGGGGTATGATAGCGGGCTTTATTACTACTGGGTCACCATGGAGGGCTTTATTACTACTGGTGGGCTTTAGTACTACTACTAGGTACTATAAGTGGGCATATCTACTACTGGGGCACACTGTGGGGGCTAATACTACTGGGAGCACTGTGGTGGGCTTTATTATTACTGAAGCATTCTAGGTGGCATTGGTACTATAGAAGGGCATTATGGTGGGCTCTTCCTCTACTGGGGGCACTATAGGGGTAATTATTACTACTGGGGGAATTATGGTGGCATTTGTTTATACTTGGGACCTATGGGGAACACGATTACTATTATAGGCACAATGGGGGAATTATTACTTCTGGGGCAATATTGGGGACACAGTAGAGGCATTATCACTACTAATGGCACTCTGGTAGAGAATTATTACTATTGGTAGGAGCACTAATGTGTAGGACCTATCCAAAAGAAGGTGGGGTTTCAGTGAAAGGGGCATGCCCTCTCTTGAAAAGAAAATCAGCTTACACAATCGGGACTCTGCCACTTTTAAATGTTTGGAAGTATGCTATAGTATGATGCATGCTGCAGTGAAAATTCCTCCTTCTATTCTCAGAGCATTGCTAAATGTTCTCCAGTATGTACAGTTGTGGCCAAAAGTTTTGAGAATGACACAAATATTCTTTTTCACAAAGTTTGCTGCTAAACTGCTTTTAGATCTTTGTTTCAGTTGTTTCTGTGATGTAGTGAAATATAATTACACGCACTTCATACATTTCAAAGGCTTTTATCGACAATTACATGACATTTATGCAAAGAGTCAGTATTTGCAGTGTTGGCCCTTCTTTTTCAGGACCTCTGCAATTCGACTGGGCATGCTCTCAATCAACTTCTGGGCCAATTCCTGACTGATAGCAACCCATTCTATCATAATGAATTCTTGGAGTTTGTCAGAAATAGTGGGTTTTCGTTTGTCCACCCGCCTCTTGAGGATTGACCACAAGTTCTCAATGGGATTAAGATCTGGGGAGTTTCCAGGCCATGGAAACCAAAATGTCAACGTTTTGGTCCCCGAGTCACTTAGTTATCACTTTTGCCATATGGCACGGTGCTCCATCGTGCTGGAAAATGCATCGTTCTTCACCAAGCTGTTGTTGGATTGTTGGAAGAAGTTGCTGTTGGAGGGTGTTTTGGTACCATTCTTTATTCATGGCTGTGTTTTTGGGCAAAATTGTGAGTGAGCCCACTCCCTTGGATGAGAAGCAACCCCACACATGAATGGTCTCAGGATGCTTTACTGTTGGCATGACACAGGACTGATGGTAGCGCTCACCTTTTCTTCTCCGGACAAGCCTTTTTCCAGATGCCCCAAACAATCGGAAAGAGGCTTCATCTGAGAATATGACTTTGCCCCAGTCCTCAGCAGGCCATTCACTATACTTTCTGCAGAAGATCAATCTGTCCCTGATGTTTTTTTTGGAGAGAAGTGGCTTCTTTGCTGCCCTTCTTGACACCAGGCCATCTTCCAAAAGTCTTCGCCTCATTGTGCGTGCAGATGCGCTCACACCTGCCTGCTGCCATTCCCGAGCAAGCTCTGCACTGGTGGCACTCCGATCCCGCAGCTGAATCCTCTTTAGGAGACGATCCTGGCGCTTGCTGGACTTTCTTGGACGCCCTGAAGCCTTCTTAACAAGAATTGAACCTCTTTCCTTGAAGTTCTTGATGATCCTATAAATTGTTGATTGAGGTGCAATCTTAGTAGCCACAATATCCTTGCCTGTGAAGCCATTTTTATGCAACGCAATGATGGCTGCATGCGTTTCTTTGCAGGTCACTATGGTTAACAATGGAAGAACAATGATTTCAAGCATCACCCTCCTTTTAACATGTCAAGTCTGCCATTTTCACCCAATCAGCCTGACATAATGATCTCCAGCCTTGTGCTCGTCAACATTCTCACCTGAGTTAACAAGAAGATTACTGAAATGATTTCAGCAGGTCCTTTAATGACAGCAATGAAATGCAGTGGAAAGGTTTTTTTGGGATTAAGTTAATTTTCATGGCAAAGAAGGACTATGCAATTCATCTGATCACTCTTCATAACATTCTGGAGTATATGCAAATTGCTATTATAAAAACTTAAGCAGCAACTTTTCCAATTTCCAATATTTATGTAACAGTAGTTAATTTGGGGCCTACAATGAGTGGACAGATCTGTACTTCTGTAATGCGTAATTGAATATTTTCTTTGAGGTAACTGATGGTCAGCTGTCTTCTACAGAATTAGTTGTATGGCAAGGAACCTGAGCAGAATATTTCAAAGAGTATCTAATACTCTTAGGTTGCTTAACAACATGGATTTGTGATGCTGAATGTGGTATTTTTAAAGAAGAACTGGAATAAATCATATTATTGTGCTCACCTGCTCTCTTCTCCCATGTGGTGTGGCCAAATTCATAACTTCTTTCTTACTTCTATTCTTCAAGACAAGAGAGGTTGGTTTCTATCCTAACAAAGGAGGGAATTAAAGAGCCAGGGCAGGAAGTAGAATACATAGAGTGTCTTCAAAAAAATTATATCTAGAAAACAAGCTCCGGTGAGTAGAAAATGAACAGCGGCACTCACCAATATGCGATGAAAAACAGTAGCTTTATTCCATGAGATTAAGGCAGGGGGCAGACAGTTCAAGCACGCAACTAACAGCGGCGGCCGTTTCGCGATATCTGCGCTTCATCAGGCTGTGCGTCAATGCGTGCTTGCGTCAGTGCTCCTTTTAAATCCAGGTGCAGGTTACCGTCATGACATCAGACAAATCAAACCGCACCTGAACTAAGGGGGGGGATCGACACCGCCTCCTCCTGCAGAGGGAAGCCAGGTGGGTCTTGCGCACACAAGCGCTGGGGGAACTTGGGCTGAATGACAGAAATGACCTCAGCCCTTTTCTTTAAGTAAGTTTTCTATATTATTTTTTTAAGTTCGTTCGAACATATGTGCATGATGTGTCCGTACTTGTCCCTGATATATTGCTTGTCCATTGTTTGTTTGTATTTTGAAATGCATTTGATTTAGTTCAGGTGCGGTTTAATTTGTCTGATGTCATGACGGTAACCTGCACCTGGATTTAAAAGGAGCACTGACGCAAGCACGCATTGACGCACAGCCTGATGAAGTGCAGATAGCGCGAAACGGCCGCCGCTGTTAGTTGCGTGCTTGAACTGTCTGCCCCCTGCCTTAATCTCATGGAATAAAGCTACTGTTTTTCATCGCATATTGGTGAGTGCCGCTGTTCATTTTCTACTCACCGGAGTTTGTTACGTTGTATCCACTTTATCAGCTGTGCACCGCCGAGTGCGTGTTCTCTCACCAGCCTCGCTACATGCACTGACTACTTTGTATCTATCCTGTGCTTGCTTGATTGTGCCGCCCTCCATCTCATTTGTTTGGATCTAGAAAACAAGCCATCCATTTTTTTAAATTACATAGAATATTAACATAGAGATTGATACTGTACAATGCTATGGTTTTGCCGCATATAAATCTATGGCAGCCAATCCACAGTGTTCACGCTATGTATGATCCCAAACTTAATGTGTATAATGTGACACAGTGAGAGGTTTTGTCTGGGAAAACAGGTATTTTCCTCCCAGCATGTGCTGCTGGGCTGATTTACAGCCAGGTGAGGTCAAATACCGGACTGGATTTTAGTGCCGGTCCGGGTTTTGGCAGCAGCTGGCTGTCCTTAAATAGGCAGCTGGGCTCAGAAGACAGGTCTCTGTGTTGCCACTGCGACATACCTCAGCAAAACTCATAGCTAAGGAGTTAATGGAGATGTTTTCCCGAGTAGGACTACCTAAAGAGGTTCTGACCGACCAAGGGACCCCTTTTATGTCCAAGGTGATGAGAGAACTCTGTAAGTTGCTGCACATAAAACAACTACGGACGTCCGTTTACCCTTCGCAAACGGACGGTCTGGTAAAAAGGCTTACCCAAACATTAAAAAATATGTTGAAAAGGGTGGCGGCTAAAGATGGGAAGGACTGGGACCTCCTTCTGCCCTATCTCATGTTCGCAGTGCAAGAGGTACCCCAGGCCTCTACTGAGTTCTCGCCCTTCGAACTGCTATATGGCAGACACCCTCGCGGTCTCTTGGTCGTGGCCAAAAAGGCGTGGGAACAACAACCCACTCCACATAAAAGTGTCATTGAGTACGGTAACCAAATGCAAGATCGGATATAGACAGTGTTGCTGTCACAGTCGTTACCTCTGGCTGTGACCTTCTGTCTATGCTCTCGCTGCAGCTCCGTTCCTGTGTGTTGTTTGTGGTTCTTTATGGGTTAACTCCCCTGTGTGCCTATTAGGAGTTAATCCTCTCTGTCTGCTCCATGGGTGTGGCCTCTCTGCTGCACTCACGGAATCTGGAAATAAGGCTGATTTTCCCTTAGTTCTGGTGCAGCTCTTCTTGTATGAGTTTGTCCTGTCCTTCTCTTGGTTTGTATTTTGTCTCCCATGCTGCTGACCCATGGCATCCGTGTCTGTCTGTGTTCTGTGAGTTTGCCTTCTTGTTCATTGTCGTCCTTTCTCCTGTGTTTCTGTTATCAGGGTTGCCAGTTATGTTTGAGTTCCCCTGTGTTTATTATTATTTCTTTATGCCTCTGCCCTTATTTGTCTTGCCTATCTTGTATCGTACCTGTCTTCCCCTATTTCATATTCGTTCCTGGTATGGAGGGTTCTGTCCCTGCGTTAGGGGTTATTCTGTTCAGCAAGCCCTTGCTGCACCTTTTTTTTTGCAGCAGAGTGCCATGGGCAAGGCCATGCAGTTTACTTCTGGTGGAGCAAGTCCTCCTCTGCTCATTGTCACTCCTGTTTCCTTGCTATGTACTCCTGCATGTGTTATTAGTTGCCCTGTTTGTATTTGCCTGTCTATGTTATGTTTGCTTATGTGCCGTCTGTACCTTCTGGTACCTGTTGTCCGTTCGTTCTTGCTGTCACTGTCTAGTTCATGCTCTGGAGTGGACACTGGCAACTTCCTGCTGCAAAGTCTAACCCTACCATCTGGGGCCCTAGTGAATACCAGGAGTTGCTTAGTCACGCCCCTCTGGAGTATTACTAGACAGTGGTGCAGTGGGGGGTTTCTCCCACTGTGCTGATGGTACATAGAGCTCATGTTTTGTCTGTGCTCCTTCCCTGGTTTTTGTTTGTGCAATAAACTCTTGTGTGTCTGTACCTGATTTCCATTTGTTTATTGCTTGACGATGCAGAGGTCTTTCGCTGGATCTCTAACTCGTGACAGTTGCCTCTTGTTAGGGAGCATATGGAGGCAGCTCAGCAAGCCCAGAGTCGGGTCCGGATCTTTAACCCGGGTGATCGGGTTTTTGGCTCTGGTGCCAACCATGGACAGTAACTTCCTGGCTAGGTGGCAGGGGCCCTACGTAGTACTTGAGAAAATTGGAGATGTAAACTACAAGGTACACATGCCAGGGCGGCGAAAGCCGGAGCAGCTTTACCATGTGAATTTACTCAAACCATGGAAAGATAGGGAAACCTGTACAGAAGACAGCCCGTGGCCGGTTTTCTAGGAGAAGAGGTACCGGCCCCTCTGTCTGATGCAAGAGAGGTGGCTGCCACAGTAAAAATTGCTGACAGCCTCTCCTCTAAACAGACTCAGGAGGCCAGGGTGTTCATTAGGCGGAACACGGATGTGTTCTTGGACCTCCCTGGACGCACTTCAATAATCCAGCATGACATTGTCACTGAGCCCCAGGCAAAAATGTCTGATTAAAACCATACCGGGTACCCGAGGCTCGGCGACAAGCCATATCGGAGGTTGGTGCAGCTAATGTTGCAGCTAGATGTCATTGAGGAGTCAAAAAGTGAGTGGGCCAGTCCTATAGTATTGATACCCAAGCCGGACCGGACGTTGCGGTTTTGTAACGACTTTCGAAAACTTAACGAGGTTTCCAAATTCGATGCGTATCCCATGCCCTGGGTGGATGAGCTCATCGAGAGGTTAGGACAAGCCCGGTATTTTTCTGTTTTGGACCTCACGAAAGGGTACTGGCAGGTGCCCTTCACGAAGGCTGCCAAAGAGAAAACTGCCTTCATGACGCTTGAGGGGTTGTATCAATATAAGGTCTTACCCTATAAACATCGTGCTTCGCCCACATTGTTGGTACGCTTCGGCTTACCTGGACAATATTGTCATCCACAGTACCTCCGTGAAAAGTCACCTACCCAAAGTGCAGGCTGTAGTGGACTCCCTTCGGAAAGCTGGCCTAACCTCTAACCCAAAAAAATGTGCTATAGGGTTAAAAGAGACTAAGTACCTGGGGTATGTCATTGGTCGCAGAGTCATCAAACCCCAAGTGAACAAAATAGAGGCGATAAGGAATTGGCCCCGACCTGTCACCACTAGGCAAATAAAGTCATTCCTGGGAATGGTGGGCTATTACATGAGGTTTGTCCCCCACTTTGCTACTCTAGCCGCGCCCTTGACAGGACTCTTGAAGGGACACAAGTCAATGATGGTTCACTGGGATGATCGGGCGGAAGAGGCTTTCTCCGCTTTGAAGTCGTCCCTGTGCGGGTCTTCGGTTTTGGTGATGCCCGACTTCAAAAGGGGGTTTATAGTACAGACCGATGCCTCCGAAGTAGGCCTCGATACTGTATTGTCTTAGGAAGTCAACGGAGAGGAACATCCCATTGTCTTCCTTAGCCATAAGCTCACACCAGCCGAGACCCGGTATAGTATAGTGGAGAGAGAGTGCCTGGCTATCAAGTGGGCACTAGAATCTCTTCGCTATTATTTATTGGGGAGAAAATTCCGCCTGGTGACTGACCACTCCCCTCTCAAGTGAATGAGCCAGGCCAAGGACAAAAATGCCCGGGTCACCCGATGGTTTCTCTCCCTACAAAGTTTTCAGTGGAGCACAGCGCAGGCCGGTTACAGGAAAACGTGGATGCCCTGTCCCGGGTACACTGTCTGGTGTGTGTTCACCTCCTCAGGGTTGAACAAAGGGGTGGGGGGTGTATGTGAGACACAGTGAGAGGTTTTGTCTGGGAAAACAGGTATTTTTCTCCCAGCATATGATGCTGGGCTGATTTACAGCCAGGTGAGGTCAAATAGCGGACGAACTTTTTGTGTCGGTCCGGGTTTTGGCAGCACCTGGCTGTCCTTAAATAGGCAGCTTGGCTCAGAAGCCAGGTCTCTGTGTTGGGATCTGGGAGCCTTGTGTCTGGATAAAGGCTTGCTACCTGTTTGGTGTGAGAACAGGTTGGTGCTGCTATGGTCAAAGACTCTTTGATGCAGAATTGCTGCATGGTGTGAATTACCACCAACACTGCAAGGTGAATTTTTTTTGATTATGACTGCTTGTTTTGTCACTTGCCTAAAGTGTTAATAAAACACTGAACTATTTGATGTTGTTGCCTCTATAATGCGTCCGCTAATTCTGTCTACCAGAGCGAAACCCCACAATAATTTAATATAAGGTTAATACAATGATAATAAAACTATGAGACATTCTACTCTACCACTAGAATGACCACAACATTTATCACATTAGTCACCATATTAAAGGGGTTATCTCACTTCAGTAAATGGCATTAATCATGTAGACAAAGGCACCGGCCTCTTTGGTGGCTGGGACTATGGGAGTATGCCTAGGCCAGTGCTTAAGCAAGGACAAAGCTGCTAGATTGCAGGGTGATCAAAACCCCTGGATATGAGCAGTGATTAAAAAATGAATCCAGCCTTGAAAGGAAGAATATGGACAATCACAATACATTAGTAAGTGCCTTGTATTAACATTCTCTAAATGATAAATGCAATTTTCTAAAGTGAGACAACCCCTTTAATACAAATACATGACCTATTTATTTTACTTCTATTGCAATGTCTTTACTAGAGGTCAGGTTCCTCTTCACTGGTGTTGGCAGCATATAAATAATTCAGCCAAACTTGTACATACCCATTACACCAACGTGAGGAAGGAGGGTACTTGGCTTGATAGGAAACCAAAGGGGATGTTTAGATGTGGCACATGCAAGGCCTGCAAACACATATGCATAACAAAAACGGTAACTTGTTCTATGACCAATCACACTTACTCCATAGGTGATTTTGTCAATTGTAAAACTAGGGGAGTCATTTATATCTGTCAGTGTACCTGCCCCAAAGATTATATTGGAAAAACCTATAGAGAGCTGAGACGGAGAGTGTGCGAACACATCAATGACATACTCAAACAGAATGATACCTCTATAGCTAATAATGTTAATCAACATCATAATGGGGATCTCAACTCCATTTGATTCTCCGTACTAGAGGTTTTCCCTATGTCCCCCAGAAAGGGTGACTAGGACCGGAAGATTCTAAAAAGGGAGACTGAATGGATCTATCGCTTCCATTCCCAGTCGCCAGGAGGCCTTAATGAAAGATTGACTTTTACTTGTTTCATTTGACTCGTTTTTTTCCTGTTAGACATAGCCTCTTCCTCTGTTATATTAGTTGTCGACGTCAGGACCATGTGGGTGCGAGAAGCACCTTTGCTTTTAGGTGACATTTGCATTATATGTCCCTTTTATCTCTTCCACTGCGATTATGGGTTCCCCTCTATCTATGATGGGGTTCACTTAATTGGCTGTTTATTAACATATATATAATCAAATTGTTGATTCACACTAAAGGCATCAAAACTATGAATTAACACATGTGGAATTATATACATAACAAACAAGTGTGAAACAACTGAAAATGTGTCATATTCTAGGTTCTTCAAAGTAGCCACCTTTTGCTTTGAGAACTGCTTTGCACACTCTTGGCATTCTCTTGATGAGCTTCAAGAGGTAGTCCCCTGAAATGGTTTTCACTTCACAGGTGTGCCCTGTCAGGTTTAATAAGTGTGATTTCTTGCCTTATAAATGGGGTTGGGACCATCAGTTGCGTTGAGGAGAAGTCAGGTGGATACACAGCTGATAGTCCTACTGAATAGACTATTAGAATTTGTATTATGGCAAGAAAAAAGCAGCTAAGTAAAGAAAAACGAGTGGCCATCATTACTTTAAGAAATTAAGGTCAGTCAGTCAGCCGAAAAATTGGGAAAACATTGAAAGTAAGGGCTATTTGACCATGAAGGAGAGTGATGGGTAGCTGCGCCAGATGACCTGGCCTCCACAGTCACCGGACCTGAACCCAATCAAGATGGTTTGGGGTGAGCTGGACCGCAGAGTGAAGGCAAAAGGGCCAACAAGTGCTAAGCATCTCTGGGAACTCCTTAAAGACTGTTGGAAGACCATTTCAGGGGACTACCTCTTGAAGCTCATCAAGAGAATGCCAAGAGTGTGCAAAGCAGTAATCAAAGCAAAAGGTGGCTATTTTGAAGAACCTAGAATATGACATATTTTCAGTTGTTTCACACTTGTTTGTTATGTATATAATTCCAGATGTGTTAATTCATAGTTTTGATGCCTTCATAGTCATGAAAATAAAGAAAACTCTTTGAATGAGAAGGTGTGTCCAAACTTTTGGTCTGTACTGTATTTTGTTACTTTCTCCCTCCCCTAGAAGATTGAGCTAGTGTTACAACTTTTCTTAATATGAGTATAATCTAAGTATTTATGGGGTCCCTTACAGGTCAGTTGAACATCTACACTTACCTAAAGAATTATTAGGAACACCTGTTCTATTTCTCATTAATGCAATTATCTAGTCAACCAATCACATGGCAGTTGCTTCAATGCATTTAGGGGTGTGCTCCTGGTCAAAACAATCTCCTGAACTCCAATCTGAATGTCAGAATGGGAAAGAAAGGTGATTTAAGCAATTTTGAGCGTGGATGGTTGTTGGTGCCAGACGGGACGGTCTGAGTATTTCACAATCTGCTCAGTTACTGGGATTTTCACGCACAACCATTTCTAGGGTTTACAAAGAATGGTGTGAAAAGGGAAAAACATCCAGTATGCGGCAGTCCTGTGGGCAAAAATGCCTTGTGGATGCTAGAGGTCAGAGGAGAATGGGCCGACCGATTCAAGCTGATAGAAGAGCAACGTTGACTGAAATAACCACTCGTTACAACCGAGGTATGCAGCAAAGCATTTGTGAAGCCACAACACGCACAACCTTGAGGCGGATGGGCTACAACAGAAGAAGACCCCACCGGGTATCACTCATCTCCACTACAAATAGGAAAAAGAGGCTACAATTTGCACGAGCTCACCAAAATTGGACTGTTGAAGACTGGAAAAAAGTTGCCTGGTCTGATGAGTCTCGATTTCTGTTGAGACATTCAAATGGTAGAGTCCGAATTTGGCGTAAACAGAATGAGAACATGTATCCATCCTCTGATGGCTACTTCCAGCAGGATAATGCACCATGTCACAAAGCTCAAATCATTTCAAATTGGTTTCTTGAACATGACAATGAGTTCACTGTACTAAAATGGCCCCCACAGTCACCAGATCTCAACCCAATAGAGCATCTTTGGGATGTGGTGGAATGGGAGCTTCGTGCCCTGGATGTGCATCCCTCAAATCTCCATCAACTGCAAGATGCTATCCTATCAATATGGGCCAACATTTCTAAAGAATGCTATCAGCACCTTGTTGAATCAATGCCATGTAGAATTAAGGCAGTTCTGAAGGCAAAAGGGGGTCCAACACCGTATTAGTATGGTGTTCCTAATAATTCTTTAGGTGAGTGTATATCCACCATTGGTCCATTCTAGACACCCCCAGCAACCTCTGATGCTCTTTAGCACCTCCTCTAGGCCAGGCATCCTCAAACTGCGGCCCTCCAGCTGTTGCAAAACTACAACTCCCAGCATGCCCGAACAGCCTACAGGTATCAGCCTACAGCAGGGCATTGTGGGAGTTGTAGTTTTACAACAGCTGGAGGGCCGCAGTTTGAGGATGCCTGCTCTAGGCTATCTGGAGCTGTGCGTTCCATACCTGCGTTCCAGGTACCGGAAGTCACGTGTCGCGTCACTGCGATGCGTTCCAACTACCGGAAATACGCTGTTTTGGCATCTGGTTGTTCCATGTGGCGCCGGTGCTTAAATACTGGGCGCCGGCGCCCTAACACTTGCCGCATCAGCTCCCTGGATATCTAGGCAAAGTGTGCTGTGGGTTCCCTGGCCAGTAAGTACAGTATACTTTGACAGTCTATATACATACCACCTCCCTCTTTATTTGTAGGTTCTGTATCTACTGGCAGAGTTACCATATTTTTATATCTGATCTCCACAAGCCACTAACGGGAGCTAAGTATCCATTACATCTATTACTGTATATATCTCTTTTTCCCTACGATTACTCCTGTTCTATCACCCCCTAATGAACCGCCAGGTGCAGGTGAAACGCGTCAGGGTCTTTAAGTTTTATATTTAGGCATCTTATTTCCTTCTATGGGCTATTTCCTATACCCCATAGGATACTGCGTGCATACATCATTTATACATTAAAGTAGGGCCATAACAGGGTTGAGTTCAGACATGGGTACGGGGACAGGGTACTTCCACCATCAGGGGGTATCCCTGGGCACAGGATTTGGTTCTCCAGGGAGGACTAGGGAAAGATTTCCTCCTCCCTCCCCACCTCACCCCTCTCCACATAGCCGCATTGGATACCAATGTCGACATCTACCTCTCCCTGTTAGTTTATTATCTTATTTTCTCTATGATGGGAGTTTCTTAAAGTATCTGTCTTTAGGCATAGGTTATCACTTGAGCAGTTACTTACTCCGTTACCTTGCTCCGTTATAAAGGTATTATTTTAAAAAACACTTTATTTCCTACTTATTTAACCTAATTTATTACGTGTCTGCTATCCATACCATCTTTATGATATTTTTCTTCACAGTTCAAGCTCTACTTTGCTACATACCTCCAGTAATACATTTTTCAAAGCACATCTCCATACAGCAAACATATGACCTGGTATATTAACAACCCTAAGAATATATGTGATGAACAATAGTGTGAAATGGTTTATACTTCTTTAAAAAGTTAATTTTCTATTACCTAGCATACAAAGCAGAACAGTAAAATCTATGTGAAACAGCAAAAAGTTGATAATGCTAGCGGTAGTGCTGAACCTCTGACGTGTTCTAAACAAAAATAGAGCTGTGACAAGATCACACCACTATGCTTACAAGGCTAATTTTAAATATAGATCTTAAATACAGATTTTTGGGGGGACTGTGTCTAAACTTCCGGTTATTATCGAAGGATCCTTTTTGCTGCTTTTTTTTTCATTATAAATATTCTTGAAAGTATTACTACGTTAATTTGTTACATGTGTTGAGCTAAATAAACCTCCCTTTTAAAAATAAATAAATTAAAAATTAAAAAATAAATAAATTTGTATCAATCTGCTCAGACCCTCCTTCTCTATAACATGCTGCCTGCAGATTGCACTGTTTTTTCACGGTGACAGGTTAGGGGCTCATGCACATAACTGTTTGGCAAAAAGTGCAGATTCAATGGGGCAGCAAAAGGATAGGACATTTCTATTGAAGTGAAAAAGAAAATGGCAGCGTGCACATGATTGGGATCCGTGTTTTGTGGATTCGCGATTTGCAGACTGCAGAACACATACAGTCGTGTGCATGAACCCTTAATCTGCATTTTGTTACTTTTGATGACTTTAGGCTTTCAACAAAAGTATGGCACTCTTCCTATTTTGACTATATATTTGTCATGGGTAACAGGTATGTCTTGCCTGTTTCTCACTAACTTGTCTGAGGCAGCTGCTATACAACTTCCGTACATCTGATTCTGTGTCTGTTACCAACTTGCTTAGGCCTCCTTCACACGTCCGTGTCCGTGCTCAAATCCGTAAGTGGGGGTCAGTAATGCATCCGTGAAGCTGTCCATGAAGGATCCATGTTTGGTCTGTGTCCATTTTTTGCTGTCCGTGTGCCATCCGTGTTTCACTGACACTGAACAGCTGAAAAATAATTTTCAAAGCATCTCTTCCTAATGATCCGTGAAACACGAATGCAACACGGATGGCATCCGTGTGGCATCTGTGGCTTTCACGGAGCTATAGACTATAATGGGCGTGATGGATCTGTGAACACGGACAAAATAGAGCATGCTTCTGTGCTAAAAACACAGACAGTGCTAAAACACTGATGTCTATATATACACATTAAAATGAATGGGGATGTGTGCTGTCTGTGGAGAACCCCACACGTCCGTGAAACACTGACGTGTAAATGCGGCTCCTGTTTGTTGAGAGGGGCTTTTTATTGTTATGCCTATAATACCTTTCGCTTCTGTGCCTCTTGGCCATGTAGCGATAGCTCTGTGCAGTTGTTTCCAGAACCTTAAAACCTCTTTGTTTGAGTGGATTTGTGGTTCCACGGTCTTGTTGTTGTGTACATTGTAGTTGTGTTTGTTGTGGGTTCAGCTTGCTGTTTAGGTTTTGTGATTTCCTTACTGTCTAGTTGGACTTAGCTATTCAGGATTGGCTTCTGCTAGGTACATTCCTACACTCTTTGGGGCACATTTACTAATGTCTTTTGACGCCAGTCTTAGTTTCCCCCTTGCACTACTCTAAGATTCGTATAATATATGATGAGGCGTGCACCTTGTCATAAGTTAGGAGCATCTATGGTAGTCCTGGCGCCTGGCGATTAAAACCAGTTATTTGCCAACATTTACTCCTGTTTGCAGACATAAATGTTAGCAAATTTGACAGGACTGGAGCTCCAGCCCCAGTACGGTCCTTGACATGACCTCGCCCTGCACGCATCCTGCCCAACTGGCGAACACAGCGTAAAAACAGCTGTGTGACTAAATATTCTCTGTTAAAAAGGGGACTTCCAACTATTTTTTCACTAAAATAGTTGCTGATCCCTTCATAAATGTGCCCCTTTGTTCTTCACCATTTCGTCAATGTCTGTGTTTCATTGCTGGACCCCATCTCCCTCATCCATCTGTCATCTATCAGTGAGTTTATTAGCATTCTGCTCCTTCAGCTTTCATCAGCTCTGCTTGGCTTTTACTATTACTATTGTTGTTGCATATGACTGAACTCAGCTAGGAGGTATATACATTTACACCCTACAGTTATTGTAAAAACTTGAAAGAACTTGTGGTAAGGCCTCATGCAAATGACAGTATCCATTTTTTGGTCCACCAACTGCAGATCCGCAAAATACGGATGCAGTCCATGTGCCATCTGCATTCTTTTTGTGGACCAGCAAAGGACATGCTTTATCTTTTACCGAACAGACATACGGCATTCCGGAATATGTTGCCATAATAATACAATTTTATCTCCTGTTATGGAAAATACATCTCCTTCCGCTATTTCACTCAAAGTTTATGAGCATCATTTCTCAGGCTTTATACAATGCAGCTCTCATTTCATTACAATAATCAGACAAGTCTACAGGTTCCTCGAAATCATCACAATTCTGATTCTTTAAATAGTCTGATAATATGGAAATAATAAAGTGACTTGGCACACATAAATGTAGCTTTATTTCTGCTGATATAAACTGATTGTGAATACATTAGATTACATCATATTCCGGTATCGCTGGCTTTCCTGTTATATTCTGAATTACTACTCTCTAAAGTCTGTGTAATAAAGATAGATTTAAAGGATATGTACACCGTTGGAGGCAGTTTCTGTTTATGATTGTATTTTTACTAATTTTTGGCTAAAAATCATATTTTTAATTTGCAACTGGTGGCCTCCCCCCTGGGCCCTCTCTATATAAAACGTGTCCCAGGTGTAGGAATTGCCGAGTGGTATAGTGCGGCCTAAAATGTCTCTTTATGGGTGTTACGGTGCTCCTACCTGGATACGGCTGGACCCCAGGCTTTGGCTCCAAAGCAATAAATAGGGGGAATAATTGAGGGATAAAAGAATAACTTGAGTCCAGACCTTGAGATGAAGTTTAATGGCAGCTTTACTTTGCATAAACGTTCTCCAAAAATTTTTACAGGCTTTGTCTTGGTTCCAGCAGGCTTTAGCATGAAACTGGCAGGAAAACTACACTCTGCTACATCTGTTTCTCTCTAAATCTGCTGTAATGACAGGCTGGCTGTATAGCTCAGCTTCTTCTGTATGCTGTACTTCACTTTGTAGTCTGACTCCAGGTTATGCCAGGGAACTTTCCTGAGGCTTTAAACTTTGGCTTCCATGGCCAGCAGAGAGAAAGGTGCTCTGGCTGGTGTGGGCACATCCAGCAGAGACATGCCCCTGCGCACCTTTCCCCTAGCTGTGGGTAAGCTAGACTGACTAGAACTTCTGCCCCACCCTTCCTGCAGGAAGTAGGACTCGCCCACCTCTCTTCAGAGGCGGGTTAGAATGGAATGGAAGGTTCCATTCTATCTAAATATAGATCTGCCATGTTTTCTGCCACCTGCTGGTGAACCAGGCGCATTACATGAACAGTTACATAACATTAGAAATGCACAGTGTGGAGGACCTGGAATAAATGCATAAGATGACTTGAGTTTAGACCAATAAAGACAGTAGCAAGGTGCAGAAGTGGTAACACCACTCTGGGGTGTTACAACTTGGCCTTTATTTAAAATATTGAGCCATTTTGTCACAAAAGGTTAACTGTTTTTCTAATGATGCATTCACACGACTGTATTTCTAGGTCCGCATTTCTAGGTCCGCATCCCCAACTTTGCAGGAAAGGGTGCGGATCCATTCATTTCAATGGGACCGCATCTGTTGTTCCATTCCATGACCCTTCAAAAAAATATAGAGCATGTCCTGTTCTTGTCTGCGGACAAGAATAGGCATTTTATATATAGCGCCGGCCATGTCCAGTGCGCAAAATGCAATTGGCGGACCGCAAAACTGTCATGGTCTCACCTTCTTGCTGTTCTCCTTCGTTTGACATGTGCTGGCGGCCATCTTGGTTTCTGGGTTTCTTGTAGCCTTCCACCCTGCGGCTCCTCCTTCCCACTGGGAGGAGCTGGATGCCTAGCTCATATATATAGGAGGTCTGTGGCTTCAGTTCCTTGCTTGGTCCTCCTGTGTTCACATGCTTCTAAGACTGCTGCTGCTTCTGGTTCCTGATCCTGGCTTCGTCTGACTACCCTGCTGGTTCCTGATCCTGGCTTCGTCTGACTACCCTGCTGGTTCCTGATCCTGGCTTCGTCTGACTACCCTGCTGGTTCCTGATCCTGGCTTCGCCTGACTACCCTTCTGGTTCCTGATCTCTGGCCTCTCAAAGACTCTGCTTCGGTTTCACCATTCGTTTGGACTTTTGCTTTACAGCTTTATTTTCAATAAAGCCTTCTTATTTTCACTTATCTCTTGTTGCACGTCTGGTTCATGGTTCCGTGACATTAGGACCAAGCCATGAGTTCTGACGGTACAGGGCCATCCTCGCTACCCATGCTGGTTGCCAGACTTGATCAGCAGGATCACCTGTTGGGTCGGTTCGCTGTGGCGTTGCAAACCCTGCTTGAACGCACGGCTCATTTCGCTCCCGTTGCCGATGGGTCGGTTGTCGCTCCTACTGCCGCTCCGGTTGTTGCGCCAGAGTCTACCCCGACACCTGTTGTTGCGCCTGCGGTGTTTCGGGGTATGACCGGTTCTGCCCCTCTTCCACAGCGCTTTGGGGGAGAGCCAACTCAGTGCCGAGGTTTCCTTAACCAGGTGGGCATTTATTTCGAGTTGCTGCCACATGCCTTTCCTACTAAGAGATCAAAGGTGGGCTTCTTGATCTCGCTGCTCTCGGACAAGGCCTTGGCCTGGGCCAGCCCTTTATGGGAGAACAACAATCCGGTGGTTGCCGAGTTTTCCGGTTTTGTTGCTTCTCTTCGGAAGGTATTCGATGTGCCGGCTCGTGCTGCCTCTGCTGCGAAGCTCCTTATGTCCATCAGACAGGGTTCACGATCCGTAGCTGAATACGCCATTGAGTTTCGTACCCTGGCAGCAGAGGTGGGCTGGAATAATGAGGCTCTGGTCGCTGCTTTCTCTCATGGTCTCTCGGATGCCTTGAAGGATGAGGTTGCAGCTAAGGACCTACCAGTGGAGCTCGAGTCTCTTATTTCTTTCCTGATTTTGATTGACACCAGACTCAGGGAGAGACCTTCCTTTAAGGAGAGCCTGCGGAGGTCTTCTAACAGATTGGCGCCTACGTTTGCTGTCCCACCCGTGCCTCCCTCTCCTCCCACGCCTCCTGGGGATGACTTGTCTGGGGGTGAACCCATGCAGCTGGGGTTTGCTAGCCTGTCCGAGGGGGAGAGGGTACTCCGGAGACGCGAGGGTCGATGCATGTACTGTGGTCTCGGTGGGCATTTTCGGTTGGCATGTCCGAACCGTCCAGGAAACGCTCGCACCTGAGATCCTGTCGGGGGCAGATCTTGGGTGGAGTCTCCTCGTCCCCGGTTTCCCGTGTTGACAAACCACTGATCACTGTTGTCCTCTCCTGGGTCGGGGGCTCGGTGACGACCCAGGCGTTGGTGGACTCTGGTGCTGGTGGTTTGTTCATTGATAGAGTGTTCGCTGCCGCCAATTCCATTCCTCTGCAGGCTCGAGGTTCCCCACTGGCTCTTGAGGCGATAGACGGCAGACCCCTTCTGTCGTCACACGTGACTCATGAGACCCTTCCAGTGGGAATAGCCATTGGTGCCGTTCACAGAGAGTCGGTCTGCCTCCAGGTTATTTCGTCTCCACACTACTCGGTGGTCTTGGGCTACCCCTGGCTCCAGAAGCATAATCCGACTTTCGATTGGAGATCGGCCGAGATCCTCTCGTGGTCACCGCAGTGTGGGGCTAGTTGCATCCATGGGTCTGTCAAGTTGCTGTGTACTTCCTCGGACTCTCTGTTGCCTCCTGAATACGAGGAGTACCGGGATGTATTCGATAAGGTGCGCGCGGTTGCCCTACCTCCGCACCGCCCATACGATTGTGCCATAGAGTTACAACCTGGTGCCGTTCCTCCTCGTGGAAAAGTCTATCCACTGTCGGTAGCGGAGAATGAGGCCATGGAGGAGTACGTGAGGGAGGCGCTTTCACGCGGACACATTCGCAAATCCTCATCCCCGGCAGGGGCTGGATTTTTCTTTGTGAAAAAGAAGGGCGGTGAGTTGAGGCCTTGCATCGATTACAGGGGTCTCAATCGCATCACGATCAAGAACGCTTACCCGATACCCTTGATTTCCGAGTTGTTCGATCGCCTTAAAGGGGCCACGGTCTTTACCAAACTCGACCTGAGGGCGGCATATAACCTGGTAAGGATCAAGGCGGGCGATGAGTGGAAGACCGCGTTTAACACCAGGACCGGTCATTATGAATCCTTGGTTATGCCCTTTGGGTTGTGCAATGCGCCCGCAGTCTTTCAGGAATTCATCAACGATGTTTTCCGTGACCTGTTGCAGCAGTGTGTGGTGGTCTATTTGGATGACATCTTGGTATATTCTGAATCCATGGAGGCCCACATTCTGGATGTCAGACGAGTGTTGCAACGGTTACGAGAGAACAAGCTGTTCGGTAAGCTTGAGAAATGCGAATTTCACCGATCCCAGGTAACCTTCTTAGGTTACATCATTTCCGCTGAGGGGTTCTCCATGGATCCTGAGAAGGTTTCGGCTGTCTTACAGTGGCCCCAGCCCAGTGGTCTTCATTCCCTGCAGCGCTTTTTGGGCTGCCAATTATTATCGGAAGTTCATCAGGGACTTTTCCATGCTGGCCAAGCCTCTCACGGATCTGACCAGGAAGGGCAGTAATTCCCAGGTCTGGCCGCTCGAGGCCATCCGAGCTTTTGAGGCCCTAAAGTCCGCTTTTGTGTCGGCTCCGATTCTGTCGCATCCCAACCCTGGGTTGCCCTTTGTCCTCGAGGTGGACGCGTCTGAGACGGGAGTAGGCGCCCTTCTGTCTCAGCGTAGAACACCAGAGGGTCCTCTGCTTCCTTGTGGGTTTTACTCCCGGAAACTGTCTTCCGCGGAGTGCAACTATCAGATTGGTGACAGGGAGTTATTGGCCATCGTGCAGGCCCTTAAAGAATGGAGGCACTTGCTCGAGGGTTCGGTGGTTCCGGTTCTCATCCTGACGGACCATAAGAATCTGACCTACCTTTCTGAGGCCAAGAGATTGACACCACGTCAGGCCAGATGGGCTCTGTTCTTGTCACGTTTTAATTACGTGGTCTCCTACCTACCCGGTTCTAAGAACATCAGGGCGGATGCCCTATCACGGCAGTACTCCGAGCTGTCCAGGGAGGAGTCGATTCCGACTTCGGTCATACCTCCGAATCAGATCCTGGCCGCCATTCGCACCAGCCTGACCTCTCCCCTGGGTGAGCAGATTTTGGCGGCTCAATCTGGTGCTCCCTCTGGGAGACCCAACGGCAGATGTTTTGTGCCTGAGGAGTTGCGCACTCAGTTGTTGCGAACCTACCATAACTCCAAGACCGCGGGGCATCCTGGAAAGAATCAGCTGTCCTGGGCTGTTTCACGTCTGTTCTGGTGGCCTTCCCTACGTTCCGACATCGCCGCATATGTAGCGGCATGCTCCGTTTGTGCCCAGAGTAAGTCCCCTCGGCACCTTCCGTTGGGCCTTCTGCAACCCATAGCCACCGGGGAGCGCCCATGGTCACACCTGGGGATGGATTTCATTGTGGACCTCCCTGCATCCCGAGGCCATACGGTCATTCTCATGATTGTGGATCGGTTTTCCAAAATGTGCCACTGTGTTCCTCTCAAGAAGTTACCCTCTGCACAAGAGTTGGCCACGATTTTTGCCAGGGAGGTCTTCCGGTTGCACGGTTTGCCCAAGGAGATTGTGTCGGATCGGGGGAGTCAGTTTGTGTCCAGGTTCTGGCGCGCCTTTTGCTCCCAGTTGGGGATTCATCTCTCCTTCTCCTCGGCCTACCACCCTCAGTCCAATGGGGCCGCAGAACGATCCAATCAGGCCTTGGAGCAATTCCTTCGTTGCTATGTCTCCGATCACCAAGACAATTGGGTTGACCTTCTGCCTTGGGCTGAGTTTGCCAGGAACACGGCGGTGAACTCTTCCTCTGGGACGTCTCCCTTCATGGCCAATTATGGGTTCCAACCTGCCGTGTTACCGGAGGTATTCTCTCCCCAGGATATTCCGGCTGTGGAGGATCACCTTTCCGTCCTACGTGCTTCTTGGGTACAGATCCAGAAGTCCCTTGAGGCCTCTGCGCAGCGCCAGAGACTCCAGGCTGATCGCAGACGAGCGCCTGCTCCTTCCTACCAGGTCGGAGACCGTGTATGGTTGTCCACCCGCAACCTCAACCTTCGAGTGCCCACTCCCAAGCTGGCGCCTCGCTTTGTTGGTCCCTTCCGAGTGCTTCGCAGGGTAAACCCGGTAGCCTATGCCCTTGCGCTTCCTCCTGGCATGCGGATCTCTAACGTGTTTCATGTCTCCCTGTTGAAGCCACTGGTGTGTAATCGTTTCACTTCCTTGGTTCCTCGGCCTCGTCCGGTCCGAGTGGGCAATCATGAGGAGTATGAGGTGAGCAATATCCTGGACTCACGCCTGGTCCGCGGTCGGGTGCAGTTTTTGGTCCATTGGCGTGGTTATGGTCCAGAGGAGCGTTCCTGGGTTCCCTCCGCAGATGTCCATGCTCCTGCCTTGCTCCGAGCCTTCCACGCACGCTTCCCTCAGAAACCGTTTTTTGCTCCGCGGAGGAGGGGCCCTTGAGGGGGAGGTACTGTCATGGTCTTACCTTCTTGCTGTTCTCCTTCGTTTGACATGTGCTGGCGGCCATCTTGGTTTCTGGGTTTCTTGTAGCCTTCCACCCTGCGGCTCCTCCTTCCCACTGGGAGGAGCTGGATGCCTAGCTCATATATATAGGAGGTCTGTGGCTTCAGTTCCTTGCTTGGTCCTCCTGTGTTCACATGCTTCTAAGACTGCTGCTGCTTCTGGTTCCTGATCCTGGCTTCGTCTGACTACCCTGCTGGTTCCTGATCCTGGCTTCGTCTGACTACCCTGCTGGTTCCTGATCCTGGCTTCGTCTGACTACCCTGCTGGTTCCTGATCCTGGCTTCGCCTGACTACCCTTCTGGTTCCTGATCTCTGGCCTCTCAAAGACTCTGCTTCGGTTTCACCATTCGTTTGGACTTTTGCTTTACAGCTTTATTTTCAATAAAGCCTTCTTATTTTCACTTATCTCTTGTTGCACGTCTGGTTCATGGTTCCGTGACAAAAACACTTATGGTCGTGTGAATGCAACCTAACTGTGTGACTAGTACTTTCACTTTGTGCTGGTCAAGGTCATAAACACTTATTTAACCCCTTCAGGACCGGGCTCATTTTCACCTTAAGGACCAGGCCATTTTTTGGAAATCTGACCAGTGTCACTTTAAGTGCTAATAACTTTAAAACGCTTTGACTTATCCAGGCCATTCTGAGATTGTTTTTTCGTCACATATTGTACTTCATGACACTGGTAAAATGAAGTCAAAAAAATTATTTTTTTTGCACAAAAAAATACCTAATTTACCAAAAATTTGGAAAAATTTGCAAATTTCAAAGTTTCAGTTTCTCTACTTCTGTAATACATAGTAATACCCCAAAAAATTGTGATGACTTTACATTCCCCATATGTCTACTTCATGATTGAATTGTTTTGGGAATGATATTTTATTTTTTGGGGATGTTATAAGGCTTAGAAGTTTAGAAGCAAATCTTGAAATTTTTCCGAAATTTACAAAAACTCAATTTTTAGGGACCAGTTCAGGTCTGAAGTCACTTTGCGAGGCTTACATAATAGAAACCACCCAAAAATGACCCCATCTAAGAAACTACACCCCTCAAGGTATTCAAAACTGATTTTGCATACATTGTTAACCCTTTAGGTGTTGCACAAGAGTTATTGGCAAATGGGGAGGAAATTTGAGAATTTCATTTTTTTGTCTAATATTTCATTTTAACCCATTTTTTACACTAACAAAGCAAGGGTTAACAGCCAAACAAGACTGTATCTTTATTGCCCTGACTCTGCCGTTTACAGAAACACCCAATATGTGGCCGTAAACTACTGTACGGCCACACAGCGGGGCGTAGAGTGAAAGGTGCGCCGTTTGGTTTTTGGAAGGCTGATTTTTATGGACTGGTTTATTTACACCATGTCCCATTTGAAGCCTCCTGATGCACCCCTAGAGTAGAAACTCCATAAAAGTGACCCCATCTAAGAAACTACACCCCTCAAGGTATTCAAAACTGATTTTACATACGTCATTAACCCTTTAGGTGTTGCACAAGAGTTATTGGCAAATGGAGATGAAATTTGAGAATTTCATTTTTTTGCCTAATTTTCAATTTTAACCCATTTTTTCCACTAACAAAGCAAGGGTTAACAGCCAAACAAGACTGTATCTTTATTGCCCTGACTCTGCCGTTTACAGAAACACCCAATATGTGGCCGTAAACTACTGTACGGCCACACAGCGGGGCGTAGAGTGAAAGGTGCGCCGTTTGGTTTTTGGAAGGCTGATTTTTATGGACTGGTTTATTTACACCATGTCCCATTTGAAGCCCCCCTGATGCACCCCTAGAGTAGAAACTCCATAAAAGTGACCCCATCTAAGAAACTACACCCCTCAAGGTATTCAAAACTGATTTTACATACGTCATTAACCCTTTAGGTGTTGCACAAGAGTTATTGGCAAATGGAGATGAAATTTGAGAATTTCATTTTTTTGCCTAATTTTCAATTTTAACCCATTTTTTCCACTAACAAAGCAAGGGTTAACAGCCAAACAAGACTGTATCTTTATTGCCCTGACTCTGATGTTCACAGAAACACCCCATATGTGGCCGTAAACTACTGTATGGCCACACAGTGGGGCGTAGAGTGAAAGGTGCGCCGTTTGGTTTCTGGAGGGCTAATTTTGCTGGACTGTTTTTTTGACACCATGTCCCATTTGAAGCCCCCCTGATGCACCCCTAGAGTAGAAACTCCATAAAAGTGACCCCATCTAAGAAACTACACCCCTCAAGGTATTCAAAACTGATTTTACAAACTTTGTTAACCCTTTAGGTGTTGCACAAGATTTAATGGAAAATAGAGACACAATTTCAAAATTTCACATTTTTGGCAGATTTTCCATTTTAATATTTTTTTTACAGTTACAAAGCAAGGGTTAACAGCCAAACAAAACTCATTATTTATGGCCCTGATTCTGTAGTTTACAGAAGCACCCCATATGTGGTCGTAAACCGCTGTACGGGCACACGGCAGGGCGCAGAAGGAAAGGAATGCCATACGGTTTTTGGAAGGCAGGTTTTGCTGGACTGTTTTTTTTGACACCATGTCCCATTTGAAGCCCCCCTGATGCACCCCTAGAGTAGAAACTCCATAAAAGTGACGCCATCTAAGAAACTACACCCCTCAAGGTATTCAAAACTGATTTTACAAACGCTGTTAACCCTTTAGGTGTTCCACAAGAATAAATGGAAAATAGAGATTAAATTTCAAAATTTCACTTTTTCGGCAGATTTTCCATTTTAATATTTTTTTTCCAGTAACAAAGCAAGGGTTAACAGCCAAACAAAACTCTTTATTTATGGCCCTGATTCTGTAGTTTACAGAAACACCCCATATGTGGTCGTAAACTGCTGTATGGGCACGCGGCAGGGTGCAGAAGGAAAGGAATGCCATATGGTTTCTGGAAGGCAGATTTTGCTGGATTGTTTTTAGACACCATGTCCCATTTAAAGCCCCCTGATGCACCCCTAGAGTAGAAACTCCAAAAAAGTGGCCCCATTTTGGAAACTACGGGATACGGTGGAAGTTTTGTTGGTACTAGTTTAGGGAACATATGATTTTTGGTTGCTCTATATTACACTTTTTTGTGAGGCAAAGTAACAAAAAATAGAAATTCAGAAATTTCATCTCCATTTGCCATTAACTCTTGTGGAACACTTAAAGGGTTAACAAAGTTTGTAAAATCAGTTTTGAATACCTTGAGGGGTGTAGTTTCCAAAATGGGGTCATTTTTTGGAGTTTATACTCTAGGGGTGCATCGGGGGGGCTTCAAATGGGACATGGTGTCAAAAAACCAGTCCAGCAAAAACTGCCTTCCAAAAACCATATGGCGCTCCTTTCCTTCTGCGCCCTGCCGTGTGGCCATACAGCAGTTTACGACCACATATGGGGCATTTCTATAAACTAAAGAATCAGGGCAATAAATATTGAGTTTTGTTTGGCTGTTAACCCTTGCTTTGTTATGGGAAAAAATGAATTAAAATGGAAAATTTGCCAAAAAATAGCTGTTTTGGCACTGTTTTTATTTTTTAATATTTACAACGTTCATCTGACAGGTTAGATCATGTGCTATTTTTATAGAGCAGGTTCTTACGGACGTGACGATACCTAATATGTATACTTTTTTATTTATTTAGGTTTTACACAATAATATCATTTTTGACACAAAAAAAAAACATGTTTTAGTGTCTCCATAGTCTGAGAGCCATAGTTTTTTCAGTTTTTTGGCGATTGTCTCAGGTTGGGTATCATTTTTGCGGGATGAGATGACGGTTAGATTGGTACTATTTTGGGGTGCACATGACTTTTTGATCGCTTGCTATTACACTTTTTGTGATGTAAGGTAACAAAAAAATAGCTTTTTTGACACCGTTTTTTTAAAAAAAAATTTACAGTGTTCACCTGAGGGGTTAGGTCATGTGGTATTTTTATAGATCAGGTTCTTACGGACATGGCAATACCTAATATGTCTACCTTTTTATAATTTATCAGGGTTTTACACAATAATATTTTTGAAACAAAAAAAAAATCATGTTTTAGTATCTCCATAGTCTGAGACCCATAGTTTTTTTATTTTTTGGGCCATTGTCTCATGTAAGGGCTCATTTTTTGCGGGATGAGGTGACGGTTTGATTGGTACTTTTTTGGCGTACATGCAACTTTTTTGATCACTTTTATTACCTTTTTTGGGAAGTAAGGTGGGCAAAATTTCAATTTCCTCATAGTTTTTATTTTTTTATTTTTATGGCGTTCACCGTGCGGGGAAAGTAACAGGACCGTTTTATAGATCAGGTCGTTACGGACGCGACGATACCTAATATGTGTAGTGTATTTTTTTATTTTATTTTTTATTCAGTGATAAATGTGTTTTTTTGAAACTTTACTTTTTTCACTTTTTTTTACTTTTTTTTTGACCCAGACCCACTTGGTTCTTGAAGATCCAGTGGGTCTGATGTCTGTATAATACAGTACAGAACAATATATATT
The DNA here is from genome assembly GCF_905171765.1 of Bufo bufo. NCBI lineage: Eukaryota > Metazoa > Chordata > Amphibia > Anura > Bufonidae > Bufo > Bufo bufo. The sequence continues at coordinate 393,561,052 of NC_053389.1, read as the reverse complement.
GTTCTGTACTGTATTTTACACTTGTCTGAACAGATCTATGCTTTCAGCACAGATCTGTTCAGCACCATGGACAGCAGGACGCCTGAGAGGCGTCCTGTTGCCATGGGAACCTTCCCCGTCTGCTCAGTACTGGTCAGAACTGCGCAGACGGGGAAGGGTAAGCACAGGGCTGAGGGGGGCTCTCTGGGGGCTCTCTCCCTCTCCCATCGGGGGGCTGCAAAGGCACAGCAGCCCCCCGATGGGAGAGGGAGGGAGCTCCCTGCGCTGTTAACCTTTTCCATACAGCGGTCCGTACGGACCGCTGTATGGAAAGGGTTAAACGGCTGACATCGCATCGCAGATGTCAGCCGTTTATACCAGGGTGCCAGCAATGTGCTGGCACCCTGGTATCCCCACTAGAAGCCAACGATCATTGAAAGGGAGGCGGGCGGGGGATCGCGATCCCGCCTGCCGCACCGCCCGCCTCCCGCAGCTTACCGCACCTCCCCACCGCCTGCGACACCCCCCCTGCACCACCCGCCCACATAACATCATTCAGGGGTGCAGGGGGGGTGAAAAAGCTTTATTTTGGGCATAGTAAAGTTTCTGATCCCCGCGGTCAGGGACCGCGGCGATCAGAAACCGCTACAAACCGCAGGTCTGAATTGACCTGCGGTTTGCAGCGATCGCCGACATGGGGGGGTCACAGGACCCCCCTCGGCATTGACCTAAGGTGCCCGGCTGTGTGTGACAGCCGGGATCTCAGCGCTGTCACCATGTCTGCAGACATGGTGACAGTTTATGCCATGACGTGTATACTCATCATGGCGCGCTAAGTAGCAGTGCGCCATGACGAGTATACTCGTCATAGGTGGGGAATATTTTCACACTATCTCCTTCTCTGATCGCTTCCCTGACAGGAATTGGGGCGATCAGAGAAGAAGAAGCACATAGTCCCTCCCTAACCCCCTCTTACCTGCCCCGATGCGCTGTGATTGGTCCCTCTGCAGTAATGGACCAATCACAGCGATCGCGGGCGGGTCAGAGCTCCAATACAGCTCCTGCCGGCTTCTCTGGTTGCCTAGCAACCCCAGCACGCCGGCTTCACTGGAGCTTCAGCGCTTCGCTCCCTGCGCTGACAGTGAAAGCCGATCACGTACATGCACGTGGGAATGCGGTGAGGCACCACATTCCCCCACGTACATGTACGTGATGTTGCGTGAAGGGGTTAAGCCACATTCTTATCATTAAGATAAGAACTGACCTATAATGAGTGTTTATAATGTCAGAGAGCAGAGATAAGGAGCCTGTCAACTAGCTATCTGACGGAAAAGAGGCTGCTTGTCCACTAAAAAGGCTTCTGTAGTCATACTTCACAAGGGCTACTAAATAGACAAGGGGAGGTTGGGTGTTCCTACACAGTGTGCCAGTGGCAGCACTTACTGGACAATGTCAGATTGTGATGATTGTCAATTGATTCATAAATTACCAGAAATAATAACAGAGGACTCACATAAAATAGAGCTGTAATAAAAGATGCTTAGGTTATTAATATAATTAAAAGGTTAATAACCGCATATGTGAAATAACATTGTGTGTGAAACCACAGCACCCACAAGACACCAGCTTGCTATTTTTACTTTTCTGAGCTCATTATGAAAATACATGCTCGTGAAAATAATCTTGTACTCAAACCTTTAGTCAACCTTTTGCTAGCATTTGTGATAAAATTACATATAGTCATTATTTCATCACCTTCTGCTATCTGCCTGGCTATATTAGTTTGGCTGCAGCAAATCACTGGACTAACGGACCATATACCAGATACTAGAGGCAGTGATTGGCTGCGGAAGTGTTCGGGTCAAGAAGATGACGTCATGGCTGCAGACGCCGGGAGGGCTGGACTGGCAGCACTGGAAGTGTCAGGGAAGAAATAGGTGAGTATATGTTATTTTATGACAAATGCTGCCTCGGCTGATTCTAATAAGACCTCATGCACACGACGTTCTGTATTTTGCGGTCCGCAAACTACGGATTCGCTAAAAACGGAAGCCGACCGTGTTGTCTTCCGCAATTTGCAGAACCGAATGGGTGTCGGCAATATAAATGCCTATTCTTGTCCGCAAAGCTCGGACAAGAATAGGACATGTTATATTTTTTTAACGGGGCCGCGGAACGGAGCCACGGATGCGGACAGCACACGGAGTGCTGTCCTCATCTTTTGCGGCCCCATTTAAGTGAATGGGTCCGCATCCGAGCCGCCAAAACGGCGGCTCGGGTGCGGACCCAAACAACGGTCGCGTGCATGAGGCCTAACTCGGAGAACCCCTTTTACAGACCATTCCAAATGGAAAAAAAATTAAGAATGAGCATGTCACAGATTACCAATACCAAATAACCATTGAATGACATTGAATGACAATCCTGAATATGTGAACAAACCCTTATGAAGTAATTTCCTTTGTGAAAAGTGATTGTGGGTGGCCATATTTCAGGCACTAACCCTTACTGTTAACTTATCATGACGCAGGAAGTTCCAACTTTATCACACTATATTGCTGAAATAACTTTTGTTGCTGTTTTTGTAACTTCTAAGTTCAACATAAGTATTTTGCAACTATTCACTTACTAGTCACTCACTATTCACTCACTTACTCCAGAATGTCTTAAGGGTACTTTCACACTAGTGTTTTTGTTTTCCGGTATTGAGTTCCGTCAAAGGAGCTCAATACCAGAAAAAAACTGATCAGTTTCATCCCCACGCATTCTGAATGGAGAGAAATCCGTTCAGGATGCATCAGGATGTCTTCAGTTCAGTCACTGAATGGCACTTTGAACGGAGGAAATACCGCAGCATGCTGCAGTATTATCTCCGTCCAAAATTCCAGATCAGTTGCCGGAATGCCGGATCCGGCATTTATTTACATTGAAATGTATTGGTGCCGGATCAGGCATTAAAAATGTGGAAAAAAAAACTAGAAACTGATCCGTTTGTCCGTATGACAAATTGAGAGACGGATCCGTTCTTGCAATGCATTAGTGAGACGGATCCACATCCGGATCCGTCTACAAATGTTGTCCTTTTGCATGCAGATTGCCTGATCCGTCAGGCAGTTCCGGCGACGGAACTGCTTGCCGGATCACTCTGCCGCAAGTGTGAAAGTAGCCTAAATTTCTACATTTGTATTCCTCTTTTGTGTCAACCATTTAGGTTTTAGTAACTTCTTTCTACCCCATATTGTACTAGTATTAAGGCTGGTTACAGCCTGCATTTGTGGGCGGGGCTGCCGGCCTACTTATTCCCTCGCGACCTCACCTCCAGGACGGTCGCTTCAGGCTGGCTTCTCCGTTCCGCCCCGTCACTTCCGGTTCGCAGTCGCGTCACTTCCGGGTAAGTTTCGGCTCCCTGGGCTGCCTCGGCTGGGGGCAGCGTTCGTGCATCGCCCGGCCGGGCTCGGCCGGTCCTTCTCTTCTCTCCAGCTCCGGGGGAGCCTCCTCTTGTCAGGTCTGTTTTGGTCCACAGCGGAGTTCGGCGGGTCCGGCGCCCGCAGCGCTTCAGGTGGGGGCGGACTGTTCCGCTCGGCTCCCCTGCGCCTCAGGTCTTCAGCGGTGTAGCAGAGCTGGAGTATGATAAAAAAAATAAAAAATAAGCACGCACTGCTCTGCTGCCTATGTTCAATTTTCTTATGTCTTTGTTTTATCCAGCAGGTTCCTCAAATGTTATGTGGTTCCCTGTATGCATATAGACATATTCCTCAATGCCATCCCCATCTGACTCTCATTGCCATGTCCATAACACTTGTTGTGCCGCCCTCCCGTGCACGCGTGCATCTCCGCATCCCTTGCCGCCTTCCTGTGTGCTCATTTGTGGCGCAGTGGTGTGGTGTCGCCTCCCGTGCACGCGTGGTCGGCTCCACTCGTGTGTCACCCTCCGGGGCACATTACAGGGCTCAGTGGCATGGGGCTGTCCTCTGTGCTCGGGTTCCTGGCATTGCTGCCGTGCCGCCCCTTTGTGCACAGGCGCGGGGCTCTGCCAGCTTTCCGGACTGGCGCGTGCATGGAGGAGGGCGGTATAGCTCTTAATCAGGCCTTCCTTTCGTGCTCGGAATGCTGTTTTCAGGCTGTCTCGTACCATGTCGAGCTCAGGGTTTTCTTGTTTCTCTGGTCATGTCTGGGTGCTGATAAGTTTTTTCCCATATGAACAGGACTGCGGTTTCAGGGTTTCCAGACTTCCCGTTCAGCCAGGTAGCGACTCTTCAAGTTTCTGGGTTCTTCAGGTATCTCGCATATGTTATTGTACTATCTCCACAGTGTCGTTTTGCTCTCACATGTCATAGGTGGTCTACCGCGATCGCCCAGGCTCGTTTTTTGCTATCTTCCTGGTTCGCCCAGGCTCTTTTTCTGTCATCCTGGGTCGCCCAGACTCGTATCATTCCAGTCTTCTTTGTTCGCTCGGGCTCGCCTTATCGCTGTCTTCCTGGCTCGCCCAGGTTCACGCTGTCTCTGTCGTCCTGGATCGCCCAGGCTCGCTCTGTTCCTATCGTCCTGGATCGCCCAGGCTCGCTCTGTTCCTGTCGTCCTGGATCACCCAGGCTCGCTCTGTTCCTGTCGTCCTGGATCGCCCAGGCTCGCTCTGTTCCTGTTGTCCTGGATCGCCCAGGCTCGCTCTGTTCCTGTCGTCCTGGATCGCCCAGGCTCACTCTGTTCCTGTCGTCCTGGATCGCCCAGGCTCGTTCTGTTCCTGTCGTCCTGGATCCCCCAGGCTCGCTCTGTCCCTGCCGTCCTGGATCGCCCAGGCTTGCTCTGTCCCTGTCGTCCTGGATCGCCCAGGCTCGCTCTGTCCCTGTCGTCCTGGATCGCCCAGGCTCGCTCTGTCCCTGTCTTCCTGGTTCGCCCAGGCTCACGCTGTCCCTGTCATCCTGGATCGCCCAGGCTCGCTCTGTCCCTGTCGTCCTGGATCGCCCAGGCTCGCTCTGTCCCTGTCGTCCTTGATTCACCCATTCACGTTCCTTATAGGCGCTCTTGAGCACGTCAGGTCCACCTGGTCAGACACCTCTCAGTTAACTCCTGTTGCTAGGGTCATTTTCCTTCCTGCTTTGCACAGGCATCTGTTCCGGTCTGCCTCCACCTGGATCACCAGGTCCCGTTTCTCGCCTCCCTTGCTCCTGCTCGCTCGGGTCACCTCGTGGTCACGGCACATGCCTATTCTAGAATTTCTTCACTCGACTCACCCAGGTCCTTCCAGCAGGCACCAGAGGCGTTCAGTTCCTCTTGTCGCCTGTTCACCCGCCCCGCCCTCGGCACTTTCCGGCCTTTTCCCAGCACTCGGCATTTCGCCCGTGGTCCCTCTCTCGTCCACGGTCCTCTCCCATCTTTGCTCCCCACCTTGGTCCTCCTTTTCTTTTCTTCTTTCGCTGGTCGGCTCCTAAAGCGGTGTTTATTCGTGCCTGTCTTTGCTTACGTCCACAGGTAAATTTTTCCCCATACTCTCTCCAGTACCCTCCTGTAGCGAGTTCCGGTTCTGCGCGATTCGGGTAGGATCACGTTTTCTTCACGCCTCTATCCTCATTTCATGCCGGTCCTTTGTTTATTAAAATTTTTTTTTTTTTCCTTTCTTCTCCTCTCTCCTCCCCTTTGTCTTCTGTTTGTTTTGACTTTTCTTTAACAGGTTCAAGATGTCACAACCATCGGATATTGAGGACTCCTTCTCGGATCCCGGCTCATCAGTTTCAGGGCACACTGGGAGCCCATCTCTCAGGCGTTGGACTGTCCCTAAACTCATCGCTGAGCTGAATAAGAAGGGTATTCCCCATCCAGCTTCGGCCCGAAAGGCGGAACTCTATCGCCTCCTGAGGACCGAGCCAGGGAGCGGCAATTCCCAGTCCTCCCTCTCTTCCATCCAGCTGTCGCTGCACCAGCTGCAAGCCACCATCAGCAGCCTCGTCGGTTCTTTGGCGGACGTCCAATCCAGAGTTGCGGAGCTGGAGTCTCGTGGCTCAGAGGATCCCCAGTCCGCAATCACTGCGATTGTTCCCTCGTCTTCCCAGGAGCCTGCGTTGGGTACGCTCAGCGCTGGTCCTGTTGTTGCCCCAGCCTATTTTGTCCCTGAGGGTATCAAGAAGGACATTTTAGCTGGGAAGGACATCAACTTGGCGTCCATCCTGATAGCTTCCCAGGATGTGGCCGAAAATAGAGTTATTAACTGCGGGGAGGTTGCAGTGCTACTCAGGGCCAAAGATGCCCGCCTGAATAGAAAGCTTTCTATTCCAGAGTTCGTGCTGGCATTTAGCCTTTATCGCGATGTGGTCTGCTCAGCCCATCCGCTCAGGCGGGAGGAACTGGATACATATCTTTACCGCCTGACGGATCTGGGATACAAATATGGCGGCTTTAATTTTTACGATTATCATCGTTCTTTTTCCGCCAAGGCTGCGGCAGCCTTGGTCCAGTTTCAGTTTGTCACCAACTGGGCCATATTGGACATGGAGCTCTTTTTCCGACACTTCGCCGGGCTGAGAGCTCCCACCTGCACGACATGCCAGTCCATCTTGCACACGGCCGACTGGTGCCCCTTGCTGGCCACTCCGGGTCTTGACCGGGCCCTTCCGGCCAAAGAAGCCAGCCGTCCGTGGACAAGTTGGGCAGGCCCATCGTGTTCCTAGGACAGAGCCAGGTGTGCAACAATTTTAATGCAGGCGGGTGCGGTTTCGGCAGCTGCAGAGCCTTACACGTCTGCTCCCTGTGCTTTAGGGCTCACCCCCGTTCTTCCTGTCCTAAGAAACCCTCTAAGTCGTGACTAGCCGACATCAACGTCGACTTGCTGGCTGTCCTCTTACAGGAGCACCCCGATCAGCATCTGGTCCAGTTCCTCCTTTCAGGATTCAGGAGGGGTTTCCACACTGGGTTGATTGCCCTCCCTCTTGAGTCCTGGGAGGGGAAAAACCTGCAGTCAGCCATGCACGATCCGGGCGCAGTCGACAGCTTGTTGTTGACAGAAGTCCAGAAAGGGTTCCTGCTGGGCCCATTCGACTCCATCCCTTTTGATGTCTGGAGGATTAGCCCGATCGGGTTAGTCTCCAAGCAATCCTCAAATAAAAAAAGGTTAATTTACGACCTGTCTGCGCCCCATATGTCCTCCACACCCAGCTTGAATTCCCTGATTCCATCGGAAGAGTTCACAATGTCCTATTCCACCATAGGGGAAGCAATCAAATTCATTTTGCAGTCAGGAAGAGGGGCCCTTCTCGCTAAGGCAGATATAGCAGATGCCTTCCAGTTGCTTCCTATCGCACCTCATCTCTGGGGATTTTATGGCATTAAGTGGGGTCATAAGTATTATTTTGCCAATAGACTTACCTTTGGCTCCAAGAGCAGCCCTTGGTTATTTGACCAGTTCGCGGGCGCTCTGCACTGGATCTTGGGTCACCACGGGGGTTTGGATATGGTCATCCACTATCTCGACGACTACTTAATTGTCCAAGACCCCCGGGGTGAAGCCTCCGGGCTGGACGTCCTCCTCCAGCTGTTTTCCAGTCTCCAGGTTCCAGTCGCTACTTCCAAGACTGAGGGCCCTAGCACGAGGGTCACCTTCCTGGGCATCGTGTTAGATTCCGTCGCCATGGAGGCTAGTCTTCCGGAGGCGAAATTGTCTAGGATCAGGGCTGCAGTCTCCACCGCGGCTTCCTCCCGGGTTCTTACCAAGCTGGAGTTGCAGTCTCTCCTGGGTTCCCTCAATTTCGCCTCCCGGATCATGCCCCAGGGGAGATCCTTCGTGTCTAGGCTCCTCTCTCTTCTCCCCTCGGCACAGGACCAGGATTCCGTCGTCCATCTTGACAACCAAGCGGTCGCGGATCTCCTCATGTGGCACTCCTTTCTGACTTCCTGGAATGGCATTTCCCTTTTCGTGCCCTCCTTGGATGCCTTTTCCCCAAGGATTCAGTCCGACGCCGCCGCCTCTCGCGGGTTTGCGGCCATTTTTCACCCACACTGGCTGGTTGGCAAGTGGCCGGCGGAATTCTCCCTCGATGGCGAGTCCCTCAAATCTTCCCCTCTTCTGGAGCTGTACCCGTTGGTGGCGGCCGCCCAGGTCTGGGGCCCCCTCTGGACCAACAAACCCGTAGCTTTCATCACGGATAGCCTAATCCTGGTAGAGGTTCTCTCCAAAGGCAGGGCCAAATCACCTAGGATCATGTCCCTCCTCCGCAGGTTGGTTTGGCTTTCCCTACGGCACAACTTTCATACAGGGAGTGCAGAATTATTAGGCAAGTTGTATTTTTGAGGATTAATTTTATTATTGAGCAACAACCATGTTCTCAATGAACCCAAAAAACTCATTAATATCAAAGCTGAATATTTTTGGAAGTAGTTTTTAGTTTGTTTTTAGTTTTAGCTATTTTAGGGGGATATCTGTGTGTCAAGGGGACTATTACTGTGCATAATTATTAGGCAACTTAACAAAAAACAAATATATACCCATTTCAATTATTTATTTTTACCAGTGAAACCAATATAACATCTCAACATTCACAAATATACATTTCTGACATTCAAAAACAAAACAAAAACAAATCAGTGACCAATATAGCCACCTTTCTTTGCAAGGACACTCAAAAGCCTGCCATCCATGGATTCTGTCAGTGTTTTGATCTGTTCACCATCCACATTGTGTGCAGCAGCAACCACAGCCTCCCAGACACTGTTCAGAGAGGTGTACTGTTTTCCCTCCTTGTAAATCTCACATTTGATGATGGACCACAGGTTCTCAATGGGGTTCAGATCAGGTGAACAAGGAGGCCATGTCATTAGATTTTCTTCTTTTATACCTATTCTTGCCAGCCACGCTGTGGAGTACTTGGACGCGTGTGATGGAGCAATGTCCTGCATGAAAATCATGTTTTTCTTGTAGGATGCAGACTTCTTCCTGTACCACTGCTTGAAGAAGGTGTCTTCCAGAAACTGGCAGTAGGACTGGGAGTTGAGCTTGACTCCATCCTCAACCCGAAAAGGCCCCACAAGCTCATCTTTGATGATACCAGCCCAAACCAGTACTCCACCTCCACCTTGCTGGCGTCTGAGTCGGACTGGAGCTCTCTGCCCTTTACCAATCCAGCCACGGGCCCATCCATCTGGCCCATCAAGACTCACTCTCATTTCATCAGTCCATAAAACCTTAGAAAAATCAGTCTTGAGATATTTCTTGGCCCAGTCTTGACGTTTCAGCTTGTGTGTCTTGTTCAGTGGTGGTCGTCTTTCAGCCTTTCTTACCTTGGCCATGTCTCTGAGTATTGCACACCTTGTGCTTTTGGGAACTCCAGTGATGTTGCAGCTCTGAAATATGGCCAAACTGGTGGCAAGTGGCATCTTGGCAGCTGCACGCTTGACTTTTCTCAGTTCATGGGCAGTTATTTTGCGCCTTGGTTTTTCCACACGCTTCTTGCGACCCTGTTGACTATTTTGAATGAAACTCTTGATTGTTCGATGATCACGCTTCAGAAGCTTTGCAATTTTAAGAGTGCTGCATCCCTCTGCAAGATATATCACTATTTTTGACTTTTCTGAGCCTGTCAAGTCCTTCTTTTGACCCATTTTGCCAAAGGAAAGGAAGTTGCCTAATAATTATGCACACCTAATATAGGGTGTTGATGTCATTAGACCACACGCCTTCTCATTACAGAGATGCACATCACCTAATATGCTTAATTGGTAGTAGGCTTTCGAGCCTATACAGCTTGGAGTAAGACAACATGCATAAAGAGGATGATGTGGTCAAAATACTCATTTGCCTAATAATTCTGCACGCAGTGTATATTCCCTTCCCACATCGCGGGGGCTGAGAATGTGGCAGCGGACGCCTTGTCTCGTTTTAACTACACCGTCTTCTTCCAGGCAATGCCAGACGCAGATCCGGTGGGCACGCCCGTTCCCCCCCTGAGCCTCCTGACCATGGACTAGGACAGCTGGTGGCATCCGCAAAGAAGTTGGTCCAGGGATCCTTGGCAAAGAACACCGCCAGGAACTATCTCACGGGCTACAAGGCATTTCGGCGCTTCATGCTCAGCCACCCGCAGAACGGCCAGGACTATGTGACCTTTGTCATGGCATTCATCGCCCACTGCCATCTCCACCTACACCTCACTTCCAATTCCATCAAGGGGTACCTAGCAGGTGTCCAGCACTACAGACTGCTTGCCGATCCCACCTGCCAATCAATCTTGGCCAACCAGGCGGTGAAGGCAACCCTTAGGGGCATACAAAAAATCAGCCCATGCCCAGTAGCGCGGAGACAGCCGATTTCTGGGGAGTTATTTCAAAGTCTGTCACTAGCCCTAGACGGTTCTCCTTTGGGCACCCAGCAAGCCTTGTCATCAAGGCTGCAATATATCTCGGGTTTTATGGCTTCCTAAGACCAGGGGAATTTACTTCCAGTGCCTTGACGCGCTCCACCCTCCTTAAACGCCATCTCGTCCGTCAAGGTGACCAGTTTTCCCTTTTTCTCCCTTCGTCCAAGACTAGTCAATCAGGTCCTCCCGTCGAGATTAGGTCACTTTTCCACATCAAACTCCTGGTGCCCCGTCAAGGTACTGGGGGCCCTGACCGAGTTTCTCCTTCCTCTAGCACCAGAGGATCCGCTACTTCCCCTCCAGGGCAGACCTCTCTCCGCGTCCCAGTTCATGTCCCACGTTCGCGCATTAGCGGCAGGGCTAGGGCATAACCCAGACACGATTTCAGGGCATTCTTTCCGTATAGGAGCCGCCTCTGCGGCCTCTAAACACCGGGTTCCCGCGCATATTATCCGCAGGATGGGGCGCTGGCGTTCTTCATGCTTTGCCAGGTACATACCTAACCCGCAGGTCGAGATTGCCAGGGCTTTTGGTTCACTGGCCTTGTAAGTTGTCCCGTTTACTCAATAAACATTTTTCACTCCTAACGCGTTGGTAATCTTCTTGCCCACATATACAGGCCTACCCCGCTCTGGCTCCGGGCACAGTTCAGCCATAATAGATCTTGGAGGGTGGTAGGCCCCCCCCCCAACTCCAAGCTGACGTACACCTCAGCCCCTACCACAAGTATTAAGGCTGGTTACAGCCTGCATTTGTGGGCGGGGCTGCCGGCCTACTTATTCCCTCGCGACCTCACCTCCAGGATGGTCGCTTCAGGCCCCACCCTCCCGACCCTTCTTTCTTTCATTCCTCTCTCTTGGGTGGCCCACATATACAGGCCTACCCCGCTCTGGCTCCGGGCACAGTTCAGCCATAATAGATCTTGGAGGGTGGTAGCCCCCCCCCCCCCCCCCCCAACTCCAAGCTGACGTACACCTCAGCCCCTACCACAAATAACAGGTTATTGCTGCGTGACTCAGACTGCTGAAAACTAGAACATGAAGCAAATCATGGAAGATGAATGCTCTGTATGTGGAATATAATGTTAATATTAGTCAATGGAAATACTCTGTAGCCACATTTCTAAATATTCAGCATACTCTTCATGATGTCTATGGAATATGAATGATATGAAAGGCTTATAGAGTTATTCCCTGTTTGTCAGATACTATACATCTGTTCATACAAAAGCTAAATTTAAAAAACAAAAAATAACTCTTTCTAACAGTAAAGGAGCAGGTCAGGTCACAGATGAGTTCACTGCTCAGGGGAAAGTTCTAGAGTACTTCTCACAAATGATAGCATGGTTGGTAGATATTACTCATCTCAAACATATACACTATCAGATAATGCTTTCTGTCAACTTTTGAGATTAAATAGAGATCTGAATGCAGAATTAATTTTTTACCCTATGCAGGGATGTAACAATAGGAGGTGCAGGGTAGCAGTTGCACCCATCCATGAAGCCTTAGCAGACCCGAAGGCATCTCTGGCACAGAAGTAGACATGGCACACGGTATGTGTTACAGACTTCTATTCAGGGCCAAGAGATTCATGTTACTGCCCTGATACTATGGCTACACAGAGCGCACAATAACTGGAAATATTGATGATCACAGTACCAGGAGAGTCATCAGGTAGGAAGAGAAGAAATCTCCACACAAGCACGATGTATATATTATACGTCCTTTTCACTTGAGTGTGTCACAGACCCACCAGAGGTTTGACTGACCCCAACTTACAGCCTTAGGCCTCATGCACACGACCATGTTCATTTTGAGAATAGGTCTGCATCCGAGCCAGTCCTGTGCATGAGGCCTTACAGGGAACTTTCTCTCACTTGGGATTTATATGGGTACGGCCACATGGTCAGGTTTTCTGGTGCAGTATTAGGGTCCATTCATACGTCCGCAACGGTTTTGTGGTCCGCAAATTGCGGATCCGAAAAACACGGACACCGGCCATGTGGGCTCCGCATTTTACGGACCATACATGTCAGGCACTATAATAGAAATGCCTTTTCTTGTCCGTATCTGTGGACAAAAATAGGACATGTTCTACGGAAGTGCGGATGTGGACAGTACACTGTGTGCTGTCCGCATCTTTTGCGGCCCCATTGAAAACGAATGGGTACGCACCCGTTTCGCAAAATTGCGGAATAGATGCAGACCCATTTTGCAGACCTGTGAATGGATGGACCTTTAGAAGAAAATCAGGAGCGGATCATAAAAGAAGGAAAAATATAAAGGATAGATAGATACGACTTAGGCCTCATGCACCGCACTTGAATGGGTCCGCAATCCAGAGCTGCGGTGCGGAACAGCGGCACGGAAGCACTATGGAGTGCTTCCATGATGTTTATCTCTGTGCCTTCACACCGCAAAAAAATAGAACAAGTTGAATGGGTCTCGATCTGTCCCCGCCGCCGCACAGATGTTGCCCGTGCATGAGGCTTTCTCCTGTTTTTTGAATTCACTCCTGGTTTTGGCTTCCAAACCTGCATCAAGAAACGTGATGACCGAACCCTAATAGAGTTGTAAATACCTGTTTAAATCAGCCAATACTTTTTTGTTTCAGGGTTTTACAGGAGTAAAAAGTTAATGGCCTATCCTTAATAAAGTTTATACATTTTTAAATGGGTGAAGTCCTACTGATCACCAGAATGAAGGCTGGAGTCCCGTTATTAAACGTGATAAGCCATCAGTGCCTAAGATATACCTGAACCTGGTATTAATAAGACTAACAAATATTAGCGTGAAACATGACGACGTTAAAGGGCATCTCTCAGCAAATCTGTACCTATGAAACTTGCTGACCTGTTTGTTGCATGTGCACTTGGCAGCTGAAGGTGTCTGTGTTGGTCCCAAGTGCTATGATATTCTTTACCTATTGCTGAGGCTGCTGGTTATTTTATTTTCATATTTGTTATATGGCTGAGTGGAAAGGGGGTTCTATGGCTAATCAAGATCGCCAACACTCGCCATACGAGTGGGGGTTACAAGGATGTAGCTAAAATATAGAAAGTCAAAAATAAAATTACTCCAAGCAAAAAATGCATAATCAATATTCAACTTGAATAGTGTAAGGATGCAACAACTCCTTACAGTTAGTGGGTTGCCATGGTGGATAGTTTTAAAGCGTACCTATCCTTTCAACAAACTCTGCATTAATCAATAGTACGGTGGGTGTACATGAGGAACACTACTATTTCTGGCCATTAGATCACTTGTATCTGCATTTTTAGCAGATTCCCTGTGTACCTGCTGAACATCTAGTTTGCAGATTTTTAAGAGGTGGAGGGTGGAGACTTGCTGCTATCAGCTGCTTACAGAAAGTAGAGGGGAAGCTACTTCCTAATCTTCTCTTATTCAGGGTCCATTCAGACGTCCGTAGAATGGGTCCGGATCCGTTCCGCAATTATGTGGAAAAGTGTGCTGTCCGCATCTGCATTTCTGGTCTGCGGCTCCAAAAATAGAGCATGTCCTATTCTTGTCCGCAGCTGCAGACAATAGGAATCCTCTATTAAGTGCCGGCGATGTGCGGCGTCAGTGTTTTGCGGACCGCAAAACACTACGGACATCTGAATGGACCCTCACCCAGTATGTCCCAGGATCATGAAGGACACTACAATCGCAGCATGTTCTATATTCTGCATTTTTCACGCAATGCAGGCCCCATAGAAATGAATCACAAGCAAGTGCGGATGCGGTGCAATTTTCACGCATGGTTGCTAGAAGATGATAGGGATGAGCAACCCTGGACCCCATTAAAGTCTATTCACTGTATTATTTTCCCTTATAACATTGTTATAAGGGAAAATAATAGCATTCTTAATACAGAATGCTAAGTAAAGTGTGCCTTGAGGGGTTAAATCAAAAATTAACTCACCTCATCCACTTGATTGCGCAGCCGGCATCGTCTTCTTTCAGAACCTGCAAAAGGACCTTTGATGATGTAATCGTGCTAACCACGTGGTAAGAGCGGTGACGTGAGCGCAGGTCCTGCTGAATGAAGATAGAAGATCCTTCTATCTTCATTCAGCAGGACCTGCGCTGAAGTCACCGCGCGGTCAGCGTTATTACGTCATCAAAGGTCCTTTTGCAGGTCCTGAAAGAAGAAGACTATGCCGGCTGCGCAATCAAGTGGATGAGGCGATTTATGTTTTTATTACTTTTTAACCCCTTAATTGACATTATACTTAGCATTCTGTATTAAAGAATGCAATTATTTTCCATTATAACCATGTTATAAAATCTACAGAATACTGAACCGGAACTTCAGTGAAGAAGTCCGGGTTCGGGTCTGGGTACCACATTCAGTTTTTTCTCACACGCGTGCAAAACGCATTGCACTCGCACGGAAAAAACTGACTGCAATTGCGTGCCTACTCACGCGGGTTTCCCGCAATGCACCCTGAACGCATCCGGCCCTCACCCGCGAAGCCCGTGTGAAGGTGGCCTAATGCTGCCTCACTTCCTTATCACTTGCTCAGTACCTCTTCTGACAAGCAGAGAAGAAGCTGGGCTTCACCCATAGCAATCCATTTTCCTGGGTACTAACGGTATCTCCATTATTCCGGTACTTCATTATCCCGAGGATTTACATTAGGACCAAATTATGCAACAAAGAAAATAAGAAGAGTGCAACTTGGCTTTTGGAGGGCAGATTTTGATGAAATGGTTTTAGGCACCATGTTGCATTTGCAATGTATCAGTACAGTGGAAACCCCCAATAATTCACCCACATTTAGAAAATACACTCCGAAGCCATTTAGCCATTGTGACCCTATAGATGTTTCATACAAAATAATGCAATAATTTAGCTAAACATTTGCATGTTAATAAGGGGTAAAATTTGAAAAATCACCCCACGTTTTGTTAAGAAATTTCTCCAGAGAAAGCCACCACCTCATATGTGATCGTAATTACTGTTTGGGACATAGCAGGGCTCAGAAAGGAAAGAGCACCATTTGGCTTTTGGAGGGCAGATGTTGATGGAATGGTTTTCGGTAACATGTTGCATTTGCAGAGCCCCTGAAGTACCAGAAAGGTAATCCAATTTTGGAAACTGCACCTCTCAATGAATTTACCTAGGGGAGTAGTGACTGGTATTACCCCACAGGAGTCTCAGAGAATTTCGGATGTGAAAATAAAAAGATGACATTTTCCCAATATTATTAACATGCCTGCACAAGTAGTAATATGTGTTTTAGGCTCCATTCACACGTCCGCAAGTGTTGTCCGCACCCTTTCCGCAATTGTGCGGAACGGGTGCGGACCCATTCATTCTCAATAGGGACTGAATGTGCACACTATGTGCTCTCCACATCCGCATTTCCGGAGCGCGGCCCCGATCTTCCGGTCCGCAGCTCCGGAACAAAAAAAGAGCATGTCCTATTCTTGTCCGCAATTGCGGACAAGAATAGGCATTTCTATGGGGGTGTCGGCCGGGTGTATTGCGGATCCGCAATGCACTACGGACGTGTGAATGGACCCTAATTGTGTGCAGTTTCATGTTCCCTATTGTAATGTATTGCTCCTTGCTAATTACTTTGCAAACAGTGCCATCTACTGTCACTATGCAACCTGTTTTATACCACTTCCTATATCAGTAATCAGCTCCTACTGAGCTCTCATAAGTTTGGCCTTTCCAGCCACCTTAGTTTCCCATCTGCCCATTCCTTTAGCAGTAGCCATCTTGTCTTCATGCTGTCTGTCTCTCTATACCATTCAGCTTCATTCTGCTGTTTAACGTTAACCATAACGCAGACAGTGAGTCCTACTTATCTTTCTCATCAGCCCACACAGGTTATCGCTGTATTGCTATGCCTTTAGCTGTTCCCATGTTACTACTATGTGGTCAGCTTTCCTCATGGTTAGTCAGCCATCTTGCCCTCAACCGCAGCCTATACATTATTCTTCCCATATGTATATCAATATGTTTGTATATTACATATGCTTTTGCTATACTGTCATTTATACAGTGATATGTGTATATTTGCCTCATAGTGAGCAGTTATTTTCTTGTTATAGCTTTACACTGATCTCCTTGCTTAGGAGTAAAAGAGCACCATGTGAATTTGAGGCCCAATATGGTGATTTGAGGAAAAATGAGAAGTGACCCCATTTTTGAACCTATACCTCTCAAGTACGGTAATTATTTAAGGGGTGTAGAGAGCATTTTGATCACACAAGTACTTTGTAGAAAAGTGGACAGTACAAAGTGAACATTGCAATTTTTCCACAGATATGGCATTTTGGTGCCCAGCTTGCGTGTGCATACAGTATACCCCTTAAAACAATTCCATGAACGCGGAGGTGAACTGCTCTTTGGGCACACTTTAAGGCTCAGAAAGGAAAGACCTCTTTTGGGGATTTGGAGTGTGGATCTTGACAGATTAGTTTACAGGTGCCATGTCAATTTTACAGAGCCAATACATTATAAAAAGTTAAGGAAACTGCACCCCTTAGGGTATTCATCTAGGGGTATAATAAGTAGTAGTAATCTTGTTTGGGGTTTTCTAGCATTTCAATTTATAACTCCGGGGGCATACCTAAACTGTGCAGAGTACATCAGGGCATAATAATTTGTGTAAGTGGGAAATGGATAAAAAGCAGGAAGTCCAACATTGGTGTTTTATGGCATTCATGGTGCGGTATAAATGACAGGTTACCTTTATTCTGCGGCTTATTATGGTTAAAGCTATACCAAATTTAGGGTTGTCTACTTTTACACAATGAAAGCTAAATATTTAAAAAAAAAATATAATAAATGTTTTTGTGTTGCTACTTTCTGTGAATCTTATTTTATCCTCTATGAAGCTATGGGATATTTTAGAACTTATATGGCCATCATGGGAAACTCCATGTGTGGTACAAATCCCTAAGAACCCCAAATAAACTTTGCGTCGCAAACTGCGACAGATATGCCAAAAAGTGGTGTATATCTTCTCATAAATGACCCCCTTAGAGTCTAGATGCCAAGCTAATAGGCATACCCCAAGAGACTTGCATATATAATTACTGTAAAAAGGTGGCTCCACAAAGTACTGAATTGTCAGGGGATGAATACTTAAAGGGGATGTCTCACTTCAGCAAGTGGCATTTATCAGGTAGACAAAGTTAAAACAAGACACTTACTAATGTATTGTGATTGTCCATATTGCTTCCTTTCCTGGCTTTTCCATCACATAATATATTGCTTGTTTCCATGGTTTTGAACACCCTGTAATCCAGCAGTGGTGGCCGTGCTTGCACACTATACGAAAAAATATTGTACTATATGTGCTCCCACAGTCCCAGCCACCAGAGAGGCCTGCGCCTTTTCCTAAAGTGTGCAAGCATGTCCACCGCTGCTGGATTACAGGGTGGTCGTAACCATGGAAACAAGCAGTGTATACTGTGATAGAAAAATGAAGGAAGCCAGCAAATGAAACAACATGGAGAATCACAATACATTGGTAAGGGCCTTGTTTTAACTTTGTCTATATGATAAATGCCTATGCAGAAGAGAGTCAAATCCTTTAAGCAGAACATTAAAAGGTCTCAGATTTTTTGGGCAAATTATTGTTTTTTATCACAGCAAAAATATTTTGCACACTCAAAGTTATAGGCAAGAAGAACAAATGGGTCAGACCAACCATCCCAATAATCCACAACACACAGTTACAAGTAGAATTTATTTCAAAGGAAGTCAGACTTGCACAGAAACCAATGATAGTGATAGCAGGTAAACCAACTGAAATGTACAGTTTGACATTGAAATGTAATGATGATGTGGAGCAAATGGTTTGATGGAAGATGAAAGGAAACACCTAAGATATCTGCCCAAAACACAAGATATTAGCTCTTAGATAAGAGGTATTGCCACACTATAATAGGCACCTGTATATTCATACACTTGTTTTGAGCTTGTCCTTTACCCCATTTTTTTTTATTGTTCATATTTAAAGGCCCCTTTACATTGCTCAACTGAGCATACGATTGTCAGGAAGGAAGTTTTCTTTCTCGGCAATCGCCTTCTTGTCAGTGAGGGAGACCCCTGCAATTACTCCTCCATCACAGTATGGGGAGGACTGATCATGAATGCCATCGCTCATTCCCATACAAAATCATTGATTTAGGTGTCCGCACAAATGATCTTATTACGATTACATTCGTTCATCGAGTAATTGGCAGCACCGTTACACTGGCAGATCATCGCTAAGGAGTGTTCCTACAAACGCTTGTGAGCGATTATCTGCCTGATGGTCGGGTAGCGTAAAGGGACCTTTTGAGACAACCGATTGTAAAAGTACAGGCAAGAACTGGCCATAAAATTCAAGCGTTCACCACATTCTCTAAGACGTTAATGAGGCATGTACAGGAAGACAAACTATCACTGAGTGCTACCAGATAGATTTGCTTATATTAGGCTATGAATACATAATATTAACTACAGTACATCAGGAAATGTGCTGATATGACATAACAGGCAAGATATCTATAGTGTAGGACCACAATGGTGGGGTGAACTCATGCATCCAAATCCCAGCGTAGACAAGCGAGCTGTCAGTTTTGTAATACATTGTGAAATCTGATTGCCAAGTGCCTTATTAGTCGCTGTGAGGTTTTGCAGGTTTACCCTTAGCCATTAACAATAGGTAACTGACTGACAAATTTTAACGATCTCCCAGTTTTCAGCAGGATCTTGACCGCCTGTTAGCTGTGTCCTACCCTTAAAGGGGTTGTGCAGCGGTTTTATAGTAATGACTTATCGTACAGGATGTTTTGCATCTTTTTCTGTGATTTTTGATAAATTTATGTGCTTGAAGGAGTGGCACACTCAGGAGTGAATGCACTCCTATTATCTGGAGAGCAGCATTCTTGTGCACTTTTTGCCCCACCTATCCCACATGCGACTTTGATTACGTGGTACATATAGGTGTGCGTGCTCCTCCTCTCATTGGTTGCTGGATGCACATAGAGGTGACTAAGAGCAGCATACTATATGTGCAGGGTCTGCTCTCCTGAATGTAGACGCCCAACAGTTTATCGTAGGACCTGCCTGAATGAGACCACCTTGGCGCGGGTAGGCGGGCACGGATGTGTTTTGATCAAAATATATTGGCTGAGAGTCTCCGATTTTTTTTATATTAGGAGTGAGGGCTTAGTTTATATATAATGTTTGCATCTATTGTGTTTTCCGTGATTTTTTTTCCTTATAAATGTTGCCATGTACATCCACATAGTTAGTTGTCATATCGTGCAGGATGTTTTGTATCTTTTTCTGTGATTATTTTATATTAATGACCTACCCTCAGGATAGGTGATCTATATCTGATTGGCAGGGGTTCAACTCCTGGCACCCCCACCAATCTGGTGTTTGAAGAGGAGGCAGCGCTCCATGAGAGCACTCCTTCCTCTTCATTACACTGTGCGAGTATTTGTAGTTACAATGCACTTCCGAGACGATGGGCAGTTTAATGAAGAGGAAGTGGCGCTTGTATGGAGCACTGCCTCCTCTTCAAACAGCTGATCAAAGATGGTGCCGGTTGTTGAAACCCTGCCAATCAGATATAGATCACCTATCTTGAGGATAAGTCATCAATATAAAAACACAACCCTGTTAATGGCCTTCTCCAACTAATAAAGTAAGTGGTTCAGTTACAGGTTAAGACTAACCATTGATCACAATTGGGTTGTGTGAGTTACAGTACACCAAGCAATAATATATCTCATAAGTGAAAGTTTAGTGGAGTTAATTATTAAACATTACCCATATACAATACCCCCTTCTTTCTTTCACTTATTCCTTTTTTCCAATCAAATCATTATACATTTGTTATAGTCGCCTACAACCCTGTGGTTCATAATATGTTACACGATAGAAACTGTCATTTGGCAAGCAATGACAACATTGTGAAATGTGAAGTATAAAATGAACATCCGCTCCTTTAATATATCCACAAAAATAAAATACAAAAAAAAAAAAAAACTGTACATTAGGGCACAAAGAATCCACACAAATATACATTAAATAAACCTGTTCAGGGCTTCTGTGAGGCTCCTCGGAGCTGCCAGCATTAATTTGACCATTTACAAGATCAGAGACTCCAACACAGTAAATATGGCGGGGTTTTTTACATAGCCAGCAACCATAATGCTGTCTGCTAACAGGCTTAGTTACTTTACACTAGATGAAAAGATGTATACGTAGATATTTTATGAATCTGATGTATTTAAACAGCAATGGATTGTGAAAAGCTATTGTACTGTATCTCTGTCATTCCACAAATGGTGTATTAATAAGTGGTTCTTCTGGTTAATCCACATTAGGCTAGTTGCCCAATAGAGGCGGCGATCTGGCAAGCTGTTATGGCAGGGAACCACCTGCCAGACTGCATTCCGTCATGGGCGGAAGTTTGTAAAGTTCCGTCCAGTGCCGATTCTCGCCATATGTGCCAGAATGTGTCCGGATCTCTGCCAATCCCCAACGAATGAGGCCGGATGGAACCTTACATACCTCCAGCAATGCCAGAGTACACAGACACAGTAGGCTGCTCCCTGCCAGATCGCCTCCACTAGTGGGCAACTAGCCTTAGTCTTATTGCACAATCCATTCACAAATCAGATAGAATTGCTATTATCTGCCCTAAGGAAGATGAGGGGCTGCCATTGGTTTCTATACTGAAGGCCTACAAATCGCGTTGTGCCTATCCTAGTACAACCATGTAAGGTATTACTTGCTTATTTCCCCCTTTCTTTTTCTGAACATACTACCTGAGAGGAACTCCGCTTTTTTCTTCTTCTTTTAATACCCTTCTGCTGATCAGTACACTAAAATATTCTGTGCTGCTGTGAGCACTAACCATGCACAATAACTAGAGAGGGGGTGCGGTAGAGATTAATAAAGATATTCTTAAGCTTGCTTTCATCTCATTGGGCAGAATGGCTTATAGTTTGCATGCTGCGCTAACTACAAGGGGTGGCTATGTCTAAGCTTATTTGTCAGCTTCTGTTAAATAGGAGCTGATAATTCCTAGAAAACTCAAGGGCAAATATTGAATATTCCTGCATAACTTTCTTAGAGTGATCTGGCATGGTACATGTCCTGCTAGGACAATGGAGACATGTTCCATTGTATTCATTAGCCAGAATAAAATGTGAGCTATAATGCCATGACCCTATGATAATGAGGCATGGCACAATATGATGAGACACAGGTTTCACATGTATTATTATACAAAGCCTACACAGGGTGTCCATTACTGTCCCCTGTTTACATTGCACAGAGGTCTACAATTCCATCTTAGGCCGCCGTACCACCAGCACACAGTGTTCTTCACACTCCAGGATAGGAAACTGCTACTGTAGCAATGAGTCAATCACTGCTTCTGGTTTTGCTGAACGCTTCCTGGAAAAAAGGAAAATGAAATATTAATACTGCTGAAATCTGATATAAGCAATATAATTGGACTAGTATTGATTAGTTTGTCTACATGTTAATTTACATTAGTATACAGTATATTAATATACACTAGTGTAAAACAATAAAAGAACATCTGAAAAACTTAATGTGATGGAGCCGAGATCAACAGTATACATTGTAGTGCTTGGACAATAACCATACAACCAAGGTGGTGCACCCTTTTGGGTTTTGCAGCAGGGTATGTATTGAGGCAGGGTCACATTTCTACTGGTGGCTTCTTCGCTTGCTGTGATACAAGATGTCACTCTGGCATGATAACGGTCATACAGATGTTGGATATCCTCCTATGGTATGTCATTAAAATCTCTTTCAACTTGGACCCGTAGTTCAGCCAAGGTGGTTCTTGGCTGCTTTGCATGGGATACCAGACAACCCACCCATTCTTAATGGGGTGAGATCTGGTGATCGAGCTGGGCTGGGTAGCGCAGGAGGAGGTTATCTTGTTGGAACATAGTCTCTTGTATTGCTAACAAATCAGGCAACTTGCTAACAAATCCACCATTTCAGATTTAGAGGCTCTTTAAAGAGAGACCACACACACTACTTTAAGAATAGTAAAATATATAAATAAATTTATAGGGATAATCGGGCAAATATAGGTCCTTTTTTTTTAGAAAAATAGGTAAATACAAAGAATAGAAAACTTACAATCAATAAGGGTTAGATGCAACACACCAATTACATAATTACAACGACACTTCATCTATAGTCCTTACTACATCCAGAATGAATGTACGTACATCACCAATTGAGTTAATCTGACAGGAACAAACAACTGTTGGGGAGCCCGTTTCAGTGAAAGCAGTCAGACTCGATTGGGAACAACAATTTTCTACGCAGATACGTCTATCTCACAGATGAACTCCGACTTTTTAACTGAAAAGGTCCAGCTTTATACGGTTTTAACCAAATAGCTTCATCCCTAATGGAATGTAGCCAGCTTATGCAATCCATAATGGTCACTGTGTACATCTTGTTTTTCTGTTATTATTTTGGACCTTGGAGTGGCCAATTCTCAGATCCACAATTAATCAGAATCGCAAGACAAATTATGCAGACAATGCTAACTCTCTTTTACACACCTTTACACACAGCTTCTTCATTTAGAGGTCTTCTACTAAATGAGACAAGACCTAGAAACATGCAGTAATTCGTATTTATTAGGTGTACAAATTGTAAAATTAGTCAGCACCACTCAAAAGGTGTGTAGTACAGGAGCTGCATCTGTTATACCCCTTGCCCGTAAACTAAACAGTCACCTAGTTTAGAATATTGGCTATGTGTTTCTATGGAGTAGAGCATGTAACTCCGTCTTATCCTCCCCCAAAAACCTGGGCTAATTTAGTAGGACAATTCCTAAATTTAACCATAACCGATTCATATGGGATTAACTGGTTGACCTGAGATTTCCACATAACTAATGTGGGGGTGATTAGGCTGTAATAACGGAGTGCATGCTAGGAATAATGTTTCTCAAAAATATTTTCATATGGTGTGATCATTCCTCTTTTGCCAGTAGACCTATCAGAAAGATCTGAGGAGAACATGGAACAGGCAGTGCGCAAAAAAAATAAAATAAAATATGCCAGTGTAATTCAATAGATTGCAGATCTCACAGGGGGACACAGCCTTAAAAATCATTAAAACGCTCTGCGGTCCTGTTAGAGGAGCAGAGTTCAGAACAGGAACTCACACTGCCACACACAAGTTTCCCGCACTGAACTCGCTTGTCATGTCTATACACGGTCTCACCACTGACAATACACGAGGAAGAAAGAACTGCCTGTAGAGCTCAGAGACAGGACTGTGTTGAGGAACAGATATTGAGAAGGGTACAAAAATGTTTTTGTAATTGTGTAAAAAAAAAAAAAAAAAAAAAAAAAAGAGCACATTGGCTTCCATAATTCTTAAACTGAAGAAGTTTGGAATAACCAAGACTCTTCCTAGAGGTGGTCTCCCCACCAAACTATGTAATCTGGGGAGAAGAGCCTTGGTAAGAGAGGCGACTAAGAAACCAATGGTCACTCCAAAGATCCTGTGTGCAGATGGGAGAAACTTCCAGAAGCAAAAAAGGACTCTCAGTCTGTGAGAAACAAGATTCTCTGGTCTGATAAAACCAAGATTGAACTTTTTGGTCTAAATTCTAAGTGACAAGTCTGGAGGAACCCTGGGCTGTGGAGTCGGTAAGGCTGAGTTCACATCACCATTTAGCTTTCCGTTCTTCTGATCCATCAAATTGATTCATTTTCAGACCTTGGTCTTTCCAAATGCAACATCTCTCAAGTGCAACTTTTAAGTGCACATACTGAATTATACCAGAATCGGACCAGAAGGGGACCACAGGTAATTACAAACATAGTTAATGCAAACAATGTTTTAATTTTTCTTCTTACTCTTCCCACTTTTCCACAAACTCCTGAAATACCCCCACATCCATTCACCCAGCAAGGAACTATTAATCTCTCCCGCCATCTTACCTTCTTACCTGACCACTTGCACAACCCTGTTTGACAACATAAAACACTTCCTTCCCAAACACACACAGATACCTCATGCCCTCTTTTATTCTCACCTATTAACTCTTTCCCTACTTCTCCTTATTGCTGGTGATATCTCTTCAAATCCAGGCCCCCCTCAGCAAATCCCCACTATCACCTCCATGTCCCACTACAAATCTCCTTCTACAAATTTCTGCAGTGCCTTAAAGAGGACCTTTCACTAGTTTAAAAACTAAAAACTAACTATATCAGTGGGCAGAGTGGCGCCCAGGGGTCCCCCTGCACTTACTAGTATGTCTGGGCGCCGCTCCGTTCGCCCGGTATAGGCTCCGGTGTGTGCAGCTCACTCTGTTGTACGGGGCGGAGTTTTTGTATTAGGGTTGTCCCTTGCTGCAGCGCTGGCCAATCGTAGGCAACAGCTCATAGCCTGGGACTCCCAGGCTATGAGCTGTGCGCTACGATTGGCCAGCGCTGCAGCAAGGGACAACCCTAATACAAAAACTCCGCCCCGTACAACAGAGGGAGCTGCACACACCGGAACCTATACCGGGCGAACAGAGCGGCGCCCAGACATACTAGTAAGTGCAGGGGGATCCCTGGGCGCCGCTCTGCGCACTGATATAGTTAGTTTTTAAACTAGTGAAAGGTCCTCTTTAAACCTAATAACCATTCCTCTGACCCCTGCTCCTTTGGTTCCTCTTGCAGGAGCATTATGGAATGCACGCTCTGTCTGTAACAAACTGTCCTACAATCATGAACTTTGTATCTTTCAAAAACTTTCCTTTCTGGGTCTCACAGAAACATGACTGACACCTCCTCCCCTGCTGCACTCTCATATAGTGGATTTATATTCACTCACTCACAGTTGGTCTTCTCCTATCAGACACCTGCTCCTACAGCCCAACTCCACTGCCACCCTCCATTAAGCTCACCTCATTTGAAGTACACTCTGTTTGCATCTACTCTACCTCCAACCTTCAAGTAGCCATCATTTACCGCCCCCCAGGCCCAGCCACCATCTTTCTTGACGACTTTAACACCTGGCTACTACACTTTCTGCTGACATCCCCACTATCATCATGGGTGACTTTAACATCCCTATTGACACCTCCCACTCGGCCGCCTTTAAACTCCTCTCACTCTCTTCCTCCTTCGGTCTATCACAGTGGTCTTCCGCTCCCACCCACAGAGATGGTCACACTCTGGATCTTTACCCGCCTCTGCTCCCTATCTAACCTTTCTAATTCGCCTCTCCCCCTATCCGACCACGACCTACTCACCTTCTCTTCACTGGTCTCTTCTGCAGCTTCCCCGGTCCACACACTAGCACACCCCAGCAGGAACCTTAAACATCTCGACTTTCGCTTGCTTTCTGACTCTTCTCCCACTCTCTACCATCTGTTCCCTCCAAGACCCAGATGCTGCCACCACCCTATATAAACACCACAATAAGTACAGCTCTGGACACTGTTGCCCCCCTCACACACAACAAAACCCGAAAAATTAACAGACAACCCTGGCACACCAACCTGACCAAAAAACTCAGACAAGCTTCCAGGGCTGCTGAGCGACGATGGAAGAAATCCCATTCTAAAGATCATTTCACCGCATACAAGCAATCCCTCCTCATATTCAAATCCTCACTCGCTGATGCAAAACAGGCCTACTTCTCATCTCTCATATCTTCCATGGCTCAATGCCCTAAACAACTTTTTAACACTTAACTCCCTTCTCAGTCCCCCAGCGCCCCCACCCTCTCCTCTCATCTGAAGACTTTGCCAAATACTTCAAAACAAAAGATAGTCGACATCAGAGAAAGCTTCAGTACACAATCCCCACGGACCCTCTACACAACTGCTCGGTCCTCTTTTCCCAAAAATCGCTTCTCCACCATTACAGAAGAAAAACTCTGCACTCTACTCTCACCACCTGCGCACTTGACCCAGTCCTATCCCACCTCATCCCTAACCTCACCACAGTGTTTATCCCAGCCCTAACTCATCTCTTCAACCTATCACTAACCTCTGGTGTCTTCCCCTCTGCTTTTAAACATGCTACCATTACACCCATCCTCAAAAAGCCTTCACTTGACCCATCTGCTTTGTCCAGTTATCGCCCCATATCACTTCTTCCGTATGCCTCAAAGCTACTTGAGCAACATGTCCATTCAGAACTGTCCTCTCACCTCTCCTCCTGCTCCCTCTTTGACCGCCTACAATCTGGCTTCCGACCCCACCACTCAACTGACACTGCCCTTATCAAAGTCACCAATGACCTACTAACAGCCAAAACCAAGAAACAATACTCTGTCCTCGGCCTTCGACACTGTTGACCACTCCCTTCTGTTGCAAACTCATCTCTTGGCATCATTGACCTGGCCCTCTCCCGGATCACATCATACCTCACAGAACGGACATTTTGTCTCTCCCACGCCAGCACCACCTCCTCGTCTCATTCCCTCTCTGTTGGTGTCCTGCAAGGCTCTGTCCTAGGACCCCTGCTCTTCTCTATCTACACTTTTGGCCTGGGACAGCTCATAGAGTCCCATGGCTTTCAGTATCACTCCTATGCTGACGACACACAAATCTACCTCTCTGTTCCAGGCATCACCACCTTACTATCAAGAATCCCACAATGTCTATCTTCTATATCATCCTTCTTCGCCTATCGCTTTCTAAAACTTAACATGGATAAAACATCATCTTTCCCCCATCTTGCTCAACCCCCCCCAACAGACCTATCTATCACGATCAATGGCTGCACACTATCCCCGGTCAACCAAGTCCGCTGCCTTGGAGTGACCTTGGATTCTGCCCTTTCCTTCCGACGCACATCCAAGTCCTTTCCACCACCTGCCGCCTCCAACTCAAAAACATCTCCCGCATCAGTGCTTTCCTTAACTGTGAATCTGCGAAAATGCTTGTACATGCCCTCATCATCTCCCGCCTAGACTACTGCAACACTCTCCTCTGTGGCCTTCCATCTAGCACTCTCGCACCCCTCCAATCTATCCTCAACTCTGCTGCCCGACTAATCCACCTCTCACCCTATTACTCCTCTGCCTCCCCCCTCTGCCAATCCCTTCACTGGCTCCCCAATGCCCAGCGAATTCACTTCAAAGTACTAACAAATACATACAAGGCAGTCCCTAACCTGTCCCCTCCCTACATCTCTGAGCTACTTTCCCGATACATCCCCACACGCAATCTCCGATCCTCACAAGACCTCCTTCTCTCCTCTTATCACTTCTTCGCACAATCGCCTGCAAGATTTCTCCCGCGCATCCCCCATACTCTGGAACTCGCTACCCCCAACATATCAGACTCTCACCTACAGTGGAATCCTTCAAAAGAAACCTGAAAACCCACCTCTTCAGACAAGCCTACAACCAGTGACCCTGCTGCCTCTATACCGCCATGACCAACTTCACCCTTACCTACTGTGTCCTTCTCCCATACCATGTAGATTGTAAGCCCTCACGGGCAGGGCACTCTCTCCTTCTGTACCAGTCTGTAACTCGTTTTGTTTATGATTAGTGCAATTGTCTGTATTATGTATGTGTACCCCATATCATATGTACAGCGCTATGGAATGAATGGCGCTTTAATAATAAAAAATAATAATAAAATTCATTGAATCAGTTTATGTCACTTCTGTCAGAGATCAGTTGTTTTAATGGGAGAATAAGTCCTGCATGATGATCATCAATATCAGATTGGTGGGGGGCCGGTCAGCAGTTTGTAGAGAACACAGGGCTTGATGATAACTGATGCTTAAAATAACAGATCGTCCCCTTCCTATTCACTTGAATAGATGGGAGTCGTTCCATTCAAGTGAATGGGGACGGTGGAGCTGTCAACTAGAAAACACTTAATTTTAAGAAATCTAGGAATATGTCCTCAGAAAAAGTTACTAAAGCTATATATGTCCTGGTTTATTGCTCTCATTAAGAGAAACAAAATAGGAGTCTTCTGGGTATGACACCTTGCCAACAAAAATAGAAGCAGTAAATAGTACACAGC
Source organism: Bufo bufo (assembly GCF_905171765.1). Taxonomy (NCBI): domain Eukaryota; kingdom Metazoa; phylum Chordata; class Amphibia; order Anura; family Bufonidae; genus Bufo; species Bufo bufo. Next base: position 393,532,705 of record NC_053389.1, on the reverse strand, counting down.
AAACTTTCGAGACATCTCAGGCATAATTCTACAATGTCTGAAGAAACAGCAACATATATACTTATACGCATACAAAATAGAGACGTGGTGTAATAAAATGGACATTTTATAAGCAACAAAATATCAAAAAGAACTCAAGAATGAGCCCTTAATTATAGAAAAATCCAGCCCCATTTGCAAAAAGGAGAGGATTCAGGAAAAATTTCCAAGTCCTGTAATATCTTGGACGACGTTCGCGTCTTGGCCTTAACCATGGTGTGAATTACTCAATAGGAGAAACCATGCCGCTTCAGAATGGTGGTCTAAATAGCCACGCCGTCAAACGTAGCGATTCTAGAAGGTCGTCCCTGAGCAGAAGAGGCCACTGAGCGTCTCCTAGAAGAAGGATGAGATCGGTGTACCAGGCTCGGCGCGGCCAATCCGGGGCGATGAGAATCGTCTGAATGCCCTCCGTCTTGATTCTGCAAAAGACCCGTGGTAGTAGAGGAAGAGGGGGGGGAAATGTACAAGAGGGAAAAGCAATCCCATGGGGCCACCAGTCCATCTACTGCGCATGCCCGGGGATCTCTCGTCCACGAGATGAAGGTGGGAAACTTGTGGTTGATCCTGGATGCCATCAGATGCACATCCGGACAGCCCCAACGGAGTTGAACACCCCTGGGTGCACAGACCACTCACCCGGGTCCACAGTCTTCCGGCTGAGGAAGTCTGCCATCCAATTCCCCACTCCTGTAATGTACACCACCGACAGAGCTGGTACATGTTCCTCTGCCCACCTTAGAATCTTGGCCGACCTCGCCATCGCCGACTGCGGGTTCCGCCCTGATGATTGATGTATGCCACCGGCGTGGCATTGTCCGACTGGATCTGGACCGGCAGGCCCCTCAGGAGAGGAGTCCAAAGTAGCAGGGGCAGATGGATGGCCCGAAGTTCCAGGATGTTGATGGGCAGTCTGGACTCCAACTGTTCAAGGTGGGAAGATTCCTCCCTATCCTAGGAGGCTGACATCGGTGGTGATGATCGATCATGAGACCGGGAGAAAAGTTTGCAGAATCCAAGGTTGGAGTTGAGAGCCACCCCCTGAGGGCCAACCGCACCTTCAGGGGAAGGGAAATGGTATGGTCCAAGGAACTCAGCATCTTGTCCCGGTGGAGAGGACGGGTGTGAAATTGCGCAATTGGGGGCGCCTCGATGGAAGAGACAATCGTACCTAACACTTGCATGCAAAACCGGATCGACGGACGTCTGCACGGGAGGAGAAGACTAGCTGACCGTTGAAGGTAAAACCACTTGTCCAGGGGAGGCGGACTACTGCCGCGGCCGTGTCGAGGATCATGTCGAGGAAAGTGATCCGCCTGCTGGGGTGCAGTGATGACTTATGGAAGTTCACTAGCCAGCCAAAAGGTGCCAGGGCGTCCAGGTGGATGCGTAAACTGTCCTCGTTCTGACCGAAGGTCATAACCTTGACGAGGATGTCGTCCAGATAGGGGATCAGGGTGTTCCCCCTGGAATGAAGAAGGGTGAGGAGCGAGCACTTTCGTAAATACACACGGTGCTGTTGCCAGTCCGAAGGGCGGAGCCACGAACTGGTAATGGTGAGACTCTACTGCAAAGCGAAGAAAACACTGGTGCGCGGGAGCAATGGGAACGTGCAGATACGCGTCCTAAATGTCCACCAAGGTGTTCCAGAGAGGCAACCATGGAGCGGAGTGACTCCATCCTGAAGTGCTGTACCCCCACAAACCGGTTCAGCAGTTTGAGGCCTAGAACCGGACGAACAGATCCCTCCTTCTTGGGGAAGACAAACAGGTTCGAATAAAAACCTGTGAACTACAGAATGGTATCTGCGTACTGACTTGAAAGGGAAGCTGGGCAATTTGAAAGTAACTTAATCTTCATAGAAGATAGTCTCTTGCACTTTTTACAATTATACTGGTATTATCTGGGACAGATACACATCCAGATAGGGGTGGGAGGGGGTTTGGTTTATTTCGGAAGGGGGTTTCTTTTGAATGGAGCAAAGAATGTGTTACTCTTCATTTGTACAAAAATGTATCAGAAGTGTGTCACCACTGTGATTTTTCTCTTGTACTTATAATGCATCAGGATTGATGCCTTAAGGTACTTTCACACTAGCGTTTTTCTTTTCCGGCATAGAGTTCCGTCACAGGGGCTCTATTCCGGAAAATAACTTATCAGGCATATCCCCATGCATTCTGAATGGAGAGTAATCCGTTCAGGATGCATCAGGGTGTCTTCAGTTCAGTCATTTTGACTGATCAGGCAAAAGATAAAACCGTAGCATGCTACGGTTTTATCTCCGGCAAAAATAAAACCCTGAAGATTTGCCTGAATGCCGGATCCGGAATTTTTTCCCATAGGATTGTATTAGTGCCGCTTGTCATGCAGACAGACGGATCCGTCTTGTATCTTTTCTCACATTTTTACCGGTCTGCGCATGCGCAGACTGGAAGGACGGATCCGGCATTCCGGTATTTTGAATGCCGGATCCGTCCTTTAAAAATGTGAGAAAAGATACAAGACTGATCCGTCTGTCCGCATGACAAGCGGAGAGACTGATCTGTTCTTTCAATGCATTTGTGAGACGGATCCGCATCCGGATGAGTCTCACAAATGCTTTCAGTCACATGCAGATCGGCGGATCCGGCGGGCAGTTCCGACGACAGAACTGCTTGCCGGATCACACTGCCGCAAGTGTGAAAGTAGCCTTACTCTTATGATGCATCCATCAGAAAATAAATAAAATGTTCTTTAAAAAAAAAAATATATAATAACTGTCAACTGCTCCACGAGTGGACCTGAGGAGATCACTCCCCGGGCGAGAAGGGACTGTAAAGCCTGAAAAAAGGCGGCGGCCCAAACTCTGTCCCGGGCGGCTGGGAAAGGAAGAATCGATCCGGTGGGATGGAGGCAAACTCGATCTTGTAACCCGAGGTTACTATCTCGAGCACCCATTCGTCAAAATTGTGGGACTGCCAAACCTCCTGAAAAGTAGGAGCCAACCCCGCACCCGAGAGGGCGGGGGCGCCCCTGCATGCTGAAGATTGTCTAATGGCAGGGGAGCAGACAGGTCGTACCTCAAACCCCCGTGCCAGGCTGGTTGGGGCTTAAAGGACGGATTTTCTCTTTTGCTCTTGATTGGAAGCCCTAGGTGGCGCCCCTGCTGACAGGCATGTGCCGGAGAAGCGGCGAAAGGAGTGAAAACGGGGGTTTGAGGGCCTAGAGCGAACCGGACACTTGGACTTGCTATGCGGGAGGTGGGTACTTTTACCGTCCGCGGCCTCAGAGATTATCTCATCCAACCGAACATCAAACAGACGAGAGCCCGAAAAGGGAAGCCCCGTAAGGGAACGCTTTGACGAGGAGTCTGCAGCCCAGTCTAAGCCACACCTTGCGCCGTAAGGTGACCGTGAGAGCGGATGAGCAGGCAACATGAGAGCCAGTGTCCAAAGAGGTCTCTCAGAGGTACTTCCCCGCCTAAGACATCTGCAGGGCCAAAGACTGCAGGTCCGCCGGGGGAAGATCAGCCGCGATGTCCTGATGCAGGAGAAGGGCCCATTCAGAGACCGCCTTAGCCACCCACGCGGAGGCAAAAATGGAACAAAGCGCGGAGCCAGCCGCCACAAAGGCAAACTTAGTAAAAAAGACTCCAGGCGGCGATCCGCAGGGTCCTGAAGAGATGTGCCATCTAGGGCTGAAGTAAACGATTATTTTAGTAATTGAGTATTCTATCGATTATTTTTTACGATTAATCGAGTAATCTAATAAGAAAAAAATAATAATACTGTTTTCCTTTATAAAAACCTCAGACGCCCTGCCATTAGCCCCCAACACCCTTTGTTCCCCACTGTGCGATCAGCCCAAGTGCATCAGCTCTCCCTCACCCCAGTGCCAGCAGCTCTGCCCCCTTGTGCCATCAGCAGCTCTGCCCCCTTGTGCCATCAGCAGCTCTGCCCCCTTGTGCCATCAGCAGCTCTGCCCCCTTGTGCCATCAGCAGCTCTGCCCCCTTGTGCCATCAGCAGCTCTGCCCCCTTGTGCCATCAGCAGCTCTGCCCCCTTGTGCCATCAGCAGCTCTGCCCCCTTGTGCCATCAGCAGCTCTGCCCCCTTGTGCCATCAGCAGCTCTGCCCCCTTGTGCCATCAGCAGCTCTGCCCCCTTGTGCCATCAGCAGCTCTGCCCCCTTGTGCCATCAGCAGCTCTGCCCCCTTGTGCCATCAGCAGCTCTGCCCCCTTGTGCCATCAGCAGCTCTGCCCCCTTGTGCCATCAGCAGCTCTGCCCCCTTGTGCCATCAGCAGCTCTGCCCCCTTGTGCCATCAGCAGCTCTGCCCCCTTGTGCCATCAGCAGCTCTGCCCCCATTGTGCCATCAGCTCTGCCCCCATTGTGCCATCAGCTCTGCCCCCATTGTGCCATCAGCTCTGCCCCCATTGTGCCATCAGCTCTGCCCCCATTGTGCCATCAGCTCTGCCCCCATTGTGCCATCAGCTCTGCCCCCATTGTGCCATCAGCTCTGCCCCCATTGTGCCATCAGCTCTGCCCCCATTGTGCCATCAGCTCTGTTGCCATGCTCCTCCTGACACCCGTAGTGCACAGCGTCACTGGTTTCTATGACGCTGTGCACTCCAGGCGCCCGGCCTTAGTTGCGCCCCCACCCCCTCGGTTTCATCCACTTACCTTTCCAGCAGGGGCGCTGCCGACACTCCATCGTTCTGCGCTGCTCTGCTCCTGACGTCACACAGTGCGTCGGGTCACGGCGTGCGTACGTCAGGAGGTCAGAGCAGCGCGGGACCATGGACGTACTGTGGAGTGTCCGGAGGCCGACCCATGAGAGAGAGTAGATTGGGAAACTTTCGATAGGTCCTCTACTGCCCGGGACAGGGCGCGGGCCCATTCCGGTTCCACACGGTCAGGGGGGCAGTGCCATTACTTGGGTGGGATGGTTAGCACCGGTCTGGGCGCACGGCATGCGGTACACAGGAAGTCCGACTGGCTGCGTGGAAACTTGAGCTCGCATTTTGCGCAAGCGTAGTGGGTGGGGGCTGGTGGCGGTCGTCAGTCGTGGGTTCGGACATAGCTCTAAGAGCTGGTTCCAGGGCTGGAGGGATATAGGCTAGTCCTACCAGACAAGCTGCAGGTGAAACCATATCCAGACGTCCTCCAGTCAAGCCTCCTGCCGACCGATGAGAAGAGGAAAGAGAGGCAGCTTCCTCACAGGGCCAGCGCGGTAAAAAAAAAGAGCGAGCTCCGCCCTCCCAGGAGTGTCCGGTAGAAGAGGGTCCTACCCCCTAAGTGTAGAGGAAGAAAGGAGGGCCTAGAGGAATGCGGCCTAGCAGGCCTCCGAGACCAGGGATGAAATTAGTTGCAGCGGCCGGTAGCGAAGCACTCCCGGTCAGGTAGAAAAACGAGGGCGGAGGGTGAGCTGTCCGAAAGCGAGGGCTCACGCTGGAGAGCCCGCCAGAGGTGAAGCAGAGAGCCGGAGGAGCGCGGAGACCGGGAAGGCCGCAGAGAGAGGCAAGCTTGACTCGAGGCCGGGGCCTAAATTTAGAGGGACGGCTGGCTGGGACCACGCTTCCGGGTGTCCGCCAGTAGGAGTGCCGGAGGTGCCACTCGGACCCCCAAACCAGGGTCAAACTGAAGCCCTAGAGCAGTGGTGGTGAACCTTTTACAGACCGAGTGCCCAAACTGTAACCCAAAACCCACTTTTTTTTATTGCAAAGTGTCAACACTGCAATTTAATATGAATACCAATATAGTATATCTTCCATGTACTTTTATCATTTATCTATAATAACCTGCCTACATTCAATGCACTGCCTGTGTTGTTCATAGTGCGCCCTGCGCTGCCTGTGCTGTTCATAGTGCGTCCTGCGCTGTTCATAGTGCGCCCTGCGCTGATAAATGGCAGGAAAAGTCTATGGCATATTGGTACACCTTAGACTTTTTCCATGGTGCGGGTGCCCACAGAGAGGGCTCCGAGTGCCGCCTCTGGCACCAGTGCCATAGGTTCGCCAACACTGCCCTAGAGGAATAGTGGTGCCCCAGGAGTAACAGGTGGGCCCCGGGGAAGCAAGGGAGGGAGGGGACCCAGGACTGTCGGAGTTAGAGGGGGTCAACCAATACTCACCTAATCCAGAGTACTCACCCCACCTCTTCAGCTGCTGGCACCGAAGTATGAGGGAGCTGGCATGGAGGGAGGGCTGCACCCAGGTGACCCTTTGGCTGGCGGGATGCAGTAAAGAGGCTGCCCTGCCCAGGAAGGTCTGCCTCTTATGACACTAAGCTAAAAACTGATATGCTCTCTCCAGCCTGGAGGAGGTATGGCAGGCGGGAGGAGCTAACACTTTTTAACCTATGCTTAGCCACAGGAATGTGTACATTTTTTCTTTTTAATTGTGTGACAATGGGACCTCATCCTTGCTTTAAGTTTCTGTCCTGTTTTCTCCCACAAAGAGAATCCCAACCGGACATATAAAAGTCACAAGAGACTACAGAATCTACAAAAGTCTACTCTAAAGACAGTCTACAATAGACATATCACACAGTTATTGGCTGCAGCAAATTAAACAAGCCGCGGTCTGGAAGATGGACACACGGTCAGCACAGCACACAGAAGCAATAATGGCGGGGAGTAGATACAGTAAATAGGATTCTTACCATAGCAAAAGGCAACTTTAAAGATGTCCTCCTGTTTTGTCTAGCAGTTCTGAAATAACTGCAGGCATGCCAAGTAGTGAACTTCCCCCCTCTGGTCTTCACTACTGAGCATGTGTAGCACAGTTTTAAGCATTGGAACTAAGGGACTTGGAGTAGCAAGAAGAAAGGTATAGGGGACAGGAGAGAACCCAGGAGAGATGAGAACTGATTATCTATCACCACTAGAACACCTTGCTTATGACTGTTTATAGTATAAGGTACAGAACACAGGAGAGGTGAGAACTGAATATCTACCACCACTAGAACACCCTGCTTATCACTGTATATTAGTATAAAGGTACAGAACACAGGAGAGATAAAAACTGATTATCACCACTAGAACACCCTGCTTATCACTGTTTATACAAGGTACAGAACACAGGAGAGGTGAGAACTGAATATCTACCACCACTAGAACACCCTGCTTATCACTGTATATTAGTATAAAGGTACAGAACACAGGAGAGATAAAAACTGATTATCACCACTAGAACACCCTGCTTATCACTGTTTATAGTATAAGGTACAGAACACAGGAGAGGTGAGAACTGAATATCTACCACCACTAGAACACCCCGCATCACTGTTTTTCATCAATAAGGGCCTTAGATTAATAGAACATAAGAGTTATGATTAACATTTCTAAAAGTTTCTAAATTTATATGAACATCAATAATTACACAATATTAATAACAAATATTTTTTTTTAAGCTGGAGTTGGTCAGTACATTTCTACCGACTTCACCCAAAGCTACCTCTGTCTCCAACTCCACAACCTTGGAGGAAACCAGGCACTGCTCATCACCTGTCCAATACCATCCCTACAGTGAAGCATGGTAGTGACAGCATCATGCCGTGAGGGTGTTTTTCATTAGCTGGGATAGGGAAACTGGAGGGAGAGTTGTATGGAGCAAAGTGCAGGGATATTCTTAATGAAAACCTGATCCATAATACTCTGAACCTCAGACTGGGCCGAAGGTTCACCTTTCAACAAGACTATGACTAAGCACGCGGCAACACAGGAATAGCTGAGGGACAACTCTGTGAATGTCCTTGAGTGGCCCAGCCAGAGCCCTGAATTGAACCTAATTGAACATCTCTGTAAAGACCTGAAAATGGCTGTCCACCAATGGTCCCCATGCACGCTGACAGAGCTTGAGGGGATCTGCAGAGAAGAATGGCAGAAAATCCCCAAATCCAAACCTAATAATAACAGTGCTAGCTGTGGTGATAGTTTTAGATGATATCCTAAGGTTGATTCTATAAGTGTCTCAGTAGCTGTCCATAGAGGTCTTATTGTTTTGCAATTCCACAGGGTATGTATTAATGTTCCTCTTTCACCGCAATTTCTCCAGCATTTGTCTGATGTGTCTGGGAATATTAAGTGCAATTTGCTTGGGGTATGATACCACCTGAGATAAGTTTTGATGATGGCTTCTTTATGGTTAATGCTATGGAAATATTTGTGAGTGTTAGAGAATGCAGAGTGCCATTCCTGCAGTTCTATTTTTATTTTTAAGTCACCCTCCCATCTTTCCATATGGTTGTTAGTGGAGGAATTTTGTGAGTCTGATAGTTGATTGTAAAATGTGGTGATTCCCTTTTTTTTCTTAAATAAATTAGATACCAGAATCATGTGAGATAGTTTTTCCTTCTCTATTATTTTATGTTTATTTATGAATTCTCTGACATTCAGAAATCTATAAAAATCATCTCTTTCTAGCTTAAATTTAGCTTTGAGGTTTGAGAACGAGGTAATTACCCCTTCCTCAAAGAAGTTTTGCAGGGAGTTAATACCTAAGGTTTTCCACTGTGGTATTGGGATCATAGCCACTTGGTCTTGGAGAAACTCTAATGTAGAGTCAGACAGAGGAGAATATAGTTTTCCTTTCCTCTGTTTAAGGAACAGTTTCCAAGCTTCATCTGAGACCTTTATTACATTGATTGGGGGGGGGGGGGGGGGGGAGAAAATCCCCAAATATATGATAGTAACCTGGTTTTCATTGTGGATAGCCCACAGATATTTCTCTCAATTTGGACCCATAGTTTTTCAGGGTTACTAGACCACCAATGTGACAGTTGGTCTAATATAGCGGAAAGATAGTAGTGTTGGATATGTGGTACTCCTAGGCCTCCCTTCTTATGGTGCCCTATGATAGTTTTGAAAGCAACTCTAGGTCTTTTACCATTCCAAATGAATGCTTTGAGTTTTGAGTTCAGCGATGCAAAGTAAGATTTCGGAATATCAATCGGCAGTGATCTAAAGAGGTACAAAAGCTTTGGTAAAAGCAGCATTTTATAAGCTGCTATTCTTCCTAGCCAAGAGTTCATGTTTTTGGAATACTCAGCCATGTCTTTCTCAATCTCAGAGGCTATTTTAGGGTAGTTTGATTCGAAAAGTCTTGAGGAGGGACACGACACCTGTACGCCCAAGTATGTAATCTCTGTTTTTTGCCAGTCAAGATTGTATTGTTTTTTGAGGTTGTTTAGTAAAGTTGGGTTTATGTTTAATGGTAGGGCTTGGGATTTGTCTTGGTTTATTTTATAATATGACATGTTGCTAAAAGTCAGGGCAGTTTCAAAAAAGGCTTTTAGTGAAGATTCTGGGTTAGTGAGTGTTAATATGATGTCATCAGCGAATAGAGCTAGTTTATATTCATGGTGACCCACATCTATTCCTTTTATGTCTGGATTTTGTCTGAGGTATGGCAGACTGTAAACACTACATGCTCTTTTGAAAAAACAATTGCCAGAGTCCAAGACAAGACCCCTACCTTCCATTACAGATGGGATAAATGGTTAGATAGCAGTTATTACCGCTCTCAAATCTAGAGGAATAACCTGCATTGTTATGTTTTGTTGTTAATTTACTTTTCTTTTATTCTTTCTCTTATTCCTATGTTGAGACAATACTCAAAATTCACAATATATAGAAAACTACATATGATGACAAGTATAGATGCGAATATATTATAACAACTAGTGAGAATAGCTAATACACAATACCATGCTAATAAAAGATAATGAACAGTGGTAAGATATACCAAATATGAGAAACTACACTTCTAATGCTTGAAAATATGCAAGAAATAATGTTACATATACTATATGCTTAGACATATATAATGTATACTTGATAATAAGAAAGAATGTTACTCCTTACTCTTTATGTACTTACTTATTCCAACATGGAAAATTTGTTTTGTTTAAAAAGGAAAAAAAAAAAAAAAAAAACAATAAAAAGAATTTTGCAAGAAAATCCCCAAATCCAGGTGTTCAAACCTTGTGGCATCATATCCAAGACTGGAGGCTGCAATCACTGCCAAAGGTGCTTGGACCTTTGTACTGTGTACTGTAAATTAGAAAAGATTTCTGACATTCTGTTATCGCTTTGTCATTGTACCGTATCTACTACCTTCAAGGGAGTACCTGTAATCTTGCTTAAAATAAGATAGTGTATACAGCAGATATCAGGCCTCTAGGTCCTTGGGATGGAAAGATACCAATTAGAGGATAATTACAAATTGTGGGTCTAGGTGAGTGAAACTGGGCAGACATAGCATGTCTTAACTGCAGACATCTGAAAAATTGAGGATTTGGCAGGGAGTGAGCCCTGTGTAACTGAGTAATTAAGCAAAGGAGAGCTGGACCCAACTATGTTGCTCCCTCCAAGATGGGCCAGAACATGTTCAATTGTAAACTGGAGCACAGATGGTGTTCTGAAGTAGGCCTATCATATGGTAAAACCCAGAAGTACAGCGGTTTCAAATTTCCTGTCAAATAGTATAGGAAATAGTCCGGAGTGCCATTCCTCCCTTGTCCTTTGGCCTAGTTAACGTGTCAAGACCTAATTTTGAGGAAGAACTACCCAATACAAAGGAAACAGTGAGGGAGTTTAAATCTTGAAATATTCTCTTAGGGATCGGGACTGCAGTGTTGTAATAAATAGACATTTCGGTAAAATGATCAGTTTAACCAGGTTTACTACCACATGCCACTGATCGAGACAATTACCTCAAGAACCTAAATTTAGTATGAACAAATGTTAGCAGTGGATAAATGTTATTTTGTAGGGTTTGTAAATGGGATTTATCCATATATCCGTGGGACGGATATATGGATGCCGACAGCACACAGGGTGCTGTCCGCAACTTTTGCAGCCCCATTGAAACTAATGCGTCAGCAACCGGCATACCAGGGCAAGTGCCAGGGCCCACAGCACAGCTGGCAGAGCCCAGAAGTAATGAGCGCTTCCGAGCACTCATTGCTGTAGCGCAGGGTGCTGCGGTCCTGTCACTTACCGCTCAGCTCCCGGGCTCCTTCCCTTCTTCAGGCCAGCCGCGTTCTGAATAGTGAAGCAGGAAGACTTCTTCCTGCGCCACCATTCAGCCTGCAGGCATGGATCATGCTGCCAGCCTGTGAAGGTTGTACAATGAGGGCAACACTACTGTGAGTGGGTACAATTTTTTTTTTACAGTATTTTACACTGTAGGCACGCCACTGAAACAGGGAACCATTTGCTCCCCGCTCCACCATTGAGCCGCCAGCGCTCCACAGCAGCAGGACGTCCTCACACATCGTCCTGTTGATCTGTGCAGGAGGGGGGCAGGCTGGGAATCAGCCTCTGCTCCTCCTACACAGCAACACGATATGTCACAGTATCCTGCTGATGGGGAGCGCAGAGCATAGGAGGAGCCAGGTGACTGAGGCGAGGAGTATTTATTGTTTGTTTTTTTCACTTCCTGTGAAGGGGGCACATCTGGGCATAACCACTGAAGGGGGCACTGGGCACATATCTTGGTATCTTGGCATATCTACTGTGAAGGGGGCACACATCTTGGCATGTCAACTGTGAGGGGGCACATATCTTGGCATGTCAACTGTGAGGGGGCACATATCTTGGCATGTCAACTGTGAGGGGGCACATATCTTGGCATGTCAACTGTGAGGGGGCACATATCTTGGCATGTCAACTGTGAGGGGGCACATATCTGTGAGTAGACCTGAGGGATTGAAACACTGGGTAGAAAATAAAAGTAAGCACATAAGGACTGATTCACATATATCCGCTCCGTAGCATGCTCTGTGTAAGGTATTTAATCTATGATACATGCAGTTTCATTGCTGTAAGCGCTGTGCAAAATGCCACAAGGGGGCCCACTGAGACTTTATCGCCCAAGGGCCCACATGAACCTGGAGCCGTCCCTGGGTCAGCATCCGATCCGCAACAAATGCAGATCAGATGTGGACCAAAAATATGGTTGTGTGATACTCAGCATGGAACCCAAGAAACACTTTGAGCTGTTCCCTATCCTGAGGGCTAAAGAGAGTCAACAAAAAACGCTGAGCATTAATCTTATACGCTGCTGATGTAGATACCTGGTTAAAAATACAGAGAAGTGGCAAATGGTCTGATATGCCCCTAGTCAAGTATTGTATACTAAGAATCTGTGGTCATACGGTACCCAATCCAACCACATACGGTAGTCTATACGAGATAGGGAGCTATGTGCAAAGCTATAAAAGATGTATGGCTAGACATAAGGATTTTTATGCCTCCAGAAATGTAACCAGTTTATGGTTTTCAGAAAAGATCCAGGCTCATGGGCGACCCCACAGGCAGACGATCAGCAAAAGGATATAGTTCAATGACTAGATTTGTGAACCAATAAAGAAATACTTCTGGAGTAAGTAGAACAACAGGAACATTCAAGACCACTGGACCCATGGTTTTCTTAGTAAATCAATTTGCCAGAAGCGAGATGAGCTGAGAAACTGACCCAGCACATACACAGTAATACTGGCAAAAGCATGACATGGTGTAATATTGCATACAATAAGCGGCGAACATTGATAGGGGTGGTGCTGAAAAAAATATCATCATGTAAAAGTTTAAACTCCATAGTAAGAAAAAAGAAACATGATGGCACGGAAATTGCAAGCTCAGGTTTCTTAGCGACTAGAGTTCAAAAGTCCAGCAACTTTTGTGTTGTGGACACAAACATAGACCTGTCACAAGGAATGGCCACTCCTTTCTGTAGCCAAGAGAGCGCTCTGGTCTCAGCTCCTGAGGCAAGATGGCACCTGGAGATCCACAGGTAAGTAGGGTACACCGTAGGGTGGCCATATTCTGTCAGGGTGCACGGATCCTACAAAGCATCCTGCCATGTCAGCTGCTGGCCATGCCCCCAAGAGATACATTTTACATTTTGGCATGGACTGCAACCAATACTAAGAACCATGCATCACCATGTTCTTCTGATTGTGAGGCCTCATTAGAGAAAGATGGAGAAACCTTCATCTAAACAACCAAGTGATACCTTCAGTTTCACATCTCAAGCCTAATAAAGAGGATGACACATACCTCCGACCTGTCTTGGGTCTTGTTTTTCCTTTTGATGTTCTAGGCCTTTCTAGCTTCATTAAGGACTGACGGAGGCTCTCCTCAGTGTAAGCCAAATATACATGGGACAAATCCACTTCAAAAGGCTGAGGGGGCAAAAGGAAAATTTTTCAGTCACCGGCCAAGGTTGGATTATGTAAGATATAATAATTGAGCCAAACATAAAACAAATAGAGGCAATGGGGCAGTCTAAATATACACCACTTCTAAACTTTTGTAGTTTTACTCCAAAATGTTGCTGCATTTTTTTGGCACACGGAGGCCGTGTCCTTTCCTGTGAAGCAACACTCACTTCCCACAAAGCCACAACTCGTCAAGTGAGGCATAAAATGCTAAGAAAAGGGTCTAAAACAGTTGGTAAATGTGATGCAAAGCATGCATGCTAGTTTTCTGGACTAAAATGCACCCAAAAACTAGCAAATTTCAATAGAAAAATCTGCCGACTGGGTAGTGTCCCACTTTGCACGGTCTAAGAATCCAAATCACAGCCCTAGGCCTCATGCACACGGCCGTTGTGTGGACGTTCCGTGCATTGGGGACCGCAATTTGCGGTCCCCAATGCACGGGCAATATCCGTGCAGCGGCAGGGACGAATCGAGACCCATTCAACTTGAATGGGTCAGTGATACGCCCGCACCTCAAAAAAGTAGAACAAGTTCTATTTTTTTGCGGTGCGGGGGCATGGACAGAAACACAGCAGAAGCATTCCGTAGTGCAGGGATCAGCAACCTCCGGCACTCCAGCTGTTGTGAAACTACAACTCCCAGCATGCTCCATTCACTCCACTGGGAGTTCTGGGAACAGCTAAGGATGTGTGCATGCTGGGAGTCGTAGTTTCACCACAGCTGGAGCGCCGAAGGTTGCTTATCCCTGCCATAGTGCTTCCATGCCTCCCTTCCACATCCGTGATGCGGGGTGCACACGACCAGTGCCCGTGTATTGCGGACCAGCTGTATGCGGGCCGCAATACGGCCACGGCTGGGCAACAGCTGTGTGCATGAGGCCTTAAATGGTTCTGCGAGATTTTTATTCTGATGACCTTAACCTCAGTATCTAATCGGTGGGGTACCAACTCCCGGGACCCCCTCCAATCAGCTGTTTTGAGAAGGCACCGGCGTTCCTGTGAGTGCTGCAGCCTTTTCATACCTCATCAGATGATTTAGACGAGACTGCAGTAGATTGCCAGTCCACATAAGATATGGAGATATAACACACTGTGGTATATGTTATGTGATAAAGATAAAACTTGTTTCACTGTCTGCTAGGACAAAGCAATACATTATCTTACAATCCCCATGGTCCTTCTGTGGAGTTTCCTCTCTTATATCTCTACATGACTCATTAACTAATACAAGGTGTATGACCGTAGCCCTTCATATTGTGGCACTCCTGTCTTGACAAATGTTGAAATGGAAAAACAAGTTAAAAAGTAGTGATAATATGTAGTGGTGTATCTATCCTTACATGCCGACCATTGATAATGTCTGGACAGCAGTTCTGCTCTAGCTAATAGAGGGGGACCTTCAGTTAGGACCTCATAGAAGAGGGCTCCACACTAAACACATGGAAACGACAGCAGTGCAATCGGCGTTACTAGTGAGCCAATCGCATCTTCAGGCCAAGCCTTCAGGAGCCCTCAGCACAGTAACAAGAAAATGATATAACAAAACATAGTCTATAAAGATAAAAAGCATCTTACGTCCTTTTCTTTCTTTTCAGGCACTGGAGTCTGCTTTCTCATATTGTTTCCAGTGTATGCAACGCATTTCTTGCCAAGAAAGATGAAAACATACACATTAGATTTACTTGGAAGGTTAGAAGACAATTTACGGTAAACTAAGACAACTGCTTACCAGCTGCCACTCTCCAATATCTTCATTCCAGTGGACATAGTTCTCAATCATGTCCTGAAAAGGAAAGAACAAAAAACCTGTTATACAACAATATCTATATGAAAGTATCTCATATTCATTAAAATACTACATAAGGATAAAGGCAGCAGAAAAAATGGCTTTGTATTAACTATGTCACCTGTTAAATCCCCTGCCACTCCAGCATCAATTACTGGTCTCAGGACTGGTGATGTACATCAAAGTGCCACTGCTATGGCCAAGGGATGGGTGTGACGGTCACATGAATGATGTATAGGATGGTATCGCTGCAAGACTGGAGCGGCAGGTGATTTAGTGGGCAAGTAATGGTTATTTTACTTTATACCATTCTCTGCTCATTTTTTGTAGCTTTTTCTTACTGATGATCTATCCTCTGGACAGATCATCAGCATCTGATTCGTGGGGGTCCGACATGTCGGACCCCTGCCAATCAGCTGTTTGAGAAGGCAGCAGCGTAGGCAGTATTACCGCAGCCTTTTCGCTGTTTCCCGCAGGCGCAGTGACATCAAGCCTAGTATCACTGGCCTGGGCACGGCTAAGGCCCGTTCACTTCAGTGGAGCTTAGCCGCCAGTGATACTAGTCGTGACGTCACTGGGTCGTGGGAAACAGAGAGAAGGCTGTGGTGTGACTAACAGTCACTGCCTTCTGAAACAGCTGATCGGGGGGATCCTGGAAAAGAAAAAGCTACAGAACCCATTTAATGCTTTTCCCTTGGTTTATAAAATGGCTTTGCTATGACTTTGCTACATCAGGTCCTGGTCAGCTCACCACCACAGGATGAACTATGAATTCTTCATGGTACCAGAGGGTGACTGAGCATTAAGACTGCCTATGAGAAGTCTGAAGCTCAGTCAAAGTGGACCATGCAACATAATCACCAGTGTTCCCTAACCTGTGGCTCTCCAGCTGCTGCAATACTACAATTCTCATCATGCTCTGACAGCCTGAAGGCATCAGAGCATGATGGGTGATAAGGATTTGCATTTGCTGGAGAGCCACCGGAGATAACTGTCCAAAACATGCCATTAAATTCCCCAAGAAAGAACTGGCAAAAAAGAAATGGAGAATTCTTCAGTGGCAAACTTTAAAAAACCTGGGAGGAAGGTTTAAAAACGGATGTGCATGCGAAAAACTCCTCAAGCATCAGACATCTGAGAAGTTTCCACAGTAGAGCGGGAACACATTCCTCCATGCCGACAGGCTGGAGATTATTCTGCAATACCTGGTAACATCACCTTTATATCTATACATTGTTGGAATATAAAAATTATGTTCACATGCAGTGTCTTAACTCTATCAATTTGTACACTCCACACAAACCATTCATATAAAAGAAATATATAAATTTCCGTCCCACACTTTTACTAAACAGAGGCATCACCATCAGTATGTAAATCCAGTGGGGATTTCAATCTGAATCCTTAGAGCGTCTCCAACCTGCTGAAGGATATGCAGAGAAACAGGTATTTTTAAAAAATGGTTCTCCATGAGAGAAAAGATGACCTATTCTCAGAATAGATCAATATCAGATCAGTGGAGGTCCAACCCCTGGCTGTGCCACCGATCAGCTGTTTGAAGAGGTGGTGGCACTCAAGTGAGCGCTATGGCCTCATAGCTTATCAAGCACCGCGTCATACATTGTATAGTGGCGGTGTCCGGTATCGCTGCCCAGGACCATTCAATGGGATTGACCAGCACTTAGACCAAGTGACCAATAAACAAGAGGTCACTGGCCTAGGAAGAGGTCGCAGCACTCACAGGAAGGATACAGTCTGTTCAAACTCTGATCAGCAGGGGTGCCGGGAGTCTAGGCCAAGTCATCAATACTGTACCCCTTGCACATCTTCATCCAAGTCTGAGAGGATTCCCTAAAATATCAAAAAGCTTTCCCAAGCTTGAACATATAATTTACAAACCGATGCAGTGCACCAAACCACAAATGGATATAATCTGACCAATCCAATTATTGCATTACCTGATATTCCTGTGGAATAAAATTATCAATGGTGATCATCTGAAGTCGAAGCTCGCGACTCAACTGACGGATATTCTCTAATAGCCCCTCTATTTCTCTTTGGTGTTCTTGCTGCAGGTCGGCCATCTATGAAAAGTGTAACACAGGTAAGTAACCGTTGACCTGCCAGTTAATGTAGAATTTCAAAAGGTAGTCTTTATAACCTTGCTTGGAAAGCTATGTGTAAGCCCAAATCTTTGCTCCCAGTTTCACACAATCCTAAAAGACGTACATTTGGGCGCCATATGACAGATGCACTCAGCCGAATGACCTGAACTGACAGGATCCTAGGGATTCAGGATGCTGGCCTGATGTTAAAGGGGTTCTGCAGTATGGATAGATCATCAGCATCTGATCGGCGGGGGTCCGACACCCAGGACCCCCGCCGATCAGCTGTTTGAGAAGGCAGCGGCGCTCCAGCAATGCAGCGGCCTTCTCACTGTTTACCTCTGGCCCAGTGACGTCACGACTAGTATCAACTGGCCTGGGCGGGTGCTAAGCTTCATTCAAGTAAAAAGAGGTTAGCCCCGCCCAGGCCAGTTGATACTAGTCGTGACATCACTAGGCCAGCGGTAAACAGTGAGAAGGCCGCGGCACTGCTGGAGCGCCGCTGCCTTCTCAAACAGCTGATCGGCGATGGTCCCGGGTGTCGGACCCCCGCCGATTTAGATGCTGATGATCTATCCAGAGGATAGATCATCAGTTTAATAGAACTGCAGAACCCCTTTAATTTGGGATGGAAGAAGTCCTCCCAAATTACCCTACAAGTCAAGCAGTTATATAACAGTCATATGCTGTAAAGTGTATTGCTGTAAAGTCTACTGTTCATAAAGGTGTACAGGAGCCTAGCTTTTATATGCGGTATTCCTCAGCACTGGACGGTTCCTCTAACGTGAATCCTGCTAAATAAAATGGGATCTGCACTTGTAAATCGCACTGCGCTGCTGCTGCAAGTGAGAAGACGCACACTGTAGTCTTAGGCTACTTTCACACTAGCGTTCGGGTGTCCGCTCGTGAGCTCCGTTTGAAGGGTCTCACAAGCGGCCCCGAACGGATCCGTCCAGTCCTAATGCATTCTGAGTGGATGCGGATCCGCTCAGAATGCATCAGTCTGGCACCGTTTGAAAGTAGCCTTAAAGAGGAAGCAGAACTCTCACAAACTGATGACTGGTAAGGGTGTCAGAGATCCACTAATCCCATACTGATAACCTTTCCTGAGGATAGGTCAACAATATAAATTCCTTGCACAGCCCCTTTAACCCCACATGCACAGTGTGAAATGCAATATATGGCATTCAACACACAAAAATCTATGGTGAACCTAGAAGGAACCCTTGTGGGAGAAATGCATACAGCCTTTATTTCCTTTGGTTGTAGTCACACAGTGCGATGATATGACTGCACTGTGTGAATACAACTTACTGTACCGTACCAAAACTACCATTGCAAAACTTCGTACATAGGAATTTCTGTAGAGATCACTAAATCTCTGTCACCCCCGTACAGTCAAGTTATAACTTTAGTTTTCAGGTATTGAGATCTGGCATAGGGGCTCAATACCGAAAAAAAAAAAAAAAACGGTTCAGTTTTGTCTCTATTAATTGTCAATGGGGACAAAACTGAACTGAACGGAATGCTCCAAAATGCATTATGTTCCATTAAGGTGCGTTCCTAGACCGGAAAGCAAACCGCAACATGTTGTAGTTTGCTTTACGTCCTGGGATGCGGAGACCCAATCTGACACAACGGATCCCTCCACCATTGACTTTCAATGGAGTTCATGACCTCTTGACTACGTTACAGATAATACAACCGGATTCATTCATAACGGATGCAGACGGTTGTATTATCAGAACGGAAGAGTCTTTGCTGATTCCTGCTGGATCCAGTAAAAACGCTAGTGTGAAAGAAGCCTAACCTACTGTAATCTAGTCTTGAAGCATCAAGCAACACTGTTTTATAACAAACCTCAGACTTTGCTGCCATAAGCATGGTCCACACTTTCTTCAGTTTCTTAGTTTTACCCTGTGCCTCCTCCTGTAAACTTGTGTATTTCTCCTCAATATCCAGCCGTTCTTGCTGTAAAGAAAAGAAAAGATAAGGACTTACAGGCTGTAGGCACACCGCACTTCGGTTTTTTTATTGTTCATTTTCTTCCCAAAGGCAAAATTAAGCAACATCCTAAGTTTTCCCAGTGCTAGTGGTGCTGCAGAATCTGACATAAATCGAACAGAGGCCTGCTCCCGCTTCTGATGGTTCCCTCCGCTGTTCCCCTCCCGACTCTCAATGTTAGAGATGTTGACATGGAGGGTGAGGTTGTACACTCTGGAGAGAGGATCGAAGAAAGCAGTTCATACTGGCTATATATAGGAAGGAAAGCGCACGAAGTGGTTTGCAGAGGGACAACCACACAGGCTATGTAGAAGTTCAGTGAGAAAGCAAAACCCCACAGCAGACTCTGCACTAGAAGGGACTCACTCCTCACGGATGGTCAGTCAGGGCTGCCATAAAGGCAGGGACCCAGGCCCCTTCAGGTCTCTAACATTGGCAGTCTCATTAATATTCAGTTCAGTGCAGTGAATATTAAAAGGGGCTATCCAGGACCTATAATGCCCCCCCTGCCCACTCCCATATGCCTGGGCCCTTCACAGAGGTTGCACATACTTCACTCCACGGCACCTGCGTCGCCTGAGTTTATCAAAACATCTGGCGAATGGGCAGACTGCGACAGGAACGAGTCTCCCTAGCGTCACCCAATTGATATTTTGTTCCGCGCGATGGGGAGATGCAGCAGTAGACCTGACGGAATCTGAAGCGACATGGGTGCCAGGAAGTGAGGCAAGTACAATCTGTGTGAGGGGCCAGGGCATATGGGAGGGGGCATTATGGGTCTTGGATAACCCCTTAAGGACACAGCCTTATTTCACCTTAAGGACCAGGCCACTTTTTGAAAATCTGACCAGTGTCACTTTAAGTGGTGATAACTTTAAAACACTTTGACTTATCCAGGCCATTCTGAGATTGTTTTTTCGTCACATATTGTACTTCATGACACTGCTAAAATTGGGTCAAAAAAGTTAATTTTTTTGCATAAAAAAATACCTATTTTACAAAAAAAAAAATGGGAAAAATTAGCAAATTTCAAAGTTTCAGTTTCTCTACTCCTGTAATACATAGTAATACCCCCAAAAATTGTGATGACTTAACATTCCCCATATGTCTACTTCATGTTTGAATTATTTTGGGAATGATATTTTATTTTTTGGGGATGTTACAAGGCTTAGAAGTTTAGAAGCAAATCTTGAAATTTTTCAGAAATTTACAAAAACCCAATTTTTAGGGACCACTACAGGTCTGAAGTCACTTTGCGAGGCTTACATAATAGAAACCGCCCAAAAATTACCCCATTCTATAAACTAAACCCCTCAAGGTATTCAAAATTGATTTTACAAACTTTGTTAACCCTTTAGGTGTTGCACAAGAGTTATTGGCAATGGGGATGAAATTTGAGAATTTCATTTTTTTGCCTAATTTTCCATTTTAACCCATTTTTTCCACTAACAAAGCAAGGGTTAACAGCCAAACAAGACTGTATCTTTATTGCCCTGACTCTGCCGTTTACAGAAACACCCCATATGTGGCCGTAAACTACTGTACGGGCACACAGCGGGGCGCAGAGTGAAAGGAATGCCGTATGGTTTTTGGAAGCCAGATTTTGCTGGACTGTTTTTTTTTTTTACACCATGTCCCATTTGAAGCCCCCTTGATGCACCCGTAGAGTAGAAAATCCATAAAAGTGACCCCATCTAAGAAACTACACCCCTCAAGGTATTCAAAACTGATTTTACAAACTTTGTTAACCCTTTAGGTGTTGCACAAGATTTAATGGAAAATAGAGATACAATTTCAAAATTTCACTTTTTTGGCAGATTTTCCATTTTAATATTTTTTTTCCAGTTACAAAGCAAGGGTTAACAGCCAAACCAAACTCATTATTTATGGCCCTGATTCTGTAGTTTACAGAAACATCCCATATGTGGTCGTAAACTGCTGTACGGGCACACGGCAGGGCGCAGAAGGAAAGGAATGCCATACGATTTTTGGAAGGCAGATTTTGCTGGACTGTTTTTTTGACACCATGTCCCATTTGAAGCCCCCCTGATGCACCCCTAGAGTAGAAACTCCAAAAAAGTGACCCCATTTTAGAAAGTACGGAATAGGGTGGCAGTATTGTTGGTACTAGTTTAGGGTACATATGATTTTTGGTTGCTCTATATTACACTTTTTGTGCGGCAAGGTAACAAGAAATAGCTTTTTTGGCACTTTTTTTTTTTTTTGTTATTTACAACATTCATCTGACAGGTTAGATCATGTGGTAATTTTATAGAGCAGGTTGTCACGGACGCGGCGATACCTAATATGTATACTATTTTTTTTATTTATGTAAGTTTTATACAATAACTTCATTTTTAAAACCCAAAAAATGTTTTAGTGTCTCCATAGTCTAAGAGCCATAGTTTTTTTCAGTTTTTGGGCGATTATCTTGAGTAGGGTCTCATTTTTTGCGGGATGAGATGACGGTTTGATTGGCACTATTTTGGGGTGCATATGACTTTTTGATCGCTTGCGATTACACTTTTTGTGACACCGTTTTTTTTTTTCATTTTTAGTTTTTACGGTGGTCACCTGAGGGGTTAGGTCATGTGATATTTTTATAGAGCCGATCGATACGGACGCGGCGATACCTAATATGTATACTTTATTTTTATTTATGTAAGTTTTACACAATGATTTCATTTTTGAAACAAAAAAAAAAAAATCATGTTTTAGTGTTTCCATAGTCTAAGAGCCATAGTTTTTTCAGTTTTTGGGCGATTATCTTGAGTAGGGTTTCATTTTTTGCGGGATGAGATGACGGTTTGATTGGTACTATTTTGGCGTACATGCGACTTTTTTGATCACTTTTATTACCTTTTTTGGGAAGTAAGGTGGGCAAAATTTCTATTTTCTCATAGTTTTTATTTTTTTATTTTTATGGCGTTCACCATGAGGGGAAAGTAACATGACCGTTTTATAGATCAGGTCGTTACGGACGCGGTGATACCTAATATGTGTAGTGTATTTTATTTTTTTAATTTTTATTCAGTGATAAGAAAAAAAAAAATTCACATTTTTTTACATTTTTTTGACCCAGACCCACTTGGTTCTTGAAGATTCAGTGGGTCTGATGTCTGTATAATACAGTACAGAACCCTATATAGGGTTCTGTACTGTATTTTACTTACACTGAACAGATCTATGCTTTCAGCATAGATCTGTTCAGCACCATGGACAGCAGGACGCCTGAGCAGGCGTCCTGTTGCCATGGGAACCTTCCCCGTCTGCCACAACTTCGCAGACGGGGAAGGGTGAGTACGGGGCTTCGGGGGGCTCTCTCCCTCTCCATCGGGGGGCTGCCCCTTGACCGCGTACGGACCCCGGTATGGAAAGGGTTAAACGGCTGACATCTGCACAGATGTCAGCCGTTTATACCAGGGTGTCAGCAATGTGCTGGCACCCTGGTATAGCCCACTAGAAGCCAACAAATTTTCAAGGGGAGGCGGGCGGTGCGGCAGGCGGTATCGCGATCCCGCAACGCCTCCACCGCCTGCGACACCCCCCCTGCACCACCCGGCGGCATCAAAATCGTGCAGGGGTGCAAAATCTTGATTTTAGGCACTCTAAAGTTTCTGATCCCCGCGGTCCCCAGAAACTGCAAAAAGCGCAGCAAACCGCAGGTCTGAATTGACCTGCAGTTTGCTGCGATCGCCGACACGGGGGGGTCACATGACCCCCCCCCTGGCGTTGTGACAGGATGCCGGCTGAATGATTTCAGCCGGCATCCTGTTCAGATTAACCCCTGGGGTGCCGGAATGCCTATTTAAAGTTAGGAAGTACCGGTACGTCCTGTGTCCTTAAGGACTCGGGAAATAGGGCGTACCGGTACGTCCTGTGTCCTTAAGGGGTTAATGAAGATGTCTCTTGCTCAATATGGGTTGGGGGAGAGGTCCTCTCCAGCACAGACTTTTACTAAACAAATTAACAGGCCTCTGTGGGGATTTAAACCCCAGATCTTCTGTATGACTGGTAGAAGACTTACCATTACACTATAG
This sequence comes from Bufo bufo, assembly GCF_905171765.1. Classification (NCBI taxonomy): domain Eukaryota; kingdom Metazoa; phylum Chordata; class Amphibia; order Anura; family Bufonidae; genus Bufo; species Bufo bufo. The sequence continues at coordinate 393,509,528 of NC_053389.1, read as the reverse complement.
ACATGCCATGTTAGAATGATAAGATGTTTTGTGCTTAAGGAGCAGTTTCCTTCACAGGCAAGATGCTAAATAAATACAACTTAAATTCCTAAAAACTTGGGATGTTGTGTAAAATATAAATAAATGTAAATAAAAACAGAATGCAATAATATGCAAATCTTAGATCCATATTTTAGAACACATATGATCGTGTTGAATGTTTAAAGAGAGACATTTTACCATTTAGTGAAAAAAAAATTAACTTGTTTAAAACTTGATGGCAGCAATGCATCTCAAAAAAGTTGCAATAGGGACTACAAAAGGCTGGAAAAGTAAGTGGTACTGATAAAAACAAAAATGGAAGAGCAATCTGCTACCAAGTCACAGACTGAGTATAAAAAGGGCATTTCAGAGAGGCAGAGTCATTTAGAAGTAAAGACGAATGAAAATGAATGAAGATTGCTGCCTGAAACTTAGTACAACTGTATAAACTCAAGGAAATTGCTATCAGGTGTCAAAGCCTAAGGGTTCATTCAGACAGCCATATGTTTTGTTCTCCACCCGTTCTGCAAAAATGCGGAACAGGTGCGGACCAATTCATCTCAAATATAGAGCATGTCCTATTCTTGTCCACAATTGCGGACAAGAATAGGCATCATTTATCATAGTGACGGCCATGTGCGGTCCGCAAATTGCGGAACGCACACAGGCCGGTATCCGTGTTTTGCTGATCCGCAATTTGCGGGCCGCAAAACAAATACGGCCGTCTAAATGAGCCCTAAGAAGGAGAACTTATACATTTTCAAATACAAAAAAAAAAATAACTTAAAGGGGTTTGCTTGGTTTCAGGAGGGAATCCTGAAATAAAGAAAAGATAAGTACTTACTTGACAGATACAGCTCTATATACCCGGCTGCAGCGGTGACATCGTATTGACAACACTGTTGACAATCACTAGTCTCGGTGGTGCACCAGGAGGGCAGGGATTGGCTGCAGCAGTTACATGTTGTCGAGATGACATCACCACAACGCGGGAAAATAGAGCTTGGCCAGGAGATGGGAAGCTGTGGCATGGGATATGTCAAGTAAATCCTTAACAGTTTTTTATTATTTTTTATTTAGGATGATCCTAAAGGGTTGTCCGGTTTACTCCTGGAGCCACAAATGGCCGGCGCGATATTGAAAATGCCAATTCTTGTCCGCGATTTCGGATAAGAATAGCACACGCTCTAGATTTTTGCGGGGCAGTGGAATGAAACGAAGTACACTGTGTGCTGTACACATCTTTTGCAGCCCAATTGAAATTAATCTGCACCCGTTCTGCAATTATCGGATGCGGACCAGTTTATGTGGTCGTGAACCCTTAGGTAAGAACTCAACCACAAACCTCCTTTTCTTCCAACTCCTTTCGAAGTTTCTCGGCTCGTCTTCTCCGCTCTTCAAGCTCCTGATTTGATTCGTCCAGAAGTTTCTCCTGTTCCTCTGCCTTGGCCAGCAAATCTACTCCTCCAACAATGACCTTCTTTTCCAAAGAAGACAGCTTCTCAAGAAGTGATTGGTGTTCCTGTCTACATGACAAAGGCAAGATTGCATTTTACTTATGGAATGAACGCTTACCACAATTTTTTACAGAGGTGTTAGGTTTTCATATAAAAAAAATTCTCTGTAAGCATTTTAATAAATCAAAATAATCACATTTGGCTATGTAACCAAAACATGATAATTTAAGAAACATCTGGATGCCTGCAGGAAAAAAATGTGAAGACGACATGTTATTCATGATGAAATATCCTTACTACATGGGGCTCATGTATTTCTCACATGAAATGTACTGTGGTAGAACTGCAAAAAGAATACATGTGTCAACACCACTGACTTGTGGTAATACAACAAGTATCTACAAGCAATCCTAGGAGCTGGGAAATATAAATTCAACCTTATGATCAGAGACAAAAAAAAATAAAAAATAATAATAATCTAAATTTAAAAATATATTATGGAAAGCACAAGAATAATCTTACTGGTAGGCTGTGAATGACAAGAGATAATTAACGGGGTTGTCTCACTTCAGCAAATGGCATTTATCATGTAGAGAATATATTCAATATATTTATTAATGATCTTGTAGAAGGCTTGCATAGTAAAGTATCAATTTTCGCAGATGACACTAAACTGTGTAAAGTAATTTACACTGAAGAGGACAGTATACTATTACAGAGGGATCTGGATAGACTGGAGGTTTGGGCAGAGAAGTGGCAGATGAGGTTTAACACTGACAAATGTAAGGTTATGCACATGGGAAGGAATAATGCAAGTCACCCGTACATACTAAATGGTAAAACACTGGGTAACACTGACATGGAAAAGAACCTAGGAATTTTATTAAACAGCAAACTAAGCAGTAAAAACCAGTGTCAGGCAGCTGCTGCCAAGGCCAATAAGATAATGGGTTGCATCAAAAGGGGCATAGATGCCCGTGATAAGAACATAGTCCTACCACTTTACAAATCATTAGTCAGACCACACATGGAGTACTGTGTACAGTTCTGGGCTCCTGTAAACAAGGCAGACATAGCAGAGCTGGAGAGGGTCCAGAGGAGGGCAACTAAAGTAATAACTGGAATGGGGTAACTACAGTACCCTGAAAGATTATCAAAATTAGGGTTATTCACTTTAGAAAAAAGACGACTGAGGGGAGATCTAATTAATATGTATAAATATATCAGGGGTCAGTACAGAGATCTATCCCATCATCTATTTATCCCCAGGACTGTGACGAGGGGACATCCTCTGCGTCTGGAGGAAAGAAGGTTTGTACACAAACATAGAAAAGGGTTCTTTACGGTAAGAGCAGTGAGACTATGGAACTCTCTGCCTGAGGAGGTGGTGATGGTGAGTACAATAAAGGAATTCAAGAAGGGCCTGGATGTATTTCTGGAGCGTAATAATATTACAGGCTATAGCTACTAGAGAGGGGTCGTTGATCCAGGGAGTTATTCTGATTGCCTGATTGGAGTCGGGAAGGAATTTTTTATTCCCCTAAAGTGGGGAAAATTGGGTTCTACCTCACAGTTTTTTTTTTGCCTTCCACTGGATCAACTTGCAGGATGACAGGCCGAACTGGATGGACAAATGTCTTTTTTCAGCCTTATGTACTATGTTACTATGTAATACCAGGCACTTACTAATGTATTGTTATTATCCATATTGCTTCCTTTGCTGGCTTAATGTTTCCATTGCATTATACACTGCTCATATCCAGGTGGTACGACCACCCTACAATCCAGCAGTGGTGGTCTTACCAGCACACTATATGAAAAAGCTCCAGCTTCCCCTGGTGGCCGGGACCGCGGGAGCGGGCACAGGCACACATGCGCAGCAGCTCCTGTCCTGGCCACCTAGTGTCTGCTCTGCAGCGGTGGTCGTCACCCCTGAAAATGAGCAGTGTATAATGCGATGGAAAAATGAATCCAGCCAGAAAAGAATGGCCTTGTATTAACTTTGTCTACTTGATAAATGCAATTTGCTGAAGTCAGACAACTACTTTAACTGAGGTGTAGGGAAATGTAAGTGTCAAAGTGTGCCAATACATTTTAATTGATATGCTGTGAATTTGTTTCAGATTTTTTTGGCAGGGATTCCATACCAAAGCTACCATAATGCATGTGAATTGGATTTGCACTTGTTGAGTGCAATGTGTTGCAAATTCATAGTGTATTCTATGCATAAGCAAAAACAAACTATGCAACAGCACTTTGCAAACACAAAAGTAAATACAATAGTGCCATACTCAATGTAGAAAATGTACTAGTGCTAATGCTACATTATAAATGTGAGATTCCGGGCAAATACATTTCATACAAAATCACTTGAGAATGTCCACCAACGACATGTGGAACCTGAATTCCCTGAATGTAATGGAGGCCAGTATGGTTCCAGCGGAGGTAGTATTTAGTGTCGGTTCCTGTCCTAAAGAGATCACCTTGCCTGCGCACTGGGATGTGCTGACTAATCCCCATTTCTTTCTTAGGCTACTTTCACACTAGCGTTTTAAATTCCGCTATTGAGATCCATCATAGGATCTCAATAGCAGAAGAAAACGCTTCCGTTTTGTCCCCATTCATTGTCAATGGGGACAAAACTGAACTGAACGAAACGGAATGCTCCAAAATGCATTCCGTTCCATTTAGTTGCGCTCCCATTGCGGACAGAATAACTCTGCAAGTAGCGTTTTTCTGTCTGCGATATGCGGAGAAAACGGATTCGTCCCCATTGACTTACATTGTGTGTCTCTGACACAATAGAAAACGGATCCATCCCCCATTGACTTTCAATGGTGTTCATGACTTTCAATGGTACGTCATGGCTTTAGAAGACATAATACAACCGGATCCGTTCAAGAAGGATGCATGTGGTTGTATTATTGTAATGAAAGCGTTTTTGCAGATCCATGACGGATCCGCAAAAAACGCTAGTGTGAAAGTAGCCTTATTCTATTCTATGCATAGTGGACTTGGTGTGGGTTTATTGCATTATTTTTTTTTACATTTACAACAAGAATAGACAAGGAAGATGAGGAAAAGGTTGAAGGAAAGGAAAATGCAGACTATAAAAGTTGTTGGCGGGTTTTATCAATTTGCAAGGCCATGAAAATTCTCCTATTAAATTCAGGTTTATGAGACTATTTAACCCTATTACTGGCCTCCAAAACTGCCAAATAACAGATCTGAAAAGCCCTGTAAATGTTTTCTCATACCTAGGACGCAAGCAGAGGTGTAAAACATTAAATAAATGGCTTCTCCTCACTATACTATAAGAAATATAGCGCCCACTTAATTAAACATCTCTTACCAGTATTCTCTGCGGCAATGATTTCTGGTCGTTTACCACCAGAAATGTTAGAGGCACTTATAGTAGCCATACCGAAACCGGGAAAATCTCCCTTACAAACAACAAATTACCGACCAATTTCACTGCAAAATTGTGATATCAAAATATATGCCAAGATCCTGGCGAACAGACTTCTCTCTATTGTCCCCTCCTTAGTCTCTATTGATCAAACTGGTTTTGTATCAGGAAGACAAGCACTGGATAATACAAGAAGACTTTTAACACTTATGCAAACAGCAGAACGCTTGGCCAAGCTGACTACGTTCTTGACACTGGACGCCGAGAAGGCGTTTGACCGTGTAAATTGGCCTTCTCGGTGTTACGGAAGTTTGGTTTCTCTGGACCAATCTACTCAGCCATCGCTGCATTATACTCCAACCCCTGTGCCAGAGTGTTCACAAATAGCGCCCTGTCCACGAATTTCAAGCTGACTAATGGCACCAGACAAGGGTGCCCACTGTCCCCTTTATTTTTCATTCTCTCCATTGAATCACTAGCAGAATTAATTAGGTGTAACCCCAATATCAAAGGCCTACGAATAGGACCGACAGAACATAAGCTGGCGCTCTTTGCCAACGACATTATAGTAGTCTGCACGGACCCTGAAGTCTCCCTCCGCGGAGTATTTGACCTACTGACATCCTTCGGTCAGGTTTCATACTACAAATTGAACGTTGATAAATCTCAATGCTTGCCCATTACCATCCCGACTGACCAATTATTCCTACTAAAAACACCAATTTCCCTTGGATTGGCAACAGGAAAATATTTCCTACCTGGGAATAAAACTAACTCACCCAACATCCAAAGCATTCCACTCCAATTTTCCCCCTCTCTTAGAAGAAATACAGCAGGACATTAAAAATATGAAGAATCACATGATCTCCTGCCTTGGGAGAGTTGCAGCGTACAAAATGCTGCTTCTGCCCAAACTTCTCTATCTCTTTAGAACCCTGCCTATCCCGATCCTCGTTTGTCCTGCCCTGAAGAAACTGTCAGTTTCAAGCCGCGATTCCGGTTAGGAAGACACCTGATAGCCTTGTGTTCAGTTTGTTTATTCTGTTTTGTTCATTTTCATTTTCTTTGACGTTTTATTCTTTCAAATGAACCCCTGTCTGGGTTGAAATGCTCATATATGGTGTAATAGACTCTTGTATTATTATATGACTTATATCAAGGAGTAACCTGGCTACTTAATGACTGCTGTTGAGGCGCTATTACTCCCTGTATGTGTAATTGTAGCACTATTTTTTCGAAAAAATTTCAATAAAAAAACATTGAATAAATGTAAAAGATGTGGAAACATATTTCCAATGTTTGTGCAGCTTAGAAAAGGACAGGGTAAGATTGTCCTAAGTTATGAGATCCTCCTAGAGTGAATATGCTGTAGAGCTTTCCTGGTGACAGGGTGGATTTCACTTCCCATATTTCAGATTCAATGATTTACAATATATAGGTAGTCTAATTCACACTGCCACCAATGATATAGGTAGCAAAATACAATAGCAATATCATACATTGCTATCCTAATGGAGCACCAGAGGCGTCGCTGGAGTGGTGCTCAAACTGCATAAGGCTACTTTCACATTCACATTTTGGGCGAATCCGTCATGGATCTGCAAAAATGGATCCATTGCAATAATACAACCGCATGCATCCGTCATGAACGGATCCATTTGTTATATATGTAACATAGCCAAGACGGATCAGTTATGAACTCCGTTGAAAGTCAATGGGAGATGGATCCGTTTTCTATTGTGCCAGATTGTGTTATAGAAAACGGATCTGTCCCCATTGACTTACATTGTGTGCCAGGACGGATGGCTCAGTTTTGTCATACGGACACCAAAACACTGCAAACGCTGGTGTTTGCCTCCAGAGCGGAATGGTGACTGATCGGAGCCAAACTGATGCGTTCTGAGCGGATCCTTTTCCATTCAGAATGCATTAGGGCAAAACTGATCCGTTTTGGACCGCTTGTGAGAGCCCTGAACGTATCTCAGAAATGAAAAGACAAAACGCCAGTGTGAAAGTAGCCTTAGCACGCATCCTGGTGCTCCAATACCTCATTTGTTTATTTATAAAGTTGAAATTTCTCCACAACGCTATTACCTACAGAGAAAAGATGGGTATCATTTTAATAATCTTCATCAACCCTACTGGGAAGAAAAGGAAGCAAATGAGCTCTTAACAAGCTCCGCCTCTAATGCCACCAGATGTAAGCCAGTACTCTCTGCTCTGCACTGATGAGGGGCAATCACCCTGAAACAGCTGTCTGCAGATGAGATGCTGGCTTATTTAATATTGGAGTCATGTCTCAAGGCCTATTTGAAGGGTAGAACATTGACTTATAGGATAGCTACCTTTCATGTGGTAGCATTAGAGGCAGAGCTTGTTAAGAGCTCATTTGCATCCTTTTCTTCCCAGAATTCCAGAGGAGCATGTATGGCCTATAAGTCTCCTCGCGCTGATAAAGGCGCTCTCTACCCAAGTAGAGATAGTACCCCCCAAATGTTTTCACCTGAAACATGCCAATATATACTGTGGGCTTTACCTTCGGCAATACAAAGGTTACAAGCCACAGTGCAGTGTAATTGTTGAAATCAGCAGAATAACCGCTGTGAACCTACCAACAATGCAGTCGGAAAAAAAAAAACACGGTTGATTTTGGGCAGTTTTGGCAACTGCATTTTTTGGGCCAAATCTGCTGATGGCAAAATTCAAAGCATAAACTGATATGTTTATTCAGTTTCTTATTGCTTATAAGTAGTGATGAGTTAACTGATTTGTACAAATCAAATTCATAAAGAAAAAAAAATAAATCTGCCTTCCTCTGCAGCGAGGGACTTGCCCCGCTACTAAAGCGATTTCCCCCTCCCCCTTGATAGGACCAGATACCTTTTTTGCCCAGTCAATGTTGCGCTTGCATCGTTGCTCGAGTAGCGGCACAAGCGCAGAGGCTCTGCTGCTACCTAACCAGTGCAGATGCCGACTGTGCGTGCAATGGGTACACCTGGAGGTGCAGTCGTGTGGTGTCAGAGAAAACTATTACAATCCTGACCATTCTGTTTTCTCTATTAGAACTCTGTTATTACTGGGCTAAATTGAATGGTAAAAATAAATTAACATAAGGATTCTTTTTTGTTTTTACTGGGCATAATACCATAGCAGGCTAAGATATTCTACCCACCAAAGGGGAAAAAGGGGAGCTTTCTTAAAACTGCAGTAAATGAAGAGCGGAACAGTTGCCGATAGCATCATACCGGTTCCCTGATTTGATCTTTCAAAGGCTCTATACAAATGGGATTTGATTGGATGCTATGAGCAACGCATACATTGTGAGGTTGAAAAAAAAATAAGACATGCGTCCATGCAGTTTATTAAATTTGGATAAAAACCTAAAAAAAATTAAAAATAAAATGTGTCTAGAAATGGACTGACCATTGAAAGTAAGAACTGCATTGTCTAGAATACTCACTGGGCCTTAAGCAGATCTTTCTCCCTCTTCTCCAGCTCTGCCCTGGCTCTATTCCGTTCCTCTTCCTCCATGTCAAGCTTTGCTTCAAGTGCTTTCCTTTCTTCATCAATCCGTGCTTGCATCTCTGCCATTTTATCTGGAGACACCTTCTTCTTGCCTATGGGACAAATGTTAACATGACACATGGACCTAGGAACATGCGCTGCTACTTATCAAGTGGAAAACCCATCATCACATGGATTAAAACGTATCCAAAAAACCAAAGCTTGTACTGGAATGTGCACTCATTCAATACAAAAGCTACACAACACACAAGCCATCACCTAGAATGGCGCAGTTAGTAGAAAACTCTGCACCGCAGCCGTGCATCGCAAGATACAGGTTAGGAATTGTAACCATGATGAAAAGGGGCCAGAATCACCTGCGTCAAGAAAACAACGTAGATTTATCTCGTCTTGGAATTCACAGCAAAACCAGTAATTGTCTTCTAAGACTATGAAGATAAAATCATAGCGGCTCAATGCCAGACTGAGGTTATAAAGCTTTCTTCCTCCCACTAGGACTCAAAGAGGGCTGCTTAGAAAAAAGGAGCACAAACCATTACACCAACCTGCTTGTTCTTGCATTAAGTAGTGGTTGCAATAATATCGCAGGTAGGCAGCATTGGCGTGAAGAGGAGAAAAAAAAACAGAAAGTTACATTACTCAGGATGATTTGTAGCTTGCAAAAGGAGCCTATAAAGTTTTCCTTTGGCAAGGACTTAACAGATCACTTGCGACAACTACTTTCTGTGCAGGAAAGCAAATGTGAAGTTAAATAACAGTGCAAAAAACACAACACAAGCAGGAGCACCTCGTGTATCCAGAGTTAAATGAATGCTCAGTGTTAAGCTGCATTACTTAGGTTAACCAGAAATGGCACTTTTGCTCTGGATGGCATTACTGGCCAAGCTAAATTCTAAAGCTGCATGTAGGCAGTCACTTGACTGTAGAGAGTCAGGGAAAATAAAGATTGGACATGTTGGATTTTAACATGATTAATGCTTGCCAGTAGAGATACTGAGGGACATTTATCAAAACTGGTGGAAAGGAAAAATGGCTTAGTTGCCCCTAGGAACCAATCAGATCGATCATTTCAGTTTCCAAAAGAGCCCTGAAAAATTAAGGGTGGAATCTGACTGGTTGTTATGGACAACCAAATCGGTTTTCCTTTGCACCAATCTTGTGTCTCACTCACTCCCCCCCAAAGAATATGAAAACTCTAACAAGTATGTATGATAGAGGAAGTCATGGGAGATGACTCCACAGCTATGACCTGCTGTTCTCGCATATGTGCATCTTGGGACTTCTAACCCTTGAGAACAAAAGGTGTGCCCCAGCACATCTGCTATTGGGGGAGTGTCAAGAAGACACCCTCATACACCCAATATCAACTCCAGTTCTCAAGGCCTACCTGCCAGTCTAAATATGAGAATATCCCACACAATGAGCACCCTGGTAAGTCCTGATGCACTGGCATCATTATATCACCAGCTCAATACTGAGGAAATCCTGAAAACATGACCGGCAGGTGGGCTCTGAGGACTAAGCTTTAGGGTCCATTCACACGTCCGTTTTGGTGTTCCGCATCCGTTCCGATTAAAAACGGAACGTTATGCGGATCCATTCATTTTCAATGGAATCCGCAAATAATCGGACAGCACTCATGGTGCTCTCCGATTCCGTGATTCCGTTCCGTTCCGTGGGTTCCGTTACTCGGATCCTGGAAAAAAAAATATATACCCTGTCCGACTATTTGTCCGATTTTGCGTTCCGTCATCCCATTCTAGTCAATGGATCCGTCAAAAATGCGGATGACATGCTAAAAGCATCCTCATGTCATCCCGATTTTCGGATCCGCAAAAAACAGGAACGTTTATCTGGAAAGGTAAAAATACTGACGTGTGAATGCACCCTTAGGCTACATTCACACGTCAGTATTTTTCTATAATCCGATTTTCGGTCCGTTTTTTGCGGATCCGTTGTTCCTGAAAATGTTTCCGTATGTCATCCGTTTTTTGCGGATCCGCAAAAAACGGAAACATGTATAAATTTCAATAAGCAAATAAAGTTGTTTGGATTTCTTTAAAAAAAAAATATAAAAAATAATTAAAATGTAATTTCCAGGAACGGATTCCGTATAAAAACGGATGTCATTCCGTATGTCATCCGATGTCATCCGTTTTTTGCGGATCTATTGACTTTGTATTGTACCAGGATCCGATTTTTCAGGAAAAGAATAGGACATGTTTTATATTTAAACGGACATGCGGAACGGAACAACGGAAACGGACAGCACACATTGTGCTGTCCGTTTTTTTTCCAGGACCCATTGAAAATGAATGGGTCCAGATCTGGTCCTGATCTGTTCTGCAAAAAACGGAACAGATCAGGAAAGAAAAAACGGACGTGTGAATGGACCCTTATATGACTGGATGCCTTACTGAAATCTAAGGGTTTGATAGAAGTTTCATGTAATGTAGCTGGGATCAGCTGAAATGTATTAAGACTGGCATTTCATACGCCAGTCTTAAAGAGGACCTTTCATATAAACTAAGTATCAGGGCATATAGGGCATACAGCAGGGATCTAATAGCGCTTACAATTTATTCTGGGCGCCGCTCCGTTCGCCCGCTGTGGCCCCCGTGAAATTCTCCCGCCCTGTATGCTAATTTTCGCATATGAACGAGGGAGGAGGAGACTGCCCTGTTATATGCGAAAATTAGCATACAGGGCGGGAGAATTTAATGGGGGCCACAGCGGGCGAACGGAGCGGCGCCCAGAAAAAATAGTAAGTGCTATTAGATCCCCGCTGTATGACCTACATATCCTGAAACTTAGTTTATAAAGTCTGGACCCATGAAAGGTCCTCTTTAAATTTAAGTGTGCTGCCGTAAAATGGGCCAAATTAACAGGCGCAAACCTCTTTGACCCATCAGTCTTAAAGGTAGAAAATGACATCTACTCCAGCTAGAGTAGGTGAAGATTTGTGCTACATTTTGTAGCATGTTCTGGCTTAGAACTTAGTAAATTGATTGCTAAGCACCAGCCACTTTCCAAAATTGGCAATGGGGCTGGAAAAAAATAATCACAATTTATTACACAAATGTGACATATGCAACTTGTTTTCCCCACAAAGGTGGCACAAATATACATTACTTATCATTAAGGAATCATTCAAGAAAACTGGACAATGATGTTGGAGGGTAACCGCCATAGTAAATGATCATCACTTACAAGTCTTGGGGGTCCAACTGCCAGGCCTCAATGATCCTCAAATAAATAGAGATTTGACCCCCACTGAGCAGAATAACACTCTAAGATGGGTTATGTTGCCCTTAGCTCATTTACTTTAGGGCACAGCCGCATGTGGAGAGTCCACAGCAGACCTGGGAAGAACCAGCACCAACATCTGTGCCAAATTGTGTGGATTTTTCACATATCAAAGGATGAAATCCAGGGCAGATATCCACAAGCATGAAGTACGTACAGATTTCACTAGGAACAGTTTCCACTTAGTGTGAATGACACTGGCCACTTTGTTGCTACTGTAAATGCCGTGGACCTTCTGCACACAAATCCATTTTGAGAAATCTGCAGCATTTACAGTAGTGAAACCTACTCAGAGATAAGGTATAAGGGAAGATCTGCTCCTGTTCTGTGTTTAGAGCAGCACCTGGTTTTGGCTCAAAAATCACTGACAAAAAAAAACACAACAAAGTGTGAACTTGGCCTAACACATACAGATTTTGATGTGGATATAGTGCAGAAATGCTAAGCTACATTGCTACGTGCATATACCCTTCAACTAAGTGGCTCTTTTTTCGTACAGCCTCGTTGTCAGGCTCACTAATGCACAACACTTTTTAAATCTGCTATTTCACATAATTTTTTGCAACGTGCCATGAGGCACAAACTGATATTTCCATTATCTTATCAGCAAACCATGACCATAAAATGGGAAGTCTGCAGCAATCTAGTAGGCTGAAAAGGAAAAAATTGCTAAAAAAAAAAAAAAAAAAAAAAAAAAAAAGAAAAAAAGCGCAAAAGGTAATATGACATTTATTAATCATTTCCTCTTGAGTGACATGACTGCAAACAAAAAACCTTTGGTTGAACTACTACCTTAAAAAGTCAATGGAAATGTGATGAAATGAAACTGAACAGAAGACACTGTACATAACAGTAATAATGATGAAGCAGAAAAAATAGAAACCAATGTAGATAGATGCACATTGGATGAGTGTCGGCTGAACCCGTTGATGGAGGTGTTCTGACCATAAAGCAGAAGTCAGGGGGAAGGATTGGGCAAGTTGGATTTCAACTTGCCAGATCCTTTGTTCCCAAGGGAGATGGGTATCTGGAGGAGAGCTGTTTCTTCTCCCTGGCTGTGACACGCTCCACAGCAACTGGACCATGGCACAGCCAGGGAGAAGGAGACCCCCACTGAGAAACCCTGGAGTCTCCTGCTCCCTGTATCGCTGCTTAGTATGAATATACTAGGAGCAAAAACTGCAGGGGGCACGCGAAAAAAAGAACAAGGATGGCACCTTGTGATGCAAGGTGACAAAACGGCTTTTTTTTTTTACGGTGTTCACCTGAGGGGTTAAATCATGTGATATTTTTATAGAGAAGGTTGTTACGGACGCGGCAAAACCTAATATGTATACTTTTTTCTTTTTTATTTCAATATCAGGCTTGATAAATTTATATTGCTACCCCATTATCCGAGATTTGTCATAGTTTGTGCAGAGCAAGGATTCCTATCTTTTAGTAACATTATTGAGTTTTTAGATCTCAAAAGTGTGGTCGAGAAGTTATATTTCATCCAAGGGTACTTTCACACTTGCAGCAGAGGATTCCGGCAAGCAGTTTCGGCAATCCAGACGCAAACGGATGCATGTGTGAGACTGATCCGGATCAGTCTCACAAATGCATTGAAATACCAGATCAGTCTTTCAGGTTTTTTTCCGGATGACAACCGGATACAGTATTTGTTTGTTTCTCATTTTTAAAGTTCTGCGCATGCGCAGAGCGCAAAACCAGATCAGTTTTGCCGGAACACTTTAATTAATGCATGCTGCGGTATTTTCTCCGGCCAAAAAACGTAAGAGGGACTGAACTGATGCATCCTGAACGGAATGCTCTCCATTCAGAATGCATTAGGATAAAACTGATACGTTTTTTTTCCGGTATTGAGCACCTAGGACGGAACTCAATACCGGAAAACAAAAACGCTACTGTGAAAGTACTCTTATGTCTGGGAGTTACTGTGTATACGCTGGTATTTGCATTGGTTTTTTGGGGTACTGCAAATCACTGTGTATCATTACAGATTATTGAGTTTCACATTGATTAATCTTTGTATTTTAAATTATTTATATTTTTGCATAGATGCTTGTACCTTGTTTTACTGAATGCACAATATAATTAAATAACCGATCAAACTCTTATTTGAGGTGTTATATATGTCCACCTCGAGGATCAATAATCATTTGAAATTTTTTCTTTGATCTTCTTTTATATAAAGTCTTTTGCTTTATATCCCCGACAACGCGCGTGAAGAAAAGCTGAAGAATAACAATCTACATCTCATAGCAATCATCAGTGAAAATTGCCTTGTATCTGGATACCTTCAGTTTTTCACGTAAGCCCCATTCACTTCTATGGGACCAGAGCTGCATGAAAAACACACAATATAGAACATACTGCGATTTTTCCTCAACGCAGAGATGATGGCTGAAAAAGGTGCACAGACCCATTGAAATGAATGGGTTAGGATTCAGGCCGGATGCCATGCACTCGCTACACGCATCACATCTGGACGGAAAACTTGCTTGTGTGAAAGAGGCCTTTAAGGTGCAACTTAATCCACTATGATAATTGATTTCAATAAAAAAATAAAATAAATGCAACACAAAAATAGCGAGAGAAAACCAAGCCAACCGACTACAGTCATTCATTTCAACGTTGGTGCTAGTAGTAAATGGTCTGATGAAGATGGCTGACCATTACGGTGAAACACTTCCCAAATAAAAGTAAGCTGCAAGGCTGACTAACGTATTGTGTATTCTATTCCCACCATATAACGCCATATCAGCATGGCTAATTTAATCAGTTTCTATGAGGAGGTAAGTTCTAGACTTGACAGCGGCGAATCAATGGATGTCGTGTATCTGGACTTCTCCAAAGCATTTGACACTGTACCACATAAAAGTTTAGTATATAAAATGAGAATGCTCGGACTGGGAGAAAACGTCTGTATGTGGGTAAGTAACTGGCTCAATGATAGAAAACAGAGGGTGGTTATTAATGGTACACACTCAGATTGGGTCAATGTCACTAGTGGGGTACCTCAGGGGTCAGTATTGGGCCCTATTCTCTTCTATATATTTATTAATGATCTTGTAGAAGGCTTGCACAGTAAAAAATACATTTTTGCAGATGACACTAAAGTGTGCAAAGTAATTAACACGGAAGAGGATAGTATACTGCTACAGAGGTATATAGATAGATTGGAGGCTTGGGCAGATAAGTGGCAGATGAGGTTTAACACTGACAAATGTAAAGTTATGCACATGGGAGGGAATAATGCAAGTCACCCGTACATACTAAATGGTAAAACACTGGGTTTTGGGTATAGAGCTGAGGACATGGGCTGCTAGATGGCCACTAGCACATCCGCAGTACCCAGTCCCCATAGCTCTGTGTGCTTTTATTGTGTAAAAAAAAAAAAAAGATTTGAAACATATGGATGAAAGGCGCCTCTTTACGGAGTTGACCAACACTATAAAGCTCAGTTCACATATTTTTGCATCTTTTTGACACAGCTGTTTTTCCTTTTCGGTCAAATTTATCGTTAAAATAGGATGTAAGTTGCCTGGGGGCTAAGCTGCAGTAAACCAGCTTGGCCACGGTACACAGCTGTCAGCTGTGAGTTAGTTCCAGTCCCACAGCCCCTGCTATCAGCTGATTTGTGGGGGTGTCGGGTGTCAGAACGTCACTGATCTGATACTGATGACCAGCCTTAAAATAGGTCAGCAATACTGAAGTCCTGGAAAACCCCTGTAAAAGAAATGTGTCACCGAAATTTTTTTTCCTGCTAGTCAAGATCAGTACCACATCTCTCTTTTTCTTTTTATCAGATCTTTTTTATTGAGCATTTACAATGTAAATACACTGTTGTACAGATCATAAGCAGATATGATACACAGACATAGCTTTCATAAGGCTGACAGCCGACAGGATACCAAACAGTAATTAGCACTCAAATTTCCACCCATCCCGCCCACCCATCCCACTTTAGCACAAAAGTTGCAAAGAAACAATACTAAACATTTCTATTCAGACGTCGAAACGACAACCATGGTTCCCATAGTTTCTCAAATTTTGATGGGCATCCACGCTTCTGGTACACCACTCGCTCATAACTTAACATCGTATCAACTGTACCTAAGAATTCGCCTAAGGTGGGCGGCGCTGTCTGTATCCAATGCAAGGCAATTAACTTTCTAGCAACATATAGCACTCTACCTATTGCTGTTTTATGTACCTGACTAGTGGTCAGTTCAGAGACATACCCCAACACACACACTCTAGGGTCAGGCGTATCCGTACCTCATATGCGTCCTGTATAGTCTGAGTTACCATTTCCCAGTATCTCCCTAGCTTCTCGCACTTCCACATCATGTGCATCAAGTCCGCAGATTCTACAGAGCACCTTGGACATTCAGCCGTAGGTCTAAAACCTATGCGGAACAAAAAAAAACGGTGTCTTGTAGACCCTGTGGACTATAAACAGCTGCGAGAGTTTACGTCCTTCACTTAAGGAAGAGAGAGGAATCGCCTCCAGTATGTCAGACCATTGGTCATCTGTTAGTTCGCCTACATCTTTTTCCCACTTACCCCTAGCTGCCAGCGGATGTAATAGTAAAAACTTATCGAGCAGCAGCTTGTATATACAGGAGATCCTACCTCTCTCCGCCCCCCTGGACAGAATCTGGTGCAATGCGGCATCTCTCCCTGCCACCACAGTCGGACCCCTAAATGTGGAGTTGTATGCGTGTCTCACCTGAAGGTACTTATAGAAGTGGGTCCTAGGCAACTCACATACTTCTTGCAGCCTGGCGAAGGACATGAAATTTTTATCTTCCAGAAGGTGGCCTAATCTCAGGATACCCTTCCTTTTCCATGCTCCAAAATCGGACAAAGAGAGGAACTCCGGCAGCACGGGATTGTCCCACAGTGGAGTGTATTCCGTATTGCCGACAACACCTCTTAGGTGCTTAACCCTGTTCCATGCGGACTGCATCAAGTATCCCAGATCCCCCATCGGACCACTTTTCCTGGCATCCCTAGTCTCCAGGAGCAACATTAGGTCACTAGACGACAAGCAATGAGCAAACAGCTGACATGTCACCTCACTCGGCTCCGGGTCCATCCACCCTTTAAAAAGTGTTGGCATTGTGCAGCCAGGAAGTACACCCAGGGGGTTTGGCACTGCAAGGCCCCCTTCCGTTTTAGGATATTGCAACGTTTCAAGTTTAATTCTCGGTTGCCCCTTGCGCCATATGAGCTCCCTGAAGGTAGCATTAATCTGATCAAATTTAGACTTCGACAGCCAGACCGGGGAATTGTGTAAAACAGAGTAGCTGGGGCATCAACACCATTTTAATAAGATTCGCTCTTCCCGCCACCGACAGGTACAGTTTACACCATGCCTTGACTTTATTCCTAAATTTAATAACCAGCGGGTCAAAGTTAAGGCGCTCAAAGTCCCGAATTCTAGGGGATACATGAATACCCAAGTACTTAAAGGTTGCTACGCATGGGATATTTCTTTCTCGCACTGTCTGCGACTGCACTTGCCCGTCAAGCAGCATAATTGCCGATTTACCCCAATTTATAGTCAAACCCGACAAGGCACCGAAGCGGTCAATAATTGTCATAGCCGCTGCCAGGGATGGACCAGTGTCCCCTAGAAAAAGCAAAGTATCGTCCGCATACATCGCCACTTTATTGTTAACTGTTCCATATTGGAACCCCCGAATGTCTAACGACCTGCGAATCGCTGCAGCCAACGGCTCAATCGCAACTGCAAATAACAGAGGCGACAACGGGCACCCCTGTCTAGTGCCCCGGCCCAGACAAAACTTAGGGGACACCCCACTATTTGCCCTAATACATGCTTTGGGACTAGAATACAATACTCGGACCCAGGATATGTACTCATCTCCAAATCCCATATGCGCCATAACTCTCCACAGGAATCGCCACTCGATGCTGTCAAAGGCCTTGGCAGCGTCTAAAGAAAGGATAGCTCTATCTCCAACATTTTCAGCTGGGAGTTGAATACTGGCAAACACTCTTCTTACATTGATTGACGTAGATTTCTGAGGCATGAAGCCAGTCTGGTCAGAGTGTATGATAGACAAAATCACTTTAGACAGACGCGTGGCCAATACCTTCGCAAGCAACTTAACATCAGTGGAGAGCAAAGAGATCGGTCTATATGAGTCCGGGAGAGAGTGATCCTTTTCCGGCTTAGGAATGACGACAATGAGCGCCTCCTGCATAGACGGAGGCAACACCCCCCCCCTCCCCCTCTAGAATAATTGAATACCCTCAAAAGTTCCGGGAGAAGTACTTCCGCAAAGGTCTTAAATACTTCCGCCGGAAGACCATCTAAACCTGGCGCTTTGTCGTTAGCCATCGCACCCAGTGCCGCCCTCATTTCTTCTAACTCAATCGGCTCCTCTAACCGCATACTATCTTCCCTTGAAAGCTTAGGGAGATTCAATGTATTCAAAAAGGCGTCGATCTCCTCATCTGAACATGACACCTTAGAAGTATACAGAGAGGAATAAAAATTATTCAGTATATTTAAGATGTTTTCAGTATCACGCCTCAAGACGCCATTGGAATCTATCAGGCCAGTAATACATTGCGAACCTTGCTGAGCCTTCGCTATAATCGAGAGCATATGACCTACACTCTCCCCTTCTGTAAAAAACTGTTGCTTGTAAAACAGCCGTTTCCTCTCCGCTACCTCCAAGAGGTGACATCTCAGCTCCTCCTGCCTAGTCTTTAAAGCATTGCTTGTTAGGTTAGATGGGTTCAGCACAAAGGCTTCCTCCGCTAGCTTCATATTATTATGTTTCTGTATAGCAAGCTCTCTAGATTTAGATTTAATCCGACTGTTTTAATTAGGGAGCCCCTGAGGAAGGCCTTCATCGCTTCCCAAACAACTATCGGTGATGCAGTCCCCTCATTTATGTGAAAATATTCCCTAAGGGATTGAAGCGTATCAGACGTATCACCCATCAGTGCTAGCCAGAAAGCGTTCAAACGCCAGCATTTAACCCCCGGTCTGGCTGTCTCAGAAATGTCAAGGACGACACTAAATATGGAGTGGTCCGACAAGGTCCTGGCAAGATACTCTGAGTTCCGTATAAGCGGAAACATGTGAGCATTCACCAAACCCAAATCTATGCGCGACAGGGAGCCATAAGTCAAGGAGCAACACGAATACTTCCTGTCTAAGGGGTGGGTCTCCCTCCATATGTCCGTCAGTCCTACTTCCCTCAGTAGCCTCGCAAACGGAGTTTCACCCGTACTACTATCACTAGATGTGACCTGGCATCTATCAAGCGAGCTGTCAAGCACATTAAAATCTCCCACTATTAGCATTGGAAGCTCAGAAAACTCTGCCATAAACTCCATAAGCTTTCTTAAAGGCACCGAGGAAAATGGTGGGGGTATATAGATCGTCGCCAACACCATTCTCAACCCTTGGACTACACAATGCACTCCTATAAACCTTCCCTCTTCATCCACACATACCCTAAGGCATTCAAATATGATATTCTTATGGACCAGGATACTAACCCCCCTGGAATGCGAGGAGAAGACGGGGTACACCGAATAACCCACCCACGGCTTTTGTAGAACATGTATAGATTGTTTGGTCATATGCGTTTCTTCCAAGCATATTATTGCTGGCTGATATCTAGATAGGTAATGAAACAGACAGTGTCTCTTCGTAGCATCCGCCATTCCCCTCACATTCCAGCTAAGTATTCTTGTAACAGATCCCATAAGAGTGCATACAAAAATAAAAGTAGGTTAGGACCACATACATCTCCACATCCCAGCAGCTGCAAGGAAAAGCAATGTTAATCACCAGAGTACATTCTCCCATCTCTACCCCATTTCCCCCATCCAGGTGAAGAAGGGCTGTACGATTCAACATCTTGGAATTGCTATCATTGGCACAATTGACAGTATTAACCCTCCATGATCCCTTCCCCCCCCCCCCCATCCCAACCCTCACAAGAAACATAAGTAGGATAACTAGATTTGCTAGTGAACCTGGGGCCAACAATGTGAACCTGGCCCAACAGCGCCTGGAGCAGCACAGCATCCAACACGATACCATCCGCAGGCACAGTGAGAAAGTGGGGAGCAACCAAGGGCGTATACTCTACCCACAAAGTGTCTCCAGCAACCGGCTGAAGACAAAAGTGAAGTGTCCACAACGGTGAGCAGACAATCCAGGGAACATCAAAACTCCATCCAAGAGCAGACATGCCCAACAGTCTCAGGTGTCAGTCAATGGGATCCTAAGGCGAAGCTCATTTTGATCCAGCCATTTGACCTCAGCATCCGAATCTTCAAAGAACACAGCGGATCCAAACACCACCACCCTGAGCCAGGCCGGGAACATCATGGAATATTGGACTTGCAAGTCCCTCAACCTCCTTTTAATATCCACAAATCGAGTCCTCTTCTTTTGTACATCCGACGAATAGTCCGGGAACAGAGACACCTGTACCCCATTGATTTTCAAATCAGGGTGAGACCTCGCAGCCCTCAGTATAGTGTCCCTGTCGCAATAGTGCAGGATTTTAGCAAGTATTGGGCGTGGCGGACGCCCTGGTGGCAGGGGCCTGGTGGGGACCCGATGCACTCGTTCAACCGCGTATAGTGCAGAAAGTCCTCTATCCCGGAATTTATCCGCAAGCCATTTTTCAATGAATTCAGTAGTAACTGGGCCTTCTGACTTCTCTGGTATTCCCACCAGCCGGATATTATTGCGGCGAGAGCGGTTTTCAAGATCGTCGGTTTTTGCATAAAGCGCCGCTATGTCCTTTGACGCAGCCCGGCTCTCTTTCTGTAGAGTAGCAGCCCCATCTTCCAGGTCCGAGACCCTCCTCTCTACCTCTGAGGTACGTTCAGCCACCTTATGCAGGTCATGACGAATAATGGATATATCAGCTTTCAGGCTTCCAATATTTATGTTCATAGATTGGAGGGTGACATTGCAGTTAGCAATTGCTGCCATAACATCTTTTAAAGTAGGCTCAGGAGCAGTGATCACTGGCAGTCCTTTTTCAGTGCTGCATAAGCTATTGCTTGCTCGCTCCCCCCCCCCTCTTGCTGGCCGAGGGGTTGCTGATCATCAGCACAGGGGCCATCCTGCTCCCCTATGCCCTCATCCACTGGTGTCAGGGTGTCATCTTTCACCCCAGTCATGGCTGGGGGACTGCTGTGACTTATGGGCAAAGCGCTCCAGCCTCGCTGCAGCTCCCTGACTCACCGCCGACCGCAGGTCAGGCCAGTCCTCCTCATCAGCGCCATCTTGAAAGCGGCTCTCCTTCTCCTGGCGGCTCAGCGTTTTACCCCTTTTCGCCGGCATGATCTCCAAACTCTGAACCGGACCGCTTTTGGAGTGTGTCCCCCGCTTCTGCTGTCGATTGCAACACGAATCGCCACCGCTGTGAGTATAAAAGTCAGGATCCTTGCTGGAGCTGGTGCGACGTGCGTCCTACTCCATGCGCCGCTAGGCTCCGCCCCCCACATCTCTCTTTTTAATCATTTATAATTTGTGATTGCAGATTTTTATTTTTTATTCTGTTTTCTGAACACGATTATGGGGTTGGCCATCTTTCTTGAGCTAACAGCATTTAGAAAGCATAAAGAAAATTGCTTTACGGCAGCCCCATGGTCCATAGACACAATGGTCTGGAGGGCACCTCACTGACTTCTATGGGAGAGTTTTCTGGGCATGGTCTGTGACCTCTGCAGAGGTCATCGTACAAGGAAAGAATAGACAAGGCTACATTCACACCAGCATTTTTGTTGGATCCGGCAGGGATCAGCAAAAACACTTCAGTTACTGATAACACAACCGTCTGCATCCGTTATGAACGGATCTGGTTGTATTATCTTTAACACAGCAATGACTGATCAGTCATGAACACCATTGAAAGTCAATGGGGGATGGATCCATTTTGTATTGTGTCTGAGAAAACTGACCAGTCCCCACTGACTTACATTGTGAGTCATGACGGATCCGTCTTACTCCGCACCACATCGCGGACAGAAAAATGCTGCTTGCAGCTTTATTCTGTCCGCGATGGGAGCGCATCCAAACGGAACGGAATGCATTCTGGTGCATTCCGTTTCGTTCAGTTTTGTCCCCATTGACAATGAATGGGGACAAAACTGAAGCGTTTTCCCCCGCTATTGATATCCTATGACGGATCTCAATAGCGGAAATGGAAAGCGCAAGTGTGAAAGTAGCCTTAGCTGTGACTATCACCTATTATGAATGGTGGATACTGTGTTATCTATACACAGAGGTGATATTACAGGCAGGAGTAGAAAAATATATAATTGCAGTAAAATGAGGTGTACAAACCAAGAATTGGCGCCAATTATTAGACATAGTGGCCAGTGCAAAAACTGCAGGATTCTGTTCAAATATAAATAGTGACATGGAAAATTAAAAAACAAAAATTATTTAAAAAAATGTGTTATAAACATAAAAAGTGATTTAAACAGCAGGTCATTTTCTGATGACACTTTCCCTTTAAGGGCTCCAGACGGATCCTGTTTTTGTGGATCCGACACCTTGTGCCACGGTGATCAGATGTTATAAGAGGCCACCGTGCTCCAGTGAGAGCCACGGCCTCTTCCTAGGCCAGTGACCTCACCTTCATCGGCCACATGTCCTTGGAGCAGCTAAGTCCTATTCAATACCAAGCACAGCTGATGTACAGTGCCCGGTGCTGTACTTAATATGCTGTAACAAGGCAGCGACTTCTGCTGATCTGCAGGGTGCTGGGAGTCAGCCCCACCAATCAGATATTGATGACCTATCCCAAGGTTAAGTCCTCAACATTTCACTCCTGGGAAACCTCTTACTCGATTATGTCTGCAACCATTACTGAGGAACAACCACATACAACATAATACAACATTTTGAAGAAAAATGCATGGAGTTTTTCCCCTTTACGGATCATTATGTAAATAAATTGCATTATATTTTACTGATCCAGAGTTAGGCCAGGGGAACGTTTCTGATGGCAGACTGCAAACTTCTGTGATCGACCAGGTTGTAAGGCATGCTCAGCCGATCATTTGACATTAGGCTCAAGGAGCTCAACTCCTTGGTCTGCCAGTTCAGTCTGGCAAGTTGCTGGTGGGATCATTTGTACGGGATCTTTAACTTACACAGTTTAAAAAGGGACCAATATCTAGGGCTATAACTTTGATGGATTATCCTAACAAGTCATCAATGTTATCAAACCAGACAACCCCTTTACTTGTTATGCCCCATTCACACGTCAGTGTTCGGTCAGTGATTTCCATCAGTGATTATAAGCCCAAACCAGGTGCGGCTCTAAACACAGAACAGGAGCAGATCTTTCCCTTATACCTCTATCTCTGAGGAGGCTCCAATCCTGGTTTTGGCATGGAAATCACTGACCAAAACACTGATGTGTGAATGAGGCTTTATCGGTGTGTCAGTCAATGAGTGCCGACAGTCCAGAAGCAGTCAAGCTCTGGTCTACTATATAGGTCGTAACTCCGGATCAGTAAATATAAATGTCAAATAATGGCTAGGCTTTATACATACACATTATTATAACATGTGAACTATAAAATTACGTTAAAGAGTAAACAGATGCTTAAAAAAAGGAAAGGGAAAAAGCCAAAGAAAGAAAAGGCGACTGCTGGGAAAAAAGGGATGAGGTTATTTAAAGCTGCACTCCCACAAAAATGTTTATGCTCTAAACCATTATAAAAAGGTACATAGTGAAGGTAATCTTCTTACTGGCGGCTGCAGTTGTGAGTATTCCATTTCCTTCTGATCCTCAGCTGTGTCATGTGACCAACATGCTGACTCTCCAGCTGACCCAGCATCTTATGTGTAGACAGGAAGTCAGTTACCCTTTCCATCCAATGAGAACCCCAATGTCAGTTTTAAAGGAATGAACAGAGAAACTGACTTCCTGTCCACACATAAGACGCTGTGTCTGTTGACGAGTCACCTGTAAGAATATTACCTTTACTAAAATTAAACAGGCCAGAGAATAGAATATTTTTCGGGGGTGCTTCTTTAATAGCATAGCATTCAAAGGTTTTGGCTGTGAAACAAAGTGGTTGCGGCATGAAAGCATGCATTAGGGTTTCCACTCATCTGTATTGCTTCGAATGCAGGCAGCAGTGCAGCAACTCAATGGGATGCATAGGGCATGGAAAAGCAAGAGCTCAGAGGCTGCCACTCACTAGGTAAGAACTTCTCCACTGGTCTCTCTATCACTGTGGAGTCTGAGCTGCTACTGCTGCTACTGCCTGGAAAAAAAGAGATGGCCCCAGAAGAATACATGGATAACACACAACATGAAAAGACAAGAACCGTTCAGTATCTGAGATGCAGAAAGATCAAGAACACACACACACACACATATACATATGTCCGTACAATCTGCCATTGTGATGGTCGCTTCACTGAACCACAAATCACAGCTGATTTCAGTCAGACATCTTCATTTCTCAAAAACATTTTCAGGATCTATATCAAATTCCACCAATAACCTACTTTTTTACTGTAATATCACTTTGCCCTTTAGGCTAGGGCTTCTGAAACTTTAGATTCTGGGGCCTCACCAGCCAAATCATAGTGAAGCTTGAGCCTCATGAAGAGGTCAACACCCAAGCCAAAAATGGCATGTAGATGTGGAGTGTATACAGTAGGTGTAGGAGCAACCATAAAAGTGCCAGCCACAAAGCGCTCATTGCAAGTCACAGGGTCTCACTGTCCCCACTACCAACCACAATGTTTGCTGTGCCCCTACCATTTTACATTACTAGCCCTTCTGACACAAGGAGGAAAGGTACTTCTGTAAAGAAGAATGCCGGCCTGGATGAAGTGATCTCAGGTGGAGCATCTATGCTAGGACAGAAGCAGTATGGCCTAAGAAAACAGGACTGTCTTTTATCATCAAGAACTGTGGGGAGCCCCATCAGTGAGATCGCCTCACACTTTAAGAGACGTATACTGTAAACTTCTGATGTTGTGGCTGCAAACCTGCAATACTCCAGTTAAGGGCTCATGCATATGACCGTATGTATTTTGCGATCCGCAAAAAATACGGATGACATCCGTGTGTATTCTGTTTTTTGTGGAACGGAACCGCTGGCCCCTAATACAACAGTGCTATTCTGGTCCGTGATGCGGACAATAATAGGGCATGTTCTATTTGTTTGAAGAACGGACATGCGGAAATAAGGAATCAATGCACACAGAGTAACTTGGCAAAAAAAAAACGGAATGGACACAGAAAGAAAATACGTTCGTGTGCATGAGCCCTTACTGCGATGATGTAATGTCACATAGCATCACCATATAACTATCCAGGGAAGACACGATTTCTCATTTTTCTATATGGAAGAGGTTTTACAATTATCCGTCTTCTGTAATGCTCTTTAAGCCCCCCACATCACCGCCACCACCAGTCTGGGCAGGGTTCATTTACATAGGAAAGGACAACACTCCTTCTTTGGTCGACTAGTGCTTGGGTTGTACGGCGACATGGGGGGCACTTCTGAGGGCTCTTATATTGGGCTAGAATTGAGAAAAGAATCTTGAATTTAAACAAGACCTAGTCTGAATCCGAGTAAGGCCTCTTTCACGCCAGACAGTTTTCCATTAGGATGCGATGCGTAAAGCAAACGCATAGTATCCGAACTGAATCCTGACCCATTCATTTCACTGGATCTGTGTACACGTATTTCACACATTTCTGCTTTCAGCTCAGGCTCCATAGAAGTGAATGGGGCGTTTTCTGAGGTGCACAAATATATTTATATTGCACATACAGGCGTTTGTCTTTTCTTTCTTTTTTCGTTAACTTTATTAACAACATGACAACATCACCCAGACAGACAGACAGCCATTTTATATATCCCCTGGAAACACACAGTGAAGTAGTTGTTGTAATAGCCACAATGGATTCCACCAATAGTGTCCTGTATTCTGCCCGAGCACATGTACGTCATGTAACACAGCTGTTTCCTCAATGTCAGTGGAGTGTCACATAACTGATGCCATGTTTCAGTTAGGCCATAGATGCATTGGAAGGAACTGACGGATACATGGGCTATACCAGTGGTGGTGAACTTATGGCACGGGTGCCAGAGGCAGCACTCAGAGCCCTCTCTGTGGGCACCCGCACCCAGGAAAAAGTCTATGGTGTACCAGTATGCCTTAGACTTTTCCTGCCATTCATCAGCGCAGGGAGCACTATGAACAGCACAGGTAGCACACTGAATGTAGGCTGGACATTATAGCTAAATGATAAAGTACATGGAAGATATACTACATCGGACTGTAGTATTCAGGTTAAAGTTCTGTGTTGGCACTTTGTGACAAATACGTGGGTTTTGGGTAGCAGTCTGGGCACTTGGCCTCTAAAAGTTTCACCATCAATGGGCTATACCATTCTGCTGTGCAGATAAGGGTTAACAACCTGACAAAGATATGGAAGCAAAATTTGAAATGCATGTATATTTGAAAATTGTATACATTTTCCATTACATAAATAAACGAAAAAAATAAAAACTATAATACCCCTTTAACCCTTTCCCGACCACCCAACGTAAATTTACATTAGTGGCCAGGCATTTAAAAAATGGTAACCGCTCGCGAGCAGAGTGGGCACCATAGCCGTCGGGACATTTAACCCTCCGTAATGAACAGAAGCTGCTGTACATTAGTTCCTAAGCCCCTGCCTGTGGCAGGGCTCCATAGGAACATATGGGGCCATTTATCAAACTGGTGTAAAGTAGAACTGGCTTAGTTACCCATAGCAACCAATCAGATTCCACCTTTCATTTTCCAAAGGGGCTGTGAAAAATTAAAGGTGGAATCTGATTGGTTGCTATGGGTAACTAAGCCAGTTCTACTTTACACCAGTTTGATAAATGACCCCATTTGTTCCTATGGAGCCCTGCCACAGGCAGCTTCTGATTATACTCTATAGGGGGGGGGGGAGAAAAAAAAAAAAAAAAAAAATCACCCCTCTTTCCTCAAAATGTAAATAAGATTATGTCAATAAAAAAAACACATAATGGGTATATTTTTCCCATCCTGCAAACGGCAAAATGGAAAAGTCAAAATGGACGACTTGAAGTTCTTTGGTCGCTTCAGCTCCCAAATTTATTTTTTTATAAAAAGTGATCAAAAAGATCATACACATCCCAAAATGGTATCATTGAAAATTACAGATCGCCCTGCAAAAAATGAGCCCCCACACAACTCCATACACATAGCTACAAAAAAGATATAGGGGTCAGAATATGGCGATAAAAAAAAAAGAAAAAAACACTTTTTTTAAAGTATAATAACACACACGGAAAAACGATATATATGCGGTATCGCCGTAAACCTCCTGACCTGGAGACTAAAATTAAAAGGTCAGTTTTACCGCATAGGAAATGGTGTTAAAAAAAAAAAAAAATATATATATATATATATTAAATATTATTATTATTATTATTAAATTGCGGTGGAATGTTAATTTTATTTTATTTTTTTATAATTCTACCCCATTTGTGAAAAAAAATTAAAAAATTATGGCTTTGGGAGGGCTGGGAGTAACAAACGGAAACAAAATGGAAAATTGTCCAGTCTATCAAGGGGTTAAATTGGATTTGCTGATGATCCAAACTTAACACCTACATAAATATCCACAAGGTATCATGGTGTAATAAAATCTCTAATTTTGTTTGTTAAAAAATGGCGGATCACATATGACAAGCTGGCCACGGATGCAAAGGTCTTATATGCAGAAGTGACAATGTATTATAGCACACGTGTTACACATAAGGAGGTGTAGGCACCTAAGAGCATTACCAATATGATGTAGTCAGGCTAGTTAATAGAACAAACAAAAGCTAAAACATAAGTACTCATGTAGGAGAGCATATGCAAACAGCTAGCTACAACATACAATTCAGATCATTAATGGCCATTCCCATTAGAAGAAGCCACAGCAAAACACACGTCAGGGGTGTGGGGTGCCTGTTACACTGGTCTGCATGGAGAACCAACTGTGTGTTGTAGCTAGTTGTTTGCATTTGCTCTCCGTCATGAGTACATGAATCCTGGAAAACCCCTTTAAGATATGAGCTAACTGTTGGCTAAAAGTTAATGTCTCAGGTTCCGTGGGTCATCCATTGGACTGCTGGTTTCTCTCTCAGGTCTTAGGCGACACCCTTATAAAGGACCAAGCCACATCTGCCACTGAAATGGCTGAAGAGGCAGCATCAGATAGGGTGTATGTTTGTTGAACCCCCAGAGATCAGATAGTGATGGCTTCTCATTACTTGTAAAGGAATGGACAGCCCCTTCACAGAACTGAAGAGAGACACAATCTGAGGCTTCTTTCGAATTCTGGAAAACCCTTTTAAGGCTGTCTTCACATTTTATAGGAGCCACATAATTTCAGATGTTCGAGAGGTTTCTTTTCATCTGGATTTAAAGGTGTTTTCAGAGATTTTGATACTGATGACCTATCCTCAGGATAGGTCATCAGTATCTGAACGGTGGGGGTCAGACACCCAGGACCCCGCCAATCAGCTGTTTAAGAAGGCACTGGTGCTCCTGTGAGCGTCGCTGCCTTCTTGCAGCTTACCAAGCACAGCGCCGTACATTTTATAGCGTTCAGCCCTATAGAAGTGAATGGGGCTGAGCGCGATACCAAGCACAGCAGCTGTTTTTGTTTTAAAAGAGGTTTACCACAAAGCTGGTCACGAGCCCATCTTCCACCTCACTCCACAACTGGAGGAGGGAGGAGGAGATTGACTAGAGCGTGTATGATGCCACTCCATTCAAAGTCTATGGGACTGATAGACACAGCAAAATACAGCACTCAGCCGTTTCCATTGGCTACATAGACACTGAGCGGAGTGGCCTCATGCATGCTTGATTGGTGCTCTAGTCAAACACCTCCTCATTGCTGGGGGCGCTCAGAACCCCTGTTCTAGTAATCAACGATCAGACATGTATCTGTCCATTGTGGGGAAATTCTTTGATAAAGAACTTTCCGTTACACAAACTTAGGCCTCATGCACACGGCCGTGTTCCGCGGCCGAAAGCGGTCCGTGGTAACCCGGCCGGGATTCCTGCTGACAGCAGGAGCGCGCGGCGTCATTGGTTGCTATGACGCCGTGCGCTTCATGCCGCCGCTGCTGTACAGTGATACACTCGTATGATCTATATGAGTGTATTACTATAGTGCAGCGGCAGCATGAAGCGCACGGCGTCATAGCAACCAATGACGCCGTGCGCTCCTGCTGTCAGCAGGAATCCCGGCCGGGTTACCACGGACCGCTCTCGGCCGCAGAACACGGCCGTGTGCATGAGGCCTTAAGCAGATGTATCATAAGATAATGCAACTATGTACATAGATCCGACATCTACCCCGCACAGTAGGAACTGTCCACATGAGTAGGTAGAGAGCAGTTTACGGCTGCGGTATAAAACTACTGAGCCACTGGAAATATATGGCTATTACTTATAACTCCCCAACACACCGACTCTGCAAATCAAGCACTAACGCCTTGGCTGCATTTGTGTGTAGCAGTGAAAGAGTTAAAGGGGTTGTCTCATCTCAGACAGCGAGGGCATATCGCTAGTATATGCCCCCATTGTCTTATAGGTGCGGGACCCACCGCTAG
This sequence comes from Bufo bufo, assembly GCF_905171765.1. Taxonomy (NCBI): domain Eukaryota; kingdom Metazoa; phylum Chordata; class Amphibia; order Anura; family Bufonidae; genus Bufo; species Bufo bufo. The sequence goes on along the minus strand of NC_053389.1, from coordinate 393,480,113 downwards.
GACCCGCATCTATATCGGGAACGGAGTCCGGCAAGTTGGTGGCTGGAGGACTCTGGTCCGCCCACCACCAAGCACTCTCCTCATAGAACTGAATGGGAGCGGATCGCACATGACCGGCCACCACTCCCATTTACTGCTATGGGCCTGACAGAAATAGCCAAGCCACCCTATTTTTGGCAGCCCCATAGAAATTAATTGAGGCCGACTGCACATGCGCCATGAGCCGTGTGCCGTCCACCACTTCTGGGCTCCGTTTAGGCACCCGCACCTATAAGACAAGGGGGACATATCTTAGCGATATGCCCCCATTGTCTCAGATGAGAACACCCCTTTAATTGGCTTATAAACCCATAATGGAATATAGCAGTGGATCTCTCATGGATTTCACACATTGCATTGCAGATAGGGCACACAAATGATTTTAATATTCCTCAAAGTCTAGAATTTGCTGTAGATATCGTTTACACAGTTTCTGACTGGGGTTTGTTAAAATCCCATTCGCTTGCACTGTATTATAATTTGTAGTAGAAGTTCGGTGAGAATGCAGATAGTGTGAACATGGCCGAAATACAATTCTCACTGCTGTTTAGTCTTGGAGCGTTACGCAGCAGACAGGGATGAGGAAGAGGGGACCTTACTTAATAAGTCAACATGTTCTGAATGGGCGTTCAAAACAGGTTGACCCTTCTGGAGACCTAGCAGAAGTAGCAGAAAGGTCCTGCTCATATATGTAACAATCAAAATGTGCCAGCAATTAGTAATATCTAACAATGCTTAAAGGGGTTTTCCCCAAGATATTTTTTTATTGATGACCTATCCTAAACTTACTGCACCCATTAACCCTGCATATGCTAAAGTGCCCGTTTGACCTACGCTGGGCTGGTATGGATCGGCATACCTTTTTTTTTTTACAGTATATAAGAGTAGTAAACTGAGGTATATCTGCATTTTCTACAATGGAAGCTTAAAAGGGTATTCCCATCACATACAATGGGGGCATATCACTAGGATATGCCCCCATTGTCTGATAGGTGCGGGTCCCACCTCTGGGACCCGCACCTACAACAAGAACGGAGCGGGCAGAGCTGTGGCTGGAGGACCCTGGATTTCCCGGGGTCCGTCCACCACCAAGCGCTTCTCCCCGCTGCTCCCATAGAAGCGAATGGGAGTGCACCGCGTGCGCGCGCGGCCCCTGCTCCTATTCATTTCTATGGGGCAAACGGAAATAGCCGAGACAGCCCTCGGCTATTTTCGGCGGCACCATAGAAATGGAGGGCGTATGCGCAGTGCACCCTCTGTTCATTTCCCCGCTCAGTTCTCACTGTAGGTGCGGGTTCCAGAGGTGGGACCCACCCCTATCAGACAATGGGGGCATATCCTAGCAATATTCCCCCATTGTCTGAGATGGCAAAACCCATTTAAGGGTAACAAGTCCCATTATATGCCTACACATTAGGAAAGGTCACAGTAGCTCCTCCTGACATATGCCTCCAATGGAGGCCTCTTAACAGATGTGAAGGGGGCCTATTAGACTTGTGTTGCAGCTAATCCACATAATGAAGACGAATGGGAATATCCAATTTAGTAGCACTGAAAAAAAAATAATGATTATGACTGTCAAAGGGAGCCTCAGGATGGAGAATACTCCCGTCAGATGGTGATTTTTTTTTCCCCCAGCGATGTAAATAGTAACTCTATATACTGTCAATTAAGTCAAGGCAAGTTTAATAGTAATACCAAGAGGTCGGTATGAGCATTTAATATTTAGGCTCTTACCTCTTCGTCTTTTCTTCTTTTCCCCATCTTCCCCAATCTCCCCATCCTCATCATCATCATCATCTGTCCCACTTTCATCAGAGCCGGATATTTCTTCTCCTGAACAAGCAGATTCAATGATATTCAAATCAAAACTCATCCCTACATTCTGACCGCTACATGTGGGTAGGGTTCTCCCAAACCCCCAATTCTGTTTCTTACTTCTTACCTTCTTCAAGTTTCTTTTTAAGTTCTTCAATTTCTTTCTGAAATTGACGCAAAAGTGCATCTTTGGGATCTTCGTTAATTCTGGCTTTATTCTTTATATTTTTCGCTCTATTTGCGTAACGGAGAGTGCTTATTGTTTCATCATAATTGTAGTCTGCAGGGCCGATGTTCGCACACTGTAAGGTAGAAAAGGTGTAAGTGTAAAATGAAGGAAATATATTAAAATATACACATTTAATAGAAGTTATTTAGTAATATGACTTCAAAGCTACAAATCGCAACCTATCAAAATATTATAAATTTAATTCATTGCTTCTGGGAAGAAGGGAGGCGAATTAACTCTTAGCAAGCTCTGCCTCCAATACCACCAGATATAAGGCAGCCATCCTATAAGTTAATGTTCGACCCTTTAAATAGGCCTTGAGACATGACTCCAATATTAAATAAGCCAGCACCTCATCTGCAGACAGCTGTTTCAGGGTGATTGCCCCTCATCAGTGCAGAGCAGAGAGTACTGGCTTAACTGGGTGAGAGGCCAAGTCAGGATTTGGGGGGTATTATCTCTCCTTGGGTAGAGAGCGCCTTTATCAGCGCGAGGAGACTTATAGGCCATACATGCTCCTCTGGAATTCTGGGAAGAAAAGGATGCAAATGAGCTCTTAACAAGCTCTGCCTCTAATGCTACCACATGAAAGGTAGCTATCCTATAAGTCAATGTTCTACCCTTCAAATAGGCCTTGAGACAGGTCTGTACAGTATGTGAATGTATTGGCTCTGATAAACCGAAGTTATTACTTTGCAAAGTCTCACGAGACTTTGTGTAATAACTTTGTTAATTATTACTGTAAAAAGATGTATTACAGTAATAATTAATTCACAAAGTTATTACACAAAGTCTCGTGAGACTTTGCAAAGTAATAACTTCGGTTTATCAGAGCCAATACATTCTCATACTGTACAGAGCTCCCAAATCGAAGCATCCAAAGTCGATTTGCTTATCCCTAATAGTAACCCTCAAGTACATTGCTTCTGTCATTCTAAATAAAAATCAATCTGGCAACTAGCACCATCTAGTGGCCAGTTGTATGGTTACATATATTCTAGAGAACGAGCCTTCTCTCACATGACATGGACATTTTATTACTGAAACACAGTTAAAGCATTACATCCTACAGGTTACGTATCTGATCACCGGGGTCAAAACTACTAAGGATGCAATCATGGGACCCCCAGCAACCACGAGACTGGTGGTCTTGAATGCTCGTTGACAATAGAGTGACGGTGCACATGGGTGGCTACGGCTCCATCCAGTTTATGGGACTGCCAAATACAGTGCATTATCTCTGGCAGTCCTAAAGAAGCGAATGACGTGGTGGGCATGCATAAACACAATTTTAGAACCTCCATTCCCACGATTGCTGTGGGTTCCAGTGGCTGGATCCCCAGCGATCAGATACTTATCCTCTTTCCTGTGGATGGAGATAAATAAATAATAATAATAATAATAATAATAATAATAATAATAATAATAATAAAACCCCTTTAAAGCTAATTTTCTAGCAGAAATGAGGATAAATCTTAGTGGCTCAGGAGACCTCTCCCGCTAAGCCTCACCTACAGCAGTTAGTGGTGGAAAATCTAAAACAGAGTTGCAAATTGTAGTGGAAAAAGGTCTCCAATATTTGTGAGATTTGTTTTTTGACAACACCCACATGCAATGATAAATTGCATAATAACCAAAGTTATCATTTGAATCCTGGGGATTTGTTGACTTTCTTTAAAGGGATTTTCCATAAATAACTTAAGGTCAGACTCTGAAGGCCCTCACTGGTAAGCTATTTAAAGGGGCCTCAAACAAGTAGTGTGGCCTCTAGTAGTATATTGTATATTGAGCACAGCGCCGCACAGTGTGTAATGGCTTTGCTTGGTATTGCAGCTCAATCCCATTCATTGGATTGGGACTGAGCTGCAGAAAGGCTATGTGACCAATGGACGTAACATCGCTGGCCAAAGAAGAGGACAAAATCGCTCGCTGGAGTGCCGACACCCTTCCAAGAGGCAGCCAGTGAGGGTTGGTCCCCCAATTACGTATCCTGAGGATAGGTCAACAATATTTAATGCTTGGAAAACCCCTTTCAAGTATGTAACCAAGAGGAAGACTCTTACCATCATGGTCTTGGAATTTCCACCCAAGGAATCCTGCAGCAATCTGGTCAGCTTGGAGTTCCTGTATGGCACGTGAGTGCTTTTCCCATCAACCAAGGCAGAGATAACATTACCCAGAGTGGAAAGGGACAGGTTGATTTTTGTGGCTTCTTTCAGTCTCTGCCCAGTTGCTCCAGTCTTCCCTTGCCTTTCTGAACCCTGTGAAGGCAATATAGACATGGATTAATGAGATCTGAATCTTCTTTAAAGGAAGGCTCTCCAAGCATAGTGTCTGCTAGGGCCTGGAAAGTGTAAAAACAATATATTTTTCATCTGCTGCATTTCTGAGAAAATGTCTTTTGATTTAGTATGTAAATGGACTCTAAGGCCTCTTTCACACGAGAAAGAAGCCAGTTTTCCATCCAGGTGCGATCTGTGAAGCAAACGTTTTTCACCCATCATTTCTACGTTCAGGAAAAATTCCAGCTTTGGCTCCATAGAAGTGAATGGGGCTTCTGTGAAAAACGGATTGCATCTGGATACAGTGCGTTTTTCACAGATGGTTGCTAGGAAATGTAGACCGTTAATCTTCAATGCATCAAAAACTGATTGCACCCGCACAGAAAAAACTAAAACACTGAGCGCAGTCGCAGACAAGACTGGCTGAACTTGTAAAACCATCAGTTTTTCCTGAACAGATACTGACACAATCCGTATCTCTCGTGTGAAAGAGGCCTAAGTGTATCCAGGATACGCTTTCACCCCTCAATTCACCGTACCGCCACTGATATTCTGACGCCCCTCCTTTTCGTAGTTGATTGACAGGGCCAGGAATCTGAATCCACTGATCACCTGGCCCTGCAATCTCATGCCTGCACCGTCCTGTACATTGCCAGCGCAGTACTGCACATTACTCAAAAGAACTGTGTGTCACACTTCTGGTATAAAGTGGGCTAAAAGTGGAGGAGACGGGAGCTTGGTTCTGGAGACGGAGCACTGTGACAGGTAAATGTATTTATTTATTTTTATTAACCGCTGCACCCTGTCCAGCTTGCAGAAAACCCCTTTAAGCTTAAAGGACATCTGTCAGCAGTTTTGTCCCTATGACACTGGCTGACCTGTTGCATGTGCTCTTGGTAGTTGAAGACATCTGTGTTGGTCCCATGTTCATATGTGCTCGCATTGCTGAGAAAAATTAGTTTTTAATATACGCAAATGAGCCTCTAGGAGCAACGGAGGCGTTACCATTACACCTAGAGACTCTGCTCTCTGCAACTGCCGAACCCTCCGCACTATGAAAGACAGGACCAGGCAGTGAAACGTGATCGCACCTGGCTCTGACTTCTCCTAACGTCAAAGTGCAGAGGGTGCGGTAGTTGCAGAGAGAGAAGAGCCTCTAGGTGTAATGGCAACTCCCCCATTGCTCCTAGAAGCTCATTTGCATATAATAAAACCTCATTTTTCTCAGCAATGCAGTCACATATGAACATGGGACCAACACAGATGTCTTCAGCTGCCAAGAGCACATGCAACAGGTCAGCCAGTGTCATAGGGAAAAAAAATGCTGACAGATGCCCTTTAATGCATTATTTGGGACGGTTGCACAACTCCAAAAGATAAAAGTTGAGTATTGCCCTTTAAAGGAAAGCTATTATGTTGAACAAGGTATCTGAGCTGCAGGAATGATGTTACAGAGCAGGATGAGCTGAGCAGATTGATATATAAAAGTATTTTTTGGACTGTAAGACTCACTTTTTAGCAGGAAAAAAAATCTAGAAAAAAAAAAAAGGGGTCTTAGTCTGTAGCGAGTGTGCTCCAGCAGTGCCAGACCTCCCGGACTACTTTCAGAGCTTTGCTGTATCAATGACGGAGCTGTGCATCTGCATACTCCTCACTCCCTGTGCTCACTAATCAGTGTAATCAATGCAGGCAGGAGAAGAAACAAAGATTTTTCAGCTCATGGAGAGAACTGCGAGAAACACTTCCCCCACTCCATGCTGAAGGTCCCCAGGCAACAGGGAAATACATAAAAGCTCTGACCGATGCGTCTAACGGACACTTGATGTCACCAGTGGGAGGAGTCAGCAGTAAGAAGCAGAGGACCACTCAGCACTGTACCGTGTACGGTAACTTGTGATGTTGATACTCATCATGTGACCACATGCGCCATTGTTGTTTCAGTGGTTAACACACTAGAATTAACAGGAGCTGACTGTAAACTATTAACCCCCTCTACCCTAGACAAAGTTGGTGACACTGACCCACTTCATTAAACTACCATGGAAGCTATAATTAGTAGAAAATATTTATTTTCTCATTTCCTGTTGTCCAAAACTGGGGGACGTCCCATGGTCAAGTGTGTCTTATAGTCCAAAAAATATGGGTAGTTTTATTGAAAAAACATAAAATTAGAAACTGAATGTCATTCATTTAAATTCCTGCTCAACTTGGGATTTGGAGTCAGTTGTCCTATTAGTAATAGCATATAGACATAGCTGTCAATCACTGATAGGACCGCCTCCAAACCTCAGGATAAGCAGGAATTGAAATCAATGACATTTAGTTTATAATGAATCTTTTTCCCACAAAACTATATATCAATCTGCTCTATAACATGCTGCCTGCAGAATGCACTGTTGTTATACCCATGTGGGACATTTAAGGTATACTGCTAGGAAATATATGTCATATAGGTGCAGGTGCCATTCTTATCCCCAGAATGGGGCCCGAAATTAGTAAAGAGTAAGCCATGCATGCCCGGCCACCCTCCACTATAAGACTTCTGAAAATAGCTGAGCCCATAATGGTCGAGTTTGCTTAGCTTGCTCTGCATTTACTCCAGAATAGCTGCGCAAGCTCACTCGTCTATTTTCAGAAGTCCCACTGCAGTGAATGGAGAGGAACCATGTGTATGTAGATGGAGGTGCAGGTGCCACCCCTGGGAACAGCTCCTATCTCCAGAATGGGGCTCCAAAGTGAAAGGATAGCGAACAGTGCATAATCAGCCACACTTCATTCATCGCTATGAGATCTCCGAAACTACCCAAGCCCATAGTGGTGGAATGCAGTCCCATAGTGATGAATGGAACTTCTGAAAAAAAGCTGACTGCGCTTGCTCAGCTATTTTGAGAAATCCTACACCAGTGAAAAGAAAGGATGCCATGTGTGTGTGGTCGGCTCTCCCTTCACTTCTGGAGACATGAACGGGTCCCAGCGATGGAACACTCACCTATCTAACATTTATGACATATCCTTATGATCTGCCATAAATGTCCCACATGGGACAATCCCTATAACTTGGCATCAAAGTACAACTTTCCCTGGAGTCTTTCTTACTGTGGCCATTTTAGAGAGGGAAAATTTGGGACCTTAACTTCTGAATATTTTTTTATTATTCATACACAACTGTTCTAGGAACAATGTACTGCTTTCAGTAAAATTAAGGATTATTCAAATAAAAAAATATTCATACCGCCAGGTCTACAAGATGCAACTTTCCCATTCGCACATGGATATTGCCGTCTGCACCTTTCTCACTGCACTCTATAGTGATGGTGAATATGGCGTGTGAGCGGGAGCTATGCTCATTCATGTTTGTGGCTCCCACTGAACCTGTGGAAAGAGAAGAACCACCTTTACAATCCATAAACTAGTAAATGTGAGAAAAATCCCAAAAGTTCAACCAATATCCTGCAGTACTCATCCAAAAAAGGACAAAATGGACTGCTATGAGGAAGTCGTCAATTGTCTTCAATCTCAAGGATATTTAAACTTCTGAACAAATTTACATAAATTTGTAAAAATAAAAAAAAAGAAGGAAGAAGCAGCAATGCGCATGCTCAACAACTGTTGAGAGTCCAAATATTGGGACCCCCAACAACCTAGCAGTTATCCCTTATACAGTGCCGTTATTGGTGTACCCCTTTAAAGGGCCCTGTGATAGAAAAGCCTATTCATGTCCCCGTCAAGAATAGGACATGCTCTATCTTTTTTGTGAGGCCGCCGACCTCAACTACGGATGCGCACAACACACAGTACGCTGTCTTCACCTTTTGAGGCCCCATTGAAATGTATGGGTCCACACCCATTCCGCAAAATTGCAGAATGGATGCGAACCCTAAACTACGGACATCTGAATGAACCCTAAATAGGTTTTCAGGTTTTATGTAAAGAAAACAAAATGCGTAAATAAAAAGTCCTACAACTTTCTTATATTCTATGGGGGAATTTACCAACTGATTTCATCACTTTTCTGGCGTAAAATAAAAGTAGGGGTGGGCGATATGGCCTAAAATCTATATTGCGATATAATTTTAAGCATGTGCGATATATTCTATATTTCGGGGGGGGGGGGGGGGGGTGCGGCGGTTAAATTATTATTTTTTTACTTTTTATTTAATAACTATTAGCCTCCTTAGGGGATAGAACACTTGTCCTATTTACCCTGATATTGCTCTATTAGGATGAATAGGACTTCACACTCTCCCTGCTGCCCTCTGCTTTTTGCACACAGCAGCGGGGAGATTACCATGGCAGCCAGGGCTTCAGTAGCGTCATAGCTGCCATGGTAACCGATCGGAGCCCCAGGATTACACTGCTGGAGCTCCGATCAGAAGCTACCACCCTGGGGCCACTGCCACCAATTATTTAATCGTGTGGAGGAGGGGGGGGGGGGGGGCAATTGATATAATACTTCGAAGAGGGGGAGTAGTAGAAGGGAGGGGCTGCACCACCAATGAATACAGTTAATATGCCCGAATACAAACGTAGCCTGCATGTGCTGGCCAAATCCCATACCTGGCCTCTATTACTGCGCGCCGTGATCCGTCGCAATTAACCCTTCAGGAACTCACAACAAATTTGGGCAGGTGTTGAGAAAGGTGTAAAACCTAATTTCAACACACTTGTGCAAGCGAGATCTTAGAGGTGAAAAGTTGGAACTACTTCTGATCAACATGAGTTTTAAATAAAGTGAAAAGAGGTTCTCCAGCAACACTTCTGTTAAGGAAAAAATTGGTATAAATGTGCCCATTAGGCTACGGCTACACGACGAGAACAATAAGTCGCGCAAAACATAGGGCACAACTACACTGCGACATCTTGTCCCACCAATGTTGCGGCCCAATTTTTATAACGATAGTCTATAGTGTCGAACTGCGACTGCAACATTTCAAATGTTTTTTTTGCGACTGTCGTGTCGCAGCATGTTGCATGTTTCAGTGCGACACCATAGACTATCATAAAAATTGTTGCGCGACAAATGTCATCATGTAGCCCTTAGCCTTACTGATACAGTCATGTACAACAGACTGGGTGCTGCGTATACAATATCTGACAACAGACCCCACCCTTTACTAACTCATACAGATCACAGAGAATAAATTAGGTCTCAGTGGTCACATCTTGAAACTGGCTATCATCTGTAATGTGGTTGCCATGGACAATATTCAGGGGCATGACTTACGGTTTTTGTGTCCCAGAGTCATGATCCGATCCATGTCATCAGCATTGTTCACAACATACCCCGACAGGTCCTTAATGTAAACTCCAACATCGGGTCGCTCTTTAACCTAAGACAAAGTGATTCCTATTTAAAAAGCCATATATAACCAATGTTCTCAGGCCTGGAAAATGGATACTGCTATGCTTACATTATAGGACAGCTCGAACTGTGCATCTGCTGCTCCTAGATCAAGCTGTCTCCTTAGCAAATGGCATTTATTATGTACAGGAAGTTAATACAAGGCACTTATTGTCTGTCCCACAGGTTGATTTTAATTAGTGTAAGTATTTAGCTTGGCCTGCTCCCCCCCACTCACTGAAGCCATCTGGCACCAGGAGAGAGATAGTGTGTGGACTCTCATTGCAGTTCTTGGTGACCATGTGGTGCCAGGGGTGGTGTGGAGTGGGCCCGGCGTGCATGCTGCTAACTGCTTTTCCTGGATATAATGGAGGCCATTTTGGCACCGAAAATGACGGAAATTCAGGCGGATCCAGCATGTAAGTGGAACCTACACTTTCTGAATTTTACGATAGCCTCTATGGCACATAACAGGTATATTTAGTGTTAGGAACCCGTCTAACTAGAGATTGCCTTGACGTTCGGCAGACGGGCTCAAATAATTTTGTACAAAACGATTTGCCAAGTATCTCTAACTTATTAGTTCAGCATTTGCTATTATGATGCAATTTTGTACTTTATTTGATTTGCAGTGAGCTGTTGCATTGCTTGTTTTGCTTAACAGTCTTGTTCTCAGCCATAGCAACGTGCCCCTGCGCTTTGGGATGTGCTGACTGACCCCCTTTTTCTTTGCAGAAGGCACTTATTACTGTATTGTTATTATCCATTTTTTTTTTTTTTGCTGGCTGACGACGGCCATGCTAGAACTATATAGGAAAAGGTGACAGCCTTTCTGGTGGCCGGGACTGTGGGAGCTCACATAGGCTGGTGCTTTTCAGATAGCGTGCAAGCACGACCACCGCTGATGGATTGCACGGTGGTCGTACCCGTTGAAACAAGCAGTGTATAATGTGATGGAAAAATGAATCAAGCCAGCAAAGGAAGCAGTATAGATAATAACAATACATTAGTAAGTGACTTGTATTAAATTTCTGTACATAAATATTTGCTGAAGTGACAACCCCTTTAAGAAGTGCTGCATGTTTAGGGTATGATCATACTGAGCGGCCATTAACAATGCAGACCATCTAAACAGCGCAGTCCCGATTAGTTAACTGGAGCCCGCTGCACCTCGTGGCACTTACAGTTCACTAATGAGGACTCTGTGGCCACATTGAAGCTGCACGATAACTGTGGCATGTACTCATACCCTCAGGGACAACAAGCAGAACAAAATCTAACTCCCCCCAAGTTTAGCTCCAGACTAATGACCAGATGTGTTTTTGCATGCATGGTGATTTATCTCAGGAAAAAAAAACACCCTTTGCAAGGTGCTTTTTTCCTTTTTTTAGTTCAATTCTAGATTAACTATAACTAGATATTTCTACTTACAGTAAAATCTGTTTCTCATCTGTATCATTGGGGGACGTGGGCTCGACCATGGGTATGGCTATTGCCACTAGGAGGTGGACACCAAGCACAAAAGTGTGAGCTGCTCCCTTCCTACAGGGACCAAGCTAAATCAGTTTGTGCAAAAGCAGTAGGAGAAGGAAAAACAGACAATATACAAACCCAGAATCACGCAGGCCACAACGAGGCCCACAACCAAAGAAAATGGGTGGGAGCTGTGTCCCCCAATGAACGGAAGAGAAACAGATTTTACGGCAAGTTCCCATCCGTATCATTGGGGGACACAGGCTTGACCTTGGGACGTTACCAAGCAGTCCTAAGGGTGGGTCATAAACAAAGAAGCCAACCAGCTAATCAGAGAACCGCCGTCTGCAAAAAACTATGCCCCAGAGAAGTGTCAGAAGATGTAAAGGTGTGCACTCTTGTAAAATTTGGAAAAGGTGTGCAAAGACTACCAGGTAGCTGCCCTGCACACCTGAAGGGCTGAGGCCCCATGATGTACTGCCTAAGAGGCCCCCACTGCCCAAGTGGGATGAGCAGTAATCCGGAAGTGCGGAGCCCGGTCACTGCTCAGGTATGCTTCCACAATGGCCAAATGAATCCATCGGGAAATGGAAACTTTGGGCGCAGCCAGCCCTTGTCTCGGTCCCTCCGGAAGGACGAATAGAGAATACGTCCGTCGGAAAGAGAACGTCTGAGACAGAAAGATGAGAATAGCCCTAACCAAAACCAGAATGTGGAGAGACTGCTCACAAGGATGAGACTGGACAGGACAAAAGGAAGGGAGAATGATCTCTGCATTGAGATGGAAGCCGACACGAAAGAGCCGCTAGCTCGGAAACCCTACAGATGGAAGTGATTGCCACCAAAAAGGCCAGAAAAGGACAGAAAGCGAAGGGACACCTGCTGCAAAGGCTCAAACGGAGAGGCTGGAGAGCGCTGAGAACCAGATTAAGGTCCCACGGATTTAACGGAGGACGGTAAGGGGGCACAACGTGCACCACCCCCTGCAGAAGGGTCCGAACCGCAGAAAACGAAGCCAAGTTTAGTGAAAAAAGAATTGAAAGGGACGAAAATTGCCCTTTGAGGGAACTGAGAACCAGTCCCTAGTCGATGCCCGACTGCAGGAAGGACAAGATTTGACGGCAACGAGAACCGAATGGGGGGGGGGGGGTGTGGCCAAGAGAAGCCGTCTGATACTCCATGGAAGGCTGCCTGAACTGGCAGACCTAAATCGGAAGCTGCAGACAGGAACCAGAGATAGGGAAAAAAAATACTGCACCAGGAAGGGAGTGTGGACCCGAACGCCACAAAGCCCCAGAATACAACTGGTTACAGAACCAACACCACCAGCGCAGGCACCCCACAGGAGAAAGGGGGCATACGAGAACCCAATGGCTATGAACACTGGCCGAGCAGGCAATGACAGTATGTGGGGGAGCACAACTACTCGCCCTGTGGAAGGAGAGAAGTAGAATCAGTCAATGCGGCTTAGTAACAAATCAGCACTTAGGGGTGACAACAAACAAGGGCAGTACGACCGCTCGACCCGTTAAGGGAAGCCATGTATACAACGCACATATGCAAACTGAATAAGTGCATAATCAAACTCCACACAGAGGGAACACTGATGCTGTCACCGTAGTAGTTGTAGAGGCAATGCGTTACATGTAAAGGGAACAAGGCGCTAAGGCAGTGCCATAGAAATCGATAGGTTATACCATGTACAGGAAACATACTAATGCCCAGCAGAAGTGAGCAAACCCCTCAGCCGCAGCGTGTCATAGCAGCACATAAGCAAAGTGCCCCCAGTGGGAGAAAGAAATGTAGACACAATCACAACTACAACTAGCGAGAATGCATCATGCCTAGAAGGAGGAATGCTGTGTAGATACCGCCGAATGCCAGGGCCGATACTCTACATGGAGGAAGGGGATGTGGGGATAACCATAAATGTAGTGTCCCCCACCAGTGCGTCATATAAGCCACAGTTTAAGGATGAACGCAAAAAAATTTCCCCCGGGAAAGGTTCACGCAGTAGTAGCCATGGAACTGGAGTAGCCAAAATGTCTATGGGCAGCGCGAAGACTGCCTCATAGGGGGGAGGAGGTAGCAACAACTATGGCCTCTAGGATCAGAGGAGAGACTCGACCTGAAAATGAGGACAACAGCAATAGCCACCAAGAATTTGTGCTAGCGCAACACTCCACCTGAGAAGGAAGAAAACTGGCAATCAGAGTAGGCGTTCCACCTACGAAAGGAGTGTGGACACAGGGCGTGTCAATGACAATCAACCAAATGGAATTGCCCCTCACAGGGACTCAAGGCACGAGGAAAGGTATTAGGTATACCAACGGCCTGTTAGAGCTACAGGCCAACCTGGAAGACAGAGGCTGCCACGTAGGCGCCAGACCTAATTCAAACTAAGACTACTTGAGGAAGAGGATAGTATGAAGCAGTCACAGTATCCAGCAGTAGTGCCAAACTTCCACCTATGACGGGGGATAAGGCGATTGTAGGTACCCCGTCTAGCTAATAGGGCACCCATGGAACGGGATGCCATGCGACAAGGAACAAATGAGAGTTGTCATGGTAGACAATGTTGAAGCAATTACTCCACCCAGCGAAGATATGGGCGCGAAAGTTTCGCGATCTGAGCGCACAGTCTCCGCCCCCCCAAACACTGTGGAAGAATGCGGTCTAGTAGACTGCAGAGCCGGGGCCCTCGCATACAGGCGGGCCGACCGGCAGCGCTTCCAGCTGGTAGAGCGGTGCAGAGAGGGAGCGGGAGTGTCGAGGGGAACTTGCCCCCCCGAACAGAGGAGGCCGAAACAGGCGTACCGATGCCCAGAGGAGAAGCAGCGGCTGCCCCGGAGGCATGCGACCGCTGTGAATGCACCGCAGGGCCTGGAGGAAACTGGGGATGGGCCTGTGAATCACGGGCAACAAGAACAGGGCAAAGATTCTGAAGAAAAACCCTATTTTTCCATGTTCAAGAGAGAATACAGGAGAAGGGGACCCAGCAGGGAAGGGTAGGTAATATAGTTATACAGCAGTGTCAACTTCCTCAGTGTGCTGCCACTTGGGAAGGGCATCTACACTTGTAACCGGAGGGGGACTTCTAGAAGTAGTAGACAAGGTGACACTGTTGCTGGATGGTAACAGCGGACTTGAGATCCACTGTTCCCCCTCGTCTTCCAGAGGCGGGAATGAGCAGCGGGCTTGAGGACCCACTGGTCTCCCTCCTCATGTGTGGGGAAAACAGGCGGTTAGAGCCCACCTGTAGTCCGGACCTGAAAAATCAAAATGAAAAAATCTTTGGCAGACCAGCAGGAAAACATGTCAGCCTCCTACGGACACTAAGCTAAAACGGATTTAGCTTAGTCCATGTAGGAAGGGTATAGCTGGAGGGAGCAGCTCACACTTTTGTGCTTAGTGTCGCCTCCTAGTGGCAATAGTTATACCCAAGGTCAAGCCTGTGTCCCCCCAATGATATGGATGAGAAACAATTTTTTTTTAAACTTACAAACTGAAATCAAATTAATGTTCTAAAATGGGTACCCTATTGTCTTCTGGTTGTTTTGATATGTATGAAGTACAAAGAGGATGACGGGGATGTGGACAATGAGCAGCAGCTCTAGTATGCAGTCTCCATTACCACAGCCTGAAGATCTTATCTATATTCAGGATCACGATCCCTGACAAGTAGGAAAAGTGGATGAGGCAGCTCTTTACCTCAGTGTTCTGAAGTAACTTGTCCTCCTGTGTGATTAGGACAGGTTATGTGTGTACTAATAGGACGGCAGCCATTTTATTTCTCCTAATGATTGCTCCCAAGACAAAACGAGCCATTATAACTAATAAAAAGTATTTGGAATATACTTATAATAAAGTAATATTTAAAAGGGTTTTCCAGGGATTTTACACTGATGACCTATCCTCTGGATATCATCTGTTCAGTAGGGGTCCGACACCCGGGACCCCTGCCAATCAGCTCTGAGCGCCGCTGCCTTTTCGTATAGCATTAAAATGTATTGCCTCCATGGAGGAAAAATTTATTTACCCAAAGTCACGCAAGACTTCAGTGAATGAATTCGATATTCATTTCTACATCTTTAAAAAAAAAAATAAAGTTCGGAAACCGAAGTCAGGTTTGTATCGGCTGGTACCCAGATACCAAACCAGACTTTGGTTTGCTATTTTTAAAAGTTTTTAAAGACGCAGAAATGAATACCGAATTAATTCACGAAGTCTCAGGCGAATTCGGGTGAAACTAATTTTGCCTCCATGGAAGCAATACATTTTTTTGCCGTCTGAGACAAGTCTCCGTACAGTATTAAAATAAGGTGTTTCAACTAATCGACTTCGGATCTATGATCCGAAGCTCAATTCACTCAAAACTAGTCCCGAGGATAGGTCATCAGAATTAAAATTATAATCCAAAGAGATACCTTTTAAAACATAACTTTTAATAGTATACAGTTAAATCCCTAAATGTAAATGATATACACCATTCACTGCGCCAGTGGTAACCAGGAACTAGGGATAGGGGAGACTAGTACTGGGTCTCTGACAACTAGTCTCTCCCTACAACGGATATAGGGTGTCTGTGGCACCATCCACATCAATTCCCACAGTTGTCCGTGGAAACCTGTTAGGCCCTCCCTGTCCCTGCGCAGCAATGGAGACTGCCCAGCTTCGTCACACTGTGGTGGAGAGCCCTGTTACCAGTAGGTCAATCTTCAGGTCATAAAACATGTACTTTGTTTGGTCCTTCTAAACGTTCCAACGCGTTTCGTTGGACATCAGTCCAATTCATCAGGCAACCTATTGGCAATAAGCTCAGTTTCAGAGTTGGTGATCCCTGTGTTGGGCTGTGTCTGTGGCCGCACACCCAAACCCAAGCCCACCTCTTATCACTGGCCTACAATACAAACATCCAATGCAAGAGGAAGAATAAATCCCAATAAGGTAATGCATTAAGATACATAAGTCTCAATACTTATCTTTGCCCCCCATGTCTCGGTCCACACGGATGCAGCTATAATATGGCAGTCAGCTGTCCGTCACGTGACAGAGTCATGTGTATAGTCAGATGACGTGCAGAGACAGCCACCGCCTTCCCCATTGAATCACATGACCGCCATGCCTTCGATCATGTGTGAGACTCTATGATGCGCGCGCCATGTGACCCTTGGGGAGTGACGTCAGGGAGAGAGTGTCCCTCCCCTCTCATCCCGCTGACGGAGGCAGGTATAGAATGGAGGCGGTGGGGACCATCACTGCGGGATAACAGTGCCCCCTCTCTCCACTAATTATCATTGTGCATAATTCAATAATGATAAAATGAATGTGCTTTGTTGTAAACTACAGATCGTGCGCTGTGGAGCATTTTAAACGGCATAAGGAATATTGACAACTCCCCTAAATAACTACAACCATAGCTAACCAGTAGAAGGATGAAACGGACCTCTGAGAAATACATATTGCGGGGTGGGGGGGGGGGATTTTTAAGAAATCACAGTTTACAGCAACATATATCAGACCCAGTTTACAGCACACCTCCACTTCACAATCCCCCATGCCAGCCGGCCATGGGGATAATACAGAAGGAAGGGCAATCGACTAAGCTGGATACATGTGGACTCATCTCCAACCTAGGAGATCAGAGTCAAAAACAGTCAAAAAAGCCAGAAAAGCGTTTGATGGACTAAGGTTAGATAAAGCAGCCATATGATAGTTGCTCATTGAGCCCCCCAGGGTGCATAGTTCTCAGTTCGAAAATCCACCATGTCTCACGCTGTAGAACTCTTCTGTCCCAGTCTCCCCCTCTTTTCGCATACGGCACTACTTCTATGCCCATCAATTTAATACTCGAGAGGGTGCCCCAGTGGTGACTCGTGACATGCTTTGCCAAGGGGGTATCTCTACCATGTCGCATGTCTCCCACGTACTATACACATGACTTGGTCACGTGACGGACAGCAGACCGCTGAGATGAGGGGGCGGGCCGGCGCTCACGGCATCCTTTAAAAAGCGCCACTCTACATGTGGCAATGTTGCTGCCACAAGCCATATTATAGCCGCATCCGTGTGGACCGAGACATGGGGGGCAAAGATAAGTATTGAGACTTATGTAACTTAATGCATTACCTTATTGGGATTCACCTTCCCTCTTGCATTGGATGTTTGTATTGTAGGCCAGTGATAAGAGGTGGGCTTGGGTTTGGGTGTGCGGCCACAGACACAGCCCAACACAGGGATCACCACCTCTGAAACTGAGCTTATTGCCAATAGGTCGCCTGATGAATTGGACTGATGTCCAACAAAACGTGTTGGGACGTTTAGAAGGACCAAACGACGTACGCGTTTTATGACCAGAAGATTGACCTACTGGTAACAGGACTCTCCACCACAGCGTGACGAAGCTGGGCAGTCTCCATTGCTGCGCAGGGACAGGTAGTGCCTAACAGGTTTCCACGGACAACTGTGGGAATTGATGTGGGTTATGCCACAGACACCCTATATCCATTGTAGGGAGAGACTAGTTGTCAGAGACCCAGTACTAGTCTCCCCTATCCCTAGTTCCTGGTTACCACTGGCGCAGCGAATGGTGTATATCATTTACATTTAGGGATTTAACTGTATACTAATAAAAGTTATGTTTTAAAAGGTATCTATTTGGATTATAATTGTGAAATTTGTGGTACCAGACTCTTCATCAAGCAGTGACCAATGTGCAATTTGGTCGTGTTATAAGCTCATCAGAATTAAAACAAGGAAAACTCCTTTAAGGGTTTTCTTAATTCCTGGAGAACCCATTGAAGGGATATCCCATTTGGACAACATACCCTAGAGCCGAACACTACACATGTATTACTACAGTTATAAAGCATGCCACCTTTACAGGTGAATTGTTAAAGAAACTGCACAACCAATAACCATAAAAGCAGAGGAACACTGAGCAGCGCACCACCACTATGTGCCCACCCAACCTAAGGCTACTCGTTTGGTGAATGGGATAATTTAGAGAAGTTAATTTGCTAGGCAAAGATAATTTGATTCATAATTTAAGGGGATATTCACAAGAGACATTTTAAACATTTTGGTTGCAACATTAATTTATCTTTTGGGTAAAATAACTTGACAAAAGAAAATGTACAAATACAAGGTAATGTAAATATACCTTTAATCGGTATGGTGCTGTCTACAGCAAGCTTTTCCAACCGATACCATTTTATGAGCACAGGCTCAATATCAAGTAGGAACAGACACGGTCACCAAAGTAACATTTCTCGGTATTGTTATACTATCTTTACCTCCAGCCTTTGTGTTTGGTCCTTCCCGAGTAAATCACGTACTTCCTCATTATAAATTTCCAAGTAAGACACTCTTACGAGAAACCTAGAAAATAAATCACCCAGTTAAAGAAAATGCAACACGAGTATCAAGTGATAGTATAAATGTGAAGCATGTCCCGCAATAGCTGGGATGCAGCAGAAGCCGAATGTTACATTTCAATGTGAATGTAGAAGAAAACATCATGTACTTTATTTTTCAGACTATGAAACGCATTTTAACAAGGAATAATCCGGCAAAAGTGTCCCTGCGTGATCTAGTCCGCAAACAAGAGGCCTAGACCCTCTCAGTGCTTCATTTAACAATGGGACAGAACAGTGTGTCTTCATACAGAGTCCTCTCTCCCCCTGCCCGGCATTGATCCGTATGATCAGTATAGGGGTGAAGAGGAAGCTAAATTTGAGGTGCACATCACGTTCAGTGTCTTATCATGGAGAGAACTGGGAGGCACAGTGCACTCTGCTTCTGCCCAGCACTGATCCGTATGATCGGTGCCAGACAGGGGAGGAGGCTAAACCAAAACATGCTCAGCTTTCTGACAGAATACATCTCTGAATCCTAGGGAAGTGTGTAGACCACCAGGTATCAGCCCCCATTTACACTAGGCCACCAGGGAACATTAGGTTAATCCCTCTTCTACCATAGACAACCACAAACATACTGATATTAGGCCCTCCACCTCCTTAGAGAAGTTTTAATGAAATTTTCTTTGCTTATATCCTCTTATCTAAACCGGAGTGGGTAAAATACACACTGCATGATAATTTCGGCTCAGATTTTTCATGCACGTAGAGGAGATCTGTTTGACTTTCATCCACTTTACTGTCCATTGCTGTGATGGAAAATCCACAAGATATATGTATGGCCCATGGGGATGTACCCTTACACTGTTCTTCCTGCCTAAGGTTGTGTGCACAGTACAGAAGCAGGGTAGTTAGAAAAATTTGGGGTGCAGCGTTCCAATTATGCTGACATTCTGGGGTGAATCTCACCGTGTATCGCCTTCCGCTTTTGCAATATGTCCAAATATGTGTGCAAATGAATTAGGAATGATCCCTCTAAGCTCGGGAACAGCTCGCACACCCTCCATTGTAAAGGTTTTGCCTGTACCAGTCTGCCCATAGGCAAATATAGTACCTAGAAAAGAAAGAAGAGTTACAAGTCAGATGGCAGCATACCCAATATATTGACATCCCATAAATCTAAAAGCCATTGATGAACTAATTAGGATGCATACTATAGTCATTTCCTACACAGACTATGTACTACTTTCCTACAGACTGCTGGTAATTTACCAGGAAAACTGTTGAAAATACGTGAGAGAGAAGAAAAGGGTAAATGAATTTTCTGTCCAGCATCGTACTTCAGCCAAGAGGACAGAAACAAAGAAAGTGATTGTGTCTCGCCCGAGCATGACCACAGAAGTGTCACATCCACATAATGAAGCTCAGCAGCTACAATGGCCACATTGATGTCCAGCTACGGTAGAAGAGACGGCAGCGGGGAGAAGACTCTGGACTCCAGAGCTATGGTCTACATTACGATATCTCCAGAACATGGCTGATAAGGGCAGTAGTCTGGAAATGGACAAAGCCCATACAGTGAAGGAGGCCAAGAACATTCATTAGCTGTTGGCTATCCTTCCTGACTCCCCTATACACATACAAGCTGGGTTCGGCAGAGCATGCAGGTGTTCGGAATGGGGAGACAGGACAAAGCCGCCGGAAGACACTTCTCTCTTGAGAACAAAAGAATTGGGTAATGAAAATCAACTTGACCAAACCTTCCCACAGACATACATGTACCGGGCATTTCCACACAAATCAGCAGGTATGGCTGACTTTACTCTTATGTGTATGGGCACCTAAAGAACGGACAACACACGGCCAGCTATCAGAGCCCAGACTCTCCAAGGTTCCCCATTATCAGCATATCTGGCAGAGCTGCCATGGGAGGCCAAATAGATTTGATGCCAGGTACATGGTTAAGGCTGTAGTAACGGACGATCAGTGGTTTGAAAATGTGCTGCAGGTAGCTGACAGAAATTTCCAGTAGAACAGTCGCACTGGTCGCCATTCGCTGGTGCATGTGTACTGTAAATCCTAGGAGAATACTTACCTATACATGCCTCAACATGGCCTGACAGACTATGTCACAGTCACACGGTGACTCATGTAGTCAACTGACTACAACTGCATCCATGACTGCCACCCTGAACTGTACCTTCAGCTGAACCAAGTCACCTCAGATTAGAACCAAAATGTGTTGCTGAACTTTTTCATTTTGCGGTCATATAAGCAAGTACAGACCACCACTATAAGACGGAGGGGTCCAACTCCTGTCACCTTTATCACTCCGCTGAATGAAGGCCCCATCATTGCTATGAAGCACAGCGCCATACATTTGGTAGTGGTTGTGTCTGGTAGTGCAGCTCAGTCTCCGTCCAGTAAATGGGATGGAACGGCAAAAGCAGGGACAACCAGGTCTAAAACAATGGCACTGTGCCTGGTAAATGATGAAGGGGAGGGGACACATCGGGTTTTGGCACAATGATTATATTCTGTCTCCTATCGTTTTCCTGCAATTTATTTCAATTACTCCCAGCTAATGAAAACCACCATCAGGGCTCGCATGGCACTAACCTTCCTGAAACAGACTCACTATGGTTGGGCTTAAAGGGGTTAGTCCACAAAAAGTATCACCTATCCTACCTTGTAAATGTCAGATTGTGGTGGGGTCTAACCGCTGGGACCCCTATCAATCAGGAAAATGAGGGGTCCCCATTTTCATGGAGTGGTGGTGCATGTCCACCACTCCATTTATTTCTATGGGTCTAAGAGAGCACGCTGTACATCAGCCTCATAGAAGTGAATGGACAGGGAGACCACATGTGCACTACCACTCCATTCAGAGAGGAGGCCCCTCATTCTCAGGATTACTGGGGGTCTCAGGTGTTGGAGATATGAATAGGTGATACTTTTTCTGGGATAAACCATTTTAGAAAATGAGAGCAGCAATAGCAGGACTGCTGCCCAGTTGGCTATGAGACTGCATCTTGCAGATGAGATGTAAGATCCATACAGTAGAAGGGAGACGCAGCCCACCATCACAGGACCTAACGACCAAGGCAAGGAAGCACTCGCAAGAGCGGCCGTGTACAAAGAGTAAAAACCAACCCTCCAGTGCTACGTACCATTGTAGCCCTCCAGCACAGAATCTACTATAGGCCGGGCCGTTAGATTGTAGACATCCAGCTGATTACTGTCCGTCCCAAACACTGTGTCAAACGTGAACGTCTTTGGGGGCTCGTTCATAGAGTCCACCTTGTGGACTGCAATAGTCCCTCGGATTTCATCCACCCTGACGGCCATCTTGCTACCCATCACCTTTTCTCGCTCGTTTAGAGGGCGACATCGCACCACAACCTTCACGTTGTCGCTAGACTCTGGTTTATCTGCTTTGTTGATCTGTGGATAAAAGAGAATTACTTTCAGGAAAAAAGCATCAGAAAATTTATAAATCAATCATATAGCGGAAGAGCGGAGAGGGTAGAGATGGCGGGGTGACTGGATCCATGCAGTGTGGTGCTCCACCGTGCTGTCACTTTGTACCCATTCCATCGCCTGGCAGGGTCAGGTATGGGCAGCACATCCTCCTGTACACAGCAGCTTGGGATGTGTCATCATTAGGGATCAGCAATAAACATCCCGAAGTCGATTCGCATAAAACTTCGTTCTAAGGCTACATTCACACATCCACAAGTGTTTTGCAGTCCGCAAAACACGGACACCGGCATTTTGCGGACCGCACATAGCCGGCACTTTCATAGAAAATGCCTATTCTTGTCTGCTATTGCAGACAAGAATAGGACATGTTCTATTTATTTTTATTTTTTTTCGTGAACGGAAGTGCAGATGCGGACAGCACATTGAAAATGAATGGATCCAGACGTGTAAATGGACCCTTATTAGGCTACATGCATACGAACGTGGTGTTTTGCAGATCCAGAAAACATGGACACCGGCCCATGTGCGTTCCGCAATTTGCGGACAGCACGTCGCGACTGTCATAGAGAATGTCTATTCTTGTCTGCAATTGCGGACAAGAATAGGACATGTTCTGTTTTTTTTTTGCGGGTCCGAAGCACGGAGCAACGGATGCGGACAGCACACGGTGTGCAGTCCGCATCTTTCGCAGCCCCATAGAAATGAATGGGTCCGCACCCGTTCCGCAAAATTGCGGAACGGATGCGGACTCATTCATATGGTCGTGTGCATGTAGCCTTAGGCCGCCTGCACACAAACTTTTTTTTTTTCTGTTTACTGCACTCCGTATGCATTCCGTTTCCGTATTTCCATTCTGTTCAAAGATAGAACAAGTCCTATTATTGCCCACAAATCACGTTCCGTGGCTCCATTTAAAGTCAGTCAATGGGGACGGGGGAACAGAACGCATACGGAATGCATCCGCATCCGTATCCGTTTTTGCAGAAGCATCTATTGAAAATGTTATGCCCAGCCCAATTTTTAAATGTACTTACTGTTTAAACATTATTGTATGCTTCCGTTTCCATTTGCGACAGCACAAAACAGATCACAAACGGAAACGCTACTGAAACAAAAAAACGGATCCGTTTAAAACGTACCGCAAAGCCATATGGTCTGTGCAGGAGGCCTTAGAATGTATTGGCTCCGATGAGCCGAAGTTATTGCTTCGCGAAGTCTCGCGAGACTTCGAATAATTTCGGCTCATCGGAGCCAGTACATTCTAATACTGTACGGAGCTTCTGCTCCGTAAAGTATTAGAAAGAGGTTTTAAGCGAATCGACTTCGAATGTTTCATCCGAAGTCGATTCGCTCATCCCTAGTCATCATCACACTCCCCTAGAAGGGGAAGGCCTTGTATATGAATGGACGATCTGTCTCTGGCTTTGTGTACACGAAGCAAGACCTGCCATTCACACCCCATCCCCTCATTACCGGCATCCTTGCGACGATCCCGGGACACTCCCCGTGCAGCACGGCTACCACAAACACCTTGCCCGGGAGCTGCCAATTCCTAGGACCAGCGCTTTAGCCTCTCACTACGCGCATGCGCCAGGCTCACGGAGGTACTTCGAGCGACAGCAATATTGACCAATGGCCGATAAGGATGAGTATCGGCTGCGGATATGGGCGTCCAATCACTGAACTTTATTTCCCTACTGCAAACACACAGGATGGAATAGGTCCAAAGACGTGACTGACGGAAGGAATCCAACCAATGGGAAGCCGTTTTGGTCCGTTTGTTCCTAGGATAGCTGTGTTGTGCTGCTTGTAGCTGCTGGGTGTAGCAGTTGTCATGGTAATGGTCGTGAAGGCCCTGTGTGGTACAAATGTATGAAATATCGATGAATAAGGAAGAAGATGGAGGGCACTCTACTTTATTGTCACAAGGATGACCAACACATTGCATGTTTAAAATTGTACATTTATAAAAAAAATCCAAAACCGTAAAGGATTAAAACGGAAAATGCAAAAAACAGTTCAATAGCATCTCATAATAAATAAAACCTTGTTATAACTAGTGATCACTGTGCATTAATAGTAATATGAAAGAGTTAATGTGCCAAGTCTATGCAATATCAGTTATGCCTGACTGTGATATGGAACAGTATATGTCCTTTTTGATCAGTCACACATTTGATCGCACTTATATCCCCATTAAATGTCTAGAATAACTCAGATGGTGTAACTATTATGCGCATTAATAGTATAGTAACGTTACTCATCATCTGTATCGAACGGCGGGCACTTGTATGTATCGCAGCAGTCTCTATGGATCTGGCTGTATCGGCGTCCCATGTGGCGCTGACTTCGCAGGTTATACTTGGGTGCCGATGCGCTGATTAGAATAGTGGAGCGCTCCTAGTTTCAATGTAGATTGTAAGCTGTATTCAATCCAGTGTATAAACTGTTGTGGGTGCAGTACATTTCGGTATACTGTCTCTTTATTACCAAACGCGTTTCGGAGCTAGCTGCTCTTTCATCAGTGGTGGACAGTATGCCATTTTTTGGCTCCTTTTATAGCTGGATATTAATTGGAGGTGGTGCGTATCACCTTGGTGAATAATAACACTTGGGGTGGATTTATAGCGTCCCATATTGGATATCGCAATCCTCATCTCCTTGTATCCAGAACTCAATTAGCACAATACATTTTGAGGGTTCTGCTCCATTTGTATCATTATGACAAAAGTCCATGTGTAATTATATAAAACATAGAAAATGAAAGCTCATATAACGTGATAAAATCAATCTATACGGTATCTTATCCTGCCTGGCATTAGTAGTTTTTCATAGGTGTTAAAGCCACACTTCAATTAGGGCATTTAAGATACACTCTGGTGTTCCGAATCAATGTACCCTCAGGGGGTTAATCTCCACGCGTGGTAGAAAGAATGAACACTGACACAGAAGTTGGTCAAAGCAATCTCACTCTAACTTTTATTACATCAGGTAGACATATATATATCTTCAGAAGAGGGCAGTCCTCACTGAGACACAAACCATTGTTTCATTGGTCAAAGTTAAGAAGAGATAAGAGAAACAGAGATAACACTCAACAGCTGCGCAGTGAATACCACCTTGGAATGTTAAGCTAATTGTAAACATCTAAGGGTCGCCATTTGTTAATGGTGGACGGTCTAACAATACTACTGCATACGTCATATGTGACACTTCAAAGAGGTGCTTCTCTATAGGCAGTGAACAACATATATCATCAAGTCATGTGATTGGTCTACACATTCCACCACACTCCATGGGACACCTGCAAAAAGGTGAGAAATCAGACACTGCCCGCAGCATTTTGCCCCCCTTCCTCTCCTGCTTTAGACAAAGAGAGGGGTGGGAGGGAGGCACTTGGAGAAGAAAAAGTTTAACTCATTACAGTCCTAGATATACAGAAAACATAGAATAAAATTCACACATCTTTAACAGTCAAATTCACACATCTTTAACAGTCCCCCCTTGAATTTCATTCTCTCCCTAAACCTAACCATCTGTCCCAATGCTCCGACGTCCTCTTCACCAGCTTCCACGACAAGTCATTCCTAGCGAACAACCTCCCGTGACACTGGATTTGAGCACGGGGAAGTCAGATGATCTTTCCCTAACCGGCGTTGACATTATATGGGGGGACTGGAGGTCATCAGTGCTCCTGATTTTGTGGATCAAAGTCTTCATACAATTCTCCCATCATCATCTCTGGTGCGGCCTCATTAACTGCCTTGTTGAACAATTTCTTTACACAGGGAATAATACAGCAGATAATTAGAACAAGCAAAATCAAAACAATAATGATGATACCAATTTGCAACAACATCTGCTTCCAATTTTTGAACCAGTTCTCTAGCCCTTCTGCCCATGAATTGTCTATTCCCGAATTCCTTTTTAATTCCTCAGATAGGGAGGTCAATCCCTTTAAAGCACTCATAACCTGCCCATTGGGCCCTAGATTATCGGGTATGACAGTACAGCAGGTTTCTCCTATCATTTTGCAAACTCCTCCTTTCTCTGCCAGCAACATGTCAAAAGCCATTCTGTTCTGGAATGCCATAGTACTAGTGGGACCCAATTGTTCTATTATACCTTTTAGGGCATCCCGAGTGTAATTCACAAAGCGTTGCTGGTTATAGTAGATATAATTTATCCAATCCACATTTTTGTTTACCACAATTATTGGGAATATAGATTCAAATCCTGCTGCAACTTGATTTTGTGCCTTAAATTCATCAGGGACCCCCCTCGGGACTCCAATAGCATCTATATATACATGGGCATCCAAACTACCACCTGGAATAGTCTCCCGTTTTCCCCTCGTCCCTATGTGTTCCTGGGTTCTTGGAGACTGCTGTATATGACTTACAACCTTCTTCCAATCAGGGATATCGAAAATATGGAAGGGCATCAATACCATGGCTAATGCACACTGACCATGCCATTGTACCTCGATTTTTGTTCTCAATTTCATGTCTGCACATATCCATACTATATCTCCTAGAGCCTGGGTTTGGTTTACCAAATGGATTTTATACTCCTGTCCAGTGGTATTTACTATCTCACCACAATATCCTTCTGGGAATTTTCCCATCTCCTTTCCTTCCTTGCCCTCTATCTCAAAACAAGTGTAGTTGCCCTTGTATATAGTAATACCAACTATTTTGGGGCCTTCATTAAGAAGAGGGTACTGGTTTTTCCATTGTTCACAGGCTATCTCTTTAGATGTGGAATTGGTGTATAGGCCAAGGAAACAGGTGAAATGATCTCGAGGGAGATGCAGAGGAACAGTACCTAGGTGGGGCCGGGCTGCAGCACAAGTTATACACGCACTCCTATTGGCCTGGGCTGTAGTATATCTCACCCAATCAAGCCACACATTATGATCTGCAAAGCCAGTTTCTGTGACTAAGGTTTCTTTCACTGTGTAGGGTTTCCTTCCCTCCTGACTGCGAGCAAGGGACAGTAAGGGGTTTCCAGGGGTTGGAGTGGGGCCAATGAACCTACTTGCCAAATCCTTTAGGTAGAACTGGCCCCAAGGTGCATAATTTCCATAATTTGACGGGTATCTTCTGAGTACGTACATGCCCAGATCTGTCCTTTGTGGGTTCTGCAATGTTAGGGTCAGGGGGTAACATTTTTGGGGACCCTTGCAAGTTATTGTATTTGGATATAGCTGACAACCACTGGGCCGAGTTTTCCCCACTTTTCTGTCAAATAAACGCATTCTATGTATCAGGTTCTTTCCCTGTTCATCTTTACTTTTTAAAGCCTTTTGGGGCCTATATCCCCAATCTTCCCCTGTGTTAGTGATGACATTAGACCAGGAGGAACAGTAAGAGTTACCTGCTTCAGTAGCACAGATATAGTATTGGAACAGTTTATACTCCTGTATGGTCATCAAATCATAACATCTGCAATCAGCAACATCACAGTAATCAAAGTCATATACTTGAAGTTCTTTGGTTAAGTTGACCCAAAAGACTAAAGGACTTCTGTCTGAATGTGGTTCCCAATAATGACATTTCAGCGGAGGTTTTGGGCACACATCTTTGTAGAAACATTTGTCTGAGCTTACATAACCCCCCCCATATGATGAATAGAATGAAAAAGGATATCATCATTGTTCAGGAGGTGGGTCAGGATTCGTGATTCTTTTACAGTGGGATGCGTGTATCCAAGTCTTTTTTCCCTCAAGTTTCACTGAGGTAGCTGTGGTGAGCAGTACTTGGTAAGGCCCTTCAAATCTGGGTTCCAGTGTCTTTCTGACGTGTTACTTTACCAGGACCCAGTCTCCGGGCTGCAACTTGTGACTTCCAGGAATCTGCTCAGGATCTGGAATTGAAGAAAAAACTTGAAAATGTAGATCAGTCAAATGTTTACATAGAGCAATCACATAATCAGCTAGACAGTCATACTGTAATGCAAGCTGTTCTGGAAAATACTGTCCTAGCTTAGGGGCACTACCAAATAGGATCTCAAAGGGGGATAGTTTCTCTTTTCCCCTGGGAGTATGGAGAACACTGGCCAGGGCAATTGGAAGGGTTTCTGGCCATGGTCTGCCAGTCTCTTGGGCCATCTTCAGCATCTTTAGTTTCAGAGTGCCGTTCATTCTCTCTACTTTTCCGCTGCTTTGTGGTCGGTATGGTGTATGAAAGGCCAATTGCGTTCCCAGAGCTGTCCATATTTCCTCTGCAATGTCCGCAGTGAAAGCAGTCCCTTGATCACTCTCGATCACTTCAGGTACCCCGAACCGGCAAACCACTTCGTTCAACAACTTCTTCACAGTAGTTTTCGCTGTCTGGTTCTTCACGGGGTAGGCTTCTGGCCATCCAGAGAACATGTCTACAACCACCAAAGCATAATGGAACCCCTGTGCAGGGGGCATTTGGATGTGGTCGATTTGGATCCTTTGGAAAGGGTACAAGGGTTTTGCTAGGCACTTTGTGGGAACCTTCTCCAGCTTCCCTGGATTGCACTTGGCACAGACCATGCAGCTGTTCACATATCGAGAGGTGTAGGTGGAGATGGCGGGTGCAAACCATATGGAGGATATGAGATTGTTCATGGCTGTCTTCCCTAGATGTGTGGGTCCATGGGCCCAACAGACTACATTTGGATATAAACTTCTCGGTAGGCACAGGAGGTGTCCCAATCTCCATATTCGATCTTCATCTGGGCCAGCATTTTTCCGAGCCCACACCTCATGCTCATCATCTGTAGCCTCACATTGTCTCTCTTCCAAGATATCCTTAGTGAGGAACAATCCCTTTGGAATTCCACCTTCTTCCCTGGCCACTTTACCCGGAGCGAAAGCCATTATGGTGCTGAGATCCTTCATTTCCCTCACTGCCGCTTCTTTAGCTGCCTTGTCTGCTAGAGCATTCCCCTGGGCCTCTGGAGTTTCCGCTTTTGAATGAGCTTTGATCTTCAAAATTGCAGCTTGTATGGGGAGGCTCAGGGCTTCCATCAGGGCCTGCACAGCTTCCGCATTCTTCACAGGTGTGCCCCCTGCTGTCAGAAACTTCCTGCTTCTCCATATTGGTCCAAAGTCATGGGCTACTCCAAAGGCATAACGTGAATCAGTATATATATTTGCAGTTTTCCCTTCTGCCATCTTGCAAGCCTCAGTCAGAGCTATTAATTCAGCCTCCTGTGCTGATTTATCCGGTGGAAGGGGTTGTTGCTGTAATACTGTTTCCATTGAGGTAACTGCATATCCTGTGTGGAATTTTCCTGTTTCATCTGCGTATCTAGATCCATCCACAAACAGTGTCAAGTCCGGGTCCAGAATAGGAGTTTCTTTGATGTTCCATAGGGGCTCAGTTTCCTGTTCAATTAATTGTAGGCAGTCATGGGCTTCCCCATGATAAAACTCATCATCTGAGTATGTGGCATCGATGTTGTCGTCCTTCCCTTCTTGAGACCCCCCTTGAGGGAAAGGAAGGAGTGAAGCTGGATTGAGGACATGGCATCTGCTGATAGTGACCGTATCCGGAAGTAAGAGAGAACACTGCATTCTGAGATGTCTAGCTGCAGACAAGTGTTTTGGCTGAGTTTGCTGAAGGATGGCTGATATGTCATGAGGGGCCAGGATTTGAAGTGAATGACCCAGGACAACATCAGCCGTTTTGTCCAATAGCAAGTGACATGCATGGATGGCTCGGATACATGATGGACTTCCTCTGGCCACTGGGTCAAGCCTGGCAGAGTAGTAGCCCAGAGGGCGACTGCGACCTCCGTGTAGTTGGGTTAGCACACCTGTGGCATATCCTTGACGTTCCATGACGTAGAGTCTGAATGGTAAGTTGTAGTTCGGGAGGCCCAAGGCTGGAGAAGATATGACTGCCTGTTTTAACAGTTCAAAGCATTGTTTGGCCTCAGAGGTGAGGTAGAAAGGCTGAGTAGGAACACAATCATACAAGGGTTGCATGAGGATTGAAGCATCCAGAATCCATGGTCGACAGTATGAGATGAGTCCTAGAAAGGCTTGAAGTTGTTTTGGTGTTGCAGGCTCAGTCATCTTCATAACCGCTGTCTTTCTATCTTCAGTCAGGTGTTTAGCCCCAGGGCTGAGACAATGGCCCAGGAAGACCACCTTGTCCTGACACCACTGTATTTTCGCAAGACTGACCTTGCATCCTTGTTGAGCCAAGAAGAGTAGCAATGCAACAGAAGCTTCTCTGCATGTTTGTGCAGTGTCAGCACACAAGAGCAAATCATCCACATATTGCAGGAGTGTCACTGTATCATGCTCCATTCTCCATTCATCCAGTATGGAAGACATGGCTTTACTGAACTGAGAAGGACTGTTCTGTGCTCCTTGGGGCATGACCGTCCAGGTATATTGGCATCCAGCATGTGTGAAAGCAAACAGATATTGACTGTCTGGATGAAGTGGCACAGAGAAGAAGGCATTTGCCAAATCAATTACAGTGAAACGGGTGGCTTCTGGAGGCACACATGACAAAAGAGTATATGGGTTTGATACCACTGGTGTTTCCAGGACTGTAACTTCATTGACAGCCCGTAGATCTTGTACCATACGATAAGTGTCTGGCTGTCCTTTTTTCCCCTTCTTTTTAACTGGGAAAAGGGGCGTGTTACACGGAGAGGTTGTTTTAATTATTGCTCCCTTTTCTTGGAATGCCAGGATTTGCTTAGTCACTGCATCTATTTGTGCCACTGACAATGGATATTGGGGTTTGCGTGGTAGGATGGCACCGGGCTTGAGCGTGACTACTACCGGCTGGACCTTTAGTCTTCCAATATCTTGTGGCCCTGAGGACCATAAATGGGGAGGTATCAGCTTCATTACATCTGATGGGATAGCTGTTCCAGATATCTCATCCTGTATTATTTGTAGGGCAGCAAGCATAACTGTCTCTTCTGGTTGTAGAAGGGAAGAAAGTGTAATTGTTCCGTCTTCATGGAACTGGATGTTTGCTTGCATTTTCTGGAGTAGGTCTGCCCCCAAGTGGTTGAGAGGGCAGGTAGTAGACACTACAAATTGTGACAGGACCGTGGGAGAAAGGACTAAACCTGAGGACACAGGCAATGGTTTAGTCAGCACAGATGTTCTTGCCTCTCCATCAATGCCAATACATTGTACAGTAATATTGTCCAGAAAGGACGGGTCATAGATCTCTTCAAGTCGGAGCACACTTCTGGCTGCACCAGTATCCACAAGAAAGGTGTGTGGGTTCCCCCCCCACCTGCAGCTGCACAGTTGGTGTAGGGCCACACTGGGGAGGACACAAAGCCATAGTATTAATGGCCTCTCCGACTTGTGGATCTGGCTTGCCCCCGTCCTACGGTTGATTTGGGGGTGCCCCCATTTGTTGAACTGCCTGGGCAGTTTGGGCCGGTGCCCAAGGAAATTGGGAAGGTTTCCTCTGCCCCTCCCTTGGCCGATGTGGGCATTCCCGTTTGAAATGTCCCTGTTGTCCACATCCATAGCAGGTGATACGGGCTCTCCAGGCTAGATCCTGAAATCTGTCTTCTGCTCCCCTGGGCCCTTCCCTGCTAACCATGACAGGATGAGTTTGAGGGGCTGCCTCAATGCTTTTTGCTATTACTACAAGTGTTTCCAGGTCAACCGTCCGATACTCAGGGCGGGCAATTTTTAAGGCTTTTTGGATAGGTATTTTTAGCCCATCCACAAAGGCACTGGATAACATTCTTACTTGCACTGTATCATTGCGATTGAATCCTAGATCCCGGAACATCTGTTCCATCCTGTTAGCAAATTTTTCTACAGATTCACTTTTATCCTGCTTCATATCTTGTATCTGAGTAGCTTGATCAGCTAATCTCCCCCTTGCCCATTCTTCCAATTTCTGACTAAACTCCTCCCCTGACTCATATGTCTTTAAGTGTTCTTCTGATGCATACGGTGGGAGATTCAACTCTCGCTGCATGGTGGGCCAGAAGGAGTCCCCTGCTTTGATTTGTACCAGCCCAGACAAGTCCCTACATGCAGTTGAATGTGTCTTCCTTATCTGCTCTATTGCTCGGTAAAAAGGCATAGGGTGCAGTTCTGGATCCGGGAGTGAGTTCACTAAGTTTGTGGCTTGGGTGGGGCTAAACGTAACATATCTTCCTCCTGTTTTATACTCCTCACTGGACCTGGCTGTTGAGGTCTGGGCTTGTCGTGTTAGGATGTCTATTTGGCCAGACAGTTTGGCTACCATCAGATCCAGTTCCTTCTCTTTCTCTAGTCTGGACATATCATCCAACTCAGGTGGTTCCTCATCTGCTGCACCTGTACTCTCCCTGTCCTCATCGTCTGTTCTATGATCCTCCGGTCTGTTAGATTTTCCAGCTCCTGTTCTCTTCACTCCCCCCTCTCCTGCCCCCATCATGATTGACACCACTGATTTCCCTCTTTGTGACACTCCCCTGTCTGGTACGTAGTAGGTGCCGTCAGCATTTATGACTGGATATATGGGCGCTGGCAGGGGGGTCATGGGCTGAGTTGTCTCCTGTGTTTCCCCAAAGGAGATGAGAGGCGGTACATTATCTGCAGCCACAAGGGGGGGGGGGGGCTGAGGGGTTTGCAGCCACTGCTATCAGAGAGGAGGCGTTACGAAGCATGGGGGCTCCACATGCCAGGCAAGTGTTATGTGCATCTGGATTTTTCTGCCTGCAGCCAGTACAAACCCACCCCTCAGGTCTCTGTTGGGGGAGGGCACTTTTCAACAGGGTCTGTGAGTTCCTTTGTCTGTGAGCACCGTGATATGGTGGTGGTTCATCTGGTCCCACAGTATACATATACATCTTTGTTTTTTCATCCCATCTTTCCGTCCCTCCAGTTGCCATAAATCGACTTGCCGCTCGGTGCCATGCCTGTGCTGCACCTAATAATCCTTCATCATTCAGCTTTCCCCGACATCGCTGTATCAGCCGTTTTAATATTTCAACATTCAATTCTCCATTTATATCACATCCTGCAATCTTCATTAACTTCTTATAACTTTTCACATGTTGACTTCCTTCTTCTCTCGCTACAATCTGAGGAGCAGTACATTCTCCTTCTCCATCTCCATGTGAGTGGGAGTGGCCCATCTTAACAACAGTATTTCAGACTGACACATATACAAAACAGAGGAGTGATCAGCACCTTTAACCCTTTCCTCCGCAGACAAAGGATTCACCCTCCCCACTGGTTTGCTCAATTCTGACTATTACGTCTGACTAGTCAGCTGGGACTCCCCGCACGTCTTCCCCCTAGAGGGTCAGGCGGGCTCCGTCGCGTCTTCCTGGGGTCAGGTCAGGTAGTCTCCGCAGTCTTCCCTTTGATCATTGAGTCATGCGGAACTATCGTCTTCCTAGGGTCAGGTCAGGTAGTCTCCGCAGTCTTCCCGTAGATCAATGAGTCATGTGAATCTACCGTCTCCCTGGTCAGGTCAGCCGGAGTTTCTTTGTCCCACACCTCGGCGCTACAGCGCCCCCTTCCAAACCAGGAGGTTACTGTCCCCTCCCTTTGTCTGTGGTTTTACCATCTGTGCTCAACTCACTCCTCACATGAACACACACACAAAACATATACACACCAGAGTGATCTATGATTTCAGACTATTGGTTCAATAGACTCTAAGCTTTCAGCATTACAGCCGACTACTATACTTACATCAGTACCACCCCACAGCAGACTGAGCATGACGAAGTAAATAGCAGAAAGGCAGATAAGATAAAAGTTTTCTCACCTTTCTTTGAGGCTGCAGTTCTCTCCCCTCTGCCGTTCGTCAAGCTCAGGGCCCGTCTTGTCGGCTGTTGGAAGCTACTTTCGCTCAGAGTCCCTGTTCGGGCGCCATTTGTTAAAGCCACACTTCAATTAGGGCATTTAAGATACACTCTGGTGTTCCGAATCAATGTACCCTCAGGGGGTTAATCTCCACGCGTGGTAGAAAGACTGAACACTGATACATAGGTTGGTCAAAGCAATCTCACTCTAACTTTTATTACATCAGGTAGACATATATATATCTTCAGAAGAGGGCAGTCCTCACTGAGACACAAACCATTGTTTCATTGGTCAAAGTTAAGAAGAGATAAGAGAAACAGAGATAACACTCAACAGCTGCGCAGTGAATACCACCTTGGAATGTTAAGCTAATTGTAAACATCTAAGGGTCGCCATTTGTTAATGGTGGACGGTCTAACACTACTACTGCATACGTCATATGTGACACTTCAAAGAGGTGCTTCTCTATAGGCAGTGAACAACATATATCATCAAGTCATGTGATTGGTCTACACATTCCACCACACTCCATGGGACACCTGCAAAAAGGTGAGAAATCAGACACTGCCCGCAGCATTTTGCCCCCCTTCCTCTCCTGCTTTAGACAAAGAGAGGGGTGGGAGGGAGGCACTTGGAGAAGAAAAAGTTTAACTCATTACAGTCCTAGATATACAGAAAACATAGAATAAAATTCACACATCTTTAACAGTCAAATTCACACATCTTTAACATAGGTCATCCTGGCATCCCAGATTAAACGTAAATAGAGAAGAAAAATAAAAATGAGGATAAAATGTATATATCCTCATTGGAATAGTTTGGAGGATCCATACATGTCAGCAGTGGCGTAGCGTGGGGGGCAGTTTCAGCAGAAGGAGCGCGCGCCCTGATAAATCACCAGGGAGTGCACGGCAGTACGGCACTTCACTGATAGGCTCTGCCCACCTTCCAGGCGGGAAATACACTGTGGAGCCAGAGCAAGAAGAAGATGGCTGACAGTGCCCCTTCAGGACTCCACAGGAAGCCTGAATGAGCGACACTGACAGTAAGTAACTGTTGGGCAATATACTCTCTTGCCTAACGTGTCCCTGACACATGATTTCGGTGATCAGCTTGAATTAAACCTTATCCCACCGGGAGAATGAATCAGATAAAAACTGAACACATGTCTAGTTCCAATCCATTCTGGTTTATTTCACAGTTGGCAAACAGTTATAATAGAGGGGGTTGAGCTTCCTTTGCATCCAATCATATGTTAGCATTAGTATTCGACCTATGGTATGATCACACATAAGCTTCTGCATTAACATAATAGATGACTCGTAGTAACAGCATTTGACCAATCAGGTATATACACATAGGCCAGCAGACACTTGAGCCAGATGACCTTATATGGTAGGAACAGCACAGGAAGTTTCTCACATTCCAAAAAGGGGGAAGGGAGATTTTGTAAGTGCTCTGACCAAATGTAATACACGTTGCTGAAAAGACAAAATGGAGTTACTTATAGCCCATCAATCCCCTCTAAGAACCTTATATATATACCTAATACTATATGGTTCTTTCTCTGCTCTTCCTTTGTTTGCTTGTAAGCCTTTAGGTATTCCATGTACCCTTCAGGAGTATAATCCTCAGGCTTTGTTGAGGTTGTGTTTACCTCTTCTACCTCTACCGGTGTATAGAGGAATGTTGAGTGTACCCCTCTTTCGGCCACCTTTTGACATATGGCTAGAAGGGAGGGCACACACTGTAGACAACAGCAGAGACCCACTATTGCAGCGACCACGGCGAGTACCACTCCTAAAACATATCTTATTTGACCAAAGTCAGGTATTCAGCCAAAAAGCCAGTCCCACCAACCTTAGTCAACATCCTGTTTTATATGTTTTCTCATCTCCTCTAATTGGCCTATTTTATCTTTTATTCCACGGGAGTGGTCTGATAAATTGAAACAACACATCCCTGCGAACGCTGAGCATCCTACACCATGTTGGAGCAATAAATAGTCAATAGTTGCCCTATTCTGCAAGATAGCCTTTTCAAACGATTGTATATCCAGCAGCATATCTTGCAGAACTGCACTAGTGATATTTATCTGTTTTACCATAAAACAGGCAAGTTTTGATATTGTCCTGTGGTTATATATGGCCAAACCTGGTACTCCTATCAAAGATACCCCTAAACTCATATATTCTGATCTAGAGAGGAGATTCACATTATAATCACAATTTTCTGGTAACTGTAGGGAAGTGTCTCTCGTGTGTCGTGTCTGCATTGCTGGGAATAATGGTATCATTGCTAATGTCAACCTAGCTATTGTACAGGGTCCCTCTGTAATATTGGCCGGTATGTACGTGTAACTAGTATTCCCACAGGCCAATACCCATCCTGTTGGTAGAGGTACATGTTTGTCTAGGGATGGTACTGTTTTTGTAATATTACATTGCATATTTTTTCCTGATATTATCTTTTTACAACTACCTAAATCTCTATCACAAATATTTGGTTTAGTCTTATTCTGCATTTTTGCTTGTATGCAGGGAGGCAATAGTGTCTCATCACAGGTGAAGTTATAACATATTCCTGCTGCTGTGACAAGACCTGTAATTATTTCTATCATATTACTCTGCAGAGTCTCATATGTAGGACAGTCATAACAAGTATGATAAGGATTTACATATTCATATTTAACATCATGATCCTCCAAATCGGTGTCATTCCATTGGGAACGTAGGAGCTCCGTCCATACATCTACTGGGGTGGGGACTGCTACCAGACATGTCTCCAAAATGTTAGATGCAGATAAAGTGGTTCGGAGACAAAAGTCAGTTAAGTTCAGAGTTTTGGCCAGGTACAGCCATAAGTTCTCCTTTGTCTTCCATAGACTGTCTTCCCCTCTGCATTCCGTTTTCAGGTATGTCTGTCTGTTCCACAGCCATGGGACAGTAAGTAGGAGACACAAAATTGCAATTATTAAGGCACTGCATCTCAGCCATCTCGAGGAATTTCCCGACTGCATCATCTCGTTGGGGGTCAAGGCCGTCTGCCTCCATTAGTACCCCTTCTGTATCTTCTTCGAGGTCAAGGCTGTCTGCCTCCGTTAGTACCTCTGGGCCTCGTTGGAGGTCAGGGCTGTCTGCCCCCGTTAGTACCTCTCTTTTCTTCACCAACTTAATCCTTGTGGCGTGGATCCACGTGGGCGACTGTTCAGTGAGGACTGCTGTTCTGGTGATCGCGACTACCTCGGTGGGTGGTCCGTAGGTGAAGCTTCCTGGTTCCTTTCCCTTCTTTAAGATCGTGATCATCACCTGGTCGCCTATCCGGAATGGACGGGTTGATTCCTGTGAAAGAGAAGGAGACTTACAAGCAACTTATTTATTTCAGTTTTACTGAGGACCTTGATCAGATTATTACTCCTCTCTGATCAGGTCCAAGTCCCCTTCCTGCACTACCAGGGGGCGTCTTGCCCATGGTGTGGGGAAAGGCCTACCCATGAGTATCTCAATGCTGTTATGTCCTACTCCATAGAAATGTGCTATTAAGATGGAAGCACTGTGTTGGGGAATGCATAACTTCCCCTCTTCGCAGACTAATCCTATCTCAGGATTTTTCTGCAATACTGGATAACACCAGTCTTACTGTTCCTGTTCAGTGGCATACCACTGAAGATCAGTAAGCATTTGCAACATCTCAGGGGTTGGAGGTGCCAAACATGGCATCTCCCAATGGTTGCAAAAACCTGTGAGGTTGCATTTGGCCACTCATTTCGCCACCTTATCTGCCAGCGCATTGCCCTGTGAGACATGATCCTTACCATCTGCTGCCGTGAATCCTCTCCTCTGCCAAATCATACCATGGTCCCACACTACCCCATGTGTGTACCTACTCTCAGTATAAATGGTGACAGGTCTATCAGTATGTAGAATACATGCCCTAGTGAGTGCAATGAGCTCAGCTGCCTGCTGTGTTTGAGTGCGGATGTCCTTAAGTAGGCCTACAACATCATGAGTGATGTGCAAAATGGTGTAATGTCACATTGTGAAAGACTTTGTCAACTCTTACCATCATAGCACAGGCTGCAAGAGAACACAGACATGCCGGCATCGCTTGAACCGAGGTGGGCATTACCTTTGAGAAAAACGCACAAGGACGCAACTTGCCTCCGTTTTCTTGTGTCAGTACACCCGCCATGGTTTTACAATTTTGGCGTGCAAACATGTGGAAGGGCATATTATAGTCAGGGAGGCCCAGCCCTGGACTCGACATGAGCAAACATTTCAGATAATCAAATGCATTGTACATTTCAGAAGACCATTTAATCAAATCTGGATTTCCATCCAGAGTGGCTTGCCTCAAAACATTGTCAATAGTGGGAGCAATCAGGAATCCATTGTCTACAGTAATTTATCATACCAAGGAAAGATAACATTTCTTTCTTGGTGTGCGGGGCGACCAAACCCGCAATAGACTGGACTCTTTCTGCGCTGATTCTCCGTTCACCTTTTGTGAGGACAAAGCCCAAGTATTCAACCTGCATTTTACACTATTGCATTTTCTTAAGTGTCACTTTGTGACCACATCCTGACAACCATTGTAAACCATCCTGAATGCTGGCCTCCGCTGACATGCTACACAGTAATAAATCATCGACATATTGCAGCAGCAGAGAACCTTGGGGGGGTGTACCATGGCTCTAACATCGCTTGGAGGACTATGCTGTACACTACAGGTGAATCAGCATATCCCTGGGGCATTTCTGCACCAGGTCAGTTGACGTCTGTCAAAGGAAAAAGCAAAAAGTAGTCTGGTTATCTTATCAACTGGGATAGAAAAGAATGCATTTTTCAGATCTATCACACTGAACCAAACAGCGTCTGCTGGAATGGCAGATAATGATTAAGTGACATCAGGTACAACAGGGGCTATAGGCACAATGATGTTGTTGATGGCCCCTAAATCCTGTACAAAGCGGGTAGCACCATCTGCCTTTGTCACTGGATTCACGGGCGTGCTGTAGGGTGAAATCACCTCTGCCAGGATTCCCTTTTGTAGGAATTCTTCTATCATTGGCCTAAGTCCATCAAGTTTCTCTTTTTACAGCGGGTATTGTTTCTGGAACACTGAGATGACACCTAGTTTCACAGTAGCTTTGTAAGGTGTGCAATCTATGAATCCTGTGTCATATTCATTTGAAGACCATAATGCAGGGTTAATGTTATTAAGCTCTGGGTGGTCCTGTATGTTTGCAAGAATCAGTGGCACTGGTGTAGAGACTGGAATAAGACCTGAGTGTACTCTTATGTCCTGATTCTTTGCTGATACCTGCAAGTCAAGCTTAATGAACAAATATCTCCCTAATAGGCTGACTGGGCAATCTAGTATAATGCTAAATACATGATCTGTGATGTATTCCCTGTCCATGGTCTCGAGTAGTAGTGAGTCAGTTTTGAATTTTTTTTTTTATTTTAATTTTTTTTTCAAAACCCCATTAATTCACATAGAAGGCTCACATTTCCTTCCTCCCACTCTGAGTCATCTAAGTCCACCCCTTTTAGTCGGACGCTTTGGTCCTTCTTCTGTTCTGCCATTAGTATCCTAGCTGTCCATCCGAGCAGAGCTCTGATGTTAAGCACAACACTTAACATGTAACATGTAACTGCAAACATTGAAACGAACAGATCTGACAATACAGACATGAACACACAAAGGGCCCATAAAAACTTTTCATTGACTTCAATAAATAAAAATGTACAGCTTGATCAATGCTGTTGGTACCAATAAAAACCAAAAACTTCCAAGAAAAATAAAATTCTCAATGCGCATATTTAAAAACAAATACCGTACTCCATACGCATTCATATAAAAAAAATTTTTCATGTACTCTTTTTCCATTAACAACTCATAACCACGCCCTTACACATAAAATATGAATTGCATTCACAGCTCTGCTACGTACATCTCAGTCTTCGTACTTTTTCAATTCCATATACAACTCAGAGCCACACCCATTCACATTCCACTGAATCATGTATCTTTCACCCAATCACACAATCTCTTTGTTACATTCCAAAATTTGCAGCACAGACAAACACAGCTTTCCTGGAAACAGATAGCCACACCACACCCAGAATTGCTGATGGTCTGTCACTGTAAAACAATATACATGTTATAATCATACAGTCATTTTGTTAAAATTCAAATCATCTTATATGCCATGTAGTTTTTTGTTTAGTGTCACACACATCGCCACTTATTCTATATAATTACCCTCCCCATTTCCTTTGCCTTGCGTCTCTTATTTCAGGAATGTTCAAACAGGGGAAGTAAAGCAATACATCACAGGACGTTCAACTGTCCCAAATGTTCCTCAAACTTTTACTCATATCTGAATAAGGACTTAGAATGGGTGCAACCTTAGATTGATAGGATTGGACTCTTCCAATTAGCATCATCACTGCAGGCACATTTTAAACCATCGGAACATACAATTTGGAAAGATCTAATCCAATACTGGAGCCCTGTCTGGAAGATCTTTTTAGATAACACAGGTTAGTATCTTTACATTCTGCTAATGCATTACCAATTACCAGCCCCCCTCCCCCCCAACCCCCATATGGAGGTTAGTTGAATTCCTGAGCACAGGAGGGGGGGGGGGGGGGGGGGGGGGGGGGTTCTCTCTGAGAGCACATTTCAGAGAAAACAGGAAAAGTTCTTGTGGAACTACAAGTGACATTTTGGAATTTACAGCAGATGTGGTGGGGGAAGGGATGCCACATGGCAACTTCTTTGTTCTCTCTATAGGATTCAAAATCCTCCATCTTGAAATAAGAAATGCTACTCATTTCTCCAACTTCTAATTTCTCTCAGTCACTTCCATGGACACTTTAAACCATAACTCAGTATGCACCAGCCTATTATTATCCTTCAACTTCTCTTTTCAATTATCAATACACTTATGCATTAACTGTCCATCTTTTAGTGCTGTAATCTCTAATTCTAGGGCTATAAATCGTCACTATTTAAACACACACAGATCATTAGGGCAACAAAACTTAACCAGTTGATTTCTGATTGCAGACACTGAAGCACTTTTTTCTTGTCATCAAATAACTTCCTGTCTCTGCTCTGTTTTCTCATTCACCATCACAGGAGTTCTGATGTAACCAGTCTGTAAGCTTCTAACTTCACAGATTATTACAGCTTTTCATCCCTGTTGCCAGCCGGGCATAACATTCTGTTTCACATTTTAACTGTCAATTCTCACATCCTGCCAAATTGTCTACCCATGGGTTAACTAGGAAGTAATTTGTGGGACTAGACCGTACAACATAAAGTTTACATGTTGGCAGTAATGGAAACAGAATGATTTCACAGTGGGATGTGACCGTACACTTACCAACCGGTCAACATCTCACACAGACAGATAATCTTAATACTTCTAAAATACTTATACTATATATACATAAGAGTTAATTCAAGCTTGTAACCTTCTGTTCCCGGAACAGATTATTCATATATAGTGCACTATCTCTAACGATACGGACTCAATCAGTGCCTCCAGGTCCGAAGAAGACAAAAATTGATGTCTCTTGCAACAGACCCAAAGATGACCCCCCCGGTCCCGGACGAGCCCCCAAGCTGTTGGGCAATATACTCACTTGCCTAACGTGTCCCTGACACATGATTTCGGTGATCAGCTTGAATTAAGTCTATTCCGGTACCGGGAGAATGAACAAGATAACACTGAACACGTGTGTAGTTCTAATCCATTCTGGTTTATTTCACAGTTGGCAAACAATTATAATAGAGGGGGTTGAGCTTCCTTGACATCCAATCATATGTTAGCATTAGTATTCGACCACTGGTATGATCACACATAAGCTTCTGCATTAACATAATAGATGACTCATAGTAACAGCATTTGACCAATCAGGTATATACACATAGGCCAGCATGTACTTGAGCCAGATGACCTTATATGGTAGGAACAGCACAGGAAGTTTCTC
This sequence comes from Bufo bufo, assembly GCF_905171765.1. NCBI lineage: Eukaryota > Metazoa > Chordata > Amphibia > Anura > Bufonidae > Bufo > Bufo bufo. The sequence goes on along the minus strand of NC_053389.1, from coordinate 393,438,305 downwards.
ACATTCCAAAAAGGGGGAAGGGAGATTTTGTAAGTGCTCTGACCAAATGTAATACACGTTGCTGAAAAGACAAAATTGAGTTACTTATAGCCCATCAGTAACAGTCAGTGTCACAGTGTGACCAGGGGGGCAGGCGGTATATGAAGGGGTAATACTGGTAGGCCTGGTATATGGATAGCAGAGATCGGCAGATGGCATCCTCTGGGCAGTAGTCTCTCTGGTCATCCTTCACCAGCACCCTGACTGCCACCTGCTTGGTCTGGCTCTCATGGCACCTCACTGCCTGGTGCTTGGCTATCAGCACTGAGTCACTCAGTCACACTGACTGTCACTCAGTGCTGATAACCAAGCACCAGGCAGTGAAGTGCCATGAGAGCCAGACCAAGCAGGTGGCAGTCAGGGTGCTGGTGAAGGATGACCAGAGAGACTACTGCCCAGAGGATGCCATCTGCCCATCTCTGCTGTCCATATACCAGGCCTACCAGTAATACCCCTTCATATACCCCCTGCCCGTCTGGTCACCCCACCCCTAACACTCAGGCAGACAAGTGACTCAGTCTAATGGACAGTGATATACCAGAGGGGGATCATTGGCAATAACTCAAAAAATGTGCCCTGCTGGAGCCTAGAAAAATGCTATTTCCTATCGTTTGATGTATACAAAAGTGCAGCACTCCATGTTTTTGTATCCTGCAGAGTCAATTTTAAAAAATGCATACGTTAAAGTAAATTGCCATGGAACTGTTTGGTGAACGGACGCCACTGTACGGCATCAGCCTGAGGCATCTGTTAACGCATACATTTTTGGTATGCATTAAATGGATCGCAAAAATAGGATGTGAACCCAGCCCTAGTGTCAGAATAAGCACCAGTACACATCGGAGCAGCGTGGCGGAGAGGGGAGGCCACAATGTACTGACAGAGCGCTACCTGGTCCTGGTGGTCAGGGATGAGGACTGTGTTTCCCAAGGATCATTTTTCTCAAGTCCATTAAATGTACTTCATACTAGGCTGAGATCGTGCGATCGTTGTCTTTGGGTCTGAGAGCCTGAATCTGTGCCGACCCCTTCACTGTGCTCCCTGGACGCCGAATTACCTTGTTGATACAGGACCGCTTGCCTGCTGTGGGGGACGAAGGTGCAGATGTCCTGGACGCTGCCCCCCACCGTTTGTATCCTGTGGCGTTTCCTCTGTGTGCCGCCTGGCTGGAGCTGGGTGGTTTGCTGTCTGGTTGTTTCCCTGCCTTGATGTTAGACCTGTAGGGACTCCAGGCTTCCTGTCTCCAGCTTCCAGTCTCCCTGAGTGCATTGCTGTGTGGACTGGCCGTGTGGACTGGCGGCTTCCTGGCTTTCTCACCCTACCTTGGTGGTCGTGCTGTACTGCTCTAATGGACTGGTGCTGGGACCTGAATCAGATTGTGAAGATCGTGGACTGGTGAGATCTATCCTGTTTGACGCAAACCCCTCCCCCCCCCCACCCCCGGATCGGACATTGTGTTTTTCTTTTTCCTCCTGTTTTGTACTCTCCTCTCCTCCTCACCTAACCCTAGTTTTTAACCCTCACCCCCGAGTTTTGTCAACTAATTACTAATACTAATCCCCTATTATTTCCCATTCGGAAAAGGAAAAAATAAAATAAAAAAAACTACATGGTGACTATACTATATGTTGATCAGTAAAAAGTAATAAAACCATACCGAGATAAGAAAATAAAAAATTTGAGGAAAAAAAAAGGGGGGAGTGAGGAGAAGAAGTGAGGAGATTTGAAAAGGAGAATAAAGGGAAAAGAAGAACAAGGGGAAAGGAAAGTGGGGGGAGAAGGAAAAAAAAGAATGGCCAGGAAGATGGCTCCCAACTGACTCGACTTTGTTTAACCACCTCAGCCCCCAGTGCTTAAACACCCTGAAAGACCAGGCCACTTTTTACACTTTTGACCTACACTACTTTCACCGTTTATTGCTCGGTCATACAACTTACCACCCAAATGAATTTTACCTCCTTTTCTTCTCACTAATAGAGCTTTCATTTGGTGGTATTTCATTGCTGCTGACATTTTTACTTTTTTTGTTATTAATCGAAATTTAACGATTTTTTTGCAAAAAAAATGACATTTTTCACTTTCAGTTGTAAAATTTTGCAAAAAAAACGAGATCCATATATAAATTTTGCTCTAAATTTATTGTTCTACATGTCTTTGATAAAAAAAAAATGTTTGGGTAAAAAAAAATGGTTTGGGTAAAAGTTATAGCGTTTACAAACTATGGTACAAAAATGTGAATTTCCGCTTTTTGAAGCAGCTCTGACTTTCTGAGCACCTGTCATGTTTCCTGAGGTTCTACAATGCCCAGACAGTACAAACACCCCACAAATGACCCCATTTTGGAAAGTACACACCCTAAGGTATTCGCTGATGGGCATAGTGAGTTCATAGAACTTTTTATTTTTTGTCACAAGTTAGCGGAAAATGATGATTTTTATTTATTTATTTTTTCTTACAAAGTCTCATATTCCACTAACTTGTGACAAAAAATAAAAAGTTCTATGAACTCACTATGCCCATCACGAAATACCTTGGGGTCTCTTCTTTCCAAAATGGGGTCACCTGTGGGGTAGTTATACTGCCCTGGCATTCTAGGGGCCCAAATGTGTGGTAAGGAGTTTGAAATCAAATTCTGTAAAAAATGATCAGTGAAATCCGAAAGGTGCTCTTTGGAATATGGGCCCCTTTGCCCACCTAGGCTGCAAAAAAGTGTCACACATCTGGTATCTCTGTATTCAGGAGAAGTTGAGGAATGTGTTTTGGGGTGTCTTTTTACATATACCCATGCTGGGTGAGATAAATATCTTGGTCAAATGCCAACTTTGTATAAAAAAATGGGAAAAGTTATCTTTTGCCAAGATATTTCTCTCACCCAGCATGGGTATATGTAAAATGACACCCCAAAACACATTCCCCAACTTCTCCTGAGTACGGAGATACCAGATGTGTGACACTTTTTTGCAGCCTAGGTGGGCAAAGGGGCCCATATTCCAAAGAGCACCTTTCGGATTTCACTGGTCATTTTTTACAGAATTTGATTTCAAACTCCTTACCACACATTTGGGCCCCTAGAATGCCAGGGCAGTATAACTACCCCACAAGTGACCCCATTTTGGAAAGAAGACAGCCCAAGGTATTCGCTGATGGGCATAGTGAGTTCATGGAAGTTTTTATTTTTTGTCACAAGTTAGTGGAATATGAGACTTTGTATGAAAAAAAAAAAAAAAAATCATCATTTTCCACTAACTTGTGACAAAAAATAAAAAATTCTAGGAACTCGCCATGCCCCTCACGGAATACCTTGGGGTGTCTTCTTTCCAAAATGGGGTCACTTGTGGGGTAGTTATACTGCCCTGGCATTTTCCAGGGGCCCTAATGTGTGGTAAGTAGGTAAATGACCTGTGAAATCCTAAAGGTGCTCTTTGGAATGTGGGCCCCTTTGCCCACCTAGGCTGCAAAAAAGTGTCACACATCTGGTATCTCCGTATTCAGGAGACGTTGGGGAATGTGTTTTGGGGTGTCTTTTTACATATACCCATGCTGGGTGAAAGAAATATCTCGGCAAAAGACAACTTTTCCCATTTTTTTATACAAAGTTGGCATTTGACCAAGATATTTATCTCACCCAGCATGGGTATATGTAAAATGAAACCCCAAAACACATTCCCCAACTTCTCCTGAGTACGGCGATACCACATGTGTGACACTTTTTTGCAGCCTAGATGCGCAAAGGGGCCCACATTCATTTTATGAGGGCATTTTTAGACATTTGGATCCCAGACTTCTTCTCACGCTTTAGGACCCCTAGAATGCCAGGGCAGTATAAATACCCCACATGTGACCCCATTTTGGAAAGAAGACACCCCAAGGTATTCAATGAGGGGCATGGCGAGTTCATAGAATTTTTTTTTTTTTGGCACAAGTTAGCAGAAATTGATATTTATTTATTTTTTCTCACAAAGTCTCCCTTTCCGCTAACTTGGGACAAAAATTTCAATCTTTCATGGACTCAATATGCCCCTCACGGAATACCTTGGGGTGTCTTCTTTCCGAAATGGGGTCACATGTGGGGTATTTATACTGCCCTGGCATTCTAGGGGCCCTAAAGCGTGAGAAGAAGTCTGGAATATAAATGTCTAAAAAATTTTACGCATTTGGATTCCGTGAGGGGTATGGTGAGTTCATGTGAGATTTTATTTTTTGACACAAGTTAGTGGAATATGAGACTTTGTAAGAAAAAAAAATAAAATTTCCGCTAACTTGGGCCAAAAAAATGTCTGAATGGAGCCTTACAGGGGGGTGATCAATGACAGGGGGGTGATCAGAGAGTCAATATGGGGTGATCACCCCCCTGTCATTGATCACCCCCTGTAAGGCTCCATTCAGATGTCCGTATGTGTTTTGCGGATCCGATCCATGTATCCGTGGATCCGTAAAAATCATACGGACATCTGAATGCAGCATGACAGGGGGGGGGTGATCAATGACAGGGGGGTGATCAGGGAGTCTATATGGGGTGATCACCCCCCCTGGAAGGCTCCAGGGAGACGCATGTATGTGTTTTGCGGATCCGATCCATCTATCAGTGGATCCGTAAAAATCATGCGGACGTCTGAATGGAGCTTTACAGGGGGTTGATCAATGACAGGGGTGTAATCAATGACAGGGGGGTGATCAGGGAGTCTATATGGGGTGATAACCACAGTCATTGATCACGCCCCTGTAAGGCTTCATTCAGACGCCCGTATGCGTTTTGCGGATCCGATCCATCTATCAGTGGATCCGTAAAAATCATGCGGACATCTGAATGGAGCTTTACAGGGGGTTGATCAATGACAGGGGTGTAATCAATGACAGGGGGGTGATCCGGGAGTCTATATGGGGTGATCACCACAGTCATTGATCACGCCCCTGTAAGGCTTCATTCAGACGTCCGTATGCGTTTTGCGGATCCGATCCATCTATCAGTGGATCCGTAAAAATCATGCGGACATCTGAATGGAGCTTTGCAGGGGGTTGATCAATGACAGGGGTGTAATCAATGACAGGGGGGTGAACAGGGAGTCTATATGGGGTGATAACCACAGTCATTGATCACGCCCCTGTAAGGCTTCATTCAGACGTCCGTATGCGTTTTGCGGATCCGATCCATCTATCAGTGGATCCGTAAAAATCATGCGGACATCTGAATGGAGCTTTACAGGGGGTTGATCAATGACAGGGGGGTAATCAATGACAGGGGGGTGATCAGGGAGTCTATATGGGGTGATCAGGGGTGATCAAGGGTGAATAAGGGGTTAATAAGTGACAGGGGGGGGTGTAGTGTAGTGGTGCTTGGTGCAACATATTTACTGAGCTACCTGTGTCCTCTGGTGGTCGATCCAAACAAAGGGGACCACCAGAGGACCAGGTAGCAGGTATATTAGACGCTGTTATCAAAACAGCGTCTAATATACCTGTTAGGGGTTAAAAAAAACACATCTCCAGCCTGCCAGCGAACGATCGCCGCTGGCAGGCTGGAGATCCACTCTCTTACCTTCCGTTCCTGTGAACGCGCGCGCCTGTGTGCACGCGTTCACAGGAAATCTTGCGTCTCGCGAGAGGACGCGCCGGCGCGTCCACCCAGAAGTGCAGGGCCGCCGCAAAGACGCAATCCTGCGTACGGCGGTCCTGAGGAGGTTAAGTCAGGACAGAAACCAATAGAGTCTTCTAAAATTGACCAGTTTTTGAGATCACCAAATTTAAGCACCAGGTCTGGACAAAAAGGGAGACAGGATATTAATATAAAAAAAAATACTCCTGAATCTAGATCGGAGGAGTCACCTGAAGGGGACCCCTATACTGGACAAGGGGAGACGTTTGTGGAAAACTCCTCTCCATTAGAGGAGATTCTATCAATTGTTAAAAATAATGGAAAAGCGATACAAGATATTGCGGTCCAATTGGGGTCAGTACATTCAGACGTGCTTATTATAAAAGACGATCTGATAAAATGGTGGGTGGGTTATGATGCGTCTTCTTTTGAGGTGGGGACCGGAGTGAGGCTTGAGGACTCTATTGGTTGGATGCTTTAAGATTAATTGATGACTATAAGAATTTTAACATGGAATGTTCGAGGCCTTGGGGAAAAGATGAAAAGGCAGGTGGTTCTAGATTTGATACGGAGACACCTACCGGCTATTGTTAGCTTGGTAGAAACCCATTTCACACAGGATACAATCTTTCAACTTGGGGGGAGGTGGGCTACACAGGTCTATCATTCTACATATACTAGCTATTCTAGAGGAGTCACAGTTTTGATCCATAAACAGATTAATTTTGTATGCTTGGCATCCTCCGTTGATAGACAGGGATGATATGTTTTTCTTCATGGTAGGCTTGATGGGAAGCTATGTATTCTGGCCTTTATTTATATCCCTCCTCCTTTCTCTATGCAAGTACTGACCTGCCTGATGGCGTTTGTGGACCAGTGACCTGAATGTCTGGTTATAGTAAATGAAGATTTCAACTGCGTGATGAACCCAGAGGTGGATAGGATCCTTATGGGAGGGAATGGTTATTCCCTGGCCCAGGGGTCTCCCCTGGCTCGGTTCTGCCGAGAGGTGGGCCTTGTGGACGTCTGGGAATATCTATTCAAAGGAAAAAGAGCTTATTCCTGTGTTAGTAAATCTGGAAGCTCTATGTCTAGAATTGATCTGGCCTTGATAAATAAAGGATATTTAAACTGTATTAGACGGATGAAATATGAGACCAGATCAGTTTCAGATCATGTTCCTTTTCTAATTGAGCTATGCACGGTCAGGAATAATTTTTGACTGAAACCCCCATTTAGATTGAACCCCCACTGGTTATTAATAATGGATAATCACAACCAGATAGAAAATGAGATTATTTCCTTTTGGGATAAAAACATTGCTTCAGCTAAATCCCAATATGTTTGGGATGCTTTTAAAGCGGTTATGAGAGGGATTTTCATTAGTACAATTGCCAATTTGACTAAATGCTATGCAAAGAAGGAGAAAGAACTAGAGGAAGCAGCTGTGGTGGGAATGGCAGGATATGTAAACTCAACAGAGGAAGATAGAGAGATTATGCAGAGGACAAGGCAGACTTTTTCTGACTTCCTTCTGGATAAAGCTCAACAGAGGTTATTCTTTAAAGGACAAAAATATTTTTCTGAGGCAGGACGCCCCGGGAAGATGCTGGCCAGGGTAATAGCTAGCCAGGATGTAAAGAAAGCGATTTGGAGTATTCAGGCCCCGGATGGGACCATTATGGAAGATCAGGAGGAAATAATGGAAACATTTATAAATTATTTTAGTGAACTATATAAATCAGAGAGTGCTCTCTCAGAGGACCAGATTGACTCATATTTGGATTCTATTTCCCTTCCAGTTCTGACAGATAATCAAAAAGAAAGTTTGGAGATTGATTTAAGTCTTCAAGAGGTAGAGGATGCAATTGAAGCCTGTTCAGGTAATTCCTCCCCTGGAGCGGATGGATTTCCGTATGAGTTCTATCGTAAATACAGGGAGGTTATTCTTCCGTCCGCATCTGTGGAGAACACTCTCTGGTTCAATAAAGGAAGGAATCCTTCCAGAAACAACGACAGAGGCTGTTATTATAGTTATATTAAAGAAGGGTAAAGACCCTAATGATTTGGGGTCGTATAGACCTATCTCCCTTCTTAATACAGATGTCAAACGTCTGTCTAAAATCTTAGCTACAAGGCTATCCAGTGTCATGACATCAATTATACATCCAGACCAAAATGGATTTATCCCTAATAAAGGGACCCATTATAATCTACACCGTCTCTTTGCTAATTTACAGATACCTGGAGGGGCTTCACGATCTATTCTGTCTATAGATGCCTCTAAGGCCTTTGATAGAGTTCAGTGGGGGTTTCTTAGGAGAGTGCTTCATAAGATGGGTGTCACCGCCAGACATCTGAGAAGCTCTGACAGACGTTCCTTCAGAACCTCCTGCTTGAGGTTCTTTTGTTTTGCTTTCGTTTTGTCATCTCGTTTCCCTCTCTCAGCTGTCATCTAGTTGCACTGATTGCATCCCTTTAAATCCCCTCCCATACTGCATCACTTTGCGGTTTATACAACTTCCTGGAGTGTGTGCATGCTGGATGCTACAACTGATGCTTCTACAGATACGTCTGTTCATTTATCTGTGTTTTCCTGTTTGCTTGATCCTAGGTGACCCTGACTCCCTCCGTATTAAGTGTAGGGAGTCGGTGGTCGTGTCCCCTCACTATTATGGGTGTTCAGGTTTCATACAGTCGAGGAATGAGGGTATGCAATTATCTACCATAGAGATTTTTGCATAGGCTGAGCAGTAAGGGAGAGAGCTAGGGCTGTTGCAGGGCTTACTCTTTGGTTCCTTCGTTTTGGATCAAGTCAGTCGGATCTTCATTTGTGTCTTCTAGTTTTCTGTAACACCTTCCGTGACATTATAAACCGCCCAAAACCGTCTCAAGCATGGATCCAGTTTCACTTTTGACTGAACACATGAAGGGTCTTTCATTGGAGGTAGCAGATCTCCGTAAAACTGTATCTCAGTTTCAGGTGACCGATTCAGCTTGCGTTCATGAAGTTTGTTCTGAGCCTAAGATCTCGCTCCCGGATACGTTTTCCGTGGGTAGTGAGAATTTTGTTTGGTTTAGAGAGGCTTGCAAACTCCATTTTCGCCTACTTTCCCATTCCTCTGGTGATGAGGAGCAGAGGGTGGGGATCATCATCTCGCTGCTCAGGGATAACGCTCAGTCTTGGGCCTTTTCGCTGCCGGTGGGGGCACGGCCCCTCCGTTCAGTGGATGAATTTTTTTTAGCCCTGGGTCAGATATATGATGATCTGGATCGTATTGCTCTGGCTGAGTCTAGACTACGTCTTTTATGCCAGGGTAAACAGTCCGCAGAGATATACTGTTCAGAATTTCGGAGATGGGCAGCTGATACTGGTTGGAAGGATGCTGCACTCCGAAGTCAATTTTGCCATGGTCTTTCGGAGGGATTGAAAGATGCATTTGCCTTTCATGAGAGACCTACCTCCTTGGACTCTGCCATGTCTCTAGGTGTTCGTATTGACAGGCGTCTTAGAGAGAGAGGAGAGATCACTCCTTCCTGTCATACTCACTCCAAGGACAGTGCGGCGGTCTCTTTCAGTGCGCAGGGGCCTCAGTCTCTCTCAATCCCCTCTGAGCAGGAGCCCATGCAGCTGGGTTTGCTTGCCTCTGACAATAGAAGATTCAGCTCTCAGAGGAGGGTTTGTTTCTGTTGTGGAGGTATAAATCATTTGGCAAATGTTTGTCCCTCTAGGAGATTCAGGCAGTTTTTTGAGAGTAATAAAGAAACAAAAAGAAAGAAAATCCTCTAAAAACGTTCCATCTGTTACTATTGGCAAGGTTGATGCAGAAATTGAAGGTTTTCCGTTTGCTTGTAGTTCTTGTTTTGTCCTACCTGCCAGGGTGGCGCTAGAGAGCAAGAACATTTTTTGTGAGATTTTTGTAGATAGTGGAGCAGCTGTCAATCTCATTGATAATCAATTTGCTATAACACATGGTTTCCAGGTATGCACTTTAGGAAAGGATATACCTGTTTTTGCTATTGATTCCGCTCCACTTTCTCAGAAATCGTTAAAGGGCATAGTTCACAATATCCGTTTGATTGTAAGTGATACTCATGTTGAGGATGTGTCATGTTTCGTCCTAAGCGGGTTGCCTACTCCTCTAGTGTTGGGGCTACCCTGGCTCACTAAACATAACCCCACCATTGATTGGCAAGCGAGGCAAATAAATGGTTGGAGTGACTTTTGCAGAGAGAATTGCCTCACGACATCTGTTTCAGAGGTTTCTGTACCATCTTTTCTCTCAGAATTTTCAGATGTGTTTTCTGAGAGTGGTGTTCAGGAGATGCCCCCTCACAGGGAGTACAATTGCCCTATTAATCTCATCCCAGGCGCCAAGCTGCCTAAATCTCGTTTATACAATCTCTCCCAATCTGAAAGGGTCGCTATGCGTGCTTATATCTCTGAGAGCCTGAGAAAGGGACACATACGACCCTCGAAGTCACCTGTTGCCGCTGTTTTTTTCTTTGTTAAGAAAAAAGATGGTTCTTTAAGACCATGTCTGGATTTCAGGGAGCTGAACAGTATCACAATTCGTGACCCTTATCCGCTTCCTCTGATCCCGGACCTGTTTAACCAGATTGTTGGGGCTAAAGTTTTTTCCAAGTTGGATCTAAGAGGGGCATACAACCTGGTCAGGGTCAGAGAAGGAGACGAATGGAAGACGGCCTTCAATACCCCTGAGGGCCATTTTGAGAATTTGGTTATGCCTTTTGGTTTGATGAATGCTCCAGCCGTCTTTCAGCATTTTGTGAACAGCATTTTTTATCATTTAATGGGTAAATTTGTACTAGTGTATCTAGATGACATTTTGATTTTTTCTCCTGATTTCAAAACTCATAAGGACCACCTACGTCAGGTCTTGCTCATCCTGCGGGAGAATAAATTGAACGCTAAACTGGAAAAATGTGTGTTTGCGGTTCCAGAAATTCAATTTCTGGGGTTTCTTCTGTCCGCTTCTGGTTTTCGCATGGACCCCGAGAAGGTCTGCGCTGTGCTTGAGTGGGAGCTTCCTGAGAATCAGAAGGCGCTGATGCGTTTTTTGGGTTTTGCCAATTATTACAGGAAGTTCATTTTGAATTATTGCTCTGTTGTTAAACCACTCACTGATATGACTAGAAAGGGGGTAGATTTTTCCTCCTGGTCGGTAGAGGCACGTAAGGCCTTTTCTAGTATCAAGGAGAGTTTTGCTTCCGCTCCCATCTTGGTACAACCTGATATCTCTCTGCCCTTCATAGTTGAGGTGGACGCTTCTGAGGTGGGTGTGGGTGCGGTCTTGTCTCAGGGTCCCTCTCCTGCCAAATGGCGACCGTGTGCATTTTTCTCGAAGAAACTCTCCTCCGCAGAGAGAAATTACGATGTGGGAGATAGGGAGTTGTTGGCCATCAAGTTAGCTTTTGAGGAATGGCGCCATTGGCTAGAGGGAGTCAGACACCCTATTACCGTGTTTACCCACCATAAGAATCTGGCCTACTTGGAGTCAGCCAAGCATCTGAACCCAAAACAGGCCAGATGGTCTTTGTTCTTTTCAAGGTTTAATTTTGTTGTCACGTTCTGCCCTGGGGTTAAGAATGTGAAGGCGGATGCCCTGTCACGTTGTTTTCCGGGAGGTGGGAATTTTGAAGACCCGGGTCCCATTTTGGCTGAAGGTGTGGTGGTCTCTGCTCTTTATCCTGAATTGGAGGCAGAGGTTCAGGCAGCCCAGGCAGAGGCTCCTGATCTTTGTCCTCCTGGGAGGTTGTTTGTGCCTCTTGCTTTAAGACACATGGTTTTTAAGGAGCACCACGATACTGTCCTTGCTGGGCACCCGGGGGGTAGAGCCACAGTGGATCTCATCGCTCGGAGATTCTGGTGGCCGGTGCTTCGTAAGTCGGTTGAGGGTTTTGTGGCAGCCTGCGAGACCTGCGCTCGTGCCCAAGTCCCTCATTCACGGCCATCAGGTTTCAGAGGTTTCTGTACCATCTTTTCTCTCTGAATTTTCAGATGTGTTTTCTGAGAGTGGTGTTCAGGAGATGCCCCCTCACAGGGAGTACAATTGCCCTATTAATCTCCTCCCAGGCGCCAAGCTGCCTAAATCTCGTTTATACAATCTCTCCCAATCTGAAAGGGTCGCTATGCGTGCTTATATCTCTGAGAGCCTGAGAAAGGGACACATACGACCCTCGAAGTCACCTGTTGCCGCTGTTTTTTTCTTTGTTAAGAAAAAAGATGGTTCTTTAAGACCATGTCTGGATTTCAGGGAGCTGAACAGTATCACAATTCGTGACCCTTATCCGCTTCCTCTGATCCCGGACCTGTTTAACCAGATTGTTGGGGCTAAAGTTTTTTCCAAGTTGGATCTAAGAGGGGCATACAACCTGGTCAGGGTCAGAGAAGGAGACGAATGGAAGACGGCCTTCAATACCCCTGAGGGCCATTTTGAGAATTTGGTTATGCCTTTTGGTTTGATGAATGCTCCAGCCGTCTTTCAGCATTTTGTGAACAGCATTTTTTATCATTTAATGGGTAAATTTGTACTAGTGTATCTAGATGACATTTTGATTTTTTCTCCTGATTTCAAAACTCATAAGGACCACCTACGTCAGGTCTTGCTCATCCTGCGGGAGAATAAATTGAACGCTAAACTGGAAAAATGTGTGTTTGCGGTTCCAGAAATTCAATTTCTGGGGTTTCTTCTCTCCGCTTCTGGTTTTCGCATGGACCCCGAGAAGGTCCGCGCTGTGCTTGAGTGGGAGCTTCCTGAGAATCAGAAGGCGCTGATGCGTTTTTTGGGTTTTGCCAATTATTACAGGAAGTTCATTTTGAATTATTCCTCTGTTGTTAAACCACTCACTGATATGACTAGAAAGGGGGTAGATTTTTCCTCCTGGTCGGTAGAGGCACGTAAGGCCTTTTCTAGTATCAAGGAGAGTTTTGCTTCCGCTCCCATCTTGGTACAACCTGATATCTCTCTGCCCTTCATAGTTGAGGTGGACGCTTCTGAGGTGGGTGTGGGTGCGGTCTTGTCTCAGGGTCCCTCTCCTGCCAAATGGCGACCGTGTGCATTTTTCTCGAAGAAACTCTCCTCCGCAGAGAGAAATTACGATGTGGGAGATAGGGAGTTGTTGGCCATCAAGTTAGCTTTTGAGGAATGGCGCGATTGGCTAGAGGGAGCCAGACACCCTATTACCGTGTTTACCCACCATAAGAATCTGGCCTACTTGGAGTCAGCCAAGCATCTGAACCTAAGACAGGCCAGATGGTCTTTGTTCTTTTCAAGGTTTAATTTTGTTGTCACGTTCCGCCCTGGGGTTAAGAATGTGAAGGCGGATGCCCTGTCACGTTGTTTTCCGGGAGGTGGGAATTTTGAAGACCCGGGTCCCATTTTGGCTGAAGGTGTGGTGGTCTCTGCTCTTTATCCTGAATTGGAGGCAGAGGTTCAGGCAGCCCAGGCAGAGGCTCCTGATCTTTGTCCTCCTGGGAGGTTGTTTGTGCCTCTTGCTTTAAGACACATGGTTTTTAAGGAGCACCACGATACTGTCCTTGCTGGGCACCCGGGGGGTAGAGCCACAGTGGATCTCATCGCTCGGAGATTCTGGTGGCCGGCGCTTCGTAAGTCGGTTGAGGGTTTTGTGGCAGCCTGCGAGACCTGCGCTCGTGCCAAAGTCCCTCATTCACGGCCATCAGGTCCTCTCCTCCCGTTACCCATTCCTTCCCGTCCTTGGACACATCTGTCCATGGACTTCATTACGGACCTGCCTCGTTCCTCGGGGAAGACTGTGATTCTGGTGGTGGTGGACCGTTTTAACAAAATGGCGCATTTCATTCCTTTTCCTGGGTTGCCCAATGCTAAGACGCTGGGGCAGGCATTTATTGATCACATTGTCAAATTGCATGGTATTCCTTCAGACATAGTCTCTGATAGGGGCACGCAGTTTGTTTCCAGATTCTGGAAGGCTTTCTGTTCTCGCTTGGGGGTTCGGTTGTCATTCTCTTCTGCTTTCCACCCACAGTCGAATGGCCAGACGGAGCGCGTCAATCAGAATCTGGAGACATATCTGCGCTGTTTTGTGGCGGAGAATCAGGAGGATTGGTGTTCTTTTCTCTCCCTTGCTGAGTTTGCTTTAAATAACCGTCGTCAGGAGTCCTCTGATAAGTCACAATTTTTTGGTGCATATGGGTTTCATCCACAGTTTGGGACATTCTCTGGAGAGGGGTCTTCTGGTTTACCTGATGAGGAGAGATTCTCCTCGTCTTTGTCATCTATTTGGCAAAAGATTCAGGATAATCTAAAGAGCATGAGTGAGAGATATAAGCGTGTGGCGGATAAGAGACGTGTGCCTGGTCCGGACCTGAATGTTGGTGATCTGGTGTGGTTGTCTACTAAGAATATCAAATTGAACGTTCCCTCCTGGAAGTTGGGTCCTAAGTTTATTGGGCCTTACAAAATCTTGTCCGTCATCAATCCTGTTGCCTACCGTCTTGATCTTCCTCAGACTTGGAAGATCCATAATGTTTTTCATAAGTCCCTATTAAAACCTTATGTCCAACCCATTGTACCCTCCTCTTTGCCTCCTCCTCCGATTGTGGTTGATGGTAATCTTGAATTTCAGGTCTCTAGGATTGTGGATTCTTGTGTTGTCCGCGGTTCTCTCCGGTACCTCGTTCATTGGGAGGGTTATGATCCTGAGGAGAGGATGTGGGTCCCAGTGACGGACATTAAGGCCACTCGTCTCATCAGGGCTTTCCATAGGTCCCATCCTGAGAAGGTGGGCTCTGAGTGTCCGGAGTCCACTCGTAGAAGGAGGGGTACTGTCACCGCCAGACATCTGAGAAGCTCTGACAGACGTTCTTCAGAACCTCCTGCTTGAGGTTCTTTTGTTTTGCTTTCGTTTTGTCATCTCGTTTCCCTCTCTCAGCTGTCATCTAGTTGCACTGATTGCATTCCTTTAAATCCCCTCCCATACTGCATCACTTTGCGGTTTATACAACTTCCTGGAATGTGTGCATGCTGGATGCTACAACTGATGCTTCTACAGATAAGTCTGTTCATCTGTGTTTTCCTGTTTGCTTGATCCTAGGTGACCCTGACTCCCTCCGTATTAAGTGTAGGGAGCCGGTGGTCGTGTCCCCTCACTATTATAGGGTGTTCAGGTTTCATACAGTCGAGGAACGAGGGTATGCAATTATCTACCATAGAGATTTTTGAATAGGCTGAGCAGTAAGGGAGAGAGCTAGGGCTGTTGCAGGGCTTACCCTTTGGTTCCTTCGTTTTGGATCAAGTCAGTCGGATCTTCATTTGTGTCTTCTAGTTTTCTGTAACACCTTCCGTGACAATGGGCTTTGGCCCGAGATTCAGTAACATGATTAAACTTCTTTATAGATCTCCTACTGCAAGAGTGAATATAAATGGTCAACTTACAAGGATCATTTTTCCACTGGGAAATACAGGGCACAGTATAATACATTAGAATCTATATAATATAAAGATATTAGCCCTACCCCCGAATGATAATACAATTAGGTGGTCATTTATTATATAGAAATACGTCTATGTTAGGTGTATTTCTGACACAGATTGTGGCGCAAAGGTCCTTAGCACGGCAATCTGCATATTTTTCCCGCTCATGCCAGGTCTAAAAAAGGATGGTGTGGGCAGGGAAAGGGATGCAGTTATAGCCATCCAGTTATTGGATACCACCGCCATACATTGACCAGATAACACCTCTGTACAGTGACCGGATAACACCGCCATAGCGGGAATGACTAGGTGCACTGCACAGGGTGTGGTAAGAGGGCACAATACAAGGTATAAGGGTGCACAGTACGGGGTGGGGGGCACAGTCACATGACCCTGTGACATTAGAAAGTCCTTATGGTGAATGCGGTTCATACGCCACCATAATGAGAGGCAGAGAAGTGAGACAGGTGTGTGATTATGTGGCTAGACATAAAAAATGTAACTGTCGGCCAGTACAGGCCCCAAAAATTAGGCAATAGGCATTCACCTGACAGCACTGAACTTTGGATTATGTGGCTGGAGGAACATTAGGCGGTCACAGGATAAATATGTAACTGTCGACCAGTACAGGCCCCAAAAATTAGGCAATAGGCATTAACCTGACAGCAAAGAACTTTGGATTCTGTGGCTGGAGGTACATTAGGCGGTCACAGAATAAATATGTAACTTTCGGCCAGTACAGGCCCCAAAAACTAGCCAATAGGCATTCACCTGAGAGCAAAGAACTTTGGATTCTGTGGCTGGAGGTACATAAGGCGGTCACAGGATAAGGGTCCATTCACATATCCGTATGAATGGGTCCGCAATTCCGTTCCACAAAATGCGGAACAGAATTGCGGACGTGTGAATGGAGCCTAAATATGTAACTGTCGGCCAGTATAGGCCCCAAAAATTAGGCAATAGGCATTCACCTGACAGCAAAGAATTTTAGATTCTGTGGCCGGAGGTACATTAGGCGGTCACAGGATAAATATGTAACTGTCGGCCAGTACAGGCCCCAGAAATTAGGTATTCACCTGACATAAAAGGCTGCTCTAGGTCACAGGATAAATATGTAACTGTCGGCCAGTACAGGCCCCAGAAATTAGGTATTCACCTGACATAAAAGGCCGTTTATGCCGCTGTATATACATAAGGCAAGGACCATTCTTTGTTCTGGGTGGTAGCGGATATGTGTGGGCTGTTATGAAGAAATTCAATTACACGTGGTCATCACAGGTGTTGAATTCCTCCGAGATCCATGCCTCGTGAGCTAGGCGAGTGCGCTTATCAGTCACGATCCCCCTGCTGCGCTGAACGTCCTTTCGGACAGGACACTTGATGAGGGGCAAGCCAAGAGTTCCATGGCAAATTGTGCCAGCTCTGGCCACAGGTCAAGCCTGCACACCCAGTAGTCAAGGGGTTCCTCGCTTCTCAGAGCATCCACATCGGCCATTAACCCGATGTAGTCGGACACCTGTCGGTCTAGGCGTTCCCAGAGGCTGGATCCGGAGGGCGGCTGTCGATGGGTTGGCTGTAAAAATGATCTCATATATGAAGTGACCAACACATCTTCAAACCGCCCTCTTTTTGCAGGCGCAGTAGGATTGGTACCCGCATTTGTTTCCCTGTGGGTGGAAATTGCTCTTCCAGTGCCCGCAACAGCAGAAAGCAGCATCTCTCGCAGCAAGGACTGGAAAGGCTGCATTCTGACAGCCCTCTTGGATGCTGGTAACATGTCCGCCATTTTGTGTTTGTACCTGGGGTCTAAGTACGTTGCCACCCAGTACAGGTCCTTGATCTTTATGCTTTTTATACTGCGGTCCCTCTTCAAAAACTGGAGCATGAAGGCCCCAATTTGCACTAAATTGGAAGTGGTGAAGCGCCTTGGCTCCTGCTCATCGCCCAGGAGAATGTCGTTCCCAGTCTCCTCCCTCCAGCCACGGACAACACCAGCGATTCCCGAAAAGTCTGCTCTTTCTGCTCCTCCTCCTCCCCCCAGCCACCATCCTCCTCTGACTCCTCTTTAGACTCCTTCTGACTTGTCTCTGATGGAGTAGCCCCCCCTGGGAATTCATTCAGCATTGCGACTTTCTCATCTTCCAGTTCCTGCTTCTCAACGGCTGGATCAATGACACGACGCAATACATGCTCCAGAAAGAAGGCGTAAGGTACGATGTCACTGATGGCAAACTGTCTGCGACTGACCAGTTTGGTGATCTCATCAAATGGCCGCAGAAGTCTGCATGCATCGTGCGTAAGCAGCCACTGGCGCAGTGAAAAGAAACCAAGCTCCCCAGAACCTGTCCTGCCGCAGAGTTCGTACAGGTAGTCGTTAACGGCACGTTTCTGCTTGAGCAGCCTATCAAGCATATACAAGGTGGAGTTCCAGCGCGTCGGGCAGTCACAAATCAGACATCTGACGGGCAAGTGGTGTCGCAGCTGAACGTCATCAAGGCGAGCCATGACCGTGTAAGATCTAAAATGGCCAGAGATTTTCCTGGTCTGCCGCAAGACGTCCTGGACCCCGGGGTATTTGGCAACGAATCGCTGCACGACAAAGTTCATGACATGTGCCATGCACCGTGTGTCATTTTGCCCTGTTTCAACACTGTTGTAGAATCATAGAACCTCCTAGCACATGTGCGACGATTACTTTAATGGTATACACATAGTGGTCCATTCGGACCAATTAACGTCTTTTTTCATGTGCTACTAGTAGTTAAAACTTCACTTTTATTCCGGTCTCTTTATTAAAATACTTTAACAATAATACTGGAAAGGGTTAAAATTCCCAGTGATTGCAGATCACCTCCTTCACTTGAAAGCCTGCTGCTGTTCTTAATCTTTCACAGCAGCATGCTGCTAGTCATTTCAGCTTGATCTGTTTCTACAATGGTCCATTGCCTGTGTTACTGCTTTCACTATATCGCTGTGCTAGCTATTAATTCCTCCTCTCAAGGAGTTCCCTCTCTGCTAATCACTGTTCTAAAAACACACACACATAGATCTCCTGCCTCCCAACATGTTTCGCTGGAAAACCAGCGTCTTCAGGGGATCCTGCAGGTTTTTGCCCTGTTTCAGCGCGCTCAGCAGATTGGCACCGTTGTCGCACACCACTTTACCAACTGTCAAATTGAACGGGGTTAGCCACTGATCGGCCTGTGACCGCAGAGCTGAAAGCAGTGCAGGACCGGTGTGGCTCTTGGCTTCCAGGCACAACAGCCGCAGCACAGCATGGCAACGTCTCACCTGGCATGTGTCACGGCTGTATGTGAGCAACAATAGTATACACCGTAAAAGAGCTACTGACCGGACCCAAACTAGAGAGGATAAAGGGTGACCCCTGTCCGACCCTCAAAGCTCTCCCTATTCTGCTAAAGCACATGCCCGGATCCAAATGGCGGAACGAGGCATGCCCACGTGCCTAAGACTGATGACCACTGTAACCCCTACAATAGTGGAAGGGGCACGGCCACCGGTGCCCTACTCAGTATATGGAGGGAACCGTGGCCACCTCAGATCCAGTCAGAAAATAATCAGGTACACAACAATGTCTGTACACTTAGCTGAAGGTGTTGCAGCCGCAGAGAAGACGGATCCAAGGACAGCTGGCAATATCCGGAGTGCTTGCTGCAGCAGAACACAGGTCCAGTGAACTGATAGCTACAAGTGAAGATACTAAAGCAAGAGCTACAACTGAAATGAGAACTATAATCCACGCCCTACAATAGGAGGAGGGGTGATATAAAGAGAGGGTAATCAAACGCATGAGGAACAGCTGGGAGGAAGGAAACCAAAAGTAAACAGAGCAGTGAGAACTCCTCCCAGCTCTAGTAGTGAAATCATCACAGGGGTGGAGAAACAGAGCTGTGAGAACGTCCCAAAGCTCTGGTAGTGACAGCATGTCAAATAGGTTCTTGAGAGTTCGGGGGGTGCAGCGGAAGAGGCGGTAGAAGGTTCAACCAGTGGGCAGTAAAAGTTATGTACCTTCCCTGCCCGTGTTTGCTAGACCACGTGTCTGTGGTCAGATGTATCTTGGCACCGACACTGTGTGCCAGAGATACATTAACTTGCCGATGAACGTGGCCATATAGTTCAGGGATGCTCTTCTGGGAGAAATATTTCCTTCTGGGGACCTTCCATTACGGTGTGCCAATGGTCACAAATTTTCTAAAGGCCTCCGAGTCCAGCAGTTTATATGGCAGTAGTTGGCGGGCTAGCAGTTCTGACAAGCCAGCGGTCAGCCATTGGGCAAGAGGGTTATCCGGCGTCATCTTTTTTCGCTCAAACATTTGGGCCACGGAAGCCTGCCTTGTGCCAGATGAACGTGACGACGGCATGGTGGAAGGTGGAGTGGAGGACAACTGGGAGAAGAGAGGAGAAGGAGAAGAGGCAGGACGGGGAGCGCCGGGATTGTGGCTTTGTGGGTTCTGACAATGTTGCTCCCACTGGGCTCGGTGATGTGAGGCCAGGTGCCTTCTTAAGGCGGTCGTCCCTAGGTGAGTGTTGGGCTTACTGCAACTTATGCGTTGACAGCACAGGCTGCAGATGTTAACACTTTTATCAGCAGCTGACACGTTAAAAATAGCCCACACTGTGGAGCCATGTGCCGGTGTTCCATTAGATTTCCCTACCCCGTGAGATTTCCCTACCCTCATCACTTCCGGCCGCACCGGACATGACGTGAGGAGGTGTGCCGCGCAGGCGCACAACGACGAGGTAGGGAAATTTTACAGCATGAGCGGGGAGCCTCACCAGCGGTTAGGGTAGGGAAAAAACACTGGCCCATAGTTTTTCCCTACCCTAACCGCTGGTGAGGCTCCCAGTGCATACGCAGTGTCGGCCGGTGTCCAGCTGAGAACATCCATCCGATCACCGCGCCTGCGCACTGGCCCGTAATTTTTCCCTACCCTAACCGCTGGTGAGGCACCCAGCGCATGCGCAGTGTCGGCCAGTGTCCAGCTAACTCTTCTCTGAAATTTCCCTACCCCATCATTGTGCGTCTGCGCGGCGTGGCACACCTCCTCACGTCATGTCCGGTGCGGCCGGAAGTGACGAGGGTAGGGAAATCTCACGGGGTAGGGAAATCTAACGGAACACCGGCGTCGTGGGAGCGCATGGTGGATGGCTCGCTCCAGATACATTTGCAGTCTGCTTTTAGCCTCCTGTGCACTGCGAGTTCTGCCTGCTTTTCCTCCCTATCTGCTGCTCCGTCTCTCCCTCTGAACTCCCCTCCTCTTCCTCTCTTGTGGGCACCCACGTGACGTCCATTGACATGTCATGATCGTCACCTTCACCACCACTGACATTAGAGATCTCGGAGTAGGCAGCAACATCGGGGACCACCCTAATCTGGGTACTGTCATCAGACCGCTGGGTGGTGGCCGTTGCTACCTCCTCTTCCTCATCGGATGCCAAGAATAGCTGCGCATCGGTAAGGTCTGGGAATGGATGGGAAAATAATTCCTTTGACTCGAGTGGAGGGGCTATGGTGGTGGTGGTGTTGTCTTTGGGGGTGCACACAGCAGAGAGTGAGGAGGGTGCAGATACAGAGTTTGAGGAGGGTGCAAAAGCGGAAGGCTGAGTGAGCCACTCAACCAACTCTGGTGCGCCCTTTGAAGTTATTGCACGCGTCTTCTCCAACTTCCCACTTAGGCTCCGGCCTAGTGCACCTGCCCAACCCCTACCATCTCTGCAGAACATTCTGCCTCTTCCCCTGCCTGTCATTTTCTAAATGACCCTCTGCCTAAGTCCGTAGAGAAGAGCAGTATTTGTGGAAGAAGGTATATCGCAGCCCTCAATCAGTATTTGGTGGAAAAAGGTATATAGCAATAGCACCCCTCAATCAGTATTTTGTGGAAGAAAGTATATAGCACCCCTCAATCAGTATTTAGTGAAAACAGGTTTATAGCACCCCTCAATCAGTATTTTGTGGAAGCAGGTGTATCGCAGCCCTCAATCAGTATTTGGTGGAAGCAGGTATATGGCACCCCTCAATCAGTATTTTGTGGAAGCAGGTGTATCGCAGGCCTCAATCAGTATTTGGTGGAAGAAGGTATATAGCAATAGCACCCCTCAATCAGTATTTTGTGGAAGGAGGAATATAGCACCCCTAAATTGGTATTTGGCGGAAACAGGTATATAGCACCCCTCAATCAGGATTTTGTGGAAGAAGGTGTATCGCAGCCCTCAATCAGTATTTGGTGGAAGCAGGTATATGGCACCCCTCAATCAGTATTTTGTGAAAGCATGTGTATCGCAGGCCTCAATCAGTATTTGGTGGAAGAAGGTATATAGCAATAGCACCCCTCAATCAGTATTTTGTGGAAGGAGGAATATAGCACCCCTAAATCTGTATTTGGCAAAAACAGGTACATAGCACCCCTCAATCAGGATTTTGTGGAAGAAGGTATATCTCAGCCCTCAAGCAGTTTTTTGGGGGGCAACAGGTATACCACACCCATTGCAATTAGTTACTCCAATAGCGTTTGTCCCTCTATCTAGCTGCGGTATCACAGCAGAACCACACACAACTGCTGCACAATACAAATGCACTATAATATAATTTCTATGTTAGAATGTATATTATAAGTATATCACACCCCTCTGTGTATCACACCTATCGATAACACAACGTTACCAGTCCTTAAAAGGACTTTTGTGGCCCTATTAGCTAGAGTTTGGTGTCCCTAACTGTCCCTGCTCCAAAATGCAACCTCTCCCTATACTGGCAAAACACATAATGTAAAATGGCTGCCAGATTGGATTCTGTTATAGGGTTGGGGGTGTGTCCATGTGCTGAAACGTCTCAATTGGCTGTCCTGTCCCACCTGATGGATGTGTCATGGGTCAAAGTTCAGCGCTATGCGAAAAAATATTGCCATATGTTCGCATGTTTGGCGAATCGCGAACAAGCAAAGTTTGCTGCAAAACGACCGCCGGGCCATCTCTATAGAGCATATATCCATATATCCATCTTAGGAACATAACCCAAAAGGGAAAAAAATAAGTATACTTTTATCGAGCAAACAAACATCCATATATATGTATGTATTTCCCCAAGAAGCAGTAATTAGAGATGACATTGTGGTTCACCCGGCGGTCGTTTCGCCGAACATGCGAACGTATCGCGATATTCGAGCCCGCAATATTCTTTTACATTGTGAAGAACTTTGACCCATGACACATCCATCAGGTGGTACAGGACAGCCAATTGAGACGTTTCAGCACATGGACACACCCCTGAAGGGTTAAATAGAATAAGCTATATGATCTGTATGAAGGACAGGAGGTTGGGTGTATCATACTAGAGGGTGAATATATATTTACATTGACCTTCTGTCTGTAAAAGGAACTGTTCCTAGTCAGCACTATTGTAATGAGAGCCGCAGCTGTTCTTGTATGTATGTATGGATGTATAAAAGGCCCGTATGGTCAAGAATAAACTCAGAGCTGTTTCTGACATCAGACTGTGTGTCATTGATAGTTCTCCAGGCCTGTCTTCGGAGACAAAGAAAGGAATCAAGGTGCATTGAGAAGGAAAGGATACTTTCAGCTGGGGGCTCGTCCTGGATAGAAAATACAGGAATTCGGTAAGTACGGAAGATTCCTGTCTTTAAAGACTGGGGACATTCCGATGCTTTCCGAAAAAATTTCTGTTGCTTTTATTTTGAATCCACTTCAGACACACTGGAAAGGAATAGTATCTATCTTTAGGCAAGATAGACTATAAATAGACTACTGGCCAAGTCTAACAGATAAATTCTTTAGGGAAGGATTTAAAAGAGGAATTCTTTTGGGAAGAATTCAAATAGTGTCTGCACCTTGATTTCTCTTGTCACCCAATTTCTATCGCTTCTTTTCTGTTGCTTTTTTCTGCTTTTTGTTATGTTATGAAGCATTAAGTAATTTTTATGCTGAAGGAACCTACGCATCCTTTCCAACCAGGAGACGTGGTGATAGTCCAGCGCCTGGCAAAAGGACAAAAACAGACTGAGTTCCTATTTGGACTACCCACCCGAGTGGTAGCAGTTACCAGAACAGCGATTCTCACAGAAGAGCCTCCAATATGGATTCACGCTAGCAGAGTGAAAAAGGTCCCTGAGGCTTCTTCTCCGGTGACGGACAAAGACAAAGAGGGTGAAGCAGGTCTGAATTCCCTGAACAAAGAGGGGAGCTCAGGAGAAGTTTTCCTGAAAAGTGCCTTGCCACAGGCTGAAGATGATGACCCCACAATATTCTGGGAGATTTGTTTGCTGATAATTATTAATCTTTGTGTTTTCTTGCCAGTCTGGCTTATTACTACATGTATTCATCACCCAGAGGAGATGAGTTTCTTCTGCGGTGCACCAAATAATCGGCTAGTATATAAAAGAGCTCAAGAGCAAGATCCCTTTGCTCCCGTCCCCTTTTATTCTGAACAGAATAGCATAGTCAGAATGGCAAATGCCCTAAATGTTAGTTCATTGTGCCTTAACACCTTCCCGACCTATGACGAGTATACTCGTCATGGAGCACTGCTACTTAGCGCTCTATGACGAGTATACACGTCATTGCATTAAACTGTCACCATGTCTGCAGACATGGTGACAGCACTGAGACCCCGGCTGTTACACACAGCCAGGCACCTTGGGTCAATGCCGAGGGGGGTCCTGTGACCCCCCCCCCGTCAATTCAGACCTGCGTTTTGCAGCGCTTTCTGCAGTTTCTGATCAGAAACTTTAAAATGCCCAAAATAAAGATTTTTTCACCCCCCCTGCACCCCTGAATGATTTTATGCCGGCGGGTGGTGGAGGGGGGGGGGTTGCAGGTGGTGCGGGAGGCGGGCGGTGCGGCTGGCGGGATTGCGATCCCCCGCCCACCTCCTCTTGAATATTCATTGGCGTCCAGTGGGTATACCAGAGTGTCAGCACATTGCTGACACTCTGGTATAAACGGCTGACATCTGTGCTGTGATGTCAGCCGTTTAACCCTTTCCATACCGCGGTCCGTACGGATCGCTGTATGGAAAAGGTTAACAGTCAGGGAGCTCCCTCCCTCTCCCATCGGGGGGCTGCTGTGCCTTTGCAGCCCCCAGACAGGATGGTGCCTCCCTCCCTCCCCTTCCCCGTCTACTCAGTTGTGGCAGACGGGGAAGGTTCCCATGGCAACAGGACGCCTTCTCAGGCATCCTGCTGTCCATGGTGCTGAACAGATCTGTGCTAAAGGCATAGATCTGTTCAGACAAAGTGTAAATAAAATACAGTACAATACACTATATAGTGTACTGTACTGTATTATACAAACATCAGACCCACTGGATCTTCAAGAACCAAGTGGGTCTGGGTCAAACAAAAAAAAAAAAAGTGAAAAAAAGTTAAGATAAAAAAACACATTTATCACTGAATAAAAATTAAAAAAATGTAATACACTACACATATTAGGTATCGCCGCATCCGTAACAACCTGATCTATAAAACGGTCATGTTACTTTCCCCGCACGGTGAATGCCATAAAAATAAAAAAATTAAAACTATGAGGAAATTGAAGTTTTGCCCACCTTACTTCCCAAAAAAGGTAATAAAAGTGATCAAAAAAGTTGCATGTACGCCAAAATAGTACCAATCAAACCGTCACCTCATCCCGCAAAAAATGAGCCCCTACATGAGACAATGGCCCAAAAAATAAAAAAAAATATGGGTCTCAGACTATGGAGACACTATAACATGATTATTTTTTTTTGTTTCAAAAATGATATTATTGTGTAAAACTTACATAAATAAAAAAAAGTATACATATTAGGTATTGCCACGTCCGTATCGACCATCTCTATAATAATATCACATGACCTAATCCCTCAGATGAACACCGTAAAAAATAAAAAATAAAAACTGTGCTAAATAAACAATTTCCTGTCACCTTACATCATAAAAAGTGTAATAGCAAGCAATCAAAAAATCATATGCACCCCGAAATAGCGCCAATCAAACCGTCATCTCATCCCACAAGAGGATGAATCCCCCCAGGGATGACAACAGTACCCAGATCAGTCCAAGGTGGATGGTCCCCACTGTTGCTGCCTACTCTGAGATCTCTAATGTCAGTGGTGGTAAAGGTGATGATGATGATGTGTCGATGGACGTCACGTGGGTGCCCACAAGACAAGAAGAGGAGGGGAGTTCAGAGGAAGAGACGGAGCAGCAGAGAGGGAGGAGAAGCAGGCAGAGCTCGCAGGGCACAGGAGGCAAAAAGCAGACTGCTAATCTATCTGGAACTAGCTATCCACTATGCACAGTCGCATCTGGCGCTCCCAGGACGCCGGCACATGGCTCCGCAGTGTGGGCTTTTTTAACATGTCTGCTGGTGACAATAGTGTTGCCATCTGCAGCCTGTGCTTGCAACGCATAAGTCGCGGTAAGCCCAACACTCACCTAGGGACGACCG
Organism: Bufo bufo; assembly: GCF_905171765.1. Taxonomy (NCBI): domain Eukaryota; kingdom Metazoa; phylum Chordata; class Amphibia; order Anura; family Bufonidae; genus Bufo; species Bufo bufo. The sequence goes on along the minus strand of NC_053389.1, from coordinate 393,412,730 downwards.
CCTTAAGAAGGCACCTGGCCGGGGGTGGAGCCTGATGACGCATGGAGAAGGACGCGTGAGTGCCTTCATCACCATCCTGGCAGTTCATCCATAGATGGAAACGGCTTTGGACCAACACAGAACGCAAGGAGGACACGCAAGACCCTGCTTGAAAACTTCTCAGTATAGTTCCAGGTATTTAATCATCCAGGGAATGACTAGTTGGTCAGCTTGCCAGTTACACCCTTATGTTGGACCCTTGTTCAAGTTAGACTCTTAACTATGTATTGAGCATCGCTCAACATGCCCTCGTTCTGCAAGGATGAGGGTCGGCCGACCTCCTGCAAGCCAGTGGTCGAAACCTAATGTGAACGACCGGATACTACCCACTGGCTGTCTGCAGAACTGAGAGCGGCCTACCTTTAAAAGGATATCGGCCTCAGCGATTCCCTCTTTTACTCTCCCTACGCCTTCCCCCCCCCCCCATCTCACCCCATCCCTACTACCACTTATCTCCGTTCATTTCCCCTCGTCCGCTCTAACTTTACATACTTACCCTCTCCCCCCTTACAAGCGGCTTTAAAACCGCTCTTCTAAGCCCTGTAACTCGAGCTTTTTATTTGTCTTTATTTGTCTATATGTTTATACTTGCATCGCCCACTCTGTATGGAGGAGCAAACTCTAATGAGAATTGATGAACATGATTCGTCGAAAACCTTGCAAGCCCTCCGTCATGTGGACAGCAGCATGTAGGGTCTTCATTCGCTGACGGGACACTCACGAGAACCCGCGGATCATCATGCTGCCTGTTCCAATAGCCCTCAGAGCTACACCATTGAAGACCTGAGTAACTGTGAGACATCTTCTAGTGGCAGACTGGACTTTAGAAGGTTGATTCCCCCCCCCTACCCCTCCCCCCAATTTGTTTTTTGTTCCTTTTATTGATATACTGTCCTCCTCCAGAAAGGAGCAGGTGAGATAATGTCATAATCGAAGGAGCACATCCCCACACCTCTTCCTGCCTAACTGCTGCTTTAATTTCAAACACCGAATTTTCCCTGCATTATTATCATCTCCCCCCCCTCCCTCATTACTGTCCGTTTTAATCTTATTATTTATTATTGTACTCATATGTTCATCGCGCTGTCCTAGCTTAACATTATGGATGTGTATGGTCACCATGTTGCTGAAGCCAAACTTTGAGGATGTATATTACATATTACAAATATTACATAATAGTACGAGATTACCTTCTCCAATTTGTCCGACTGTAGGTGACCCTGACTGCCTCCGTATTGAGTGCAGGGAGCCGGTGGTTGTGTCCCCTCCCTATTATAGGGTTTTCAGGTGTCACTCAGTCTAGGTACGAGGGCATGCAATTTTCTATCATAAAGATCTTTGCATGGGCTGAGCAGTCAGGGAGAGCTCTAGGGCTTTTATAGGGCTCACCCATATGTTTCTTAGTTTGGGATCAAGTCAGTCGGATCTTTATTTGTGACTTCTAGTTTTCTGCAACACCATCCGTGACATTATAAACCGCCTAAACAGTCTTAAGCATGGATCCGGTTTCAGCCTTGATTGACCGCGTGCAGGCTCTTTCACTGGAGATAGCAGATCTCCGTAAAACTGTCTCTCAGTTTCAGGTGACTGGTTCTGCTCCCGTTCATGGAGTTTGTTCTGAACCTAAGATCTCGCTTCCGGATACGTTCTCCGGGGGTAGTGAGAATTTTATTCGTTTTAGAGAGGCTTGCAAACTCCATTTTCGCCTACTTCCCCATTCCTCTGGTGATGAGGAGCAGAGGGTGGGGATCATCATCTCGCTGCTCAGGAATAACGCTCAGACTTGGGCCTTTTCGGTACCGGTGGGGGCACGGCCCCTCCGATCGGTGGATGAATTTTTTGTAGCCCTGGGTCAGATATATGATGATCCGGATCGTATTGCTCTGACTGAATCTAAACTGCGTCTTTTATGCCAGGGTAAACGGTCCGCAGAGATATACTGTTCAGAATTTCGAAGATGGGCAGCTGATTCTGGTTGGAATGATGCTGCGCTCCGAAGTCAATTTTGCCATGGTCTTTCGGAGGGATTGAAAGATGCATTTGCCTTTCATGAGAGACCTGCCTCCTTGGAGTCTGCCATGTCTCGGGCTGTTCGTATTGACAGGCGTCTTAGAGAGAGAGGAGAGATCACTCCTTCCTGTCATATTCAGTCCAAGGACAGTGGGGCGGTCTCATTCAATGCGCAGGGGCCTCAGTCTCTCTCAATCCCCTCTGAGCCGGAGCCCATGCAGCTGGGTTTGCTTGTCTCTAATAATAAAGGATTCAGCTCTCAGAGGAGGGTTTGTTTCTGTTGTGGAGGTATAAATCATTTGGCAAATGTTTTCCCCTCTAGGAGATTTAGGGAGTTTTTTGAGGGTAATAAAGAAACAAAAAAAAAAAAGTCCTCTAAAGACGTTCCATCTGTTACTATTGGCAAGGTTGATGCGGAAATTGAAGGTTTTCCGTTTGCTTGTAGTTCCCGTTTTGTCCTACCTGCCAGGGTGACGCTAGAGAGCAAGAACATTGTTTGTGAGATTTTTGTAGATAGTGGAGCAGCTGTCAATCTCATTGATAATCAATTTGCTATAACACATGATTTCCAGGTATGCACTTTGGGAAAGGATATACCTGTTTTTGCTATCGATTCCGCTCCACTTTCTCAAAAATCGTTAAAGGGCATAGTTCACAATATCCGTTTGACTGTGGGTGATGCTCATGTTGAGGATCTGTCATGTTTCGTCCTAAGCGGATTACCTACTCCTCTAGTGTTGGGGCTGCCCTGGCTCACTAAACATAACCCCACCATTGATTGGCAAGCGAGGCAAATAAATGGTTGGAGTGACTTTTTCAGAGAGAATTGCCTCTCGGCGTCTCTTTCAGAGGTTTCTACTAAGACTGTGCCATCTTTTCTCTCTGAATTTTCGGATGTGTTTTCAGAGAGTGGTGTCCAGGAGCTGCCCCCTCACCAGGAGTACGATTGCCCTATTAATCTCATTCCAGGCACCAAGCTGCCTAAATCTCGTTTATACAATCTCTCCCAACCTGAAAGAGTCACTATGCGTACTTATATCTCTGAGAGCCTGAGAAAGGGACACATCCGACCCTCGAAGTCCCCTGTTGCCGCTGTTTTTTTTTTTTGTTAAGAAAAAAGATGGTTCTTTAAGACCATGTCTGGATTTCAGGGAGCTGAACAGTATCACAGTTCGTGACTCTTATCCGCTTCCTCTGATCCCAGACCTGTTTAACCAGATTGTTGGTGCTAAAGTTTTTTCTAAGTTGGATTTAAGAGGGGCATACAACCTGGTCAGGGTCAGGGAAGGGGACGAATGGAAGACGGCCTTCAATACCCCTGAGGGTCATTTCGAGAATTTGGTTATGCCCTTTGGTTTGATGAATGCTCCGGCCGTCTTCCAACATTTTGTGAACAGCATTTTTTATCATTTAATGGGGAAATTTGTACTAGTGTATCTAGATGACATTTTGATTTTTTCTCCTGATTTCAAAACTCATAGGGACCACCTACGTCAGGTCTTGCTCATTCTGCGGGAGAATAAATTATATTGTAAACTGGAAAAAATGTGTGTTTGCGGTTCCAGAAATTTAATTTCTGGGTTTTCTTCTCTCCGCTTCTGGTTTTCGCATGGACCCTGAGAAGGTCCGCGCTGTGCTTGATTGGGAGCTTCCTGAGAATCAGAAGGCGCTGATGCGTTTTTTGGGTTTTGCCAATTATTACAGGAAGTTCATTTTGAATTATTCTTCTGTTGTTAAGCCACTCACTGATATGACTAAAAATGGAATAGATTTTTCCTCCTGGTCGGTAGATGCACGTAAGGCCTTTTCTAGTATCAAAGAGAGTTTTGCTTCCGCTCCCATCTTGGTACAACCTGATGTCTCTCTGCCTTTCATTGTTGAGGTGGACGCTTCTGACGTGGGTGTGGGTGCGGTCTTGTCTCAGGGTCCCTCTCCTGCCAAATGGCGACCGTGTGCCTTTTTCTCCAAGAAGCTCTCCTCCGCAGAGAGAAATTACGATGTGGGAGATAGGGAGTTGTTGGCCATCAAATTAGCTTTTGAGGAATGGCGCCATTGGCTAGAGGGAGCCAGACACCCTATTACCGTGTTTACCGACCATAAGAATCTGGCCTACTTGGAGTCAGCCAAGCGTCTGAACCCGAGACAGGCCAGATGGTCTTTATTCTTTTCTAGGTTTAATTTTGTTGTCACGTTCCGCCCTGGGGTTAAAAATGTGAAGGCTGATTCCCTGTCACGTTGTTTTCCGGGAGGGGGGAACTTTGAAGACCCGGGTCCCATTTTGGCTGAAGGGGTGGTCGTCTCTGCTCTTTACCCTGATTTGGAGGCAGAGGTTCAGGCAGCCCAGGCAGAGGCTCCTGATCTTTGTCCTCCTGGGAGGTTGTTTGTGCCTCTCGCTTTACGACACAAGGTTTTTAAGGAGCACCACGATACTGTCCTTGCTGGGCACCCGGGGGGTAGAGCCACAGTGGATCTCATAACTCGGAGATTCTGGTGGCCGGCTCTTCGTAAGACGGTTGAGGGTTTTGTGGCAGCCTGCGAGACCTGCGCTCGTGCCAAGGTACCTCATTCACGGCCATCGGGTCCTCTCGTCCCGTTACCCATTCCTTCCCGTCCTTGGACGCATCTGTCCATGGACTTCATTACGGACCTGCCTCGTTCCTCGGGGAAGACTGTGATTCTGGTGGTGGTGGACCGTTTTAGCAAAATGGCGCATTTCATTCGCTTTCTTGGGTTACCCAATGCTAAAACGCTGGCGCAAGCATTTATTGATCACATTGTCAAATTGCATGGCATTCCGTCAGACATAGTCTCTGATAGGGGCACGCAGTTTGTTTCCAGATTCTGGAAGGCTTTCTGTTCTCGCTTGGGGGTTCGCTTGTTGTTCTCTTCTGCTTTTCACCCGCAGTCGAATGGCCAGACGGAGCGCGTCAATCAGAATCTGGAGACATATCTGCGCTATTTTGTGACAGAGAATCAGGAGGATTGGTGTTCTTTTTTTGTCCCTTGCTGAGTTTGCTTTAAATAATCGTTGCCAGGAGTCCTCTGATAAGTCACCATTTTTTGGTGCATATGGGTTTCATCCGCAGTTTGGGACATTCTCTCGAGAGGGGTCTCCTGGTTTACCTGATGAGGAGAGATTTTCCTCGTCTTTGTCATCTATTTGGCAAAAGATTCAGGGTAATCTAAAGAGCATGAGTGAGAGATATAAGCGTGTGGCGGATAAGAGATGTGTGCCTGGTCCGGACCTGAATGTGGGTGATCTGGTGTAGTTGTCTACTAAGAATATCAAATTGAAGGTTCCCTCCTGGAAGTTGGGTCCTAAGTTTATTGGGCCTTACAAGATCTTGTCCGTCATCAATCCCGTTGCTTTCCGTCTTGATCTTCCTCAGACTTGGAAGATCCATAATGTTTTTCACAAGTCCCTATTAAAACCTTAAGTCCAACCCACTGTACCCTCCTCTTTGCCTCCTCCTCCGATTGTGGTTGATGGTAATCTTGAATTTCAGGTCTCTAGGATTGTGGATTCTCGTATTATCCGCGGTTCTCTCCAGTACCTCGTTCATTGGGAGGGTTATGGTCCTGAGGAGAGGATGTGGGTTCCAGTGGCGGACATTAAGGCCACTCGTCTTATCAGGGTTTTCCATAGGTCCCATCCTGAGAAGGTGGGCTCTGAGTGTTCCAGAGTCCACTCGTAGAGGGAGGGGTACTGTCACCGCCAGATCTCTGAGAAGTTCTGACAGACGTTCTTCAGTACCTCTTGCATGATGTTTTTTTGTTTTTGTTTTGTTTTGTCATCTCTTCTCCCTCTCCCAGCTGTCATCCATTAGCAGTGATTGCCTCCCTTTATACCCCTCCCATACTGCCTCACTTTGCGGTTTATACTACTTCCTGGATTGTGCTCACTGCTAGATGCTGCAACTGCTGGTTCCTCAGATAAGTCTATTCCTTTATTTGTGTTTTCCTGTTGGCTTGATTCTAGGTGACCCTGACTCCCTCCGTATTAAGTGCAGGGAGCCGGTGGTCGTTTCCCCTCACTATTATAGGGTTTTCAGGTGGCACTCAGTCTAGGTACGAGGGCATGCAATTTTCTATCATAAAGATCTTTGCATGGGCTGAGCAGTCAGGGAGAGCTCTAGGGCTTTTATAAGGGTCACCCATATGTTCCGTAGTTTGGGATCAAGTCAGTCGGATCTTTATTTGTGACTTCTAGTTTTCTGCAACACCATTCGTGACATCTGTATACTGTATAGTGTGGGGTGCTGTATACTGTGGGGTGCTGTATATTGTGGCATGCTATTCTGCTCTACTGTATACTGTAGGGTGCTGTATATTGTGGGATGCTGTATACTGTGGGGGTCTGTATAGTGTGGGGTGCTATGCTGCTCTACTGTATACTGTGGGGTGCTGTATACTATAGGGTTTTATTCTGCATACTGTGGGGTGCTGTATACTATAGGGTGCTATACTTCATATTGTGGGGTGCTGGGGTGAACTGTAACGCTAGGGTGAGCCGAGCCCTGGTCTCCTTCCTGAACTGCATAAAGGTGCCCACTTCCACCCCTGAGTCCAGCGGCCATGGTTGTAACCCAACACCTATCCTGAAGCTCCTGCCCCTTGACTCTACCCGTCTCCTTGTTAACAGCATAGACTTCAGCATTTGGGCAGAACTGGGCAGAACTAAAATAGCCCAGATAGCAACCATGTCTAATCTACACCCTTTCCAGTACCTATGTGATAACTAGAACATCCCGACTAAAGAATTTTATTAATACCTAAGACTACGTCATCTCGTCCAATCAGAGCTTCGTTTATCTGTTAATATTAAAGGGGTTAGCCACCATACGTATAAAAAAAAAATGTCCTCAGATAATAACTAAAGCCACGAGGTATTATTATAATGAGAGATATACTGTGTACATATAATTTTTCTAATGTGTTAAGCATAGCATGCTCCCATTGATGAGAGGCTGTGTGGATGGAGCAGCTTCATAGTGAAAGTAAAAATCCCAGCATGCATCATAGCAAGCATCTTCAGAGGAGTGATCACATGACATCCCTGGCCAAACAAAACAAATCTTGTATTTTCTGTGTCACCATTTTCTGAAAGCTATACTTTTTTTTTTTTTTTTCCTGCCAATTATCTTATGCATGGGGTCATTTTTTGCAGGAAGAGCTGATGTTTTTATTGGTACCTGTAACGGATCTCTTGGCACCCCGACTGGGTACCTCTGTTGATGGATGCTCCTAGTGCTTCCCGAGGGCTCCCAGCAATCCATCTTGACATCGTAAGCACTGCCGACCCCACGAACCGCTGCAGCTTGGTTGGGATCTCGCCATCTTCTACTCACCCTGGACCTATGACAAGGCTTCCAGGTTCCAGTGGGTGAACCTCTCTTCCTACAGAGAGCGATGAAGGAACAAACTCTTAAAAGAACTCAGGGATTATAGCCAGGGGAGTATACAGCGTATAGCATTGCCCAGTGTAGATGCAGCCTTTTCCCCACTAGGGGATAAGGTGGCAGTTTTGTTGATACTATTTTAGGGTACATATGATTTTTGGTTGCTTTATATTACACTTTTTGTGAGGCAAGGTAGCAAAAAATAGCTGTTTTGGCACCGTTAAAATTTTTGATTATTTACAATGTTCATCTGACAGGTTAGATCATGTCGGATTTTTATAGATCAGTCTGTTACGGACGCGACAATACCAAATATGATAATAAAGCATTTTTTTAAATGATTTTTTTAGTGTCTCCATATTCGGAAAGCCATAGTTTTGGGGTTTTTTTTGGGCGACTGTAGGGGCTCTTTTTTTTTTTTGTATGAGATGACGGTTTGATTGGCACTATTTTAGGGTGCATATGACTTTTTGATCGCTTGGTATTACACTTTTTGTGATGTAAGTTAACAAAAATTGCTTTTTTTGACTCACTTTTTATTTTTAATTTTTTACGGTGTTTGCCGTAAAGGGGTTAAATCATGTGAGATTTTTATAGAGAAGGTTGTTATGGATGCGGTGATACCTAACATGTGTACTTTATTTTATTTATTTAAGTTTTATACACTAATATAATTTTTGAAACAAAAAAAATCATGTTTTAGTGTCACTATAGTCTGAGAGACATAGTTTTTTTTTGGGCGATTCTTTAAGGTAGGGTATCATTTTTGCGGGATGGGATGACGGTTTGATTGGTAGAATTTTGGGGTGCATATGACTTTTTGATCGCTTGCTATTACACTTTTTGTGATGTAAGGTGACAAAATGGCTTTTTTACACTGTTTTTATTTTTATGGTGTTCACCTGAGGGGTTAAATCATGTGATATTTTTATAGAGAACGTTGATACGGACACGGCGATACCTAATATGTATACTTTTTTTATTTAAGTGCATGCACGGTGTTCTGCGTTAAGCGGCTAGTCAATTATAAATGTGTGGCTATAAGAAGAAATGATTATCATATTTTTTTTTACTCTTCTTTCCACTTTTTTTTTTTACCCAGACCCACTTGGTTCTTGAAGATCCAGTGGGTCTGATGGTTTACACTGTATAGTGTACTGCAGTGCATTGCCACTCACAGTAAGCCTGATCAGGCTCCTGCCTTCAGCAGGAGCCTGATCAACTATACCAAGGCAAGCCAGATGCCTGTGAAGGCGCCCGGTTGCCATATAACCATCTGGATGCTGCCACAGCAGCAAAGTGCCCAATGGGGGAGGGAGCTCCCTCCCTCTGTTAACCCATTAAGCATCGGGCCCCTGTCATAGCCCGATGGGAGTGGGAGGGAGCTCTCTCCATCTCTTAACCCCTTGCATACAGCGGTCCCTATGGACCGCAGCATGGAAGGGGTTAAACGGCCAACATTGGTGCCAACACCGATGTCGGCCGTTTCAAGCAGAGTGTGAGCTGTATATTATAACTGACACTCTGCTAACCGCTCGGCCATCCTGAAACAGATCGGGGGGGGGAAGAAGGGGGATCAGCAGCGCTGCCGCCGGCCATCCTGAAATTAGGGAGGCACAATGGGAGCTGGAGCCCACAGGGGGAGGATATTATATATATATATACACACATTTTAGAAGGCTCTGATCGCCACAGTCACGGACTGTGGGGATCAGAACCTTTCAGCCGACACTAGGATCGTGTGATTGACTAGTCTGTACAGACTAGCCAATCAAGGAGATCGCCGGGAGGCAGACTGGACATGCACTGCTCTTAGGCACATTAGGAAAAGCAGCGCATGGGCAGTTACAATAAAGGCATGGACTAGCTTTCTCTAAAGCTCCTCCATGTCGCATGCAGCCATGGATGAACTGGCTGCACGCAGAGCGGGGCTCAGGGGGCGTGGCTTACTATAAAAAGATTACCAGACAGATTTTTTAAATAAAGTATATTTGGAATCTCTTTTTTACCCTGCCTCCAACAATGTTGCGTAAAGTACTGATATAGTGGCCAACCCCTTTAACCGCTGTATACTGGAATTGTGTTCATCCCTCAGAGCGAAAAAGCTGTCCCTCAGGCCTGTTTACATCATGATGGATAACAAGGAGACCTTTACTAAATCCTCACCCTTTATTTCCTGGGAGTTGGAAATGAACAAATCTTTCTCGGATATCCAGTGAGCTGCAGCTTTACGAATATCTGCCAGACTCCTTAAATGCACTACACATTATGAATCTATAATGAAGACCATGCTACGGTGGTACTATACCCCAGACAGACTATGCCACATGTTCCCAGGAACTTCACATCAATGTTGGAGGAATTGTGGAGGCAGGGGTACATTAATGCACATCCTGTGGTCTTGTCCTAAGCTAGGGGACTAAGGAGGGAAGTCTTTTTGATGGCTTCTGACCTCGCTGGTCATTTATTAGACCCTTCCCCTTCTTTAGCACTTTTATATCTGGACTTAGATGTCATCCCCAGCAGAAGTAGAGGTGTTATGGCACATTTATTTCTAGCAACAAAACTAGCAATAAGCTCAAATTGGAAGAATGAAACTATTCCTTCAATATCTGATATAACACATATACTTAATTCCACGTACACATATAAGAAAACACTTTCAAACCTATGCAAATACCCTGAAGGGTCCTTAAAAATGTGGGACCTTTGGTCCAAATCTAAATATTGTGCTCCTATCTAAAATACTGTATGTAAGATACGCACAAGCTGATACCTTACCAACATATAACAGACATGTTACTGTACCTTTTATTATGTTTTCCCATGTTTTGTTTACTTTTTCACTACATTAATATATGCTGGTACTCCGTTACCGATAATGTACACTTGTTTTATTTGAAAATCCACAATAAAAACCATTGTTGAAAAAAAAAGTGTAATATAGAGCAACCAAAAATCATATGTACCCTAAAATAGTACCAACAAAACTGCCACCTTATCCCATAGTTTCCAAAATGGGGTCTTTTTTTGGAGTTTTTACGCTAGGGGTGCATCAGGGGGTCATCAAATGCGACATGGCAACTTAAAATTATCCCAGTGAAATCTGCCTTCCAAAAACCATATGGTGTTCCTTTCCTTTTGCGCCCTGCCGTGTGCCCGTGCAGCAGTTTACGACCATATATGGGGTGTTTCTGTAAACTACAGAATTAGGGTAATAAGTATTGAGTTTTGTTTGGCTGTTAACCCTTGCTTTGTTACTGGAAGAAAATGGATTAAAATGGCAAATCTGCCAAAAAAGTGAAATTCTGAAATTTCATTTACATTTTCCTTTAATTCTTGTGGAACACCTAAAGGGTTAACAAAGTTTGTAAAAATCAGTTTTGAATACCTTGAGGGTGTGGTTTCTACAAATGGGGTAATTTTTGGGTGGTTTCTATTATGTAAACCTCACAAAGTGCCTTTAGACCTGAACTGGTCCTTAAAAAGTGGGTTTTGGAAATTGTCTGAAAAATTTCAAGATTTGCTTCTAAGCCTTCTAACGTCCCGCAAAAATAAAATGGCATTCAAAAAATGCTCGAAACATAAAGTAGACATATGGGAAATGTAAAGTAATAACTTTTATATGAGGTGTCACTATCTGTTTTAAAAGCAGAGAAATAGAAATTTGGAAAGTTGAGAATTTTTCTAATTTTTGGAAAATGTTGTATTTTTTAAAATAAAAATGAAAAATATTGATTGAAATTCACCACTATCATGAAGTACAATGTGTCACAAGAAAACAATCTCAGAATGGCTTGGATAAGTAAAAGCGTTCCAAAGTTATTACCACATAAATTGACACATGTCAGATTTCCAAAAAACGGCCTGGTCAAGGTGAAAAATGGCAGTGTTCTGTCCTCCTTATGTGTGAAGGTACATAGCTTGACAGACAGCTAAACCTTATCCCAGCAATGAATTCACAATGGAGTAACAACCAACTTTATCTTTATTGCAAGGATGTAAATGTGCGGTAAAACTGGGGAACAGAAAAAACAATGCGCTTACTAATGGGGTCTGACAAATAGTAATGCATATAATAAATTTCTGTGCATATCAATGCACATACAAACACAGATGCATATCTAAACCAGAGCATGTTACCTATCTGCATAACAAGCATGGTCCCTAGCTGCTAACTATAAGCTGCTATAAAGGAGAGGAAAAGGATATGCAAAATACATATTAAAACAGGCTATAATATGGCTATGTGACATACCATCGATGCTACTGTGAGCTCAGATGTAGAGGATGACTGTCACGGCTGAGGATGGGGAAAACCCTCAGCCGTGCGGTATCAGCAGATGGAGTCGCTGCAAGGCCAGGACAGAGAATTAGGGAGCTGGTCACCTCCTACACATCCCTAACTCTGACCCTGTCTCCTATCTGTATGAGCCAACCCTGAAGGTAGGAGGGCTCATACTCCGGAACCTGATATTCCTGCTCGCCCTCAGGGTGGCCCTGGACTAGGAGCAGGGTAAGACGACCCGTTCCTCCTAGACACGGAGGAACAGGAGTCTCACTGGCCAAGCTACATAGACAGGGGAACATAAACAGACATATGGCAATGACAGGTAAGTGAGACTAGTTCCACACTTACCTGCCACAGACACACAACCTGGAACCCACGTGCAAGTGCTGCTATCCACAACCAACATAAAGGACACAGCACACAACAGACATCACACGGGAACCCAGTAAACTATATGCTGCAATAACAGATAAACCATAAACTAACACCAGACATAACGTTTCTGACAACCAGAGTGGCCCTCACTGGCAGATGGTAAATAAGCAGGAGGATGTCTCCAGCAAGCATGGCTGAAGCACCCTCTCTGATTACTGCCTTCCACTGAGGCTTTATAGGGCCAAGTAGCCACACCCACAGTCAGACACACCCAGTGCACACACACACTAGGAAGGAAGTTAACCCTTCCAACACCAGGGAAGGGAAAACAACAACTTAAAGGGGAAGTGCACACAACACATATAACACCCCGTGCACACCGATAAAAGGCACACCTATAAAGAGAGGTTGCCAGGTGCAACCGCATGCCTACTGCAGCAAGCTGCCTAGCACCGCTCAGGCTGCTCTGCTGCCACATACACAATGTTGCCAGCGGCAATCACAGGTGAGGCAACATACTATAGCCCTCACCTGTGATTGACAACAACACCAAGACCGCAGGCAACTGCATGCGGTGACAGGAGTCACGACCATGACTATGGCCGTGACAATGACTCAAGAGACTTTGACCTGTTCTCACAACATGTACCCCTGGGGTCTATATGCAGTTCAACAGGCAGATATCACCATTCTACTAGTTAATAAGATGAGACTTGTTTCTGTAGTCTGTGGTTTTTATTAACCGGCAGTAGATAAGGTAAACTATAAGAAAATGAACATACAAGAACTGAATATACAGTACAGTGTACACAAAACTTACACAAAAACATTAATTAATCCCTTACCGACGATGCTTTAGTAAGAGACACACAATGTGCAGCTGCTCCTTCCATGAGGTGAGGAGAAAAGGAAGCAGGAGCCTGTCTCTTTCCCAGAAAGCACTGTGAGCAGGAAGTCAGGTGACCTAATGAATATGCATAACTTAACAAGGCAAAAGATGCACTTACAGCTAAAGGTCACTAGATGGTGCAGAAGGCACACAAATGAACAAACTATGCAATAGTTAGTGAAGACAGTACACTCCCCGCTTGACATCAGCCGATGTCACTATTAGAGTCCTCAACAGATAACAGTAGAATTAGTTCGGAAGTAGGTCTGATAAACAGTTTGGTCTCATTTTGTTTGAAAATCTTGACCTCAACTTTACGGACATGTCCGTCTTCACTTGGAAACACTTTAGTAATGAGGCCCAAAGGCCAATGATTTCTTTGAGCCTGAGAGTCTTTAACAAGAACAATGTCATCAGGTTTTAGGTTGGGCTTAACTGTGTGCCATTTGGTTCTTGTCTGTAAGGTGGGAAGATATTGCTTCTTCCACCTATTCCAGAAAGTATCGGCAAGGCCTTGCACTTGTCTCCATTGGCGTTTGTAGAGATCTTTGGTGCCAAACTCTCCATAAGGAGCACTCACTATACCAGTCATTTGGGTAAGTAGAGAGGCAGGTGTAAGCAGTATTGGATCTCCTGGGTCATTTGATATTGGAGCCAAGGGTCTGGCATTGATAATGGCTGAGACTTCTGCCATAAAGGTTGTAAGGCATTCATGAGAGAGTCTAGCATTGCCCACTTGTAGGAAGATAGAGTTCAAGATTCTGCGGGCTATGCCAATCATTCTTTCCCAGGCTCCTCCCATGTGAGAAGAATGAGGGAAATTGAAAATCCAAGTGCATCCTTGCTGACTAAGGAATCTTTTTACACTGTTATTATCCAAGTTGGAGAGAATCTTTAGCTCATTAGCAGCCCCAACAAAGTTTGTGCCTCTGTCAGAGCGGATTTGTTTTACAGGACCTCTGATTGCTATAAAGCGCCTGAGGGCATTTATGAAGCTAGAAGTGTCCATAGACTCAATAACTTCAATGTGGACAGCTCGAATTGACATACAACTGAAAATGACTGCCCATCGCTTGGAGCTAGCGTGGCTACTTCTTGTTTGGCGTGTGATAACGGACCAGGGACAAAACACGTCAAGGCCCACATTAGTAAATGGAGGGTCCATGCTAACCCTGTCGGATGGGAGATTGGCCATTTTTTGCGTTTGTAAACCCCCGCTTAGCTTGCGGCAAGTGATACATTTGAATATACATTTGTTAATACAACTTTTTGCACCAACGACCCACAGCCCAGCAGCACGTAACGCCCCTTCGGTGAATAGTCAGCCCTGGTGTTTTATCTTACTGTGGTAGTGCTCTACAAGCAAGGAAGCTAAATGATGATGACCAGGTATTATGATAGGATGTTTCTCATTAAACACTAATTTGGCCTCTTTAAGCAGCCCTCCCACTCTTAGCAGACCATTCTCATCAAGGACTGGATCGAGCTTCACTAACACACTGTCTTTTGACACAGGTTTTTTGTTGTTGATGCAGTAGAGTTCCTTGGCGAATGTCTCTTGTTGCATGGAACAAATAATTAGATTTTTCGATTGTTCTAGCTCACTTACTGAGTATCCATTCTTACAATGGTGCCAACCTTTGCAGTTATATTCCATAACAAATGGGGCATGCTTGAAGGAACGGGCTACGTGTGATAAGCAGGTGATAGAAACATAAAAACATAGAATGTGTCGGCAGATAAGAACCATTTGGCCCATCTAGTCTGCCCAATATACTGAGTACTATGGATAGCCCCTGGCCCTATCTTATATGAAGGATGGCCTTATGCCTATCCCATGCATGCTTAAACTCCTTCACTGTATTTGCAGCTACCACTTCTGCAGGAAAGCTATTTCATGCATTCACTACTCTCTCAGTAAAATAATACTTCCTGATATTACTTTTAAACCTTTGCTCCTCTAATTTAAAACTATGTCCTCTTGTAGCAGTTTTTCTTTTAAATATTCTCTCCTCTTTTACCTTGTTGATTCCCTTTATGTATTTAAAAGTTTCTATCATATCCCCTCTGTCTCGTCTTTCTTCCAAGCTATACATGTTAAGGTCCTTTAATCTTTCCTGGTAAGTTTTATCCTGCAATCCATGTACCAGTTTAGTAGCTCTTCTCTGAACTCTCTCCAAAGTATCAATATCCTTCTGGAGATATGGTCTCCAGTACTGAGCACAATACTCCAAATGAGGTCTCACTAGTGCTCTGTAGAGCGCCATGAGCACCTCCCTCTTTCTACTAGTAATGCCTCTCCCTATACACCCAAGCATTCTGCTAGCATTTCCTGCTGCTCTATGACATTGTCTGCCTACCTTTAAGTCTTCTAAAATAATGACCCCTAAATCCCTTTCCTCAGATACTGAGGTTAGGACTGTATCACTGATTTTATATTCTGCTCTTGGGTTTTTACGCCCCAGGTGCATTATTTTGCACTTATCCACATTTAATTTTAGTTGCCAGATTTTTGACCATTCCTCTAGTTTTCCTAAATCCTTTTCCATTTGGTGTATCCCTCCAGGAATATCAACCCTGTTACAAATCTTTGTGTCATCAGCAAAAAGACACACCTTACCATCGAGGCCTTCTGCAATTTCACTGATAAAGATATTAAACAATATGGGTCCCAGAACAGATCCCTGAGGTACCCCACTGGTAACAAGACCTTGGTCTGAATATACTCCATTGACTACAACCCTCTGTTGCCTGTCCCTCAGCCACTGCCCAATCCATTCAACAATATGGGAATCCAAGCCCAAAGACTGCAATTTATTGATAAGCCTTCTGTGTGGGACAGTATTGAAAGCCTTACTGAAGTCTAGATAAGCGATGTCTACTGCACCTCCGCCATCTATTGTTTTAGTCACCCAATCAAAAAAATCAATAGCTCGCACGAGTGACTTCCAGGCGGAAAACCTGATGAAACGGTGGCTACCGAGCTGATTTTACGAATTTACAGTAAGTAGCACAGATACCTGGGGCGGATTTCTTTGTCAGAATCTGCATCTAACAGCTCACATGAGTCACAGGCAGAAGAATGTTCTGAGTTGTATAGAAAAGCAGGACCCCTGAACCAAACTGTGTCCTTAAGGTGACTGGCAGCAACTGACCTGGTTGCTAAGTCTGCTGGGTTATGGTCAGTAGGTATAAAGTGCCATTGCTTTGGGAAAGTGGACCTCCTGATTCTTAACACTCGGTTGTTAACGTAAACGTAAAAACGCCTAGTTTGGTTGTAAATGTAGCCCAGGACCACTTTACTGTCTGTATAAAACTCGGTGTCTCGAATCTCTAGGTTTAGCTCTGATGTAATTAATTCAGCTAGTTCAACGGCTAGTACAGCGGCACAGAGTTCTAACCTGGGTATTGTATGTTCGAGAAGTGGTGCGAGTTTTGCTTTGCCCATGACAAACCCTGTGTGGCACTGACCTTTGTTGTCTATAGTTTTAAGGTAAGCTACAGCGGCAATTGCTTTGACGGACGCGTCAGAGAATACATAAAGTCTTTGTGTTTTTACTTCTGTGGATGGCACAGGAGCGTAAGAACGTGGAACATGCAGGTTAGATAAAGTCTTTAGGGAGTTTCTCCACTCTATCCATATGTTTCTTTTTTCAGGGGAAAGTGGGTGATCCCAATCCAATGTCTCCTGAGTTAAGTCTCTAAGTAGTGATTTGCCCTGGATTGTAACGGGGGCCGTGAATCCCAAGGGATCATAAAGACTGTTTATGGCAGACAGGACACCTCTACGGGTAAAGGGCTTCTCTTCCTGGCTGACTTGGAAGGTAAACGTGTCTGATTTTAGATCCCAGAGGAGACCAAGGCTACGTTGTATAGGAAGGGAGTCAGTCCCTAAGTCTAAGCTCTGTAGGTCGTTTGAGGGAAATGCTTCTATCAGCTGCTTACTATTGGAGGCTATTTTGTGGAGTCTCAGGTTTGAGCATGCAAGCATTTCTTGAGCTCTCTTAAGGAGACTTACTGCGCCCTCAACAGTGGGTAGTGATTTTAGACAGTCATCTACATAAAAGTCTCTTTCTACGAATTGTCTGACGTCTGACCCATATTCTAGTTCGCCTTCCTGAGCAGAGTGTCTGAGACCATAAGTTGCAACTGCAGGAGAGGGGCTGTTACCAAAGATATGTACCCGCATGCGGTACTCCGCAATATCTTTTGTGGGGTCATTGTCAATAAACCAAAGAAATCTTAAGAAGTTTCTGTGTTCCTCTTTAACGAGAAAGCAATGAAACATCTGCTGAATGTCCGCCATGAAGGCAACAGAGTCTTTACGAAAACAAAGCAGTACTCCTAGGAGCTTGTTGTTAAAATCTGGACCTGAGAGCAGGACGTAGTTTAAGGAGATGCCTTCATATTTAGCACTAGAGTCAAACACTACTCTAATTTGACCTGGTTTCTTTGGGTGGTAAACCCCGAATATGGGTAAATACCAACATTCTTCTGAGTTTTTAAGGGTGGGAGCTACCTCAGCATGACCATTCTCAAATATTTTCCTCATGAAAGTAAAGAAGTGATCTTTCATTTCTGGCTTCTTGTGGAAGCTACGTCTTAGAGAGACAAAACGTCTGTAGACTTGCTCTCTGTTGTTAGGCAAACGTTGTCTTTGGGGTGCGACCCAACTATTTGTTTCATCCTTACTGATTTCCTTTTGCATGGTTTCTAAAAACAATCTGTCTTCGTGGGACATTGCTACCTGATTGTCCTCCTTGGTCCTTTGGAACACTGAGCAACCTAAGTGGTCTTTGTCACTGTCACAAGCTATGTCGTGGTGTAAAGAGTCTATGAAGGAACAAGGTAGGTGAGTACTATGTGGCAATTCCTTTATGAGGAAATTGTTTTTATATGGTTGGAAAATAGAGGGACGTCCATTATCTAATGTGCTTGTGAGCATGCTATTAATGGAGGTTGGTTTGTGTATGCTTCCTAAGCAGACATCTACTACTATGACCCATCATAGGTCATGCCTTTGGGTATAAGGAGCATGATGTGGGCCATTAATCTGTTCTCTAGTTTTATGAACTTGTAAGATATCTCTCCCTAGGAGTAGGATTATCTGAGCGTTAGGATCGAGTTTTGGTATGAGATGGGCTATACGCTGTAAATGGGGGTGATTGTCATGGTCTTACCTTCTTGCTGTTCTCCTTCGTTTGACATGTGCTGGCGGCCATCTTGGTTTCTGGGTTTCTTGTAGCCTTCCACCCTGCGGCTCCTCCTTCCCACTGGGAGGAGCTGGATGCCTAGCTCATATATATAGGAGGTCTGTGGCTTCAGTTCCTTGCTTGGTCCTCCTGTGTTCACATGCTTCTAAGACTGCTGCTGCTTCTGGTTCCTGATCCTGGCTTCGTCTGACTACCCTGCTGGTTCCTGATCCTGGCTTCGTCTGACTACCCTGCTGGTTCCTGATCCTGGCTTCGTCTGACTACCCTGCTGGTTCCTGATCCTGGCTTCGTCTGACTACCCTTCTGGTTCCTGATCTCTGGCCTCTCAAAGACTCTGCTTCGGTTTCACCATTCGTTTGGACTTTTGCTTTACAGCTTTATTTTCAATAAAGCCTTCTTATTTTCACTTATCTCTTGTTGTACGTCTGGTTCATGGTTCCGTGACATTAGGACCAAGCCATGAGTTCTGACGGTACAGGGCCATCCTCGCTACCCATGCTGGTTGCCAGACTTGATCAGCAGGATCACCTGTTGGGTCGGTTCGCTGTGGCGTTGCAAACCCTGCTTGAACGCACGGCTCATTTCGCTCCCGTTGCCGATGGGTCGGTTGTCGCTCCTACTGCCGCTCCGGTTGTTGCGCCAGAGTCTACCCCGACACCTGTTGTTGCGCCTGCGGTGTTTCGGGGTATGACCGGTTCTGCCCCTCTTCCACAGCGCTTTGGGGGAGAGCCAACTCAGTGCCGAGGTTTCCTTAACCAGGTGGGCATTTATTTCGAGTTGCTGCCACATGCCTTTCCTACTGAGAGATCAAAGGTGGGCTTCTTGATCTCGCTGCTCTCGGACAAGGCCTTGGCCTGGGCCAGCCCTTTATGGGAGAACAACAATCCGGTGGTTGCCGAGTTTTCCGGTTTTGTTGCTTCTCTTCGGAAGGTATTCGATGTGCCGGCTCGTGCTGCCTCTGCTGCGAAGCTCCTTATGTCCATCAGACAGGGTTCACGATCCGTAGCTGAATACGCCATTGAGTTTCGTACCCTGGCAGCAGAGGTGGGCTGGAATAATGAGGCTCTGGTCGCTGCTTTCTCTCATGGTCTCTCGGATGCCTTGAAGGATGAGGTTGCAGCTAAGGACCTACCAGTGGAGCTCGAGTCTCTTATTTCTTTCCTGATTTTGATTGACACCAGACTCAGGGAGAGACCTTCCTTTAAGGAGAGCCTGCGGGGGTCTTCTAACAGATTGGCGCCTACGTTTGCTGTCCCACCCGTGCCTCCCTCTCCTCCCACGCCTCCTGGGGATGACTTGTCTGGGGGTGAACCCATGCAGCTGGGGTTTGCTCGCCTGTCCGAGGGGGAGAGGGTACTCCGGAGACGCGAGGGTCGATGCATGTACTGTGGTCTCGGTGGGCATTTTCGGTTGGCATGTCCGAACCGTCCGGGAAACGCTCGTACCTGAGATCCTGTCGGGGGCAGATCTTGGGTGGAGTCTCCTCGTCCCCGGTTTCCCGTGTTGACAAACCACTGATCACTGTTGTCCTCTCCTGGGTCGGGGGCTCGGTGACGACCCAGGCGTTGGTGGACTCTGGTGCTGGTGGTTTGTTCATTGATAGTGTGTTCGCTGCCGCCAATTCCATTCCTCTGCAGGCTCGAGGTTCCCCACTGGCTCTTGAGGCGATAGACGGCAGACCCCTTCTGTCGTCACACGTGACTCATGAGACCCTTCCAGTGGGGATAGCCATTGGTGCCGTTCACAGAGAGTCGGTCTGTCTCCAGGTTATTTCGTCTCCACACTACTCGGTGGTCTTGGGGTACCCCTGGCTCCAGAAGCATAATCCGACTTTCGATTGGAGATCGGCCGAGATCCTCTCGCGGTCACCGCAGTGTGGGGCTAGTTGCATCCATGGGTATGTCAAGTTGCTGTGTACTTCCTCGGACTCTCTGTTGCCTCCTGAATACGAGGAGTACCGGGATGTATTCGATAAGGTGCGCGCGGTTGCCCTACCTCCGCACCGCCCATACGATTGTGCCATAGAGTTACAACCTGGTGCCGTTCCTCCTCGTGGCAAAGTCTATCCACTGTCGGTAGCGGAGAATGAGGCCATGGAGGAGTACGTGAGGGAGGCGCTTTCACGCGGACACATTCGCAAATCCTCGTCTCCGGCAGGGGCTGGATTTTTCTTTGTGAAAAAGAAGGGCGGTGAGTTGAGGCCTTGCATCGATTACAGGGGTCTCAATCGCATCACGATCAAGAACGCTTACCCGATACCCTTGATTTTCGAGCTGTTCGATCGCCTTAAAGGGGCCACGGTCTTTACCAAACTCGACCTGAGGGCGGCATATAACCTGGTAAGGATCAAGGCGGGCGATGAGTGGAAGACCGCGTTTAACACCAGGACCGGTCATTATGAATCCTTGGTTATGCCCTTTGGGTTGTGCAATGCGCCCGCAGTCTGTCACGGAACCATGAACCAGACGTACAACAAGAGATAAGTGAAAATAAGAAGGCTTTATTGAAAATAAAGCTGTAAAGCAAAAGTCCAAACAGATGGTGAAACCGAGCAGAGTCTTAGCGAAGCCAGAGGTCAGCAACCAGAAGGGTAGTCAGACGAAGCCAGGATCAGGAACCAGCAGGGTAGTCAGACGAAGCCAGGATCAGGAACCAGCAGGGTAGTCAGACGAAGCCAGGATCAGGAACCAGCAGGGTAGTCAGACGAAGCCAGGATCAGGAACCAGCAGGGTAGTCAGACGAATCCAGGATCAGGAACCAGAAGCAGCAGCAGTCTTAGAAGCATGTGAACACAAGAGGACCAAGCAAGGAACTGAAGCCACAGACCTCCTATATATATGAGCTAGGCATCCAGCTCCTCCCAGGGGAAGGAGGAGCCGCAGGGTGGAAGGCTACAAGAAACCCAGAAACCAAGATGGCCGCCAGCACATGTCAAACGAAGGAGAGCAGCAAGCAGGTAAGACCATGACAGTACCTCCCCCTCAAGGGCCCCTCCTCCGCGGAGCACAAAACGGTTTCTGAGGGAAGCGTGCGTGGAAGGCTCGGAGCAAGGCAGGAGCATGGACATCTGCGGAGGGAACCCAGGAACGCTCCTCTGGACCATAACCACGCCAATGGACCAAAAACTGCAACCGACCGCGGACCAGGCGTGAGTGCAGGATATTGCTCACCTCATATTCCTCACGATTGCCCACTTGGACCGGACGAGGCCGAGGAACCGAGGAAGTGAAACGATTACACACCAGTGGCTTCAACAGGGAGACATGAAACACGTTGGAGATCCGCATGCCAGGAGGAAGCGCAAGGGCATAGGCTACCGGGTTTACCCTGCGAAGCACTCGGAAGGGACCAACAAAGCGAGGCGCCAGCTTGGGAGTGGGCACTCGAAGGTTGAGGTTGCGGGTGGACAACCATACACGGTCTCCAACCTGGTAGGAAGGAGCAGGCGCTCGTCTGCGATCAGCCTGGAGTCTCTGGCGCTGCGCAGAGACCTCAAGGGACT
The DNA here is from genome assembly GCF_905171765.1 of Bufo bufo. Taxonomy (NCBI): domain Eukaryota; kingdom Metazoa; phylum Chordata; class Amphibia; order Anura; family Bufonidae; genus Bufo; species Bufo bufo. Next base: position 393,391,012 of record NC_053389.1, on the reverse strand, counting down.
TCTGGATCTGTACCCAAGAAGCACGTAGGACGGAAAGGTGATCCTCCACAGCCGGAATATCCTGGGGAGAGAATACCTCCGGTAACACGGCAGGTTGGAACCCATAATTGGCCATGAAGGGAGACGTCCCAGAGGAAGAGTTCACCGCCGTGTTCCTGGCAAACTCAGCCCAAGGCAGGAGGTCAACCCAATTGTCTTGGTGATCGGAGACATAGCAACGAAGGAATTGCTCCAAGGCCTGATTGGATCGTTCTGCGGCCCCATTGGACTGAGGGTGGTAGGCCGAGGAGAAGGAGAGATGAATCCCCAACTGGGAGCAAAAGGCGCGCCAGAACCTGGACACAAACTGACTCCCCCGATCCGACACAATCTCCTTAGGCAAACCGTGCAACCGGAAGACCTCCCTGGCAAAAATCGTGGCCAACTCTTGTGCAGAGGGTAACTTCTTGAGAGGAACACAGTGGCACATTTTGGAAAACCGATCCACAATCATGAGAATGACCGTATGGCCTCGGGATGCAGGGAGGTCCACAATGAAATCCATCCCCAGGTGTGACCATGGGCGCTCCCCGGTGGCTATGGGTTGCAGAAGGCCCAACGGAAGGTGCCGAGGGGACTTACTCTGGGCACAAACGGAGCATGCCGCTACATATGCGGCGATGTCGGAACGTAGGGAAGGCCACCAGAACAGACGTGAAACAGCCCAGGACAGCTGATTCTTTCCAGGATGCCCCGCGGTCTTGGAGTTATGGTAGGTTCGCAACAACCGAGTGCGCAACTCCTCAGGCACAAAACATCTGCCGTTGGGTCTCCCAGAGGGAGCACCAGATTGAGCCGCCAAAATCTGCTCACCCAGGGGAGAGGTCAGGCTGGTGCGAATGGCGGCCAGGATCTGATTCGGAGGTATGACCGAAGTCGGAATCGACTCCTCCCTGGACAGCTCGGAGTACTGCCGTGATAAGGCATCCGCCCTGATGTTCTTGGAACCGGGTAGGTAGGAGACCACGTAATTAAAACGTGACAAGAACAGAGCCCATCTGGCCTGACGTGGTGTCAATCTCTTGGCCTCAGAAAGGTAGGTCAGATTCTTGTTGTCCGTCAGGATGAGAACCGGAACCACCGAACCCTCGAGCAAGTGCCTCCATTCTTTAAGGGCCTGCACGATGGCCAATAACTCCCTGTCACCAATCTGATAGTTGCACTCCGCGGAAGACAGTTTCCAGGAGTAAAACCCACAAGGAAGCAGAGGACCCTCTGGTGTTCTACGCTGAGACAGAAGGGCGCCTACTCCCGTCTCAGACGCGTCCACCTCGAGGACAAAGGGCAACCCAGGGTTGGGATGCGACAGAATCGGAGCCGACACAAAGGCGGACTTTAGGGCCTCAAAAGCTCGGATGGCCTCGAGCGGCCAGACCTGGGAATTACTGCCCTTCCTGGTCAGATCCGTGAGAGGCTTGGCCAGCATGGAAAAGTCCCTGATGAACTTCCGATAATAATTGGCGAAGCCCAAAAAGCGCTGCAGGGAACGAAGACCACTGGGCTGGGGCCACTGTAAGACAGCCGAAACCTTCTCAGGATCCATGGAGAACCCCTCAGCGGAAATGATGTAACCTAAGAAGGTTACCTGGGATCGGTGAAATTCGCATTTCTCAAGCTTACCGAACAGCTTGTTCTCTCGTAACCGTTGCAACACTCGTCTGACATCCAGAATGTGGGCCTCCATGGATTCAGAATATACCAAGATGTCATCCAAATAGACTACCACACACTGCTGCAACAGGTCACGGAAAACATCGTTGATGAATTCCTGAAAGACTGCGGGCGCATTGCACAACCCAAAGGGCATAACCAAGGATTCGTAATGACCGGTCCTGGTGTTAAACGCGGTCTTCCACTCATCGCCCGCCTTGATCCTTACCAGGTTATATGCCGCCCTCAGGTCGAGTTTGGTAAAGACCGTGGCCCCTTTAAGGCGATCGAACAGCTCGGAAATCAAGGGTATCGGGTAAGCGTTCTTGATCGTGATGCGATTGAGACCCCTGTAATCGATGCAAGGCCTCAACTCACCGCCCTTCTTTTTCACAAAGAAAAATCCAGCCCCTGCCGGGGACGAAGATTTGCGAATGTGTCCGCGTGAAAGCGCCTCCCTCACGTACTCCTCCATGGCCTCATTCTCCGCTACCGACAGTGGATAGACTTTGCCACGAGGAGGAACGGCACCAGATTGTAACTCTATGGCACAATCGTATGGGCGGTGCGGAGGTAGGGCAACCGCGCGCACCTTATCGAATACATCCCGGTACTCCTCGTATTCAGGAGGCAACAGAGAGTCCGAGGAAGTACACAGCAACTTGACAGACCCATGGATGCAACTAGCCCCACACTGCGGTGACCACGAGAGGATCTCGACCGATCTCCAATCGAAAGTCGGATTATGCTTCTGGAGCCAGGGGTACCCCAAGACCACCGAGTAGTGTGGAGACGAAATAACCTGGAGGCAGACCGACTCTCTGTGAACGGCACCAATGGCTATCCCCACTGGAAGGGTCTCATGAGTCACGTGTGGCGGCAGAAGGGGTCTGCCGTCTATCGCCTCAAGAGCCAGTGGGGAACCTCGAGCCTGCAGAGGAATGGAATTGGCGGCAGCGAACACACTATCAATGAACAAACCATCAGCACCAGAGTCCACCAACGCCTGGGTCGTCACCGAGCCCCCGACCCAGGAGAGGACAACAGTGATCAGTGGTTTGTCAACACGGGAAACCGGGGACGAGGAGACTCCACCCAAGATCTGCCCCCGACAGGATCTCAGGGTACGAGCGTTTCCCGGACGGTTCGGACATGCCAACCGAAAATGCCCACCGAGACCACAGTACATGCATCGGCCCTCGCGTCTCCGGAGTGCCCTCTCCCCCTCGGACAGGCGAGCAAACCCCAGCTGCATGGGTTCACCCCCAGACAAGTCATCCCCAGGAGGCGTGGGAGGAGAGGGAGGCACGGGTGGGACAGCAAACGTAGGCACCAATCTGTTAGAAGACCTCCGCAGGTTCTCCTTAAAGGAAGGTCTCTCCCTGAGTCTGGTGTCAATCAAAATCAGGAAAGAAATAAGAGACTCGAGCTCAACTGGTAGGTCCTTAGCTGCAACCTCATCCTTCAAGGCATCCGAGAGACCATGAGAGAAAGCAGCGACCAGAGCCTCATTATTCCAGCCCACCTCTGCTGCCAGGGTACGAAACTCAATGGCGTATTCAGCTACGGATCGTGAACCCTGTCTGATGGACATAAGGAGCTTCGCAGCAGAGGCAGCACGAGCCGGCACATCGAATACCTTCCGAAGAGAAGCAACAAAACCGGAAAACTCGGCAACCACCGGATTGTTGTTCTCCCATAAAGGGCTGGCCCAGGCCAAGGCCTTGTCCGAGAGCAGAGAGATCAAGAAGCCCACCTTTGATCTCTCAGTAGGAAAGGCATGTGGCAGCAACTCGAAATAAATGCCCACCTGGTTAAGGAAACCTCGGCACTGAGTTGGCTCTCCCCCAAAGCGCTGTGGAAGAGGGGCAGAACCGGTCATACCCCGAAACACCGCAGGCGCAACAACAGGTGTCGGGGTAGACTCTGGCGCAACAACCGGAGCGGCAGTAGGAGCGAGCCCAGGAGCGACAACCGACCCATCGGCAACGGGAGCGAAATGAGCCGTGCGTTCAAGCAGGGTTTGCAACGCCACAGCGAACCGACCCAACAGGTGATCCTGCTGATCAAGTCTGGCAACCAGCGTGGGTAGCGAGGATGGCCCTGTACCGTCAGAATTCATGGCTTGGTCCTAATGTCACGGAACCATGAACCAGACGTACAACAAGAGATAAGTGAAAATAAGAAGGCTTTATTGAAAATAAAGCTGTAAAGCAAAAGTCCAAACAGATGGTGAAACCGAGCAGAGTCTTAGCGAAGCCAGAGGTCAGGAACCAGAAGGGTAGTCAGACGAAGCCAGGATCAGGAACCAGCAGGGTAGTCAGACGAAGCCAGGATCAGGAACCAGCAGGGTAGTCAGACGAAGCCAGGATCAGGAACCAGCAGGGTAGTCAGACGAAGCCAGGATCAGGAACCAGCAGGGTAGTCAGACGAAGCCAGGATCAGGAACCAGAAGCAGCAGCAGTCTTAGAAGCATGTGAACACAAGAGGACCAAGCAAGGAACTGAAGCCACAGACCTCCTATATATATGAGCTAGGCATCCAGCTCCTCCCAGGGGAAGGAGGAGCCGCAGGGTGGAAGGCTACAAGAAACCCAGAAACCAAGATGGCCGCCAGCACATGTCAAACGAAGGAGAGCAGCAAGCAGGTAAGACCATGACACAGTCTTTCAGGAATTCATCAACGATGTTTTCCGTGACCTGTTGCAGCAGTGTGTGGTGGTCTATTTGGATGACATCTTGGTATATTCTGAATCCATGGAGGCCCACATTCTGGATGTCAGACGAGTGTTGCAACGGTTACGAGAGAACAAGCTGTTCGGTAAGCTTGAGAAATGCGAATTTCACCGATCCCAGGTAACCTTCTTAGGTTACATCATTTCCGCTGAGGGGTTCTCCATGGATCCTGAGAAGGTTTCGGCTGTCTTACAGTGGCCCCAGCCCAGTGGTCTTCGTTCCCTGCAGCGCTTTTTGGGCTTCGCCAATTATTATCGGAAGTTCATCAGGGACTTTTCCATGCTGGCCAAGCCTCTCACGGATCTGACCAGGAAGGGCAGTAATTCCCAGGTCTGGCCGCTCGAGGCCATCCGAGCTTTTGAGGCCCTAAAGTCCGCTTTTGCGTCGGCTCCGATTCTGTCGCATCCCAACCCTGGGTTGCCCTTTGTCCTCGAGGTGGACGCGTCTGAGACGGGAGTAGGCGCCCTTCTGTCTCAGCGTAGAACACCAGAGGGTCCTCTGCTTCCTTGTGGGTTTTACTCCCGGAAACTGTCTTCCGTGGAGTGCAACTATCAGATTGGTGACAGGGAGTTATTGGCCATCGTGCAGGCCCTTAAAGAATGGAGGCACTTGCTCGAGGGTTCGGTGGTTCCGGTTCTCATCCTGACGGACCATAAGAATCTGACCTACCTTTCTGAGGCCAAGAGATTGACACCACGTCAGGCCAGATGGGCTCTGTTCTTGTCACGTTTTAATTACGTGGTCTCCTACCTACCCGGTTCCAAGAACATCAGGGCGGATGCCCTATCACGGCAGTACTCCGAGCTGTCCAGGGAGGAGTCGATTCCGACTTCGGTCATACCTCCGAATCAGATCCTGGCCGCCATTCGCACCAGCCTGACCTCTCCCCTGGGTGAGCAGATTTTGGCGGCTCAATCTGGTGCTCCCCCTGGGAGACCCAACGGCAGATGTTTTGTGCCTGAGGAGTTGCGCACTCGGTTGTTGCGAACCTACCATAACTCCAAGACCGCGGGGCATCCTGGAAAGAATCAGCTGTCCTGGGCTGTTTCACGTCTGTTCTGGTGGCCTTCCCTACGTTCCGACATCGCCGCATATGTAGCGGCATGCTCCGTTTGTGCCCAGAGTAAGTCCCCTCGGCACCTTCCGTTGGGCCTTCTGCAACCCATAGCCACCGGGGAGCGCCCATGGTCACACCTGGGGATGGATTTCATTGTGGACCTCCCTGCATCCCGAGGCCATACGGTCATTCTCATGATTGTGGATCGGTTTTCCAAAATGTGCCACTGTGTTCCTCTCAAGAAGTTACCCTCTGCACAAGAGTTGGCCACGATTTTTGCCAGGGAGGTCTTCCGGTTGCACGGTTTGCCCAAGGAGATTGTGTCGGATCGGGGGAGTCAGTTTGTGTCCAGGTTCTGGCGCGCCTTTTGCTCCCAGTTGGGGATTCATCTCTCCTTCTCCTCGGCCTACCACCCTCAGTCCAATGGGGCCGCAGAACGATCCAATCAGGCCTTGGAGCAATTCCTTCGTTGCTATGTCTCCGATCACCAAGACAATTGGGTTGACCTTCTGCCTTGGGCTGAGTTTGCCAGGAACACGGCGGTGAACTCTTCCTCTGGGACGTCTCCCTTCATGGCCAATTATGGGTTCCAACCTGCCGTGTTACTGGAGGTATTCTCTCCCCAGGATATTCCGGCTGTGGAGGATCACCTTTCCGTCCTACGTGCTTCTTGGGTACAGATCCAGAAGTCCCTTGAGGCCTCTGCCCAGCGCCAGAGACTCCAGGCTGATCGCAGACGAGCGCCTGCTCTTTCCTACCAGGTCGGAGACCGTGTATGGTTGTCCACCCGCAACCTCAACCTTCGAGTGCCCACTCCCAAGCTGGCGCCTCGCTTTGTTGGTCCCTTCCGAGTGCTTCGCAGGGTAAACCCGGTAGCCTATGCCCTTGCGCTTCCTCCTGGCATGCGGATCTCTAACGTGTTTCATGTCTCCCTGTTGAAGCCACTGGTGTGTAATCGTTTCACTTCCTCGGTTCCTCGGCCTCGTCCGGTCCGAGTGGGCAATCATGAGGAGTATGAGGTGAGCAATATCCTGGACTCACGCCTGGTCTGCGGTCGGGTGCAGTTTTTGGTCCATTGGCGTGGTTATGGTCCAGAGGAGCGTTCCTGGGTTCCCTCCGCAGATGTCCATGCTCCTGCCTTGCTCCGAGCCTTCCACGCACGCTTCCCTCAGAAACCGTTTTTTGCTCCGCGGAGGAGGGGCCCTTGAGGGGGAGGTACTGTCATGGTCTTACCTTCTTGCTGTTCTCTTTCGTTTGACATGTGCTGGCGGCCATCTTGGTTTCTGGGTTTCTTGTAGCCTTCCACCCTGCGGCTCCTCCTTCCCACTGGGAGGAGCTGGATGCCTAGCTCATATATATAGGAGGTCTGTGGCTTCAGTTCCTTGCTTGGTCCTCCTGTGTTCACATGCTTCTAAGACTGCTGCTGCTTCTGGTTCCTGATCCTGGCTTCGTCTGACTACCCTGCTGGTTCCTGATCCTGGCTTCGTCTGACTACCCTGCTGGTTCCTGATCCTGGCTTCGTCTGACTACCCTGCTGGTTCCTGATCCTGGCTTCGTCTGACTACCCTTCTGGTTCCTGATCTCTGGCCTCTCAAAGACTCTGCTTCGGTTTCACCATTCGTTTGGACTTTTGCTTTACAGCTTTATTTTCAATAAAGCCTTCTTATTTTCACTTATCTCTTGTTGTACGTCTGGTTCATGGTTCCGTGACAGTGATGTATGGCTACCTCTGGTGTAGGGATCTCGTGTCTATTATCAGGGATTTGGTTACATTCAGTAATAGTTGATAAGGAAAGACACGTTTTACCATCTATGGATTCAATTAGGTAGCCACTAGCTCTCCTCCCCGCTGTTTCTACAGTACCCGCACGAGTCTTTAGAGAATAAGGAGTGTTAGGCCCTTCAATGTTGAAAATGTCAAAGAAAGTAGATTTGGCTAGGGACGCATTACTTTGGTCATCTAGGATAGCGTAAACATTGATGGCTTTGTCTCTGCAGCCCTTTGGGTACACTTTTGTTAGGCAGATTTTTGAGCAGGACCTGCCGCCTATGAGTCCTTTACAGACTTCAGTGCATTGTGAAGTAACTGCTGGTGGGTTAGCTTCAGAGTTACTTTTCTCCCCGCCATGCTCTCTGGCACTGTTACTCTGTGATGAGGTCCATGGGAAAGGCCCAGGATGTAGGGCCATGTTGTGATCTGAGTTGTTGCATTCTGTGCATTTTACACTAACCTGACAGTCTTTGGCAATATGTGATGTTGATGAGCAGCACTTGTAGCAAATGCGGTTCTCCTTGAGGAAGGCTTTGCGATCTCCTATGGACATTTCTCTAAAGGCTCTGCACTTCAGAAGAGGGTGTGGCTTCTTGTGTAGAGGGCACTGCTTACCAGGATCTTTGACTGTTTCGCGGCTGGCGGAGCTGTAATGCCTGTAAGAATCTGTAGGTGAAATGTTAGTTTTGTGCACTGCCACTGATCCTTTGTGTGGTCTGTGGTCATAGGGAGTGGCACAAGACTGTGATAGATCAAAGCTAGGGTCATTACGAATATTAAGTGTATGAAAAAGGTAAAGGACGGCTCACCTCTGGCTCAAGATGGCAAGGTGCACCAAACGGATGTCGTACCCTAGTCACCAAAAAACAATTGTAAAATAGAAAGGATGGGCACTCTTATACCTGGTTCACAAGGTTAGCAAAGTGACACTAGTTTATTAATAACAATTCATAAATATATACAAATGGTCACCATACACAAATAATATTGTATATCCTAAACAGAACTTTGCCCTAAAAAGATGCTGCAATATAAAATATCAGATAAAATATCAGATAAAATATCAAATATATCGGTCCACTGATATAGCTAATAGGTCAGGATGTGGACCTGATGGTCCGGCCAAAATTAACCAGACTGCATAGGAATTAGCGGACTGTCTGTCCTCTGTTAGTTATAGCAGTGACTGATACCGAGTGGTTCTCCAAACAAAAGTAAAAAATCAAAAAATGGTTATAAACCAGCGTGTATAAGTATAAAAATCAAGTGTTAACAGGATGATAAGTCAATAGTAATGGTGATAAAACAATTCCATAAAGTGAAAATACCTGTAAAAAAAATATATGGCTCAATATATAGCAGTGCTCAGATCATTACAGTGTTAAATGCCTGTGTAAAAGCATAAAGTGTCGCTGGAGACTCGGCAATAGTAGTAGACAGTTAGTCTCACTGGTGGTTATATTCCTAAAGATCAGTCTTTCTGTTATATCACAGGTCTCCTAGGAATCGGCTTTATATATCAATGTTCAATCGACACAATTCATAGGAGTGCACTATACTTCACAAAGTTGCGGTCCAGCAAAATAGCTAGTTGAGCGAACTTTGAATTCCAAAGCGGCAGTGCAGTGTAGATAAGTTGATTATGCAGCGGTACATATAAATACAGCAGTATTTGGTTCGTTACTCACGTACAGTCCTGCAAATCCCACCGTGGCGTCCCACGTGGTGTAGATTCAGGGTAAGCTTTCCCTCTGGGCAGCAAGTTGAAAAGCTGCCTTACTGCTGGGTAGAAGTGCTGTGCAAAGAGGTCTTGCAATTTTGCAAATCCGGCTGTGAATGCAAGCCCTTACTCTCTCACGCTGCAAATTCACATTAGGTTTCCTTAATTGGAATAGGTGTTCCACCTGTCTTGGTCAGCATAGGTGGTTCAATCTCACCCGTCGCTCGCTGCACTGTGTCCAAAATGCTGCGGTTTAATTCTCCTTGGGAAGCGCTTCCTTAGTCCAACAGATGTATCAAACTGTTATAGCCACTGAGGAAGAAGGAGGATAACCTTCATTACGAATATTAGCCTCTAGCCTTACAAAGTCAACGAACACACTGAAGGGAGGGAATGGCACATTGTAGGTATGTTTGTACCTTGACCCGTGGGAGACCCATTTCTCCTGCAGGTTGTGGGGAAGCTTTAATACAATAGGTTTGACACCTCTGGAAGTGTCGAGGAAAGCAAGCCCCGGTAAATCCCCTTCGGCTTTGGCAACCTGTAATTCCATCAGTAGATCACTTAAATCCCTAAGTTTCTGGAACCCTTTGCTAGATATTTTAGGGAATTCGTAAATTCTTTTAAACAACGCATCCTCTATGACCTCTGCAGAACCATAAAATTCATCAAGTCTATCCCAGATCATTTTTAGGCCAATCTCTGGGTAGTTTATATTAATATCCCTGATTCTCTTGGCATGTTCTACAGAGTCTTTTCCAAGCCGATCTACAAGGAAGTCTATCTCCTCACTGTGTGACAGACCCAAGTCTTTTGTAATGTTATAAAAGGAGGCCCGCCATGCTCTATAGTTTTCAGGGCGATCACTGAACTTCACCAGTCCCTTTGTAACTAGCTCTCGTTTAGTAAAGAACCTGGCAAAGTCTATTGTGCTATGGTTACTACTAAGGTTAGTTGGAGGTGGAAAGTTACGGTGACAGTGCGGCGGGTGGTCATACCTGTATGGAGTCTCTGACTTAGGCCAGCCCATGTCATATCGTCTTGTGGGATGAGGTGGTTTGCAGGCTGGACTGGAAGCTGGCTTCCTTGGTGTGCAGGGAAGTTAGCTGGAGTTTTGTCACATGGCTCTGGGCTCTCTTGTTTGTAGGACTGGGATCCGAGTGTGACTCTTTCTTTTGGACGGTATGATTCTTCTGTGAGAATGCATAGGTGACGTCTTCGGTTCCTGGGAATGGATCAGCATTGCTGTTTGGTCTAGAGTGTTGACGGACGTACTCTGAAGTGCGTTGTACAGGACCTTGCTGGCCGAGTTCTGGGCTAAGCACACTGCGGTGACTTCCGGTTTTCAGGTATTCCATTGCTTCCAAGAACTCTGCTTCAGCTATGGCGGCTGCCGTTTCTTTCTCTACGGCGAGTTTCTCTAGCTTTGCATCTAAGAGGAACTTTTGCATGTCTATTGAAGCCTGTTGCTTTGCTTTCTCAGCCTCTAGCTTTGCATCTAAGAGGACCTTTTGCATGTCTATTGAAGCCTGTTGCTTTGCTTTCTCAGCCTCTAGCTGTGCCTTTTCTTCTTTCATCTTCATTTCTTGTTCGGCAAAGGCTGCTTTGACCTTCGCGGCTTCTGCCTTTGCGCGGGCAATGGTAGTCGCATTGCTAACGGAAGACGACTTAGTGGAACCATCCTTCCTTGATCTTGTCTTGTAGCTTGATACTGTGCTACGCGACATGGTGTTGGTGAAGACACTTAACTGCGTGGAGACTACTGTGCTGTGGAATGCACTCTGTGCTTAGAGAGTGGTCACAGTATGCAATCTAATGTGTCTACATTGCTTGAAGCGGCTATCCCCTTGCAGCACTGGACTGTATAGAAGTCACTGTGGTGTCCGTTTGCAGATATTGCGTGGACCGTAACAGACTTCTGTGTAGTCAGGCGTGTCTCTCTCGCTGGAAGTCGTCGTTTACTGTCCTGTTCTCACAATTTGTACCCCCGGGGTCTATATGCAGTTCAACAGGCAGATATCACCATTCTACTAGTTAATAAGATGAGACTTGTTTCTGTAGTCTGTGGTTTTTATTAACTGGCAATAGATAAGGTAAACTATAAGAAAATGAACATACAAGAACTGAATATACAGTACAGTGTACACAAAACTTACACAAAAACATTAATTAATCCCTTACCGACGATGCTTTAGTAAGAGACACACAATGTGCAGCTGCTCCTTCCATGAGGTGAGGAGAAAAGGAAGCAGGAGCCTGTCTCTTTCCCAGAAAGCACTGTGAGCAGGAAGTCAGGTGACCTAATGAATATGCATAACTTAACAAGGCAAAATATGCACTTACAGCTAAAGGTCACTAGATGGTGCAGAAGGCACACAAATGAACAAACTATGCAATAGTTAGTGAAGACAGTACAGACTTCCAAGCCTGTGCTATCCTCAGGCAGTGATGACTGTGAATGAAGTAACGGGTCTGAGGAAGAGTTTAGGCTCATGTTGCCTGCAGACTTTAACTTCCACCTTTCTGACCTTCCCATCTTTACTTGGGAATACCTTGGTTATCAGTCCCAAAGGCCAGTCATTTCTTTTCAACTGAGGGTCTTTGACAAGGACAACATTACCAACTTCCATGTTGGGTTTGCTGGTTTGCCATTTATTCCGGACATGTAGTGTAGAGAGGTATTGTTTCCTCCATTTATTCCAGAAGGCATTTGCTAGGGTTTGCACTCGTCTCCATTGACATTTGTACAAGTCTTTAGTACTAAACTCACCAAGAGGAGCTTGGTGTTGTACTGACCTTTTGGGTGGGAAGAGTGGAAGGGCTGAGCAAGAAAGGATCCTCTGGCTCATTGGATATTGAGGTCAAAGGTCTGGCATTTATGATCGCTACTACTTCGGCCATGAAGGTTGAGAGGGTCTCATGAGTGAGCTTTGAAGTTCCCAGCTCTAAAAAGACAGAATCAAGTATCCGGCGGACTAAGCCAATCATACGCTCCCAAGAGCCTTCCTGTCACCGCCAGCTCTCTGAGAAGCTCTGGCAGACGTTCTTCTGTACCTCTTGCATGATGTTCTTTGTTTTGGTTTCACTTTGTCATCTCTTTTCCTTTTCCCAGCTGTCATCTATTTACACTGATTGCCTCCCTTTATATTCCCTCCCATACTGCCTCACTTTGCGGTTTATACTACTTCCTGGATTGTGTTCACTGCTAGATGCTGCAACTGCTGGTTCCTCAGATAAGTCTTTTTCCTTTATTTGTGTTTCCGTGCTGGCTTGATTCTAGGTGACCCTGACTCCCTCCGTATTAAGTGCAGGGAGCCGGTGGTCGTGTCCCCTCACTATTATAGGGTTTTCAGGTGTCACACAGTCTAGGTATGAGAGCATGCAATTATCTATCATAAAGATCTTTGCATGGGCAGAGCAGTCAGGGAGAGCTCTAGGGGTTTTATAGGGCTCACCCATATGTTCCTTAGTTTGGGATCAAGTCAGTCGGATGTTTATTTATAACTTCCAGTTTTTTGCAACACCATCCGTGACACTCCCATGTGGGAAGAGTGTGGGGGATTAAATGACCATTTGCAGTCTTGGTCAGCAAGATATCTCTCTACATGATCACTGTCAATGTTTGAGGGGATATACAGTTCTTTGCAGGCTCCAACGAAGTTGGTACCCCTATGAGAGCGGATAAGTTTAACTGGGCCTCTAATAGAAATGAAACGTCTGAGAGCATTTATAAAGCTGGATGTATCCAAAGACTCGATAACTTCTATATGCACAGCCCTGATACTCATGCACGTAAATATGACCGCCCAGCGTTTACTGTTCGCATGGCCTCCTCTAGTGTGTCGTGTGGTGACAGACCAGGGGCCAAACACGTTAAGACCAACATTAGTAAAGGGGGGTTCTGTACTGACACGATTATCAGGGAGGTTAGCCATCTTTGTGACTGAAAAATACCCCCGGTTTCTGGCAAGTGACACATTTGAAAATAAGACTACTCACAAGTCTTTTGGCTCCCATTGTCCAGAATCCAGCCGTACGTAAAGCGCCTTCAGTGAACAAACGTCCCTGATGTTTAGTCTTCTCATGGTATTGTTGCATGAGTAAGGATGCAATATGATTGCTTGGGAGTATTATAGGAGTACATTCATTACTCTCGAGTTTTGCATTTGAAATACGTCCTCCTACTCTCAACAGCGATTAGCATCTATAAAGGGGTCAAGTCTCCTTAGGGAACTGTATTTAGGAACACCCTTTTGATTTCGGATGAGTCCAAGTTCTTGAGCATAAACTTTGTGTTCGATACAACGGATGATAACGTCTCTTGCCTGTGTGAGCTCGTCCACTGTATGAGCCTTGTTACAGTAATGCCAACCTTTGCAGTGCTTTGATCCTGTAGGTGTGGTTCTGAAAGATTTAGCTATGTGGATCAAGCTAGCTATAGCTCTGTTCAGTGATCTCCACGTAGAAAACTTGTTGAATCGTTTGGATCCAAGCTCTCTGTTAGAATCTTTTGTGGTGAGTACAGAAACATGAGGACAAATTTCTGCATTAACATTTGGCTCCAGTAGTTCAAATTTGTCTTTCTGAAGAGTGCCAAGCACAGGTTTGTAGAGGAATGGTGGTCCTGTGAGCCATGTGGTATCTTTAAGGTGGGCTGCAGGAACAACTCTTGTAGCATGGTCTGCAGGGTTGAGGTCAGTTGGTACATAGTGCCAATGGGTAGGCTGTGTAGACCTCCTGATTCTTTGGACTCTGTTATGAACATAGACATAAAATCTCCTAGTCTCATTGTAAATGTAGCCCAACACTACTTTGCTGTCTGTATAAAATATTGTACTATCAAGATTTACATCTATTTCAGAATAAACAAGATCTGCTAGCTCTACTGCTGGAACAGCAGCACGAAGTTCCAATCTTGGTTTGGTAAGCTCAGGGCTTGGTGGCAGTTTTGTTTTGCCCATTGTAAAGCCAATTTGTACCTGGCCTTTAATGTTTATAGGTTTAAGGTAAACGACTGCAGTGATTGCTTTTACTGAGGCATCACAAAACACGCACAGCTGCTTGGTCAGCAGGAGAGAAGTGGGCATATGGCCTATGTATACGCACATTAGAAAATGCCTTTAAAGAGTCTTTCCATGTTACTCATAGTGACTCTTTCTCTGAGGGAAGTGGCGAATCCCAATCACATATATCTGTGGTTAGCTCCCTGAGCAGAGTCTTACCTTGGATGATCACAGGGGCTGCAAATCCAAGTGGATCGTATAGACTGTTGATGGTGGACAGGACTCCATGTCATGTGAAGGGTTTCTGTTCTTGGTCGACCTGAAAGGTAAAGGTGTCAGACTTGAGGTCCCAGCTGAGCCCTAGGCTGCGCTGCATGGGTAATGTGTCTGTGGACAAGTCTAGATCCTTCAAATCACTGGCATAATCTTAAGTAGGAAAGGCCTCCATAACAACTTTGCTGTTTGAAGCTATCTTATGCAGCCTGAGGTTTGAACAGGAAAGCATACTTTGAGTCCTTTTGAGTAGACCGATTGCGGCCTCTGGTGAGGGAAGCAACTTTAAGCCATCATCTACATAGAAGTCTCTTTCAACAAACTTCTTAACGTCCTCCCCATAGTCTTTTTCACCTTTTTGGGCAGAAAGTCTGAGTCCATAAATAGCGACTGCAACTGGGCTGTTGCCAAAAACATGCACCCTCATTCAATACTCTATGATGTCTTGGGTAGGGTCATTGTCCTTGAACCAAAAGAATCTTAGGAGGTTCCTGTGCTCTTCTTTAACTAGGAAACAATAGAACATTTGTTGTATGTCTGCAACTACAGCAGTGGATTCTTTATGGAATCTAATGAGGACACCGAGAAGTGTGTTTTTGAGGTCTGGTCCTGTCAAAAGAACATCATTGAGAGAGACTCCCTCATATTGTGAACTAGAGTCAAATACCACTCGAATTTATCCTGGCTTCTTGGGATGGTAAACGCCAAAGATTGGTAAGTAACAGCATTCTTCCTTTTCTTTTAGGGGTGGAGCTCCTTCTGCATGACTGTTCTCCAATATCTTGTCCATGAATAAGAAAAAATGTTCCATAATTTCTGGTCTTTTCTGAAAGTTGCGTTGGAGTGAACAGAAGCGTTTAAAGGCTTGATCTCTGTTGTTGGGAAGACGGCGTCTCTATGTTTTGAAAGGTAGTGGTGCAACCCAGGTGTTCCCTTTTATCCTTGAATAATCCTTGCTTCATTATGTTTAAGAAGGCCTCATCTTTAATAGAAGGAGCTAACTTGCGGTCTTCCTTTGTCCTCTGCAACACCTTGCACCCCAAGTGGTCTTGGTCTTTGCCACAAGGATGGTTCTCGATTTCTGAAAAGTCAGGATACAGCACACTTGCCGGCTTCTCTCTTACAAGGAATCTGTTAGGGCAAGGCTGAAAGAGGGATGGATGTTCGTTCGCCAAGGTATTTGTGTAAAGAGAATTCACTGTGGTAGACTTGTGAACACTCCCTAGGTAGACATCACCTATAATGACCCACCCCAGGTCAAGCTTCTGGGCATATGGAGAATCGTGAGGACCGTTTATTTGTTTTCTCACCTTGTGGACTCTTATATCTCTTCCAAGCAGAAGTATTATTTGGGCCACCGGGTCGAGTGCAGGTATGAGATGTGCTATGGATTTTAGATGTCCATGATGTAATGCTGCCTGAGGTGTAGGAATCTCTTCTCTATTGTTTGGCATCATATCAAGGTAGGTAAAGGTAGGGATGCTTCACCATTTATGGATTTGGTTTGGAAGCCAGTAGCTCTTCTGCCTTTTTCTTCACTCACACCTGTGCAAGTTTTAAGTGAATATGGAGAGCTGAGTCCTTTAATATTGAAGATATCAAAGAAAGTCGAGTTGGCAAGAGATCTATTACTTTGATCATCAAGGATGGCATACAACCTTACCGCTTTGTCTTTATGACCAATAGGGTAAACTGTGACAAGACAGATCTTGGAGCAAGATTTGTTACTAAGACCTTTTACGCAGACTTCGGTGCACTAGGGTGTCACTTTAAGAGGGACTGTGTCTTTCTCCTCCCCGCCGTGCTCTACAGCCTGTTCTGAGGGTGTGAAAGTCCATGGAGCTGGCCGAGGGTATAAGGCTGTATTGTGCTCTTCACTGTTGCATTCAAAGCATCTGATGTTTACGGTACAGTCTTTTTCAAGATGAGAGGTTGATGCACAACACCTGTAACAAATGTGGTTCTCCTTGAGGAAAGTTTTGCGGTCCCTGAGAAGTTTTTCTCTAAATCCTCTGCATTTCAGCAATGAGTGTGGTTTCTTATGTAGAGGACGTTCTTTGCATGGGTCTTTTGTTGAGATATTCTCAGTCACTGAGGTACTGTAGGTTTTGTTTGAGGGGTCTTTGGAAGATACACTGGTTTTGTGTACTGCAACAGGTGTACCTTTCATGTTATGGAGTAAGACAGGCCTACCTGGTTTGGGGTAAGTGGTGTCAAACATTGAGAAGTCAAAGCTGGGATCATTCCTAGTCTTTGCTTGCTGGTGCACGAAGTCCACAAAGAATGAGAATGGAGGAAATGGGACGTTGTGCTGTTGCTTGTACCTGGAACCTTGAGCAATCCACTTCTCTTGCAGGTTATAAGGTAACTATGGGGTTTACACCACGTGCAGTATCTAAGAATGCCAGACCTTGTAAATCTCCTTCAGCTTTGGCAACTTGGAGCTCCGTCAGCAGGTCACTCAGTTCTCTCAGTTTCTGGAACCCTTTGTTCTGGATCTTGGGGAAATCCTCAATTCTTTTGAAGAGTGCGTTCTCTATCACTTCTGGTGAGCTGTAACAGTCCTCAAGTCTCATCCATATCATATTTAACCCAGTGCTGGGGTAGTTAATATTAATGGCTCTAATCCGTTTTGCATTCTCTGCTGATTAACTTCCTAGCCACTTGACAAGAAGATCAATTTCCTCACATGCAGAAAGATCTAGATCTCTGATTGTATTTCTGAATGATGATCGCCATGACCTATAGCTTTCAAGTCTGTCATCAAACTTGGAGAGCCCCTTGGTTATTAACTCACGTCGGGCAAGGAATTTTAGAAACTCTGACATACCTGGATCTTTGTTTGGTGGATTGTTGCTGTAGTAGTCACCATATACTTGTCCTTTCTTAAAGGATTTGACTATACTGCGATCATTTGTAGGTCTAAATGCAGGTTGCGTTGGGAGTTGATGTCCTATGAAACTGTTGTCTCATTCAAAGTGGGGTTTTTGGTTAACTTTGGTCACTTGTGTGACAGGTGCCTGTTGGGGTTCTTCAGCAGGGGTTGACGCTGCTTTTGGAATTGAATTTAGACAGTCATCCGACTCTGCATGCTGCATGACGTAATCTGAAGTGCGTTGCAAGTTATCGTTATCATCAGGTTCAGGCCCAACTATGCTACTGGGTCTATCACTTGCAGAGTTTGCTGCTTTTTCTAACAGCAGCTGCAGATTCCTTTTCCACAGTTAGCTTTTCCAGAGCTGCTTGTTGTTCAGCCAGGGCTGCTTGTTGTTCAGCCAGGGCTGCTTGCATGTTTGCTTCCATATAAACCCAAAACTAGACTCTGAACAGCATAAATTATAGAAATACAAAATCTTTTATTGGACATAGACTTGTATAAAACATAGAAATCCATATACATAAGCATCATTAAGTCACACAGGATGATCTCTACAGGTCTGTCACATTATAATACATCTAGCTTTGCAATAAAAAAACGGACACTGTTATTCACTATATATACATATGTACTGTTAGATGCAGCCATCGAATATGTATATATAGTGAATAACAGTGTCCGTTGACGAATCGTACATAATGGGAATCATCAGCAAGGAAGATGCACAGATGGAGAGTACACAGTGTTTCTGCAATTACAGAGAAAAAATTATGGAAAGTGCAAAGGTCCTACCTGCACCTAATAGATACATTCACTACTGTATTATGTTCGAGTAGGGACATGTGTGTACAGAGTACATCATGAATAAGGGTTATTTTTAATCATTAAACATGTCTGTATAAGATATACTCACTTTTCACCTTTATCACGTCTATCATTATTTTCTCACTTTTCATTATATTTATTATCACTTTTTTTGCACTTTTCACTTTTTTCTTTCTCTCACCCCCCACATCTCACCAATATAATAAGTCATAAATGAACATCAAATGTTTAAATCCATACTATGTATATGGTCTCAGAATCTACACCTGTTTTTTATTATATATTACTGTGTGATTTATGCACCTTATGTTATTTATATCATATGAAGGAAATATCCATATAGGTGGGCCCCTGCCGTAAGATATATATATCTATGAGTATAGGAGGAACTTATGTTCAAATTAAAAGGCAGAGCACCGCTTGCGTTCCAGCGTGGAACGCACTGTGTATTCATCTTGTTTGTGTGATCTACTGCTGTCTTGGGCCTGGATGTGGGAGGGGGCTGCGCCGGCTGGCTCTGAGAGCGATGCGTTCCACGGTGGAGCGCATACCAGATATCCGGTTTTCGGATGCGGTCCCCTGTGGAGCGATCCTCCTCGGCCTGTCCCCGTGGCTTCCTCTCACATATTGATTATTGAATATGATCCCATACAGGCCTCCTGAAAACAACTATGTGTGCTTACTGTCCAGTATTAATGTTTTGTACTAGAAACAAGATGAGTGTCCGGACACTGACCGAACCGGAAGTGATGTGATGCGTTCCAGCGTGGAACGCATTGCACTTCCGGTTTTCGTTGTTAGTCTTCATCTGCAGCTCATGTGATCCCAATTTAGCCAATTTGCAAACTATATATGAACAGTTTAGACACACCATCAGTATCCCTTGAGAAAGCGACCGCGAAACACGTGTTGGGATCCAGGACTGCTTGGTCTGTATTTACCTGTACTGTCTCGTACAGTTCGGATTCTCTTGACGACATAATGACACTGCAAATAGGTTTGCACACTTGCCACTGTCGTGGATGACGATGCTGCGCCTTGCAGAATTCAGTACCATGCGGTCCAGCCTATTAGGGGTTGGTGACTCGCAGGGTTTGAGGAATCACAGTTTCTAGTATCTAGCTTGTAAGAAGCCATTGTTTTACTGCGGTCAAGGAGTCGCAGTTCCTCGTATCTATCTGTTCTCCTTATGTGTGAAGGTACATAGCTTGACAGACAGCTAAACCTTATCCCGGCAATGTATTGACAATGGAGTAACGTCCAACTTTATCTTTATTGCAAGGATGTAAATGTGCGGTAAAACTGGGGAACAGAAAAAACAATGCGCTTACTAATGGGGTCTGACAAATAGTAATGCATATAATAAATTTCTGTGCATAGCAATGCACATACAAACACATATGCATATCTAAACCAGAGCATGTTTCCTATCTGCATAACAAGCATGGTCCTTAGCTGCTAACTATAAGCTGCTATAAAGGAGAGGAAAAGGATATGCAAAATACATATGAAAACAGGCTATAATGTGGCTATGTGACATACCAGCGATGCTACCGTGAGCTTAGATGTAGAGGATGACTTCCAAGCTTGTGCTATCCTCAGGCAATGATGACTGTGAATGAAGAAAATGGCTGCTATGTGCAGGAATGATGATGTCACTAAGATATGGAAGCTGAAGTAGACCAAACTTGTAGCGTAAATAACTGAAATTGTATGTAAAATGGCCACTAGATGGTACTATTACAAAATCAACAGAGAATGATACAGAAAACATGTTAACTATGTATGAACGTTATGCATAAATTAACAATAAACTTGCTGAAGGCATGACAGGCAGGGTCCTCAAGGGGTTAAAGTTATGGTCAGCTCTGTTTCCTCTTTACCAGATCTGTCCCACCCTAACTATGAATGAGCCCTGTAACAATAGCTATGACAGGTAAAGTGATAAAAGCAGACATGGCGGATTCTCGAGGATGACACTGCTGTTTAGACTGAGGACACCATGATGACAGTATAAATATGGAGGAATGTAAGTTTTCAGGTGTGTGCTTTAGTCATACGCTCGGCAGATAATGATTATTAGGTGTGGACAAAGCTAATAACTAATATGGAATTTCATCACAATGATGTCTGACATGTTATTCACTCCCACAGTACTGCTCTGATGGACTCTGTAGTCCTGAAACAACTTGGTAAAGGATCATGGCCCATGCTGTAAAGAAGCTCTACTGAGCAGACAGGTAAGAGCTTCACTATGAGCCTGGTGCAATGTACACAGATTGTGTGCACTATATGGGCTTGTGTCTGGTACATACATACATGCCTCATTAGTGGAACCCAGGACATATTCAGATCCTAGCTCTGGGGCCACATCCAGTCTCCATGCTGAGGGGACTCAGCTTTTTTTTATAATTCAGGATAACCCTTTTAAAGGGGTATTCTCATCTTAGACACTTACAACATATCCACAGCTCTTTCTACCATAAAAGTGAATGAAGAAAGCTGCACTTCTATGGGACTGATGGAAATTGCAAGCACTGCACTCGCCTGTCCCATAGCAGTGAATGGAGCAGTGGTCATGCATGTACACAAACGCTCAATAAATGTTTATAGGAAAAAAGCCTTTAATATGTCAAAGATGTGTAGATATTTTTAGATGAATGGGATTTTCTAAAGATGCATATGACTTTCTGAGGTTGCCGTGGAAAAATCCTAGGATTACAGAGATCACTGCAACTGTAGTCCCTATGGAATAAAGAGTAGAGAAACAGTGAGATTACAGTCTCCCAGTCCTTCGTGGATTTAGATGGAACCCACCCCTAACAAAGCACACCAAAAATTACCCTGGTGCATGTTCTACATTTGGATCACAGTAGTCTAGCTGTTTGTTTTTTTTATTCAGAAAAAAAGCAAATCCAGCTCATTTTTTGTTACAACAGTTGTAGAATATTGTATAGATTACCAAGAGGTGCGTACTGAATTTCTATGTGTTGTAGCGGGATTAGCTCACGGGACCGCCGTCTCCTGGGATAGACGGGCGCTATAGGCACATAAAACACAGTCCAGTCCAAGCAAGTATGGTGCAACTGGCCTCAGCCAGTTTTATTGACTTTTGCAGAAAAAGAATTAAACAAAACAGTTCAAAACAAATGAAATACCTGACCGTCTGGCCACTACTTCTAAACAGGCAGTAGTCCCTAACTACATGAAACTGAGCCTTGTGCCCAGCTCCATCAACAAAACACACTGTTGTTTTCACTCACCCAGCAGGTTCTTCCCAGGAGCAGAGAGATCAGCTAGTGAGCTGTTTGCCCTTTTATAGCACACTCAGGTTCCAAGGTGATTAGCCACAGTTACACTGAATACCTGGAGTGGCTAATTGGAGCAGGGACCCACCCAACTCTCCCTGCTCCAAGCAGCCAGGCCCTTCTAACCAGGTTTTTAACAAAACCCTTGCAAAGAGAAAACCTAGTTTTCCTTGCTGTCAATTCCCTGGCTGCTTTTTAGAACGTATAGGACAGGAACCTAGGTGAAATGTAGACTCCTTCCACCACTTTCCCCCTGGTCCTGTCACATATCCTCCCCCCCTGTTTCGACCTTGGGGTAGGAACACTCTGTGCCCTTAAACAGTACATCCTGGACAGGGCATCTGCGTTTCCAAGCTGACGCCCGGGCCTATGTTCAACTGTAAAACTATAATCTTGAAGAGACATGAACCATCGGGTCACTCGCCTGTTTTTCTCACGGTTTTGGCACATCCATTTAAGGGGGGCATGGTCAGTTACCAGTTTGAATGTTCTCCCTACCAAATAATACCTGAGAGCTTCTATGGCCCACTTAACTGCCAAACACTCCTTTTCTACAATGGAGTATTTCTTTTCATGTTCATTTAACTTTTTACTCAGGTATACTACAGGATGCTCTTCCCCAGCCCTTACTTGCGACAACACAGCCCCTATACCAACATCCGAGGCATCTGTTTGCACAATGAACTCCTTTTTAAAATCTGGTGTGACTAACACTGGGTGGGCACATAGAGCCTGCTTCAGGTTCTGAAAGGCCTGTTCCGCTTCCGTGGTCCATTTGACCATGGTTGAATCCTTCCCTTTTGTAAGGTCTGTTAAAGGGCTCGCAATGCTGGCAAAATTTTCAATAAAACGCCTATAATAACCAGTTAAACCTAGGAATGCTCTGACTTGTTTTTTGTTCAAAGGCCTTGGCCAGCTCTGGATGGCTTCCACTTTGTTTATTTGAGGTTTTATAACTCCTCGCCCAATCATGTAGCCCAAGTACTTTGCCTCTTCTTGCCCAATGGCACATTTTTTTGGATTCGCTGTTAACCCTGCTTCCCTAATAGAATTCAGGACGGCTTCTACCCTGGGTAGATGACTTTCCCAATCCGTGCTATGGATTATCACATCATCTAAATAGGCAGCTGCGTATCTACGATGTGGTCTTAAAATTTTGTCCATCATCCTCTGAAATGTGGCCGGGGCCCCATGCAAACCAAAGGGAAGGACTACATACTGAAAATGGCCATCAGGGACACTAAAAGCAGTTTTTTCTTTGGCCCCCTCAGTCAACGGTACTTGCCAGTAACCTTTTGTAAGATCTAATGTGGTAAAGAACCTAGCATTACCAAGCCTATCAATCAGCTCATCCACTCGAGGCATTGGGTAAGCATCAAACTTTGAGACAGTGTTCAGTTTCCTGAAGTCATTACAGAAACGTATGGTGCCATCAGGTTTGGGAACCAAGACTATAGGACTAGACCAGTCACTATGGGACTCCTCTATAACCCCTAACTGAAGCATTGTTTGGACTTCTTGGGAGACAGCTTTACGTCTAGCCTCAGGTATTCTATAAGGCTTTTGGTTGACTCTGACCCCTGGTTCGGTTACAATATCATGTTCAATTATATCTGTTCGACCAGGTAGCTCAGAAAATACATCTTTATTTTTTATTACAAACTCCTTTGCCTCTTGGGTTTGAGATCCTGACAAAGTGTCTGCAATTTTTACCTCTGGTATCTCAAAGCTACATTCCTTTTTCCCACTGCTGTAAGCTGCTAACACCTCTCGGTCCTTCCAGGGTTTGATTAGGTTCACATGATAAATTTGGTAGGGCTTACGTCTACCTGGTTGGTGAACCCGGTAATTCACCTCTCCGACCTTCTCAACTATTTCATAAGGACCTTGCCATTTGGCCAAAAATTTACTTTCTACTGTGGGGACAAGGATTAATACCCTATCCCCAGGGTTGAAGTTTCTTACTTTAGCCGACCTGTTGTAAACCCGGGACTGACTCTCCTGGGCCTGCAGCAAGTGTTCTTTTACAATGGGCATTACTTTTCCAATTCTTTCCTGCATTTGGGACAAGTGTTCAATCACACTTTTGTAGGGTGTAGCCTCACTCTCCCAGGTCTCTTTGGCAATATCCAAAAGACCCCGAGGGTGCCGACCATACACTAGCTCGAACGGAGAAAATCCGGTAGATGCTTGAGGCACCTCCCGTACAGAAAACATAAGATATGGTAAAAGACAATCCCAGTCTTTCCCATCCTGTGCCACCACTTTTCTGAGCATCCCTTTTAAGGTTTTGTTGAACCTTTCAACTAATCCATCCGTTTGGGGATGATAAACTGAGGTACGCAAGTGAGTTATTTTCAACAGTTTACACAACTCTTTTGTAACCTTTGACATAAAGGGCGTCCCCTGGTCAGTGAGTACTTCTTTAGGTATGCCCACTCTAGTAAACATCTGGAACAACTCCTTGGCTATCACTTTTGCAGAGGTTTTCCTTAGAGGTATTGCTTCAGGATAGCGGGTAGCATAATCAAGGACAACCAACATGTATTGGTGACCTCTGGCAGACTTAACAAGAGGTCCCACCAAATCCATTGCAATCCTCTCAAAGGGAGTTTCAATAATCGGGAGTGGTACTAACGGACTCCTAAAGGTCGCTACCGGGTTGTGTAATTGACACTCTGGGCATGAATCACAGTATTCTTTTATCTCTTTATGTACCCCGGGCCAATAAAACCTCTGCAAAATCCGGTCTTTGGTTTTTTCATAGGCCAAGTGCCCTCCTAGCACATGTGAATGGGCTAGATCCATCACCTTTTGGCGATGCGATTTTGGGACCACAAGTTGCTCCACAACCTGCCCATTTTGCTCATCAACTCTATATAAGAGTTCATTCTCTATAGAAAAATGGGGAAATATTTTCTCTACCCCAGTATCTTGAGGTACCCCATTGACTACTTTCACACTTTGCCATGCGTGGGTTAATGTTGGGTCCCTGAGTTGAGCTGTCCCAAAGTTATCATTGGAGACTGGCAAGTCAGGGAGACCAATTTCCGGGACATCATCAGTATCACCTGCAAGCACTGCTAAGGGAAAATTCTCGGTTTCACTCTGGGTCACCCCTACTGTTTGCACATTTTCAGTCTCAGCCAGGGGAATGGGATCTACAGCAGACCCACTTAAACACTTATCAAGCATATTCCACATTTTCCAAAACAGAGGAAAATCACACCCCACAATGACAGTATGCAACAGACTGTTTACAACCCCTACTTCATGGGTTACTTTCCCGCACGGGGTTTCAAAAGAGACTATAGCAGTGGGGTACTCTTTTGTATCCCCATGTATGCAGATGACCCCCATCTGTCTCTTTTGCAGCTTCCTAGTGTCCACCAGGCTGCCATGCACAAGAGTCACTAGACTACCAGAGTCCAACAGAGCTTGAACTGAGTGTCCTTCAATCACCAAGCTGCAAGTTTGTCGCTCCATATCTGGGGTCGGCAAGGCAGAGTAGGCAGGTCCCGCAAACAATGACCTCCTCCACCCACTGTCACACTCCATAGGCTCAGCCAAAGGACAGTTGGCAGCCACATGGCCCAGTCCTTGACATCGCCAGCAAACAATGTTTTTGAACGCCCAAGGCTGTCTAGGGCTAACTGGCTTAAGAGGTCTGGCTAATAGGTCGGTCTCAGTTCCTACTTTACGGCCCTCCCTTGCCCCCTTTAGATTAGGAACAGTCTTACCGCGATCAGTAGACTTCTGGCTCCCTGGGGCCGGCCAAGTAGGAGAGAGGTCTTGGAGATACTCCTCGGTGTTCAGATACCGCTCCACTAGGGCGACGAGCTGATCCACATCCCTGGGGTCCGCTTGTCCCACACAGCGCTGTATCCGAACTGGTAGAGCACAAACAAACCGGTCCAGGACCACTCTTTCCACCACCTGAGTGGCTGTAGATACCTCTGGCTGTAGCCATTTTTTAGCCAGGTGAAAAAGATCATACATTTGCGACCTTGCTGGTTTATCCAATTGGAAAGTCCAGTTGTGCACTCGCTGGGCTCTGACCGCAGATGTTACACCCAAGCGAGCGAGAATTTCTGCTTTCAGTTTTGGGTACTGTCTGGCATCCTGCTCACTCAAATCATAGTAGGCTTTCTGTGGCTCCCCACTTAGGAAAGGAGCAAGGGTGTCTACCCACTGTTCGGCTGGGAGTTTCTCTCTTTCAGCGGCTCTTTCAAAAATGGTGAGGTAGGTCTCCACATCATCCCCTGCTACCATTTTTTGAAGGGAAGCTTGCACTCTCCTCCCCACAGAGATGGATTCCTCCTGGACATGGGGCCTTTCAGCCAGCACCGCTATCTGCTCCACCAGACTTTTATTAAGCGATTGCTGTTCTCTGAAACCAGCTTGCGTAGTCTCCATGAACAACCGATTGGTTTCCTGCTGGTTAGCATTCGCCTTTTGGAGCTGTATGTTAGCCTGGATCAGCTGTTTCAGCACTTCCTCCATATCTGCACTGTTTGTTTTTTTCAGAACAGCAGACTTAACCCAGGACATAAAACTTGCTGGATTTTTGTGCCAGCGCAGCCTCCACCATATGTAGCGGGATTAGCTCACGGGACCGCCGTCTCCTGGGATAGACGGGCGCTATAGGCACATAAAACACAGTCCAGTCCAAGCAAGTATGGTGCAACTGGCCTCAGCCAGTTTTATTGACTTTTGCAGAAAAAGAATTAAACAAAACAGTTCAAAACAAATGAAATACCTGGCCGTCTGGCCACTACTTCTAGACAGGTAGTAGTCCCTAACTACATGAAACTGAGCCTTGTGCCCAGCTCCATCAACAAAACACACTGTTGTTTTCACTCACCCAGCAGGTTCTTCCCAGGAGCAGAGAGATCAGCTAGTGAGCTGTTTGCCCTTTTATAGCACACTCAGGTTCCAAGGTGATTAGCCACAGTTACACTGAATACCTGGAGTGGCTAATTGGAGCAGGGACCCACCCAACTCTCCCTGCTCCAAGCAGCCAGGCCCTTCTAACCAGGTTTTTAACAAAACCCTTGCAAAGAGAAAACCTAGTTTTCCTTGCTGTCAATTCCCTGGCTGCTTTTTAGAACGTATAGGACAGGAACCTAGGTGAAATGTAGACTCCTTCCACCACTTTCCCCCTGGTCCTGTCACAGTGTATATAAATATACACTAAGGGCCATATATATGACACACCACTCAATCACTGAATTCAGGTGTTTCATTCAGCCCTATTGCCACAGGTGTATAAAATCCAGCCCCTAGCCTGCCTTTACTAACATTGGTGAAAGAATGGGCTGTTCACTGAATTCCAGTGTGGTGCTGTCATAGGATGTCACCTTTATAACAAGTCAGATAATGAAATTTTTTCCCTCATAAATATTCCACCATCGACCGTGATTGGCATTATTGCAAAGTGGAAACGTTTAGGAATCACAGCCATGAAATGGTAGACCGCATAAAGTTATGATGGGGTCGCCGAGTGCTGAGGCACATAGGGTGAATTTACCTAAAGTGGTGTAAAGGAAAACTGGCTTAGTTGCCCATAACAACCAATCAGATTCCATCTTTCATTTTCCAAAGGAGCTGTGAAAAATGAAAGGTGGAATCTGATTGGTGGGGTGCTATATACTGTGGGGTGCTGTACTGCTCTACTGTATACTGTGGGGGGCTGTATACTGTGGGGTGCTGTATACTGTGGGGGGCTGTATACTGTGGGGGGCTATACTGCTCTACTGTATACTGTGGATGGCAGGGGCGTAACTAGAAGTGACTGGGCCCCACAGCAAATATTTGTCAGGGCCCCCCCAGCGCGCTTCGAACCTCCCTCCTCCTGTGTAAACCCCACTCCTTTGGCACAGTGTAGCGGTATAGTGTATATTGTCGGGCACAGTGTAGCGGTATACTGTATATTTGTGGCACAGTGTAGCGGTAGGCTATATGTGTATAACATAAACATATTTCACATGAAAACTTACAGTTACTTGACCCTTGGGGATCTCGGACGCCACTTCCACACTTTGGCCGGGGCTCGGCGGAGCTGATGTTGTGCTTTATCCTAATGAGAAAGATTTCATAATAATGTTTTGGAGAAGGGGCAGATGGATAGCAGCGCAGGGAGAGGCTGGTGCTGCTACTAGGGGGTCATACCATGGGGGAGTAATAAAGCCCACCATAATGCCCCCCCCCCAGTAGTAATAATTCTCTTTATAATGTGACAGTGCAAAAATACCCCCGTGTAATGCCCCCAGTTGAGCTAATGTCCCCATAGTGCCCCCATAATGTACCAGTATAAAATACCCCTATATAGTGCCCCCAGTAAATTCCCCTATAGTGCTCCTCTCCCCCCTTCCTGCTAGTGCCCCCCATAATGTACCAGTATAAAATGCCTCATATATAGTGCCCCAGTAGATGCCCCTCAGTGTCCGGCCTCTGATAGGCTGCCGGCCTAGTGTCCCCCATAATGCCCCCCAATAATGTGCCAGTAAGTGTCCCCATAGATGCCCCCCCCATCATGTGCCAGTATCAAGTGCCTCTCTCCTCCCCCCCCCCCACATGTCCCAGTATCATAGTGCCATCTCCCCCCCCACAAAAAAAGTGCCAGTATCAAGTGCCTCTCTCCTTCCTCCCCCCCCATGTGCCAGTATCAGGTGCCAACCCCCCCTCCCTCCCCAGGTGCCAGTATCAGGTGCCTCTCTATCCCCCCATGTGCCAGTATCAGGTGCCAACCCCCCTCCCCCCAGGTGCCAGTATCAGGTGCCTCCCCCCATGTGCCAGTATCAGGTGCCTCTCTCCCCCCATGTGCCAGTATCAGGTGCCAACCCCCCCTCCCCCCCCAGGTGCCAGTATCAGGTCCCCCCCCATGTGCCTGCCAGTATCAGGTGCCTCTCCCCCCCCCATGTGCCAGTATCAGGTGCCAACCCCCCTCCCCCAAGGTGCCAGTATCAGGTGCCTCCCCCCATGTGCCAGTATCAGGTGCCTCTCCCCCCCCCATGTGCCAGTATCAGATGCCAACCCCCCCCTCCCCCCCAGGTGCCAGTATCAGGTGCCAACCCCTCTCCCCCCCCCCATGTGCCAGTATCAGGTGCCTCTCTCTCCCCCCCCATGTGCCAGTATCAGGTGCCAACCCCCCCCTCCCCCCCAGGTGCCAGTATCAGGTGCCAAGGTGCCAACCCCTCTCCCCCCCATGTGCCAGTATCAGGTGCCTCCCCCCCCCCATGTGCCAGTATCAGGTGCCCCCCCGCTCCCCCCATGGCAGTAACAGTCGGTATTAAAAAATAATAATAAACAATAGGGGCCCTGAACAGTAAGACATCCTAAGACATCGATATTTAATGAACTTGAAAATAAACTGTCACACACGCTGCCGGGACACCGGGCTCCGAAGCAGCTGCTTCCCCTGCTTCCCCGGTAGTTACGCCACTGGTGGATGACTGTATACTGTGGGGAGCTGCATACTGTGGGGGTCTGTATACGGTGGTGTGCTATACTGCTCTACTGTATACTGTGGGGTGCTGTATACTGTGGTGTGCTGTACTGCTCTACTGTATACTGTGGGGGGCTGTATATTGTGGTGTGCTGTATACTGTGGTGTGCTGTACTGCTCTACTGTATACTGTGGGGGGCTGTATACTGTGGTGTGCTGTACTGCTCTACTGTATACTGTGGGGGGCTGTATATTGTGGTGTGCTGTATACTGTGGTGTAATGTACTGCTCTACTGTATACTGTGGGGGGCTGTATACTGTGGTGTGTTATACTGCTCTACTGTATACTGTGGGGTGCTGTATATTGTGGTGTGCTGTATACTGTGGTGTGCTGTACTGCTCTATTGTATATTATGGGGGGCTGTATATTGTGTGGGGCTGTATACTGTGAGGGGGCTGTATACTGTGGTGTGCTATACTGCTCTACTGTATACTGTGGGGTGTTGTATACTGTGGTGTGCTGTACTGCTCTACTGTATACTGGGGTGTTTTATACTGGTCTACTGTATACTGTGGGGGGCTGTATACTGTGGGGTGCTGTATACTGTGGGGGGCTGTATACTGTGGTGTGCTATACTGCTCTACTGCATACTGTGGGGTGCTGTATACTGTGGGGTGCTATACTGCTCTACTGTATACTGTGGGGGGCTGATTACTGTGGGGGGCTGTATACTGTGGTGTGCTATACTGCTCTACTGTATGCTGTGGTGGTCTGTATACTGTGGGGGTCTGTATACTGTGGGGGGCTGTATATTGTGGTGTGCTGTATACTGTGGTGTGCTTTACTGCTCTACTGTATACTGTGGGGGGCTGTATGTTGTGGTGTGCTGTATACTGTGGTGTGCTAAACTGCTCTACTGTATACTGGGGGGAACTGTATACTGTGGTGTGCTATACTGCTCTACTGTATACTGTCGGGGGCTGTATACTGTGGGGTGCTATACTGCTCCACTGTATAGTGTGGGGGGCTGTATACTGCGGTGTGCTGTTCCGCTCTACTGTATACTGTGGGGTGCTGTATACTGTCGTGTGCTATACTGCTCTACTGTATACTGTGGGGGGCTGTATACTGTGGGGTGCTATACTGCTCTACTGTATACTGTGGGGGGCTGTATACTGTGGAGTGCTGTATACTGTGGGGGGCTATACTGCTCTACTGTATACTGTGGGGTGCTGTATACGGTGGGGTGCTGTATACTGTGGGGTCCTATACTGCTCTACTGTATACTTTGGGGGGCTGTATACTGTGGGGGACTGTATACTGTGGAGGGCTGTATACTGGGGGGTTCTATACTGCTCTACTGTATACTGTGGGGTGCTGTATACTGTGGGGTGCTGTATATTGTGGAGTGCTGTACTGCTCTACTGTATACTGTGGGGTGCTGTATATTGTGGAGTGCTATACTGCTCTACTGTACACTGTGGGGGGCTGTATACTGTGGGGTGCTGTATATTGTGGAGTGCTATACTGCTCTACTGTATACTGTGGGGTGCTGTATACTGCATACTGTGAGGTGCTGTATATTGTGGGGTGCTGTATATTGTGGAGTGCTATACTACTCTACTGTATACTGTGGGGTGCTGTATACTGTATAGTATGGGGTGCTGTATACTGTGGTGTGTTGTATAGTGTGGGTTGCTGTATACTATAGGGTGCTATACTGCATACTGTGGGGTGCTGTATACTATAGGGTCCTATACTGCATACTCTGGGGTGCACTGTAACGCTAGGGTGAGCCGAGCCCCGGTCTCCTTCCTGCAGAGCGGTGCCCACTTCCAGCCCTGAGCCAGCTGCCCAGAGCACTGATCCTGAGCCGCTGGAGTCTTCAGAACTGGAAGTATTTACAGTCATTCACTGTACTCTACCAGGTGTGTGGATTTTTTTTGTATGTGTTGTGGTGGAGGGTGTGATTGCATGCTAGGGTGTGGGAAGGCGGGATCCAGGGGGCCCAAGTAAATTTTTGCCCAGGGTCCAATCAATATTAAAGACGGCCCTGTTCAGGAGAGCATCCTGCAATTAATGTAGCAGAAGACTGATGCCTGCCACGAGGGAGAACGCCCTTATTGGATAGCTTAAGATAAGTAGAAAACAGCATATTTAGTACCAGAGTGCTATAGTTGGGACTTAGAATAATTACAGAAGTCTTGCCTGTAAAGTGTCAGCCTTAAAGGGATTCTGTCACCAAGTTTTGGGCTATAGAGCTGCGGACATGCACGGCTAGATCGCCGCTAGTATGTCCGCAATATACCGGTCCTATAGGGCTGTGTGCTTTTATTTTCTTTAAAAAAGGATTTTAGAGATATGTAAATTAGTCTTCTATGTGTCCAAGGGGTTGTACGAACCTTCCTGGAGCCCAGCCACGCTTGCCTGTGAAGGAGCCCAGCACCGCCTATGTCCTCCGAATCTCCTCCTTTCATCAACGATAGATTGCCGTAATCTCGCGATGCGCAGTTCTTTCCCTGAGGCTGATGCCAGCACAGGGAAGGAACACTATACCGGCACTGCACATGCGCGAGCTCGCGCATCGCGAGATTATGGCAATCTATCGTTGATGAAAGGACGAGATTCGGAGGACATAGGCGGTGCTGGGCTCCTTTACAGGCGGGCGTGGCTGGGCACCAGGAAGGTTGGTACAGCCCCTTGGACACATACAAGACTAATTTACATATCTCTAAAATCCTTTTTTAAAGAAAATAAAATCACACAGCCCTATAGGACCGGTATATTGCGGACATGCTAGCGGCGATCTAGCCGTGCATGTCCGTATCTATATAGCCCAAAACTTGGTGACAGAATCCCTTTAAAGACAACTCCTTAACTGACAATTGCCTAAACCTGATAAAAGGATTACTATTGAACCTATTTCTAAGTCATCACCATACCATACAAATGAACTGTATCTGTACTGACTACCTGAAGACAATTTGTAATGGCCAGGATACGTGTTGTTAATGTTCTTGTATTTGTCGTGACGCCAATTGCAGCGTGCGCAGGGTACTACCCCAGGGCCCTTCCCAGATTAGGAATGCCAGAGTTGTGTAATGGCCTATAATGTCTCTATAGGGTGGTGATAATTGTGTCAACGCTGTCTCCTACCTGGGTACGGCTGAACTCCTGGCTCACTTGCAATAAATTTGAGTGTAGTGATAGTAGGAGTGATGGAGGAATTTTGCAGCAGAAATTATGTCCAGACCATTAGATGAAGTTCAAACGTTTCTTTACTGAAGATAACTTGTATCCAAGCAGTATACAGCTTTGGTCTCTGGTCCCAGGAGGTTTTTAGGAATCATTGCCAGGAATAAATACTTCCGCACTTTAAATTTGGAGCTTGCAGGATAGGACGTCTGCTTGTAGCTTAGTAATTGTGGCAGGAACTAATCTTCTGCACTTTTCTATAACTTCTGCTTTGTGGGGACAGACTAGCTGAGCAGGAATGGCTTCTCCTAGGTCTCTGGACTCTGCACAGGACCCAGTTTAGACAAGACAAACGGGAACCAGAACACAAGCAGATGCCTGCACCCCATGCAGAACGGATGCATGGCGGTCACAAGCAGAGGTGCCCACACAGAGACAAGAAGATGCCTGGACCCCATGCGGAACGGATGCATGGCGTTTACAGGTAGAGCTGCCACACAGACAGACAAGCAGATGCCTGGACCCCATGGAGAATGACACATGGCGGTCACAGGCAGAGCTGCACACAAGACTCAGAACCGCACTAGCAGATGCCTGTTCCCCATGCAGAGTTAGTCCATTGGTGAACAGACAGTTGCACCACAAGACATGAAACCGGACAAGGTGACTTTGATATCTCACTAGGTGACCACACAGACAGGGCAGATGGAATATCCCCAGATCAGGTCCATCGCTCCTGCACCCTGCAAAGCTGGAGACAGACTGACCTCCCCAAAACCCACAGCTCAGTAGGATATAAAGAGCAGGATAACAAGGTCATCTGACATCTAGCAGAAACACCCAGACCAGTAACCCCACCGGAACCAAGACAACAGGGAGGGAAGCATGCAAGCACAAGTAGCAGTTCACACACAGGCTGTCGCAACTACACATGGGTCATAGCAGCCAACCTACACGGAATCCACTGCAGTACGCTAGAGAGCTACTAAAGCGAGTACGTAAGGCAACCCATGTTTTTGTTGGGATTCCAGTTCCTGTAGGTGAATGTCTCCATTCATTTCAATAGAGATGTAATCTGTACAGAAATCCGCAAAATCATTCACAAATACCCATCCAACTCCGTGGCAGAAAGATCTGCAGCATATTTTGCAACAAAATTCACAGCTGTGAGGGCACCCTTATGGCTTATGCACACAAACGTATTTACTTTCCGCGTCCGCAAAATACGGAATGCACACGGATATCATCAATTTGTTTTGCGGATCCGTTTTTTGAGGACCGCAAAATACATACGGTCCTGTGCCTGAGACCTTAGTCACAGAGAACAATGATAGATCCAACTACGCCCCATTGACAGACATTAATTTAGGGGGAGGTTGGAGATTCTATATTTTGTTATGGAGCCCTATGATTTCTGTGTACACCTCTGTTCAGATTCACATTACTCCTGATGAGACAAGCTCCCCAAAAGGTTTGCTAGCCCTAACCTACAGTAGTGCTGTCAACAATTTAGCATGATCAAAACTACTGAGAGACCTTCAGGCCTGGGCTATACTGCGACTTTTTGTAGTGCGAGATTGCATTCAACGGAATGCCTTAATTTGGACTACAGTTGTAGTTAAATAGTTAAAATCAATCAGTCGTGCTACAAAAAGTCACAGTGTAGCCCAGGCCTTAGGCTAGGGCTATATGGCGACACTTAGGTCCCTTTCACACGAGCGAGTATTCCGCGCGGGTGCAATGCGTGACGTGAACGCATAGCCCTCGCACTGAATCCTGACCCATTCATTTCAATGGGTCTGTGTACATGAGCGTTGTTTTTCACGCATCAGTTCTGCGTTGCGTGAAAATCGCAGCATGTTCTATATTCTGCGTTTTTCACGCAGCCCTGGCCCCATAGAAGTGAATGGGGCTGCGTGAAAAACGCATTGCATCCGCAAGCAAGTGCGGGTGCGATGCGTTTTTCACTGATGGTTGCTAAGAGATGTTGTTTGTAAACATTCAGTTTTTTATCACGCGCGTGAAAAACGCATCAAAACGCATTGCACCCGCGCGGAAAAAACTGAACAACTAAACGCAATCGCAGACAAAACTGACTGAACTTGCTTGCAAAATAGTGCGAGTTTCACTGAACGCACTCTGAACGCATCCGGCCCCAATCCGCAACGCCCGTGTGAAACCAGCCTTAGGCTCCTTTCACACAAGCGAGTTTTCCACGCGGGTGCAATGCGTGACGTTGAACGCCTTGCACTTGCACTGAATACTGTACATGATCGTTGTTTTTCACGCATCACTTGTGCGTTGCATGAAAATCGCAGCATGTTCTATATTCTGTGTTTTTCACGCAGCCCTGGCCCCACAGAAGTGAATGGGGCTGCGTGAAACACACATTGCATCCGCAAGTAAGTGCTGATGAGATGCGTTTTTTACTAAAGGTTGCTAAGAGATGTTGTTTGTAAACATTGTTATCATGCGTGTGAAAAACTTATCATAACGCATTTCACCCACGCGGAAAAAACTGAACAAACTGAACGTAATTACAGACAAAACAAACTGAACTTGCGTGCGATATGGTGCGAGTTTCACTGAACGCATCCGGAACTAAGGCCCCTTTCACACGAGCGAGAATTCCGTGCGGGTGAACGCATCCCGACCTAATCCGTCACGCTCGTATGAAAGGGGCCTTAGGTGGCCTGTTTCTCAGCATGCGGCTCCCAGCATTTTGCACATCACAAATCTTTGGATCCCAAAACACACAGGGACTGCCAGTGCTCCACTGTCAAAGGCCTCTTTCACATGAGCGTGACGGATTGGGGCCGGATGCGTTCAGGGTGCGTTCAGTGAAACTCGCACTATTTTGCAAGCAAGTTCAGTCAGTTTTGTATGCGATTGCGTTCAGTTGTTCAGTTTTTTCCCGCGCGGGTGCAATGCGTTTTGATGCGTTTTTCACGCGCGTGATAAAAAACGGAAGGTTTACAAACAACATCTCTTAGCAACCATCAGTGAAAAACGCATCGCACCCGCACTTTCTTGCGGATGCAATGCGTTTTTCACGCAGCCCCATTCACTTCTATTGGGCCAGAGCTGCGTGAAAAACGCAGAATATAGAACATGCTGCGATTTTCACGCAACGCAGAACTGATGCGTGAAAAACAACGCTCATGTACACAGACCCATTGAAATGAATGGGTCAGGATTCAGTGCGGGTGCTATGCGTTCACGTCACGCATTGCACCCGCGCTGGAAAACTCGCTCGTATGAAAGGGGCCAAAGAGGAGTAATCCACACCCAGCTGAGACTGCTGGCTGGGTTTGATATAGGCCAGTAAAGACCCGGCCTGGAGCGTGGGGAGAAGCCACCCACCCAGCACTATGGCTACTCCCAGTAAGAGCCGTCCCGGATCACCTTACAGCCATACTAAAATAGCAACGTGTCAACCAGCAGTAGCTGCCGCTGACACTTGAAAATACCGCCTCTTATTTCACCAAGGCCAGGAACCTCAGTGACACATACCTTCCGTCAACGACGGACCCCTGCGCCTTCCTACAGTACCTACACATAAATCCGCTCTATTTATCCCAGTTTTGGTGCAGATTTAAGGAAAATCACAAAACATAAAGTGAAAAAATGCACGAATAACGGACATGCTGCAGATATCTAAATCAGCGTAGCAGGTCAATTTTCACATGTAAGAAAAAAGCAAAGCATACATGAGAAGAACATACATAAAGAAACGTACAAGGAAAAACTACACGTAATCCACAATGTGTGCAGGTATATCCACCAATTAAGAAAAACACCCACTGTCTATTCTAAAAAATATACATTTTATTAAGGCTACATGCACACGACCGTTGTGTGTTAACGGCACGGACAGCCATTTATATAACTGCCTATTCTGTCCGTTTTGCGGACAAGAATAGGACAGGTTATATTTTTTATGCGGACCACGGAATGGAGCAACGGATGCGGACAGCACACGGAGTGCTGTCCGCATCTTTTGCGGCGCCATTGAAGTGAATGGGTCCACATCCAAGCCGCAAAAACTGCGGCTCGAATGCGGACCAAAACAACTGTCGTGTGCATGAGGCCTTAATCCATCATATTACAAAACACAAATGACACAATAAGTATTAGGGCTCGTTCACACGACCGTGCCGTTTTTTGCGGTCGTCAAATTGCAGATCAGCAAAAAACGGATGCCGCCAGTGTGCCTTCCGCAATTTGCGTAATGGAACAGGAGGCCCATTATAGAAATGCCTATTCTTGTCCGCAAAATGGGGGGGCCACGGAACGGAGCAACGAATGCGGACAGCACACAATGCACACAATACCGTTGAAATGAATGGTTCCGTATACGGACCGTATACGGACCGTATGCGGAACGCAGAAAACAGCCTGTATACGGAACGCAAAATACATTTGTGTGAACAAGCCCTTAGACAGAGTACAACCACATAATATCTGGTATACCAAGTATGGTCTAATGCGCAAAAAATGTAAGAATATATTGTAGGTATATATACCGATTAGGTGGAGTAACACTGAATATAGCAGGATCACAACCATCTAGGTCAATGACACAGTATTAGGGCTCATGCACAGGACCATATGTATTTTGCGGTCTGCAAAAAACGGATCCGCAAAAAATGCGGATGACGTCTGTGTGCATTCCGTATTTTGCGGAACGGAACAGTTATCCCCTAATAGAACAGTACTATCCTTGTCCGTACAGCGGACAATAATAGGACATGTTCTATTTTTTTGTGGAACAGAAATACAGACATACGGAAACGGAATGCACATGGAGTACCTTCCGTTTTTTTGCGGACCCATTGAAATGAATGGTTCTGCATACGGTCCGCAAAAAAAATGGAATGGACATGGAAAGAAAATCTGTTTGTGTGCATGAGCCCTTAACCCAATAGTGACCAAGCGCCATATATGCTTTATGCCGGAGCACTGTACAAATACTGTTCTCTGATGGGGTGCTCTTAAGTAACAGCTTGGCCCCGGCTGTAACTGCTGGCATCAGTGAAAACTCTGATGCCGGCGGATTAATCCCTCAGATACTGCAGTCAATGCTGACTGCCACATCTGCGGGGTTTACAGAGGACGGGATGTCCTTCTGTAGGCCATCTGACCCAGGCTATCAGAGGCCTCAGAACCTGCCATGTACGGAAGCCCATAAGGCACAGCCCAGCATGAAAAAGAAATGCTCATGTACACAGATCCATTGAAGTGAACGGGTCAGGATTCAGTGCGGGTGCTATGCGTTCACTTCACGCATTGCACCCGCACAGAAAACTTGCTTGTGTGAAAGGAGCCTAAGGCCCCTTTCACACAAGCGAGTCTTCCGCGCGGGTGCAATGCGTGACATGAAAGCATAGCACCCGCATTGAATCCAGACTCATTAATTTCAATGGGTCTGTGTACATCAGCGTTTTTTTTCACGCATCAGTTCTGTGTTGCGTGAAAAACGCAGCATGTTCTATATTCTGCATTTTTCACGCAGCCCTGGTCCCAGAGAAGTGAATGGGGCTTCAGTGAAAAACGCATTGCATCCGCAAGCAAGTGCAGATGCAATGCGTTTTTCTCTGATGGTTGCTAAGAGATGTTTGTAAATCTTCCGTTTTTTATCACACGCGTGAAAAACGCATCAAAACGTATTGCACCCGCGTGGAAAAAACTGAACCACGGAACGCAATCGCAGACAAAACTGAATGAACTTGCTTGCAAAATGGTGCGAGTTTCACTGAACGCACCATGAATGCATCCGGAGCCAATCCGTCATGCTCGGGTGAAAGAGGCCTAAGGCCTCTTTCAGACGGGTGTTGCGGTAAAATGTGCGGGTGCGTTGCGGGAACACCCGTGATTTTTCCACGCGAGTGCAAAACATTGTAATGCGTTTTGCACTCGCGTGAGAAAAATCACGCATGTTTGGTACCCAAACCCGAACTTCTTCACAGAAGTTCGGGCTTGGGTTAGGTGTTGTGTAGATGTTATTATTTTCCCTTATAACATGGTTATAAGGGAAAATAATAGCATTCTGAATACAGAATGCTTAGTAGGTGATTAATTGAGGGTTAAAAAATAAAATAAAAAATTAACTCACCTTCTCCTCTTGTTCGCGTAGTTCCCGGTCTCTTCTTTACTTCTTTAATGATGGGCTGTGGGCTAAAGGACCTTTGGTGATGTCAGATCACATGCTCCAATCACATGGTCCATCACCACGGTGATGGACCATGTGATTGGAGCATGTGATCTGACGTCACCACAGGTCCTAGCCGGTAGTTCATCATTAAAGAAGTAAAGAAGAGACCGGGAACTACGCGAACAAGAGGAGAAGGTGAGTTAATAATTATTATTTTTTTTAACCCTCAATTGATCACCTACTAAGCATTCTGTATTCAGAATGCTATTATTTTCCCTTATAACCATGTTATAAGGGAAAATAATAATGATTAGGTCCCCATCCCGATTGTCTCCTATCAACCGTGCGTGAAAATCGCACCGCATCCGCACTTGCTTGCGGATGCTTGCGATTTTCACGCAACCCCATTCACTTCTATGGGGCCTGCGTTGCGCGAAAAACGCAGAATATAGAGCATGCTGCGATTTTCACGCAACGCACAAGTGATGCGTGAAAATCACCGATCATGTGAACAGCCCCATAGAAATGAATGGGTCGGTATTCAGTGCGGGTGCAATGCGTTCACCTCACGCATCGCATCCGCGCGAAATACTCGCCCGTGTGAAAGGGGCCTAAGGCCTCTTTCAGACGGGCGTTGCGGGAAAATGTGCGGGTGCGTTGCGGGAACACGCGCGATTTTTCCGCGCGAGTGCAAAACATTGCAATGCGTTTTGCACTCGCGTGAGAAAAATCGCGCATGTTTGGTACCCAAACCCGAACTTTTTCACAGAAGTTCGGGCTTGGGATCGGGGTTGTGTAGATTGTATTATTTTCCCTTATAACATGGTTATAAGGGAAAATAATACCCTGTTTCCCCGAAAATAAGACATCCCCCGAAAATAAGACCTACCTCTAGTTTTGCCTATCGCTGTAATATAAGGCATCCCCCCGAAAATAAGGCCTCCCCGATAATAAAGCATCCCCCGAAAATAAGGCCTCCCCGATTATAAAGCATCGGCCAAACATACCGTAATGCCTCCCCAATTATAAATCATCGGCCGGACATAATGCCTCCCCGATTATAAAGCAAGCCTCCCCAGAATGTAAGGAGCTCACTGATTGGCCGCAGCCGCCGCCAGGACAAGCTGCCGCCTTCTTCCGCCCGCTGCTCGCTCTGCCCTGATGGGGTCTCACAACTTGGCTGGCACGGACACACAGGGGACGGGGTGACAGGTAGGGGGGTGAATATCTGATGGAAGGTGGGGGATGTCTGGTGAAGATGGGGAGGGAGACTAAAAACGGTAATTAAAATGACACGGGGTGATCAGGGTGGGGAGGGGGATCATTTAAAATGACACAGGGTGTTCAGAGGGGGGAATCAAAATGACACAGGGGTATCAGGGTGGGGAGGGGGATCATTTAAAATGAGACAGGGGGATCAGAAGGGGGAATCAAAATGACACAGGAGGATCAGAAGGGGGTACTAAAATGCTATAGTAACCCCCCCCCCTCTGATTCTCCAGTACCATTTTGATTCCCCCTTCTGATCCCCCTGTGTCATTTTAAGTGATCCCCCTCCCCACCCTGATTTCCTTTTTTTTTGTTCAACAATAAATGTGTACCGTATTTTTCTTCATGGAAAAATAAGACATCCCCTGAAAATAAGACCTAGCGCATCTTTGGGAGCAAAAATTAATATAAGACACTGTCTTATTTTCGGGGAAACAGGGTAGCATTCTGAATACAGAATGCATAGTAAAATAGCGCTGGAGGGGTTAAAAAAAAATAAAAAAAACTTAACTCACCTTAGTCCACTTGATCGCGCAGCCCGGCATCTTCTTCTGTCTCCTTTGCTGAACAGGACCTGTGGTGACGTCACTCCGGTCATCACATGATCCATCACCATGGTAAAAGATCATGTGATGACCGGAGTGACGTCACCACAGGTCCTGTTGCTGCACACAGCTAAGATGAAGACAGAAGGAGATGCCGGGCTCCACGATCAAGTGGACTAAGCTGAGTTAAATAATTTTTTATTTTATTTTTATTTTTTAACCCCTCCAGCGCTATTTTACTATGCATTCTGTATTCAGAATGCTATTATTTTCCCTTATAACCATGTTATAAGGGAAAATAATAATGATCTGGTCTCCATCCTGATCGTCTCCTAGCAACCGTGCGTGAAAATCGCACCGCATCCGCACTTGCCTGCAGATACTTGCGATTTTCACGCAACCCTATTCACTTCTATGGGGCCTGCGTTGCGTGAAAAACGCAGAATATAGAGCATGCTGCGATTTTCACGCAACGCACAAGTGATGCGTGAAAATCACCACTCATGTGAACAGCCCCATAGAAATGAATGGGTCGGTATTCAGTGTGGGTGCAATGCGTTCAACTCACGCATCGCATCCGTGCGGAATACTCGCCCGTGTGAAAGGGGCCTGCTCTATATTCTGCGTTTTTCACCCAACGCAGGCCCCATAGAAGTGAATGGGGTTGCGTGAAAATCGCAAGCATCCGCAAGCAAGTGCGGATGCGGTGCGATTTTCACGCACGGTTGCTAGGAGACGATCGGGATGGAGACCCGATCATTATTATTTTCCCTTATAACATGGTTATAAGGGAAAATAATAGCATTCTGAATACAGAATGCATAGTACAATAGAGCTTGAGGGGTTAAAAAATAATAAAAAATTATTTAACTCACCTTAATCCACTTGATCGCGAAGCCCGGCTTCTCGTCTGTCTCATTTGTTGAACAGGACCTGTGGTGAGCATTAATTACAGGAACAGGACCTGTGATGACGTCACTCCAGTCATCACATGATCCATCACATGATCTTTTACTGTGATGACCGGAGTGACGTCACCACAGGTCTTTTTCCTGTAATTAATGCTCACCACAGGTCCTGTTCAACAAAGGAGACAGACGAGAAGCCGGGCTTCGTGATCAAGTGGATTAAGGTGAGTTAAATTCTTTTTTTTTTTTTTTTAACCCCTCCAGCGCTATTTTACTAAGCATTCTGTATTCAGAATGCTATTATTTTCCCTTATAACCATGTTATAAGGGAAAATAATACAATCTACAGAACACCGATCCCAAGCCCGAACTTCTGTGAAGAAGTTCGGGTTTGGGTACCAAACATGCGCGATTTTTCTCACGCGAGTGCAAAACGCATTACAATGTTTTGCACTCGCGCGGAAAAATCGCGGGTGTTCCCGTAACGCACCCGCACATTTTCCCGCAACGCCCGTGTGAAAGGGGCCTTAGAGTTGCCTCTGAAACCTACCTTGGCGGCTGGGCCTCATTGCCTCTGTAGCTGACAGGTCACGAGGCCTTTGTAAGGCCTCGGCCTGCCTTATCAGCCTTTGGCACCCTACATTAGCATTGTGGGGAGCCAATGGTTGTTAGAAAGGGCGCTGCCTCCCTCTGTAAACCTCTTAGATGCAGCAGTCAGCATTGACAGCGGCATCTAAGGAGTTAATCCACCGACATCAGTTTTTAGAGATTCCAGCTGGTCAGTAACAGCTGGGCCCCTGCCACTGATTGAGTTAGTACAGCTTCTATATAATAGTGTGTAATAGAGTCGGAAAGGCGTTAAAATGCTTGTCATTGAGGATGTGTGAAGTGTAAAACGTGGATCTATAATTTTGCATCCACTGATTTCTATGGGTGACATTATCTATTGCTTCAATTTTACATCAAGGGGTGAATTTGATGCCTCATGAGGAGGTACCATGTGGCAGCACATGCATGAACAATAAGACCTCATGCGTGCACCAATGGTTTATAAAAAGGACTATAGTACAATACTTTGTAGTCCCAAATTTAGAAGACACAATTTTATATGTGCAGATGGTGCATATATACCATTAATTATAAAAGGAAAGAGGGGAATATGACTAGAAGCTTTAAACACAGCACCCAAGTGCACGACACCTATAATGCTGGTGATAGTGATACTATATATTAACTCTAAAAACTCTGAATGCAACTACACCCTGCCACCGCCTGATTCTCACATATCATTAGCATGCTAGATATAGGCTGGCCATACATTTTTAGCACAGGGTGCTACCCTTATTGGGAAAGCACAGTGCTATTAATAACTGGTCATAAAGTTATCGTAAACAGTTTTTTGATGTATAATCATTTTTATGTTATGTTCTCATGGGAGAGTTCAGTGACATCACCTGCTGTCAATAAATTGTATTTAGAAGTGAATGAGTCGAAGGGATTTGCCCAAGAAAAGCAGGCTAGTCAGCATGTAGGAGAAGATACTTATATATCCTAAGGGGTGGAATACTTAATGAATATTCATAAGCAATTATTGTGATCATATACTAGTATATCACGAGAAAGAGCAGCAGCCAAAGTGTCATAATATGATGTTTTATTTACAGTGATATTAGCAATTTTCTGTTTTCTTTCAGTGGTCATTTTTGCAGCAATATACAGGTGAAACCCCAAAAATTTTAATATTGTGCAAAAGTTCATTTATTCAATAATGCAACTTAAAAGGTGAAACTAACATATGAGATGGACTCATTACATGCAAAGCGAGATATTTCAAGCCTTTATTTGTTATAATTTGGATGATTATGGCTTACAGCTTATGAAACCCCAAAGTCACAATTTCAGAAAATTTGAATTTTGTGAAAAGGTTCAATATTCTAGGCTCAAAGTGTCACACTCTAGTCAGCTAATTAATCCATACCCCCTGAGCAAAGGGTACCTGAGCCTTTAACCCTTAAGACCAAGCCAGAGAGGGGGAAAAAAGGAGCTTTTCAAATAAATAAGATGTCTAGCTTTACGTTGTCAGTAACATTTTGAATTCCTGAAAGTTTTGAAAAGTAATCCAGTGTAGCCATGTTTTATGGAATTTGGCATCAGTACTTCTCAAAGAAGCTGTCAGATTCCCCATCCTCTTGATCTCATGTATTTTGTTAATCCACATTGTTATTGTGGGAGTAGATGTTTGCCTCCACATGCATGGGATACATGCTCTCGCAGCATTGATCAAATGTCGTACCACCGACCACTTATACCAGTGATAGGCAAACTGCGGCTCTCCAGCTGTTGCAGAACTACAACTCCCAGCATGCAAAGACTGCCTACAGCTTTCAGCCTACAGCAGGGCATGGTGGGAGTTGTAGTTTTGCAACAGCTGGAGAGCCGCAGTTTGCCTATCACTGACTTATACGATACCATAGGTATCTCGCTATGATGGAGCAAGAAAAATGCAGGTGTTTTAGGTAAATCCTGAGAGGTGAATTTAGACGTAATACGCCATACCTCACTCCAAAAGCCAGCAAGCACAGGACACTCCCAAAAAACATGCAACAATGACCCCCTAGCTCCTCCACATCGTCAACATAGGGGGGATACAGTAGGATAGATGGAGTGTAGTTTGGAGGGTACTCTGTACCATCTGGAAAAGACTTTGAATCCAGCTTCCTGTATGTAAATGTATATATATGTTCTTTCTGTTCTGGTGACAAAGTAAGACCCAGGTCTTTTACCCAGATGAGCATGTAGGTACGGTTGCTTAGACTGTGAGATAAGTAGGCCATATAGTCGAGATAATGCGTGTCGGATTACTCCCCTTGCCTCACAGATTTGTTCAAAGTTAGTTCTGTATCTTTTGTATGTAACGGCTGGTGGTAGTATGGAGAGGTAATGTTGTAATTGTTGGGATTGCCAACTCGTCAGGCCGAATGTATCTGAGGTGTCAGTGAATGACCGAGAAGAAAGCCATGAGTCAGATGCAATGAAGTGATGTGCTCTAAACTTATTGTCCTTCAATAATCTCCGGAACGGTCATTGCTCTAGCCCCGGGGGGAACATGTGGTTGCCCAAAATTGGGTACATCGTGAGGTAGATGAAGAAATGTCTGGACATTCAAGGATAGGGGAGACAGACTGAATTGTCGGTCCTATTGTAGA
This sequence comes from Bufo bufo, assembly GCF_905171765.1. Taxonomy (NCBI): domain Eukaryota; kingdom Metazoa; phylum Chordata; class Amphibia; order Anura; family Bufonidae; genus Bufo; species Bufo bufo. The sequence continues at coordinate 393,347,028 of NC_053389.1, read as the reverse complement.
ATGAGTTCGTGCCTCCAATGGTATGTTAGATCCCAGCCATGGCATTGTGGCCAATGGGATGGGTAAGAAGGATTGCTCTACAGTTATCAATTGCCTATTCAACTGATGATGACACCAGTTTACTACTCTCAGTAGGTGTGTGGCTCGATGGTAGGCAATGAAATCTGGCAAATCTAGACCTCCTCGAAGTTTGGGGCGGAATAGAACTGAACGGGCTATTCGTGGGAATTTACCTGGCCATATGAAACTTGTAAGGGTAGACAATAAAGTATGAAAAAATAATCTGGAGATGTGTATGGGCAACGCTTGTAAGAAATAAAGTATTCTAGGTAGGATATTCATTTTAAAAATGGAGATTCGACTGAACCAGGTGAATGTGCCCTTATGCCAGCGGTCTAAGTCCTCTTTTATTGCCCGCAGAAGAGGGGTAAAGATCAGATAGGTTTGAGGTTAAGTGTATACCCAAGTATTTATGTGAGGATCTCGTCCATTTAAATGGGAAGTAATTCGCCATCTCTGCTGCCAGTTTCGAGGGGAGCGTAATGTTTAATGCTTCCGATTTTTGAAAGTTTATTTTGAAGTTCGATAGTTGTGAATAATGTTTGAGTTCTTTCAAGAGATTTGGTAGTGATATGCAGGGGCTAGTGAGGAAAAATAGAAGGTCATCAGCATATGCGGCTACTTTATGCGATGTTCCTCGAATTTGCAACCCCATTATGTCGTGATCAGCTCTTATGTGGCATAGTAGCGGTTCCAGGCAGTGTAAAAATATCAAGGGAGATAGGGGACATCCCTGTCTCGTACAGTTTCTTATTGAAAAGGGCATTGAGAATTGACCATTCAACTTAAACGATGCTGTAAGATTTGAGTATAAGTTGTGGATGCGAGCCATCATTGCCTATTCCAATCCCACATGTTCCAGTGTTTCAAACATAAAGGTCCAGTCTACTCTATCAAGCGCTTTGTTGGCGTCGGTTGAGTGGAGAAACATGGGAGTGTTGAACGTAATCGCATGGTATATCATATTTATAGCCCTAGTAGTGTTATCTCTGGCCTCCCTCATGGCCTCCCTCCAGTCTGATCTAAGTGAATGAGTTGTTGCAGGTGCGGGATGAGGCGAGCAGCCAAGATTTTGGAGATTAATTTTAAAACTACATTAATAAGGAAAATGGATCGATAGCTTTCACATTGAGATGGGTCTTTTCCTTCCTTTGGAATGACCATGATATGGGCCATGAGTGTGTCGGGAGGAGAGGTACGAGTTGAGGTGAGCAAGTTGAAAATGGACATAAACTGTGGGGACAATATGTCAATGAAAGTTTTATAGTATGGCAAGGGCAGGCCATCCGGGCTTCTTTGCCTGTTTGGGAATCCTTGATGGCCAATGCCAGTTCAGCAGCCGATAGGGGGGACTCTAGGGCGGCGATTGCTTCCGTGGATAGGCGGCCTAGGCTCGAAGTAGAAAAATATGTACGAATCGATTGTATGTTTGCTTTCGAGTTCTGAGCCTTGGGTGATTGTAAGTTATACAAGAATTGATAGTAGAGTGTGTTCTGTCCTTGCGCAATGCCCTTGCTAGGGTCCTTCCAGATTAATTCCCATATTCATAGTAGTGTCGACGACATTTAACTAAGGTTGCTTTTGCTCTAGACATACACAAAGAATAAACCTGTTCCCTCAGTTGTGCAAGTTCAAGTCCTGTTTGTATGTCCACTGTGGACTTATGTTGTCGTTCTAGATTGTGTATTCTGGATCTGAGATTAGTTAATACCACTGTTCTTTCTTTTTTGATTTGGGTCCCCAACTTGATAATTGGAACAGTTTTTATTTATTTATTTTAACAACGTTCACCTGAGGGGTTAGGTTATGTGACAATCTTATAGAGCATCGCTACGGACGTGGCAATACCTAATATGTATACTTTTTCTTATTTATTTAAGTTTTACACAATAATAGCATTTTTGAAACAAAAAAAATAATGTTTTAGTGTCTCCATAGTCTGAGAGCCATAGCTTTTTTTATTTTTTAACTGATCGTCTTAGGTAGGGTCTCATTTTTGTGGAATGAGGTGATGGCTTGATTGGTACTATTTTGGGGGGCATATGCCTTTTTGATCGCTTGGTGTTGCACTTTATGTATATATCAGGAAGTATTACTTTACTGAGAGAGTAGTGGATGCATGTGTAGTGTCCCACTAGGTAAAGGTGGGCACTACACAAAAGGGGTTAATGTGTCTTAATTGCATTTAATGTCATGTGTATGCATTTTCCCTGTAATAACTGGGTGTCAGGCCTGTCAGGGTGCAGTTTAGCCTCCCGGGCGTTAGAGGGAGCCAGAGAGCCCTGGTTATATATAGGTAGGCCCAGACAGGGGAAAGTAGTTCATTCCAGGGGACTAGAGGAGTTACTTCGTCTTCCTGAAGCTCCTGAGGCTAGGATTAGCTCAGTTGAGACACCCCAGTAGAAGGACAGAACCTCCTGGGAGAAACCTGCAGTCATCCTCAAGCCAAGTAAGGATATTTCCAGCCAAGATAAGTACACTAATAGGCAGAGGAACTATAAAGCAAAGCAAGAATTAATACGGGAGGAAGATATATATTTACCAAGGATTTAAGCCAGCATTTAGGCATCCGGGCCTTGGGATAAGAAACCAGACAGGAGTTCCAAAAGAACAGTGTACACTATTTCTGAGGAAAGGTACAACCTGATTCTGAGTGTGTTGTGGATTTACCCTCTGAGTATCTTGCATGATCAATACCTGCCAACTTGTGAAATAAGCCTGCTTGTGAAGCTTGTGATATAAAGAACTGCATTACTATCTCAATGTACAAAGTTGGACTGTTTAAGTAAAGCAACGTTTGGTTCACTATACCACCTGTGTACCTCACTTATTCCAACTATAAATCGGTGTGCCACCGTTACAGGCACTGGCGTCACGAATCCAAAAGGGACCTTGCCCCAGGCACTCAAAATACCTGTAACATCCAGGGCACCTCATCCACCATCAGGCCTGGTCCCTACATACCGAGTGTGCCCCAGAGGAACTGTGTCTACCTCTCCTTCACTGCCGCATGACTGCCCAGGGTTCTCCAATACAGTGAGTAACCCTCGATTGCCCATAACCGTGTCCTCACTTCGCAATACCCTGCAGGTCTGGCGTGCTGCACATGGAATAGCCTTCCTGCAGGAGTGGTAGCTGCAAATACAGTGAAGGAGTTTAAGCATGAATGGGATAGGCATAAGGCCATCCTTCATATAAGATAGGGCCAGGGGCTATCCATAGTACTCAGTATATTGGGCAGACTAGATGGGCCAAATGGTTCTTATCTGCCAACACATTCTATGTTTCTATGTTATGTGATGTTAGGTGACAAAAAATGGCTTTTTTGGCACTGTTTTAATTTTTCTATTTTTTTTACGGTAGTCATCTGAGGATTTGTATTGTCATGTGGTATTTTTATAGAGTTGGTTGTTACAGACGTGGCGATACCTAATATGCATGCTTTTTTAAACTTATTTTACTTTAACACAATAATAGTATATTTGAAGCAAAAAAAATGATGTTTTAGTGTCTCCATATTCTGAGAGCTATAGTTTTTGAGCGATTTTCTTATGTAGGGGCTAATTTTTTTGCAGGATGAGGTGTCTGTTTTATCGGTACGATTTTGTGGATCCCATTGTCTACAAGGGTCTGGTAAGACTGCTTACACCTTTTACTAGGTGGAGCAGGTTTGTTTATTCTACCAGCATTTAGGGTACCATTCCTGGTCATCTACCATATGTTTGTTTGTATATCACAGTGGGTCACATAATTTTTTATTTGTAAGATAACATTCAAAGTTATGTTTTAATACAATGACACTCCCCCCTCTGGGGCCCCTTTTTGCCTAATTGATATTGGAGTGCTTCAAAAGCCTAAACAGATTTAGAGCTTTTGTTCATCTTCTGTTATTCTTCCTTCCTTGGCATGGCAGGGTTCCTGGCAACAGGCTTTGATGCTGACAATTGGCTTCATGAAGCTAAAGATATATTTTCTGACAAACAATTTTACCAGAGAAAATATTTGCCTTCTTTTCACACAGCTTTCATTGATCTAACACAGGTATATAAGGAACAAATTACCTCTTGGTGGGAGGTCCAGAGTCTTGACAATTATATTAAAAATAACATTGTCCCTAGAGGACTTCGCATTTCCCTTCTGCCAGCAGCTCATTCACGTAATCTGGGTTTCATGACCAAATGGGAACAGGAGGCCACTAACAGTTCCCTGAGACTCATGAGGCTAATGGTAGAAGAGGAAAAGGGCACACTGAACATCCTGAACCAGAAACTGACGGAACATATTGAGGTGGTACAGACCTTTTCACAGGAGGCTGAGTTCTCCAATAGAGAGAAACAGTTACAACTTACCTTTGAGAAGTATCAGTACCACCTCAAGGAAAAAAAACATTGCCAGTTCATAAGGGATCTGTCTGATTTCAAGGAGAATCGCATTTATTCTTCTGTGAATAATACAAAAAGAGAAAACAAACAGAGTAACTCAGAGAGGTCTTCAACTGAGACAGACTTCTCTGACTCAGAACGTGAAACAGGCCCTAAGACAAACAAGTATCCCAATAGGGGCACACCGAGAAGAGGCCGTTTCCGGGGCCCCTATCGGGGACGTGATAACCGTTTTTTAGGGCAACCCAGTCAGACTCTGGACTACCCCCTGCAGTCGTGCACAACTGCCGCCAGCTCAACCTCAGGACCAGAGGTAATTAATTTATCTTCACGCCTCCTCACTCAGGACGAAATTAACACCTTAGAATTTGGACTTTCCTTTGTGCCTACCCCGAAATTTGACAGATTCACTGCAGTTAAAGATCTAAATCTGTTCATCCGTAAATTGAGGTGGCACAAACATTTTAAACACATGGATAGACGCCAATGTCTTGAATTAGGGATTCCGGTCGAGTTACTGGGGGATGTACAACTGCTACATTCCCTCGATATGGAAGATAACTCCACTTTAGGTTTTAGCCCTTTTACAGATCTAAAATCTAAAAGCACTAAAATGCCACCTAGTTCTAGTGAAATTTCATGTGTTGATGTCTTTCTCAACATGGTCACTAAAGACCTGGAGGATCTACGGGTCTCTTCGCATTATTCCAATTGCGCTGAGTCGGTGACCACTGCCATTTCTTCTCTAGCTAATGACCCCCAAATCATCATCAAACCTGCAGATAAAGGGGGAAATATTGTGGTCATCGACTCAGTGCACTATAAGAATATGTGTAGGAACCTCTTGTCTGACAAAGAGACCTATGAGATCCTGGAGAGAGACCCCACGGATGTGTATAAACAGGAATTAAAGTCCATTCTAGATGAGGCTAAGGCCTCTAAGGTCATTTCATCTGAAGAGTATACCTTTCTTCATCCTTTGCATCCCCATAGATCCACCTTCTATTGTCTCCCTAAAATTCATAAGGGGACATCCCCTCTGAAAGGGAGGCTAATAGTGTCAGGGGTTGACAATCTGAAACAAAATTTGGGGATCTATATTGATCGAGTCTTAGCCCCATTCGTCACTACGTTGCCATCCCATTTAAAGGATACCACGGACCTCCTAAAGTAGCTGGAGGGTCTGACACTTGAGGATGATTGTCTCCTATCAAGTATTGATGTGGAGGCTTTGTACTCCTCAATACTGCATCAATTGGGGTTGGCGGCAGTAGAATTCTTTCTAAGATCTCGCTGCTGCCAATATCGCGCCCACAGCCAATTCATCGTCTGGATCCTTGAATTCACCCTGAACAGGAATTTCTTCTCCTTTGATAATAAAATTTACCACCAGCTCAGGGGTACCGCGATGGGGAGTCCTTGAGCCCCCTCATATGCAAATCTATTCCTGGGCTGGTGGGAGGAGACCCTGGTTTTTGGGGACAGGGACCCGGACAAACTGTCGAGAATTGGGCTGTGGGCGCGATATATTGATGATATATTCATCATATGGAATGGTAACCCTGCTCAGTTTGAGTCCTTTGTATCTCATCTGAACCAAAATGAGATAGGGATGAGGTTCACCTGTGAGACACATTCCCCCTGTCTGCCATTCTTGGATATCAAGATTACCAAGAATGACAGAGGCGAACTAGACACCTCCATCCATAGAAAACCGAATGCCACAAACTCTCTTCTGAGATGGGAGAGCAGCCACCCTCTTCCACTCAGAAGAGGGATACCTAGGGGTCAATATCTCCGCCTGAGGAGAAACTGTTCTAATAAAAAAGATTTTGTGGCCCAAGCAACCGACCTGAGGGCACGATTTTTACAAAGGGGTTACCCCGATCATGTCCTTAGATCCGCTTACAAGACAGCTCTGACTCGACAAAGATCTACTTTACTTACCCCTAACCAGCCCAGTAATCCCGCTGCAAAGGCGCTACGTATCATCACTACATTTGACAGAGGATCTAAACAAGTCAAAAATATTCTGCAACGCCATTGGGGGATCCTGAAAATGGACCCGACCTAGAGGATGTATTGGGGGAGTATCCACAGATTACGTACAGACGTGGTCGCAACCTACGTGATAAGTTGGTCCACAGCCATTTTTCCTCCACTGTGATACACTCAACATGGCTGCGGTCTAACTTAGTAGGTAGTCATAAATGCGGCAACTGTGTAGCATGTAAGAACATTATGACCACGAAGTCTTTCACCAGTTCAGTCACGGGCAGGATGTACCCCATCTCACATTTCATTAACTGTAAATCCAGGGGAGTTACATATCGTATCCTCTGTGAATGTGGGTTAGAGTACATTGGCAAAACCATACGTGAATTCCAGAGGAGGATTGGTGAGCATCTGGGGGACATTATACACAAAAGAGATACCCCGGTAGCCAATCATGTGCACATTGAGCACAATGGCAGAGCCCAGTTAAGGTTCATGGGCATTGACCTTGTCAAACCTCCTCCCAGAGGGGGAGATTGGGATAAGAATCTCCTCCAGTGTGAATCACGATGGATCTAAAAACATTAGCCCCTTATGGCATGAATGAAAGACTTAATTATACCTGTTTTATCTAATATTGCTTATTGTTCCCAGTTTAGATGCATCAATACTGTCCTCTTGTCTTCTTCTCTGCACTAAATGCCATTGGCCTTTCTCCCCAATTGGTAGGGTTATACAGGGCCCAGATCTGCATCTACTATACAGATACCAAGTAAGATTGCGACTTCCCGTGCAGTTTCACACTCAGTGTGTCTTGGATATCCTTCCTGGCTGATCCCATTGTCTACAAGAGTCTGGTAAGACTGCTCACACCTTTCACTAGGTGGAGCAGGTTTATTCTACCAGCATTTAGAGTACCATTCCTGGTCCTCTACTATATATTTGTTTGTATATCACAGTGGGTCACAACATTTTTTATTTGTAAGATAACATTAAAAGTTATGTTTTAATACAATGACACTCCCCCCTCTGGGGCCGCTTTTTGCCTAATTGATATTGGAGTGCTTCAAAAGCCTAAACAGATTTAGAGCTTTTGTTCATCTTCTACCATTTTGTGGGACATACGCCTTTTTCATCGCTTGGTGTTGCACTTTTTGTGATGTAAGGTGACAAAAATGGCTTTTTTGACACAGTTTTATTTTTTTATGGTGTTTATCGGACGGGGTAGATCATGTGATATATTTATAGAGTCGGTTGTTACGGACGCGGTGATACCTAATATGTGTAGTTTATTTTATTTTTTTCATTTTTTAATCTCTTATAAATGAGTGGATATAGGAAAAAGCTATTTATTTTATTTTTAATGTACATTTTTATTTATTTATTTATTTTTTACTTTTGTTATTTTCACACTTTTTTTTTTATCAAGTCCAGCTCGGATCTTGAAGATCCAGTGGGGCTGATGGCTGTACTATACTTCGCAATGCTCTAGCAAGTATAGTACTATCAGTTTCCTGATAGATGGCAACACTGGACGTCTTTGCAAAGCGTTCCATTGCCATGGCAACCATCGGGCCGCTGCCATCGCAGCCCCCTCCCTCTATTAACCCCATGGATGGCGCTGCTGCGCCATCTAAGGGGTTATAGCAGAGTGCCAGCATACAGCTGACACTCGCTGCTGATGGCGGCGGCTCTAGAACTGAGTATTCGTTGTCAACGGGGACAAAACTGAACTGAACAGAACGGAAAGTTCCAAAATGCATTCCATTTCGTTAAGGCTACTTTCACACTCGCGTTTGGTGCGGATCCGTTCAGATAATACATCCGTTTGATCCATCTTGAACACAATTGAAAGTCAATGGAGGACGGATCCGTTTTCTATTGTGCCAGATTGTGTCATAGAAAACAGATCCGTCCCCATTGACTTACATTGTGTGTCAGAACAGATCCGTTTGGCTCAGCAGCGTTTTGGTGTCCGCCTCCAAAGCGGAATAGAGACGGAATGGAGGGAAACTGGTGCATTCTGAGCGGATCCTTTTCCATTCAGAATGCATTAGGGCAAAACTGATCCGTTTTGGACCGCTTGTGAGAGCCCTGAATGGATCTCACAAACGGAAAGCCAAAACGCCAGTGTGAAAGTAGCCTTAGTTGCGTTCCCAGACCGGAGAGCAAACAGCAGCATGCTGCGGTTTTCTTTCCGTCCTGGGATGCGGAGCAAGACGGATCTGGCATGGCCCCCAATGCAAGTCAATTGGGACTGATCCGTTTTTTCTGACATAATCTGACACAATAGAAAACAGATCCATTCCCCATTGACTTTCATAGCTAGGTCTACACGACGACATTTGTCGCGCGACAATAAGATAGGGCACAACTACACTGCAACATTTGTTGTGCAACATTTTGTTGCACCAATGTTGCCTGACAATTTTTATAATGGCAGTCTATGATGTCGCACTGCAACATGCGACATGCTGCGACTGCGACGCAACAGTCGCAGAAAAATCCATCTCGAATGGATTTTCTGTGACTTGCGTCACAGTCGCAGCATGTTGCATGTTGCAGTGCGACACCATAGACTGCTATTATAAAAATTGTCGCGCGACATTGGTGTAACAAAATGTCGCGTGACAAATGTTGTCGTGTAGACCTAGCCTTAATGACGGATCTGTCCTTGCTATGTTAAAGGTATGTTAAAGATAATATAACTGGATGCAGATAGTTAAATTATCAGTAACGGAAGCGTTTTTGCTGAACCCTGCCGGATCCAGTAAAGACGCTAGTGTGAAAGTAGCCTTGATCCTTTCCAGAAAGTAAAGAAAAAAGATTAGGCAGTTAAAAGAAATAGCAGTGCCAGCTGTTTTCTTTAAACTCAAAAATTTAATGTATAAACTGAAACAATGTTTGAGATTTCACTTTACTTTGAATTACTGAACTAATATTTAATGGCATAACCACTTTTTATGAAAACTGCTTGATATCTGTGTTGCATTGAGTCGACCAACTTCTGGCATCTCTGAACAGTCCAGGACATTTGGACTACATTCCACAGTTCTTCTGTATTTCTGGGGTTTGCCTCAGTAGGGATCGACCGATTATCGGTTTTACCGATATTATCGGCCGATATTCAGGATTTTGAACGTTATCGGCATCTATTTTGCCGATATACCGATAACGTATTGGGAACAAGGATCGCGCTGCTGACAGCGCTCTCCGTGTTCCCTAAGCAGCACAGGGGAGAAGGAAGCAGTGCCTCCCTCCCCCTGTTCTGCTGCTGCCGCCAGTGGGAGAGGAGGGGACAAGAGGAGGGAGGGGCTGTGGCCACTGCGCCACCAATGAAGATAACCCTCATTAATTCACATACAGGAGGCGGGAGCTGGCTGCAGAATCACATACCCGGCTCCCGACCACTATGACAAGTAGCTGTGATCTGCTGTAGTTAATCCCTCAGTGCCGCACCTGAGGTGTTAACTGCTGCGGATCGCAGCTACCGCTCATAGAGGTTGGGAGCCGGCTATGTGATTCTGCAGCCAGCTCCCGCCTCCTGTATGTGAATTAATGAGGGTTATCTTCATTGGTAGCGCAGTGCACCCCTCCAACCCCAGTATTAATCGTTGGTGGCGCAGTACGCCCCCCACCCCCCAAACCCCTCAGTATTAATCATTGGTGGCAGTGGCCACAGGGTCCCCATCCCCCAACTCAAGTAATTTCATTGGTGGTGCAGTGGCAGTTCTGATCGGAGCCCCAGCAGTGTAATGCTGGGGCTCCGATTGGTTACCATGGCAGCCAGAACGCTACTGAAGCCCTGGCTGCCATAGTCAGCTCCCTTGCTGCTGCGTGCACAAAGCACAGGGCAGCAGGGACAGTGTGAAGTCCTATTCACCCTGATAGATCTCTATCAGGGTGAATAGGACAAGGGCTCTAGTCCCTAAGGGGGCTAATAGATAGTTTAAAAAAAGTATAAGTATAATATAAGTATAAATTTAAAAGAAAGATTTACAAAAAAATAAACATTAATTTTCAGCAGATTTGTGTAGGAATTTTTAATTTTTTTTCAAAATAGAAAATTCACAGAATATGGGTATAAATTATCAGCCTGAAGGTTCACAGATTATCGGTATCCAGGGCCGGACTGGGGATAAAAACCAGCCCTGGAAAAAGTTGCACACCAGCCCCACAGCATTGCGTCATTATTTACTTGTTTATAATAGGAGAAAGCATTCATTTTAAAACACGTGTGTAAACACGAATATGAACTTTGCCCCACGATAGCTCTTTTGTAGAACCCCCATAAAAACTTACAGTTACTTGACTTGGCCCTTGGGGATCTCGGACGCCACTACAACACTTGGCCGGGGGCTCGGCGGAGCTGATGTTGTGCTTTATCCTAATGAGAAAGATTTCATAATAAGGATATGGAGAAGGGGAAGAGGGATAGCAGAGCAGGGAGAGGATGGTGCTGCTACTAGGGGGTCATACCATGGGGGAGTAATAAAGCCCACCATAATGCCCCCCCAGTAGTAATAATTCTCCTTATAATATGCAAAACATACCCCTTTGTAATGCCCCCAGTTGAGCTAATGTTCCCATAATGTGCCAATATAAAATACCCCTTCTCAGTGCCCCCGTAGATGACCCCCATAGTGCTCCCCCCCTTCCCCATAGTACCCACCATAATGTGTCCCAGTATAAAATGCCCCTATACAGAGCCCCCCATATAAAATATCTTCTTTTTAGCCTCAGTAGATGCCCCTATAGTGCCCCCCAATAATCTGCAGTAAGATGTGCCCCCATAGATGCCCCAAATCATGTGCCAGTAATAAGAGCCCCCCCACCATCATGTGCCAGTAGCCAGAGCCCCCCATATCATGTGCCAGTAACCAGAGTGCCCCCAATCATGTGCCAGAAATAAGAGCCCCCCCACCATCATGTGCCAGTAGCCAGAGCCCCCCATATCATGTGCCAGTAGCCAGAGCCCCCCCCCATATCATGTGCCAGTAGCCAGAGCCCCCCCATATCATGTGCCAGTAGCCAGAGCCCCCCCATATCATGTGCCAGTAGCCAGAGTGCCCCCATATCATGTGCCAGTAGCCCCCCCATATCATGTGCCAGTAGCCCCCCTTATGGGCCAGTAGCCCCCCTTATCATGTGCCAGTAGCCCCCTTATCATGTGCCAGTAGCCCCTCTTATCATGTGCCAGTAGCCCCCCCATCATCATGTGCCAGTAGCCAGAGCCCCCCATATCATGTGCCAGTAGCCAGAGCCCCCCCATATCATGTGTCAGTAGCCAGAGCCCCCCCATATCATGTGCCAGTAGCCAGAGCCCCCCCATTATCATGTGCCAGTAGCCAGAGTGCCCCCATATCATCATGTGCCAGTAGCCAGTGTGCCCCCATATCATCATATGCCAGTAGCCAGAGTGCCCCCATATCATCATGTGCCAGTAGCCAGAGTGCCCCCATATCATCATGTGCCAGTAGCCAGAGTGCCCCCATATCATGTGCCAGTAGCCCCCCATATCATGTGCCAGTAGCCCCCCCATATCATGTGCCAGTAGCCCCCCCATATCATGTGCCAGTAGCCCCCCTTATCATGTGCCAGCCCAGTAGTCCCCCCTTATCATGTGCCAGCCCAGTAGTCCCCCCTTATGTGCCAGCCCAGCCCAGTAGCCCCCCTTATGTGCCAGCCCAGCCCTGTAGTCCCCCCTTATCATGTGCCAGCCCAGCCCAGTAGTCCCCCCATTATCATGTGCCAGCCCAGCAGTCCCCCCTTATCATGTGCCAGCCCAGCCCAGTAGCCCCCCTTATCATGTGCCAGCCCAGCCGTCCCCCCATTATCATGTGCCTGCCCAGTATTGTACCTATATTAAAAAAAAAAAAATACACTTATACTTACCTCCAGCAATGTGATGCGATGCAGACCGCCTCTTCCGTCTGTGTCCCTCGCTATACGGCAGTTAGGCGACGCGATGACGTCATCGCGCCGCCTGCACCGGCCTCTGATAGGCTGCCAGCACTAGGCCGGCAGCCTATCAGAGGAACAGGAGGGGACACACCTCTCCCTCCTCTGCCGCAGCACAGGCATCTGTATTGCCGTCCTGAGGACGGCAATACAGATGACTATGGAGATGAGCGCTTCCGCAATGGAAGCGCTCATCTCCTGCTCTGCCCTGCCGCCGGCCGCGGCCGCCCCCACTTGTCACCAGGGCCGCGGCCTTGCGGCACTCAGGCTTGCCGGCCCACCGGGAAATTTCCCGGTATCCCGGCAGGCCAGTCCGGCCCTGTCGGTATCGGCTTTAAAAAATCTATATCGGTCGATCCCTAGTCAGGAGATTAGGCTGGCCACTCCATTACCTCAATCCTGTTTGTCTGTAACCAAGATATTGTTTGCTTCTGGTGTGTTTTGAGTCATTTCAAGGTAATCTCTTCTTCGGAATACGGGAACATCATCTCATCAAGTATTTTATATGCAAACTGATTCATAATCCCTTGTATGTGATAAATTGGCCCAAAACCTTGGTATGAGAAACATCCCCATATCATGATTTTCTTCACCACCATACTTTACTGTCTTCACTATCTACTGTACCCTGAATTCAGTCCTCAGGGATTATCTGACATACTGTCTGCAGTCACTATACCAAAAATAACAATTTTGCTTTCATCAGTCCACAAAATGTTGCGCCATTTCTCTGGGGCAGTTAATGGGAGACATTTATCAATGATTGTGGTGTGAAAAAGTTGCAAATTATGGCGCATGCTATATGTACACCATAATTTGTAACACAGAAAATGAACTCGACCGTAGTTATGGTCCGCATCCGAGCTGCAGTTTTTCCGGCTCGGGTGCGGACCTATTCCCTATTCCCTTCAATGGGGCCACAAAAGAGGCGGACAGCACTCCGTCTGCTGTCCGCATCCGTTGCTCCGTTTTGCGGACAAGAATAGGCATGTCTACAATGGGCCGCCCGTTCCGCAAATTGCGGAAGGCACACAGGTAGCTTCTGTTTTTTGCGGACCGCAAAAAACAGCACGGTCATGTGCATGAGGCCTTAGCGGGAGGGGCGGGGCTTCATGCCACCAGCCAGATTTACTACAACTTTCACCAGAAAGCTGTGGATGTTATAGCTGAAGTCTATGCCAGCCTGTAGCTGGTGTAGACTTCAGTATCTGGCGCGGCAGGACAGAGATGCACCTCATTTATTAATAAATTAGGTGCATCTCATGCCTGTTCAGTGAGCTCAAGACTGGCGTATGGAGCAGTACTCCCTGGTAAATTCACATCTTCTTTGATCTTTCTGGAGGTGATCATTGGCTGAGCCTTTGCCATTTTGGCTATTCTTCGATCCAATCAAATAGTAGTTACGGTACTTTCCTACTGTGTCTTTCATGTTTTGGTTGCAATTTCAAGGCAGTTGAGATTATTTTAGCTGAGCAGCATATGAATTGCAGCACTTCTCAGTTTTTCCCTCTTCAATCAACTTTTTAACCCGTTCAGGACCCTGCCATTTTTCACCTTAAGCACCAGGCCGTTTTGTGGAAATTTGACGTGTCACTTTATGTCAATATTTTTCATTTTTATTTAAAAAAAAAATACCAAATTTGCAAAAAAATAAAAAAAATAATGCAAATGTCCAAATTTCAATTTTTCTGCTTTTAAAACAGATAGTGTTATTTCATATAATAGTTATTACTTTACATTCCCCATATGTCTACTTCATGTTTGGATCATTTTGTGAATGCCATTTTATTTTTTGGGGACGTTAAAAGGCTTAGAAGTTTAGAAGCAAATCTTGACATTTTTCAGAAAATTTCCAAAACCCACTTTTAAAGGACTAGTTCAGGTCTGAAGTCACTTTGTGTGGCTTACATAATAGAAACCACCCAATTTACCCCATTTTAGAAACTACACCCCTCAAGGTATTCAAAACTGATTTGACAAACTTTGTTAACCCTTTAGGTGTTCCACAAGAATTAAAGGAAAATGGAGATGAAATTTCAGAATTTCACTTTTTCGGCACATTTTCCATTTTAATCAATTTTTTCCAGTAACAAAGCAAGGGTTAACAGCCAAACAACACTCAATATTTATTACCCTGATTCTGTAGTTTACAGAAACACCCCATATCTGGTCGTAAACTACTGTACGGGCACATAGCAGGGCGCAAAAGGAAAGGAACGCCATATGGTTTTTGGGGAACAGATTTCACTGGGATAATTTTAAGTTGCCATGTCACATTTGAAGACCCCTAGAGTAATAACTCCATTTTGGAAACTACGGGATAAGGTGGCAGTTTTGTTGGTACTATTTTAGGGTACATATGATTTTTGGTTGCTCTATATTACACTTTTTGTGAGGCAAGGTAACAAAAAATAGCTGTTTTGGCACCGTTTTTATTTTTTGTTATTTATAACATTCATCTCACAGGTTAGATCATGTGGTATTTTTATAGAGCAGATACGGACGAGACAATACCAAATATGACTACTTTTATTGTTTGTCTGCTTCAGTTTTACATAATAAAGCATTTTTCTTTTTATGATTTCTTAGTGTCTCCATATTCTGAAATTTTTTGGGCGACTGTCTTATGTAGGGGCAAATTTTTTTTGGTATGAGATGACGGTTTAATTGCCACTATTTTAGGGTGCATATGACTTTTTGATCGCTTGGTATTACACTTTTTGTGATGTAAGGTGACAAAAATGGCTTTTTTGACACACTTTTTATTTTTTTACAGTGTTCACCTGAGGGGTTACGTCTTGTGATATTTTTATACATCAGGTTCTTATGGACGCAGCGATACCTAATATGTTTACTTTTTTTTATTTATTTAAGTTAGGCCTCATGCACACGACCGTTGTTTTATTCCGTGTCCGTTGCACCGTTTTTCGTAATTTTCAGCGGACCCATTGATTTTCAATGGGTCCGTTGAAAACTCGACTAATGCACCGTTTGCCACCCGCGTCCGTGATCCGTGGTTCCAGGTCAAAAAATATAACCTGTCCTATTATTGTCGCGGAAAACGGTTCGCGGACCCATTCAATTCAATGGGACCGCTAAAAAACGCGGAGGCACACAAGATTTTCATCCACGTCCGCGCATCCGCGTCCATTTTTTTCCTATAATTTGCATGGCAAACCTGTCTTAGACTATTTTTTACTTTCCTTTATGTCTGGTGGTCCTCCAAAAATAAAGGGAGACACACGGAAACAAAAACGGAAACGGATCACGGAATAACAGAACCCCATTTTGCGGACCGATAAAAACAACTGTCGTGTGCATGAGGCCTTATACACATATTCTTATTCTGAGAGCCATAGTTTTAAACATTTTTTGGGCAATGGTCTTAGGTAGAGTCTCATTTTTTGCTGAATGAGATGACTGTTTGATTGGTACGATTTTGGGGTGTGTATGACTTTTTGATCGCTTGGCATTACACTTTTTGTGATGTAAGGTGACAAAAAATGGCTTTTTTTAGACAGATTAATTTTTTTTGCGGTGTTAACCTGAGGGGTTAGTTCATGTGATATTTTTATACAGCAGGTTCTTACGGACGCGGCGATACCTAATATGTATGCTTTGTTCATTTATTTAAGTTTTACACAATATCAGCATTTTTGAGAGCCATATTCTGAGAGCCATTTTTTATTTTTTTTTGGGGGGGGGGGCGATTGTCTTAGGTAGGGTCTCATTTTTTGCGGGATGAGGTGACCGTTAGATTGGTACTATTTTGGGGGGCATACGCCTCTTTGATCGCTTGGTGTTGCATTTTTTAGTGATGTAAGGTGACAAAAAAATGTTTTTTTTTACCACAGTTTTTATTAGATTTTTTTGACGGTGTTCATCTGAGGGGTTAGGTCATGTGATATTTTTATAGAGCCGGTCAATACGGAAGCAGCGGTACCTAATATGTCTACTTTTCTTTTTTTCCCTATTTTTTATTTTTTTTTATTACTTTATTTAGGGAAAAGGACACTTTTTTTACTTGAAACTTTTAAATTTATTTGTAAACATTAATTTTTTTACTTCTTTTTTCACTTTATTTTTTGTCCCACTCTGGAACTTCAACTTCTGGGGGTCTGATCCCCTCTACAATGCATTACAATACTTCTGTATTGTAATGCATTGGCTGTTAGTGTATTACTCAATGTAATACACTTACAGCTTCCTGCCTGTGAGATCCAGGGGGCTGGATCTCACAGGCTCTCACAGAAGGCAGCCACGATGCCTAAGGAAGGCATCAAACTGCCTTTCCTGCCATCGGGTCCCCGTCACAGCAGCGCGGGAACCCGATGGACACCCCACACACGGCAGGATCCCGCGTGACCGCGGCAGTGCAAAGGTTAATGCGTCGGCATCAGTGTTTTCACTGATGCCGGCGTATGCAGCAGGAACCCGGCTGTCAGTGACTGTCAGGTCCGTGCCGATGATCGGGCGTGCACAGCTCCTGTGCCAGCCCGATCAGAGCACCGTACATGTACAGCGCTGGTCCTTAAGTGATGGCCACCAGCGCCGTACATGTAGGAGGTTAATCAAAGTATGTTCTTTATCAGAACAATGTTTGTGATTTCAGAAGGAAATAACCAACATGTGCAACATTTGTCATCCTCCTTCCTTAAAGGGATTCTGTCATGAGATTTGAGCCCTATAAGCTAAACATATGGCCAGGTCCGTACTAATAACATGAATCCTAAACTGCCCTTATTAAACCTGCTTGTGGCACTATTAGCCCAAAAAACTGTTTTTTATAAGCTGTCACTCACCTACCTAAGGTGCCCAAGGGGGTTTACGTTAACCCAGGGTGCCCGCCCGCAGCCCTCGCCGTCTGGTGCCCAGCGCCGCCTTCCTCACCTTAGCCCCGCCTCCGCAATCCTCCCGTCCCTCTGCTAGATCCGGCACCTGCGCACTAGGCTCAGCCTGATGCGCCGCGGACTCCTGGCAGCGGCTTCGTTGAGCGAAGTGCGCATGCGCATCAGGCGGGCGGGCGGGCACCCTGGGTTAACGTAAAACCCCTTGGGCACCTTAGGTAGGTAAGTGACAACTTATAAAAACCAGTTTTTTGGGCTAATAGAGCCACAAGCAGGTTTAATAAGGGCAGTTTAGGATTCATGTTATTAGTACGGACCTGGCCATATGTTTAGCTTATAGGGCTCAAATCTCATGACAGAATCCCTTTAAATAAGGGCCAACTTAGGGGTTATCTGACTCTTTGTAACTAATAACCTATCCTCTTGATAGGTCATCAGCATCTGATAGGTGGAGGTCCAACACCCAGAATCCTAGCTACTCAGCTGTTTGAGAAGCCCAGACACTATTGTGTGTAACAGCGGCTGCTGTGCGATGCTGTTCCCCCGCTTACTGCCGTGGTCCTGGGCGCCATGCTCAGCGGTGATCCTTTCCGTCCACCACTGCAGTCCTCGGTGTAGGTGCTGTGGTTCTGAGGATTCCACTCCACAGTTTCCCCTCAGCCCTGGCGACAGCATGCTTGCTGCTGGTTTCTTGCTACACTCCCCTAGGGGCCGCGCGTGTCACTTTCTCGGCTGTATGGGTTGGGTCATGTGACTTTGCTGACCAACCCTGGTTCTCCTGCATATATTTAAGTGGCTCAGCCCCCTTCCCAGATGCCTCAGTGTCAAGTCCTTGTGTTTGCTAAGTTCCTGATACTCACGTGTGTTCCTGACTTATACTTTGTTCCTGGATTCTGCTAGCCATCTGATCCCTGCCTGCTTGCTTTGACTCTCCTGTTGCCGAACCGGATTGCCTGACCTGTACCTGTGCCGCCTGCCCTGACCTTTTGCCTGTCTGACTACGCCTCTGCCTCATCCTTCGGTCCTGCACTGTTGCTCCAGGTAACGACTCCGCCTGCCTCACTACGCTTGTACTTCTGGTACCTACTCAGGTATCTCCTGGTCCACCTGAACCAGCTGCCTCATGTGCCTACCCTCCTCAAGAGGTAGCGACCTAGTGTTCCCCTCGGGAAAGTCCATCCCCACCATCAGGGGTACTGTGAAGAATCGAGGGGTTCACTTAGACAACGTCCTTAGATGGGACACATGGGACAGCGGGTTCACACCTGCTGGTTCGTGACACTGTGAGCGCCGCATCCTTCTTGTCACGAGTCACGACCATCGGTCATGTGGCCTAGGTGCAGCTCAGCCCCATTCAAGTGAAAGTGATGTCAGTGGCGTGGGTGCCCGGAGTTGGACCCCCATCAATCAGATTTTTATGACTTATCCAGAGGATAGATCATCAGTTACAAAAAGTTTAATAACCACTTTAACACCTGTTATTCCACAGAATAAATGACTTCACCAATTTAATTCCTCACTGCTATTATTTTGAGCACGCCCTTTTCAATTAGTGATTCAATTACTCAAAATGAGCAGCATGCAGGCACTAATTGTTGGGTCTGGTTTTTCCTACTACTCTACCACATGTGCAAGTAAATTATTTGCTATGTAGAAATATAATTTATAACAAAAACAGTGATTTATCAGATTAATGATGTTGGACTGTTATTTTTTGAAAACTACCCTAGCTCCCGTCAAGTGTAGCTCTTCTCTGTCCATTTAGACTCCAGGTTTTTCTTCATCGGTACGACCAGATGCCCCCCTAACAGTATGACGGTCACAGATGACTTCAGAGCAGTGTATCAGCCATTGGTGAGCCCTCAGCAGATGCCCCTTTAGCTGCCTTATCACCCCACAGCAACCCCCTACTTAGATTTGGTGCCAGTTCTGAAATTCAGAAACCACGATTTGGTGATAAAAATCAAGTACAGAAGTTGTCAGACTAACCTGATTTGTTTTTATGAGGAGGTGAGTAGTAGCCTGGACAGAGGGGCGGCTGTGGATGTAGTGTTTCTGGATTTTGCAAAGGCTTTTGATACTGTCCCTCATAGACGCTTAATAAGTAAAGTAAGGTCTATAGGCTTGGAAAGTATAATTTGTAAGTGGATTGAAAACTGGCTGCAGGACCGTATCCAGAGAGTTGTGGTCAATGATTCCTATTCAGAATGGTCCCAGGTTTTATGTGGTGTACCCCAAGGTTCAGTGCTGGGCCCTTTATTATTTAATATATTTATTAATGATATCGAGGACGGGATTAATAGCACCATTTCTATTTTTGCAGATGACACTAAGCTGTGTAGAACTGTACGGTCTATGGAAGAGGTCCACAAACTACAAGCTGACTTGAACACATTGAGTGATTGGGCATCAACTTGGCAAATGAGGTTCAATGTGGACAAATGTAAAGTTATGCATCTTGGTAGTAATAATCTCTGTGCTTCATATGTCCTAGGTGATGTAGCACTGGGAGAGTCACTTATAGAGAAGGATTTGGGTGTCCTTGTGGATGGTAGATTAAATTACAGCATACAATGTCAATCAGCTGCTTCTAGGGCCACCAGGATATTGTCATGCATTAAACGAGGCATGGACTCGCGGGCCAGGGATGTAATATTACCACTTTCCAAAGCGTTGGTGCGGCCTCATCTGGAATATGCAGTTCAGTTCTGGGCACCAGTCCATAGAAAGGATGCACTGCAGCTGGAAAAAGTACAGAGGAGAGCGACTAAACTGATAAGGGGCATGGAGGGTCTTAGTTATGAAGAAAGATTAAAATAATTGAATTTATTTAGTCTTGAGAAGAGACGTCTAAAGGGGAACATGATTAACCTGTACAAGTATATAAATGGGCCATACAAAAAATACGGTGAAAAACTGTTCCATGTAAAATGTGCTCAAAAGACAAAGGGGCACTGCCTCCGACTGGAGAAGAAAAAGTTCAGTCTCTAGAAGTGTCAAAGCTTCTTTACTGTAAGAACCGTGAATCTGTGGAATAGACTTCCGCAGGACATGGTCACAGCAGGAACAGTGGACAGTTTTAGATGAATTATTAAAAGTAAAAAACATAAATGCTTATGAAAACATGTAGAAATCTGAGTCTCGCTTCCTTCTGGGATTCGCGTCCCCACTTGATGGACGTTTTTCTTTTTTCAACCGTATTAACTATGTAACTATGTTACCAACACTAGTTGGTAGTGCAGCTTGAGGGTAAGAATAAGATGAAATTGAAATGTCAGCAGATCACCACGTTCACCCTATAAACATACAGGTGAAACTCTAATTTTTTTTATATTGTTCAAAAGTCCATTTATTTCAGTAATGCAAATTAAAAGGAATTGCATGAATGCAGCTTAAAATTTGAATTTTGTGAAAATGTTCAATATTCTAGGCTTAAAGTGTCACACTCTAGTCAACTAATTACGGTAATCCATACCCCCTGAGCAAAGGATACCTCAAAATTGAGACTTTGTGGTTTCATAATTTATAAACTGTAAGCCATAATCATCCAAATTATAACAAATAAAGGCTTGAAATATCTCGCTATGCCTGTAATGAGTCTATCTCATATATTAGTTTCACCTTTTAAGTTGCATTACTGAAATAAATGAACTTTGCACAATATTCTAATTTTTAGAGTTTCGAATTGTACTTGTCAATTCTGGTTGGCAGGCAAGGTTTGATAGGAACTTCACTATACCTCCCAACCATCCCAAAGTCCCGGATATCCGTGGTAGTGATGAACAGTGTAGGCAATATTCGTATTCGCGATATATCTCGAATTTTTGGCCTAATATTTGCCATAAATTCGTAAATTCTAGAATTGGTGATCTCCAGTCATTATTTTCTGGATTGCAAAAATCGGCAATTCGAAAATTCGCGATAACTATTCGCGATTTGAATATTCACGATCAACACTAGTCACAACATGAAAACACTAGCAGGTTATTATATTTGCAACTGGTGAGGTGGATTCACTAGTCTATGGTTGGGAAGAACAGGTTAACTGTAGCAAAATTCACTAATGCAAGAGGGCAGATGGACAGATGCAGCAGGGTTGGGAAGTTGATCCTGGAGAATAATGTAGCTAAGCTGGTGGCATAGCAGAAAAGATGATGTGGCAAAACTGTAGATCCAACAGAACTGGTAGTGTAACAGAGCCTATGATGCTGTAGAGCAGATAGTATAGCAGAACGTCAGATGTAGCAGAAGTGGAGACATAGCAGGACCGGAGTTGTAGCAGTACTGAAGATGATACAAAGTTGGTGGTATAGTCGAACTGACGATGTTGCAAAGTTGGTGGTATAG
The DNA here is from genome assembly GCF_905171765.1 of Bufo bufo. Classification (NCBI taxonomy): domain Eukaryota; kingdom Metazoa; phylum Chordata; class Amphibia; order Anura; family Bufonidae; genus Bufo; species Bufo bufo. The sequence goes on along the minus strand of NC_053389.1, from coordinate 393,325,436 downwards.
CAATGCTGAAGGTGATGCAGATTCAATGGTGAGTTGAGTGCTCTCCTCTGTATTGTCTACTAAACTATTTGGCACTGGTATCTATTCCTTCATGTACCTATATGTAATCATCAGAACTGGACTATGGAGCAATGGAAGAAAGCAGCCTGGTCTGATAAATCAAGCTTTCTTTTACATCATGTGGATGAGTATATGTTACTTATCGGTGAATGAGATCAGGTTGCATCAGAAGGCAAGCTGGTAGAGAAAGTGTGGTACCCTGGGCAAAATTCTGCTATTCCTAGAATTTAAGTGGAGGATACATTTACATATGAGGGATGAGCTAGAAAGAAGTCCAATCTATAGAGGCCTCACTTTGCAAATTATGAGATTTAAAGGATCTGCTGCAATTGAAGCATATTCGACTTGAACCAAATTTGCTTCAATTGCCCTGAAAAGCTGTGGATGTGAATAGTGTTTTGAAAAGCTTGTGGATCTGCTGTGTAATTTGGTCAGGTGCTACTAAAGTCAGACAAAGAAGACAAGAAGCAGTGAGGGATCATGGGTACTGGTGAAAAAAAATCTAGAATTTTCTTGATTACGAAGATCTACAGTAACACTATATTCTAGATCTTCATGAATTCTCGAATGCCGATATTCACGATAAAAATTTGCGATTAGATTATACGCAATCAACACTATTCCGTGGCTATCCCGCGGCCCTGGGATTATTATTATTCATTGTTGAAGCACCATTCATTCCATGGCGCTGTACATATGAAAAGGGGTATACGTACATAATACAAAACAATTGCAATGGCTGGCTATGATGTATGTCATAATTTCTGTTAACCCGGTGTCCCGTGCCTGAGATTCTGTCCCCGGGCTTTCTCACTCCCTGCCGCTGCGGCACGCCATGCTGACAGGTGCGGCAGCGGGTTCTTAGCTGTGGTCTGTGCTCCTGCTGCTGGCATCCCAGTGGGTCCACTCCCAGGTCCCGATTCCCTCGTGTCCCAACCCCCCTTGGAGGTAGCACCTTGTATGCCCCTTGGGAAAGTCTATCCTCACTATCAGAGGGACTGTGAAGAACGAGGGGTGTACTAAGGCAGCGGTCCCCAATCGCAGTCTTTAACGCGGTACTAATGAAGCGCTTCTATTATGGAAGCGCTTCATTAGTATAGGAGGACCTAGCGGTGAAGGATCTGTACTCACCGCTTCCTGGTCCTCGGCTCGGCTATCGGATGTGCAGGGCTGCGCACAGCGTGAGGTCGCTCTCTGACCTCACACTGTGCGCCGCGATACACAGCCAACAGCATGATGAAGAGGATCGCTATGGTGACCAGGAGCAGGAGAGGTAAGTTGTTTTTTTTCCTGGGGGCTGACATAAGGGCTGATGGCTCACATATGGTTGATGGCTCACATATGGTTGATGGCTGACATAAGGGGCTGATGGCTGACATAAGGGGCTGATGGCTAATATAAGGGCTGATGGCTGATATAAGGGCTGATGGCTGACATAAGGGGCTGATGGCTGATATAAGGGGCTGATGGCTAATATAAGGGCTGATGGCTGATATAAGGGCTGACATGGGGGGCTGATGGCTGACATAAGGGGCTGATGGCTGACATGGGGGCTGATAGATGGCTAAAGGTTGGGGGGTTGATCTGAGGCATTGGGGGTCTGATCTGGGGTCTGATTGCTGGTCTGACCTGAGGTGTAATGAAAAATATTTTTTCTTATTGTTCTACTCTAAAACCTAGGTGCATCTTATAGGGCAAAAAATACGGTACAGTGCAGCAGAGACCAGGTGCAGTAGAGACCCTAGTCAGTTTATATAGTCGTTATACACTCACCTAAAGAATTATTAGGAACACCCTACTAATACGGTGTTGGACCCCCTTTTGCCTTCAGAACTGCCTTAATTCTATGTGGCATTGATTCAACAAGGTGCTGATAGCATTCTTTAGAAATGTTGGCCCATATTGATAGGATAGCATCTTGCAGTTGATGGAGATTTGAGGGATGCACATCCAGGGCACGAAGCTCCCGTTCCACCACATCCCAAAGATGCTCTATTGGGTTGAGATCTGGTGACTGTGGGGGACATTTTAGTACAGTGAACTCATTGTCATGTTCAAGAAACCAATTTGAAATGATTCGAGCTTTGTGACGTGGTGCATTATCCTGCTGGAAGTAGCCATCAAAGGATGGATACATGTTCTCATTCTGTTTACGCCAAATTCGGACTCTACCATTTGAATGTCTCAACAGAAATCGAGACTCATCAGACCAGGCAACATTTTTCCAGTCTTCAACAGTCCAATTTTGGTGAGCTCGTGCAAATTGTAGCCTCTTTTTCCTATTTGTAGTGGAGATGAGTGGTACCCGGTGGGGTCTTCTGCTGTTGTAGCCCATCCGCCTCAAGGTTGTGCGTGTTGTGGCTTCACAAATTCTTTGCTGCATACCTCGGTTGTAACGAGTGGTTATTTCAGTCAACGTTTCTCTTCTATCAGCTTGAATCAGTCGGCCCATTCTCCTCTGACCTCTAGCATCCACAAGGCATTTTTGCCCACAGGACTGCCGCATACTGGATGTTTTTCCCTTTTCACACCATTCTTTGTAAACTCTAGAAATGGTTGTGCGTGAAAATCCCAGTAACTGAGCAGATTGTGAAATACTCAGACCGGCCCGTCTGGCACCAACAACCATGCCACGCTCAAAATTGCTTAAATCACCTTTCTTTCCCATTCTGACATTCAGTTGCGAGTTCAGGAGATTGTCTTGACCAGGACCACACCCCTAAATGCATTGAAGCAACTGCCATGTGATTGGTTGACTAGATAATTGCATTAATGAGAAATAGAACAGGTGTTCCTAATAATTCTTTAGGTGAGTGTATAGTGTTATATATTTAAATATGCACCTTGTGTTTTGTTATGCGCGTGAATTAGTCAGTGCCGACTAGCACCCCCTAAGCCCCGCCCCATACTGGGCTATGTAGGAGGAGCGGTCAGGCCAGGGATCATTCCCCAGAAGCAGACGCAATGCGGTGACCTAATCACACCTGCTGGGCTATGTAGGAGGAGCGCACAGGCCAGGATCATTCCCCAGCAGCAGGTGCGATGTGGTGACCTAATCACACCTGCTGGGCTATGTAGGAGCAGCGCACAGGCCAGGATCATTCACCAGCAGCAGGCGCGATGTGGTGACCTAATCACACCTGCTGGGCTATGTAGGAGCAGCGCACAGGCCAGGATCATTCCCCAGCAGCAGGCGCGATGTGGTGACCTAATCACACCTGCTGGGCTATGTAGGAGCAGCGCACAGGCCAGGATCATTCCCCAGCAGCAGGCGCGATGTGGTGACCTAATCACACCTGCTGGGCTATGTAGGAGGAGTACTCAGGCCAGGATCATTCACTAGCAGCAGGCGCGATGTGGTGACCTAATCACACCTGCTGGGCTATGTAGGACAAGCGCTCAGGCCAGGATCATTCCCCAGCAGCAGGCGCGATGTGGTGACCTAATCACACCTGCTAGACTATGTAGGAGCAGCGCACAGGCCAGGATCATTCACCAGCAGCAGGCGCGATGTGGTGACCTAATCACACCTGCTGGGCTATGTAGGAGCAACGCACAGGCCAGGGATCATTCACCAGCAGCAGGCACGATGTAATCACCTAATCACACCTGCTGGGCTATGTAGGAGGAACGCTCAGGCCAGGATCATTCACCAGGAGCAGGCACGATGTGGTGACCTAATCACACCTGCTGGGCTATGTAGGAGCAACGCACAGGCCAGGGATCATTCCCCAGCAGCAGGCACGATATGGTGACCTAATCACACCTGCTGGGCTATGTAGGAGCAGCGCACAGGCCAGGGATCATTCCCCAGCAGCAGGCGCGATGTGGTGACCTAATCACACCTGCTGGGCTATGTAGGAGCAGCGCACAGGCCAGGGATCATTCCCCAGCAGCAGGCGCGATATGGTGACCTAATCACACCTGCTGGGCTATGTAGGAGCAGCGCACAGGCCAGGATCATTCCCCAGCAGCAGGCGCGATATGGTGACCTAATCACACCTGCTGGGCTATGTAGGAGCAGCGCACAGGCCAGGGATCATTCCCCAGCAGCAGGCGCGATATGGTGACCTAATCACACCTGCTGGGCTATGTAGGAGCAGCGCACAGGCCAGGGATCATTCCCCAGCAGCAGGCGCGATATGGTGACCTAATCACACCTGCTGGGCTATGTAGGAGCAGCGCACAGGCCAGGGATCATTCCCCAGCAGCAGGCGCGATATGGTGACCTAATCACACCTGCTGGGCTATGTAGGAGCAGCGCACAGGCCAGGGATCATTCCCCAGCAGCAGGCGCGATATGGTGACCTAATCACACCTGCTGGGCTATGTAGGAGCAGCGCACAGGCCAGGGATCATTCCCCAGCAGCAGGCGCGATATGGTGACCTAATCACACCTGCTGGGCTATGTAGGAGCAGCGCACAGGCCAGGATCATTCCCCAGCAGCAGGCGCGATGTGGTAACCTAATCACACCTGCTGGGCTATGTAGGAGGAGCGCACAGGGCAGGGATCATTCACCAGCAGCAGGCGCGATGTGGTGACCTAATCACACCTGCTGGGCTATGTAGGAGCAGCGCACAGGCCAGGATCATTCCCCAGCAGCAGGCGCGATGTGGTGACCTAATCACACCTGCTGGGCTATGTAGGAGGAGTACTCAGGCCAGGATCATTCCCCAGCAGCAGGCGCGATGTGGTGACCTAATCACACCTGCTGGGCTATGTAGGAGCAGCGCACAGGCCAGGATCATTCCCCAGCAGCAGGCGCGATGTAGTGACCTAATCACACCTGCTGGGCTAAATTGTTTTAGTGAGTCATAGCAGAAAAAAACTGAAACACCTAGTGGGGGAGAACTGTAGAACTGGTTTAATTTCTCCTAGCAACCAATTAGATTCCACCTTTCATTTTCCAAAGGAGCTGTGAAAAAAGAAAGGAGGAATCTGATTGGTTGTTAGGGATAACTAAGGCAGTTCTACTTTACATCAGTTTGATAAATGATCCCCCTGTCTATGATTATCTTTAGTCACTGTGTGGCAGCAGCTGCCTGCCTTGGTATTCTAGTATACACGTTCTGAATTATTGGACATGATGACCCCTCATTAGTCCAGTGATGTAATAAAGGATGCAGGACCACAGCTCCACCCCTAGGGGTGCAGTTGGGGACGTTTGGTGGACGTAGACGGAGTGAGAAAGGGAGCCAGCTTCCGGGAAGCTTCAGTACAATACAGTGACGTTCTCCCAGGGCCCGCCCCCTCGGACGTCACCACGGAGGCGCTGCCCTGTCTTTCAAACACCCATAGTCTTACAACGGCAGTAAACAAAAAGGTCCCCGGGCTTGTGTGCAGCGCTCCCGGCTGTGTCTGATGAGCTCCCGCCTACGACCAAGCCCCTGCTATGTACCTGGGCTGCGGGGCAGCAGCAGTGCCGCACCTGGCCGTCCTGGAGGGGGCAGCCGTATACTGGACTGAATAGGATGGGCAGAGGTGGGAGCACCAAGGGCTACGTGATCTGAGTCCTGCGCCCGCACCCAGCAGGTAGCCTTGGAGAGGTGAGAGGCTCATTGACCCCTATACACAGGGGGCTCCCCGCCCGCCCAAAAGGGAGGGGCAGGGGGCTCCCAAAGGCTCTCCCGCCGTTCTATAGCTGTGCCCTGGTGCCAGTCATCTGCTGTGCCATAGATGACTGTAGTGGTATGTCCAGGGGGCATCCTAGGAATTCTGTCCCCCGCATTGGAGTGATGTGATAGCAGTATATAGGGGCATACACCACAGTTCTACACACTATAAACAATTGGGTGCCTGTGCCTACTTCATGCCAGGCCTGATCACTTTCTTCTGATATATTTGAATAGATAGTAGTGGATGTGTGTAATACCAGATCATTAAAGGGGTTTTCTGCTGTTTTTTTTCATCAAACAGTGCCACACCTATTCACAGGCTGGGGCTGGTACTGCAGCTGAGCCCTATTCATGGTAATGGAGCTGAGCAGCAATGCCACTCCCAACAAGTGATCAGGTGAGTCGCTTTATGTGGAAGAAAGCAGTCATGTTTATCATATCCTGTACAACCCCTTTAAATACTGATGACACATCCTCTGGATTGATCATCAGTATCTGATCGGTGGGGGTCCGACACCTCTGCCGATCAGTTTGAGAAGGCTTGGGTACTCGCAGTAGCACCGCGGCCTTCCCACAGCTTTTCCTAGGCCAGTGTCACCATGTCCATCGGTCACGTAGCCTTGGAGCAGCTCAGCCCCATTCAAATGAAATTGTGGACCCGCAAAACACAGATTGTGTGTGTGTGTGTGTTGCGCATTTTGCGGAACGTCCTGCTCTCTATGCGGGTGTGCTTTCTACAACTTTTGTGGCCCCATTGAAGTGAATGAGTCTGCATCTGACCTGGATGCGGACAAAAAAATACAATCCGGTGCATGAGCCCTAAGGCTTCATGCACACAGTCGTGTCTGTGTTTGGTTCGGCTCCTGTAATTGGCATTGCGTCCTTACAGCTGCCATCTATTGTGGGTCCGTCATGCAGATGGAGTATGTTCTGTACTGCTGACTATATGCCCTACATAGCGTATGTGTTCTATAAATATGCACAGCTTTCTAGAAACTGTTCCCATACCAAATGCTGCTGTTCCTGGGTTTCTGTTAGCGCTATGGTCCCCGCTGGAGGCCATGGCATGTGTTTGTCCGCAGTAACTGCCATTCCATTTGTGTAATGTATAGGGGCAGCGATACTGACCATTTTTGTAATCTACTTTAATTACTGAAATCATACATTTCTATGAGAAGAATAGCCCTAAAGTGGCCCATTTCGAGCCTTAACTCTGTCTTCTGTTACATAAGGGTACTTTCACGCTAGCGGCACGGACCTCCGGCAGGCTGTTCCGTCGGGGTGAACAGCCTGTCGGATCCATCCTGCCGCTAGTGAACGTGTGCCTCCGGACTGCCGCTCCGTCCCTATTGACTATAGCAGGGGCGGAGTTCCGGTGGAGGCATGGCAGCGCACAGCGAGAGGCTGCCGGGATAAAACTACGACATGTCCGACATTTATTCCGGCAGCCTCTCGCTGTGCACTGCCATGCCTCCTCCGGGGGGACGGAGCGGCAGTCCGGGGGCACGCGGTCACTAGTGGCAGGACTGTTCCGACAGGCTGTTCACCCGACGGAACAGCCTGCCGGAGGTCCGTGCCGCTAGTGTGAAAGTAGCCTTATTTTACAGAAGACAGAGCTAAGGCTCGAAATGGGCCACTTTAGCGCTAGTCTTCTCATAGAAATGTACGATTTCATCAAAGTATATTACAAAAATGGTCAGTATCGCTGCCCCTACACATTACACAAATGGAATGGCAGTCACACTGTAAGTGGGGCTCAATCTCGAGAGGGTCTGCAGCAATCGGCAGAAACAGGAGGGGTTTCTACCATGGGATACATTGATTGGATACAAATGTTCTGGCAGAGGTTCCTTCAGCTGGTCATCGACCTGCACTCCACTGATCAGACCACGAATGATAAAACATCGCTTTTGGAAGTTCATTTACCCATGTAAACAGGGGATGTGCTGCCAACAATTTGCAGCGTGAAGGGGGCCAAATAACGACTGCTCATCCCCCATACAGTTTGCATTGTACCGCACTTAATATATGGTCATTTGGTGCTTGTTCCAGTCTGAAGTTGGCCTGTGTGAAAGCCCTTGGCCATTGCTGTGGCCACTGACTAGTTCCACTAGAGAATAAGCAGACTTTTTTGGAGGGGGGGGGGGGGGTGTTGAGGGACAAGTAAAATCCACCCTGTTTAGTCTGTGGTTTCATTAGTAGGAGAAGGAGAGATCTGAGAACTGGAAGGCTGAATCGGATCACATTAGGTGGACATCTCCTTACACTTAGCTGCCTAGAACTAGACCCTCTTCCCCCCCCCCCCTCACAGCAGCAATCACTTTAGACAGTTTTACTTAGAAGTGATAGGGTATTAAAATCTTGCTATCAAAATCCTCTGAGTGCTATGGCAAAAACCACCACGATTGTTCACTTTGAATGCCAGGACCCTCTCACGGCGTAACTCCATTGATTTGGGCCAGAATGTGAGCGGTCCCCCGCTCTGGCTTGACGCAGTGTCTGTTCACACACCGTGCTGAAAACGGATACATCTACCGTGTGGACAGGCCCTTAAAAATGGCAAAAATAATTCTGCCTAAATGAGTTTCTAATGCTAATATAAAAGGCGCAATTGGCTGGCGGGCTTTACTCTCCATATTATTTTAGTAGGGCTTGCCTGGGGAGGTCTCTGCATTACCTCGTCACTGTGTATGTGGACTTTCTCAGGGAATCTCATCACTGTAAGATGGCCTGGTAACAAGCACACAGGGGGAGATTTATCAAGCTGGTGTAAAGTAGAACTGGCTTAAGTTGCCCATAGCAACCAATCAGATTCCACATTTCATTTTCACAGCTCCTTTGGAAAATGAAAGGTGGAATCTGATTGGTGGCTATGGCAACTAAGCCAGTTCTACTTTACACCTGTTTGATAAATCTCCCCCACAGTTTACTGTAAACCTGGGAGATCCCAGTCCAAATAGAAAGGAAAACTAAAGTCTGTGCGTGTCCAGTATACATAGTGTGAGGGACTTTTTCTGTTCCTCCTCCATACCATACACGCAGCAGCTCTTTCATCATGCAAGCCTCTAGTGGGGGAATTTCTTTGGCATATACAGTGGTTTTTTTTTGTTTTGTTTTTTACATTTACAACTTTGGAGACCATGTCCATGTCTTCCACTCAAATGAAGTGCTGATATGTACAATTTTGTACAGCACTTAAAGGGCTTCTGTCACCCCCCAAAACACATTTTTCATTTTTGGGCTTGTTAACCACCTCAGCCCCCAGTGCTTAAACACCCTGAAAGACCAGGCCACTTTTTACACTTCTGACCTACACTACTTTCACTGTTTATTGCTCGGTCATGCAACTTACCACCCAAATGAATTTTACCTCCTTTTCTTCTCACTAATAGAGCTTTCATTTGGTGGTATTTCATTGCTGCTGACATTTTTACTTTTTTTGTTATTAATCGAAATTTAACGATTTTTTTGCAAAAAAATGACATTTTTCACTTTCAGTTGTAAAATTTTGCAAAAAAAAACGAGATCCATATAGAAATTTTGCTCTAAATTTATAGTTCTACATGTCTTTGATAAAAAAAAAATGGTTTGGGTAAAAGTTATAGCGTTTACAAACTATGGTACAAAAATGTGAATTTCCGCTTTTTGAAGCAGCTCTGACTTTCTGAGCACCTGTCATGTTTCCTGAGGTTCTGCAATGCCCAGACAGTACAAACACCCCACAAATGACCCCATTTCGGAAAGTACACACCCTAAGGTATTCGCTGATGGGCATAGTGAGTTCATAGAACTTTTTATTTTTTGTCACAAGTTAGCGGAAAATGATGATTTTTTTTTTTTTTTTTTTTTTTCTTACAAAGTCTCATATTCCACTAACTTGTGACAAAAAATAAAAACTTCTATGAACTCACTATGCCCATAACGAAATACCTTGGGGTCTCTTCTTTCCAAAATGGGGTCACTTGTGGGGTAGTTATACTGCCCTGGCATTCTAGGGGCCCAAATGTGTGGTAAGGAGTTTGAAATCAAATTCTGAAAAAAATGACCTGTCAAATCCGAAAGGTGCTCTTTGGAATATGGGCCCCTTTGCCCACCTAGGCTGCAAAAAAGTGTCACACATCTGGTATCTCCGTACTCAGGAGAAGGTGGGGAATGTGTTTTGGGGTGTCATTTTATATATACCCATGCTGGGTGAGAGAAATATCTTGGCAAAAGACAACTTTTCCCATTTTTTTATACAAAGTTGGCATTTCACCAAGATATTTATCTCACCCAGCATGGGTATATATAAAATGACACCCCAAAACACATTCCCCACCTTCTCCTGAGTACGGAGATACCAGATGTGTGACACTTTTTTGCAGCCTAGGTGGGCAAAGGGGCCCATATTCCAAAGAGCACCTTTCGGATTTGACAGGTCATTTTTTTCAGAATTTGATTTCAAACTCCTTACCACACATTTGGGCCCCTAGAATGCCAGGGCAGTATAACTACCCCACAAGTGACCCCATTTTGGAAAGAAGACACCCCAAGGTATTCCGTGAGGGGCATGGCGAGTTCCTAGAATTTTTTATTTTTTGTCACAAGTTAGTGGAAAATTATGATTTTTTTTTATTTTATTTTTTTCTTATAAAGTCTCATATTCCACTAACTTGTGACAAAAAATAAAAACTTCCATGAACTCACTATGCCCATCAGCGAATACCTTGGGGTCTCTTCTTTCCAAAATGGGGTCACTTGTGGGGTAGTTATACTGCCCTGGCATTCTAGGGGCCCAAATGTGTGGTAAGGAGTTTGAAATCAAATTCAGTAAAAAATGACCTATGAAATCCAAAAGGTGCTCTTTGGAATGTGGGCCCCTTTGCCCACCTAGGCTGCAAAAAAGTGTCACACATCTGGTATCCCCGTACTCAGGAGAAGTTGAGGAATGTGTTTTGGGGTGTCTTTTTACATATACCCATGCTGGGTGAGATAAATATCTTGGTCAAATGCCAACTTTGTATAAAAAAATGGGAAAAGTTGTCTTTTGCCAAGATATTTCTCTCACCCAGCATGGGTATATGTAAAATGACACCCCAAAACACATTCCCCACCTTCTCCTGAGTACGGAGATACCAGATGTGTGACACTTTTTTGCAGCCTAGGTGGGCAAAGGGGCCCATATTCCAAAGAGCACCTTTCGGATTTGACAGGTCATTTTTTTCAGAATTTGATTTCAAACTCCTTACCACACATTTGGGCCCCTAGAATGCCAGGGCAGTATAACTACCCCACAAGTGACCCCATTTTGGAAAGAAGACACCCCAAGGTATTCGCTGATGGGCATAGTGAGTTCATGGAAATTTTTATTTTTTGTCACAAGTTAGTGGAATATGAGACTTTGTATGAAAAAAAAAATAAAAAAAAAAAATCATCATTTTCCACTAACTTGTGACAAAAAATAAAAAATTCTAGGAACTTGCCATGCCCCTCACGGAATACCTTGGGGTGTCTTCTTTCCAAAATGGGGTCACTTGTGGGGTAGTTATACTGCCCTGGCATTCTAGGGGCCCAAATGTGTGGTAAGGAGTTTGAAATCAAATTCTGAAAAAAATGACCTGTCAAATCCGAAAGGTGCTCTTTGGAATATGGGCCCCTTTGCCCACCTAGGCTGCAAAAAAGTGTCACACATCTGGTATCTCCGTACTCAGGAGAAGGTGGGGAATGTGTTTTGGGGTGTCATTTTACATATACCCATGCTGGGTGAGAGAAATATCTTGGCAAAAGACAACTTTTCCCATTTTTTTATACAAAGTTGGCATTTGACCAAGATATTTATCTCACCCAGCATGGGTATATGTAAAAAGACACCCCAAAACACATTCCTCAACTTCTCCTGAGTACGGGGATACCAGATGTGTGACACTTTTTTGCAGCCTAGGTGGGCAAAGGGGCCCACATTCCAAAGAGCACCTTTTGGATTTCATAGGTCATTTTTTACTGAATTTGATTTCAAACTCCTTACCACACATTTGGGCCCCTAGAATGCCAGGGCAGTATAACTACCCCACAAGTGACCCCATTTTGGAAAGAAGAGACCCCAAGGTATTCGCTGATAGGCATAGTGAGTTCATGGAAATTTTTATTTTTTGTCACAAGTTAGTGGAATATGAGACTTTGTATGAAAAAAAAAATAAAAAAAAAAAATCATCATTTTCCACTAACTTGTGACAAAAAATAAAAAATTCTAGGAACTTGCCATGCCCCTCACGGAATACCTTGGGGTGTCTTCTTTCCAAAATGGGGTCACTTGTGGGGTAGTTATACTGCCCTGGCATTTTCCAGGGGCCCTAATGTCTGGTAAGTAGGTAAATGACCTGTGAAATCCGAAAGGTGCTCTTTGGAATGTGGGCCCCTTTGCCCACCTAGGCTGCAAAAAAGTGTCACACATCTGGTATCTCCGTACTCAGGAGAAGGTGGGGAATGTGTTTTGGGGTGTCTTTTTACATATACCCATGCTGGGTGAGAGAAATATCTTGGCAAAAGACAACTTTTCCCATTTTTTTTATACAAAGTTGGCATTTGACCAAGATATTTATCTCACCCAGCATGGGTATATGTAAAATGACACCCCAAAACATATTCCCCAACTTCTGCTGAATACGGAGATACCACATGTGTGACACTTTTTTGCAGCCTAGGTGGGCAAAGGTGCCCAAATTCCTTTTAGGAGGGCATTTTTAGACATTTGGATACCAGACTTCTTCTCACGCTTTGGGGCCCCTAAAATGCCAGGGCAGTATAAATACCCCACATGTGACCCCATTTTGGAAAGAAGACACCCCAAGGTATTCAATGAGGGGCATGGCGAGTTCATTGAAAAAAAAAAAATTTGGCACAAGTTAGCGGAAATTGATTTTTTTGATTTTGTTCTCACAAAGTCTCCCTTTCCGCTAACTTGGGACAAAAATTTCAATCTTTCATGGACTCAATATGCCCCTCAGCGAATACCTTGGGGTGTCTTCTTTCCAAAATGGTGTTATTTGTGGGGTGTTTGTACTGCCCTGGCATTTGAGGGTCTCCGCAATCATTACATGTATGCCCAGCATTAGGAGTTTCTGCTATTCTCCTTATATTGAGCATACGGGTAATGAGATTTTGTTTTTCCGTTCAGCCTCTGGGCTGAAAGAAAAAAATGAACGGCACAGATTTCTTCATTCGCATCGATCAATGTGGATGAAAAAATCTCTGCCAAAAAAAGAAAAAGGAGGGGAAAGGCGTCTGCCAGGACATAGGAGCTCCGCCCAACATCCATACCCACTTCAGCTCGTATGCCCTGGCAAACCAGATTTCTCCATTCACATCAATCGATGTGGATGAATAAATCATTGCCGGGATTTTTTTTTTTATATATACAAAGTGTTTGCCAAAGTATATGAACACCGCCACCTCCTCAGCTCATATGCCTCGGCAAACGTATCTTTTACTGCAGAGGAGAAATCTCGTCTTGCAGCGCCGCATACACCGACTTGCGTGTAATCTGACAGCAGCGCAATGCTTCTGTCCGAATGCACATCAGTGCTGCAGCTAGTCGATCGGTTGGTCCACCTGAAAGGTAAAAAAAACAAAACAAAAAAGAAAAAACCAGGCCGCAAAGCAATAACTTTATTAACTGTTGAACAGAACATAGAAACTTTTTTTAAACTTTTTTAACTGAACATTTAACTTTTTTACTTACCGGTATTTTTTTTTTTGTTTAGTTTTTTTTACCTTTTATAGAACAAACCTCTCCTTCCCCATGGGACAATGTGCAAAGCGCAAATCGCCCAAAGATGTGGCGAAGTACATTATGCACTTTATCCCAGGTGAAAGGAGAGGTTTGCAGCAGCTGTGAGTGAATGGGCCCTAATAGCCCTGTGTGCCTGTCCTGGTGAGATGTGATCCCTATGCTAAGTGTACCTGTGTGTGGTACTTCCGGAAACACTCTCCATAGCATAGGGCAGGGTGGTCAGCACAGTCAGGACAGAAATAGCGGGTGTCACGCCTTATTCCACTCCTGCTACAGACACGACATCTTTTTCGGGGTGACGGTTGGGTTGAGGTACCAGGAACGACACTGGGGAAATGTCGCTCGTGTAGACGGCTAACTACACTGGTGGATGGGGCCACGGAACCTCCTGGGTAAAGGAGGTTCTCGATGATCTCTTCCTGGAATTTGAGGAAGGATCCTGTTCTCCCAGCCTTACTGTAGAGAACAAAACTATTGTAGAGCGCCAATTGAATTAAATATACAGACACCTTCTTATACCAGCGTCTGGTTCTGCGGGAAACTAAATACGGAGACAACATCTGGTCATTGAAGTCCACCCCTCCCATGAGCGCATTATAGTCGTGGACACAGAGGGGCTTTTCAATGACACGGGTTGCTCGCTCAATTTGGATTGTCGTGTCTGCGTGAATGGAGGAGAGCATGTAAACGTCACGCTTGTCTCTCCATTTCACCGCGAGCAGTTCTTCGTTACACAAGGCAGCCCTCTGCCCCCTTGCAAGACGGGTGGTTACAAGCCGTTGGGGGAAGCCCACGCGACTAGTTCGCATGGTGCCACAGGCGCAAATCCGTTCTAGAAACAAATGCCTAAAGAGGGCCACACTTGTGTAGAAATTGTCCACATAAAGATGGTACCCCTTGCCGAATAAGGGTGACACCAAGTCCCAGACTGTCTTCCCACTGCTCCCCAGGTAGTCAGGGCAACCGACCGGCTCCAGGGTCTGATCTTTTCCCTCATAGATCCGAAATTTGTGGGTATAGCCTGTGGCCCTTTCACAGAGCTTATACAATTTGACCCCATACCGGGCACGCTTGCTTGGGATGTATTGTTTGAAGCCAAGGCGCCCGGTAAAATGTATTAGGGACTCGTCTACGCAGATGTTTTGCTCAGGGGTATACAAATCTGCAAATTTCAGGTTGAAATGGTCTATGAGGGGCCGAATTTTGTGGAGCCGGTCAAAAGCAGGGTGGCCTCTGGGACGGGAGGTGGTATTGTCGCTAAAATGCAGAAAACGTAGGATGGTCTCAAATCGTGTCCTGGACATAGCAGCAGAGAACATGGGCATGTGATGAATTGGGTGCGTTGACCAATATGACCGCAATTCATGCTTTTTTGTCAGGCCCATGTTGAGGAGAAGGCCCAAAAAAATTTTAAGCTCGGAAACTTGGACTGGTTTCCACCGGAAAGGCTGGGCATAATAGCTTCCCGGGTTAGCGGTTATAAATTGTGTGGCATACTGGTTGGTCTCTGCCACGACTAAGTCCAAGAGCTCCGCAGTCAAGAACAGCTCAAAAAATCCCAGGGCCGAACCGATTTGAGCCGTCTCAACCCGAACTCCAGACTGGGCGGTGAAAGGGGGAACTACTGGTGCGGCTGAAGTTGGTGACTGCCAATCAGGATTTGCCAGCACCTCAGGGACTCTAGGGGCTCTACGGGCCCGTCTTTGCGGTGGCTGCGACGGGGTAACTATTGCACGTGCCACCGTACCAGCTTCAACTGCCCTTCTGGTGCTCGCTACTTCACCAGGTTGTACGGCAGTGCTGGTACTAGGTCCAGGAAGGGCTGCGCTGCTGGTGTATGCCTCACCACGTGATCCGGCAGCGACAGCCCCACTCTGCTGCTCTTGAAGCGGATCCTGCGTAACCTGTGGTCTAGCGACATGGGGCCGGGTACGCCTGGTGCTGCCAGGGACCTCCACCTCCTCGTCCGAACTTTGGGTCAGAGAGCCACTGCTTTCCACAGGTTCATATTCTGACCCGCTAGATTCGTCAGATGAGGGTTCCCACTCCTCATCCGACTGGGTCAGAATCCTGTAGGCCTCTTCAGAAGAATACCCCCTGTTTGACATTTTGGACTACTAAATTTAGGGGTATTCCCTGAGACTACCCAAGAAAAAAAGCAAACCTGTCTTACAAAGGGGAGGCTAGCGAAGTACCGGAGGCTGCTGCGGTTGATAAAAAATATCAAAACTGATTTTTTTATCGCCGCAGTGCGTGTAAAATGAATGTGCAGTGATCAAAAAATAATAATTTTTTGTCACTGCGGTGGGGCGGGCGTGGGTGAACGCACGTGTGGGCGACCGATCAGGCCTGATCGGGCAAACACTGCGTTTTGGGTGGAGGGCGAGCTAAGGTGACACTAATACTATTATAGATCTGACCGTGATCAGTTTTGATCACTTACAGATACTATAAAAGTACAAATGCTGATTAGCGATACGCTAAACAGCGAATAAAAGTGACTGCGGTGCGGTGGGGTGGGCGCTAACTGACGCTAACTACCTAACCAAGGGGCCTAAACTATCCCTAAAACCTAACAGCCAATACTAGTGAAAAAAAAAAAGTGACAGTTTACACTGATCACTTTTTTTCCTTTCACTAGTGATTGACAGGGGCGATCAAAGGGGTGATCAAAGGGTTAATTGGGGTGCAGGTGGGTGATCTGGGGCTAAGGTGTAGTGTTTGGTGTACTCACAGTTCAGTCTGCTCCTGTGCTGGATCCAACCGACGAAAAGGACCAGCACAGGAGCAGACAAGCCATATAACAGATCATATTTACTAATATGATCTGTTATATGACTTTGGATTGGATTTTTTGAAAATCGCCAGCCTGCCAGCCAATGATCGTTGCTGGCAGGCTGGTGACGAACTTGTTCTTTGAATTTTGCCGGCCCGCGATGCGCATGCGCGGGCCGGCTTGGAGCGAAATCTCGCGTCTCGCGAGATGACGCGTATATGCGTGACTCTGCGCAGCGCTGCCACCTCCGGAACGCAATCCTGCGTTAGGCGGTCCGGAGGTGGTTAAAATCCTTATTGAACGACTATTCCCTATATAGGGCTCTTGCCTTTGTCTGTGGCTTTGTTTCATTAAAAATTGATCTTTTAAAATATGCAAATGACTTCACTACCAGCAAGTAGGGAGTCTACTTGCTGGTAGCCGCCGCAAAAAACCGCCCCTCGTCCTGTTGATTGACAGGGCCAGCGAGCGCTCTCCTCTTCCGGCTGGCCCTGTCAGCATTTCAAATCCCGCGCCTGTCTTCATTCGGCGCAGGCGCTCTGAGAGAAGGACGCTCGCTTCCTCAGCACTCCCTCAGTGCGCCGATGACGTCACCGAAAGAGAAGACGTCATCGGCGCAGGCGCACTGAGGGAGTGCTGAGGAGGCGAGCGTCCTTCTCTCAGAGCGCCTGCCCCGAATGAAGACGGGCGCGGGATTTGAAATGATGACAGGGCCAGCCGGAGGAGGAGAGCGCTCGCTGGCCCTGTCAATCAACAGGACGAGGGGGCGTTTTTTTAAAAGGAGGATGCGGCGGCTACCAGCAAGTAGACTCCCTACTTGCTGGTAGTGAAGTCATTTGCATATTTTAAAAGATCTATTTTTTTTTTTTTGAAACGAAGCCACAGACAAAGGTAAGAGCCCTATATAGGGAATAGTCGTTCAATAAGGATTTTAACAAGCCCAAAAATGAAAAATGTGTTTTGGGGGTGACAGAAGCCCTTTTAAGGCTGGCCATACTTAAGCTGAGGGAAATAGCCGGCTGCCAGGCACTTCTGACACTGACTATTCTTCCAGTACAGGAAACGAGTGAGCATAATGAAATCAATATGCCCCGTCCATTTTTTCCCTAACACCTACTGTCAGTGTACTATTGGGAGGCCTTCATACACACTGTTTTGCCATTAACCGCTTTACGTCCGCCCATAGGATATAAACGTCCTATGGGTGGACTTCTATTTCTGAAAGCACGTTTTAAAACGTCCTTTCAGAAATAGCAGCTGCACGCTAATCGTGCAGCTGCTGATCGGGTTGCCTGCTGTCAGTGACAGCAGGGCAACCCAGAGTGAAGGCAGGGACAGTGCCCAAGTGTCCCTGCCTTCTGGATCGCTGCGTACACGAGCGCTGTGTATGCAGAGAAGGAAGCGCTATGCGCTTCCTGTTCCGGCCCGGCGGTCATGTGACCGCCGTGACCGGAGAGTGCAGGGGCTGTGTGAGGTCTCTCAGAGACCTCGATCAGCCCTGCTCTGAGGCTGTACAGCGCTGGATTGCTGCTGTACAGCCTCTCTAGGGGTGCATTTCTTCTGTAACTGGGGCTACTATGTCAGCCCCAGTTACAGGAGAAATCAACAGTGAAAAAAAAAAAAGTGAAGTAAATGTCCCCCAGAGGTCTTGTGTGACCTTATGGGGGACGAAAAGTGTAAAATAAAAAAAATAAAAATAAAAGGTTGAAAATAAAAAAAAGTTTCACATGTAAAAAAAAAAAAGTCCCCAAGTAAGGAATGAAAAAAAAATGTAAAAAATAAAATAAAATAGACATATTTGGTATTGCCGCGTCCGTAAAAACCAGCTCTATAAAAATATCACATGACCTAACCCCTCGGGTGAACACCAAGTGATCAAAAACGCATATGTCCCACAAAATGGTACCAATAAAACAGTCACCTCATCCCACAAAAAATGAGCCCCTACATAAGAAAAACTCTCAAAAAATAAAAAAACTATAGCTCTTAGAACATGGAGACACTAAAACATCATTTTTTTGGTTTCAAAAATGCTATTATTGTGTTAAAGTGAAACAAATAAAAAAAAGTATACATATTAGGTATTGCCGCGTCCGTAAAAACCAGCTCTATAAAAATATCACATGATCTAACCCCTCGGGTGAACGTAAAAAAAAAAAAAACTGTGTCAAAACAAGCAATTTTTGTCACCTTGCATCACAAAAGGTGCAAACACCAAGTGATCAAAAACGCGTATGTCCCACAAAATAGTACCAATAAAACCGTCACCTCATCCCGCAAAAAATGAGCCCCTACATAAGAAAATCTCTCAAAAAATAAAAAAAAATATAGCTCTCAGAACATGGACACATTAAAACATATTTTTTTTGTTTCAAAAATGCTATTATTGTGTAAAACTTTAATAAATGAGAAAAAGTATACATATTAGGTATCGCCACGTCCGTAACAATCTGCTCTATAAAAATGTCACCTTGACTGAACCCCTCAGGTGAACGCTGTAAAAATAAATAAATAGAAACTGTGCTAAAACAACCAATTTTTTGGTCACCTTGCCCCATAAAGTGTTATAATGAATGATCAAAAAATCATATGTACCCAAAAATAGTACTAATAAAACTGGCACCTTATCCCCTAGTTTCCAAAATGGGGTCACTTCTTGGGAGTTTCTACTATAAGGGTGCATCAGGGGGCTTCAAATGGGACATGGCATCTAAAAACCATGTGGAGTTCCTTTTCTTCTGCGCCCTGCCGTGTGCCCATACAGCAGTTTATGACCACATGTGGGGTGTTTCTGTAAATTGCAGAATCTGGGTAATAAATATTGAGTTTTGTTTGGCTGTTAACCATCGATGTGTTAAAGAAAAAAATTGATTAAAATGGGAAATCTGCCAAAAAAGTGAAATTTAAAAATTTGATCTCCATTTTCCTTTAATTCTTGTGGAACGCCTAAAGGGTTAACAAAGTTTGTAAAATCGGTTTTGAATACCTTGAGGGGTGTAGTTTCTACAATGGGGTCATTTATGGGGGTATCCACTATGTAGGCCCCACAAAGTGACTTCAGACCTGAACTGGTCCTTAAAAAGTGGGTTTTGGCAATTTTCTTAAAAATTTGAAGAATTGCTTCTAAACTTCTAAGCCTTCTAACATCCTAAAAAAATAAAATGACATTTCCAAAATGATGCCAACATAAAGTAGACATATGGGGAATGTTAAATAATAAATATTTTATGAGGTATCACTTTCTGTTTTAAAAGCAGAGAAATTGAAATTTAGAAAATTTCGAATTTTTCCAATTTTTGGGTCAATATTTTTTTTTTTTCATAAATAAAGGTGAAATATTTTGACTCAAATTTATGACAATCATGAAGTACAATGTGTCACGAGAAAACAATCTCTGAATGACTTGGATAAATAAAGGCGTTCCAAAGTTATTACCACAAAGTGAGATATGTCATTTTTGCAAAATTTGGCCTGGTCAGGAAGGGGGTAAATGGCCCAGATGGCAGGTGGTTAAAGGGGTTGTCTGTGCTACAGATATTGAGGACTGCACAACGTATGGAGTCTTCTGCTTCCACTCTGTACACAGTATAGTTTCCAGGCTTCAGAGTTGTTCGAAACGGCTGATTAGTGGAGGTGTCAGGGTGTCAGACCTCCACCCATCTGATATTGATGGCCTGTCCTGAGGATTGGTCATCAATATCTGTAACCCTGACAACCTCTTTAAACTAACATGTATCTGCACCTTTGGTCAGAGATGGACAGCTCTAAGGAGCCAGGCCTCTAGTGTTTTGTGCCAGTTTTTCTGTGGATACCACCCTTGGCATCATATATCTGCTACATAATTTTACTGTGCTTGGCTTCTGAAAAGTATGAAAGTGGCATAAGTAATGTGTTGTAACTGATTTCTAGAGTCTACAGCAGAGGTAGGTAGCCTTAGAGTTGTAACATTGAAGGATCCTGGCTTCTACTTGGCACCTAGTTGTGACAGGACCATGAATGGATAATTCACCTCACAGAATGTGCCATACACATAGTGCCCCAAATACAGTAGTGCCACACACACACACACACACACATATATATATATATATATCTATATCTATATCTATCTTGTATTCCCCTGAAATGGCTTGACAGTAGCTGGCACACAGGCTCTTGCATTGTGCCTGTTTGTCACTGGAGGCTGAGATAGTGCCCAGAAAAGGCATTTTATAGATTTCCTTTTGGTGTATTTTATAATATGGCACCACCAATCTAGTTGAACAGATGTAAAATATATGTTTCAGGACACTAGTGATCAATATTTCATTTAGTTTTTTATTTATTTTTTTGTCCCGATCACAATTTCCTCTGTACTTTTGTTTTCTCTCTACGAACCTGACCTGCAAATCATGGGACGGTGAGTCATTTTGTACCAGTACAAGTTGAGAATCTGCCGTTCATCCTGACTGCCTAAAAGGCTTGGTCATATGTAAGAAATATGGCTGTAATTTCTCACTGTGATTATCTTATGTGACCACTTGTCCCCGTGGTGCCCTACAGCGCACCTCCACATGGATAGTGCGGTCAAAGGGTTGTGACCGATGGGCAAGAAGTTACAAGGATGAAGCCTCACTATTGTAGAGCAGGGGCAGAATCCTAACTGGGACTAAGTTTTTACCTGCTTTCTAGGAAAAAAATGTCTGTGTTAAGTCTGTGTTCACACTGGGTTCATGGATTCCATAGGGTAGAATTATCAAAACTGGTGTAAAGTAGAACTGGCTTAGTTGCTCATAGCAACCAATCAGCATTCGCCTTTCATTTTTCAGAGCTCCTGTAGAAAATGAAAGGTGAAATCTGATTGGTGGCTATGGGCAACTAAGTCAGTTCTATTTTACACCAGTTTGCTAAATCTCCCCTTATGTTTTTACCTTCTTTCTAGGGAAAAAAGAGTCTATGTTCACACTGGGTTCATGGATTCCATGTTTCTAGCACCCATGACTGATATGGTCGCATTGACTTAACATGGTTTGTGTCTTTCATCAGTCAGAATTGTTTAGCAAACTATGTCAAGAGCAATGAAGACCTAACAGAACTACGTTGTCAGTGTGGTCAGATCCTAAGTCCGCACATTTTTAACATTTTAATGATTTTTGTTTCTGCTCTGTAGATATCTATGCTTGGTATAGAAACTGGATTTGTCGACACCAGTTCCAGAAATGAAGTGCACAGGGCTTTCAGAGAGCCAGCGCCTGGAAATACTGCTGGAGAATGCACTTCTCATAGAAGCTAGCAAGTGGAAAGTTCCATGCTTTTTAGATTCCACTATCAAGGTATGTACACGGCCGCTACGCTAATCCATTCTCATAATATCCAATATTCATGGAACTTGATTGTATTAGATTCTGGACATCCACCCAAGGGTCGACTCCTTAAAGGGCAGTGCTCCAGACAAAAAAAAATATGAAGGAGCCATTGGCTCCTAACCTGAAAAATTTAGGAGCCAAATGAAATTTTTAGTCGCCAAATTTAAAATATATATAATATAGCTGGGATGCTTAGGAGCATATAAGCCGTCTAAGGCCTCATGCACACGAACGTGTATATTCTTTCCATGTCCATTCCGCTTGTTTTTTTTTTTTTTTTGCGGGCCGTATAGGGAACCATTCATTTCAATGGGTCTGCAAAATAAACGTAAGTTACTCCGTGTGCATTCTGTTTCCGTATGTCCGTACTTCTGTTCCGCAAAAAAAAATAGAACATGTCCTATTATTGTCCGCATTACGGACAAGGATAGGACTGTTCTATTAGGGGCCAGCTGTTCCGTTCCGCAAAATACAGAATGCACACGGACGTCATCCGTATTTTATGCAGAACCATTTTTTGCAGACCGCAAAATGCATACGGTCGTGTGCAAGAGGCCTAAGTCTGAGAGGACACAATAACCCCTTTAAGCAGTGCATGTTGATGAAGTCAGCTGGTACATGCCTAATGAGGCAGGTCTGTGAACAGTACCGTACCATGAGCTTTTAATTTACTTTTTTACTAGGCCATCAGCACCTGCAATGACTGAAAATAATCTAACACCGCAATCTAACTCCTGTTATAGGTGCCAGAAAAAAAAAAAAAAAAGGTGTCAAGGCTGTCAATCATTAGTGCATGGACAGCTTAAACCAGGAACACACTAGAAATCAGACAGTAACTGTACATATGTCATTTACTGCTGATTTGGAAAAATATTAAAAGGAGTTGACAGGGGAGGCAAAATTTTTAGTACAGTGCTCAGGGTGGTTTAAAAAGAATCAATACTCACCACCACTGATCCCCTGCCACTCCTATTTCAATGCTTAATGGATCTCCACTGGTCTCGGCAGCTCAGTCAATCACTAGCCGAGAAAAGTATAGCGCCATAGCTAGTGATTGGCTGAGCAGGCGTCTCCTGGCATTTCCTGCTTGTGGAGACTGGACCATTAAGTAGAGACCAGTGACCAGTGGGAACCCAAGGTCTGCTGGGAGCTTGACGGGATTTGCGATGCAGGAGTGCTGAATTCACAAGTCTGTGAGATCCCGGCCCAGAGTCCTGCTGAGTGCAGGAGCGCACGGCGTCATTGGTTGCTATGACGCCGTGCGCTTCCTGCTGCCGCCGCAGTACTGTAATACACTGGTATGATCTATACCAGTGTATCACTGTACTGCGGCTGCAGCAGGAAGCGCACGGCGTCATAGCAACCAATGACGCCGTGCGCTCCTGCACTCAGCAGGACTCCGGGCCGGGATCTTACAGACTTGTGAATTCAGAAGCAGACTGCTGGAAGCGGAAGCACAAGATGCGGGAACCCAAGCCACGCCCACCCTCTATGCCGAGTAGTGTGAGCGAGCGGATCTTCATCCAGCAGACGGCTGCAGTGTGTCTCTGCTGGATGAAAGCCTTTTTTTCTTAGAGGCAGAGCAGCGGAGGGTTTAGGCGCAAATGGCGACAAGACTACAAAGTCTTGTCGCCATTTTGCAATTCCAAGTCGCATTGGCGATCATTTTGGTCGCCATCTGGAGCCCTGAAGGGGCTGTCTCACTTCAGCAAGTGGCATTTATCATGTAGAGAAAGTTAATACAAGGCACTTACTAATGTATCATGATTGTCCATATTGCCTCCTTTGCTGGCTGGATTAATTTTTCCATCATATTATACACTACTCGTTTCCATGGGTTATAACCACCCTACAATCCATCAGCGATGGATGTGCTTGTACAGCTTAGGAAAAAGCAGTGGCCCATCTGGTGGCTGGGACCACAGGAGTGCCTATAGGCCGCCGTCTTTTCCTATATTGTGCAAGCATGACCTCCCCTGATAGATTGCAGGGTGGTCATTACTAGGGATCAACCGATATTGATTTTTTTAGGGCCGATACCGATAATTTGTGAACTTTCAGGCCGATAGCCGATAATTTATACCGATATTCTGGGAATTTTCATTTTTGAAAAAAAAATAAAAAATCATACACATCTGATGAAAATTTATGTTTATTGTTAACGTGTGGTTTTTTTTTTTGTTAATCTTTCTTTTTCATTTATACTAAATATTTTAGTGTTTTGTTTTGTTTTTTTTACTAACTTTTAGCCCCCTTAGGGACTAGAACCCTTGTCCTATTCACCCTGATAGAGATCTATCAGGGTGAATAGGATCTCACACTGTCCCTGCTGCTCTGTGCTTTGTGCAATAGCGTCCTGGCTGCCATGGTAACCGATCGGAGCCCCAGGCTTACACTGCTGGGGCTCCGATCGGAGGAGCAGGAGAGAGGGGATCCTGTGGCCACTGCTACCAATGATTAATACTGGGATGGGGGTGGGGGGCGCACTGCGCCACCAATGAAGATAAGTCTTTCATTAATTCATATACAGGAGGCGGGAGCTGGCTGCAGAATCACATAGCCGGCTCCCGACCTCTATGAGCGGTAGCTGCGATCCGCGGCACCTAAGGGGTTAACTACCGCGGTCCACAGCTACAGCTCATAGAGGTCCGGAGCCGGCTATGTGATCCTGCAGACAGCTCCCGCCTCCTGTATATGAATTAATGAAAGACTTAAATTCATTGGTGGAGCGGTGGCCACAGCCCCTCCCCTTCTTTTGTCCTCTCTCCTCTAATCAGCGGCAGCAGCAGCACAGGGGGAGGGAGACACTGCTTCCTTCTCCCCTGTGCTGCTGAGGGAACACAGAGAGCGGTGAGTGCAGCGCGTTCTGTGTTCCCAATAAGTTATCGGAATATCAGCAAAATAGATGCCGATGCCGATAACGTTCAAAATCCTGAATATCGGCCGATAATTCGGTTGATCCCTAGTCATTACCATGGATATGAGCAGTGTATAATGTGATGGAAAAATGAATCCAGCCAGCAAAGAAGCAATATGGACAATCCCAATACATTAGTAATGCCTGGTATTAAGGAGGTTTTCCAGGCTTTTCATATTGATGACCTATTCTCAGGATAGGTGATCAGTATTAGATTGGTGGGGGTCCGACACACTGCACCCCTGCCGATCAGCTGTATGAAGAGCAGGCACATGCAGTCTGTGCGTACCATCTCCTGTCTCTTTCTGTTCGCCACTGCTATGTAGACAGCGAGCATGAAGAGAGGCAGGGGATTTTCTTCATACAGATTATCGCCGATCTGAAATTGATGACCTATTCCTGAGGATATCTGAAAAGCCTGGACAAACCCTTTAACTTTGTCTACATGATAAATAACATTCGCTGAAGGGAGACAACCTCTTTAAGTTCAAAGATGGGAATATCTCTTTATTAGTAGTTTCTTTGCTGTGAGCAATAGCTAGTACCAGGTCCCTGATGTTAGACACAACGTGCAGGTGAGAGATCCCACCCTCTGCTTCACTTACTTCTTACACCAGTATCTTCATTCACTTTCAGTAGTGTGGACATAACATCTGCAGTCCTGAAGTATTCTTGCCACCACTGTGATTTACCACAGCACCCCACCTTTGAGTGTTGGCCACTAGGGCATTACTACATCATACAATTTTTTCCAAAATTTTCTAATTTGAATTTGTCCCTCCAGGGCACAGATATCTCTCCGACGCAATATGAACAGACTGTGATCCGGATGGAAGGATTAAAGCTGCGCTTTAAGTTCTACCCGGACACATTTGGCTTGGCAGTTAGCACCCTGAATCGCATTTTAGCATCTGTAAAGGTAAAGTAATGACCCTCATGTGCCCTGTACGTTGATAGTGATAGTGGTGCAGTCATCTGTGTCCATGTACTGTACTGCACATGCGCTGATGTAAGCAGTACACCCAATAGAGAGGAGCAGCAGCTTGTCCCGCCTACATCATTAGCGCATGCGCAGTGCAATTCATTGAGAGAGGGCTGGCTGGCCTTTGTGCAGTTACTAGATAATTTTATAAGGATTAAAAGATTCTTCATATTGAAGAACTGTATTTGGTAGGTAAAGTTGTGTATAATATGGGGAGCCTGCTCTACCAGGCATTGTGGGCAGTTTAAAAGTGCAGTATGTGCTGGCGATCTGTCACTTGTAATAAGTTGTACTCTTCTGATTTTACTTTCTAACGTGTGTCTCTTCTAGCTTCACACAAAAACACTTTTAATTTAATTTTTTTTTTTTATAGGTCCAGGGGAAGTATCTTCAGTGCATTGCCGTCACATGCCTATACCTTGCAGCTAAAACCAATGAAGAGGATGAGGTATGACTGTCAAGCCTGCTGAGATCTTTGTTTCCTGATGACAATACTTGTACAGCATGCATTTCTACTCTTATGTAATTGGTACTGTAAGATCTTGCACCTTAAAGAGCAAAGATCATACAAAATACCGTAGACACTGTAGAAAAATAAACTTTGATTGAGCTGGGGGACCATGGAAGCATTGGCAGGGGATTGTTAAGGTGTTACTCCTTTTTGTTACTTTATTGGAAAACTCCTTTAAAAACAAATTGTTCTGTGTTAAACTGGAAATGTAGAGGACTAATCTATTGGCAGGGTGACGCTGATGGCAGTTTGAGATTTCTGGAGGACTATGCGATATAGCTGCACATACTGATATGGAGATAGGACTGAGAAGAAACCCAGCGGAAATAAAGGAAGTGCTGATAAACCCTCAGACCAAGGAACATCCAGACACAACAAATGTTTACCTTCTTGCTTTCATATTGCAGCATTCGCACCATTCTGTGTAGTGTAGGCCCCCTAACATCATTGTAGGTTTTTCTTTTCTCCAATGAAAACTGATCCCTCTCTGTAGCAGTTTAGTTATCCCCTGTCCTGTGGATAGAGAATAACTTGCAAACTTTTCACAACCCCTTTAAATCACTTCATTGTTTCTTTCAATAATGCAACACAAGAGTAAAAAGTTTTGTCTCAACTTATGTTTATTGTAGGTAATACCATCAGTGAAGAAGCTTGCAGTGCAGAGTGGCTGCATGTACTCCTCTGCAGAGATCTTAAGGATGGAGAGGATCATACTAGATAAACTGCAGTGGGATCTGTACACATCCACACCCGTGGACTTCCTGAACATTGTAAGGATAGGTGACTGTATGATTGTACACGATATACACATGTATGCACAAATCTGCTACTTCCAGTTCTATAGTAAAGAAGCTATTTGCAAGTCACTGACTTAGTTGGACAAAAATCACTTTCATTTTTTATTTTTTTTTAATAAAAAAAAAAAATCTATTCCACTTTAAATTTTCTACTCGATGAAATATTAACATCTTGCAAAAATATTTCTGACTCTGCTTTTCATTCGAATAACACTGTACATACAAAGCTGTCTGGACACATTGTACGCCTGGAGCTTCAAGTATCCTTGAGGTGGCACTTGTAAGGTCCTGTGAATGTGTCTGTGACCTGTTCTCTGCTGGATGGTGACTCGCATTCAAGCAGAAAAAATAGGTATTAAGGCAAAACTGTATCTAGAGGGATCAGGGCTTTATCTTGGGAGCAGGTTTTAGATTTGTTTATCTAGTGCTCTGAGTATGTATAGTTCTGAAGCTTGGCCTGGCATATAGTGGGAGAGTACCCTGATGAAGAACATAGTTGTAAAGCTCTGACATGGTTCCAACTTTATAATCCCTGCATAATTCTAATACTGGAGGAATGGGAAATGTGTGACCCTTCTGATTGGCTAGAATGATTTTTAAAGGGTTTGTTCACCTTCAAGGGCCTTTCTGCAAGTCCTGCAGAGGGAAGCATACTTGCCTGCTCCAACTCTTTCGCTTCCCCGCCGCTTCTGCCTTGTTCCGGTCTGCTGGGTCACATGACACAAGGGGGCACTCATGACCCCACAGTGGGCACATAACCCACATCAAACCAGAAGTTGACATGCAGAGAGTGAGGCGACGGCAGGGGACTGCAGGTGATGGAACCGTGCAGTGTGGGAAGTTCTGACAGAAAGTTCCCCAAAGGTGAACAACCCCTATAATTCACGTCTATTGCCTCCCCCTAGGCAGTTATTTTACTGGCAGAAGTTTACTCATGTAAAGGGACTTTTTGATAGGTAATAGTTGAAACATGGCGTATTCACATGATTTTCTGACCTGTAAATTGTTACTCATGGTAGCCCATGGATAACGTCACATTTGGCGAGTTAAATCGGAGCATAACCAAGGATTACGAATATAGCCAAGGAACAAAACACACAATTGGTTGTGTTCAGAGAACACAGTTACATTCAATAGAGGTGTAGTAGTCCAATGGGTAATGATGATGTATGAACACAAGAAGTGGTCACATTTTAGCCTTTTTGATGTGAGCTGCATTCAGCCATGTTTGGTCATCATAAGTGAAAAAAATGAAGACAGTCAACATAGACATTTGCTTTTCTTCCTACAGTTCCATGCCATGGTGATGTCCAACTGGCCTCATCTCTTTGGTGGCTTCTCTCAGATGAATCCTTCTCTCCATGTTGCACTCTTGACTAAGCAGCTACAGCACTGCATGGCATGCCACCAGTTATTACAGTTCAGAGGCTCCACACTGGCCTTGGCAATTATCATCTTGGAGTTGGAGAGGATGACGCTCGACTGGTTCCCTGTTATGACCGAACTGCTGAAGAAAATAAAGGTAGGTAGAATATCTGTTATTTTCCTATAGATAATATTAGTGAGAGATTTGGAAAAGGAAAAGAAACTTGGCTGTCACCACTTATCTTCAAAGCTACCAGAGTCTTTATTTATCCATCCCCCTCATCCGTGGAGCACATAACATTTCGGAGAATAATCTCTGAACCTGACTATGCCAATTCATACAAATACCTCAGTGTATCTACCTCAGTGTTTCTTCTGTTATGCTTTGTCTGTCTTTCCAGGATTATACATTCTATTTGTATGTCTTCTGTTGTGATTTATGTCCTTGCTCCCCTCAGTCATCCCATCAAGGGATTATGCCACGTTTTAAAACATTTCCACTATCCACAAGATGGGAAATACGTGTCTGACAACTGAGACTCCCACCGATCATGAGAATGGGCATCCTATGTCTCCCTGCTGCCGCTCCATTCATCTCTATGGGACTGGCGGAGAGTACTGAGAGCTTCGATTCGGTAGTCCCAAAGAGACGGGAGTTGCAGCACACATACTTAACTGGGATAGAGGAGACATTTAAACCCTCTTAAAGGTGCTGCATTCAGCTTATTCCTTACTGCTGCCCTTGAATGACCTCATAATTTATTGGCTGAAAAAATAAAGGCGAGATGTTTTGAAGCAAACGCCTTAAGCTGGCTATAGACATGAGATTTTAACCATATGATTGAACACTTTTTGTATTACTTTTGGCTAATATCGCTTCAAACATTTACAGCCCTGCAGTCATAGATCAGCAGATGAAACGGATAGGAGAACAAAAAAACAAAACTTTAATAACATCTGATCAAATATTCAGCTCATGGATAGTTAGTGCTTGGATCATGTAGCACAATGCATCAAAATTTTTGACCGATTGTGTGTGTTACCAGTGCAAGAAAGGCCATAATTTATAAATGAGATGCAAGCACTGGGGTCCTAGGTTCGAAGGACAACATCTGCATGGAGTTTGTATGTTCTCCCCGTGTTTGCGTGGGTTTTCTCCTGGTACTCCGATTTCCTCCCACACTCCAAAGACATACCGATTGTGAGCCCCATTGGTGACAGAGTGATGCTAATGTCTGTAAAGCGCTGCAGAATATAGTAGCGCTATCTATATAAGTACATGAAATAATACAGGCAATTTCTGTTAACATTTATCCCATGTCTACGGTTTGCTTTGGTGTTGGAGCATGAGCGTGTCCTTCAGCAATTAAAGAAACTTTGAATTTGGGGGAATTTACTGAAAAATCCAAGCTGACTGCACTTTGCAGTTTCAGCAACTCCCGTAGCAGTGAATGGGAGCTAAGCAAACAGCATAGCACAGCAGGCCACCCTGTTTCCATTTTGGGAGTTATGAAATGGCGTAGCCCTACGTGCTGTGCTGCTTGTGCAGCTAACATTCACTGCTAAGGGAGTTATGGAAACACGGAGCCTACAACCGCCACTCGGGTTATTCCATTCTTGGCCAGGGGGCTAAGGGGGGAATAACTTCCGTAGACTGTTCCTGGCATTGATGGTTGCCCTTACCTTAGCATGGTTTCCTGCTGCCAACACATACTATAGTGCTGTACAGAGTATTTTGAGGCGTTCCCATGTCTTCAGCTTCTGTTGCACTCTGCTGCATTACTTTTTATTCAGTGGAAAATAAGGAGGATGTAGGAGATTTGCAAGCGAGGAAAAGTGGACTAAGGTTGCTGGAGGGTGAGGAATATGTCACTTTCCTCCTAAAGTGCTACATACTCATATGTACTACCGACTATGCCAAAAAAAAATCAAAAAAAAAATCGTGATGATGGATACATTTTAAAAAGGACCTTTCATCAGTTTAGCCCTAGTCTGAGGAGGGGGGGGGGGGGGGGGGGTCGCCCTATAAGGCAGGATAATAATTCGACTAGAGCTAGCCTGATGAAAGGTCCTCTTAAGGTAGTGATGACGTTTTGTGGCTACTTTAGGACTGGAGTTGAGGGATACTGCTTTAAGGTACATTCACACGACTGTATGCATTTTGCAGAACGCACAAGGCCAGCCCTATGATAGAAATGCCTTTTTGCGGACAAGAATAGAACATGCTCTATTTTCTGGGGGGGGGGGGGGGGGCGGAATGGAAGTATGGGTGCGGACAGCACATGGTGTGCTGTCCGCATCTTTTGCAACCCCATTGAAATGATGGGTCCTCATCCATTCAACAAAATTGCAGAACGGATGCAGAACCATAAATATGGTCATGTGAATGTACCTTTTAGGCAGCTATCAAAAACCTTGAATGTGAAAGACTGCTTAATATACATGATTGCACAAACTGACAAGTTGGCAAGTAATTTTGTTTCTGGATTGTGTCCTTTGTCTTAACCAGACATAGGATTTCTGAGGCTCTATTCTCATTGGCATTGTGGTGTGCATTTTATACCAAATTGTGACAACCTCATTTACTTTGATGTAGACTGCACAATTCTTGCTGTTAATTATGTCAAAGCCAGACAGAATTCCCCAGCAGAGCAAACGAGAACTGTAGCTTAAAGGGGTGATACAAGTTAAATAAATGCTTCCCCAGCAGTAGTAAATGTGATAAAATAGTCATACTCGCCAATCTTCTACCCTGTAGCTCCAGCCACGTGCACTGCTTCTGCAGTGGTGATGTCCTCTTCCTGGCTGCAGTGGTGACGATCCCTGCACACAGGTCACTGTGTGGCCAATCATTGGCCTCAGCAGTATATGATGCATGACCGTTGAGGCCAGTGATTGGCTGCAGCAGTGACCTGTGTGCACAGATCATCTCTGCAGCCAGGAAAACCAACATTGATGGGAGGACTGGAGTATGGTACAGGAAGCAGCAGGTGACTATCACTTCATTTGTTTTATTACATTTATAGTATTATTTTATTTTAACTTGGACAATCCCAATTCCATTATCCCTCACAATAATGTACCATGTGTATTAATTATTTTTTATTATTTATTTTGTATAGAACCATATGAAATTCTGAAACTTAAGCCTAATCTCTGTATGTTTTCTACAGGTTGACAATGCTGAGTTCATTCACTGTAAAGAGCTGGTTGATCGACGCCTTGAGACGCCATCCAATCCTCTGTACATTTTCATTTCTGCCAACCA
This sequence comes from Bufo bufo, assembly GCF_905171765.1. NCBI lineage: Eukaryota > Metazoa > Chordata > Amphibia > Anura > Bufonidae > Bufo > Bufo bufo. The sequence continues at coordinate 393,294,030 of NC_053389.1, read as the reverse complement.
AGACATTCAGACATGTATCAAGGATCAAGCCTCTTATTGTCTTCCTTCAGTAACATGTTCCACAGTCAAAAGGAACCAGACTCTCACACAAGATTTCAAGTCAGCTCAGGAGGCCACTCTTGCAATGGAAACTGATGAGTTTTATGATGGGTTTCAACATCTGTACAATGAAGACCATGTGGAGATGAATGAAACTCACAAAAAGTCACAGCTAGTGGCAGCAGAGAGTAGGCTATGTCCTCCCCTGACAGTGCCCACATCAGGATTAGTAGAAGGCCTATAGAATGAATCTCTGGCAAAAGTCGCCACAATTTGCTGGTGCCAAAGCAACCCTGCGAGTACATGGGGTGCATGTGTGCCTCTAGATTTTTCTTTTGCTTTAAACCAGGCACGCTGTCAACAAGTATTGCCAAACATGCTGCCACAATTGCACTGCAAGTGTTCCTCCATCCATTGCCATTACATTAAGGTATAAGTATGTAAAGGGAACCTGTCAGGAGATTCATGCTGCCCAAATCAAGACAGGCTCCCAGGTTACTGCAGTGATTTAGAGGAAACATAGGGGGTCATTTATTACACTGGTGTAAAGTAGAGCTGGCTTAGTTGCCCATAGCAAACAATCGGATTCCTCCTTTCATTTTCCAAAGGAGCTGTGAAAAATGAAAGATGGAATCTGATTGGTTGCTATGGGCAACTTAAGCCAGTTCTACTTTACACCAGTGTAATAAATGACCCCCATAGTTTAAAAATGACCCTTGGAGGATAATCTTGGGGGCTCCTTTCATTGACATGTATTTTGCCATTTGCTCATAGAGAGAGACTTGTCCAAGTGTGATAGGGAGTAGCTGTCCCTATGACTATTCTCCTAGTTCCTAGCACATTGTAAACTATATTTCAATATAAAACATTGCTGTTTGTAACCAGGGAGCCTCTTGAGATTCTGCTTGTTGCTTGGACAATATGAACCTCCTGACCGATTCCCTTTCAAATATATGTTGCCTATTTACATAAGTATTCAAGGGCCAAGGGATTTTTTTATTTGATGTTCTCCTATAATTTTAGTAGGAATCTATTGTGTAGAGAGTTTTGTGTTCCTTGGTTTTCCCCTGGTAATTTAATTTCATGGGGAGTGACCTGAACTGATCCATATGGTGGATTAATCCACACACATTCATATAGAAAATGTGGGCTAGTCTAAAAGGTGGCTACTTAAAATAAAAACATCCATCCATTTATATTAAGGTTGTCCAGCCTTCAGTGGGAGCAGTGCTGAACTGTCCACTAGAACGTTGATGGTGCTGTGTAGTTTTAGCGATGGATCTACACCCAAACAGCTGATTAGCAGGGATACGGGGTGTCGGACCTCTGCCGATCAGCCAGTGATGGCCTATCCTGAGAGGATGGACCATCACTTAAAAAAGCCTGGACACTGCCTTTTCAAACAGCTGATTGGCGGGGGAGAGGTTTTGGACCCCCCCCCCCACCAATCAGATGCTGATGACCTATCCAAAGGATAGATCATCAGTAAGAAACAGGTGTAGAATCCCTTTAAAGAAAAGGCATATGTGAATAGAAAACCATTTCGTTCATGGCTGGGCAGTCTGCCAGAACAGTATCTGCTTCTAGTGGGCCTCTTCTCTGCTTTACGGTTGCCTGAACAGGGGTCCCCCTCAGTGATGCCTAATGAGGCATATAAATAGGGATTTCCTTCAGACTGATACCATTTACAGTACTTGCATCAAGGTGTCACATTGGATGATATTTCACACGTGCTAGTATGACTATTTCTCAAATACTACTACTCAGGGATTTCTGGTCTAGGAGCAAGGGTGATTCATACAATGATGGGGATATAACAAAAATGGAGCATAGACAATTTGGAGTAGTTACCCATGGCTGACTTAGCAACCAGTTAGTTTGCTGCTTTCATTTAGCAAAGGACCTTTGAAAAACAGGCAGCATCTGTTTGCCACGGACAACTATTCCACTTTCTTTTGCACCACTATTATGCATCTCCCTTAAATCTTTCAGTACCAGCCTGTTCTACTTTAATGGTTTAGCCCATCAATGGTCCTGGTTTGTCCTTATTCTGGGAATAAACTCAACTCGGAAGCATTTTTCTCGGTTCAATATGACTAAGTTTGGACCTTTTCCTCATTTTATGTATTTTATTATAAGTTCATCTAAAGCCTAATGACTCTCATACATGTGCGGTAAATTGTTTTAACAAAGGCAGTGTTGCCGGCCAGGTTTGAAAATGAATAATCTGATCAGCTAGTATGGGCAATACTTACTGTCTTGCTTAAAATAGTTGTTCTACATGAGGCCAGGCGTGTCTTTGTAATATGTTACTTTTATATTATTTTATTGTAACAGATTAAGTACTTTTTATTATACTGTGCTAAAGAAGTATACATGTCACATTAATAGCACCTTTTTATTTCTTTGAACAGTGGGCAGCTAGTTGTTTTACCCTTATGTGTTTGTGCATAAATAATGTGATCTTGGCTTTTATTTTACTTTTATGTTGTGTAAAAAAAAAAATCTGGAAAAAAAATCGTTACAAAGTTACCTGTATGTTTTGAGTATTGTTAAGGGTGCAGAAGAAAAGCACCATCTTATGTTTAAATGTTTTTTTGGCTTTAAGACTTTCATTACAATTTGTTCCACAAGGAGTGCCAAGGCTGATGTTCAGTACAGTCCTGGACAGAGGGTGCATGGTCTTCTCATGTTCAGTATCATTGTTTCTTTACAGTGGTTAATGGAAAAGATATAACAACATCCTTTTATATTCATGGTAAGTTGTAGGTTACGTTGTATTTATTTCATGTTTTGTTTTTATAAACCTGAAACTGTGAGTTGCCTGATGACTGTAAGGCAAATCCTGATATACTAATTTCAGTCATGTTGGCTGTATTGTCTGATTTCATTAAATCTGGTGCCTATAAGACACAACTTTTTTTTTATTGTAATATATTCCTTGTAGTAATCTAGTACTACGTCTTTTAACCCTTTCACTGCCAACGTGCACTGAAATTTGCACATGGCATGAGTGGCCTGTAAGAACTAATATAAATATAAATGTTCCGCGATCACTCAAAAACGCAACCTTTGATTTCAACGAAACTTGGTATACACATCCCTTGCTACCTGGAACAATCATCACATATGGATGATAATAAGTACACTATCTATGATAGGAGGGTCAGTATTTGATAAATTTTTTGTGGGTTATTTGCCACAGCTGTTGCTACTCACGATTCAGTAGTCAACCAGATACCGTGTTTCTCTAAAAATAAGACAGGGTCTTATTTTTTTCTCTTAAAAAAGGGTTGGGGCTTATTATTGTGGTAGGGCTTATTTTGGCCTCATGAACATATTTCATATAGACACATGCCAATTACAGAACAGTGTTTATATTAAATATGACTATAACCCCCCCCCCCCCATCCATAGGAATGCACCTATATACTGCAGTACATGGGTGCATTTCTTATGACGAGGGGGGGGTTGTAGTCATATTTGCCACACTTTTAATTCTGGTACCGTATATTGCCCCTGAGCTGTCCTTACCCAAGGGACCTAGGCAACAATCTACGGTACCAAGGAGAGCAGACACGGCACGGGAGAGATATCCTACTGCCTCCTTCATGTAAGTAAGAACGTGCGGGCTGGTGGCAGTACAAGGCATACAGAGAAGTCGCCAGCCCAACGTGAAAGTGAAGGGAAGCGCGGGCTGCCGGCATAATTTAGCATTTAGTGAAGCTGCCCGCTCGTCAGGTGCTGCTTAGTGTCGAGATGTATGTTCGGGCTGGCGGCTTCACTGAAGCCTGCGCTGCCCGCCTGCCCACAGTTTCATGGCAGCTCAGGAGCTATTAGTGAGAACTCCTGAGCTGCAGCAGCCTGCACATTTCCCCCACCTTCCCTTTACATAAAATACAGCTGTATCTAGGGCTTATATTTTAAGCCTACTCCAATAACCCTGCAAAATAGCGCTAGGGCTTATTTTCGGGGAAACGCATAGTTGACCCAAAGCATTATCCAGATATGGTATCAAGTTCTGTGTGATGTCATCAATGAGAATACAGAGAAAGATGTCCTCTAATTCTGGATAATATCCACCTTAAATAGCTATTACTCTGCTTGTAGGCAGGGAATGTTAGTGTTAGGCTGCGTTCACACGGGCGAGATTTCCGCGCGGGTGCAATGCGGTAGATGAACGCATTGCACCTGCACTGAATCTGGACCCATTCATTTCTATGGGGCTGTTCAGATGAGCGATGATTTTCACGCATCACTTATGCGTTGCGTGAAAATCGCAGCATGCTCTATATTCTGCGTTTTTCACGCAACGCAGGCCCCATAGAAGTGAATGGGGTTGCGTGAAAATCGCAAGCATCCGCAAGCAAGTGCGGATGCGGTGCGATTTTCACGCATGGTTGCTAGGTGACAGTCTATAAACTGTATTACTTTCCCTTATAACATGGTTATAAGGGAAAATAATAGCATTCTGAATACAGAATGCATAGTACAATAGGGCTGGAGGGGTTAAAAAAAATAAACTCATTAACTCACCTTCTCCTCTTGATCTCGAAGTTCCCGGTCTCTTCTTTACTTGAGTTGTGGGCTAAAGGACCTTTGAGTTGAGTTTACTGATGAGTTGTGGGCTAAAGGACCTTTGGTGACGTCAGATCTCATGCTCCAATCACATGGTACATCACCACGGTGATGGACCATGTGATTGGAGCATGAGATCTGACGTCACCAAAGGTCCTTTAGCCCACAACTCATCAGTAAACTCAACTCAAAGGTCCTTTAGCCCACAACTCATCAGTAAACTCAACTCAAAGGTCCTTTAGCCCACAACTCAAGTAAAGAAGAGACCGGGAACTTCGAGATCAAGAGGAGAAGGTGAGTTAATGAGTTTATTTTTTTTAACCCCTCCAGCCCTATTGTACTATGCATTCTGTATTCAGAATGCTATTACTTTCCCTTATAACATGGTTATAAGGGAAAGTAATACAATCTACACTACAACTAACCCAAACCTGAACTTCTGTGAAGAAGTTCGGGTCTGGGTACCAGTGTCGGTTTTTTATCACGCGCGTGCAAAAAACATTGCACCCGCGCGATAAAAACTGAACATCGGAACGCAATTGCAGTCAAAACTGACTGCAATTGCAGTCAAAACTGACTGCAATTGCATTCCTACTCGCGCGGTTTTGCCGCAACACACCGGGGCGCATCCGGACCTAATCCGGACACGCTCGTGTGAACCCAGCCTTAGGCTTATTGCACACGACAGTATATTTTCACGGTCCGCAAAACGGGGTCCCGTTTTTCCGTGATCCGTGACCGTTTTTTCGTCCGTGGGTCTTCCTTGATTTTTGGAGGATCCTCGGACATGAAAAAAAAGTCGTTTTGGTGTCCGCCTGGCCGTGCGGAGCCAAACGGATCCGTCCTGAATTACAATGCAAGTCAATAGGGACGGATCCGTTTGACGTTGACACAATATGGTGCCATTTCAAATGGATCCGTCCCCATTGACTTTCAATGTAAAGTCTGGAGTCCCTTTTATACCATCGGATCTGAGTTTTCTCCAATCCGATGGTATATTTTAACTTGAAGCGTCCCCATCACCATGGGAACGCCTCTATGTTAGAATATACTGTCGGATATGAGTTAGATCGTGAAACCTCATTTCCGACAGTATATTCTAACACAGAGGCGTTCCCATGGTGATGGAGACGCTTCTAGTTAGAATATACTACAAACTGTGTACATGACTGCCCCCTGCTGCCTAGCAGCATCCGATCTCTTACAGGGGGCCGTGATCAGCACAATTAACCCCTCAGGTGCCGCACCTGAAGGGGTTAATTGTACTATCATATCCCCCTGTAAGAGATCAGGGCTCCCAGGCAGCAGGGGGCAGACCCCCCCCCCCCCCCCCCCCCCCTCCCCAGTTTGAATATCATTGGTGGCCAGTGCGCCCCCCCCCTTCCTCCCTCTATTGTAATAATTCGTTGGTGGCACAGTGTGCGCCCCCCCCCCCTTCCTCCCTCTATTGTAATAATTCGTTGGTGGCACAGTGTGCGTCCCCCCCTTCCTCCCTCTATTGTAATAAATCGTTGGTGGCACAGTGTGCGCCCCCCCCCCCCCCCCTTCCTCCCTCTATTGTAATAATTCGTTGGTGGCACAGTGTGCGCCCCCCCCCCTTCCTCCCTCTATTGTAATAAATCGTTGGTGGCACAGTGTGCGCCCCCCATCGGCCCCCCCTCCCTCTATAGCATTAACAACATTGGTGGCACAGTGTGCGCCCCCCATCGGCCCCCCCTCCCTCTATAGCATTAACAACATTGGTGGCACAGTGTGCGCCCCCCATCCCTCTATAGCATTAACAACATTGGTGGCCAGTGTGCGGCCTCCCATCTCCCCCCCCCCCCCGATCATTGGTGGCAGCGGGTTACTAGCAATAGTACAATAGTAAAAGATTCATACTTAGGTGGAGCTCCCGGCCGGACACGAACATCGCAGCAGCAGCCAGCAGCAGGTAAGTATGAATCTTCTACTATTGTACTATTGCTAAGTAACCATGGCAACAAGGACTGTAGTAGCGTCCTGGTTGCCATGGTTACCGATCGGAGCCCCAGCGATTAAACTGGGACTCCGATCGGAACTCCGCTGCCACCAATGATGGGGGAAGGGGGGGGGGGGGGGAGATGGGAGGCCGCACACTGGCCACCAATGTTGTTAATGCTATAGAGGGAGGGGGGGCCGATGGGGGGCGCACACTGTGCCACCAACGATTTATTACAATAGAGGGAGGGGGGGGGCGCACACTGTGCCACCAACAAATAATTACAATAGAGGGAGGGGGGGGGGGGCCGCACTGGCCACCAACCTATTATTACAATAGAGGGGGGGGGGGGCCGCACTGGCCACCAACCTATTATTACAATAGAGGGGGGGGGGGGGCCGCACTGGCCACCAATGATATTCAGAGGGGTGCATTTTCCGTTTTTTCCACGGACCCATTGAAAGTCATGGGGTCCGCGAAAAAAAACGGAAAACGGCACAACGGCCACGGGTGCACACAACGGTCGTGTGAAAGAGGCCTTATAGGGTAAGAATCCCAAAAGCAAACCCATGTGTGCCCCTTTAGAGCTATTTAAGTTGGATATTATCCAGAATTAGAAGACCTCCTTCTCAGTTATCAGAGGCAGCCTATTCTCATTGATGATGTCATACAGAACTTGATACCATATCTGGATAATGCTTTGGCTCAACTACTATCGGACTGCCACAGCTGTCGCTACTCAAGATTCAGTAAATAACAAAATCACAGAAAAAACCTAAGATAAAAACATCCTGCACGGTATGATATATAAATGTGTGGATGTTCCTGGCCATATTATTGAAGAAAATCACAGAAATAAAATAATAATGCACTTAATAAAGTAGATGCAAGCATTATATATGGACAAAGCCCTCACTCTATGATAAAAATCTGAGACACTTAGCCAATATATTTTGATCAAAACACATCTGTGGTGGTCTCAGGTCAGGCGGGTCCTACGCTAAACCTTTCTAAGCCATTGGACTTCTATGTTCAGGAGCGCAGAACCCACACATATGGTGTGCTGCTCCTAATCACCTCCATGTGCATCAAGCAACCAATGGGAGGAGGCGCAAGCACACCTATATGTACCACCTAATCAAGGCAGTCTATGAGATAGGAAGGGCAAAAGTGCAAAAGAATGCTACTCCCAAGATAAAATAGGAGCGCATTCACACTTGAAGGTGCCACGCCCTCAAGCATATACTACATAAACAAAAAATTTACAGAAAAAAATAAAGAGAAAAACATCCTGCACGGTATGACCCATCTGACCTGAGACCACCTTGGTGCGTGGTAGGCAGGCACAGATGTGTTTTGATCAAAAATATATTGCCTAAGTGTCTCAGATTTTATCATAGAGTGAGGGCTTTGTCCATATATAATGCTTGCATCTACTTTATTAAGTGCAGTATTATCTTATTTCTCAGATTTTCTTCAATAATATGACCAGGGACATCCGCACATTTATATATCATACCGTGCAGGATGTTTTTACTGTGATTTTTTTTGTTTTTGTTTATGTAGCCATGGGTTCTAAGCAGCTGCTTAACAATCAAAATGAAAATGGTTGAGAGCCACAAAGCAGGAGAATGCTGTAAGAAAGCGTTTTCAGGTTGCCATTTCCTCAGTTTGAAATGTAATTAAGAAATGGCAGTTGACTGTAAATGTGGAGGTCTAGAGAAGGTCTGGAACACCCAAGAAGAATTTCAGAGACAACTGCTTGTAGGATTGCTAGAAAGGCAAATCAGAACCCTGCTTAACTGTAAAGGACATTCAGGAAGATTTTGCAGACTCTGGAGTTGTGGCACATTGTTCCTTGTTCAGCAACATCTGCACAAATATGGCCTTTATGGAAGAGTAATCAGAAGAAAATCTCTCCTGCGTCCTCACCACAAAATTAAGCAAAGTTGAAAAAGAACATCTAAACAAGCCTCATGCATTTTGGATACAAGTCCTGTGGACCGATGAGGTTAAAATAGAATTTATTATACATTTGCTCATTGTGGCTGTTTGGAGAAAAAAAGGCCACAGAATTTCATGAAAAGGACACCTCTCCAACCATTAAGCATTGGGGGGGGGGGGAGAGAGGAGGAGGAGGAGGAGGAGAAGATGATCAATCATGCTTTGGGGGGATATGTTGCAGCCAATGGTACAGGGAACATTTCACAGGTAGAGGGAAGAATGGATTCAATGAAATTCCAGCAAATTCAGAACCGAAACCCAACTGCAAAAAAGCCGAAGTTGGCTTCTACAAATGCATAATGTTCCTAAACACACCTCAAAATACACAATAGACATCCTGAAAAGGCACAAGCTGAATGTTTGTTTTACAATGGCCCTCAGTCTCCTAATCTGAACATCTGTGGATAGACCTCAAAAGAGCAGTGCATGCAAGATGGCCTAGGAATCTCACAGAACTGGAAAACTTTTTCAAGGAGGTGCTACTAGGTACCAACCATGCAGGGTGCCCAACATTTTGTGGGATGTAGGTTTCAGTGTCACATTTTGGACTATATATAACTTGATTAAAGGTCATCTGTCACCAGTTTTATGGTGTCCTCCCTAAGGGCAAGGTCCCCAAGCAAAACGCTGGGTCACATTCTTTAACCCCTTCCCGACATGTGACGTATTATTATGTCATGCAAGTCAGTGACTTCCCGCATTTTTACGTAATAGTACCTGAGCGGTGCGCACCTGATCACTGCAGGGGTCCGGAAGTCCCTGGTAGCCGGGCCCCTGCTGTATCCGCCAGCATCGCTGTTTACAGCGATACCAGCAGATTAACCCCTTTATGCCGCAGTCAGCGCTGACCGCGACATAACCATGGTTGGCGGCAGGTGAAGAAGCGCATCGAGTCCCCGCGCTGCTTTGGCATAACAAGGCAGCCTGATGCCATGCAGAGGCTGCCCAATAACTTTCACGGCATCTGGACCTGCCTTCTATGGGTGCCCAGGAGATCCAGCCTCAAGCTGGGTCTCCTAGGCAACCTGTTAGTGTATGACTCAGTGATATACACCAACAGGCAATGCATTACAATACAGATGTATTGTAAAGCATTGCAGAGATCAGACCCCTAAAAGTTGAAGTCCCAGAGTGGGACAGAAATAGAGTGTATAAAAAAAACAAAAAAAAACACCCCTTTCCCCAGATTTCATAATAAAAAAATAGAAAAAAAAATGGATAGTCTGATAAACACTATAAAAAAATAAAATAAAAACTGCCATAAAAAGCCATTTTTGTCACCTTACATAACAAAAAGTGCAACACCAAGCGATCAAAAAGGCGTATGTCGAACAAAATGGTACCAATAAAACAATATTCATCCCGCAAAGAATGAGACCCTACATAAGAAAATCGCTCAAGAAACAAAAAAACTATAGCTCTAAGAACATGGAGACACTAAAACATCATTATTTTCTTTCAAATATGCTATTATTGTGTTAAAGTGAAATAAATAAATAAAAAGTATACATAATTAGGTATCGCCAAGTTTGTAACAACCAGCTCTATAAAAATATCACATGACCTAATCCCTCAGGTGTAGGGATGAGCGAACCCGAACTGTATAGAATTTTGGGGTGTCCGTGACACGGACCCGAACACGAACATTTTCGTAAAAGTCCGGGTTCTGTGTTCGGCGCTTTTTGAAAGGCTGCAAAGCAGCCAATCAACAAGCGTAATACTACTTGCCCCAAGAGGCCATCACAGCCATGCCTACTATTGGCATGGCTGTGATTGGCCAGTGCAGCATGTGACCCAGCCTCTATTTAAGCTGGAGTCATGTAGCGCCGCACGTCACTCTGCTCTGATCAGTGTAGGGATAGGATGCAGCTGCTGCTGTTAGGGCGAGATTAGGCAGGGATTTATTTACTGAAGTGATCGATATACAGCTGTGTATCATACAACCTCTGCTATTCAATTGCTCACTGTTTTAAGGCTGCCCAGAGCGTTTTTCAGTCACTTTTTTCTGGGGTGATCGGCGGCCATTTTGTGTCTTGTGGCTGTGCTTGCTATTTTATTGAGGGGTAAAATACAATTGCCAAAATAGCAGTACCCTAAGGCTGCGTTCACACGGGCGAGATTTCCGCGCGGGTGCAATGCGGTAGGTGAACGCATTGCACCCGCACTGAATCCGGACCCATTCTTTTCAATGGGGCTGTTCAGATGAGCGATGATTTTCACGCATCACTTGTGCGTTGCGTGAAAATCGCAGCATGCTCTATATTCTGTGTTTTTCACGCAACACAGGCCCCATAGAAGTGAATGGGGTTGCGTGAAAATCGCAAGCATCCGCAAGCAAGTGCGGATGCGGTGAGATTTTCACGCATGGTTGCTAGGTGACAGTCTATTCACTGTATTATTTTCCCTTATAACATGGTTATAAGGGAAAATAATAGCATTCTGAATACAGAATGCTTAGTAAAATAGCGCTGGAGGGGTTAAAAAAAAAATAAACAAATTAACTCACCTTCTCCTCTTGATCGCGTAGTTCCCAGTCTCTTCTGATGAGCTGTCGGCTAAAGGACCTTTGGTGACGTCAGATCACATGCTCCAATCACATGGTCCATCACCGTGGTGATGGAGCATGTGATCTGACGTCACCACAGGTCCTAGCCTGTAGTTCATCATTAAAGAAGTAAAGAAGAGACCGGGAACTACGCGGAGGAGGCGAGTTAATTTTTTAACCCTCAATTGATCACCTACTATGCATTCTGTATTCAGTATTCTGAATGGTATTATTTTCCCTTATAACCATGTTATAAGGGAAAATAATACAATCTACACTACAACTAACCCAAACCTGAACTTCTGTGAAGAAGTTCGGGTCTGGGTACCACAGTCGGTTTTTTATCACGCGCGTGCAAAAAACATTGCACCCGCGCGATAAAAACTGAACATCGGAACGCAATCGCAGTCAAAACTGACTGCAATTGTATTCCTACTCGCGCGGGTTTGCCGCAACACACCGTATCCGGACACGCTCGTGTGAACCCAGCCTAAATCTGGTGTTTCAGCTGTGGCTAGCCAATTGTAATACTGTCTGCTGTCTGCCATCTGCCGAAGCACAGTTTTTGTTCTGGGTTGAATACAATTCCCAACTTAGCAATTCCCTAAATTAGTGGTTTCTGCTCTATCAGGCCAAGGTTAAATCTATCCATAAAAGGGTATATTAGATTGAAGGTATGGATAGGGTCATCCTCAATAACTTCACACGCTACCGTGCATTTCCAAGTCTAATTCTGTCCGTAAAAGGGATACCTGTCATCCAGGGCCTAAATACTAGGCCTACAATTTGTATTCAGCTAAATCTGTCATTACTGCTGTGCCTGTATTAGTGTAATACGGTACCTAAATAGATAGCCAGATAGTGTTAGGTGCCTGTAAAAAAAAGGCCTGAATTTGAATTCAATACATTGGGCCAAATAATTTTTTTCTTATTGTGGTGAATGGTAACAATGAGGAAAACATCTAGTAAGGGACGCGGACATGGTCGTGGTGGTGTTAGTGGACCCTCTGGTGCTGGGAGAGGACGTGGCCGTTCTGCCACAGCCACACGTCCTAGTGAACCAACTACCTCAGGTCCCAGTAGCAGCCAGAATTTACAGCGATATTTGGTGGGGCCCAATGCCGTTCTAAGGATGGTAAGGCCTGAGCAGGTACAGGCATTAGTCAATTGGGTGGCCGACAGTGGATCCAGCACGTTCACATTATCTCCCACCCAGTCTTCTGCAGAAAGCGCACAGATGGCGCATGAAAACCAAGCCCATCAGTCTGTCACATCACCCCCATGCATATCAGGGAAACTGTCTGAGCCTCAAGTTATGCAGCAGTCTCTTATGCTGTTTGAAGACTCTGCTGCCAGGGTTTCCTACGGGCATCCACCTAGCCCTTCCCCAGCGGTGGAAGACATAGAATGCACTGACGCACAACCACTTATGTTTCCTGATGATGAGGACATGGGAATACCACCTCAGCACGTCTCTGATGATGACGAAACACAGGTGCCAACTGCTGCATCTTTCTGCAGTGTGCAGACGGAACAGGAGGTCAGGGAGGAAGACTGGGTGGAAGACTATGCAGGGGACGGTGAGGTCCTAGACCCCACATGGAATGAAGGTCATGCCACTGACTTTCAGAATTCGGAGGAAGAGGCAGTGGTGAGACCGAGCCAACAGCGTAGCAAAAGAGGGAGCAGTGGGCAAAAGCAGAACACCCGCCGCCAAGAGAGTCCATCTGCTACTGGCCACCGCCATCTGGGACCGAGCACCCCAAAGGCAGCTTCAAGGAGTTCCCTGGCGTGGCAGTTCTTCAAACAATGTGCTGACGACAAGACCTGAGTGGTTTGCACGCTGTGCCATCAGAGCCTGAAGCGACGCATTAACGTTCTGAACCTTAGCACAACCTGCATGACCAGGCACCTGCATGCAAAGCATGAACTGCAGTGGAGTAAACACCTTAAAAACAAGGAACTCACTCAGGCTCCCCCTGCTACCTCTTCTGCTGCTGCTGCTGCTGCCGCCGCCGCCTCGGCCTCTTCCTCCGCCTCTGGAGGAACGTTGGTACCTGCCGCCCAGCAAACAGAGGATGTACCACCAACACCACCACCTCCGTCACCAAGCATTTCAACCATGTCACACGGCAGCGTTCAGCTCTCCATCTCACAAACATTTGAGAGAAAGCGTAAATACCCACCTAGCCACCCTCGATCCCTGGCCCTGAATGCCAGCATTTCTAAACTACTGGCCTATGAAATGCTGTCATTCAGGCTGGTGGACACAGACAGCTTCAAACAGCTCATGTCGCTTGCTGTCCCACAGTATGTTGTTCCCAGCCACCACTACTTCTCCAAGAGAGCCGTGCCTTCCCTGCACAACCAAGTATCCGATAAAATCAAGTGTGCACTGTGCAACGCCATCTGTGGCAAGGTCCACCTAACCACAGATACGTGGACCAGTAAGCACGGCCAGGGACGCTATATCTCCCTAACTGCACACTGGGTAAATGTAGTGGCGGCTGGGCCCCAGGCGAAGAGCTGTTTGGCGCACGTCCTTCCGCCAAGGATCGCAGGGCAACATTCTTTGCCTCCTGTTGCCTCCTCCTCTTCTTCCACCTGCTCATCCAGTCAGCCACACACCTTCACCAACTTCAGCACAGCCCGGGGTAAACATCAGCAGGCCATTCTGAAACTCATATGTTTGGAGGACAGGCCCCACACCGCACAGGAGTTGTGGCGGGGTATAGAACAACAGACCGACGATTGGTTGCTGCCGGGGAGCCTCAAGCCCGGCCTGGTGGTGTGCGATAATGGGCGAAATCTCGTTGCAGCTCTAGGACTAGCCGGTTTGACGCACATCCCTTGCCTGGCGCATGTGCTGAATTTGGTGGTTCATTCACAACTACCCCAACATGTCAGAGCAGCTGCATAAAGTGCGGGCCGTCTGTGCGCGCTTCTGGCGTTCACATCCTGCCACTGCTCGCCTGTCTGTGCTACAGCGTAACTTCGGCCTTCCCGCTCACCGCCTCATATGCGACGTGCCCACCATGTAGAACTCCACCTTGCACATGCTGGACAGACTGTGCGAGCAGCAGCAGGCCATAGTGGCGTTTCAGCTGCAGCACGCACGGGTCAGTCACACTGATTTTTTGCAACAGCAGAGGCCAGGTACAAATGTGGCCAGCCAGGGCCCACTACTGGAGGATGAGGATGAAGCATGTTCACAGCGGGGTGGCACCCAACGCAGCTCGGGCCCATCACTGGTGCGTGGCTGGGGGGAAACGCAGGACGATGACGATACGCCTCCCACAGAGGACAGCTTGTCCTTGCCTCTGGGCAGCCTGGCACACATGAGCGACTACATGCTGCAGTGCCTGCACAACGACAGCAGAGTTGCCCACATTTTAACCTGTGCGGACTACTGGGTTGCCACCCTGCTGGATCCCCGGTACAAAGACAATGTGCCCACCTTACTTCCTGCACTGGAGCGTGATAGGAAGATGCGCGAGTACAAGCGCACGTTGGTAGACGCGCTACTGAGAGCATTCCCAAATGTCACAGGGGAACCAGTGGAAGCCCAAGGCGAAGGCAGAGGAGGAGCAAGAGGTCGCCAACGCAGCTCCTCTGAGGGCAGGGTTAGCATGGCAGAGATGTGGAAAAGTTTTGTCACCACGCCACAGCTAACTGAACCACCACCTGATACGGAAAGTGTTAGCAGGAGGGAACATTTCACCAACATGGTGGAACAGTGCACACCCCTCCACGTACTGACTGATGGTTCGGCCCCATTCAACTTCTGGGTCTCCAAATTGTCCACGTGGCCAGAGCTAGCCTTTTATGCCTTGGAGGTGCTGGCCTGCCCGGCGGCCAGCGTTTTGTCTGAACGTGTATTCAGCACGGCAGGGGGCGTCATTACAGACAAACGCAACCGCCTGTCTACAGCCAATGTGGACAAGCTGACGTTCATAAAAATTAACCAAGCATGGATCCCACAGGACCTGTCCATCCCTTGTGCAGATTAGACATTTATAACTACCTCCCCTTAACCATATATTATTGTACTCCAGGGCACTTCCTCATTCAATCGTTTTTTGATTTTCATTTTACCATTATATTGCGGGGCAACCCAAAGTTGAATGAACCTCTCCTCTGTCTGGGTGCCGGGGCCTAAAAATATCTGACAGTGGCCTGTTCCAGTGTTGGGTGACATGAAGCCTGATTCTCTGCTATGACATGAAGCCTGATTCTCTGCTATGGGACCTCTCTCCTCTGTCTGGGTGCCGGGGCCTAAAAATATCTGACAATGGCCTGTTCCAGTGTTGGGTGACATGAAGCCTGATTCTCTGCTATGGGACCTCTCTCCTCTGTCTGGGTGCCGGGGCCTAAATATCTGACAGTGGCCTGTTCCAGTGTTGGGTGACGTGAAGCCTGATTCTCTGCTATGACATGAAGCCTGATTCTCTGCTATGGGACCTCTCTCCTCTGTCTGGGTGCCGGGGCCTAAAAATATCTGACAATGGCCTGTTCCAGTGTTGGGTGACATGAAGCCTGATTCTCTGCTATGACATGAAGCCTGATTCTCTGCTATGGGACCTCTCTCCTCTGTCTGGGTGCCGGGGCCTAAATATCTGACAATGGCCTGTTCCAGTGGTGGGTGACGTGAAGCCTGATTCTCTGCTATGACATGAAGCCTGATTCTCTGCCATGAGACCTCTCTCCAATTGATATTAGTTAATTTTAATTTATTTTATTTTAATTCATTTCCCTAGCCACATTTGTTTGCAGGGGATTTACCTACATTTTGCTGCCTTTTGCAGCCCTCTAGCCCTTTCCTGGGCTATTTTACAGCCTTTTTAGTGCCGAAAAGTTTCAATGGGGTTCGGGGCGAGTTCGGATCCCAAACATTTCCAGGAAGTTTGGCCGAACTTCTCGAACCCGAACATCCAGGTGTTCGCTCAACTCTACTCAGGTGAACACCGTAAAAAATAAATAAATAAGAACTGTGTAAAAAAAAAAGAAAAAAGCAGCAATTTTTGTCACCTTGCATGACAAAAAGTGCAACACCAAGCGATCAAAAAGGCGTATGTTGAAGAAAATGGTACCAATAAAACAGTCCCCTCATCCCGCAAAAAATGAGACCCTACCTGAGACAATTAGTGAAAAATAAAATAAAACTATGACTCTCAGACAATGGAGACACTAAAAAGATTTTTTTTTTTTTCTTCTTAACTGCTATTATTGTGCTAAAGTGAAAAAAAAAGAAGAAAAGTTGACATATTAGGTATTGCCGCATCCGTAACAACCTGCTCTATACATGACCTAACCCTTCAAGTGAACACTGTAAAAAAAAAAAAAAAAAAAAGTGCCAAAAAAGCAATTTTACATCACAAAAATTGCAACACCAAGTGATTAAAGGGCTTCTGTCACCCCACTAAACCGTTTTTTTTTGTTTACTAATAATCCCTACACTGCGATTTATGCATACATAAGTTAAATAATAATTTCTGTTCAGTAGAATTTGCTAAAAAGCGATTTTTAAAATATGCAAATTACCTTGCTACCAGCAAGTAGGGCGGCTACTTGCTGGTAGCAGCCGCATCCTCCGACCCTAATGACGCCCCCTCCGCATTGTGATTGACAGGGCCAGGGAACGTAATCGTTCTCTGCTGGCCCTGCCTGTTAGCATTCAAAATCTGGCGCCTGCGCTGCGGCCGTACGTATCTTCAATCTGCGCAGGCGCACTGAGCGGCGGCCGCTCTCTCCTCAATGCGCCTGCGCCGGGTGTAGATGTGACGTCATCGGCGCAGGCGCATTGAGGATGGAGCGGCCGAGCGAGTGGCCGTCTCTCAGTGCGCCTGCGCAGATTGAAGATAGGTACGGCCGCGGCGCAGGCGCCAGATTTTGAATGCTAACAGGCAGGGCCAGCAGAGAACGATTCCGTTCCCTGGCCCTGTCAATCACAATGCGGAGGGGGCGTCATTAGGGTCGGAGGATGCGGCTGCTACCAGCAAGTAGCCGCCCTACTTGCTGGTAGCAAGGTAATTTGCATATTTTAAAAATCGCTTTTTAGCAAATTCTACTGAACAGAAATTATTATTTAACTTATGTATGCATAAATCGCAGTGTAGGGATTATTAGTAAACAAAAAAAACGGTTTAGTGGGCTGACAGAAGCCCTTTAAAAAGGTGTATGCCCCCCAAAATAGTACCAATCAAACCGTCCCTTCATCCCACAAAAAATGAGATCCTAATTAAGACAATCGGTCAAAAAAATAAAGTTATGGCTCTCAGACTATGGAGACACTTATAGCATTTTTGAAACCAAAAAAATGATGTTTAATTGTGTAAAACTTAATCAAATAAGAAAAAGTATACATATTAGGTATTGCCACATCAGTAATGATCTGCTCTATAAAAATATCACATGACCTAACCCCTCAGGTGAATGCTCTAAAAATAAACCCATTTGAACTGTGCCAAAATTAAAAAAATTTCGGTCACCTTGTCCCATAAAGTGTAATCATGAATGATCAAAAAATCATATGTACCCAAAAATGGTACCAATAGAACTGACACCTTATCCCCTAGTTTCCAAAATGGGGTCACTTTTTGGGAGTTTCTACTGTAAGGGTTCATCAGGGGGGCTTCAAATGGGACACGGCATCTAAAAAACCAGTCCAGCAAAATCTGCCTTCCAAAACCATATGGCGTTCCTTTTCTGCTGCACATGCCGCGTGCCCTTATATCAGTTTACGACCACATGTGGGGTGTTTCTGTAAACCGCAGAATCAGGGTAATAAATATTGAGTTTTGTTTGGCTGTTAACCCTTGATGTGTTAAAGAATTTTTTTTATTAAAATGGAAAATCTGCTAAAAAAGTGAAATTTAGAAATTTCATCTCCATTTTCCTTTAATTCTTGTGGAGCACCTAAAGAGTTAACAAAGTTTGTAAAATCAATTTTGAGTAACTTGAGGGGTGTAGTTTCTACAATGGGGTCATTTATGGGGGCTTTCTACTATGTAAGCCCACAAAGTAACTTCAGACCTGAAATGGTCCTTAAAAAGTGGGTTTTGGAAATTCTTAAAAATTTCAAGATTTGCTTCTAAACTTCTAAGCCTTCTAAACGTTCTAAAAAATAAAATTACATTTACAAAATGATGCCAACATAAAGTAGACGTGGGGAATGTTAAGTAATAAATATTTTATAAGGTATCACTTTGTTTTAAAAGCAGAGAAATAGAAATTTAGAAAATTGCAAATTTTTCAAAATTTTTGGTAAATTTGGGATTTTTTCATAAATAAAAAGGTAAAATATATTGACTCAAATTTATGACTAGCATGAAGTACAATGTGTCAAGAGAAAACAATCTCAGAATGGCTTGGATAAGTAAAAGTGTTCCAAAGTTATTACCACAGAAAGTGACACGTCAGATTTGCAAAAAAATGACCTCGGCAGAAGGGCAAAAACTGGCCCGGGGTAGAAGGGGTTAATTGCCTCAGCTGTTTTGTTAAATTCTTCCATTAAACAGCTCCAGCGCATGCCGATAAGTCCTGATGTTTATGAGCTCCCAACATCCCCCCTACCAGCTGCTAAGTGCAATAAAAAAAAACCTCAATTAGCAGGAGGAAGGTGGGGAGCTCACGAGTATCAGGACTCATCAGCATGAACTGGAGCGGTTATTATTTAGACGTTAGGGCAACAGAACGCTGGTGACAGATTACCTTTAACTTTTTGGGTTGAATGGAAAACCCCCCCATCAGTTTGCCATTGTTTGCGTTATAATATTGCCACCACGTTCACTGTGATAGATAAATGAGGTTACCTTTATTCTGTGGGGTCAGTATGGCAATATAGCACACACAGACATATATCCTTTTTTTTATTTTATTTTTAGTACTTTTGCACAATAAATGCACATTAAAAAAAGTTAAAGGGGTTTTCCAGGATTTTAATATCAATGACTTATTGTCAGGACTGACACCCGTCACTCCTGCTGATCAGTTTCGAGCGCTGCAACGAGTTTCACTTCATCGTTTACCTCCTTGCTGTTGACATTGCAGCGATGAGCAGGTGGGATTATAAGAAGCTGTCCCGTCTTGTAATTGCACCTACTACCGCATAAATTATAAATTACTATAGCTAAAAATGTGAATTGGGATTTTTTTTCATCAGTCCCACATGGAAACTTGAACAATCGATCTTTTGATTACAAGCATAATACACTGCACAACTTATGTAGTACAGTATATTACTGTATGTCATCCTGCCATTATGCAGCTGCCAGGTGGCCTACTAGAGGCAGGGTCCAGATTCGACAGCCAGGGACCTGACCTGCTCTTGTTACAGTGCATGTTCTTTAATCCCATTCTGTGCATGTACGATGCTTTGTCATTATGGAGGTTAGAGGACATGCCACCTCTCCTGATATGTCTGTTTTCGGAACTACTTGCATTTCCCGTGTAAAAACAATTCTGAAGGGTGTCATTACTCTATTATTCATGCTAGAACCGGGACAAGTTGAACTTTCTAATTCCACCATTAATTATGACATACAATGTAGTGGGAAGCAGTAAAAAAAAAAAAAAAAAAAGTACAAATGGGGTGGAATTGGAAAATAAACGCAATTCCTCCACCGTTTTACAGGTTTTGTTCGCACGGCATTCCGTTTGCGGCAAAACTGACCCATGCCTTTCATTCTCTGGGTCAGTACGATTACAATACCCAATATCTATATTTTTTTTTAATGTCTAAATAGTGTAAAAATAAATAAAAACTTAGAATTTTTTTTTTTTTTTTACATTACCATATTCTGACCCCCATAACGTTTTTACAGTTATATCTACTGAGCTGTGTCTGGGCTAATTTTTTTGTGGGTAAGAGAAGCAATGAAAAAATGGCAAATTAGCAATTTTTACCCCTTTTTCCATAACGGATTTTTATACATTTGTTTTTTTTGTGGTTATTTTGAAGCTCATATAGGAGCCTACAAAATCAATTTTTTATTTATTCATGTATTTTTAAACTGCACTTATTACTGAGAATTTCTTATGTTGGCTTGCCATCTGGTGGCCAAAATAAGAATTGCACTTTCAATGTTCTCAGCCTCTTCAGTGAGGCTGAGCCCATTTAAATCAATTACTGGCATCCCAATTGGCCGGATGGGACCGCCGGTAATGCTTCCGAAAGCACGAGCTTCCGTTTTTTGCGCATTTAGATCAAGTGAGATCACGGTATCTAAAGCCTTTAATTACCACGATCGGGACTATTACTATGGGGGCACTAATTTTTCTTCAGGATATTATCTGGGGGTATTGGGGAGCACATCAAGCAGCGGGAGAACACTATGGGGACTCCAGGTTGGGAGATGATAGAAATGTAAGAAAGCTAAGATGTCTGTGTGCCACACTCTGCAGAGACGAGGCATCTAAAAGAACTTGTCCAGAACGAATGGAGATGATGACAGAGAAAATCTCCATCAGAGGAGACGTCACCTGGGAGGCCCTGGATGTGACAGGTATGTGCTGCTGTATAGCAAGAACAAAATGCGGTATGTGGGGGAAGGGGGGCTCAACTTGAGAATTGGGTCACATTCATTGGGACTTGGGCCCCAGATCTTTTGAGACCTTAGCAACGCCCCTGCTGAGCTGTTAGTGTTTCTCTTATCACAGCGAGGGAGGACTGACTGTCATATGTGATGGTTCCATTGATCATAACACCAGCAGTTGGGGTAGTGTGTTGCTGCACAGCAAAGGCAGGATTGAAGCACTCACCATGAGACCTCCATACCCGAGGCTCGCCCGTTGTCAGATCCCAAACAGAACCTTAATAAAGTTTAGGTTTCTCATTCATGACACGATTGAGTGCAGAGTTTTGCAGCAATACCAAATTTCTATAAGGGTGCATTAGTATTTTTTTTTTGTCATTGAGTGTATAAAAGAAAAGCTTTCAAATCCAGGCCTGACATTTCATTTAAAAAAAAACTGCATAAAAAACCTGGACATGGAAAATGTCAGGTTTCTGTGCTGTAAAAAAATGAGACAAAGATAAATCATTTCAGAACGTTTTCCACCTTTAATGTGACCTATTAGGCTACTTTCACACGAGCGTTCGGAGCGGATCCGTCTGATGTTTCATCAGACGGATCCGCTCCGATAATGCAGACGTTTGCATCCGTTCAGAACGGATCCGTCTGCATTATTACTTAGAAAAATTTTCTCAGTCAGAAAGTAGCCTGAGCGGATCCGTTCAGACTTTACATTGAAAGTCAATGGGGAACGGATCCGCTTGAAGATTGAGCCATATGGTGTCATCTTCAAGCGGATCCGTCCCCATTGACTTACATTGTAGGTCTGGACGGATCCGCTCGCCTCCGCACGGCCAGGCGGACACCCGAACGCTGGAGCGGAGGCTGAACGCTGGCAGGCGGATGCATTCTCAGTGGATCCGCCTCCACTGAGAATGCATTAGGGCCGGACGGCTGCGTTCGGGACCGCTCGTGAGCCCCTTCAAACGGTGCGCACGAGCGGACACCCGAACGCTCGTGTGAAAGTAGCTTAAACTGTACAACAATTGAAAAACAAACTGAAATGCAACCATATTCTTTTATTTTTATACCTAAAAGATTTCAGTTTGTTTTTCAATTGAGTTTTACAGTTTATAGGTCACATTAAAAGGTGGAAAAAGTTCTGAAATTATTTATCTTTGTCTCATTTTTTTTTACATCACAGAAACCTGAAATTTTAACAGGGGTGTGTAGACTTTATATATCCACTGTGTGTATGGTACTTCCTGGTGGACTAATAATGACAGTACTCTGTATTATGCCCTTCCATAATTAATTCACAGAAATCTTGACAGCGCTGGCTGTTAAGACTTCAGCAAGATTTGTCCAAACCTTCCTTACCCTATATTATATACAGGTGAAACTCTAAAAATTAGAATATCGTGCAAAAGTCCATTTATTTCAGTAATGCAAATTAAAAGGAATTGCATTAATGCAGCTTAAAACTAGAATTTTGTGAAAAGGTAAAATTTTCTAGGCTCAAAGTCACACTCTTTCATAAACTGTAAGCCATAATCATCCAAATTATACCAAATAAAGGCTTGAAATATCTCGCTTTGCATGTAATGAGTCTATCTCATATGTTAGTTTCACCTTTTAAGTTGTATTACTGAAATAAATGAACTTTGCACAATATTCTAATTTTGCGAGTTTCACCTGTATACTCCAGTATGCACTATTTCCTTTTCATGCATCAGGTTTCTTTTTTTTTTACATTCCATGCTGCATTTATTCCCGTTGTGAATTTTCATTTCATTCCTGGCTATCCAAATACCATAACTTTTTTATTATTCACTTCACATAAGGCTACTTTCACACTAGCGTTTTTCTTTTCCGGCGCTGAGTTCCGTCCTAGGGGCTCAAATCCGGAAAAGAACTGATCAGTTTTATCCTAATGCATTCTGAATGGAGAGTAATCCGTTCAGGATGCATCAGGATGTCTTCAGTTCAGTCTTTTTGACTGATCAGGCTTTTCAGAAAAACGTAGCATGCAGTATTTTTACCTCCGGCCAAAAAGCCTGAACACTTTGACTGAACGCCGGATCCGGTCTTTTTCCCATTGACTTGCATTAACGCCGGATCTGGCGCTGTGTGTTCAGTCAAAACGGATCCGGCTTTTGCATGTTAAGCCCGAAAAATGTGAAAAAAAAGTTAAAGTCCATAAATGGCAGCTCCGTTTTTTCCAATGCATTTTTTCATTGTGATCAAAATCCTGATCAGGATTCAAATGTAATCCGTTTTCACACGTTTTTCCGGATCCGGCGGGCAGTTCCGGTGTCGGAATTGAACGCCGGATTAAAACAACGCTAGTGTGAAAGTAGCCTAACAGTATGAGGGCTTGCGGAACAAGTTTTAGTTTCTAATGGTACTATTTAATACAATGTAATTGGGAAGTTGGAAACCTTATTAATGCAGTGAAATTGGAAAAAAAAAAAAAAAAAGTTATTGCCATAGTTCTATAAATGTCATTTATGGCAGTACAAAAAAAGTATCATTACAGTGATATCAAATTTACTTTTATGGAAAACATTGAGTATGTGTATGACTTTTTGATCACTTTGAATATTTTTTTTTTTTTTTTAGGGGAAGCGAGGCATTCTAGCATACTTTTCCTGTCATTTACGGCATGGCATTGTTTTTCTTTTACACTTTATTCTTAACCACCCCCGAGGGGAAAGTGGTGGGGGTGATGAAAATCCAATTTTGATATACCTTATACTGTGATCCTACTGGGACCTCCCAGCTGCCGGAGCGACTGAACAGCTTCAGCTAGGGTAGAGGGTTAAATGTCTGTGAATGGAATAGTCTCAGCTCCTGAACAGGCGCTGTCTTTAAAGACCGAACATCTGGCATTCGTGTAGTGCAGATGTCAGGAAGGAGTTAATTTTACAACTATAACATAAAAAAAACTCAAAATTCTTATGCTCCTCAAACCCTTACTGAATACAATTGGAATGCTACAATGTTTAGGCAGGCGGTATGTGAATGCCAGGATCCAAGGTTTTCAAGTAAAACATTGCCTAGAGCAGGGATGGCCAACCTGAGGCTCTCCAGCTGTTGCAAAACTACAACTCCCATCATGCCCGGACAGTCTACAGCAGGGCATGGTGGGAGTTGTAGTTTTACAACAGCTGGAGAGCCGCAGGTTGGCCATGCCTGGCCTAGAGGATCACACTGCCTCCATCGGCTGGCCTTCTTACCGAAGCGCACCTGGTGCCATCTCTTACCCAGGTAAGGGACCAGTAACAGACTATAAGGCCTTATGCACACGACCGTTGTTGTTGTCCGCATCCGAACCGCATTTTTGCGGCTCGGGTGCGGGCCCATTTACTTCAATGGGACCGCAAAAGATGCGGACAGCACTCAGTGTGCTGTCCGCATCCGTTGGTCCGTTCCGTGGCTCCGGAAAAAAATAAATAAATAGCATGTCCTATTCTTGTCAGTTTTGCGGACAATAGGCATTATTACAATGGGCCGCCGTTCCGTTAATTGCAGAAGGCAAAAAACTGCACAGTCGTGTGCATGAGGCCTAAGATAAATGGTTTAGGCAGCCTCCTGGAGGGTGGCAGAACTGCTCCTAAACTATGCATATTGATGATGTATTGTGTTTTTTTTTGCCACAAATCACTTTGTGTAAGCTACAGAAGAGAGTATCAAGGAGGCAGAGGTCCTGATGTGTATGGTGTCTTATTAGGGGGTCTGCCCTTGGTCTCTATTTATTAAGGAAACATCCACATAGGGCATGTGGGAATTAATTTTCTATTGTAAGTGTTCTTTAACAGCAAACTTTTTTTTTTTTATCACATCTTAATATATACATTAATATTCTATTAAAATACGATGGACAGTTTTCTAGCTATCATTTTTGAAGTCACTCCAAGTATTTCCAGTTGTGGCTCTTCTTCAATCAGACCATCAATTTGACCAGAGAGGAAAGGTGGTCGTATGTCTCAATTAGAGCAGCATACCTTACAGTATTCAATGGAAATGTTCTTCTGTGGCCATGTTTATCTAAGTCTATTAAGAGAACTATAGGGTTGTCACTGTTATCCCAACACTGTGCCTACTATTTTCAGGAAAATTACCAATAAGAACTTCTTCCCCTCACAGCAGCAGTAACCTGACAGTGGATTACCTGTCTTATAATTTGTGTTGATTGTGACAAAGCTAATATTTAGTATTTAATTTTCACTGACTTAGTACTGCTGCCAAGAAAGCAAAAAATTCTAAAACAAAAGTTTCTATGATTCAAAATACATACAGAAAAAATAAAAACCACCAATATATTCTCCTTATTTTTCTTGCTCTAGCTTTGTCAGATACCACAATTGCCATGTTTCCTCCCCCTCCTATGCTAGTGCATGTAAGTGAGGAAGTTGAGGAGGAGGTGGTTATGTTTAGGCTCCATATTATTTTTTGGTCTACATAGTGAGTGTGGCTATTTTGTTGTACGGATCATATCAGGATATAACCGTCTGGGGCTCCTTTACAACTCTACATGGAAAGTCACCCAACTTTTCTAGATCTGCCTAGATATACATAGAAAATTCCACGTTTTACTGCATATTTGTACAGATTTGTCTTTCAGCAGTTTTGGAAAGCTAGGTAGCATGTGAAGGTATGCTTGAGGCCAAAATACATATATAGGGGGACATTTATCAAACCAGATAAGTCTGATTTTTTGTTAAAATATGCCAATTCCAACTTTTTTGCAACATTTAGGAGACATGACACTTTTCAAAGTGGTTTATGTTAAACGCAGGAAAGGGAGACCTGGATTATGGCACATTTACCATCTCAGACACTTGAAATATAGAGGAAGTCACATATCATGCCAGGCAGCCTCTTTGTGTATTTAAAGGGCTGTCTCACTTCAGCAAGTGGCCTTTATCATGTAGATAAAGTTAATACAAGACACTTACTAATGTATTGGGATTGTCCATATTGCCTACTTTGCTGGCTTGATTCATTTTTCCATCACATTATACAGTACTTGTTTCTGGTTACAACCACCCTGCAATCCATCAACGGTGGACATGCTTGCACACTGTAGGAAAAATGCCAGACTCATGGTCAGGACTGTGGGAACTCACATAGGCTGGTGCTTTTTTCTAAAGTGTGCAAGCACTACCACTACTGATGGATTGCAGAGTGGCCGTAACCATGGAAACGAGACGCGTATGTGATGGAAAAATTTATCCAACCAGCATAGGAAGCAATATGAAGAAATCACAATATATTAGTAAGGGTTCATGCACATGACTATGTATTTTGCGGTCCGCAAAAAATACGGATTACATACTTATCAGTAATGCGGACAATAATAGGACATGTTTTATTTTTGGGCGGAATGGAAATACGGAATTGGAATGCACACGGAGTACCTTCCGTTTTTTTTTTTTTTGCGAACCTATTGAAATTAATGGCTCCACATACAGTCTGCAAAACAAACAAAAAAAAAATGGACATGGAAAGAAAATACATTTGTGTGCAAGAGCACACAATGCGCAAAACCAGACGTAAGTGACATTTAAACGATCTCAAATGATAAAAGTCTCCCCATAGTATATACTCATGGCTGTCCTGATGTTACATAAATTCTGTATGCACTGTATCTATAAATATAAGTGTGGTCTCCATTACATTTGCAGAGATAGTTACCCAGCTTTCCCAGACTGCTGAATTCCAAATTTGCCTTGTTAAGTAGTGATAAAAACCTTCATATAGCTAGACCAACTTACCGTTTAGGATCCTGGAACGGCTGTGTGACCAGAGATTATGATACCCTGGTACCATATGATTGATTCACACAGTATAGCAGGGCATCCCCCATCACCTCCCTGCACAGATTGGTACCCAGCTTTCCCAGAATGAAGACAATTTATGAATTGGTAAATCCTCAATATTGTAGAATACCTAGCTGAATTTGCAAGCTGAAGCCTCCATAAGTTGAGCAAGAATCCCAATGACAAATACTGTAGAATATTTGGACAGATTTGTTATTCAGGGTCCTGGGAAAGCTGGGCAAAAAATTATGAGGAGCTGTAAGGCCTCAGCTGCACTGTGCCTTTTTGCAGCACATGATTGCATTCAACTAAGTGCATGAATTTAGACTGGAGCTGTAGTTCAAGAGTTAAAATCAGTCGTGCTACCAAAAGTCACAGTGTAGCCGAGGCCTAATAGGGACTGCTAAATATTAAGTGTAATAGGTACGTATATTTGCCTTTCAGGGTTCTGGGAAAGCTAAATCCCCTATACTTATTCCCAAATAGTGCTAAAGTTAGTCAGATTTGCCTTTTAGGACCCTAGGAAAGCTGGGTAACGTGCACAATGTAGGGGCAACATTATATGGACAGTGTGTATAGCTCGACAAGACTTGTAACCCAGCTCCCTCCTTAATAAGAAAAGTTGAAAATCAGGCAGCTAGGAAAGCTGGGTAACACTTTCTGTAGTATCAGTGCCCTGGTATGGTATAGTATACCTACACAAATAAACGGGAGGTTTTCTAAGACTCTGCTTAAGTTTTGCAGTTTCCACCTCTTTGACGGTGCTTCGGGTATTTATTGATGTGAATGGGCACTACCCCACCCATTTCCCTCAAATTGTGGTTACGACTCCTCACTCCCTTGAGGAGAAAAGTGCTTGAAGTGGTACATATTCACTCCCCTTCAGTTCCAATGCAGAAACCAGGAGATGTTTAATTTATGCTTTTCATTTATGTTAACCGAGAACAGGTAATAGATACGCAATGGCTGTCTGCCAAATAACTGAGATAAATCATCCCCGCAAACAAGATGAGCTGAACATGCATGTTCAGCTTAAATCGGGATGGTCCATACATTCAGGGTGAAGACTTCCAGCTAGCAAATGCAGTGTATGAAATTGAACATAAATAATACACAAACACAATGCAAAATAAAAGTAACATTTAATAAAAAGAAATAAGTACAAACTAAACAGAGGTGAATCTCCAAAAATAAAGTCAAACCTGCAGAAAAAAAAACAAAAAAAAAAACAATCCTTTATGCATTCTCTAACAAGTGATGTTTTTTGGCCACTGTGAAGTAAGTAAAGCAATGTTACGTAACATAAAATACATGTCAATGAACACACAGAAGAAAGCTGTTAGTGTATCCAGCACCATAAAATCTGTGAATGGCAAAATAAAAAACTGCATGTGAAGTACCTTGTATGCTACAGGGACAATATGCAGGAAAATACTCAGGTGAAGAGAAATCTATATATTTACATAATTCTACCTCCATGTAGGAGCTTTTTTGCTTTGGAAAATGCATATACAACAGATATGTATCAGAATTAGGTGTTCTTGCATATTTCTGCAGTGTTTAACTATTTCAGTTGAAAACCTCAGACCCTATTGCAGATGTATGGAACTGAACTTACAGCAGCATAGGCATCTACAATACCTTACATTTTGTTTAGTAAAACTGCAGGGAGTTCAGGTGATACTGCAGTTAACATAGCAACAATATGTCGTCTGGATGAGGTCTTAATTTACAAAAGGGTGCAATCTGATATGAAGGGCAGTTCAGTGGCAAAGCAATCAGAGCCATCAACACTGGTTTTTTTGGGGGGCTGTATTTTGATGGATTTTCATTATTTACATAGACACCATTTTTGTCCATCTGAGACTCATTAATTCAAATAAATGGTTCAAGAAAGAAAACAAGCAGTGGGACGCCATAGGGACATTCAGATACTTCCGTGTTTTGCAAACGGAAAATGGAATGGCCATCTGAATCAAGTCAAAGTCAATCAAATTAGACATTTTCTAGTTAAAAGGTTTCTGCAGTCAGTCTTCTCTGTGAAATTTTACAAACCCTTAAATGACACAGATTAGATATGTGCGTAAAATATAAATATATTTAAATAAGGTCAAGTTAGTACCAATAAGATTCTAACCTTAGATAAACCCTCAGCTCTATAATAGCAAGACAATATCATGCACACATCAGCTGACAAATAACCCTCTGATGAAACTACATAGTAATTATAAGCTTTCACTAGAATTGTGTTTCTGTGCTGGTCACTAGCTGTTATAACCATATTCATGACTGATATTAGCTTGGTGACATGTTTTTGGGATTGTCAGTGCTCTACTGATCAGGGTTTTAGAATATGTCCTACTGGTATTTTGGGAAAGCCTCCATGAGTAGCAGTAAGTCAAAATCTGCAGGAGTTCCAAATCTACATAACCTCTGCAGAGCTGTACAGAGATGGTCACTTACAATCCAAATTTCTTGTCTGCTACCTTCCATACAAATTTGTACCAAGCGATCTATCAGTATGGTTTTGGGATCATGTAAAGATCATGTCACTTTGGATTTTTTTATTTCATTAAATTTACGCAAATATTTTTAGTGATAGTGATGTACATAGTTTATTGCTTGTTTTATATTAAGAAATTTAGTGAAATAAAATAAATCTAGAAGGACATAATCTTCGCTTGATCCTGGTTTTGAAGTGGGGTTGGAAACCCACTTAAACACAGGGCTAACAAACGCTTCCCTTGGTTCGTTTGAACCCAAGACCCCAGTGGTGCAAAACCTTATAATTCCTAAACAGGCGAGGATACAACTGTTAGGAACGTAGGATATTTCATGTAAATGACACTGGGGCACCATGACTATCTTGTGCTATATTACAAGTATAAGGACATGGTTCACCCCCTTAGAAACAAGACACCATGTATAATGTAACACTTGAAGGGAATCTGAGGGTTTGGGCACATGCAGAATGGATAATGCCCATTGGGCACTTGGAGCAGAGTTTGCATAATAAAGACAATTTTGTGCCTCAAGCAAACCACACAAATGCTAATACAAGTATGATTACAATGCTGTTCTGGAGTACAACAGAACACTGCCAGAAACTTAATGAGGTGACTCCCTTTAAAACTACTGCTATTTCTGTTTTCACATTTCTTACCAACTTAGAGAAACACTAAAGTTGAGAAAAATGCTTATCAAATTATCCCAGCCAATTGCTTTATTATCTTCTGCCCAATCCAATTTTTTTTTTAAATTTTTATAGATGCCCCTCTAGTATTCATTTGACCTCCCCATCAATGCTAAAAGGGTTATCCCACAAACTGCATTACAATAAAAATTTATTTATTGCAATAAAAAATGTCCTCTATGGTAGCGCCCCCTGCTGTTTCTCCAGTGGCAGAAATTCTGGTCCACTTTCTCCTACTTTTACCCTAAGTTCACACTTGCGCGTTTTACAGCGCGTTCGAACGCGCTGTAAAACACATAACCGATGCAAACCAATGCTTCCCTATGGGACTGGTTCACATTTTCGTGTTTTACAGCGCGTTCGAACGCGCTGAAAAACGCCCGACGCATAAACAAGTTCTTGAGCTTCTTTGGGGCGTTTTGTCGCGCGTTTGCAGCCATAGGACACTGCTGTCAATCACACAAACGCGTGTAATACGCTCGTTGACTATGGACAAAAACGCGCATTAAACGCGCATATCAAATACGCTCAGGTCTGAACCCAGTGTCAGTGACAAACTAACACACCCAGTTGCTTCCTTGCACCCTCCGCTCAGTGCTGACATAGTTATCTCATAGTGAGATGGCCCAGACACCTTTTATTTATTCATTACTATCTCTAAACTCATAGAAATATAGAGCTGTATCTCTCTCTCTAGATAGTGGAGGAGGAAATTGCATTAGATACCAGTGCTGTTTATTACTGGAATCTGTGAGGGACTATTTTATATGCAAGGGAGGGAAGACAGAAGGGGTTAACAAGAGCTGACTGCAATGCATTAATGGGAGGCCCATGGGAAGTATAGGAACAAGAGAGGTGAGTGAGGCTACAGAAGACAGTGAAAATTACATTGGAGAGCAGAAATTTTGATTGAGATAGCTAGAGTAATGCACACCATTATTTTATCTATTTTTTTAAATAGCAAACCGTCTTTCTGACTTTGTTTTGTTTACTTTTTTTTTAGGTTTAATGTCCCTTTCAAGGCTACAGATACCCTTGACATATTGTTACATATGTTAGAGGTTACCAGGAGTTACAAAAAGTTGTAATAAGTCTCAGCCTGCACTCTTCGTTATTTAATTCAAGGACGTGTCCCTCCCAGTAATAAGTGCTGGACCTGAGGCCTATGTGTCCAGGATGCTGCCGCCCTCACTAGCCCTATTAGCTCAGTTTCATTTCAGGTCTGTTATCTCCTTCTACCGCCCATAAAGGACCTTTTCTCCCTAATGTTGACAGTCATTGATACTAAGAATCGTGTTATTTCCACTCTCCGCTATATGTATGCCTACACCCTGATACTGTACAGCCTGTGTGACCTGACTTCCCCTCTCCACACTTTGCTGTATACAACCTCCCCTCCCTGGTCCTTCCAGCAGTGAGAGAAGGGAGGAGGAGGCAGGAAGAGACACAGGCAGCAGTATTGTGCTCCTGGATCCTTGCAGCAGGATAGTCAGCTACAGTGCAAGTGCAAAAGGTGTATATATATATATATTACAGCCTGCAGTATTCAATTTAAGTGGGCTCTAACTGCTAGTGTGTATGGCAACTACTCGACTGGCTGTTTTTTACCTTAGCGAGAAAAGGGATCAACCATGTTAAATCTTGACCGAACACTCCCCAAAACACTGACTTGTAAATTGGCCCTTGTTCTTGGAATGCAGGGTGCTAGTAAGAGAGCGGAATTAACCAAACTATTTTTATTCTGCGGTTAAAGATGGTACACAGGGTTAGCCTTTTTATCTTCTACCTGATGTCACTGACTTGTAAATTTAGCTGCCTTCCATGTATATATTTACAAAAGGTAAAATATGGTATAAAAAAATATTAGCAGTAAAAATAAAAACCTTGTCGTGTAAAGAACTATAAGCTTTACAAAAAAAAATATTAATCCCAACTCTGGAGTGTGCGCTGGGTACAAAAATTATGAAAAACATTCCCCTGCAAAAAAAAAAAAAAAGTCACATGACGAGCACTGTTACCAACTTGCTCCATGGAAATATGTATATCACAAACTACTAAATTGTCAGCCAAAATATATAAATCTAAAGTTATACAGGATTATTTTATTCACTAAGAGCTTAAATATTTTATACAATTGATGTATAGAAGCATATAGAACAAAATATCTTGACAGTTCTGTACATTGCACCTGATGTATTATTCAGATTGTCCTGTCTACTTTATTAAATAGGTTTTCCTGGGGGGGAAGGGAAGAATCATAGGCCATCAATCTGTGATCACTGTGGGCGACCCAGGGTCCCCAAAGATAAACAGTTGCAGTACCAAGCACAGCCACTGGTGTGGCCAAGACGCTGTGCTTGGAGAAACAAGGGGACCGTAACACTCTTTTTATGTTGCTTATCAATGGAGGTCCCAGGGGGTCTTAACCCCAGTGATCACACAGTATTTAAAAAATATTCCATCAATACGTTTCGCCAGAAAACCCTTTTAAAATAACAAAAATATTATAAGGAAATAAACAAGTTTGTGTCATAATAGTTAATTATACCTCCTGTCAATAAGGAAAATCCATTAAAATGATGAATCTTTGAGAAAAAGTTTAAAAAATATATATAATACAAGAAGTATGCATCTTGTCACATGAAAAGATGGCAATGGTGAAACATTTACCCTGTGTTAAAAACTAAAAAACAATATTACAGATGTTAACAAGGCTTTCCAGAAGGAATAGTCACCAATCCCTCAACACTTCTGGTTTTGATGTTGCTCTGGTTCCTGCTGCTCTCCGCTTCCCGGTCCTGGTTGGAAACACAGGAAATGGCTTGTGATGCCGCAGCAGTAACCATCGGGTATTCCGAGACATGACCTGTGTGTCGAGTCAGGACAGGAAAGTGGAGAACAGCGAGGAGGACTAGAGCCACGTTGAAGAATTTGTGAAGAGAATAAGCCCTTTTTGCTAACAAATTCACTACTGGAAAACCACTAACTTTCAAATTAACTAACTGCATCAGTATTTTCATGTAATACAACAACCATTTTCATGTTCTACAACGGTCTGTTATGGATACCACAGCCTATGAATATTGCCCTGCACTCATTTTCAGTTAGCATATCCTTTTAAAACCCATTAATAAGACTAGGAGCAAACCACTTTTTAGAGTAAAATATCAGTTGTACCAAACACTACCAGAATTCTAGATTTATACTCCAATGTTCCTTCTTAGGCTTTTTCAGAAAAGCAAGAACCATAGCAAATCAGTCATCAATCAATAATTAGGAGAATAAAATATTAAGGCTGTCAATATTAAATGTATTAGGCCTCATGCACACGACCGTATGGCTTTTTCAGTGTTTTGCGGTCCGTTTTTCACGGATCCGTTGTTCCGTTTTTTGTTTCCGTTGTGTTTCCGTTTTTGTTCCGTTTTTCCGTTCCGTTTTTCCGTATGGCTTATACAGTATACCGTAATTACATAGATGAAATTGGGCTGGGCATAACATTTTCAATAGATGGTTCAGCAAAAAACGGAACGGAAACGGAAGACATACGGATGCATTTCCGTATGTGTTCCGTTTTTTTTGCGGACCCATTGACTTGAATGGAGCCAAGCACCGTGATTTGCGGACAAGAATAGGACATGTTCTATCTTTTCACGGTACGGAAATACTGAAATACTGAAACGGAATGCACACGGAGACACTTCAGTATTTTTTGCTGAACCATTGAAATGAATGGTTCAGTATATGTTCCGCATACTGAACTACAAAAACGGCCAGTATACTGAACGCAAAATACTGTCGTGTGCATGAGCCCTTAGGAAGAGCTTTAAATACACATTCTGTGTTGCATAGAAAATTAGATAGCTTCAAGCTTCTAAACTGAATAGGACTCACATTATTCCTGCACATATTACTATTACTGGGTACGTTGTAAACTCTGCAGTGTCCAGGTGGTCTGTATGCTTTGGTCCATTCATACAATGTTAGGATGGATGGTGGTGAGAATTCATGCAAAGTAATGACATGAACCTGTAAGTCCAATCTTGACATATAAGTCTGTGCATCTTAACTGAAAAAAAATAAAAGCAAAAGAAACTAAGAATACTTAAACTAAGAACTGAACACAAATCAAAAAGAAAAAGGACAACGATGGGCTCCCATCTTCCTGTACATTCATTAGTTGTAAGTAAATCAGAATATAATGAAAAGTTTGCCAACTTCCTAATATACCTTGTGTTTTATTCGGTCACTATTTCTAAGATTTCTGCTTGCAGTCTGTGAATGCATGGCTTGTTACAAGACAGAACTCATACATGTAATAAGATACAGTACAATAGGCATCATTATGGCAGGCATTCGGCTTCTAAATGTCATAAAACATGTTTACATTCACTGGCATCTAGCATGGATCTTGAAAAGGGTGAGGAATTAACTTTAAACATGATAATAGCCTCATGCACATGGCTGTAGGCCGTTAGTGCCAATGATGCAGACCGCAAATAGCGGTCCGCAATACACGTACACTGTCCATGTGCCTCCCATCCGAGTACGTGGACACATTACCTTGAACGGGTCTGCCTGCGATCCGTTTGCATCGCAAAAAAATAGAACATGCACTATTTTTTTGCGGTGCAGAGGCACGAACAGAAAGCCCACATAAGAGCTCCGTAGTGTTTCCGCAGGCTTCTGTTCCATGCCTCTGCTCCGCAACATATCTGGCAGATTGTGGATTCATTCAAGTCAATGGGTCCGCATCCATAATACGAAGCGTACACTGTCAGTGCTCGCTTGTGGTCCGCAATACGAGCAAGGACAGCCTATGGTCGTGTACATGAGGCCTAAAACTGTTCTAGTAGCGGATCCTGGCCATACAGTCTACTTTCCATAGACTGACAATGCATTCATATTACATGGATTTTCTAATTTAATTAGTTGTAATGAGAATAGAGACTCCAGAAATTTATTGCAGACAGAAACCATCTTTTCTTCATGTGAACCACTGATAGATATGAACCAAGATTGCAGCTAATAAGAGTAATCCTACATTCACTTTCATTGTACTTTGGCATAAAGTCCTGTTCTTGTACTCTCAGCAGCATAGGACCCATAGGATCAGGAAAGGTTATATTTTGCTTTCAAAGGTCACTTCAGTTCCCTCTAATCTGTCACAGCTTTCAATGTGTGTATAGCCAAATGGCAATTTATATAAAAGGTAAGGTAACATTAAGAGGTGAGACTCAACCATTAGGGAAAGGGACCCAAATATAACAATCTCCTCTCGTTATCTACTTTGCAGGGGAATACTGGTATGAATCATGACACAATTATCAGCATCTTCAAAGTGGCTACATACATTTATAATAAGTCACATCTAATGCATAAGCAGTTTGAGATTATATATATATATATATATATATATATATATATATATATATATATATATATATACATACACACACACACACACACACACACACACACAATATATATACACACACACACACACACACTGCTCAAAAAAATAAAGGGAACACAAAAATAACACATCCTAGATCTGAATTAATTAAATATTCTTCTGAAATACTTTGTTCTTTACATAGTTGAATGTGCTGACAACAAAATCACACAAAAATAAAAAAATGGAAATCAAATTTTTCAACCCATGGAGGTCTGGATTTGGAGTCACACTCAAAATTAAAGTGGAAAAACACACTACAGGCTGATCCAACTTTGATGTAATGTCCTTAAAACAAGTCAAAATGAGGCTCAGTAGTGTGTGTGGCCTCCACGTGCCTGTATGACCTCCCTACAATGCCTGTGCATGCTCCTGATGAGGTGGCGGGCTGTCTCCTAAGGGATCTCCTCCCAGACCTGGACTAAAGCACCTGCCAACTCCTGGACAGTCTGTGGTGCAACGTGACGTTGGTGGATAGAGCGAGACATGATGTCCCAGATGTGCTCAATTGGATTCAGGTCTGGGGAACAGGCGGGCCAGTCCATAGCATCAATGCCTTCGTCTTGCAGGAACTGCTGACACACTCCAGCCACATGAGGTCTAGCATTGTCTTGCATTAGGAGGAACCCAGGGCCAACAGCACCAGCATATGGTCTCACAAGGGGTCTGAGGATCTCATCTCGGTACCTAATGGCAGTCAGGCTACCTCTGGCGAGCACATGGAGGGCTGTGCGGCCCTCCAAAGAAATGCCACCCCACACCATTACTGACCCAATGCCAAACCGGTCATGCTGGAGGATGTTGCAGGCAGCAGAACGTTCTCCACGGCGTCTCAAGACTCTGTCACGTCTGTCACATGTGCTCAGTGTGAACCTGCTTTCATCTGTGAAGAGCACAGGGCGCCAGTGGCGAATTTGCTAATCTTGGTGTTCTCTGGCAAATGCCAAACGTCCTGCACGGTGTTGGGCTTCGGGTTGAGCGATATACCGGTATCACGATATACCGCGGTATTAAAAAAACGGCGATATGGCGATATCACCGTTTCGTAAATACCGCGGTATTTCGTGACGTCATAGAAGCGGTCATGGGCGCTGACCGCTTCTAAATCTGCGGCCGCCCGCCCCAGCATGAACCGATACGGGACATTTGCAGAGTACTTGTACTCGTGCAAATGCCCCCGATACCTGCTGGCCGCTTGCGGCGGCGGCTCTCTCAGCAGTTCGGCCAGTGTGGGGGAGGGAAGGAATTCTGTGACTCGCATTTCCTGCACCCGACCTCTGAGAGGACGCTGTGATCCACGCAATTAACCCCTCAGGTGATCACAGCGTCCTCTCAGAGGTCGGGTGCCGGGAATGTGGGCAGTGCCCCCCTCCTTCCTCCCTCCCTCCCCAGTATTAATCATTGGAGGCCACAGGGTCGTCCGCCCATCATTGGTGGCAGTTTTCAGTTCCGATCGGAGTCCCAGCAGTGTAATGCTGGGGCTCCGATCAGTTACCATGGTAGCCAGGACGCTACTGGAGCCCTGGCTGCCATGGTATGTTAGTGAGCAGCATTATACTCACGTGCGTCGTGGCCGCCGGGCGCTCCTTCTTCTCATAGGTCTGTGCGGCGCATTGCTAATGCTATAAGCCTTAGCAATGCGCCGCACAGACAGAAGAAGGAGCGCCCGGCGGCCACGGCGCACGTGAGTATAATGCTGCTCACTAACATACCATGGCAGCCAGGGCTCCAGTAGCGTCCTGGCTACCATGGTAACCGATCGGAGCCCCAGCATTACACTGCTGGGACGCCGATCGGAACTGCAAACTGCCACCAATGATGGGGACGACGACCCTGTGGCCTCCAATGATTAATACTGGGGAGGGAGAGAGGAGGGGGGGGCCACTGCCACCAATGATGGGGGGACGACCCTGTGGCCTCCAATGATTAATACTGGGGAGGGAGGGAGGAGGGGGGACCGACTGCCACCGATGATCGGGGGAAGACCCTGTGGCCTCCAATGATTAATACTGGGGAGGGAGGGAGGAGGGGGGGCCGACTGCCACCAATGATGGGGGGATGACCCTGTGGCCAGCAATGATTAATACTGGGGGGAAGGGGCACTGCCACCAATGATGGGGAGGGGGACCCTGTGGCCACTGCCACCAATGATTAATACTAGGGGGGGGGGGGGGGTTACCAGAGGGGGCTGATAAGAGGGAGAGGCTGGGAGGCACATGAGGGGCTGATCAGAGGCTGGGAGGGCTGATCAGAGGCTGGGGAACTGCCCGTCTGCCCCCATACAGTGTAACGTCTCCTTGTGGCTGCCCCCATACAGTGTAACGTCTCCTTGTGGCTGCCCCCATACAGTGTAACGTCTCCTTGTGGCTGCCCCCATACAGTGTAACGTCTCCTTGTGGCTGCCCCCATACAGTGTAACGTCTCCTTGTGGCTGCCCGGCTGCCCCCATACAGTGTAACGTCTTCTTGTTGCCCCCCATACAGTGTAACGTCTCCTTGTGGCTACCCCATACAGTATAATGTCTCCTTGTGGCCCCAAGTGTTTTTTTCTTCTAAATGGGCATTTATCGCGATATATATCGTTATCGCGATAAATTTCTTAATATCGTTATCGTGGGAATATTTTTGATATCGTCCAACCCTAGTTGGGCTGTAAGCACAACCCCCACCTGTGGACGTCGGGCCCTCATATCACCCTCATGGAGTCTGTTTCTGACCGTTTGAGCAGACACATGCACATTTGTGGCCTGCTGGAGGTCATTTTGCAGGGCTCTGGCAGTGCTCCTCCTGTTCCTTCTTGCACAAAGGCGGAGGTAGCGGTCCTGCTGCTGGGTTGTTGCCCTCCTACGGCCTCCTCCACGTCTCCTGATGTACTGGCCCGTCTCCTGGTAGCGCCTCCATGCTCTGGACACTACGCTGACAGACACAGCAAACCTTCCTGCCACAGCTCGCATTGATGTGCCATCCTGGATAAGCTGCACTACCTGAGCCACTTGTGTGGGTTGTAGACTCCGTCTCATGCTACCACTAGAGTGAAAGCACCGCCAGCATTCAAAAGTGACCAAAACATCAGCCAGGAAGCATAGGAACTGAGAAGTGGTCTGTGGTCACCACCTGCAGAACCACTCCTTTATTGGGGGTGTCTTGCTAATTGCCTATAATTTCCACCTGTTGTCTATCCCATTTGCACAACAGCATGTGACATTGATTGTCACTCAGTGTTGCTTCCTAAGTGGACAGTTTGATTTCAAGTGTGATTGACTTGGAGTTACATTGTGTTGTTTAAGTGTTCCCTTTATTTTTTTGAGCAGTGTGTATATATATATTATATCAAATACCGCAGCAGCACAATTCCTCACAGAGGCCGGCTTCTCCTCCACGATATATACATTCCAAAGAATGAGGCAGCACTTCCAGATTTCAGTGGCAGGGTGACGACCCCAAAAGCTTTATTCCCAGCAACGTTTCGGCCTACTCAATGAGGCCTTTGTCAAGCTTGACAAAGGCCTCATTGAGTAGGCCGAAACGTTGCTGGGAATAAAGCTTTTGGGGTCGTCACCCTGCCACTGAAATCTGGAAGTGCTGCCTCATTCTTTGGAATGTATATATCGTGGAGGAGAAGCCGGCCTCTGTGAGGAATTGCACCCAGTGCACACTGTCTGACTGTGCTGCTGCGGTATTTGAGATATATATATATATATATATATATATATATAATTTTTATTATTTTTTTTATTTATTATAATCTGCTGGGAAAAAGCTTATAAAGCAGACATTTATAGTAAATGTCCATTGCACCAATATACTGTGCTCCAGTATGCAACAGATGAACATAGTGGGGGAGATTTAGCAAACCAGTGAAAAGGAAAACTGGCTTATTTGCCCATAGCATATCAATCAGATTCCACCTTTCATTTTCAAGGAGCTCTGAAAAATGAAAGGTGGAATCTGATTGGCTGATATATCCACCAGTTTTGATAAATCTCCCCCATTGTGATTAATATGAGAGAGTTATACACACTGGATTT
Organism: Bufo bufo; assembly: GCF_905171765.1. Taxonomy (NCBI): domain Eukaryota; kingdom Metazoa; phylum Chordata; class Amphibia; order Anura; family Bufonidae; genus Bufo; species Bufo bufo. The sequence continues at coordinate 393,254,895 of NC_053389.1, read as the reverse complement.
ACATGGACCCGGAGAAATCATTAGTATCATCATCAACACAAACCAACCATGGTTTATCACGTTACTTGTATTTTTTAGACTATAAGACACACCTGACCGTAAGACACCCTTCTTTCAGGTTTGGACAACAGGAAATTAAAAAATAAATATTTTTCTACTAATTATAGCCTCCCTGTTAGTTTAATGAAGTTGGATCAACGTCACCAACTTTAAATTGTCTAGGGTTGAGCGGGTTAATAGTTTACAGTCAGCTCCTGTTAATTCTAGTGCCATATTCTGACGACTGAAATAAACAGCAATGGCACATCTGGTCACATGATGAATATCAACATCTCTCTATGTATTCCTATGGAAGCCTCAATGTCAGTCTCATAGGAATGAATAGAGAAGTAACTGACTTGCTATTCTGTGTCAGTTAGAGATCAGAGTGCTGGTCACATGACACAGCTGAGGATCAGAAAGGAGGTTATAACTCACAAATACAGTCACCGGTAAGAAGATTACCTTTACTACAGTTTACATCATATACCTTTCCAACAAGTCAGAGAATAAAAATATTTGTGGTAGTGCTTAGCCAAAAATTACCACAGCACTTTTTGGAAGTGCCGTGGTCATTTTAGGCTTTGAATAGATCTCATAACCGCTGGCACCCGCCTTCTACATTTTTTGCTCTGCTGCTCACAACTTTTGGACTTTATGTGTCGTAGTGCTTAATTATAGGAAGCAGTCAGGGGGTCTTGCACTACTGGAGCACCCTGACTGCAGACTAACATGCAGGCACTATTAACCACCTCAGCCCCCAGTGCTTAAACACCCTGAAAGACCAGGCCACTTTTTACACTTCTGACCTACACTACTTTCACCATTTATTGCTCGGTCATGCAACTTACCACCCAAATGAATTTTACCTCCTTTTCTTCTCACTAATAGAGCTTTCATTTGGTGGTATTTCATTGCTGCTGACATTTTTACTTTTTTTGTTATTAATCGAAATTTAACAATTTTTTTGCAAAAAAATGACATTTTTCACTTTCAGTTGTAAAATTTTGCAAAAAAAACGACATCCATATATAAATTTTGCTCTAAATTTATTGTTCTACATGTCTTTGATAAAAAAAAAATGTTTGGGTAAAAAAAAAATGGTTTGGGTAAAAGTTATAGCGTTTACAAACTATGGTACAAAAATGTGAATTTCCGCTTTTTGAAGCAGCTCTGACTTTCTGAGCACCTGTCATGTTTCCTGAGGTTCTACAATGCCCAGACAGTACAAACACCCCACAAATGACCCCATTTCGGAAAGTACACACCCTAAGGTATTCGCTGATGGGCATAGTGAGTTCATAGAACTTTTTATTTTTTGTCACAAGTTAGCGGAAAATGATGATTTTTTTTTTTTTTTTTTTTTTTTCTTACAAAGTCTCATATTCCACTAACTTGTGACAAAAAATAAAAACTTCCATGAACTCACTATGCCCATCACGAAATACCTTGGGGTCTCTTCTTTCCAAAATGGGGTCACTTGTGGGGTAGTTATACTGCCCTGGCATTCTAGGGGCCCAAATGTGTGGTAAGGAGTTTGAAATCAAATTCTGTAAAAAATGACGAGTGAAATCCGAAAGGTGCTCTTTGGAATGTGGGCCCCTTTGCCCACCTAGGCTGCAAAAAAGTGTCACACATCTGGTATCTCCGTATTCAGTAGAAGTTGGGGAATGTGTTTTGGGGTGTCATTTTACATATACCCATGCTGGGTGAGATAAATATCTTGGTCAAATGCCAACTTTGTATAAAAAAATGGGAAAAGTTGTCTTTTGCCAAGATATTTCTCTCACCCAGCATGGGTATATGTAAAAAGACACCCCAAAACACATTCCCCACCTTCTCCTGAGTACGGAGATACCAGATGTGTGACACTTTTTTGCAGCCTAGGTGGGCAAAGGGGCCCATATTCCAAAGAGCACCTTTCGGATTTCACTCGTCATTTTTTACAGAATTTGATTTCAAACTCCTTACCACACATTTGGGCCCCTAGAATGCCAGGGCAGTATAACTACCCCACAAGTGACCCCATTTTGGAAAGAAGAGACACCAAGGTATTCGCTGATGGGCATAGTGAGTTCATGGAAGTTTTTATTTTTTGTCACAAGTTAGTGGAATATGAGACTTTGTATGAAAAAAAAAAAAAATCATCATTTTCCACTAACTTGTGACAAAAAATAAAAAATTCTAGGAACTCGCCATGCCCCTCACGGAATACCTTGGGGTGTCTTCTTTCCAAAATAGGGTCACTTGTGGGGTAGTTATACTGCCCTGGCATTTTCCAGGGGCCCTAATGTGTGGTAAGTAGGTAAATGACCAGTGAAATCCAAAAGGTGCTCTTTGGAATATGGGCCCCTTTGCCCACCTAGGCTGCAAAAAAGTGCCACACATCTGGTATCTCCGTACTCGGGAGAAGTTGGGGAATGTGTTTTGGGGTGTCTTTTTACATATACCCATGCTGGGTGAGAGAAATATCTTGGCAAAAGACAACTTTTCCCATTTTTTTATACAAAGTTGGCATTTGACCAAGATATTTATCTCACCCAGCATGGGTATATGTAAAATGACACCCCAAAACACATTCCCCAACTTCTCCTGAGTACGGCGATACCAGATGTGTGACACTTTTTTGCAGCCTAGATGCGCAAAGGGGCCCAAATTCCTTTTAGGAGGGCATTTTTAGACATTTGGATACCAGACTTCTTCTCACGCTTTGGGGCCCCTAGAATGCCAGGGCAGTATAAATACCCCACATGTGACCCCATTTTGGAAAGAAGACACCCCAAGGTATTCAATGAGGGGCATGGCGAGTTCATAGAAATTTTTTTTTTTTGCCACAAGTTAGCGGAAATTGATATTTTTTATTTTTTTCTCACAAAGTCTCCCGTTCCGCTAACTTGGGACAAAAATTTCAATCTTTCATGGACTCAATATGCCCCTCACGGAATACCTGGGGGTGTCTTCTTTCCGAAATGGGGTCACATGTGGGGTATTTATACTGCCCTGGCATTCTAGGGGCCCTAAAGCGTGAGAAGAAGTCTGGAATATAAATGTCTAAAAAATTTTACGCATTTGGATTCCGTGAGGGGTATGGGGAGTTCATGTGAGATTTAATTTTTTGTCACAAGTTAGTGGAATATGAGACTTTGTAAGAAAAAAAAATAATAATTCCGCTAACTTGGGCCAAAAAAATGTCTGAATGGAGCCTTACAGGGGGGTGATCAATGACAGGGGGGTGATCAATGACAGGGGGGTTGATCAATGACAGGGGGGTTGATCAATGACAGGGGGGGGTGATCAATGACAGGGGGGGGTGATCAATGACAGGGGGGGGTGATCAATGACAGGGGGGGGTGATCAATGACAGGGGGGGGTGATCAATGACAGGGGGGGTGATCAATGACAGGGGGGGTGATCAATGACAGGGGGGTGATCAATGACAGGGGGGTGATCAATGACAGGGGGGTGATCAGGGAGTCTATATGGGGTGATAACCACAGTCATTGATCACGCCCGTGTAAGGCTTCATTCAGACGTCCGTATGCGTTTTGCGGATCCGATCCATCTATCAGTGGATCCGTAAAAATCATGCGGACGTCTGAATGGAGCTTTACAGGGGGGTAATCAATGACAGGGGGGTGATCAGGGAGTCTATATGGGGTGATAACCACAGTCATTGATCATGCCCCTGTAAGGCTTCATTCAGACGTCCGGATGCGTTTTGCGGATCCGATCCATCTATCAGTGGATCCGTAAAAATCATGCGGACATCTGAATGGAGCTTTACAGGGGGGTGATCAGGGAGTCTATATGGGGTGATCACCACAGTCATTGATCATGCCCCTGTAAGGCTTCATTCAGACGTCCGGATGCGTTTTGCGGATCCGATCCATCTATCAGTGGATCCGTAAAAATCATGCGGACGTCTGAATGGAGCTTTACAGGGGGGTGATCAATGACAGGGGGGTGATCAGGGAGTCTATATGGGGTGATAACCACAGTCATTGATCATGCCCCTGTAAGGCTTCATTCAGACGTCCGGATGCGTTTTGCGGATCCGATCCATCTATCAGTGGATCCGTAAAAATCATGCGGACATCTGAATGGAGCTTTACAGGGGGTTGATCAATGACAGGGGGGTAATCAATGACAGGGGGGTGATCAGGGAGTCTATATGGGGTGATCAGGGAGTCTATATGGGGTGATCAGGGGCTAATAAGGGGTTAATAAGTGACGGGGGGGGTGTAGTGTAGTGTAGTGGTGCTTGGTGCTACTTTACTGAGCTACCTGTGTCCTCTGGTGGTCGATCCAAACAAAGGGGACCACCAGAGGACCGGGTAGCAGGTATATTAGACGCTGTTATCAAAACAGCGTCTAATATACCTGTTAGGGGTTAAAAAAAACACATCTCCAGCCTGCCAGCGAACGATCGCCGCTGGCAGGCTGGAGATCAACTCTCTTACCTTCCGTTCCTGTGAGCGCGCGCGCCTGTGTGCGCGCGTTCACAGGAAATCTCGCGTCTCGCGAGATGACGCGTATATGCGTCCACTCGGAATGAATCAACCACCTCCAGGACGCGTCTGTGCGTACAGCGGTCCGGAGGTGGTTAAACTAAATTTTTTTATTGCTAAAAAGTGAGTCTTATAGACCAAAAAATAACGTATACCTAAAGTACAGCTCATCATTACAAGTAACAAAATACCATCCTGCCAAATCAAATCTAAAGTCTAACGATTCTTAGGATTAGGGATCGACCGATATAGATTTTCTAGAGCCGACACGATATTCCCTATTCACCCTAATATAGCTCTATTAGGGTGAATAGTACTTCACACTCTCCCTGCTGCTCTGTGCACACAGCATCAGGGATGTTACCATGGCAGCCAGAGGGTCAGTAGCGTCCTGGCTGCCATGGTAACCAGTCGCAGCCCCAGGATTACACTGCTGGGGCTCCGATCAGAACTGCCACTGCCACCAATGAAATTACTTAGGTTTGGGGATGACAACGACCCTGTGGCCACGGCCACCAATGATAATTAACCTTTAATATAGATACAGGAGGCAGGTACAGCCGGGACACGCCTCCTGTATTTGTATTAAAATCATCATTGGTGGCACAGTAGCCAGGCACCCGCTATGCTGGCTGCTTGACTCTGGAGAGGACACTCAGGAGGAGCAGGCTGCTGCCGTTCCCCCGAGCACACTAGCTGAGACGGCGCAGCCGTAAACCATCCCCTGTCCCTCCTCCTGCTTCCTATATTAGCCAGACATTCATTCATTTTATTAGGCTCTGCGGCGGCCGCGTCATAGGAGGGAGAGATTCCCTCCCTCCTTCTCCACTGACTCTGGCCACTGAGCATGTTTTCTCAGAAGCGAGCAGCACTGGATGCATTATCGGCAAGGTTAGATGCCGATAACTTTGAAAATCATAATTAACGTCAATATCGGTAAATCCGATAATTGGTCGATCCCTACTTAGGATTTTAATGAAATCAGAACAGTTTCCGTCAGACCAGGCATAAAATTCCCTGCTGCCCCTGCACAGCTGATAACAGAGTTTATTCCCAAAATCAGTGTTCTTTTAGACACTTTGGGGTAATAACATTCAAAACCCCACCAAGCCCTAGAACAGCTCTCAGGTCAACTGATCAGCAGTTTGACGACACCATCAGGCAGCCAGTGAGGTCACATTTATCAGGCACACCTCAGTGAATTGGAGCGCAACTGCAATAGCTATCACAACTGCTATCCAATGGATGGATGCAGGCCTCTCCATAACTTCGGCGCATCCAGCGCCAGTTCTAAATGTGAGACAGCTTCAGAGCGGTCTTACATTTAGACCATTTTCTAAGCCTAAAACAGATGTACAAAATCCTGAAGGAGACGGGCTTGCCAGCTCATACCACGCCCATAATTTTAGACCTGGCGTAAGCAGGGAAAAGTCGCAGATTGCGGTGCAACTAACTGTTGCGCAGCCATCTGCACCACAAATACTCCTTATTTAGGCGGATTTCAGCTTAGTAAATGGCCCGCATAGTTTGTAAAGCTGAAAATAGGCAGTTATCCAATAAACTTTCTGCAAAGTTGATCCAATGGAAGGCAAAAAACTCATGAGGTAGAAGCCAATTTTCCTCATTTTAGAGGGGAAATAAATTATTTTCCGACTAATCAGAATAACTCCAACCCTTCTCCAGAAATCTAGCAGCTAGAACCTGTAGTCTAGTATAGCACAAAGCTGAGCAATCTGCACCCTCAAATAGGTGGAAATATCAGTATACAGAACAGAAACAGAAGCCAACAAGGGACTAGAAGAAGATTATAAGCACTTACTTTTTCTTGTCCTTCTTTAAAGGCTGTTGAGAAGTCGCTTGGAATGACTGTGACTGCAAGGACTCCACTGCTATTTTCCGTCTGTTGAATGCATTCATCTCTTCTTCTAACTCCTTCCTCCTATCTTCCAGCTTTTTGTTCTCATCATGGTGAATTTTCTTTAGATGTGCAAACTTCTCTTGCAGCTGAAATAGTTTCATTCATTTCCATTAGATCACACAAAACAGGTTTTTCATTGATTTATCTATTGCTGGTTATAAATTGGCCACATGTGTCAGATGACAGCTCTGTTCTGATTTGGGAAAAGGGGAATAAGCCCTGGACAGACACCTCTGGTGTGTATAAAGGTGAGTCCACAAGTAGAGCTCAATGTGCAGGCACCACTAAGATACATGGTAAGAGCTAATGTACATAACATTCTAATAGTATATCTTGAACCCTTTCTTACCTGTATACTGTACAAAATAAACCTTTCATTAATTTACATTTATGTGCAGTTGCAGCACTAACATATTCTGCATTGCTGTCCAGAGGTTGTCATTATTCACACCAATCCCTGATGTGAAGCTCACAATCTAATATCTAATCTCCATTACAGTAAATTTCACAGGAAGCCAAATAAGAGTGTGTTTTGGGAGGAAACTAAAGTACCTAGAGGAAACCTAAGCAAACACATGAAGAAGATACAGACAATGAATAAATCCAGGACCTCAAAGCTTCACCACCATGTTGGCCTAATAACAACCACATAAGATCTATACTATAACAACTGTTTTAACTTTGATCTTTTCTTACATTCACACTGGCCAGTTCTTGTCATGATTGTCCTTAAACAAGTGAAATGTGACAATTACCAGCCAATGAAACTGGTCTTTAGAAAACTTACCACTGCCAAAGACAATGGTCCACATTTATTAATCAGTTTTCACCATTCTCGGTCATAAAAAGGCTAATAGTTGCACTTTAACCCCTTAAGGACTCTGCCCTATTTCACCTTAAGGTAAGTACAGGTCTGTGCTATAAGCAACGCGCCGCACAGACCTTTCACTTACCAGTAGGAGGAGCGCCCGGCCGGTCACAGACAGCGAAGGTAAGTATAATGCTTCTAAAATTGCTAAGTAACCATGGCAACCAGGACTTCAGTAGCATCCTGGTTGCCATGGTTACCGATCGGAGTCCCAGCGATTAAACTGGGACTCCGATCGGAACTCTCCGCTGCCACCAATGATTGAGGGGGGGGAGAGATTTTAATTAGGAGGGGGAGGGAGGGGGGGCCCACTGGCCACCAATGAATTTAAAACTGGGTAGGGAGGAGGGTGTGCCCCCTCCTGCGTGGCAGCACCTAATCTCTTACAGGGTTAATTGTGCGGATCACAGCCCCCTGCAAGATCGGGTGCTGCCAGGCAGCAGGGGGCAGTCATGTACACAGTTCGTAGTATATTCTAACTTGAAGCGTCCCAATCACTATGGGAACGCCTCTGTGTTAGAATATACAGTCGGATATGAGTTTTCACGATCTAACTCAAATCCGATGGTATATTCTAACAGAGGCGTTCCCATGGTGATGGGGACGCTTGAAGTTAAAATATACCATCGGATTGGAGAAAACGCCGATCCGATGGTATAATAGGGACTCCTGACTTTACACTGAAAGTCAATGGGGGACGAATCAGTTTGCAATTGCACCATATTGTGTCAACGTCAAACGGATCCGCCCCCATTGACTTGCATTGTAAATCAGGACGGATTCGTTTGGCTCCGCACGGCCAGGCGGACACCAAAACGACTTTTTCCTTCATGTCTGTGGATCCTCCAAAAATCAAGGAAGACCCACGGAAGAAAAAACGGACACGGATCACGGACCTACAGACCCCGTTTTTTGCGGACCGCAAAAAAAAAATGGTTGTGTGCATGAGACCTAATACTGTGTGTATTACTCATACAGCTTCTGGCCTGGGAGATCCAGGGGGCTGGATCTCACAGGCTCGTCACCGGAAGGCAGCGCTGATGCCTAAGGAAGGCATCGCGCTGCCTTCCATGCCATCGGGTCCCCCCTACAGCCGCATGGGGACCCCCGGCGTTGTGACAGGATGCCCGCTGAATGATTTCAGCGGACATCCTGTTCCGATTAACCCCCGCCGCACCGCAATGTAGTTTTAAAGTTAGGACGTACCGGTACGTCCTGGGTCCTTCAGTGCTCGGCAAACATGGCGTACCGGTACGTCTTAAGGGGTTAAACATGGAACTTTTTGTGCAGACAGATTTATTTCAATAAGCCAGAAAACCATGTAGATTTTGATGAAAAGAGGCCCACGCCTCTAATAAATTTGATGTAATATAACTCCATTTTCTTTTTTTCTTGACTAGCAAATGAACACCAGTTTTTATCATTTCAATCTCCTCTTTTCTTGGGCTTTTCCACTTCCAATGTTTGTCTGTGTCACTCACCTTTCTTGCTTGTAAATTACCTTTATCTGTCCACTAATCCCTAGATCATTAGTGTCTTAACAGAATATGGGGATACAATATCACATAATGGAAAGTGTTTAATAGGAGTTTTATAGGACAGGCAACGCTTCTCTGGATTTCTGGGAAGAGGGAATGTAAATGAGCTCTTAACAAGCTCTGCCTCTAATGCCATCAGATGTAAGGTAGCTATCCTATAAGCCAGTGTTCATCCTTTTAAACAGGCCTTGAGACATGTCTCTGATAATTGAGCCAGCACCTCATCTTATTTAAAAGGCTGAATACTGGCTTATAGGATAGCTACCTTATATCTGGTAGCATTAGAAGCAGAGCTTGCTAAAAGCTCATCTGCAATCTCTCTTGACAGATTATGTTCTATTTCTCCACTCCATTTTGTATAAACAGTAAGAAAGCCACCAACCTCACGCTCCTTCTCCTTCAGTTCAGCCTCAGTTTCCTTGACTCTGTTCACAAACATCTGCCGCATTTCTTCCTCTTTCAGATGTAGGTCCTCTAGAAATTCTTTCCTTTTGGCTTCATAAGTTTCCTGAAGACTAACCACACCAGACAGAACAGAATTTCACATGACTGGTCTGTAAAACTTCAGATACAATACTGAAATGCTGCTCTGCACATGACACATATTGTACACTGTGATAATTCACACGTCAGGAACCACTGCTAGTATTTTCTTGTTTGTTACGGTAAAATGGGTATAATATTCACCACACTCATGTAACACTGCCTAAAAACCCAACTATAGCATAACTCCGTATCAACCACATCACCACGAAATGAGCTGCGGCGCTGAAACAGGGTGCAGAGATTACACGTTTTCAGCTGAACACTATAGAAAAAGTTTCCGTCAATTGTGACTTCCCGATACTGACCTGAATGGCTGGCTGTCAGGATCCGTGTCTTTAAATCCCATCTCTTCTAGTTTGCAGCGTCTGTATAGCTCATAGTGGCGGGTGTGCGTCTGCTCTCTGAGGTCCTCCATGTTCACCCGAATCAGCATTTCTCTCAGTTTTACAAAGTCACAGTGGCTCTCATTTTCAACTATATAACAACAGGGAGAAAAATGTACAAACATTCAAGCAATAACCCTCACTAAATAGAGAAAGTAAAAGATGCAGTGAAATAAAGCCAGAGAAGATCGGGGTTGAATCATGGTGGCAGCATGTCCAATATTATTATAACGGAAATAATAAGAATATATGTGTATATTACATTCATACCTACACAATACAGGTATACCAATATACAGTATATAAACATATTCCACACCTATTAGACAGAAAAACTGGCTCACGTGTACCCTTCTAGGGTAGCCACATACTTAAAGTTGGCTTAGATAACATTTCTTTGACTGACCTCTGACATTCCCATACACTTGTATCCTCAACGTGGTTGAGCATACATGCGTTCTCAAATGAAAGTTGTCTGGCAACGGCCTATTTCACTTGAGAACAAAAGGATCGGGAAAGTGGAAATTCAATATGCCCAACACTTCTTTTCCATAACATCAGCCATAGGGAAAGAGACAGGAACTTCCTCCATACACAAAGATGTTTGGCCAGTCCTCTAATATGTACCAGCACCATAAAAGCAAATGCATGAAAAGTAGCACCAAAACTGGCCATTCAGAAATAAACCTTATGATGCGGAAATCTAATATGCTGCTGTCTAGTCTCTATTGTTCTGTTCACACATTTATATTTTTAAAGCAGACCAATCACCGTTCTTGGTACGTCTGTTTTGACAACTACTTGCATTCACCATGTAATGTGTAGGGACAACCCTTCCACCTGGTAACACCCATCTGGATCTTTATTGCAAACTTCTAGCAATTCATACATAACTTCTAGCGGGAATAATAAAAGGAATAGCACAACAGAGTCACAAGAATAGATGCTCCAGAATTATTTTGACATGGGGAATGCAAGTAGTTAATAAAACAGACAAGTCAGGAGAGGAGACAGGTCCTCTTTATACGAGTCACAAAAGATGTAACCGATTCCTTATGTGCAACCCTCCACATTAACTAATGAGTGTCACATTCTCATTTTTCCTTTTACTAGACAGCAGCACGCAGAATGTGTACTGCTTGGCTCAACAGATGAAAAAATAATGAAGTTTTAGGCTTGGAACTGTTTATAAGGGCCTGTCAATGAAAATAAAACAAAAGAATGGCGCCATTGTACAAAACTGATAGTAACCCCCAATTATTTTTTCTCCTAATAGATGCTACTTTTGGAGGAGACTTGTCCCATAATGTTCCATTAGTTAGCCAGCTATGAGATCAATAAACATTAGAAAGAAAAAAAATATATATAAAAAAATAAATAATAAAATATAATAATAATAATAATAATAATAAAAACATAAGTAACTAGTTACATACCTTGTACAACTCCCCATGGGTACTGTCTAGCTCTCACCAGCTTATTCCCAACTTTTACCTCCTCTGTGCTCCCTACTACTGCAAAGGGAAGGTGAGCCTAAGAACAGAAAGAAAAATTAGGCCTCTGTGAGCGGGCAGGAAACTACTAGTTTCCTTACCAAGGCATATTAAAAGCTACTGTTCTGTATTAGAAAAGCTTCTGGAGGATTTGATGAATTAATGGCAACAAATATAAATGGTGCAGCAACGTCAACATAAAACCCCAATTCCAGAAAAGTTGGGACACTGTAAAATGTAAATAAAAACAGAAGGCAAGGATTTGCAAATTTCACAGACCCATATTTTATTCACAATAGATCATAGAACACATATTAGATGTTGAAAGTCAGACATTTTACCATTTCATGAAAGAATTAAAAAGGGCTGATCAGTGGAGGTCCGACACCCGGGAACCCGACGATCAGCTGTTTGAGAAGGCACCAGTGCTCCTGTGAGCGCCACAGCCATCTTGCAGCTTTCCCCAGGCCAGTGACGTCACGTTTATCGTTCACGTGGCGTAGGAGCAGCTCAGCCCCATTCAAGTAAAAGGGGGTGAGCTGCAATAACAGGCACAGCCGCTATACAATGTACACCATTATACTTGGTCAGCGCCACTGCCTTCTCAATAAAATAAAAAACAGCTGATCAGCAGGGGTCCCATGGATCAGATGCTGATGAGCTAAAAAAAATTATTATTTATATATATATATATATATATATATATATATATATAAAAAACGAATGATGAGGCAGCACTTCCAGTATAAGGTGAACGGGTGAGGAACCCCAACTTTATTCAAGCGACGTTTCGGCCTGCTCAATGAGGCCTTTCTTGTATAAAAATACAAATAGTGCAGCAGCACAGTCAGATGAGATGTACCGGGTGCAAACTCCCCACAGAGGTCGGCTCTTCCTCCACGAAATATATAAAAAACGAATGATGAGGCAGCACTTCCAGTATAAGGTGAACGGGTGAGGAACCCCAACTTTATTCAAGCGACGTTTCGGCCTGCTCAATATATATAAAAATCTCATTGCTGCCATCAAGTTCTTTTAACTTTAGTACTTGATGGCAGCAACGCATCTCAGAAAAGTTGAGACATGGGCAACAAAAGGATAGAAAAGCAAGTGGTACTAATAAACAACTGGAGGAGCAATTTGCAACTAAAACATGTGACGGGGTATAACAAGAGCATGTCTCTCAGAAGCAAAGATCAGTAGTGGTTCACCAATCTGTGAAACACTTCATATAAAAACTGTGGAACAATTTCAGAAAAATGATCAACATAAAATTGTGAAGACTTTGAATATCCCACCATCTACGGTACATAATATCAAAAGTCAGAGAATATGGAAGAATCCATGTGCACAACGGACAAAGCTGATGGTCAATACTGGGCGCTTGCAATCTACAGGCCCTCAGGCAGCACTGCATTCTGTACTGGAAATTACTGCATGGGCTCAAAAACACTTCCAGAAATCAATGGTCTGTGCACACAGTTGTGCAATCCACAATGCAAATTAAAGCTGTATGATGCAAAGAAACCACATGTCAACACGATTCAGAAATGCAGCAGTCTTCTCTGGGTCAAAGCTAATTTAAAAGGGAACCCGTCATCAACTTTATGCTGACCTCACTGAGGGCAGCATAAAGTAGTGACAGAAAGGCTGATTTCAGCAGTGTGTCACTCATGAGCTAAAAGTAAGTGGCTGCCGAAAACCAGCATCATAATCATTGCAGCCAAGAAGAGTCATGGTTATCCATAATCTCCTGCTCTCCCCGCCCATCCGCTGACGATTGGCAGTTGTCTCCTAGAGAGAAAGAGAGAAAACTAGGTAGAAGACTGTCAGTCATCAGCAGGTGGGCAGGAGAGCAGGACTTCATGAATAACCATGACTCTTCTCAGGTGGCCGAGACTCTTTTCCAGGCCCAGTCTGCAATGATTGTGATGTTGGTTCTCGGCAACCACTTACTTTTAACTTATAAATGACAGAACTCAACTCACCTGTCTTTACTTTATTCTGCTGTTCGTATGGGCAACATAAAGATGATGACAGATTCCCTTTAAAGGCTATGTACACCTTTGGAGGCAATTTTGTTCACGATTGCATTTTACTCATTTTTGTCTAAAAATCTGATTTTCAATTGGCCTTTATTAAAAACTATTAGAAGGACCTGGCTTTGCACGGGTATATTTCATCTATTTCATTTAATGTTTGTGTGTCGTTAAAAGATAGACAGTATCCACTATAACAGTGATATTTACAGTACCCTGCCCCCTTAAGTGACCTTCACAGCACCCACCCCCTTGACAGTGACCTTCACAGGGGTCCGCCCCTTAACAGTGACCTCTACAGCACCCGCCGCTTAACACTGACCATAGGTTACAGTCCCCTTAACTGACCTCCACCATTCCCGGCCCCCTTAACAGAGACCTCTACAGCGACTGCTCTTTTAACAGTGACTGCCACAGTACCCCGCTCCCTTAACAGTGACCTCACAGTACCCCACTGCACATTTAATAATGGCCTCCACAGCCCCTCCTTCCTTAACAGTGACCTCCACAGCGGCTGCCCCTTTATTAGTGACCTCCACAGTACCCAGTTTTGTTAACGGTGATTTCCACAATAACCTGCCCCCTTAACAGTGACCTCCACAGAGCTCCGTTCCCTTAAAATGAGACCTCCACAACACCCTGCCCCCTTAACAGTGACCTCTACATCACCCTGCCCCTTAACACTGACCTCTACATCACCCTGCCCCTTAACACTGACCTCCATAGCTGACTGTCCCCTTAACTGTGACCTCCACCATTCCCTGCCCCCTTTAACAGAGACCTGCACAGTGCCTGCCCCTTTAAAAATATCCTCCACAGCGGCTCACCCCTTTAACAGTGACCTCTACAGTAACCCATCTCCTTAACAGTGATTTCCACAACACCCCGCCCCTTAACAGTGGCCTCTACAGCAATCTGACCATTAACACTGACCTCCATAGCGGACAGTCCCCTTAACTGTGACCTCCACAGCAGCCTGACCCTAGGGTGGCCAGAGGTCCAGCTTTCCAGGCTCAGGGCCTGGACGGACACAGGGATGTCCTTTTGAACAGCTCACCCTCAGACAGCAGCACTGTGCTGAGCATGAGCTTCAGAGAGACAGTCACCCTCCTTCCCACCCCTGCAGATGACAGAAGTTGATTTTTACCTCATTTTTTTAATCCCCATCGGCTGCGGAGTGGGAGAAGACATGGTCTAACCGATCCAGAGGCATGGCTTAGTGGTACCTGGGGGCAGGGTTTTTAAGTCCGTCTTTTGAAAACCCTACCTGCCCCCTTAACTATGACCTCCACAGCACTCCGCTCCTTTAACAGTTTCAACCACAACGCCGCACCCCTTTAAAGCTGACCTACAGCAGTGAAGAAAAATGGCTGGGTTGTTATGGAAACCTGGTGTAAAACTGTGTGTATGTGGAGACTAAGGGCCTGTTGCAGCATCCCACTACGTGTGTGTGGGCACTGCTTAAAAGCACTTTTTACCTTGTCAACAGTACTATGTTGTAATGTATGATTTTGTGTTTATGTATCTGTAAAATCCCTGTTACCAGGCAGATTAGGTGTAATTTATACATCCCACCACTAGATGGGGATATAGTTCAGGTCTTATATATACCTAGGTCAGGCCTAGTGAGACAGATTAGTTGAGGAGTGGAGACAGATGAGTTCAGACGAGATAATAAAATGTAGTTCAGAAGAGATTAGATCTGAGGAGTTCAGATCAGATTAGTGGGAGAAAATGAGTGAAGACTTCATGACACAGATTAGTGAGTGGAGCCAACTTCGCTAGGAGGTGATACTCAGATGTGAGGCGCAGAAGAGAGTTTTCCTTCTGTGGCCGGACTATAGACTTGCATCCCTGTTCAGTAGGAGAAGAGTTTGCCTCCCTGGAAAAGAAACAAGCTTTCCTAAGAAATCATCGGTGATAAGAGCCATTATTGAGGGCCACAGACACCTTTGCATGGTGGAGGATTTATAGCTTCAGGCAGCCACACCAAACTTCTGAGAGACAGTTGAGTTTTCCTGTCTAAATATTCAGCTTGTAGGGAAAGACAAGGAATAGGATCCCACACATCTAAAAGGAACCAGGTACACCTAACCCACTGCTCCAAAACTAAAAACCTGAAAAGCCTAGAAGCAGTGGATTTGCAGAATCAAGTCTGTACCATCAAGAAACTGCATTTTTGTACTGCTGCAACCAAAGACATCTAAAGTAAAAGTTGTGAGTTGCATTTCACCACTGTCTACCTCATTATTACCACTATTGGTTGTACCACCATTAACGGTACTGGCGTCACGACAAAAACCATCAAGGGACTCAGCCGCAACAAGCACCCTAAGCACCCCTAACATCAAGGGCACCTCAACCACCATCTTGGCTGATGCTTCCTACCACAGAGCGTGCCCCGGAGGATTTTGTGCTGTCCACCTCAACACTGGGCTGCCAGCCCAGGGAGGCTTTCTGCTAACCGTAAGTAAACTGATGAACTGTGTGTTATATTATTTGGCCCCTCATCGGTCCACCGTGCACCTCACGTGTTGCCCCTGCGACTGGCTGGCTGCACTGTGAGCTCAACTATTGGCTGATAAGGGTCATGTGACCGTGTGTATGGCAGTTGGGATATAAAGAGAAAGACCTGCCGGCTTCTATTGGCTAATGTAGGTCATGTGATGTGCCATATTTGCATTTTTTGGGGAATCTCTCAGGAACGGTACGTCCTAGAGAGCAGAGACCCGGTCTAAAACCTTCCCGGACACATGATGTACATGTGCCAAATTTTGTGATTGTAAATGCAACGGTGCGGATTCCTTTAGCGGACATACATACACAGCTTTATATATTAGATATTGAGCCATTCTGTCACAAAGGGTTAACTGTCTTTCTAGCTGTGTGCATCCTACTTTCAGTTTCACTTTGTGCTTTCATCTAATAAACCTTCTCTCTAAACTACTAAGAGGTCATACACACTTATTGAAGTCACATTCTTATCAGTAAGATAAGGATTGAGCTTTTATGAGTGTTTAGAATGTAAGAGCAGAGATGAGGAGTCTCTGCTCCCAAGATAACAGAAAAGACAGAAAATCCACAGGCAGCTAGTAGAGCATCTATGCTATGTACACAAAGAAGGATTCCATATTTTTTTATAAATACCAACTGGAAAAAAAAAAAAAAAAAAAGACTTTTAGCTCAAAATAAGTACAATGCAATAATAAAAACAAAATTGCCTCCAAAAGGTGTACATGGCCATTTAAAACGGACTGAGGCAAAATGGAAAACTGTTCCGTGGGCCAATGAATCACAATTTGAAATTCTTTATGGAAAATCAAGGATACCATGTCCTACGGACTCGAGAGGAGAGGGACCTGTTAAAAGCCTGCATCTCTGATGCTATGGGATTGCATAAGTGTCTGTGGTGTTGGCAGATTGCACATCTGGAAAGGTACCATCAATACTGAACAGTATATAGATGTTTTAGAACAACATATGCTCCTATCCAAACAATGTTTTTTTCAGCGAAGGTTTTGCATATTTCAGTAAGACAATGCTAAACCATGACAACAGCATGGCTTCACAGAAGAAGTGTCCAGGTGCTGAACTGGCCCACCTACAGTCCAGGCTTTTCACCAATAGAAAACATTTGGAGCATCATGGAACATAAAATCGAAGAAAGGAGACTCATGACTGTTCAGCAGCTAGAATCCTACATTAAAACAAGAATGGGACAACATTCCTCTCAACTCCAGCAATTTGTCTCCTCACAAAGAAGATGGGATGCTACACAATGGTAGACATGGCACTGTCCCAACTTTTGGAGATACATTATTGTCATCAGGTCACTATCTCTTGGTATAGTCTTGCCGTTGTTGGCAAGTGACCGGCTGGGGTCAGAGACACAGGTGCAAAGCACAGAAGGGTCAGGCAATACTCAGACAGGAAACAGACTAAGGTCAGGCAGACTTCATGCGACCCTGTGAAACTAGTCTGAGGTCAGGGCAGGCAGCAAAAGGGTCAATCCAGTTAACAGGATAAGGTCAGGTTAGATAGAGGGTCAGAAACGGTAAACAGGTTGAGTTCGGTACACAGGCAGACAAACAGAACAGCACACCATCAACAGGGACTAACAAGCTACAAAACCTAAAGCTCAGACACCCTCCCCCTAGGGGAAAATGCCTTAAATATTATAAGGAGTCCAGCCATTGGCTAAGGAGACATAGGGTTCTCACGTGCTGGCTATTTAAGACCAGGAGAGTGCACGTGCGGCCTAGAGACAGCCCGAGAGTGCCTAGCAGAGAAGTGCAGGCCAAGGTCTGCAGAAGATATGTGGAATATCAGCAGTTGGGCCCGCTGTTGGTGGCCTACAGAGGACAAGCAGGACAGTGGCAGGCACAGGCAACAGGCACAGGCAACAGCGTGTTGAGCAAATTTCAAAATCAAGCATCTACATCTCAGTAATAATGCAAACTACAAGATTATGACCCGATCCTAAGAAGCTGACATGTTAAGACTGGGTACTAGTAAATACATTGAAAATAGACCACTTTAAGTCAACTAAGCATCATAGGTCATATCTATAGTTGCGGACATGGAAACAAGTACACCAGAACTGTAAGGTTATATTCGGATGGGACGCAATTTGTGGCGAGAAAATCTACGTCAAAATACACAAGTTACATGAAGATTTGCAACAGATTTCACCCTCAAAAGGGTCAACTCCATGATGGAAATCCGCATGCTGTGAACATACACTTCATGGGTTTTCGTAGCATGTGAATGAGATTTCTTAAAATGTAAACACTGTGGTTTTGCTGCTCTGAAATCTGCTGTGTTTTTTGACGTATCAAATTGTATTTCTTTGGAAGTTTTCTTCCAGAGAAAACAATGTTTGCATTAACATTACCACTAGAGGACACTAGAGAACTGCAGGAGAAATGTACTGGTGACAATGAGCACAGTGGTAGACACGCAATGTACTTCAAAATGCAGTCTCAGGCTTTTCATAATTTTTAGTATACACTAAATGGCCTTCTTGTAACCCTTCTTTATGCAAATCTTCTTTAGGTTAAGTTCACACAGCAAAATCAGCAGCAGAAAATCGATCGCAGATCAGTACCAGATTACTAGCTGAAAACAGGTTGTTTGTGGTGGCAGATTTGTAATTTGGTGAAGGTTTTAGCAGAGTGTTTTTATAAAGTTTGTTAAACAAGAAATCACCTCACAGGTATACTTCAGGATCATGGAAGGATAGTCAGCATTACTAGAGGGGGTAAAGATCTAAAAATAAAATATGTTGGCCTCCTGTGTCAGCTGATGTTTAACAGATCCCATCATTACAATGTATTCCATTATGAAGGGTGCACCATCAAGCTCAATGACCAACTGGCTGTTTATCATGGTATCATCACTTACATTCATCACAGAGTTGATCTCTGCTACAGCATCGTCATCAGTTGGAAACTGGTAGATCTGGACACCATTGCTGACCAGTTCACTCATGATCTTGATCTTAAACTTGTGGAGCTCACTCTTGGAAATAGTGTCCGCTTTCGCAATTATTGGAATAATATTAACCTGAAAAGAAAAAGATACAGGGACGGTGAGCAGGTTTTCCAGATAAGAGTCAGAAGGGATGTCAAACAGTTTAGCTGGGTTTACACCTTAAAGGGGTTCTGCAGTTCTTTTAAACTGATGATCTATTCTCTGGATAGATCATCAGCATCTGATGGAGCTTAGCCGCACCCAGGCCTAGGCCTGCAGTAAGGCTGTACGATATGGGAATTTTGTGCGATTGCGATTAGGGCCCTAAAAATTGCGATAACGGTGTGCGATGCGATATTTTAAGGGAATTGTGCTAGAGGTCTATTTGCTTGGATTTTCCCATATGAGCCGCTGACGCGGCTGGGTATGACATAGTTGTGGGGGATCTGTGGATGGCGCTGTTATGTGGGGGATCTGTGGATGGAGCTGTTATGTGGGGGATCTGTGGAGGACGCTGTTATGTGGGGGATCTGTGGATGAAGCTGTTATGTGGGGGATCTGTGGATGGCGCTGTTATGTGGGAGATCTGTGGATGACGCTGTTATGTGGGAGATCTGTGGATGAAGCTGTTATGTGGGGGATCTGTGGATGACGCTGTTATGTGGGAGATCTGTGGATGACGCTGTTATGTGGGAGATCTGTGGATGACGCTGTTATGTGGGAGATCTGTGGATGACGCTGTTATGTGGGGGATCTGCGGAGGACGCCGTTATGGGGGATCTGCGGAGGACACTGTTATGGGGGATGTGTGCTATGACACATGGGGCCACGAGGGGGGCCAGCATAAGACACACATATAGCATCTTATGCTGGTCCCCCTCATGGCCCTATGTGTCCTAAACTGCGCACATAACTCTCCTATTCATAAAATGGCCAGCCTCTGTACTTTCACTATGAATGCACTGCAGAGAGCAGCAGCGAGCGAGCCGGCCCGCGCGTGACTGACGTCACTGTCACGCTCCTCCCACTTAATTCAGGAAGCAGGAGCGTGACTAAGTGACGTCAGTCACGCGCCAGCCACCTCGCTCGCTGCAGTGCCTTCATCGTGAAAGTAAGTACAGAGGCTGGCCATTTTATCAATATGGGCCCCTTCATATATAAATCGCGGCATTTTCGGGTCGGCCGAATCGCCAAATCGCATTTGCTGATTATCGCGATAAGATTATTTTTGCGATATATCGTGCAGCCCTAGCCTGCAGTAAACAGCGAGAAGGCCGTGGCGCTACTGCCAGCGCCACTGCCTTCTCAAACTGTTGATCGGCTGGGGTCCTGGGTGTCCAACCCTCGCCGATCAGAAGCTGATGATCTATCTAGAGAATAGATCATCAGTTTAATAGAACTGCAGAACCCCTTTAAGGTTTTTTTTTTTTTTTGCAGCAATTGACACACAAGTTTTTACAGATGAAATGTTGAATAAAAATGGCTTTCATCTGTAAAAACCATGTGGGCAATTACTGCATTATAAAACCAGACGTATGTACCAGAAAGAAACAGGGCTTAATGCTGATATCAGCTTCTAGCCCCATAGATGTTAGTCATGTGAAGAAAATGTGACTGTGATTAGACATGTGGTCAGACAATATCTTACATACACTAATAAACCCAGAAGAGTTCAAGAAGAAAGCACATTTGACGAGTATGATCAGAAAACCAAATTTCAGAATGTAAATGTATCACACACGTAACATGAACCTAACATTTAGGTCACAATCAGGGTGTATGAAGCCTTGTCTAAAGTCAAAGCAGAATGTATGGTATGATTCTTCTATGTCCTATCAAGTAGCATCTGGCAGAACATCTCATACACATGAAAGTGCAATGTGTTGCATATGTAACCTTTCTTGTGGAAAGTTACCCAAGATGATCAAATATAAACATCCAGTTCATCAGGTGATGGTGGTATGTCTAAAAAAAAAAAAAGTAAAAGGAAGGCCTGGGCAGTTCCCAGGGGCTTAATTGCCCATCGCAACCAATCAGATTCCACCTTTGCTTTTCCAAAGGTGCCCTTAATTTTTTTATTATTTTTTTTTTAAACCTAAAAGTTCAAATCACCCCCCTTTCCTTCAAATAA
The DNA here is from genome assembly GCF_905171765.1 of Bufo bufo. NCBI lineage: Eukaryota > Metazoa > Chordata > Amphibia > Anura > Bufonidae > Bufo > Bufo bufo. The sequence continues at coordinate 393,233,960 of NC_053389.1, read as the reverse complement.
AAATACTTAACCAATAAAAAAAAGTAAACATCACGGGCATCGCAGCATGCGAAAATGCCCATACTATTAAAATATAACAATATTAACTGCATACGGCAAATGGCGTAGAGGTGAAAAAAAAAAAGTGCCATTTTTTGTCACTTCAACTACCCAACAATTTTTCAATAAAAAGTGATCAAAAAGTCGCACACACTTAAAATTGGCATCACTGAAAAGAACAGATCGTCCCGCAAAAAATGACACACAGCCCCGTACACATAGCTACAAAAAAGTTATAGGGGTCAGAATATGGTTATGAAAAAAAAAGGCGGGGAGTGAAAAACGAAAATGCAAAAATGGAAGATCCCAGGGTCCTTATAGGGTTAATCGAGTACTCTAATAAGGATAAACTAATTAAAAGAACATTTTCTATAAAAAAAATTAATTAAATTAGCAGTGCACTGCCATCAGTCTCTGCCATGCGTGAAAAGCTATCAGTGCCCAGCCACAGTGCCAGTAAACTAAAATACATACCTTTCCTGTAGGGGTGCTTCTGACTCTCCAGAGATCTTCCATCCTCTTCTTCACGCACCACACTGGGACCCGACGTCACACAGAATCAGGCCATAGTGCGTGCTTACGTGCACCATGTCTTGACAATGTGTACGTCAGAATACAGTGGAGCGCTGTGCAGGCAGGTGACCACTGAGCGTAAATAACAGCAAGCGTTTCACTCACACTCCATGGTCACATGGCACAAACGAAACATCGATGCAAAAAATTAGCAACGAGGATATTTTTTTGTAGCGTTAATAGATTAATTCGAGTAATCGTTTCAGCTCTAATGTCCATGCAGGACATAAAATACGGCGTAAAAGTCTGCTGTGGATTCACAGCAAAAACACGTGGAGTACATATGTTTTTTGCTGCAGAAAAGGCGTGTGGATAGTGAGATCCATTGTGGAGACCTGCAGCATAAATTGACATTTTTGTAGCACATGGATGACACTTCTTAAAATTTCAACTACTTTGCTGGTGGTGTACAAGATAGTAGCTTTGGGGCATGAAAATCTGCCATGCGTGAAAACATCCTAGATGCTGGTAGCTGTTGAACTCTGCAGAATTTAGGCAATTGTTCAGATCACATCCGGGCCTTCCATGCCTGAAATAATGTCTGATTTATACCTCTGATGGAAAGCGCCAATATAGCCCACTGTATAGGCGTACATCCCCCAGTGACTCGCATTATTTATATAAAAAATAAAATAAAAAAGTAAATTTATTGACGAATATTAACTCAAGAACTATGATGTAATTGAGCCAGTCACTGCAAGTGTGTTAAGCAGAGTCCACAGTATATAACGGCACAGCTCGCATCTGCAGAAGTAGAGGGTAGGAGGGTGCATTCATGTGCCATAAAGAAAGAGTAGTTTATAAGGAGACAATGGAGAACACAGCCCATGCCCAGCCGCTAGACTAGAGAATAAGAGCTTACTGTTAGACTGTTTATCTTATGCATGCTCCCATTAACCCAACATGAAGAATTGTCCTCAACGCTCAAAAAAAAAAAGTTACCTAAATTTTGTTCAAGCCACATAGAAGCAAAGAACATTAATATCCTTCCAATTTGAAGTATGCCAGCTCTCCTCTCACTGTGACTCATTTGACTTAGTATACCGTTATATGACCACCTTTATCTCAAGGGTGAAGATCATTCTATCACTGCTGGGAAGAACGCTCGCAGGCTGCTAGATTCCTCAACGTGCCTGCGCAGAATACTGAACGGCGCAAGATTTCCCCAGGGCACAGGGCAGGCAGAAGGATGCGAACGATGCCTGGCCCTGTCAATCAACACTTGGAAGGCGTGACTTTAGGTGGGAGACGGGAGCCTCTAGGTGCAGGAGCAACGCCTCTCCCTGCTCCTAGAGGCTCATTTACATATTATAAAAGTAAGAATTCTACAGTAACAGGGGCACGGATAATCATTAGAATAGCAGAGTTAGGTGCAGCTGACATTAGCACATCGCTAATGTCAGACCGTTTAATACTGAAAATTCTAGTGACCGAAACCCTTTAATTACCTTTCCTGAGTTATTATTCTAGCGCTTGGCCCTATTTTACATTGGTCCACATTTTTCTAAATGTGATTGCACCTACACTCTGGAGTAAAATATGGTGTAAATTGGTAAATCTGGGTTTAGAGAAGTTATCCAAGTCTAGTCCAACAAGGTTTGTGGCTTACTGTATAGGGGCTCTGCAAGAAAGGGGCTGTGGCCAGACATGTGGCATTTATGGGGTCATTTATTAAACTTGTGTAAAGTAGAACTGGCTTAGATGCTCATAGCAACCAATCAGAATCCACCTTTCATTTTCAAAAGGAGAGGTCACAAATGAAATGTGGAATCTGATTGGTTGCTATGGGCAGCTAAGCCAGTTCTACTTTACACCAGTTTGATAAATGACCCCATTAGTACCAAAATTGCAGCACATTTCTGGTATGAAAATCTAATACTAAACCAGCCAAAGGGTGTAAAGCAAGACAAAATTGTCACACTTATCCACCCTGAGCCCCTGTGATAAATCTGGTGCAGACCTGGGCAAGTTTACACCCTCTGTAGGATTATTATATCTGCCACATTGTGTAGTGTGGGGACCCATCTAAGGCCTCATGCACAAATCCATATGCATTCCATATTTTGTGGAACGGAACAGCTGGCCCCTAGTAGAACAGTACTATCCAGTACTAATGCGGACAATGATAGGACATGTTCTATTTTTTTGCAGAACGGAAATACAGAAACAGAATGCACACGGAGTAACTTCCGTTTTTTTTGCGGACCCATTGATATGAATGGTTCCGTATACGGTCCACAAAAAAACCAAAATGGAACGGACACGGAAAGAAAATACGTTAGTGTGCATGAGGCCTAAGTGTGGTTGTCTTGCCATGGCCGGTGGGCTCTAGGGTTGGGCGATATATCAGTATCACGATATACCGCGGTATTAAAAAAACAGCGATATGGCAGTATTTTGTGACGTCATAGAAGCTGTCATGTGCGCTGGCCGCTTCTAAATCTGCGTCCGCGGCCGCCCGCCCCAGCATGAACCTATACTTAACTGGACATTTGCACGAGTACTTGTATTATACTCGCGTGGGCCGTGGCCGCCGGGCGCTCCTTCTCATAGGTCTGTGCGGCGCATTGCTAATGCTATAAGCATTAGCAATGCGCCGCACAGACAGAAGAAGGAGCGCCCGGCGGCCACAGCGCACGTGAGTATAATGCTGCTCACTAACATACCATGGCAGCCTGGACTTCAGTAGTGTCTTGGCTGCCATGGTAACCGATCGGAGCCCCAGCATTACATTGCTGGGACTCCAATCGGAACTGCCCACTGCCACCAATGATGGGAGGGGGACCCTGTGGCCATTGCCACCAATGATTAATACTGGGGAGGGAGGGGGCGCACTGCCCACTGCCACCAATGATGGGGGGGAGGAGGGGGACCCTGTGGCCACTGCCACCAATGATTAATACTGGAGGGGGGGGGTTGAGTTACCAGAGGGGGCTGATAAGAGGGAGAGGCTGGGGGGCACATGAGAGGCTGATCAGAGGGAGAGGCTGGGGGGCACATGAGAGGCTGATCAGAGGGAGAGGCTGGGGGGCACATGAGAGGCTGATCAGAGCCTGAGGCTGGGGGGCACATGAGAGGCTGTTCAGAGCCTGAGGCTGGGGGGCACATGAGAGGCTGATCAGAGCCTGAGGCTGGGGGGCACATGAGAGGCTGATCAGAGCCTGAGGCTGGGGGGCACATGAGAGGCTGATCAGAGCCTGAGGCTGGGGGGCACATGAGAGGCTGATCAGAGCCTGAGGCTGGGGGGCACATGAGAGGCTGATCAGAGCCTGAGGCTGGGGGGCACATCAGAGGCTGATCAGAGCCTGAGGCTGGGGGGCTCATGAGAGGATGATCAGAGGCTGGGGGGCTGTTTATTTGGACTTTTGGTTGGTCAGTGGTCACAAAATAAATGTGTTATTTATTTAATTGTTATAATTGGTATCGGTGAGTACTTAAATAAGAGTATCGGTACTCGGCCTAAAAAAATGGTATCGGGACAGCCCTACTATAAACCACTCGTTCTGGTACAGAATTAACCCTGTAATGTTTTTGTTGTTACTAGAAGTCAATCGACTAGTTACAGATACCCGAAATGGTGAAAAATGACATATAAAAGTATAACAATTAACGTCTCCTTGTGGCTGCCCCCATACAGTGTAACGTCTCCTTGTGGCCCCAAGTGTTTTTTTCTTCTAATTGGGCATTTTTCACGATATATAGTTATCGCGATAAATTTCTTAATATCGTTATCGTGGGAATATTTTTGATATCGTCCAACCCTAGACTGGGCTCACAGTTTGATCAAAGCCTAAACATATGTGAATAGCCAATCTAGCAGTAAAGCAGTTTAAAATAAATGTATTACATGTATTCATACATCTTAGCACCCACAGAGTTCTGATACATATTTGTGGGTTTTTGTTTCGCATTCCAGTCACAGTCTTGATGTATTTCACTGATGTGTTTTGTGGTCTACTTCTGCTCTTGCTAAAATATTCTGAAAACATAAAAAAAAAAAAATTCTGTTCAACTGCTAACTTGCATTGCTTCTCTGCCCTGTTGAACTCCTCAGAAAGAGCATTCAGTGAATGCCCACACAGTGAAGCTAAGGCTACTTTCACACTTGCGGCAGTGTGATCCGGCAAGCAGTTCCATTGTCGGAACTGCCCGCCGGATCCGCTGATCTGGATGTGACTGAAAGCATTTGAGAGACTCCTCCGGATGCGGATCAGTCTCACAAATGCATTGCAAGAACGGATCCATCTCTCCGTTTGTCATGCGGACAGACGGATCCGTCGTGTATCTTTTTTCACATTTTTACCGGTCTGCGCATGCGCAGACCGGAAGGACGGATCCAGCAGTCCAGTATTTTGAATGCCGGATCAGGCACTAATACATTCCTATGGGGAAAATTGCCGGATCCGGCATTCAGGCAAGTCTTCCGTTTTTTTCGCCGGAGATAAAACCGTAGCATGCTACGGTTTTATATTTTGCCTGATCAGTCAAAATGGCTGAACTGAAGACATCCTGAACGAATTACTCTCCATTCAGAATGCATGGGGATGAAACTGATCAGTTCTTTTCCGGTATAGAGCCCCTAGGACGGAACTCTATGCCGGAAAAGAAAAACGCTAGTGTGAAAGTACCCTAAATCTAAAACTTTTTTCACACTTCCTCAGTATAGAAACAGAAGAGATGCTGTCCAATGGCATCAAGCCAGAGATGTGAACAAGAGGTACAAATGGTGGAGCAGCTCAGTATTGAAGAGATGGAGACCCCTTTAGGATTCAAACACACCAGGAGCTCACATATCAGGGAAACTATAGGATAGGTCATCAATAAAATAAATTTAAAAAAAAGCAGAAAACCCTTTTAAAAAGGAGACAAATTTATTAATTTTTAGGTTTTGCAACTTTTGCACAGTAAAATAAAACCTTATATGTATTTGTACTGCCATATTCTGAGACCCATAGCATTTTATCGCATGGGCAGCATGCACTGTAAACTCTTGTGAGCAGGGCCCTTGCTCCTATTGCTGAATTATTTTGTAATGTCTGATGATGCACATATAAAATGCTGTGGAATAGGTTTCCACAACATAAAGACTATCATTTTTGTTGCAGCAGGGTGTCAGCAGCATGTTCTCCACACTGTAAATATACACGATAAGGCCCACCTGCTAGCGCTATACATTTATGGTTCGGGCAGGAAGGAGATCAGGGAAATCTTTATTAATGATATGACTGGGTAATATGGCTTTTACATGTGCATTAGTGGTCAAGGAGATATGGTTTGAACATATGGTCTGTGAGATATAACCACACATTATTGGCAATAAAATGTTTAATAAAGAATGATGGAAAAGTAGTTCAATGGTGACAGGGAAGCAACTATAACTTTAAACAAAAACCGGAGGCCTGAGACATACTTGGATGAAAAGAAAGAAAAGTTTAAGGGGCACATGTATTAAGATCGGCGTTTTAGACGCTGGTCTTAATAAACCCCTAAGCTGGCGGTGGTTCTGCCGAAGTTATGAAGAGGAGCCGGCCTCTTCATAACTTCGGTGGATCCTCCGCCGGTTCTGAATGTAAGACAGCTTCCTAGATATCCTTTATACTCATCAGGCCTTCTAAATGACAAGCCCTAGTTACATTTGGGAAAGCTTCCTCTTTTTTTAAACATATTTGTGCTGCTAAGGAACAAACCAAACAAAAAATAAAAACACTTCCTTTCAGAAAGTAGGAAACATGAATACGGTCTAATGTTTCCTTTAATACCTTACTGTCCAGCTTCTTCATGGTCACTAGATCCAGGGATTTTAGGGAATGTCCTGTTGGGGTGATGAAGTATAGGCAGACATGTATCCTGGAGTCATGGAAGTTAAAAAGGGAACGTCGAATTTTCAGTTCTTCTTGTAGATAATTCTCAAACTGAGTATCAATGTAGTCAACGACTGACCTGTAACTGCACAAAAATGCCATGTAAATGGTGGTTACTCTACCATCACAGAAACTGAATTACTGTATTAAAAAATAACATCAAACAAAGATGAACTGTTATTATTTGGCACAACAAATGTTAGAACAGCCACAAATCTCAAGAGGTGATGTGGGCCAGATTGTTCTCCAACGCTGGACAAAGCCACTTCTGTGTGCTAATCAAAGGTCTCAGTAGAAGCTGTCCTCCAGAGGCGTGTAAGGAGCAAGAACGGGAGCGGGGCACACGTGTGGACGAGTTCAGCCAAGTTTGAGCTGTGAAGGGAGATGGTGGTACCGAAAAATGAAAGTTTCACAAAACATCATGTGGACAAACTGCAGCCTTCTGTTTTTTATTTTAGGTTAACTAAAGGAGATAAAATTAGATATTTGGACATGATAGTTTAAATAAAGTATGAAGTCTTGTAGAAAGCGTGCAGAGAACGAAGGGGTTAATCTACCAATCTCTTCCTTTTTTGGCTGGTTGCGTGGTTTAGCAAAGATAGTGGGACTTAAAGAAAATGTGTCATCATGACATTTTTATTTTAGAATTTTGTAAAAAAAATAAAAAAAAATCCATGTCTTAACCTCTACTCACAGGGTAAGGGATAAACATCTGATTGGTGGTGGTCTGACCACTAAAACGGGGGCTTGTGTTCTACTGGAAGGGAGCAGTAGCCGTGCAAAACGCTAGGCCATCTCCGGCAGTCTCAGAGTTGAATGGTGTAAATGCATGTCTACCACTCCACTCAAATCGGGGAACACAGACCCCAGCAGTCAGACACTTATCTCTTGTCCTGTGGATAAGAAATAACTTGTTGTAAAGGGGTACCTCTGTAAGAGCTAGTATGACTCTGAAGCAACTTGCACACAGAACTCCAGTGCACAGCTGACTAAAATGTATCAGAACATAAGTTGCTCAAAGCCGACCTCCATTTAGAAGTGCACAATTGCAGCAGCATAACTCACCAGAAGTTTAAAAGTGGTAGAAGCAGACGCAGCCAAGACAGACTGGGTGGTCCGATTTCTTAGGCAACGCTGAAAGCTTAGCCTCCTAAGTTCCTTGGCAAAAGAGGTATCTGGCGTCATATGGTAGCCAAGGAGAACAGGCCTTTTGCGCTCTCTCTCTTGCAGATTGATCATGTTTCAGCTACGTTACTATCTACATTCTTTCAAATATGGGATTTCTACCCATGAAATGGCCCCCTGATTGTACATGATGAGCACTTCTTTCCTTTAGAATGGCTTGAAAATTATTTGGCTTAATATTTCTCCCCATGCTATGAACATTCTGTTTGTTCTTAAATTGACCAGCCATTTTCCTAAAATCTTGCATTGTTGCAGGGCTTGCTGTTGAGTCCTGATACTCATGAGCTCCCTGCTCTCCCTGTCCACCTGCTGCTGGCTGCAGTAGGACTAAGACTGTCAATCAGCAGCGGGGGTGGTAGTCAGGAGCTCATGAATATCAGGACTCACCGGCATGCACTGGAGCTGTTAGGACTTAGGGCAACAAACTGGTGAGAATGTCCTTTTAAGTATTGTTATCACTGTTTCAATCATATGTTAATAGAAGCTTGTACACTCCCCATAAATAAATACAATTTGAAAAAAAATTGTAATTTAAAGAAATTTGAAGCTGTGACTTTTCTGTTTGGTGTCAGCTGAACAGCGTTCCTCCCGACTCCCCCATACACATGTATGCTTGGATGGCCAAGTATGCATGCGTTGTCAATGGAAAGAGGTGAGAAACTAATATGCAGCAGATAGTCTGCTGACCCCGCCAATATCAGCAGGTTCAGCCAACGCTAATATAAAGAGCATGGTGGGGGTAGGTCTTTATAGAAAGAATCCTCTACTGAATATTGTGGTGCTCCTGACCTTATGATAACCGTTCTGTCTTGATTTCTATCAAGTTTTTGTTATCACAGAGACACTGTGTGGGTGCGCCATCCTCATCCATGTTTTCAATCAGTCATGGATGGTGATATCATGAGCTCACCAAAACAAGCTGCTGAAGATTCGAGACCTGTAACATCATGTAAGGGATTTTATGTGCACTAAGGCACCTTTTTATATACTCTATTAGGATGTTCTCCTCAAAGTACAGACACTTCTAGGCTGAGCTTATGGGGAGGAGGGAGGGGGATGGAAGGGGGCAGGTAACATGCTTTACAACTGAAGGTCTAATTTACAGTAAACCCTGATTTCACCACTTTGTCTGTGCTATGCCCCCCGGTGCTGTCATGTCAGCTGAATTATGTGTATGTGTAAACGCCAAATTGTTAATAAAAAGAAAAACCACAGACTTCACACCAATGCCAAGAGTTACTGGAAAGTGTGCAATACAGACGGGCTCCTGGATTTAATGTCTCATACACAGAGCTGCTGCAGACTGATCAGTTATCTCTGAAGTCTCTCCCCCTTGGAGTGCACTGAAGAGGATACCTCACAATTACCTTAATTATAGGCCACGCCAGTAACAAAATATAGGTGTCACCTGGTTCGCTAGACATGATTTATGGAGAAAAGCACAGTCAATGCACGTCAATTACAGTAAAGCCTCTCTAGAAGACAGCCTCTTTGAGAAGACCAGTCCCTTATTTAGAGAAAATTTCCCATGATGGATTTTCAGTTCCACCATATATGCAGTCTGCTTTTAGAACTATAGGGGTCTCCTTTGAATTTTGCCAGTGTGAGGAAGGGGGTGGTATTTAATGCCCATATACAGAGGTGGTTAATAACGTACAGATGTTCTAGTACATCCGAATTTTTTGTTGTAGGCTAAGAACTGTGTTTCCCGCTATAAAATTGAAAAATGTTACACCCCCCACCACTGAGAATTATCATGAGGGGATTTGTAAGTCAGTTTTGCAGGAGTCTGTGTTGCTGTCATTTGTGCCCAATCAAATGTCACATGAAGTTTGATAAATGAGGAGGTTTAAAGGCGGGTTCACACAGCCCGGTGTTTGGACCGATTATCTGGAGAGAAGATTTTTCCAAACCCTCGTTCCCAATAATCTAAACAGTAGCCATGACTCGTCCTCATACTGTGGAGGTGATAAATGCAGCGATTACCTCCATTGACGAGCAGGCAATTATCGGGAATGAACTGAACCTTAAAGTAGTTGTCCAAGTTATTTTTATTGAGGACCTATCCTCAGGATAGATCAATATCAGATCGGCGGGGGTCTGACACCCGCAACCCCCACGATCAGCTGTTGGAAGAGCAGCGGTGAGCAGGTGTAATTAAACCCAAGCCGTCCCATTCATTTCAATAGAACTGCTTGTTCCTATACACTTCTATAGGAGCGATCTGTCCCATTGAAATGAATGAAACGGCTTTGGTGTAATTACACCTGCTCATCGCTGCAGATTCACTGGCGAGCAGATAAACAATGAAGAGGAGGTAGCGCCTTCTCTTCAAACAGCTGATCAGTGGGGGTACCGGGTGTCGGACCCTCGCCAATCTGATATTGATGGCCTATACTGAGGATAGGTCATCAATATGAACAGCCCAGACAACTCCTTTAATTTCTGTCTTGAGATGCCACACCACTTTCTACACCATCCCTTCAGTGGGGTAAGAGACAATTAAAAAATTGCAGTTAATAAATCTGCTTTAAATCAGCTGTAGGCTAGCCATGCCCACTTTTCAAAACTGCAGAGGGGCATAATGCACAAAATGTTGCAAAGTTTTTGCACAAAAAGTTCCAGTCATGTTTAGCAACTTTTTTAGGGCTCCTACACACACAAATTTGGTCTGGCTTTTATTCATGTCATGTACATTTTTTAAAGGGGTTTTTCTCTTAAGACATGCTTGAATTGGCAATTTTGTAGGCTTTTTCCCTATAGAGAAGGGGATGGGGAAAAAACACTTGAAAAACAAAATTACATTCTGCAGGCAGCAGGTTATAGAGCAGGTGGAGCAGAGAAGACTGATATATAGTTTTATGGGAAAAGATTCAGTTTAACTTGTATTTTATTCTTTTAAATTCCTGCTCATTTTGGAATTAGAATTCTAGGGGGCAGTCCTATCAGTGATTGACTGCTACCTCAGTATACACAGTCATAGAGGGCAGGCTGTCAGTCACTAATAGGACATCCTCCTTGACTTCAAAGCCCAGAATGAGCAAGAATTTAACCTCTTAAGGACACATGACGTACCGGTACATCATGTGTTGTTCTGATCACTGCCGCCCGGCCGGCTGTGATCGGAACAAGGTGCCTGCTCAAATCATTGAGCAAGCACCTCGGCTAAATGCGCGGGGGGGGCCCCATCATGTCGGCGATCGCAACAAACCGCAGGTCAATTCAGACCTGCAGTTTGCTGCGCTTTCAGCAGTTTCTGATCCCCGCGGTCCCTGACTTTATATGCCTAAAATATAGTTTTCTCAACCCCCCCTGCATCCCTTAATGATTTTATGGCGGCGGGAGGTGCAGGGGGGGGGGGTTGCGGGAGGCGCGGCAGGCGGGATCGCGATCACCCGCCCGCCTCCTCTTGAATAATCATTGGTGGCCAGTGGACCGCGGTATGGAATACCAGAGGTCAACAGTCGGGACCTCCCTCCCTCTCCCATCGGAGGGCTGCTGTGCCTTTGCAGCCCTCCGACAGGATGGGGTGACAGGGTGGCCACAACTGAGCAGACGGGGAAGGTTCCCATGGCAACAGGACGCCTTCTCAGGCATCCTGCTGTCCATGGTGCTGAACAGATCTGTGCTAAAGGCATAGATCTGTTCAAAGTGTAAGTAAAATACAGTACACTATATATTGTACTGTACTGTATTAAACAGACATCAGACCCACTGGATCTTCAAGAACCAAGTGGGTCTGGGTAAAAAAAAAAAATATATAAAAAAAAAAGTAAAAATCAAAAAACACATTTATCACTGATTAAAAATGAAAAAAAAAAAAATTCCCTACACGTTTGATATCGCCGCGTCCGTAACGACCTGATCTATTAAACGGTCATGTTACTTTACCCGAACGGTAAACGCCATAAAAATAAAAAACTATGATGAAATTTAAATTTTGCCCACCTTACTTCCCAAAAAAGGTAATAAAAGTGATCAAAAAAGTTGCATGTATGCCAAAATAGTACCAATCAAACCGTCATCTCATCCCGCAAAAATCATACCCTACCCAAGATAATCGCCCAAAAACTGAAAAAACGATGGCTCTTAGACTATGGAAACACTAAAACATGATTTTTTGTTTCAAAAATGAAATCAATGTGTAAAACTTACATAAATAAAAAAACTTGTATACATATTAGGTATCGCCGCATCCGTATCGACCGGCTCTATAAAAATATCCCATGACCTAACCCCTCAGATGACCATCGTAAAAAAATAAAAACGGTGTAAAAAAAAAAACATTTTTTGTCATCTTACGTCACAAAAAGTGTAATAGCAAGCGATCAAAAAGTCATATGCACCCCAAAATAGTGCCAAACAGTCATCTCATCCCACAAAAAATTATACCCTACTTAAGATAATCGCCCAAAAACTGAAAAAACTATGGCTCTTAGACTACGGAGACACTAAAACATTTTTCTTGTTTCAAAAATGAAATCATTGTGTAAAACTTACATAAATAAAGAAAATTTTATACATATTAGGTATCGCCGTGTCCGTGACAACCTGCTCTATAAAATTACCACATGATCTAACCTGTTAGATGAATGTTGTAAATAGCAAAAAAAAAAAAAAAAGTGCCAAAAAAGCTATTTCTTGTTACCTTGCCGCACAAAAAGTGTAATATAGAGCAACCAAAAATCATATGTACCCTAAACTAGTACCAACAAAACTGCCACCCTTTCCCGTAGTTTCTAAAATGGGGTCACTTTTTTGGAGTTTCTACTCTAGGGGTGCATCGGGGGGGCTTTAAATGGGACATGGTGTCAAAAAAACCAGTCCAGCAAAATCTGCCTTCCAAAAACCGTATGGCATTCCTTTCCTTCTGCGCCCTGCCGTGTGCTCGTACAGCAGTTTACGACCACATATGGGGTGTTTCTGTAAACTACAGAATCAGGGCCATAAATAATGAGTTTTGTTTGGCTGTTAACCCTTGCTTTGTAACTGGAAAAAAAAATATTAAAATGGAAAATCTGCCAAAAAAGTGAAATTTATTTTCCATTAAATCTTGTGCAACACCTAAAGGGTTTACAAAGTTTGTAAAATCAGTTTTGAAAACCTTGAGGGGTGTAGTTTCTTAGATGGGGTCACTTTTATGGAGTTTCTACTCTAGGGGTGCATCAGGGGGGGCTTCAAATGGGACATGGTGTAAAAAAAAAAAAAGTCCAGCAAAATCTGGCTTCCAAAAACCATACGGCGCACCTTTCCCTCTACGCCCTACTGTGTGCCCGTACAGTAGTTTGCGGCCACATATGGGGTGTTTCTGCAAACTACAGAATCGGGGCAATAAATATAGCATTTTGTTTGGCTGTTAACCCTTGCTTTGCTACTGGAAAAAATGGCTTAAATGGAAATTTTGCCCAAAAAAAAATATAAATCAAAATTTTGAAATTTTATCACCATTTGCCATTAACTCGTGTGGAACACCTAAAGGGTTAACGACGTTTGTAAAATCAGTTTTGAATACCTTGAGGGGTGTAGTTTCTAAAATGGGGTCATTTGTGGGTGGTTTCTATTATGTGAGCCTCACAAAGTGACTTCAGACCTGAACTGGTCCCTAAAAAGTGGGTTTTTGAAAATTTCTGAAAAATTTCAAGATTTGCTTCTAAACTTCTAAGCCTTGTAACATCCCCAAAAAATAAAATATCATTCCCAAATTGATCCAAACATGAAGTAGACATATGGGGAATGTAAAGTGATAACTATTTTTGTAGGTATTACTATGTATTATAGAAGTAGAGAAATTGAAACTTGGAAATTTGCAATTTTTTTTTTATAAATAAAAATTATTTTTTTACTTCATTTTACCAGTTACATGAAGTACAATATGTGACGAAAAAACTATCTCAGAATGGCCTGGATAAGTCAAAGCGTTTTAAAGTTATCACCACTTAAAGTGACACTGGTCAGATTTGCAAAAAATGGGCAAGTCCTTAAGGTGAAATAAGGCTGTGTCCCTAAGGAGGTAAATGAATTATTACAGGTCATACTAAATCTTTTTCCATAAAATATATATATATATATATATATATATATATATATATATATATATATATATATATATATATATATATATATATATATATATCTATCTTACAATGCATTTTCATGGTGACAGATTCCCTTTAAAAGGGATATTCCCACCTCAGACCCTGATGGTATATCCCATGGATATACCATAAACATCTGATAAGTGTTGGTGGCATAGGAGGGACTCACACATATGTTGACATCAGTGGTCTCCCAGTCCCCAACACTTTTGGTCAGGCCCCCAAATCAAGGCAGGGGAATGAATGGGGAGGAAGCTATACAAAACTATTTATATATACAGGGCTGTGAAAAAGTATTGCCCCCACAAAGATTTTTAGTTTTTGCCCCTAAACCTAATAAGTGTCTGTGCCACCCTTGGAGGCAACAACAGCAATCAAGCTTTTGCGATAACTGGAAATGAGTCTTTCACATCTCTGTGGAGGAATTTTGGCCCACTCTTTGAAGAATTGTTTTAATTCAGCCACATTGGAGTGTTTGAGCATGAACGGCCTGTTTAAGGTCATGCCACAGCATCTCAATCAGATTTAAGCCTGGGCTTTGACTAGGCCACTCCAGAACCTTCATTCGCATTTTCAGCCAGAGGTAAACTTGCTGTCCGCTTGAGCTTAAGGTCACAAACTGATGGCCAGACATTTTCCATCAGGATTTTCTGGCAGAGTGTAGATTTCATGGCTCCATCAAATACAGCAAGCCGTCCAGGTCCTAAAGCAGCCCCAGACCATCACACTACCACCACCATGTTTGACTGTCGGTATGATGTTCTTTTTCTGAAATGCTGTTCGTTTTACCCTAGATGTAATGGGACGCACACCTTCCAAAAAGGTTCCACTTTTGTCTTTTCAGTCCACAGAATATTTTCCCAAAAGGCTTAAAGATCATTATGATGTATTTTTGGCAAATGCGAGGCGGGCCTTTGTGTTCTTTTTGGTCAGCAGTGGTTTTCACCTTGGAACTCTCCCATGCATACCATTTTGCCCAGTCTCTTTCTAACACTGACCTAAACTGAGGCAAATGAGGCCTGCAGTGCTTTAGATGTTGTTCTGGGTTCTTTTGCGACCTCCTGGATGAGTCGTTGATGCGCTCTTGGAGTAATTTTGGTAGGGCGGCCACTCCTGGGAAGGTTCGCCACTGTTTCACGTTTTCTCATCTGCTTTTGAATTACTTTAGATCGGGGCATGATGTGTTGCTTTTTGAGATCTTGTAGCCTACCTGATGTTATTTAAGTGATTTCTTGATTCTAGGTCTGATTCCAGGTTTGGCAGCAATCAAACCTGGGTGTAGCTAGTGACAAACTCCGCTTTCCAAAAACTGTGGGTAATTACAGTTAATTCATGGGGGAGGGGGGAATTATTTTTTCACATAGGGCTAGGTTGTTTGGGATAGCTTTTTTCCCCCCTCAATAAATTAATTTATATATATATTTACTAATTTCTCAATCTTACAACCACATGAACCATGAGCAAGTTCACACAGAGCACCTCTAACAATCACAAGAATATTTCCAAGTGATAATGCTTGCCTGTCCTCTTTGTTGATTTGGTCTCCAAACCCCACAGTGTCCACGATGGTCAGTTTCAGGTGCACATTGCTCTCTTGAAGCTCATATGTTCGTGGTCTTAATCGAACTCCATTCTCATAATGGCTTGCTTCTTCCGTTTCAAATGTTGTGTTAAAAAGGGTGTTCATTAAGGTAGACTTTCCAATGCCAGTTTCACCTAGACAATAAAATCAGAACAGCTCATTAAATGCGGTATTCAAAACAAATCAATCTGAATAAGCACATGTGGACTTCAGTTGTGTTGCAGAACGTATTCCTGAAAGGCTGACAGTAATTCTGTACATTAATTTTTTTTTAGGTAAAATCTATTGAGATAACATTTTGATATAAAACCTATTCAGTGCATGAGTGGAGGTAACATGACAAGTAATCTATGCCCAAAACTTCACGAACACTACTTTGGCAACCATCGAGCAAGCACAATGGGTGAGATTTGTTAAAGGGTTGTGCCATAAACTACTAAAGTGTATTTTCATCAAGTACTCTAGATCCCATTCCTCCTTGGATTGCTTTTTTTTTTTTTTCTTTAATTTTTTCCAGCTTACCGCATATGCAGTTTTCTCTTATCCTCCCCATGCTTGAATGGTGGTACATCCTGGTTTGTCATGTGACTGCTGTCCTATCATGCCTTAGGGCAGTGAGATGTGTCATGTGACATCAGGACATGTGACAATAACCAGTTCATTTCTTTCTCCCCATATTCACAATGCTCTGTGTGACTGGATTTATAACAGACAGAATTTGTGCTATTGTCCATCCTCTGTTATAGCAAAAATTAGAGATGGGACGGGGGATTCGTCAAATCCACGAATCCCTCGAATCTTGCTGGATTCGTGGGATTCGTGGACTCTAATCCCGACGTAATTTGCCTGAAACGAATCCGGTGGGAGGGACTGGGAGGCGGAGCTGGGGGCCGGTGCGTTCACTGTGCTCCGGCCCCTCCGCTCCAGTAGTTATAAAATGTGTAATTGTGATTAATAATCATGCTGCCCCGTCTGTCTGTAGTATTACATGATTCAATAAATCTTACTTACAGGGCTACTGCTATCGTAACAGGCCGGCCGGGCAGACGAGCGGCAGCGTCACTGACTGACGTCACCTGCCTGAGCCGCCTGCTTCATTCATAAAGCAGGCGGCTCAGGCAGGTGACATCAGTCAGTGACGCTGCCGCTCGTCTGCCCGGCCGGCCTGTTACGATAGCAGTAGCCCTGTAAGATTTATTGAAATCATGTAATACTACAGACAGAGGGGGCAGCATGATTATAATTCACAATTACACATTTTATAACTACTGGAGCGGCAATGGGGGGGAGGGTCTGTGGATGGCACTGTTATAGGGTGGGGGGGGGGGTCTGTGGATGGCACTGTTATAGGATGGGGGGGTCTGTGGATGGCACTGTTATAGGATGGGGGGGTCTGTGGATGGCACTGTTATAGGATGGGGGGGGTCTGTGGATGGCACTGTTATAGGATGGGGGGGGTCTGTGGATGGCACTGTTATAGGATGGGGGGGGTCTGTGGATGGCACTGTTATAGGATGGGGGGGGGGGGGGTCTGTGGATGGCACTGTTATGGGGTGGGGGGGGTCTGTGGATGGCACTGTTATGGGGTGGGGAAGTCTGTGGATGGCACTGTTATGGGGTGGGGGGGTCTGTGGATGGCACTGTTATGGGGTGGGGGGGGTCTGTGGATGGCACTGTTATGGGGTGGGGGGGGTCTGTGGATGGCACTGTTATGGGGTGGGGGGGTCTGTGGATGGCACTGTTATGGGGTGGGGGGGTCTGTGGATGGCACTGTTATGGGGTGGGGGGGTCTGTGGATGGCACTGTTATGGGGTGGGGGGGGTCTGTGGATGGCACTGTTATGGGGTGGGGGGGTCTGTGGATGGCACTGTTATAGGATGGGGGGGGGGTCTGTGGATGGCACTGTTATGGGGTGGGGGGGTCTGTGGATGGCACTGTTATAGGATGGGGGGGGGGGCGGGGGTCTGTGGATGGCACTGTTATGGGGTAGGGGGGTCTGTGGATGGCACTGTTATGGGGTGGGGGGGGGGGGTCTGTGAATGCCAGGGGGAGAGGTGAGAGGCACTATGATACTACTGGCACATTGGGGGGAGGCACTATGATACGGGCACATTATGGGGGGAGATGGCACTATGATACGGGCACATTATGGGGGGAGATGGCACTATGATACGGGCACATTATGGGGGGAGGTGGCACTATGATACGGGCACATTATGGGGGGAGGTGGCACTATGATACGGGCACATTGGGGGGGAGATGGCACTATGATACCGGCACATGGGGGGGGGGGGGGAGGGGGGGGAGAGGCACTCCGCACTTGATACTGGCACATGATTAGGGGGGCATCTATGGGGACACTTACTGGCACATTATTGGGTGGCACTGTGGGGCCACTTCTTATTGGCACATTATTGGGGGGCACTATGGGGGCATCTACTGAGGCCACAAAGAAGGGGTATTTTATATGGGGGGCTCTGTGTGGTACTAGTATTATCAGGGGTATTATCTGTTTCTGCAGTATAGTATTGGGGAGCACAGCGGAACAGTATTGGGGGTGTTAGGATGATTTGTCCAGAAGATGGAAGGATGATGGAAAAGTAGTAAACTAAGATTTTTTTTTTTTTTTGTCAAGCTGCAGAGACGAAAAATGGCTGAAAACTGGTGGTCTGGTCTGAAGGTCTGAAAGGAGAAGATGAGGAAAGAGAACATCTACAAGAGACGTCACTGGATGTAAGAGGTATGTGGCTGTATTACCCTGTATGTTCTGTAGTGATAGGAGCAGGGGTCATCGCGGTCATATAGGGTGCGACCGTGACTGGGAGGTGGAGGTTCAGACAAACTGACGCGGTCTGACTTTGTTTCTTACACTGTGCGTTCACACAATTATGTACAGGATTCGTAGGATTCGAGATTCGATATATTCGAGAACCTTTTCGGATTCGGATTCGAAAAAAATTGGATTCGTCCCACCTCTAGCAAAAATCATTAAGGTTACCTGTCTGTCTATTATCCATCTACCTGTCTGTCCAAACAACCATCGACACTGCACATAGAGGGATGGTTATTGGAGGGAATGAAAAGAAGTGCCGAGAGCGTGTGTGTCTCCACTACAGGACATTACTAACAGCAACTGAAATTGAAATAGACTTGTCACAGGGGGCAGTGGTAGCTTACAATAAGGGTAGTTAGAATCTGGCAGGCAGTTCAGATGCCGTAACTGCCTGCCGGATCCGGAAATCCGTATGAAAATGGATATCTTTTTTTGGGATACAGATCAGTTTGGCTTCTTCATTGAAATACCGGATCAGTCTTTCTGGTATCATCGGAATAATGGATCCGGTATTAATATATTTTTTTTAAAGCTAGAAAGAACTGCGCATGCGCAGACCGGAAAACCGGATCAGGTGATGCGACAACTTCCGGAACACTTGATACTGGATCCAGCATTAATACATTTCAATGGAAATTAATGCTGGATCTGGCAAGTGCGGTAGTGTTCCAGAATTTTGTCAGCAAGCTGCGGTATTTTGTCTGGTCAAATACCATACAAGGGACGGAAAGGAAGACATCCTGATGCATACTGAACGGATTGCTTTCCATTCAGAATGCCTTGTGACAAAACGGAAGCAATTTTTCCCGGTATTGAAACCCTTCACCGGATTTAAATACCGGAAAAGAATAACGCTAGTGTGAAAGTACCCTAAGACAGTTTTAGTATTTGGAGGCATTTGGGGAAAGGGATATAAACAGCGATAGCTGCTGGTCAGGATACAATTATATTAGTACATATAGGATATTAGGATACAATTATATTACAACCCCTTTAATACATAATGTCCATATCTGGGTTTTAGCATTCTGGTACTCTGCATGCAAGGTTTTCTTTCCAACAGAAAGTCTGTACTCTTGTTGGAAATCTGACAAATACCATTATAGTGAATAGGGATCTGACTATGCATTATACGGCAATTCCGGTACTCTGGTCCTCTACCAGAACAGAGTACTGGAATACTAAAATACACATGTGGACTACCCTTAGGCTACTTTCACACTAGCGTTCGGAGCGGGTCCGTCTGATGTTTCATCAGACGGATCCGCTCCTATAATGCAGACGTTCGCATCCGTTCAGAACGGATCCGTCTGCATTATTACTTAGAAAAATTTCTAAGTTTGAAAGTAGCCTGAACGGATCCGTCCAGACTTTACATTGAAAGTCAATGGGGGCGGATCCGTTTGAAGATTGAGCCATATGGTGTCATCTTCAAACGGATCCGTCCCCATTGACTTACATTGTAAGTCTGGACGGATCCGCTTGCCTCCGCACGGCCAGGCGGACACCCGAACGCTGCAAGCAGCGTTCAGGTGTCCGCTCGCTGAGCGGAGCGAAGGCTGAACGCTGGCAGACTGATGCATTCTCAGCGGATCCGCGTCCACTGAGAATGCATTAGGGCTGGACGGCTGCGTTCGGGGCCGCTTGTGAGCCCCTTCAAACGGAGCTCACGAGCGGACATCCGAACGCATGTGTGAAAGTAGCCTTACACGGCTTGGAACACACAGTGGATCATACTGTGTGATAAATTTGGTGCATCTACATAGACATGATAAATGCATTTCGTCTAAAGGCCACTTTAGACAAATGCCTCTTCATTGAAAAGCATCAGTCTGACCTGGGTAAGAGTTTCCAGTAGGCAAAAGATGCTTATGGGTTATCTTGTCCACTATAGCTTATGCAATGGTTTGATATTGCAGTAGTCCGCAGTCAATAGTTGAATACATGTGATGTTCTGGGATTAAGAAGTGATGGAAAAATACAAAGTTGTACTACACTTAAAAGCCTGAGCAGAAACCTAAACCATTTACAGAGATGCCAAAGACCTAAAATGTGCCCTGCAGAATAGCAATGTTTTTGACTCAAGCCATTCACATTTGGATTATTCATGCCTCTCCTGAGTTGGCCATACACATTGGCCCCTCACTGGTAAAATGTAGAGGGCCCTCCCAACTTTTTACTCAGTGGCAGTTGTTGAAGAGAAGGATCAGGCTGTTGAAGTTCAAGCCACTTAGCCAAGTTGAGTTCTTGTGCATAGAGGTTGGGATGGAGAGAGATACCCGTTTGCCAAATGGATGGTCATATATGGCTTCTGTCAGAATGGCTCTTCAGTGCTGATCTCTGACTAAGAGGCTCTACAAAGGAAGAGGAAGTGGATGGGCTGCTTTCATGTAACTTCCTATTAGAGGAAGGGTGTAGAACAGAATCATGGACGAGATCATTATAGTGTATAGCTGAGGGCAGCACCGCTCTATGAATGCTACTGTGGCTGGATAACAATATCTGCCCTACTGTATAGACCACACTAGGGTTAGGCAATATCAATTTTTTCTCCACGATAACGATATTAAGAAATTTATCTATATATCTATCTATATATCGCAATAAATACCCATTTAAAAGGAAAAAACACTGTGGGCCACAAGGAGACATTATACTGTATGGGGTAGTGGGCCACAAGGAGACATTATACTCTATGGGGCAGCCACAAGGAGACATTATACTGTATGGGGCAGCCACAAGGAGACATTATACTCTATGGGGCAGCCACAAGGAGACATTATACTCTATGGGGCAGCCACAAGGAGACATTATACTGTATGGGGCAGCCACAAGGAGACATTATACTCTATGGGGCAGCCACAAGGAGACATTATACTCTATGGACAATTTTTGAAGCCCCCACTACCCCTCAGTATAATAATGTCTTCTGGCCATCATACAGTAATGTCTTCTTCTTGCTCACGTATGGGGGACTCATGTTGACTCATTCCCTAATGCCTGCTATTTCAATGTGCAGTGCAGCTTGCAGGAAGCCAAGACCAGGCCACCTAGGGCCGCAGAAGACAGACAGACAGACATACATACATACATAACACCTTTATTTAAGACACTCGGGCTGCCCGGTTCTATTCTAATCTACCTTTTAGGGTCTCTCGCTCCTCTTCCTCCGCCTTGGACACTCGCAGACCAGGAGTCAGGCGAACTGTGTGTGGGAGTTGGAGAGACTTTTCCCACCTTGAGTAGCTTGTGTGCTCAGTGCCCTCGGCCGTTATCCGATTCCGACGTCAAAGGGCAGAGACTTGAATATGGGAGCGAGGAGGAGCCAGGGGTGGCCACTGCAGGAAGTATTTGTACTGGTATGCATGATGCCGGGGCGGACGGATGCTTATTTAGAAGAGGAGGTCAGCGCACATGTGACCGCTCCTATGACATCACAAAATACTGTGTTTTTTTAGGAAACAGCGATATCACTGTTTCTTAATACTGGGGTATAATCACTAACACTGGTATATTGCTCAACCCTAGACCACACTAAGCGAATGGTTGGCCATACTATACTATGGGCACTGACATCTGAGCCTTTACCAATCACACATAAAACAATATACTCCCCAGGCTTAGAGATCTAGTCATGTTTAAATCAATCACGTCTGAAGTGATAAAACCTACAAAATTTCTTGGAAGCCATTAAGAAGATTTTAGTCAAGTTGCTCAAAGTCTAATAAAAAAATATTCAACACACATGTCAAACAGCCATACATCTTAATGTAGGAATGACACATACAGTAATTCCAAATGTAAGTTACTCCAATGACCTGACATCTACTTAGCAATCAGGCATTTACCAACATGTCTGACATCTCAGAAAATGCCTTTGTTCTGCTGACAAGGAGATTCCCATCTCTGTGCACAAACAAATATACAGGTTGGATTTGCTAATCTGCATTCCATATCTTCTACAGAGATCTTGTGTAAATAGTACAAGGTCCACCTTTTAGGATTTCCAGTACACTGCCAATCTGATAGGGTCAAAAAAAAAAAAAAAAAAAAAAGAAGTATAAACACAGGCCAAGAATCCCCAAGATACACAAGACATCAGATAAAAGTCAACTGTATTGACCAATTCTGAAGGCTTCAAAAAACTCTAGGTGGGACATTTGTGACCTTCAATTTTTGTCAGACATCCGCCAAAAACAAAAGGTACCTTTACATGAGCCGATTATCGTGTAAATTATCGTTACATCCAGTGAAAATGCAAGCTTATCAAGCGGTGTAAAAGCAATGAACAATGGAATGACAACCGGTAGATTTTTGTTTTCTTGGCTTGATCATGGCAATACATGGCATATTATGCCCAACCTGTAACACTATAATACAAGCATACCTTCTAATAACAAAATATACACTGACTAGAGAGTGGAGGTAAACGGCCAAGGCCTGATTTAATAAACCAATACCAAATACAACTTTAACTGAAACGTTTAAGAGCCTAGTCATAAACTCAGACTCCAATACCATAAATATCTATATATATCAGAGTCCATCCCATCACGGGATGACTATCCTTACTTCACTCCACCTCAGGCCAAGGCCCCAATACTTACCATAAATATGGGCGGGCGGGAGGGGCACAAAGAATCCGGCTCCACAGGCAGGTTCAGATCAAAGGCAAGCCCAGCCTGCGGAGCACGGACACTTATAGCCCCCTAAACATCCCTCCACACCAATCAAAAGTAGTCTCCAGGGCTCCGCTAACCTTCCCCGAAACCCTGGGACACCATAGGCCAATATCCCGGCCAATTGCCGGACACTCACCAGGCAGAAATATTCCTCTGCCCAGTGATCCCACAAGAGCTTTTCCCTCCAAAACTGCCTCCCAGAATAACCACCCTGTTACCGGGCAGGCAAAACCAAGGGCAGACAGCCATCAGGCAAATGCCAGTATGGCCATGCGTCCCCCTCCATAATGTACGGGGGGCCCTCCATTTGTGTGAGCACAAAAATCCTCGTTGGACGTTAACCGTTTCATATGTGAAAACAGGAATCGTTCACTGCACACATGATTACAGATGATTATACCATGGGTATGTTTAACCACCTCAGCCCCCAGTGCTTAAACACCCTGAAAGACCAGGCCACTTTTTACACTTCTGACCTACACTACTTTCACCGTTTATTGCTCGGTCATGCAACTTACCACCCAAATGAATTTTACCTCCTTTTCTTCTCACTAATAGAGCTTTCATTTGGTGGTATTTCATTGCTGCTGACATTTTTACTTTTTTTGTTATTAATCGAAATTTAACGTTTTTTTTGCAAAAAAATGACATTTTTCACTTTCAGTTGTAAAATTTTGCAAAAAAAACGACATCCATATAGAAATTTTGCTCTAAATTTATAGTTCTACATGTCTTTGATAAAAAAAAAATGTTTGGGTAAAAAAAAAATGGTTTGGGTAAAAGTTATAGCGTTTACAAACTATGGTACAAAAATGTGAATTTCCGCTTTTTGAAGCAGCTCTGACTTTCTGAGCACCTGTCATGTTTCCTGAGGTTCTACAATGCCCAGACAGTACAAACACCCCACAAATGACCCCATTTCTGAAAGTACACACCCTAAGGTATTCGCTGATGGGCATAGTGAGTTCATAGAACTTTTTATTTTTTGTCACAAGTTAGCGGAAAATGATGATTTTTTTTTTTTTTTTTTTTTTCCTTACAAAGTCTCATATTCCACTAACTTGTGACAAAAAATAAAAACTTCTATGAACTCACTATGCCCATCAGCGAATACCTTGGGGTCTCTTCTTTCCAAAATGGGGTCACTTGTGGGGTAGTTATACTGCCCTGGCATTCTAGGGGCCCAAATGTGTGGTAAGGAGTTTGAAATCAAATTCTGTAAAAAATGACCTGTGAAATCCGAAAGGTGCTCTTTGGAATATGGGCCCCTTTGCCCACCTAGGCTGCAAAAAAGTGTCACACATCTGGTATCTCCGTACTCAGGAGAAGGTGGGGAATGTGTTTTGGGGTGTCATTTTATATATACCCATGCTGGGTGAGAGAAATATCTTGGCAAAAGACAACTTTTCCCATTTTTTTATACAAAGTTGTCATTTGACCAAGATATTTATCTCACCCAGCATGGGTATATGTAAAAAGACACCCCAAAACACATTCCTCAACTTCTCCTGAGTACGGGGATACCAGATGTGTGACACTTTTTTGCAGCCTAGGTGGGCAAAGGGGCCCATATTCCAAAGAGCACCTTTCGGATTTCACTCCTCATTTTTTCCTGAATTTGATTTCAAACTCCTTACCACACATTTGGGCCCCTAGAATACCAGGGCAGTATAACTACCCCACAAGTGACCCCATTTTGGAAAGAAGACACCCCAAGGTATTCCGTGAGGGGCATGGCGAGTTCCTAGAATTTTTTATTTTTTGTCACAAGTTAGTGGAAAATGATGATTTTTTTTTTTTTTTTTTTTTTTCATACAAAGTCTCATATTCCACAAACTTGTGACAAAAAATAAAAACTTCCATGAACTCACTATGCCCATCAGCGAATACCTTGGGGTCTCTTCTTTCCAAAATGGGGTCACTTGTGGGGTAGTTATACTGCCCTGGCATTCTAGGGGCCCAAATGTGTGGTAAGTAGGTAAATGACCTGTGAAATCCGAAAGGTGCTCTTTGGAATGTGGGCCCCTTTGCCCACCTAGGCTGCAAAAAAGTGTCACACATCTGGTATCTCTGTATTCAGGAGAAGTTGAGGAATGTGTTTTGGGGTGTCTTTTTACATATACCCATGCTGGGTGAGATAAATATCTTGGTCAAATGCCAACTTTGTATAAAAAAATGGGAAAAGTTGTCTTTTGCCAAGATATTTCTCTTACCCAGCATGGGTATATGTAAAATGACACCCCAAAACACATTCCCCAACTTCTCCCGATTACGGAGATACCAGATGTGTGACACTTTTTTGCAGCCGAGGTGGGCAAAGGGGCCCATATTCAAAAGAGCACCTTTCGGATTTCACAGGTCATTTTTTACAGAATTTGATTTCAAACTCCTTACCACACATTTGGGCCCCTAGAATGCCAGGGCAGTATAACTACCCCACAAGTGACCCCATTTTGGAAAGAAGAGACCCCAAGGTATTCGCTGATGGGCAAAGTGAGTTCATGGAAGTTTTTATTTTTTGTCACAAGTTAGTGGAATATGAGACTTTGTATGAAAAAAAAAAAAAAAAAAAAAATAAGCATTTTCCACTAACTTGTGACAAAAAATAAAAAATTCTAGGAACTCGCCATGCCCCTCACGGAATACCTTGGGGTGTCTTCTTTCCAAAATGGGGTCACTTGTGGGGTAGTTATACTGCCCTGGCATTTTCCAGGGGCCCTAATGTGTGGTAAGTAGGTAAATGACCTGTGAAATCCTAAAGGTGCTCTTTGGAATATGGGCCCCTTTGCCCACCTAGGCTGCAAAAAAGTGTCACACATGTGGTATCGCCGTATTCAGGAGAAGTTGGGGAATGTGTTTTGGGGTGTCATTTTACATATACCCATGCTGGGTGAGAGAAATATCTTGGCAAAAGACAACTTTTCCCATTTTTTTATACAAAGTTGGCATTTGACCAAGATATTTCTCTCACCCAGCATGGGTATATGTAAAATGACACCCCAAAACACATTCCCCAACTTCTCCTGAGTACGGCGATACCAGATGTGTGACACTTTTTTGCAGCCTAGATGCGCAAAGGTGCCCAAATTCCTTTTAGGAGGGCATTTTTAGACATTTGGATACCAGACTTCTTCTCACGCTTTGGGGCCCCTAGAATGCCAGGGCAGTATAAATACCCCACATGTGACCCCATGTTGGAAAGAAGACACCCCAAGGTATTCAATGAGGGGCATGGCGAGTTCATAGAAATTTTTTTTTTTTGGCACAAGTTAGCGGAAATTGATATTTTTAATTTTTTTCTCACAAAGTCTCCCGTTCCGCTAACTTGGGACAAAAATTTCAATCTTTCATGGACTCAATATGCCCCTCACGGAATACCTGGGGGTGTCTTCTTTCCGAAATGGGGTCACATGTGGGGTATTTATACTGCCCTGGCATTCTAGGGGCCCTAAAGCGTGAGAAGAAGTCTGGAATATAAATGTCTAAAAAATTTTACGCATTTGGATTCCGTGAGGGGTATGGTGAGTTCATGTGAGATTTTATTTTTTGACACAAGTTAGTGGAATATGAGACTTTGTAAGAAAAAAAAAAAAAAAATTCTGCTAACTTGGGCCAAAAAAATATCTGAATGGAGCCTTACAGAGGGGTGATCAATGACAGGGGGGGTGATCAATGACAGGGGGGGTGATCAATGACAGGGGGGTGATCAATGACAGGGGGGTGATCAGGGAGTCTATATGGGGTGATAACCACAGTCATTGATCACGCCCGTGTAAGGCTTCATTCAGACGTCCGGATGCGTTTTGCGGATCCGATCCATCTATCAGTGCATCCGTAAAAATCATGCGGACATCTGAATGGAGCTTTACAGGGGGGTAATCAATGACAGGGGGGTGATCAATGACAGGGGGGTGATCAGGGAGTCTATATGGGGTGATCACCACAGTCATTGATCATGCCCCTGTAAGGCTTCATTCAGACGTCCGGATGCGTTTTGCGGATCCGATCCATCTATCAGTGCATCCGTAAAAATCATGCGGACATCTGAATGGAGCTTTACAGGGGGGTAATCAATGACAGGGGGGTGATCAATGACAGGGGGGTGATCAGGGAGTCTATATGGGGTGATCACCACAGTCATTGATCATGCCCCTGTAAGGCTTCATTCAGACGTCCGGATGCGTTTTGCGGATCGGATCCATCTATCAGTGCATCCGTAAAAATCATGCGGACATCTGAATGGAGCTTTACAGGGGGGTAATCAATGACAGGGGGGTGATCACCACAGTCATTGATCATGCCCCTGTAAGGCTTCATTCAGACGACCGGATGCGTTTTGCGGATCCGATCCATGTATCAGTGCATCCGTAAAAATCATGCGGACATCTGAATGGAGCTTTACAGGGGGGTGATCAGGGAGTCTATATGGGGTGATAACCACAGTCATTGATCATGCCCCTGTAAGGCTTCATTCAGACGTCCGGATGCGTTTTGCGGATCCGATCCATCTATCAGTGCATCCGTAAAAATCATGCGGACATCTGAATGGAGCTTTACAGGGGGGTAATCAATGACAGGGGGGTAATCAATGACAGGGGGGTGATCAGGGAGTCTATATGGGGTGATCACCACAGTCATTGATCATGCCCCTGTAAGGCTTCATTCAGACGTCCGGATGCGTTTTGCGGATCCGATCCATCTATCAGTGCATCCGTAAAAATCATGCGGACATCTGAATGGAGCTTTACAGGGGGGTGATCAATGACAGGGGGGTGATCACCACAGTCATTGATCATGCCCCTGTAAGGCTTCATTCAGACGACCGGATGCGTTTTGCGGATCCGATCCATGTATCAGTGCATCCGTAAAAATCATGCGGACATCTGAATGGAGCTTTACAGGGGGGTAATCAATGACAGGGGGGTAATCAATGACAGGGGGGTGATCAGGGAGTCTATATGGGGTGATCACCACAGTCATTGATCATGCCCCTGTAAGGCTTCATTCAGACGTCCGGATGCGTTTTGCGGATCCGATCCATCTATCAGTGGATCCGTAAAAATCATGCGGACGTCTGAATGGAGCTTTACAGGGGGTTGATCAATGACAGGGGGGTAATCAATGACAGGGGGGTGATCAGGGAGTCTATATGGGGTGATCAGGGGTGATTAGGGGTGATCAGGGGCTAATAAGGGGTTAATAAGTGATGGGGGGGGGGGTGTAGTGTAGTGTAGTGGTGCTTGGTGCTACTTTACTGAGCTACCTGTGTCCTCTGGTGGTCGATCCAAACAAATGGGACCACCAGAGGACCAGGTAGCAGGTATATTAGACGCTGTTATCAAAACAGCGTCTAATATACCTGTTAGGGGTTAAAAAAAACACATCTCCAGCCTGCCAGCGAACGATCGCCGCTGGCAGGCTGGAGATCAACTCTCTTACCTTCCGTTCCTGTGAGCGCGCGCGCCTGTGTGCGCGCGTTCACAGGAAATCTCGCGTCTCGCGAGATGACGCGTATATGCGTGACTGTGCGCAGCGCTGCCACCTCCGGAACGCGATCCTGCGTTAGGCGGTCCGGAGGTGGTTAAGCAAGTAAACTCAATAGTCTGCTTTACAATGTAATATGCGATTGAAATTACAATTTTGAGAATGATAATTGGTGCATCTAAAGGGTCATTGATGAAACGTTTACGAGACCAAGAAACAACTCACTTGTCGCTCAATCGTACCGATCATTGCCTCATGTAAAAGGTACCTTAAAGGAAACCTGTCACCAGGATTTTGTGTATAGAGCTGGGGACATGGGCTGCTAGATGGCCGCTAGCACATCTGCAATACCCAGTCCCGATAGCTCTCTGCGCTTTTATTGTGTTAAAAAACTGTTTTGATCAATATGCAAATGAACCTGATATATGTCCGGAGATGAGTCCAGCGGAAAGGAGCCCGGCACCGCCCCGCGTCCTCCGAATCTCCTCCTTGCTGGTTGACGTCACAGAGTTGGAGCGCCGAAATCTCGCGATGCGCGAGCTAGCGCATGCGTAGTTCGTTCCCTGTGCTGATGCCAGCACAGGGAATGAACATGATGCCGATACTGCGCATGCGCTAGGTCGCGCATCGCGAGATTTCGGTGCTCCAGCTCTGTGACGTCAGCCAGCAAGGAGGAGATTCGGAGGACGCGGGGCGGTGCTGGGCTCCTTTCCGCTGGACTCATCTCCGGACACATATCAGGTTCATTTGCATATTGATCAAAAAGTTTATTTTAACACAATAAAAGCGCAGAGAGCTATGGGGACTGAGTATTGCAGATGTGCTAGCGGCCATCTAGCAGCCCATGTCCCCAGCTCTATACACAAAATCCTGGTGACAGGTTCCCTTTAAGTCAGAAAAGCATCATTTTATCTTCTGTTCATGGTCGACTATTGTGGTATATTGTAGGCTCATGTCTCCCTTAAATTGTCCCAGTTAATTTAAAATGAAAAATGAGAAAACATTACAAATAGTCTTGACTGAGTTCACATTCAGTAGGTTAGCCAATAAAATTAGGGCTGCCGAAACAGTCTGTACAGAAATTGCTGCAGTCTGTAACCACAGAGATATAGGGGCACATTTATTAAGACCAGCGTTTAGACGCCAGTCTTAAACCCCTAAATTGGCGCACGCCTCTTCATAACTTTGGCAGATCCTCCGCCAGTTTTAAATGCAAGTCGGCTTCCTTCTTACATTGACTTTTTTCTACACCTGAAACAGCCATAGAAAATGGCAAATGAGACGGGCCTGCTGGCCCTTCCCCGCACACCCACTTATTTAGACCTGGCATGAGTGGGAAAAGGTGGCAGATTGCGGCGCAACTAGCTGTTGTGCCGCAATCTGCACCTGGAATATGCCTAATATACAGGCGTATTTCAGCTTAATAAATGACCCCCATAGAGGTTTGCAAAGGAGCTGAAGAGACAAAACGGTAGATTTTAACTCATTTTTCCCTGTCTGCCTGCATCAAAACTTTTATTTATTTGAACACATCATTAATTCCATGGCGCTGTACATCTAAGATATTTTACACATACATAACACCACAAATATAATGGGCATGAACTTTGTAACAGACTGGTACAGAGGGGGAGAGGACCCTGCCTGCGAGAGCTTACAACCTACAGCTGGGCTTGGTTTTGAATATAGAAATAGCCTTGCAGGTCAATGAAGAACAACATTATTAATGGCACCAGCTTCCACTCTGGCAAATGCAGCCTGTCCGTGCATCACAAAGTCAGCCATTCATCTGAATGAAACAGACTTATTGCAGGGGGTCAGACTCCTGATCGTGTTGTGCTGGCCACCTTTCAGAAAGGTTTTGTTTTAATGAGACAACACCTTTAGTTTTGCCAAAAAAGAGACAATCCTTTTGGATCAAGTCCTAATTCTGAGGTAAAAAAAATGAAGCACAAATTCCTAATGCAACATTATACCAGACCCTAAAGGCAGCCATACACATGCAACAGCCGTCAGGCGAACAATTGTTCAGATGACAGCTTTTTCTCCTGACGTCCCCAAAACTCCCTCATTCACATACAGCTCAGCCAACCGTCCCTGCATATGTTATGGGGCAGAAGCCGCTGCCAGACACTTCTAATGGCAGAACACAAGGATGGGGCAGAAACATTCAGATCCCCCAGCATCTAATGTTGGGGAAAATCAGGAGCTCCCTATACAAATAAAGTGTCAAACAAACCCACTGTTCTCAATGGATGAGGCGGACAATACACTAATGTGTATGAGGGCCTAAATACCGGACTACCAGATGTGCTGCAATAACAACGGAGCAGAGATAGATATTACGGTGTGACTTACCTACACATAGGATGTTGAAGCAGAAGCCTTGAGTAACCGATTTACTAACAAGCTGATCTGGAAGGCTGTCAAAACCCACATGGCCGCCCAGCGAGAGGCTGCGTTTTTCTTCATTCTGTCAGAAAGGAGAGACCAGTTAACGGCCAGGAATATTTCCAGGAGTTCTCACAAAAGGAAAATTGGCTACCATTTACTGGGATCAAAAAAATATAAATCTACACGCCGTCCTTTGGATCCTATTTAGCTGCATTCCAGTCTATTAATAAGGAAATGGACAACAGCAGGAATCTGATCTTGACAGGGATGTTAACCGCACAGAGTTCAGAACGTAGAAAACTATTAAAAACCCATTTTTAAAACACATCTGAAGACTTATGAAATCAATTGCCAGGGTTAAATATATATTTAATACACACACAGTATCAAACACTGAAGTGAATGGGAATTTAACTGCAGTTACCAGTTCCGTCCACCTCACAATGGTAGTTCAGGCGTCGGAGCTACAATGTATGAGCTGATCGGTGGGGGTATTGGACCCCTGCCTATCTAAAATTGATGGCCAATAATAGAACTCTGGACAACCCCTTTAAGGTGCCCATACACCTTTAAAAGAATTGAGCGGCAATGTACAACGTGCCTGATTCTTCTCTCTCCTGACAACCTGTTGCGGGAGAGCTGGCACCTCCACCCCATACATATTAAATATATCAGGCAAAAACGATGGATTCTGGTGATAATATTGT
The DNA here is from genome assembly GCF_905171765.1 of Bufo bufo. Taxonomy (NCBI): domain Eukaryota; kingdom Metazoa; phylum Chordata; class Amphibia; order Anura; family Bufonidae; genus Bufo; species Bufo bufo. The sequence goes on along the minus strand of NC_053389.1, from coordinate 393,202,525 downwards.
AATGTGTATGAAGGTCTTTAAGTTTTAAGATACTCTTATATTCACAGTTCAACAGCTAATCTAGCCATTCACTAAGATTTATTTTATCCCCTAAAGAGGTTGTGTAGAGCAAAGTTCCCCAACTCCATTCCTCAGCGCCAACCTGTCGGTCATGGAGCACTGACATTAATTATATCACCTACTCATTACTAAGGAAATCCTGACAACATGACCGGTAGGTGGGACCTGAGGAACACAAGTGTAGAGCTATGCCATCAAGGTCCAATAGTGGGGACCTCCACAATCATAAGAAATGCGGCAGATCCCCGAATTTATCAGACTCCTCATTTTTACCTCTGGGCTTTCAGATACTGCAGCTCAACCATATTTTCGTGAATAACAGGCTGGAATCACACATACAGTTTTAATGCTGTCTTCCATATCAGGAGTGGATTCTAAAGTAAGGCCTAGTTCATACTTTAGAGATTTGGCCAATGATTTCCTTCAGGGATTATCTGCCAAAACCAGAAATGGAACCTACACAGAGATAATGTACAATGGAAAGATCTGAACTTGTTCTGTGTTTTTGACCTGCATCTGGTTTTGACTTGCAATCACTGAAGTGTGCACTAGGCCTAAGCTGTGGACCGCGGACCCATTTAAGTCAACAGGTCCACACGGTCGCACGGGATTCACACGGCTGGTGACCGTGTTATGCAGTCCCACTATTTGGGGTCCGCAACACAGGCATGGAGGCCATAGGATAGTCTGAATAGGGCCTAAGTCCCATAGTGGCGAATGGAGAGCAAGCTGCACCAACGCTCCTTCACTTTGGGTTCCCTGTTCTGAGATAGGAATGGTCCCAGAGGTGGGACCTGCAACTATCTGACATTGATGCCATATCCTAGCAATATACCATAAATGTCCCAAATGAGAATATCACTTTATGGACCAAGGTATTTATTTCCTGCATCATTTAGGCTACTTTCACCAATGCTTTTTGGTTTCAGGTTTTGAGATCTGGCAGAGGATCTTAAAACAGTTCAGTATGCTTCCGTTCCGATGCAGTTGTGTGAAATCGAAATGGAACAAACCAGATTTGTCACTAAATACACTCACCTAAAGAATTATTAGGAGCACCTGTTCTATTTCTCATTAATGCAATTATCTAGTCAACCAATCACATGGCAGTTGCTTCAATGCATTTAGGGGTGTGGTCCTGGTCAAGACAATCTCCTGAACTCCAAACTGAATGTCAGAATGGGAAAGAAAGGTGATTTAAGCAATTTTGAGAGCGGCATGGTTGTTGGTGCCAGACGGGCCGGTCTGAGTATTTCACAATCTGCTCAGTTACTGGGATTTTCACGCACAACCATTTCTAGGGTTTACAAAGAATGGTGTGAAAAGGGAAAAACATCCAGTATGTGGCAGTCCTGTGGGCAAAAATGCCTTGTGGATGCTAGAGGTCAGAGGAGAATGGGCCGACTGATTCAAGCTGATAAAAGAGAAACGTTGACTGAAATAACCACTCGTTACAACCGAGGTATGCAGCAAAGAATTTGTGAAGCCACAACACGCACAACCTTGAGGCGGATGGGCTACAACAGCAGAAGACACCACCGGGTACCACTCATCTCCACTACAAATAGAAAAAAGAGGCTACAATTTGCACAAGCTCACCAAAATTGGACTGTTGAAGACTGGAAAAATGTTGCGTGGTCTGATGAGTCTCGATTTCTGTTGAGGCATTCAAATGGTAGAGTCCGAATTTGGCGTAAACAGAATGAGAACATGTATCCATCATGCCTTGTTACCACTGTGCAGGCTGGTGGTGGTGGTGTAATGGTGTGGGGATGTTTTCTGGGCACACTTTAGGCCCCTTAGTGCCAATTGGGCATTGTTTAAATGCCACGGGCTACCTGAGCATTGTTTCTGACCATGTCCATCCCTTCATGACCACCATGTACCCATCCTATGATGGCTACTTCCAGCAGGATAATGCACCATGTCACAAAGCTCGAATCATTTCAAATTGGTTTCTTGAACATGACAATGAGTTCACTGTACTAAAATGGCCCCCACAGTCACCAGATCTCAACCCAATAGAGCATCTTTGGGATGTGGTGGAACGGGAGCTTCGTGCCCTGGATGTGCATCCCTCAAATCTCCATCAACTGCAAGATGCTATCCTATCAATATGGGCCAACATTTCTAAAGAATGCTATCAGCACCTTGTTGAATCAATGCCACGTAGAATTAAGGCAGTTCTGAAGGCAAAACGGGGTCCAACACCGTATTAGTATGGTGTTCCTAATAATTCTTTAGGTTAGTGTATATTGAAAGTCAATGGGCGACTGACCCGGTTTTCGAGGATCCTAAAAACACAAAAAAATAAAATAAATGTTAAAAAACAAACAAACAAACACACGATCCGTCACCACCATTCACTTAGGCCTCCTGCACACGAACGTGTGCGGCCCGTAATGCACCAAACACCGATTGTTGGGAAGCCGCAGCGGATCGCGGACCCATTCACTTTAATGGGTCAGCGATCCACCTGTTCCGCAAAAAGATAGAACATGTCCTATCTTTTTGCGGAACGAAACCCCACGGAAGCACTCCGTAATGCTTCCGTGGGATTCCGTTCCGTGCTTGCGTTCCACACCATTCCGCATCTCTGGATTTGCGGACCCATGCGCAACATTGTTTTTTTTGTGACAAATCAGTTTTTTTCTGTTTCGATGACTGGACACAAAACCGCAGCTTTTGTGTCCAGTCACAAAACGGAATGCTGATGAAACAGAAGGCATCGTGATGCATCCTGAACGGATCCCTTTCCATTCAGAATGCATGGGTACAAAGCAGAGTTGTTTTTGTCCGGTTTGGAGATCTGGCAGAGGAATGCCACAACATATATGTGAAAGTAGCCTTACTTTGTCTCAAAATTGCACCTCAAACTGCATGCGTTTCCAGCCTCATCATGAACACATTGGGGGAGATTTCTCAAAACTGGCTCAGTTGCAACTAGATTCCACCTTTCATTTTTAGGGCTTCTTTGGAAAATGAAAAGAAGAATCTGGTTGCTAGGGGCAACTAAGCCAATTTTTCTTTACATTAGTTTGATGAATCTCCCGTTAGGCTACCTTCACACTCGCGTTTTGTGCAGATCCGTCATGGACGGATCCGTTCAAAACGGATCCGTTTGTATTATCTGTAACATAGCCAAGACGGATCAGTCTTGAACACCACTGAAAGTTAATGAAGGACGGATCCGTTTTCTATTGTACCAGATTGTGTCAGTCAAAACGGATCCGTCCCCATTGACTTACATTGTGTGCCAGGACGGATGGCTCAGTTTCATCAGACAGACACCAAAACACTGCAAACGCTGGTGTTTGCCTCCAGAGCGGAATGGTGACAGAACGGAGGCAAACTGATGCATTCTGAGCGGATCCTTTTCCATTCAGAATGCATTAGGTCAAAACTGATCCTTTTTTGGACCGCTTGTGAGAGCCCTGAACGGATCTCACAAACTGAAAGCCAAAACGCCAGTGTGAAAGTAGCCTTAGTCGCAAACCCAAGAGACAGATCATTAGCTTTACACAACTCTTTTACCTGCAGATAATATGCCCCTGTAAAATCAGCGCCGATCGATGATATAGCATGCTGATTGCCACTCATGTAGTACATTATACCAATCATCCTACTGTATGGCAGCGAACAATCATTAGTACAATTGTTCATCACCGTTCAGATTGCATTTGTCAGCAGAATATCCCTGTTTATGGAGTGATGTGCTGTCAACAAACATTGATTTTTATGGCCACAAAACATGATTAGATGACAAATAAGCAATTCTCATGTGTCGGCTGGCCGGAGGGATGTTTACACAGGGCAATTATTGGGAACAAACATCTGTAAAAAAGAAGGGGAAAGAAGGATCGGACAGAAGAAAACGTATCAAGTGGCTATCATCCCAATAGACAGTCTGCAGATACTGAGTGATATCTAATGTCTAAGTAAACACAGATATAAGAGTGCCCATGCCGCAGGCGGCAAACCACAAGCGCCGGCTGTGTGCACACCACATCACATTGCAGACCCACTGATCTGCGATCAAAGATAGGACATTTCCCATCTTTTGCGGCACGGAGGCTCAGATCCGGAAGAACTACTGACGCACAGCTGAGGCCCATTCAAACAAATAGGAATCAGAAGAACGGAAAGCTCAAGGCAGATGTGAATGAGGTGATTGAGTTCTTGAAGCGAAAGCCAGGAATGGATCACAAACTGGAGGACACATAAAAAAAGGAAAGCCTGGGTCTTCTCCTCTATCTGAATCCACTCCTGGCTTTGGCTACTAAAACCACATTAAGAAACGCGAATGTGGAAGCCCGGTCTGAAGAAGCTAGAGATAGGAACAAGTAGAAATGCTATCTAAAAGCTTTTGACATATTATAATCTTATTAAGCTACTGATTAACAAGTCACCAGAATCATTACGATGAAGGCGGCCATTATTACACCCATCCGATCCACGGGGACAAGCTTTGCTTTATGGATTGTATTAGTATTGTGACAGCACAAGGCGGGGGTTAATCCATGTCACAGCCCATAAGTGGTTACAATAATTTTTACGCACATACAGCTACAGGATATCTGCTGCTAACATTTATTAAGACCCCCAAAAAATAGCCTACTGTGCATTCATCCAATATATTATGCAGTTGTACTAAAAGGCCTAACAGACCACAATTTTCGCTTCTGGCTAATGGGTATATTAGACTTATACGTTAGGTAAATTATCCAGCACATCTAACCCGAACCAGAGCTCAGTGTGAATACGACCTGTGTGCATCTAGAGGAAACTGAGACTGACAGAGGACCCAAGGTCGCAGGGAATCAGTAAGGACTAGGACTGTGTAACTTTTTTTTTGTTATTGTAAAGCAAGGGTCAACAACCTCCAGCTGTTCTGAAACTACAACTCCCAGAATCCTCCCTTCACTTCTTTGGGAGCTACAAGAAGAGCTGGGGCAAGTGTGCCTGCCAGGGAGTTGAATTTCACAGTAGCCAGGTTGCCGATCCCTGATTTAAAGCATTCGCTGAGATTTTAAAAACGTTTACATTGCAGGACAACCCTTTAACCTTCTGTGGGAAGGACCAGATGGGCTAGTATTTGCTCCCCACACCCATCAATGAGCCTTGGGTACCCAGGAGGCCCTCCTTACTGGATCGCTGGCTGTCCTTCCTTAGCCCACGTAGGTTGGAACAGCAACATCCACCCCACAAGAACTGCTGTTGTGGATGTACTCTAGGTACTCCAGTCATCCAGCCATCACAATTTGGTCCTGGAAAAAGTCACTCACATCATTCCGCTTGCTCATTGCTCCAACTTCCATCTCATCACTAAATAAAATCCTAAAATGGGCAGAAACACCCCAAACTGTGGATTCGCTCTACCAGTAAATCCTTTAGTATATTAAAAAAATAAAAATAAAAAAGGATCCTGTTGCACATTTGGCATCCGTTTGAGAGCCGTTTCTGAAATAGATTTTTAGATGGTGAAAAAATAAATAAATAAAATAAAAAAAAAGTCCTGTTCTTCTGACAGATCAGAACAGAAAATGTAAATTCACCCCAATTTAAAAAAGATCCCACAAAATGAGATGCAGGTGAGAAGAGAATGAAGCCGCAGGTTTACATGGTTATGCTTTTCATCTCAAAATAGCTCAGTACATCACGGCTTGACCAGAAAATGTGCACATAGTATAAAAGTCACACACAGCAGGCACAGGATGTATGTAAAGAGGGACCCGCTGAGCAGCCTCCAAGCACAGCATGCACACATAGCAATATCCAGATACAACTTATTTTCCGTCATTTAGATTTTGGCTCGTGGGAGGATACTAGAGGACAGCTATGCCTCCATGAGGTGCTAGGTTTTCCCTAGATACCATGCTCCAAGGACAGAATAGATTCATAGTAGACATGTAATGAGTAATGCCAATTGTTTGCATATGAATCCATGAAAACATACCCTGTATGTGTCAGATATGTGATCATTGCAAGCCATGCCACTGGATCCCAAATCCATAACAGGAAAGCATGGACGAGGCCCAACAATGAGATATGAGGTGGCCACAATGCATGGGAACAGGAGAGCAGGCAACCCATTGAAAAGATTAAATTCACTAAAAGTATGTACAGGTTCTTCTCAAAAAATTAGCATATTGTGATAAAGTTAATTATTTTCTGTAATGTACTGATAAACAGACTTTCATATATTTTAGATTCATTACACACAACTGAAGTAGTTCAAGCCTTTTCTTGTTTTAATATTGATGCAGGGCTCCAGATGGCGACCAAAATGGTCGCCAATGCGACTTAGAATTGCAAAATGGCGACAAGACTTTGTAGTCTTGTCCAGGGCTGGGACAAGGCCATTTGGTGCCCAGGGCGAAGATGGCAAACTGCGCGCCCCCCCCCCCCCCCCCCCCCCCGTTTTTAAGAAAAAAATTAGTTTGTTATTTGTATTACATTATTTTCTTACTTTTTACAGTCTGTGTGTGAGTAGCAGCTAGTGAAGGCAGGCTCCTCGTGGCTTGTTCTTCACGCGCCGACACAGCTCCCTGTAGGCTGCGCGAGTCCTCCCTCTCTCACCTCACACCTCGCCTCCCGCGTGAGCCGCGTGACGTCACACGGCGCGCGCCGGTGGTATCAACCAAATGAATCCTCCATGGGGGGGGCGAGGAAACGCAGAGGAGGAAAGGGAGCCCGAGCCAGGAGCGCAGTCGGCACAAAATTCATAGGGGGAGAGAAGGAGCAGCGCTGACATGGCTGGTGTGGACGGTGTAGGCGGGTGCAGGAGCGCACTCAGCACAGCAAGCACAGCAAGTGGCGCTTGGCTAATGTGGTACAGTGAAGCTGTACACTGCTGGCACTTCACCTGCGCCCCCCTCCTGTCCGCAAATGGTAGCGCCCAGGGCACCCGCTCCTTCGGCCCCTGCCTTGTACCGGCCCTGGTCTTGTCGCCATTTGCGCCTAGAGCCTCCGCTGCTCTGCCGCTTTAAGAAGAACGGCATTTCATACAGCAGGCAGGCAGCAATCCAATAACAGAGCTCCGCACAGTATAGAGCTCTGTTATTAGAGAGGAGGCTGCTGATTGGTCAGTATCAGTGTGCTGCTGTACCATTGGATGCTCCTCTCACACCCCCATTCTCCCGCGCTGAACACAGCAGCAGCTTCAGAGTCATGAAGACAGGGAGCCGCTCCATAGAACAGAGGTTAGCTTGAGAAGCCACAGACTGTCACAGTCACCCCTGCGCTGCCGCTGATAAAGGCTAATCCTTATCGTCTTTACAACCCTGATAACACTCAGGGGCCGCTGCTGGTGCTCCGTGTGAGCTCCCTGCCTGGGCTCACAAACATTCTTAATAAGGGAATAAAAGGGTTAATAGGAGCCGCTGGTCAAGACACTAAAAAGCAAGTGAACCATATCTCTTTCAATAGTCCTTGCTTAGTAGGAGGAGAGGTTATCTCCTGGAGGTTATCTCCTCCTCCTCCTAAGACTTTTGAAAGAGATATGGTTCACTGGCTTTTTAGTGTCTTGACCAGCGTGGGGCTCCTATTAACCCTTTACATACTTAACATTAGCAAGTGGTGAGATGACGGATGATCACCTCACCACTTGCTAATGGCTGCTGCTGCCTAGTATTCCCCCCGCCTACCTACCTACCTAACTTTCTCTGAACATCTCCTATTTTATGCTAAAGTGGGGGGGAACCTTTTCTGGTGTGAGCCTGATAAGTGTGATTGTGACCAGTTCCATCAGTTGGCACACGTGCAGCGGTATGAGGGAGCACTCTGCCATTTGTACAGCCTACGATGCGGAGATGCCACCACGCTGGGGAAGCTCAGGTGTGGCTGGCAGTGAAGGTGTTAAGGCTGCCGGTCGTTAAAGTAACGTTAGGCTGATATAAGGGGCAGCCGCGCAGCCCACCTGCTCCTTGCAGGACTCTGATCATGCACCCTCCCTATCCGCCCTTCCCAAACTATGGGCCCACTTACCGGCTACAGCCCCCCTACTACAAACCCAAGGGGCCCTACTGGAAGCCTCCCTACAAGGGGGCCCATGAAGTCTGCCCTTCTCTTTAACTGCCTGGATAACTACCGGATATGGGCTCAGCTGTAGGCCTTGCTCAGCCAGCTGGGGCCGGAGCTGGGACTGAGCCGCTCTTACACCAAAGTAGTAGGGGTTCAGGTGAACCCCAGAGTGGACGCATCTGTTTAGTGTTCACTGGGGCCCCGTACGCTGAAGAGCCACAAGGGATGGGCCCTACTGTGCCATGCCACACCTTGGCAGCATGCCGGACTGCGTAACGTCACCCCAGTCCGCTTTCCCCGCACTGTAGCCAGACAAGTCTTTTATTTTTTATTATAATTGGGCTACTTTCACACTAGCGTTCGGGGCTCCGCTTGTGAGTTCCGTTTGAAGAAGCTCACAAGCGGCCCCGAACGGATCCGTCCAGCCCTAATGCATTCTGAATGGATGCGGATCCGCTCAGAATGCATCAGTCTGGCTCCGTTTGTCCTCCGCTCAGCAGGCGGACACCTGAACGCAGCTTGCAGCGTTCAGGTGTCCGCCTGGCCGTGCGGAGGCAAACGGATCCGTCCAGACTTACAATGTAAGTCAATGGGGACGGATCCGTTTGAAGTTGACACAATATGGCTCAATTTTCAAATGGATCCGTCTCCCATTGACTTTCAATGTAAAGTCAAAACGGATCAGTTTGCATTATCATGAACAAAGAAAAATATTTTTTTTTTTTGTTCATGGTAATGCAAACGGATCCGTTCTGAACGGATCTAAGCGTTTGCATTATAGGTGCGGATCCGTCTGGGCACATACCAGACGGATCCGACCTAAACGCAGGTGTGAAAGTAGCCTTATATGTATTTTACATTTGGCGACTAAAAAATTCATTTGGCTCCTAAATTTTTCAGATTAGGAGCCAATGGCTCCTTGAGATTTTTTTTTGTCTGGAGCCCTGTGATGATTTTGGCATACAGCTCATGAAAACCCAAAATTCCTATCTCAAAAAATTAGCATATCATGAAAAGGTTCTCTAAACGAGCTATTAACCTAATCATCTGAATCAACTAATTAACTCTAAACACCTGCAAAAGATTCCTGGGGCTTTTAAAAACTCCCAGCCTGGTTCATAACTCAAAACCACAATCATGGGTAAGACTGCCGACCTGACTGCTGTCCAGAAGGCCATCATTGACACCCTCAAGCAAGAGGGTAAGACACAGAAAGAAATTTCTGAACGAATAGGCTGTTCCCAGAGTGCTGTATCAAGGCACCTCAGTGGGAAGTCTGTGGGAAGGAAAAAGTGTGGCAGAAAACGCTGCACAACGATTAGAGGTGACCGGACCCTGAGGAAGATTGTGGAGAAGGACAGATTCCAGACCTTGGGGGACCTGCGGAAGCAGTGGACTGAGTCTGGAGTAGAAACATCCAGAGCCACCGTGTACAGGCGTGTGCAGGAAATGGGCTACAGGTGCCGCATTCCCCAGGTCAAGCCACTTTTGAACCAGAAACAGCGGCAGAAACGCCTGACCTGGGCTACAGAGAAGCAGCACTGGACTGTTGCTCAGTGGTCCAAAGTACTTTTTTCGGATGAAAGCAAATTTTGCATGTCATTCGGAAATCAAGGTGCCAGAGTCTGGAGGAAGACTGGGGAGAGGGAAATGCCAAAATGCCTGAATTCCAGTGTCAAGTACCCACAGTCAGTGATGGTCTGGGGTGCCATGTCAGCTGCTGGTGTTGGTCCACTGTGTTTTATCAAGGGCAAGGTCAATGCAGCTAGCCATCAGGAGATCTTGGAGCACTTCATGCTTCCATCTGCTGAAAAGCTTTATGGAGATGAAGATTTCATTTTTCAGCACGACCTGGCACCTGCTCACAGTGCCAAAACCACTGGTAAATGGTTTACTGACCATGGTATTACTGTGCTCAATTGGCCTGCCAACTCTCCTGACCTGAACCCCATAGAGAATCTGTGGGATATTGGGAAGAGAAAGTGGAGAGACACAAGACCCAACACTCTGGATGAGCTTAAAGCCGCTATCGAAGCATCCTGGGCCTCCATAACACCTCAGCAGTGCCACAGGCTGATTGCCTCCATGCCACGCCGCATTGAAGCAGTCATTTCTGCAAAAGGATTCCCGACCAAGTATTGAGTGCATAACTGAACTTCATTATTTGAAGGTTGACTTTTTTTGTATTAAAAACACTTTTCTTTTATTGGTCGGATGAAATATGCTAATTTTTTGAGATCGGAATTTTGGGTTTTCATGAGCTGTATGCCAAAATCATCAATATTAAAACAAGAAAAGGCTTGAACTACTTCAGTTGTGTGTAATGAATCTAAAATATATGAAAGTCTAATGTTTATCAGTACATTACAGAAAATAAGGAACTTTATCACAATATGCTAATTTTCTTAGAAGAACCTGTATATATCAGTACTAAACATTTCCTGCATGTTTCCCGGATGCATGCAACCCATATACTACATATGTATACAGACTGGTACGTGCACGGATGAACCCCTCTTCTGCCCTGCAGATCCATATATGCCTCTCCAGTGTAAATATTCACTTACAGATTCCAGCATGGACCCACCTACAGAAACAGAACCAGTGGGGGAGCAGTGAGGGCAAAGTATCAACTCTGTTCAAACCACCCTGAGCACGCTACTCAAAACTTTGCCCATTTGGAAACGACTTTAGGGCTCATGCACATAAACGCATTTTCTTTCCGTCTCCGTTCCCCCACATAACAGCGTCATCCACAGATCCCCCATAACTATGTCATACCCAGCCGCGTCAGCGGCTCATATGGGAAAATCCAAACAAATAGACCTCTAGCACAATTCCCTTAAAATATTGCATCGCATACCGTTATCGCAATTTTTAGGGCCCTAATCGCAATCGCACAAAATTCCCATATCGTGCAACCCTAGTGGGTATATATGTATATACTGATATGATCCCCAGGTTGTGTAGTGTGTATATGTGATAGATATATATATATATATATATATATATATATATATATACACATACACACATATACATATACACACATATACACACACACACACACACACACATATACATACATACATACATACAGCAAAAACGAAGGCAGCACTCCAGGTTGTGAAAAGAAGTGGAAGGTTTATTCACCCAACCAGCAGCAACGTTTCTGCTCTCTCTATGGAGCCTTTGTCAAAATTACTTAAAAACCTTTGAATGGGTAAGAGGCTGAAGCGGCATGGTGGAGACTGCTGGCGTCCGGAAACCGCAGCGGCGCATGCGCCGCACCGTATATTATCGCGAGACTTGTACCAAAACTGAGTGACGTTGCTGACCATAACAAAGATGGCCACAATGGAAACATGAAGTAAGGGCGCATGCGCCACAAGGCGTTGACGCCCATCCAGCTTGACACAGCACTAGTTGATGGAATGTATACCGCATATTTAGCAGAGAAGCCGATCCATAGATCGGGGGCCGGCGGTTCAATGCCGGTCACCGTCAGGACATCCGTCTTGACAGGTGGGCGTGGCTCTCATACCAGCTCCACCCTGTCGTCCAGATTTATCGGCGCATCCGCTCCAAAACGCTCGTACCTGTCATGTAGTGACTAGTCCAAATGAGGGATCAGTCACAACAGACTGCAGGAGCGTAAGGATCCAATGCATCGGTAACCTTGTAATAGTGAAAATATATGAAAAAGAAGGGAAATTAAAGCAGGATTATCCAACCGTCCATGTGATGTGACCCCAGTCCCCCTTACAGGGGCTAAAGCCACAGCAGGCAGACAGGGACAATCACTGCACCTTTCAGCAACGCAAATAAGTACAAGAATGTGAATAAGGATCGCCGACACAGTTCCTCCAGTCTTCACCCCAAATGTCCATTCATAGTATAAAGTCATACACTCACCTAAAGAATTATTAGGAACACCATACTAATACGGTGTTGGACCCCCTTTTGCCTTCAGAACTTCCTTCATTCTACGTGGCATTGATTCAACAAGGTGCTGATAGCATTCTTTAGAAATGTTGGCCCATATTGATAGGATAGCATCTTGCAGTTGATGGAGATTTGAGGGATGCACATCCAGGGCACGAAGCTCCCGTTCCACCACATCCCAAAGATGCTCTATTGGGTTGAGATCTGGTGACTGTGGGGGCCATTTTAGTACAGTGAACTCATTGTCATGTTCAAGAAACCAATTTGAAATGATTCGAGCTTTGTGACATGGTGCATTATCCTGCTGGAAGTAGCCATCAGAGGATGGGTACATGGTGGTCATGAAGGGATGGACATGGTCAGAAACAATGCTCAGGTAGCCCGTGGCGCCTAAAAAATGCCCAATTGGCACTAAGGGGCCTAAAGTGTGCCCAGAAAACATCCCCCACACCATTACACCACCACCACCAGCCTGCACAGTGGTAACAAGGCATGATGGAAACATGTTCTCATTCTGTTTACGTCCAATTCGGACTCTACCATTTAAATGTCTCAACAGAAATCGAGACTCATCAGACCAGGCAACATTTTTCCAGTCTTCAACAGTCCAATTTTGGTGAGCTCGTGCAAATTGTAGCCTCTTTTTCCTATTTGTAGTGGAGATGAGTGGTACCCGGTGGGGTCTTCTGCTGTTGTAGCCCATCCGCCTCAAGGTTGTGCGTGTTGTGGCTTCACAAATGCTTTGCTGCATACCTCGGTTGTAACGAGTGGTTATTTCAGTCAACGTTGCTCTTCTATCAGCTTGAATCAGTCGGTCCATTCTCCTCTGACCTCTAGCATCCACAAGGCATTTTTGCCCACAGGACTGCCGCATACTGGATGTTTTTCCCTTTTCACACCATTCTTTGTAAACCCTAGAAATGGTTGTGCGTGAAAATCCCAGTAAGGCTACTTTCACACTTGCGGCAGAGAGATCCGGCAAGCAGTTCCGTCGCCGGAACTGCCTGCCGGATCAGGCAAAATGTATGCTAACTGATGGCATTAGTAAGACTGATCAGGATCCTGATCAGTCTTAAAAATGCCTGATCAGTCGAAAAAATGCATTGAAATGCCGGATCCGTCTTTCCGGTGTCATCCGGCAAAAACGGATCCGGCATTTATTTTTTCACCTTTTTTTCAGTCTGCGCATGCGCATACCGGAAGGACGGATCCGGCATTCCGGTATTCTGAATGCCGGATCCGGCACTAATACATTCCTATGGGAAAAAATGCCTGATCCGGCATTCAGGCATGTCTTCAGTGTTTTTAGCCGGAGATAAAACCGTAGCATGCTGCGGTTTTCTCTTTTGCCTGATCAGTCAAAACGACTGAACTGAAGACATCCTGATGCAAACTGAACGGATTACTCTCCATTCAGAATGCATGGGGACATACCTGATCAGTTCTTTTCAGGTATAGAGCCCCTGTGACGGAACTCTATGCCGGAAAAGAACAACGCAAGTGTGAAAGTAGCCTAACTGAGCAGATTGTGAAATACTCAGACCGGCCCGTCTGGCACCAACAACCATGCCACGCTCAAAATTGCTTAAATCACCTTTCTTTCCCATTCTGACATTCAGTTTGGAGTTCAGGAGATTGTCTTGACCAGGACCACCCCCCTAAATGCATTGAAGCAACTGCCATGTGATTGGTTGACTAGATAATTGCATTAATGAGAAAAAGAACAGGTGTTCCTAATAATTCTTTAGGTGAGTGTAGTAAGATCCTGTATAAAACAGAGGAGATAAGGAGAAAACCAATTAGATAAATAGCACATGTTATTTTCCATAGACGTAATCAGAAAAAGAAAGGACATGCATAATCAGCAATTAAACAACCCTAAACTCCACATTTAGGCCCTGAGGTTTCAGGGTGCCCAAAGTGTAAATCCAGTATAGTTCACGTTTTTTCAGTAATTTAACACGATCACCCCCTCGTCTGGAAGGAGTTATTTGTTCCAGAATTCTAAATCTTAGGTCATTTTGTGTGTGTTTAGCATCAGCAAAATGTTTTGACACTGGGAGATCCATTTTTTGTTTCCGAATGGAATAGCGATGTTGGTTGAGACGAGTTGACGTCCCAAGTAGTCTCCCCAATATATAAAAGGTTACAAAGGACAAATCAGCAAGTAAACAACATAGGACGAGTCGCATGTTAGGTACTCTCTGATTTTAGCATTCTGTCCTGAAATTGGATGGAGAAATGTATCACCTTTCAGCATCAGCTTGCAATTAATGCAGTTGTAGCATGGGTAACAACCCTTCCTGGTGGATCCAAAATAAGACTCGCATGTCTCCCTGGATGTGCCAATATCTGATTTGACCAGTCTGTCGCCTAAATTGCGACTGCGTCGATAGGAGCAAAGAGGTGGAGCCTTAAACTCCTCAATTTGTTCAAAGTTACTAGCCAGAATGCGCCAATGCTTTCTGATAATGGCCGCAATAGTCGTACTATTGGTATTATACTCAGAGACAAAAGGGATCCGGGGCTGGGATCGTTTAGGATCACCTAGTCCCGCCTTAATAGTCTCTTTAGTAAGGGGTTTCACCCTATTAGTATGTTCTTGAATAAGCTTTTTAGGGTAACCACGTATCTGGAATTTCTGGCCCATCTCTTTTAATCTACCATCAACTAGTGCTGGATCTTGCACAATTTTCTTCACACGAAGAAGTTGACTAAAAGGGAGTGACCTAAGCATAGGTTTTGGATGGTGGCTCTCGTAACGCAACAGTGTGTTTTTGTCGGTTGGTTTTACATACAGGTCGGTTATTAGCTTGTCATTTTGAATGCTGACCTGGGTATCCAAAAATTGTATTGTAGATTCAGAGTGGGAGAGTGTAAATTTCACACTAGGATCAATGGTATTAAGGAAAACGTGGAAGGCGATGAGGTCCTCCGTGGCGCCGACCCAAATCAGGAAAATGTCGTCGATGTATCGCCACCACCCCAGCACATGGCTGAAGTGGTGGCACACATAGACGACAGACTCCTCAAGATGGGACATGTAAAGATTTGCGTAAGTCGGCGCCACGTTGGACCCCATCGCGGTACCACGCAATTGTAGGAAAAAGTCATCCTGAAATAGGAAATAATTCCTAGTCAGGATGAACCTGAGAAGGGAACTCAAGAACTGTTGACAGTCAGTACTGTATTGTGTCTTTTCTAGAGTCTGTTCGATAACTCGTATACCTAACTCATGTTCTATAGAGGTATAAAGGCTTATCACGTCGAATGAAGCCAGTATTGCCCCCTCTGGTACGGACAGATCTGCAATTTTGGTTAAAAAATCATTGGTATCTCTCATTGTTTTGTAAGGTAGCCATTTTCCTTGATAAAATCTTGCGTCCTTATGCAGCAGCATCACGTTCCCACATCAGAGATACCAATGATTTTTTAACCAAAATTGCAGATCTGTCCGTACCAGAGGGGGCAATACTGGCTTCATTCGACGTGATAAGCCTTTATACCTCTATAGAACATGAGTTAGGTATACGAGTTATCGAACAGACTCTAGAAAAGACACAATACAGTACTGACTGTCAACAGTTCTTGAGTTCCCTTCTCAGGTTCATCCTGACTAGGAATTATTTCCTATTTCAGGATGACTTTTTCCTACAATTGCGTGGTACCGCGATGGGGTCCAACGTGGCGCCGACTTACGCAAATCTTTACATGTCCCATCTTGAGGAGTCTGTCGTCTATGTGTGCCACCACTTCAGCCATGTGCTGGGGTGGTGGCGATACATCGACGACATTTTCCTGATTTGGGTCGGCGCCACGGAGGACCTCATCGCCTTCCACGTTTTCCTTAATACCATTGATCCTAGTGTGAAATTTACACTCTCCCACTCTGAATCTACAATACAATTTTTGGATACCCAGGTCAGCATTCAAAATGACAAGCTAATAACCGACCTGTATGTAAAACCAACCGACAAAAACACACTGTTGCGTTACGAGAGCCACCATCCAAAACCTATGCTTAGGTCACTCCCTTTTAGTCAACTTCTTCGTGTGAAGAAAATTGTGCAAGATCCAGCACTAGTTGATGGTAGATTAAAAGAGATGGGCCAGAAATTCCAGATACGTGGTTACCCTAAAAAGCTTATTCAAGAACATACTAATAGGGTGAAACCCCTTACTAAAGAGACTATTAAAGGCGGGACTAGGTGATCCTAAACGATCCCAGCCCCGGATCCCTTTTGTCTCTGAGTATAATACCAATAGTACGACTATTGCGGCCATTATCAGAAAGCATTGGCGCATTCTGGCTAGTAACTTTGAACAAATTGAGGAGTTTAAGGCTCCACCTCTTTGCTCCTATCGACGCAGTCGCAATTTAGGCGACAGACTGGTCAAATCAGATATTGGCACATCCAGGGAGACATGCGAGTCTTATTTTGGATCCACCAGGAAGGGTTGTTACCCATGCTACAACTGCATTAATTGCAAGCTGATGCTGAAAGGTGATACATTTCTCCATCCAATTTCAGGACAGAATGCTAAAATCAGACAGTACCTAACATGCGACTCGTCCTATGTTGTTTACTTGCTGATTTGTCCTTGTAACCTTTTATATATTGGGGAGACTACTTGGGACGTCAAAACTCGTCTCAACCAACATCGCTATTCCATTCGGAAACAAAAAATGGATCTCCCAGTGTCAAAACATTTTGCTGATGCTAAGCACACACAAAATGACCTAAGATTTAGAATTCTGGAACAAATAACTCCTTCCAGACGAGGGGGTGATCGTGTTAAATTACTGAAAAAACGTGAACTATACTGGATTTACACTTTGGGCACCCTGAAACCTCAGGGTCTAAATGTGGAGTTTAGGGTTGTTTAATTGCTGATTATGCATGTCCTTTCTTTTTCTGATTACGTCTATGGAAAATAACATGTGCTATTTATCTAATTGGTTTTCTCCTTATCTCCTCTGTTTTATACAGGATCTTACTATGACTTTATACTATGAATGGACATTTGGGGTGAAGACTGGAGGAACTGTGTCGGCGATCCATATTCACATTCTTGTACTTATTTGCGTTGCTGAAAGGTGCAGTGATTGTCCCTGTCTGCCTGCTGTGGCTTTAGCCCCTGTAAGGGGGACTGGGGTCACATCACACGGACGGTTGGATAATCCTGCTTTAATTTCCCTTCTTTTTCATATATTTTCACTATTACAAGGTTACCGATGCATTGGATCCTTACGCTCCTGCAGTCTGTTGTGACTGATCCCTCATTTGGACTAGTCACTACATGACAGGTACGAGCGTTTTGGAGCGGATGCGCCGATAAATCTGGACGACAGGGTGGAGCTGGTATGAGAGCCACGCCCACCTGTCAAGACGGATGTCCTGACGGTGACCGGCATTGAACCGCCGGCCCCCGATCTATGGATCGGCTTCTCTGCTAAATATGCGGTATACATTCCATCAACTAGTGCTGTGTCAAGCTGGATGGGCGTCAACGCCTTGTGGCGCATGCGCCCTTACTTCATGTTTCCATTGTGGCCATCTTTGTTATGGTCAGCAACGTCACTCAGTTTTGGTACAAGTCTCGCGATAATATACGGTGCGGCGCATGCGCCGCTGCGGTTTCCGGACGCCAGCAGTCTCCACCATGCCGCTTCAGCCTCTTACCCATTCAAAGGTTTTTAAGTAATTTTGACAAAGGCTCCATAGAGAGAGCTGAAACGTTGCTGCTGGTTGGGTGAATAAACCTTCCACTTCTTTTCACAACCTGGAGTGCTGCCTTCGTTTTTGCTGTATGTTCACAATTGGACCTTGGTCACAGGTCTTATAAGGAGGACTTTTTGCACCCGCATATATTCTTTGAGTGCTGCTTCTTACTATATATATATATATATATATATATATATATATATATATATATATATTTATCAGCCTGGTTCTGTTATGACGTGGGAGTGTGTGATGTTATGGTGTAGCAGCT
Source organism: Bufo bufo (assembly GCF_905171765.1). Taxonomy (NCBI): domain Eukaryota; kingdom Metazoa; phylum Chordata; class Amphibia; order Anura; family Bufonidae; genus Bufo; species Bufo bufo. The sequence goes on along the minus strand of NC_053389.1, from coordinate 393,184,501 downwards.
GGGGGGGGGGGGGGGGGGGGAGGCTCTCATTTACAGCTTGGGCAAGAAGTCCTTTGTTTCAGTTCAAGCATTCCGTCACACGCCCACGATGATGTCATCACCCTCCTGTTGAAGGAGGAGGAGGCTGCTTATGGGCTATATTAGCCCAAGCAGGACAAAGGGTGCGGCCTCTTGGAACTGGACTACAATCAGAGACACATGGGAACAGATCCCTTAAGGAAGAGAGGCCACATGCCCCTGAAGATGGCCTAGTAACCCTGGAAGGACTAAGTATTAACCCCTACCTGTCTAGCCCCTACCTACCCCTCACATATCCCCAACAATAGTAACCCCTTCCCTGCCACCAACACATCCCATTGCAATCCCTATCCCTGCAGGCCCTGTCCTCACCAACCATCCCCTTACCCTGGCTGCTGACCTCCTGCAGCATGAACCTCAGCCCTGTTCCCCTGCTCTGCCCTGCTAGTCCCTGACCATTAACCCCTTCACTGCATACTGCCCTGCCTCAGCATTAACCCCTTCACTGCCTGATTCCTGCTGCAGTCTGCTGCCCTGATTGCCCCTGCCATACCAGGTGTTAACCCTTTCATGGGGTTAACCCTTGCCCTGCCTTTCCCACAACCCTATGTTCCTTGGCCTGACCCCTTGTACCCCGTAGGGACAGTGAGTAGCCAGGCGGGTGGGTTACTGATATTTGTGTGTATGCAAGTGTATTATTGTAATTGTAGTTAGATCCTGGGGAGGACTTGGGACTGTGTTAGCGTACTTAGAACCATATTAGTGTGTTGTTATAGTGTGTTTACTTATATTGCTGTGTGCTGTTCTAAATATATATATCTATTCCATTGATATAGATATTTATAGGCAAATATTAGACTGACGTATAGTGTGTTAATAAATACCTTTTATTTAAGCACAGTGTGTAGTCTTTTGTAGTATAAGGCGCCACAGCAATAGTCGCACGTAGTGTAGTTCAGTGGAGTGTATAGGTAACAGAGGTAGTTAGCTAGTTAACATAGCTAAATAGGTTATATTATGATTTAGGCATAAATAGGCAGTCATCACTAGACGACTCACGCCTATTTATAAATATTAATTATTGAGATTTGCATAAATATCAATAATTAATATCCCCTTTAACAGGAAGCAATATGGACAATCACAATACATTAGAAAATAGCTTGTATTAACTTTCTCTACATGAGAAATACCACTTGCTGAAGTGAGACAAACCCTTTAATGAAAGAGGAGTGAGCTACTTTATGTAAATCTGCCCGCTATCAGAAGGACCTCTAATATAGGAGCCCAACTAAGATGCAATCATTAGGGCTGGGGCAGATGCATGTTCTGATTCAACTGGTATGGTACATTAAAAATCAGATCTCTGTTTAGCATTTTAGTTTTAGAAAATGTAAAAGCTACATTTTAGAGATACAGAAATCAGAGGTCATTAATGAAAACCACCAAATAGTGGGGACGGACCTTGCTGAAATCAGAAACATCTCATGTTGTCTCCTAGTGACCCCATTATATTAGTAGTGAGCTGCCAGAGGAAAGGAACAAGCAGTGTTGTCTTAGGGGCACAGCCACATAAGTCTAGTAGTCCAAACCAAAAAACCAAAACCACCAAGGTGACCATATAAAGTGCTCTAGTCTTGGATGGCATACTACAACGTAAAAAGGTATATGACTCTATATGCCTACACATGCATTCCAGAAGTTCAGACAAGCATAAAAACTGCCTGGTGTATATAGAATAGCTTTCCATTCAAAAAGAACATAGATGATATATATCCCTCTATTATCACTAATTGTTTAGTTCTCTTTAGATGCACAGAATTACAAAGTTCTACTAAAACCAGTAAAGAGAAAGTCATCAGGAGGTAGTATCATACTGTAATGTTTATATAGTAATACTGAATATCAGATTTCAGACTTTCCACAAATTCCAGAAATGCAATAAATATGTGAAAACCCCAAAATCCCAGGAAATCCACAAACTTCATAATTCCCATCTGAGCTGTCAGCTTAGAACATGCCAAAAGGACCAAGAGCACTCATCTGGGGGCCATATACAAAGCGGTCACTAAATGCAGGAACTAATCAGAAGACATCAGCCACAGGTTAAAGCCAATCTGCTCTTCTCCCTTTTCAGGATCTCACACATTAGCCCAGATTTACTAACTTGTCTGCTCCAAAGATCGGTCTAAAAAGTAGTGCTGTTTGGTGCATGAGGGTTACTACACTTTTTTTCAAACATACTCCACAAGGGGGCAGAAGTAAGCAGAAAGGAAAGAGTGGGGGGGAGTGGGCAGGGCCTAAGATGCACCATTGTGCTCCAAAAGTGTGCCACAATTTGGTCTCAAAGTAAGCCAACTAGTAGATTGTATGGAGTTACACCACATTTATCATCCAGCCTGAGCCACTGTGATAAATCTGGTGCATATCTAGACAGCTGGTCTAAGCTTACACTTTCTACAGGCTTAGTACATCTGATCCAATGTATGTGGACCTGACAGGGTGTAATGATCTCGCATGACTCCATATCTATGTGTAGGCGCATGTGGGGATATGCTACATTGGCTAAGGATAGAGGCGTCTTTTCTAGATCTGTGAATATTCGTTTAGCACTCTAGATTTGTGCTGGCAAATTCTGGGAGTTTTTACCATTATGAGGCTCCATTCACACGTCCGCATAATGGGTCCACATCCTTTCCGCAATTTTGCGGAATGGGTGTGGACCCATTCATTCTCTATGGGGACGGAATGGATGCGGACAGCACACAGTGTGCTGTCTGCAGCCGCAATTGCGGAGCGCGGCCCTGATTTTGGGTCCGCAGCTCCGCAAAAAGATAGAGCATGTCCTAGTCTTGTCCGCAGCTTGCGGACAAGAATAGGCATTTCAATGGGGGTGCCGGGCGGGTGTGTTGCGGACCCGCAATTTGCGGGTCCGCAACACACCACGGACGTGTGAATGCAGCCTAAACCAAGCTTCTCCAAATTTTCCCACTTTAGGCGAAGCATTACCCAGTCCCGTTCATGCACAGTATTATACCTGACAACTGTGTATGGCAAAGACAAGCGTAATAAAGAATACATTGGCGCTACTGCCGCCTCGTGCCCAAAGTGACTGCATATAATCACGGTGATCGTCAGCGATCAGCGAAGCCAGGAGATGGTGGAAAACAGGACCCCTAATACATACAGCGCAATTCACTGTATTCATAGCTAGCCATATATTTTTGTGCTGCTTGGCCCAACAGGACCAGTTCCTGTAATATGATGCCTTATGTAAGGTGGCACATCATAGACACTGTGACCGGCTTTTTCCAGGTGCCGTACAACTGGATTTCTTGGCAATTTTCACATAAAGCCAATTAACCGATGTAGGAAGAAAACTACACTCTACAGAGACACTGCTAAGCTACCCTGCCCAGCGGGTTGGGCGGCATCTCATGTAAATGTCACCCATACTAGAAATGAATCCCTTATGTTTAGAATGTATGGATTGCTTTACTGCAGTAAGGCTACTTTCACACTGGCGTTTTGGCTTTCTGTTTGCGAGATCCGTTCAGGGCTCTCACAAGCGGTCCAAAACGGATCAGTTTTGCCCTAATGCATTCTGAATGGAAAAGGATCCGCTCAGAATGCATCAGTTTGCATCAGTTCAGTCTCCATTCCGCTTTGGAGATGGACACCAAAACTGAGCCAAACGGATCCGTCCTGGCACACAATGTAAGTCAATGGGGATGGATCCGTTTTCACTGACAATCTGGCACAATAGAAAACGGATCCGTCCTCCATTGACTTTCAATAGTGTTAAAGACTGATCCGTCGTGGCTATGTTACAGATAATACAAACAGATCCGTTCTGAACGGATGCATGCGGCTGTATTATCTGTAACACAAGTGTGAAAGTAAGTAACTCGCCCTTCTAGTTCTAGATTTACGGCAGTAACTCGCCCTTCTAGTTCTAGATTTACGGCAGTAACTCGCCCTTCTAGTTCTAGATTTACGGCAGTAACTCGCCCTTCTAGTTCTAGATTTACGGCAGTAACTCGCCCTTCTAGTTCTAGATTTACGGCAGTAACTCGCCCTTCTAGTTCTAGATTTACGGCAGTAACTCGCCCTTCTAGTTCTAGATTTACGGCAGTAACTCGCCCTTCTAGTTCTAGATTTACGGCAGTAACTCGCCCTTCTAGTTCTAGATTTACGGCAGTAACTCGCCCTTCTAGTTCTAGATTTACGGCAGTAACTCGCCCTTCTAGTTCTAGATTTACGGCAGTAACTCGCCCTTCTAGTTCTAGATTTACGGCAGTAACTCGCCCTTCTAGTTCTAGATTTACGGCAGTAACTCGCCCTTCTAGTTCTAGATTTACGGCAGTAACTCGCCCTTCTAGTTCTAGATTTACGGCAGTAACTCGCCCTTCTAGTTCTAGATTTACGGCAGTAACTCGCCCTTCTAGTTCTAGATTTACGGCAGTAACTCGCCCTTCTAGTTCTAGATTTACGGCAGTAACTCGCCCTTCTAGTTCTAGATTTACGGCAGTAACTCGCCCTTCTAGTTCTAGATTTACGGCAGTAACTCGCCCTTCTAGTTCTAGATTTACGGCAGTAACTCGCCCTTCTAGTTCTAGATTTACGGCAGTAACTCGCCCTTCTAGTTCTAGATTTACGGCAGTAACTCGCCCTTCTAGTTCTAGATTTACGGCAGTAACTCGCCCTTCTAGTTCTAGATTTACTGCAGTAACTCACCCTTATAGCTCCAGATTTTAGCAGAACACAGAATAATGTAGAGAACTTCTCCCTGTTGAGTGAAGTGCATGGTCAAAGGCCGCAGAAAGGCAGAAGGTTGTGGGAATCAACTGCAGGAATGATAATGCTGTTATCCCAGCTGGGAAGTTTCTTTCCCTGACCTAGGTCATTTCTGGGATGTCAAGAAGGCAGCCAAAATTCAATGAGAAAATCCATGCTGGGGTTTAGAGTTAAAATTAATAGGATCAGAAGGCAGAGGGTAAAACTCCTTTGAAATAACCCTTTGTGCTCATAATGATGCACTGCTCATTAATGTTAGTCTGAAATCTCAGTATACAGAATCAGAGACTGGAGCATCTTCGCCACACACCGGCCCATACCATGGTTATGCAGGGTACGGCCATCACAAGCCATTTGTCTTCTGTAGCCTCCTTAGCTCACTGAAGATGACAAGCTGTCAAAATGATCTGCAAGTTGCCTTGTCCCTAAACGAAAAGTCTTGCAGATAATGTTGGATGACAAAAGTTTTCACCATACAGTTCCGGGAACCAGACTGAGGTGCCAGGCTATCATCTAGCTGTAAAGGACACGGTTAGATGTGGTGCCTTTGTCAGCTGCCCTCAACTAATCAGCCTTTTTGAACTCTAGTTCTGCATCCAGCAACCAAAGTATGAAACCAGGGTTCTACATTATTCGTGAAAATAAGAGCTCTTGATGTAGAGTACACGTCTATTGAATGTGCGTGACGCTGACATTTGCTGGGTATGGCAGAAGATGCGCCCATAGATCCACAGGTGGGTTTAACCTTATTGGGGTACTTATTTTATCTGCACACAGCGGCATGCAATTTTTTACAATGGGAGTCAATGGTAGACATAACTATTTAGGCACACAGGCATGCTAGTTTGAAAGCTGCTAAATGCCTGCCACTAATGAACATTAGTGTGAACAGAGCTCAAGATGCTAACAAAGGATATCATGCCATAGATGCTTTAAAGAGCCCTCACTACTTCTTGTAGGACATGGCACAAACTTTACAAGAAGAAGCATCTGTGCAATGGTCACCCTATTCTATATTGTGCCTGGTCCTCCTATTTTATTATTTTTTTTTACATCATTACATAAATTTCGCATAGTAAATGTGGTACAGACTCAAAACTTGGTCCTTTGTAACTAGCTGAGGACCATAACTAATGTGTAGTGAGGCGGCATTGGGGCAGCAGGGACCATTATGTGGTTTCTCGGTTGGCATTTAATAAAAAGCTAGCTCACACACTCCTAAGAAGACAGGGAACGTGCCGCCCATGTCAATGTACAAGGGGTACTGGTTCATCTGCATGGAAAAGGAAATTCAAATGTGGATTCAAAGCTGCCATGAGACATCCCGCAGATGAGAAATGGAACCCTTCAGGAGGGTGCCATTAACCTGTTGTTTTCAGCAAATGCTGGAGCCCAGTCTGCAGATTCAGTTTAGCAGCTAACTGGTTTCTTAGTGGGCAAATAAATGACCAAATACATTGGAGAAGATAGAAAGGCAAAGAGCCTTACTTCACAAAACGCCAGATGATGTAGATTCAAAACCAAGATGTCCAACTGTACGACATTGTTATAAGATCAAAGGATCTGGTGAGCAGAGACCAAATATGCGCCATCTCATAAACTGAGGAATTTTCAGAGGAAATGAAGCTTTGTTCTTCTGCACCCTGCCTAGCATCGGCTACAAGCTCCCCTAGCCATGTTTAAAATGTTCTTAAATTAAAGAAATAATCGAAATGTCAGTCATGAGACCATGCAATGGTAGCCGCAGGCCTCAGAGAGAGAACAAGTAAATTTAAGCAGACATCTCCTTCTAGATCCTATACCACCACACTGGACGAGAGGGCAGCCATCACATAACGCTCCTCATCTAGTGACTACCACGTATAGTGAGTAAGGATTCATAAACTGGAGATGGGTCTCATCCAGGTCAACACAGAAGGGTGGCAGTAGGTATATTACTTTTTCTAGGTTGGATGCAGTTGATAACAGAAACACGGCACAACCATTTAATGGCAGATATAATACCGTATAATGTAGGCATCATCTACTCTAAAACTACTGCACTTTTTTCCCCCCTCTCCAACTGGTCATTGTCTGCTGGATTAATTCAATATTTGTGGTGGCGAGCACTTACTGGAGCTGAGGAGAAGCCAAAGGAGAGAGGAAGGCAATAGGAGTCTGTTCTGGGTCAGAATTATATTAAAGGGTCTCGCCTAGCGCTGGAATTAATTTATGGCGCACCATAGAGGCTGGAGATGGGCTGCAGTAGTTTGAGACCAAAGATGATTGGGAAGCAAACCCTGCAGACAGAGGTTGTCATAGCGGTCTGGGCAGGATTGAGAAGGAAAGAAATCACTCAGAAGATGCCAAAACTGCTCCACTACAGTAACAGAGCCTTCTTCTCTGGCTGAAGTCTGTGGATCCCTTTATATGACCATCATATGCCCTGCCATACAGATCGGTAGATGACACTGAAGCAAATTCATTATTTTTTTTTTCCAGCTGAAACTTACAAATTGTGATAAAATGAAAAAAAATAAAAAAACATTACTGGCTGTCAGACCTGCCCTAATTATTACATGTGACACTAGCATCAGTATGCTGATAAATGAGCAGGTAGTCTGAGACTGCAGTGTTCTGGCATGCTTATCCCACCAGCAACAGATGTCTGCTCTCAGATAAGAACGCTCTCCGGTTCACTGTAAGCCCATTAATCAGTCTAGCCAAGGGACCGCTGTCAGCAGAGTGCACTGTACAAGGGAGCTTGCCGTTACAGCGGTGTGCATGTGGTATAATGCCCAATATACCCTTACACTGCATTTCCCCTCAACACAATAGACGGAAAGAAAAGAGATTAATAATGCCAGTGTTCTGCATCTTGTAGATTGCAAGCCCTCGCGGGCAGGGTCCTCTCTCCTTCTGTACCAGTCTGTAACTCGTCTCGTTCATACTTAGTGCAATTGTCTGTATTATGTATGTATACTCCTTTTCAGATGTATTGGCTAATAATAATAATAATATTATTAATCTTGTCGGTCTTCTTGGCAAACATCACATACACCAATTAAGTAATTTGGGGACTGGGTGACCACTCTTCCTCATCTAGATATACATGTGTATGAATGTGAGGTGTCACCCCACCCTTGACACTAAAACAGAGGTGATTCTGCAGGACAAGCAAGTGTGTCACACATTCCAGTCATTCTGGTTACACCTCAGCACAGGAACCTTCATGTACGCTGAGGCAGCCAGACCACAAGACCCCGAGACAATTCTACAGACGACACTCCGTAATATATGTCAACCAAGCATGCGGCTCTCTTGAAATGTTAGTAAGAATAGAGCGGCTGGTATGGCGACAACACCCATAAAAACAGGACACACATACATTCTACATCAAGGAGTCTATAACGTGAAAAGGGTGCAGTGCACTTTCTTAGGCACTTCAAGTGAATAGGACACAGCTGAAATACTCTGCGCCACTACTAAATCTACAGTGTTCTGTGGCACAAACCAATGGTCAGTCCAATGTACTGCAACCTTTCAACCTCTTCAAACATCCCATCAGTGCGGGTTCCAAGTAGGAGCCCTACTGATCTAAGAATGATGCCCTATTCAAAATTTAAAGGGATTCTGTCACCAAGTTTTAGGCTATAGAGCTGCGGACATGCACGGCTAGATCGCCGCTAGCATGTACGCAATATACCTGTCCTATAGGGCTGTGTGCTTTTATTTTCTTTAAAAAAAAGGATTTTAGAGATATGTAAATGAGTCTTGTAAGGTACCCAAGGGGCTGTAGGAACCTTCCTGGTGCCCAGCCACGCCCACCTGTGAAGGAGCCCAGCACCGCCTATGTCCTCCGAATCTCCACCTTTAGTCACCGATAGATTGCCGCGAGCTCGCGCATGCGCAGTGCCGGTATAGTGTTCCTTCCCTGTGCTGGCATCAGATTCGGAGGACATAGGCGGTGCTGGGCTCCTTCACAGGAGGCGTGGCTGGGCACCAGGAAGGTTCGTACAGCCCCTTGGGCACCTTACAAGACTAGTTTACATATCTCTAAAATCCTTTTTTAAAGAAAATAAAAGCACACAGCCCTATAGGACAGGTATATTGCGGACATGCTAGCGGCGATCTAGCAGTGCATGTCCGTATCTCTATAGCCTAAAACTTGGTGACAATCCCTCATTTAGTGGGTGGTAGAGCAACCTCTCAGTCAATGTTTTAGGGATTTAATAGGGCGTCAAGGCCTGTCCTGGTGATAAACACCTTCATAGCATCTTACGATCTAGGCCGGGGTCCCGGCCACCATATTTTTCTCTCAGCTTGGAATGGAAGTTATAGAAGCACAAGCCGTTCTACTGAATGTTAGGCAATACTCCACCAGAGGGGGGGGACCTTGTATGCCACCCACGAGCTGCAGCCTCTGTTCCCACACGAGGGTTGGGAAATATTTACTGGGGGCACACTGTACAATACATCTGTGATGAGGTGGCTCTTTTCATAACTGCTTAATGGAAAAAGCTTAAACACTGAGCAATCATTGACCGGTGCCATTTTTGCTTTCATGTGTCCTAATGCCTTGAGAACAGAAAGGAATATTGTGACACACAGAGGCCACCGAGCCCCTCATAAGAATATCATCCGTCAACAGTAGCTTGTGGCCAACTGGCACACAGAAGCAGGGGATTTTCTACCATAAAGTAAATGCAGACTAAGCGCTGCCTACACTATATTCTCAAAAAATGTGCTGTTCGGCCACAGTTGCTGATCTAGGCTGAGTGGGTCACATATTAAAATATTAAATCAGGGTGACAGAGGTATTTCAAGAGTTCTTAAAAAAACAGGTATGTAATGGTCGATTCAATTGCCAAAGACTATGCCTCTCATCTGGATCCAGGGACTGACTGCAGAGTGCTTTTTAGGATAAGATACGCACACACAAGATAGAACTGTCAAAGGGCAGGTAAGTCACAGCCCTAAATGTAATCACAATCTGGCCGCCAATACAGCAAGCCATACAGGCGGATATACCATACTGTGAAATTAGTAGAGAAGCTGGATAGAAAAGCAGTAATGTACAGAAGGGCTGTCAAAATGTCAGTTACGTCTGTCAACTATCATCACAGAATAGGTGATAAGTGTCTGATAAGGAGTCAATTGCTGGGACCCCTCTGATCACAAGAAAGGAGGTCCTGTGTATGCCATATGAATGGAGTGGTAGTTAAAAGGGTTTTCAAGACTTTAAAGGGATTCTGGCATGACATTTGAGGCCTATAACCTAAACATATGGCCAGGTCCCTACTAATAACCTGAATCCGAAACTGTCCTTATTAAATGTGCCTGTGGCTCTATTAGCACATAAAACAGGTTTTTATAACCTGTCATTCACCTACCTAAGGTGCCCATGGGGACTTCATACAGTGTGCCCGGCTGCAGCCATCTCAGTCTGGTGCCCAGCGCCGCCTTCCCACTAGAAATCGCCGCCCTCCCTTTCTATAGAGCCGCCTCCCTCACCTCAGCACCGCCTCCGAAATCGTCCGCTCCCTCAGCCAGATCCCGTGCGGCTGTGAGAGGGCGGTCAAGGCAGGTTTGAGCGAAGTGCGCCGGCCGGCGCATGCGCACTTCTGGCAGCGGCCTCGTTGAGCAGAGTCCGCACGGGCGCATCAGGTTATACCTAGTGCGCACGCGCGGGATCTGGCTGAATGACCTGTTTTATGTGCCAATAGAGCCACAGGCAGATTTAATAAGGACAGTTTCAGATTCAGGTTATTAGTAGGGACCTGGCCATATGTTTAGGTTATAGGCCTCAAATGTCATGACAGAATCCCTTTAATATTGATGGCCTATCCTCAGGATAGGTCATCAGTATGTGATCGGTGGGGATCCAACCAGCTGTTTGAAAAGGCACAAAGCTCACCAGTGAGCGCCTCTGCCTTCTCTGTGCTTACCAAGCAGTGCCGTACATTGTATAGTGGCTGTGCTTGGCATCACGTGCAGCCCCATTCACTTCTATGGGCCTGAGCTGTGCCTAGGACACGTGACCGATGAAAATGTCTTCACTGGCCAAGGGAAAACTGAGAGAAAAGCCTTATCAAACAGCAGATTGGCGGGGGCACCGGGTGTCAGACCCCCACCAATCTGATACTGATGACCTAAATCTTGGAAAACATACACATTCACGCTCCTTTTAAACTATACAGGAAAAATGGAGATAGTCAAAGGTTGTCCTCTGTTATCTTCACCAGTCCCATAGACCTTGAAGGGAGTGACAACCAAACAAGACCCCACTCTTGTGATTGGTGGACAGACTTCCACTGATCAAACCTATACTGTGGAGATTTATCTTTTTCCTGGCCATGAACTGCAACCAGCAATGAAAATCAATGGATTTTATAATGCTCGTCATGACCATATCCAGTGTTGCGTGTTTGGTTTCCTCAACCTACTGCCGACTGGTGCTAGATATCGTAACTGACAGTACCCAGATCCATCTCTTCCAGTAGACACATCTAGGCACTGCTCCTGCAGGGCAGAGGATCCACATTGGCAGTCATATAATGAAAGTGCTATGTCCTCATCCTGTATCAGTCTCTATTGCATGAGCTTGGGAGGTGACGGCACAGCTGATGGAGGCTTTGTTGTGACGACTATAAGGGGAAGGGTAGTCCTGCTGTAATTACATGTGGGATGGAAGACTGAGTAATTCCTTGTTATTATGACTACTGGGGGGTGGAGAGTTGGTCTTGTTCTGACCACAGTTACGGGAGGTGGCCTAGTTTCAGCCATGCTACAATAAGTAGGTGAGGCCTAATAGGACTACTTGAGAAGAATGTGCAGGCCACTGTGCCTAGGAAGTGTAGGAACTACATTATTTTTGCTCTTATACAAGACTGGACAGTGATTAACAGAACATTTCAACTCCATTTTATGATATCTCAGGGCAAAAAAAAAATAACTTCTGTATGGCCAGGTACAGTTAAAACCCTAAAACATGTTGAGTACATGCTTCCTTGGACACGAATGAGAGGAAAGAATACCAAATACAACAGGGGCTCACGATGCAGAGACCTGGCTGTGGGGAGTAGTGACTGAGCATGCCTGACTAGCAGGATTCAGTACAGTTTGAGGTGCACACTTTAAACACCAGGTGGCGCCATACTAGGTGAAAAAAATAAGTGTCATAACAACTGGGTTGTTTTTATTCAACAGAATGTAAATGGCAAATATGCTTCATTTATTATGATCTATAAAATGAATATGACAAGAAATGGTGGGAAACAATGTTTTTACATACTGGTAAAAATGATTCAGTGAAGACCACTATTTACTTAGGTTTTCAAAGTATGCAGCCTATCCACCTAAGCTACTTTCACACTCGCGTTTTGGGCGGATCTGTCATGGATCTGCAAAAACGGATCCGTTACAATACAACCACATGCATCCGTCATGAATGGATCCGTTTGTATTATCTGTAACATAGCCAAGACGGATCCGTCATGAACTCTATTGAAAGTCAATGGGAGACGGATCCGTTTTCTATTATGCCAGATTGTGTCAGTGAAAAGAGCGGAGGCAAACTGATGCGTTCTGAGCGGATCCTTTTCCATTCAGAATGCATTAGGGCAAAACTGATCCGTTTTGGACCGCTTGTGAGAGCCCTGAACAGATCTCAGAAATGGAAAGCCAAAACACCAGTGTGAAGGTAGCCTAATGAGCGGAGTGCTGGTGATCACATCTGCTCAGTCACTCACTCCAAAGCAGCCATCAGGAAGGTACAGAAGCCCAAGCAGTAGCATGGCTGAGAAGTCTCCTGCAAGAAGAGACTAGACTGTAATCTGCAAGTGTGACTACAGTCAATACGATCATAAGAGAAGAACTTCTACAGAAGGAAAACCACCAGCAAGTGACTACCTGGCTCCTGGGAACTTTTCGGCTCTGTAGCAAGTAATATTTATTCTGGAAGCGAGTCTTCAGCTATGGAATGTAGACATTTCTGCAATGTTCACAGGAATGTGCGTGTAGAAATGGGGGAAGAGCTTTACCCTACATTTCTACTGTCCAAACTCATCTTTATCACGAATACAAGGTCTGCAAAGCGGAACATATAAAATCCCGGCCCCAGGCAAATCTTGCAGAGAATGAGAAATTACATTGACTGCTAAAACAAGCAACTGAATGACACATATACCAAAATTTCAGACCTGAAAAATAATAAAACTACCAGGAACTATACGTGAATGCAGTTTACCAAGTTCAATACAACCCCCATCATCTTAGCCGGGAAATGAACTGAACAGTAATTGTGAACAGCATGTGGCTCTCTGGTACCTGCTGGGTCTTCTTACAGAACCTGTAGGAATTCAGCACCACTTCAGGTAAATGTGCTTAGGACGTGACTTGAAAAAGGTAGTCCCATCACAGACAATGAGGGCAGATCGCTAGTATACACCCCCATTGTCTGATAGGTGCGGGTCCCAGAGGTTGGACCCGCACCTACACCAAGAACGGAGTGGGGAGAGCAGTGGCTGGAGGATCCCCGGTTTCCTGGGTTCCAGCCACCACCAAGCGCTCTCCCCATACTAGTGAAAAGGAGCGCACCGCACTTGCGCGGCCACCGCTACCATTCATTTCTATGGGCCCGACGGAAACAACGGCCCCATAGAAATTAATGGTGCGGTGCGCCCTCCACCACCTTTCCCTGCTCTGTTCTTGGTGTAGGGACCCGCACCTATCAGACAATGGGGGCATATCCTAGCGATATGCCCCCATTGTCTATGATGAGACAACCCCTTTAAGAGGCTATTCCTATCCTGGACATAACATTATAGAGATATGCTAATATATTTGCCCCAGCTTACAGCTGCTGTGAATGAGACTCACCATATTGTATGCATACGCTGCTATTTTCTGAAATCCCAGAAAAGTGATTGTCCATGTGCAACCACCTCTCAATTATCAGCAAGGTAGGGATCAAAAGGCCACCATTCTCCAGATCCCTATTCATATCTATAAGTTCAATGGCAATTCAGCACCAAGCTGAGGACATGACTAATCTAGACATAAAGCGGTATATGTCACGTGGTATACATCCTGCAGTATACAAAAGGATACCACTTTACTGAATAGTGTAGTCAACCACAATTATATTTAAAATTAAACATAATGGGGCAGACTTTGTAATCCTGTAGATGGCGAGTTACTGTGGTCTGTCATGCTGGCCAAACACAGCCATTGAAGGTCTATAAGTCCATGAAAACCACCGACAGAACCCAGATAGTGGGTTTGACCATTGACAATCGGAAATCCCATTTTCAACAGTGAATGTGGAACACATGGACCCTTCACAGACATCTTCACGGGGGAATCACTGACCATCTTTTTATGGATATCATCAATTATACCAGTGGCATAATATGCTGGCTCTTTGACCATTCCCCATAGGCAAGCAAGGTGCTGTATTTTTATTTATTTATTTTTTAAACTAGATGTGCCAAATTGCACAAAACTTTGGCACAATCACATTAATAAATGTGGGCCGATACATCTCCTGTTTAGTTTACCTCTAATGGCATCAGCAATGTAAATAGAACAGTAAAGCCAACCTCAATGTCCCTGCCGTGTTCTTCTGAATAGATAGTAAGTATGGCAGGAAGACCATGCAGAGCAGTGCATCGATGCCACCAAGTGCAATGTTCACCAGCAGTTCTGAGATCAGGCTATATTACTGGTGGATTTGAGGCAGTTACTCCTGGATATGGAGCGGTCACTCTTTTGGTTTGGTCTCCTACAACCCTGGGATTTAGACAGCAGTAGTGACTTCCTAGATGCCTCAGGGCACTGGGCTCCAGCCCCGACAAAGGAGTAGTAAATATCAAGAATGAACGAGCCACAGTCCACAGTTTCAGTCACTTTGCTAAACTGTAATTTTGCAAATTTGTGCTCTCAGAACGTACAATGGTAAGACAATGGCTCAGAAAGCTTGGCACCAGTAGTGAGGCTCTAGGGTCTTTGGCATGGCCTGGCATAGATTGATCAAATAAGTAAACAGTATAAAGAGATTACAACAGCCCAACCCTGACTTACATGATTCCTGTAGCTTTGCCATAAGACATTATTACTCCCATTACAAGGACTACAGTATAGAGAAGTCATTGTTGTCAAAGGAAGGCTAGAAAATGAAGCACCCCAAAGAACAAGCATGCAGCGAAAGCCACCTACAGCTGGCAGCACATGTGACAAGTCAATGCTCTGCCCATCCCAACTCAGACTTCTACCTCATTACCGGGATAACGCCACCACACGTCCGGCTGCGGCGTCCTCCAGAGCGGGAGCTGCTCTCCATACTAGCTAAATGGTTATTACCACCGTACATGGGAATCCTCTTGAATTACATCTGCTTTCCAATGGGCTCAGGGGAAACTCAGAATAAGCCATTGATGGTCAAGTCCTGGAGAGTCCGTTTAAGTTAGGGTTCATTCACACATGTAGGGGTCTTGCAGAAATTTCTGCTCCTGAAAATGACTTCCATTCATCTGAATGTGGACGTTTTATCAGGAACCACCAGTTTCTACAAGCCTCATTCAGATGAATAGAGTAGTTGCATAAACATCTGCAACAAAACTGCTGCATGTGAATATACCCTAAAGGCTTGAAACAGTCGGTGACCACAAACATTAGATGTGACAACAATCAGCCAGATGACCCCAATATGGGTTTTGCCAGCCAGGTATCAGGAGGCATAAAAGAAAAAAATAAAGAAAAAATACATGATGGAACTCCAGATACGGTCAGGAACGTGCAGGAATCAGATACAAGAAGATTGGTGAGAACGAACATGTGAATCTGTTGCTGGTGACAAAGTTTCCGCTCCTCACAACTGTACATGTGCATCAGGCAGAGAATCTCCATTTTATAAAGGCCACTATGCTGAGCCAAGCAGGGGCAAGATTACCCGGCGGCAGAGTTCAGAGCCGCTGTCAAACAGCTGGCAGGCACATGAAAGGGGAAGGTCAACATCACATGGGTAAAAAGACACCCCCTGACAGCTCAGCAGATCAACCCCTGTCTGTACATTAACCCTTAAGAGCCATTAATGACTCCCTTTAATTTACTGCACAAGGCCGTGTCCTCATATAGTGGCCATTCAGACCACTCCAGGAGACACCTTTTCTTTTAGCAGCCAGACAATAAGAATTAGACATTAAAGGGGTTGTCCGGTTTCCCAAGGATAGGTCATCAATATCAGAAACTGCAACCTTTTAAATAGGAAACAACCAAAAACAATAGACATCACCAGCAAACGTCCAGGAGCAGTTACTACCAGAAGTGGGCGGATGTAAAGCAGACCACCATCAGAGGTTGGCTTCTTGTATTTCGGGACTGAGTGATCATGAAGAACACATGTTCTTCCTTACTCCTCTCCGGTTTCCCCACAGGTTCAGTTCCAGGGATTACCCATCTATGGGAAGCCCCAATGTGGTCATCCACCTTGTAAGTGCCATAGGCTTCCCTCTCAGATATCCAGCCTCCATACTGTTCGGGATGGAGGAGGCCCTCACTACAGTCCATTTCTGTTGCACATGTTGGGTCTGTATTTTGGTCTGCAAACTATGGATCCTAAAAAAAAAAAAAAAAAAAAAAAAGGGGACACCTTCTGTGTGCAATCAGCACTTTTCTTACTTCCATCACTAGAAATGGCTATTCTCTTCCATGTTCTATCATTTGCCAAACAGACCGACTGAAGCGGACAGCACATACAGTGGGGGAAATAATTATTTGACCCCTCACTGATTTTGTAAGTTTGTCCAATGACAAAGAAATGAAAAGTCTCAGAACAGTATCATTTCAATGGTAGGTTTATTGTAACAGTGGCAGATAGCACATCAAAAGGAAAATCGAAAAAATAACTTTAAATAAAAGATAGCAACTGATTTGCATTTCATTGAGTGAAATAAGTATTTGAACCCTCTAACAAAAAAAGACTTAATACTTGGTGGAAAAACCCTTGTTTGCAAGCACAGAGGTCAAACGTTTCTTGTAATTGATGACCAAGTTTGCGCACATTTTAGGAGGAATGTTGGTCCACTCCTCTTTGCAGATCATCTCTAAATCCCTAAGGTTTCGAGGCTGTCTCTGTGCAACTCTGAGCTTGAGCTCCCTCCATAGGTTTTCGATTGGATTAAGGTCCGGAGACTGACTAGGCCACTCCATGACCTTAATGTGCTTTTTCTTGAGCCACTCCTTTGTTGCCTTTGCTGTATGTTTTGGGTCATTGTCGTGCTGGAACAACCATCCACGACCCATTTTCAGTTTCCTGGCAGAGGGAAGGAGGTTGTCGCTCAGGATTTCACGATACATGGCTCCGTCCATTTTCCCGTTTATGCGAATAAGTTGTCCTGTGCCCTTAGCAGAAAAACACCCCCAAAGCAAAATGTTTCCACCCCCATGCTTGACGGTGGGGACGGTGTTTTGGGGGTCATAGGCAGCATTTTTCTTCCTCCAAACACAGCGAGTTGAGTTAATGCCAAAGAGCTCTATTTTGGTCTCATCAGACCACAGAACCTTCTCCCAGTCACTCTCTGAATCATTCAGGTGTTCATTGGCAAACTTCAGACGGGCCTGCACATGTGCCTTCCTGAGCAGGGGGACCTTGCGAGCCCTGCAGGATTTTAATTCATTGCGGTGTAATGTGTTTCCAATGGTTTTCTTGGTGACTGTGGTCCCTGCTAATTTGAGGTCATTAACTAACTCCTCCCGTGTAGTTCTAGGATGCTTTTTCACCTTTCTCAGAACCATTGACACCCCACGAGGTGAGATCTTGCATGGAGCCCCAGAGCGAGGTCGATTGATGGTCATTTTGTGCTCCTTCCATTTTCGAACAATCGCACCAACAGTTGTCACCTTCTCTCCCAGCTTCTTGCTAATGGTTTTGTAGCCCATTCCAGCCTTGTGCAGGTCTACAATTTTGTCTCTGACATCCTTGGACAGCTCTTTGGTCTTTCCCATGTTGGAGAGTTTGGAGTCTGCTTGATTGATTGATTCTGTGGACAGGTGTCTTTTATACAGGTGACTAGTTAAGACAGGTGTCCTTAATGAGGGTGACTAATTGAGTAGAAGTGTCTAACCACTCTGTGGGAGCCAGAACTCTTAATGGTTGGTAGGGGTTCAAATACTTATTTCACTCAATGAAATGCAAATCAGTTGCTATCTTTTATTTAAAGTTATTTTTTCGATTTTCCTTTTGATGTGCTATCTGCCACTGTTACAATAAACCTACCATTGAAATGATACTGTTCTGAGACTTTTCATTTCTTTGTCATTGGACAAACTTACAAAATCAGTGAGGGGTCAAATAATTATTTCCCCCACTGTAGATGTACTCTTGTCTTTTTTTTTTCGAACCCACCCATGTGCAATATGCAAAAATTGCAGCTAGGACATGGATGGAAAATATGGTCATGTGCATAAGGGTTTCGTAAGAGGGAAACTAATGAAAAGAGCCGCCCCGGTTTTGATGGTTGCCCATTCATTTGAATCGGTGCCACAAACAACTTCCTGCGGCAGAAGAAACGTGTAGCCGCACATATCTTGGGCTGTGTTTAGGGACATTCAATCCAGGTTGTCCACGATCAGCACCTTCTGACCAAGCGTTGACTGTGCAGGAACAACCCGTGTACATTGTGGGTTGTATCTAGACCGGGACTACGTGCATCCAGGAGCGGCAGCCTAATTACACCGGGGAGTGCAGCGCTGGCAGGGACATTCTCAGCATTATCAATGTAAGTTATACACATTAGTTATAAAAATTAAAAAATAAAAAAAACACACAAACACAACCATGTTTTGAGTCAACATTTTTGCAGATTAGATATAGACCCATTCATTCCAACAGGCCTGCAAAAACGTGTGCTGTCCGCATCTGAAGGCCTGTTCCACAAAATGTCCTAATCTTGTCTGTTTTGAGGACAAAAAACAAACATTTCTAACATGGGGTGGAAGGAAAAAATGCAGAACACATCCGGCCGGTATACGTGTTTTAGTGGATTCACGTTCGTGTGCATGAGGCCCAATGATAAGACCCAGTCTAACCTGCCAATCACAAGTGCCAAGGGGGCCCCTTCATTAAAAACCACATGTCCAACAAACAAATGCAAACGCAGCTCAACATGTTGATACTATACACAATGTATGGCATTCTAGATTATTCTGGTTATATACACAATATCATATTTCTATAAAATAAATAACAAAAAGTCAATTTTACACCTCACCAACAAAAAACCTATAGAAATACCACTGCTGATGCCAGCTGCCAACACCACACAACTGTGGTAATGCAGGCCAGTGATGCGTCTCTGCTTTGGGAAGAACAAAGTGGTGCCACTCACACATCCATGCCAGGAAAGGTGCCCGCATACATGTTACTGGGGCTTGTACATCCTTTGCAGCCAGAGTAAGCATGGACCCAGATGTGCCAGCTGCTGCCCTGCCCAGGGCACCTAACAAGCTGCACTACAACTTCCCCACTGCTTGTGCCCGGCTCCTGTACTCACGTTTGCCCGCTCTACATCAGTGGCGGCCATGCTGACGTCTCCCGAGCTTGTGTCGTCTGAATCGATGCAATCCTAGCTCCTGGCTCTCAATGGGATCCAATATGGCCACTGCACTTCCTGGAAACTCCCCTCTGCATTACCGCGTCCCTGTCGCCTCCCACGGGTTTGTGGAGGGCGCAGCAGCGGTTATATGCTAGGGCTGGGTATCAGGCCGCTGAGAAGAGCCTGGCACCGCCCTCTGTCCGCAAAGCAGACTGGGACTTGTAGTTCCAGCGAGAGCCGATGAGAGGAGTGTGGAGGCCGATCCCAGCACGGGTTATATACTCCGTAGATCTCTATATAGAACTGCTGAGCGGGGATGCTCAAATCAACTGCTACTTTGGCGCCCTCTGTCGGAGAGCTGCTGACCTGACAGCTAGAATTGTTAAAAAATAATAACTAACACAGTACATATATGTTATAGTATGAACAGCCTACTGAAACTCATTAAAAAGAGTCCTGTCTACAATTTAGAGCTGATGCTCCAAGTTTATCAAAGTGGGGCATGTGTATGATAAATTTGGCGCATCTTTCCCTATAATTTTTTTTTACCATTTACTAAAGCACCCCCCTTCTCTAGATGCTTTCTGCTCCTCACTAGACACTGGGGGAGATTTATCAATACTGACGGTCTTGATATCGCCAGCGCTATCAGAGAATGCGCCTCATTTACGTCAAGGCGCAGACATCATCATAAATTAGGCACATCCTCTGGGAATCTGTGCACCTGAACAGACATCTACTGCAGCACCGAATTGCCTTCTTTTACACCAGAAACCTGGTGCAGGGAGATGATAAATCTCTGCCTGTTTTCTTAAACCCCTAATAAATCCGGGGCACAGCATAGACTCTAGCATTCAGGCGCATTAGTGCAGTAAATCTCACCCAGTATTAGCAGTGGGGGTCTGGCAAAACATAAATTCATGAAAACCCCAGGCCAAGGCATCTATATATGTCACTAAACACCAAGGGGATTCCAAATATGCTTAATTTACTGTATGGAGTAAATTACATACCTAAGCTGCTGCAGAACCTCTTTACTTTTCACAGAGATTGTCTGCTACATTTTGCTCTGCAGCAGTTGTGGCAAAGTACTGTATAATACACACTGCAGCTGCTGAAGAACCTCTTTTTAAAGAGGACCTGACACCACAAGATGCAGTACAATCTGCAGGCATCACGATATAGAGCAGGAGGAGCTGAGCAGACTGATATGTTGTGGGAAAAGATTCAGAAAAACTTGTAATTTATACATTTAAAAAAGTCTGCTATTTCTGGCTTCATTTGTTAACATGGAGGGTGTTACCAGTGATTCATAGTATTTTCTGTGTAAGTGTGTCTACAAAGATAACGGTCAGTCACTGAAAGCTGTACACAGGGAGGTGTCATCAGTGATTGATAGCATTCTCTGTGTAAGTGTATATACATAGCTAGCTGTACACAGGAGAGGTGTTATCAGTGATTGATAGCATTCTCTGTGTAAGTGTATATACATAGATAGCTGTCAGTCACTGATAGCTGTACACGAGGGAGGTGTTATCAGAGATTGATAGCATTCTCTGTGTAAGTGTATATACATAGCTAGCTGTACACAGGAGAGGTGTTATCAGTGATTGATAGCATTCTCTGTGTAAGTGTATATACATAGCTAGCTGTACACAGGGGAGGTGTTATCAGTGATTGATGGCATTCTCTGTGTAAGTGTATATACATAGATAGCTGTCAGTCACTGATAGCTGTACATGGGGAGGTGTTATCAGTGATTGATAGCATTCTCTGTGTAAGTGTATATACATAGCTAGCTGTACACAGGGGAGGTGTTATCAGTGATTGATAGCATTCTCTGTGTAAGTGTATATACATAGCTAGCTGTACACAGGGGAGGTGTCATTAGTGATTGATAGTATTCTCTGTGTAAATGTATATACATAGCTAGCTGTACACAGGGGAGGTGTTATCAGTAATTGATAGCATTCTCTGTGTAAGTGTATATACATAGCTAGCTGTACACAGGGGAGGTGTCATCAGTGATTGATGGTATTCTCTGTGTAAGTGTGTATACATAGCTAGCTGTACACAGGGGAGGTGTTATCAGTGATTGATGGCATTCTCTGTGTAAGTGTATATACATAGCTAGCTGTACACAGGGGAGGTGTTATCAGTGATTGATAGTATTCTCTGTGTAAGTGTATATACATAGCTAGCTGTACACAGGGGAGGTGTCATCAGTAATTGATAGCATTCTCTGTGTAAGTGTATATACATAGCTAGCTGTACACAGGGGAGGTGTCATCAGTGATTGATAGCATTCTCTGTGTAAGTGTGTATACATAGCTGTCAGTCACTGATAGCTGTACATGGGAGGTGTTATCAATGATTGATAGTATTCTCTGTGTAAGTGTATATACATAGCTAGCTGTACACAGGGGAGGTGTTATCAGTGATTGATAGCATTCTCTGTGTAAGTGTGTATACATAGCTAGCTGTACACAGGGGAGGTGTTATCAGTGATTGATAGTATTCTCTGTGTAAGTGTATATACATAGCTAGCTGTACACGGGGAGGTGTTATCAGTGGTTGATAGCATTCTCTGTGTAAGTGTATATACATAGCTAGCTGTACACAGGGGAGGTGTTATCAGTGATTGATAGCATTCTCTGTGTAAGTGTATATACATAGCTAGCTGTACACAGGGGAGGTGTTATCAGTGATTGATAGTATTCTCTGTGTAAGTGTGTACACAAATAGCTGTCAGTCACTGATAGCTGTACACAGGGGAGGTGTTATCAGTAATTGATAGTATTCTCTGTGTAAGTGTATATACATAGATAGCTGTTAGAATCATGAATGCAGATAGCATCAGTAACTGTGGCAACAGATCATGCTTTCTAAGGGTACTTTCACACTAGCGTTAATATTTTCCGGTATTGAGTTCCGTCATAGGGGCTCAATCCCGTTAAAAAACGCTTCAGTTTTGTCCCCATTCATTGTCAATGGGGACAAAACTGAACTGAAGTGAATGGAATGCTCCAAAATGCATTCTGTTCCGTTCTTAGAACAGAGAGAAAACCCCATGCTGTGGTTTTCATTCCGTCCTGGGATGCGGAGCAAAAAACGGATCAGTCATGACCCACAATGCATGTCTCTGCCACAATAGAAAACGGATCCGTCCCCCAATTGACTTTCAATGGAGTTAATGACAGATACGTTTTGGCAATGTTAAAGATAATACAACCGGATACGTTCCAACGGATGCAGACGGTTGTATTATCAGTAATGGAAGCGTTTTTGCTGGACCCTGCCGGATCCAGCAAAAACGCTAGTGTGAAAGTACCCCAAGCATGATCTGCTGCCAGCAGAAACCTAGCATTTTAAATGGGGTAGGGAATCGCTTGAAGATGATCACTATTCAGGGCAACCTGTCAAACATATTCAGAGGAAATGTGCCACAAACTGGAGACCATGATTTTGGAAGATCAACAAGTCAAAGTCCATGTTATAGCTCATGAATTAGGCATTTCAGTTGGCACAGTTTCCAATATCATTGATGAGGTTTTAATGATGTCAAAGGTCCGTTCCTGGTGGGTGCCATAAATGTTGACGCCTGAGCAAAAAAACAAAAAATAAAAATAAACTTGTCGCCAGCAATTTAGCCAAGAGAATTTAGACATGCTTAGAGAAAATCCACGAGACATCTACTATGAAATTATTACCAGTGATACATGAAACATGGGTCCACCATCATGATCCTGAGACCAAACAAGAGTCCATGCAATGGGAGAACAAGGGATCACCAACTCCAAAGAAATGTTGTGTACAGCTGTCAGCTGGAAAGATCATGGCACCAGTTTTTGGGATACAGAAGGCGTTTTATTACTAGAATTCATGCCACACAAGACAACAATTACTGGCGACACCTACCGTATGCTTCAACAATGAAGGCATTACGTGAGGCAGTCAAAGAGAAACGCCATCAGAAGTTAGCAGCAGGTGTGTTGCTGCTTCACAAGATGAGTCTTGATCCAGGGAGTTATCCGATTGCTTGAATGAAGTCGGGAAGGAATTTTTTTTTCCCCTTAAAGGGAACCTGTCACCTGGATTTTTGGTATAGAGCTGGGGACATGGGTTGCTAGATGGCCGCTAGCACATCCGCAATACCCAGTCCCCATAGCTCTGTGTGCTTTCATTGTGTATAAAAAACGATTTGATACATATGCAGATTAACCTGAGATGAGTCCAGCGTGAAGGAGCCCAGCACCGCCCCGCATCCTCCGAATCTCCTCCTTGCTCCCTGACGCCAGAAAGCTAGAGCGCCGTAATCTCGCCATGTGCGAGCTAACGCATGCGGAGTTCTTTCCCTGAGGCTGATCAGAGGAGTAACTAGAACTGACTGGGCCCCACAGCAAATTTTTGTACGGGGCCCCACACACACACACACACACACTTCTTCACAAATCGCCTCCTCCTGTGCAAACCCCTCTTATATGGCTATTTTGTGACTTTTTATTTACTTTATTTACTGTCATTTTTAGCACGACTTTGAATTTTAACATTTACAGTTGTTGACAGAGTTTATATTCAACTCAACCCCTTTAAAACCTGCGCTGCAATTGTAATAGACCCGTCTGATTAACCTCTACATATCCACAAGTATTTCAGCCTCTGTACCTTTCATACTGCAGCCATGGACGCAGTCATACACGCACTTTCCACATACATGGACGCACTCATACACGCACTCTCCACATACATGGACGCAGTCATACACGCACTCTCCACATACATGGACGCACTCATACACGCACTCTCCACATACATGGACGCAGTCATACACGCACTCTCTACATACATGGACGCAGTCATACACGCACTCTCTACATACATGGACGCAGTCATACACGCACTCTCCAGATACATGGATGCAGTCATACACATACATGGATGCAGTCATACACGCACTCTCCAGATACATGGATGCAGTCATACACATACATGGACGCAGTCATACACGCACTCTCCACATACATGGACGCACTCATACACGCACTCTCCACATACATGGACGCAGTCATACACGCACTCTCTACATACATGGACGCAGTCATACACGCACTCTCTACATACATGGACGCAGTCATACACGCACTCTCCACATACATGGACGCAGTCATACACGCACTCTCCACATACATGGACGCAGTCATACACGCACTCTCCAGATACATGGACGCAGTCATACACGCACTCTCCACATACATGGACGCAGTCATACACGCACTCTCCAGATACATGGACGCAGTCATACACGCACTCTCTACATACATGGACGCACTCATACACGCACTCTCCACATACATGGACGCACTCATACACGCACTCTCCACATACATGGACGCACTCATACACGCACTCTCCACATACATGGACGCAGTCATACACGCACTCTCCACATACATGGACGCAGTCATACACGCACTCTCCAGATACATGGACGCAGTCATACACGCACTCTCCAGATACATGGACGCAGTCATACACGCACTCTCCAGATACATGGACGCAGTCATACACGCACTCTCCAGATACATGGACGCAGTCATACACGCACTCTCCAGATACATGGACGCAGTCATACACGCACTCTCCACATACATGGACCCAGTCATACACGCACTCTCCACATACATTGACGCAGTCATACACGCACTCTCCACATACATTGACGCAGTCATACAACACTCTCCACATACATGGACACAGTCATACACGCACTCTCCACATACATGGACGCAGTCATACACGCACTCTCCACATACATGGACGCAGTCATACACACACTCTCCACATACATGGACGCAGTCATACAAGCACTCTCCACATACATGGACGCAGTCATACACGCACTCTCCACATACATTGACGCAGTCATACAACACTCTCCAGATACATGGACGCAGTCATACACGCACTCTCCACATACATGGACACAGTCATACACGCACTCTCTACATACATGGATGCAGTCATACACACATTCTACACATACATTGACGCACTCATACACATACTCTTCACATACAGGGGTGCACTCATACACACAGTCACCACATACATGGACGCAGTCATACACGCACTCTCCACATACATGGACGCAGTCATACACACACTCTCCACATATACATGGACGCACTCATACACACACTCTCCACATACATGGACGCACTCATACATGCGCTCACCATATACATAGATGCACTCATACACATACTCTTCACATACATGGATGCATTCATGCACACAGTCACCACATACATGGACGCACACATATACACAGGGCCGCTGATAGGCCAGTACAGCTGGCCCAGTTGTACCGGGCCCAGCTGGCAGGGGGGCCCGGGCTGCTGACTCCCGAGCCATTTTAATTTTTTTGCTGTCAGTGGGCTGGCTCCAGTAACAGCAGGCAGTGTGGGGGCGGCGCTCACTCACTGACGTCACACGCCTGCTCCTCCCACTAGGCGGCGCAGGCGCGTGACGTCAGTGAGTGAGCGCTGCCGCCCGCACTTGTTACTGGAGGCTGGAGGGTGGAGGGAGGAGGCAGGAGCTGAATGTAAGGTAGTATTTTAGTAAAGAGATGAGCGCTGTGCCTGTGCTAAAATTAAAGTTACTGTCTGCAGCCTGCACGGCTGCACCGATTTATTAATGTATACTACTGTGAGTGGCGGGGGGGGATCTATATGGATGACGTCATGACGGCACTGTTATAGGGAGGGCGGGGGATCCGTGGATGGCACTGTTATGGGGGGGGGGTCTGTCATGTGGATGACACTTATGGGGGGGGCCGGGGGGTCTGTGGATGACACTTATGGGGGGGATCTGTGGATGGCACCATTATGGAGGGGGATCTGTGGATGACACTGTTATGGGGGGGATCTGTGGATGACACTGTTATGGGGGGATCTGTGGATGACTGTTATGGGGGGGATCTGTGGATGGCACTGTTATGGAGGGGTATCTGTGGATGACACATAGCATAAGATGCTATATACGGTATGTGTCATCCACAGATCCCCCTCTATAACAGTGCCATCCACAGATCCCCCCATAACAGTGCCATCCACAGATCCCCTCCATAACAGTGCCATCCACAGATCCTCTCCATAACAGTGCCATCCACAGATCCCCTCCATAACAGTGCCATCCACAGATCCCCTCCATAACAGTGCCATCCACAGATCCCCTCCATAACAGTGCCATCCACAGATCCCCTCCATAACAGTGCCATCCACAGATCCCCTCCATAACAGTGCCATCCACAGATCCCCTCCATAACAGTGCCATCCACAGATCCCCTCCATAAAAGTGCCATTCACAGATCCCCTCCATAACAGTGCCATTCACAGATCCCCTCCATAACAGCGCCATTCACAGACGACCCCCCAGCGCCATAAATATCACTTGTAGACAAATCTGCATGTTGTTTCAAGGCGGCGTCTGGGGAGGGGCCAAGGGCGGGGCCAGGGGTGTGGCTGAAGGAGGGATCAGGGGGTGGAGCTGAAGGGGGCCCCGTCATGTATGCTGTACGGGGCCCCATGATTTCTATCAGCGGCCCTGCATATACAATACACATATATAGACACCCAGCTTTCCTGCTGTACCTCTCCCCCATACTCTAATGCCTCTGCACTTGTGCCATGCAGGATAGCAGGGAAGCTGGATGACATTTCATGATATAATTCACCCAGCTTTCCCACTGTACTGCATGTCACATGTGCACAGTCTGGGAAAGCTGAATATAACCCCAGTTCCCCTCCTGCCACTCACATCACTGGTGCAGTTGTGGCAATGCAACTGATGTTCAGCTTGCCGGGCATGGAAGGTTCAAGCTGCAGGAATCGCGGGTAGAAAAGGGGGCGGGGCTATTATAACTCCGCCCACATCGGGCTGTTGCTGGTCAGTGTCCATGATAAGAACTGAGGAGGGGGAGAGGCGGAGCGATGTCCCTGATGTCAGGTCAGAGGTGCAAGTGCAGGAGAAGTCAGCTGCTCTGACAGGGGCCCGGGGTGACGAAGTACAGTGACTGCTCCCGGGCCCCTTCTGAGCTCGGGCCCCGAAGCAGCTGCTTCCCCTGCTTCCCTGATAGTTACGCCACTGAGGCTGATGCCAGCACAGGGAAGGAACACTATGAGGACACTGCGCATGCGTTAGCTCACACATGGCGAGATTACGGCGCTTTAGCTTTCTGACGTCGGGGAGCAAGAAGGAGATTCGGAGGATGCAGAGCAGTGCTGGGCTCCTTCACACTGGACTCATCTCAGGGACAGGACTCAGGTTAATTTCCATATGTATCAAATTGTTTTTTTTACACAATAAAAGCACAGAGAGCTATGGGGACTGGGTATTGCGGATGTGCTAGCGGCCATCTAGCAACCCATGTCCTCAGCTCTATACCCAAAATCCCGGTGACAGGTTCCCTTCAAGTGGGGAAAATTGGCTTCTACCTCACAGTTGTTGTTTTTTTTGCCTTTCTCTGGATCAACTTGCAGGATAACAGGTCGAACTGGATGGACAAATGTCTTTTTTCGGCCTTGTGTACTATGTTACTATGTTACAACAATGCACAAGTCTCGCAAATCACAAACTGCTATCAGGGAATGTGGCTTCGTGGAGCTTAACTATCCACCCTTCAGTCCAGACCTGGCTCCTAGGGATTACTTTCTCTTTTGAAACCTGAAGACATTTCTGTGTGGGCAATGATTTCCCTCCAGTCTATCGCCTGGTCGCTAGGGGAGGAGACAGCAGCTAATTACATGCAGCGATCTTCTCCTTAGTATAGGGACGAGCGATCACCACTACATCGCTCATCCCTATACTGTCTCATTGTTTGCCAGCAGCAGAGTACCTATTACATGCCGCGATCTGCCACCGGCAAACCAGGATTTTTTACCATGTTAAAAGATCGCGATAAACGAGCAAACATCGGGTAAATCGGCGGCAGTATTCCTCTGTTAGATGGTCGCTAATTAGCGATCATCCTAACAATAATCTGCCCCTGTAATAGGGCCTTTACACTTGCAGTCCTCTGAAGCATCTGCGATCTACATTTTATTATCCCATGTTTTGACATTTAAATAGCAAAGGGCTCCTCCATTTTTATTGACAGTGTAAAGATCTCATCTTATGGGATTGTAGGGTTAAAGGCTTCCCCAACAGACAGTGCTTGTCATACTATTTTGCTTACAGTACCCTTCAGTAAAAAGCCTATGCAAATTAGTTAGAAATATCCCTGACAATGGCTCTATTGAGGTGGCTCATAGAAGGAGAATTGTAATGTCGTCTGTCAATGACTCTTCATTTGAATGTGTTCTGCATTGTTAATGTAGCAGGGAACAAAGTAAATAAATGTTCATAAAAGGACAAACTGGACAACCGCTTTCTTACACTTTTACTGTAATTTGTGTTTTTTTTGTAATGTGTTTTTTTTTCTAGTCCAAAAATGTTGTGGCCAGATATTTTATGAAGGGCTCATGCACACGAGCATGCATGCTCTGTATTGCAGTCCACAAACAGTGGGTCCCTAATATACAGGCACTGGCCCAGTGGATTCCGTATCATGGATGTGGACCCATTGACTTGAATAGGTCAGCAATCCTCAACATACAGAGTGGAGGCAAGGATTGGATGCCCACGGAAACACTACGAAGCGCTTCTGTGGGACTTCTGTCCTTGCCTTTGTCCCACAATTTTTTTTTTTTGCTGTGCGGACCGTCTCTTGCGGATCGCTATTTGTGGTCCACAGCCCAGGGCACATATGTGCATGAGCCCTTAAAGCGAAACTGGCATTCTTTATGCTGCCCTTGCTGCGAGCAGCTTAAGTAGTGGCTGACATACTGAAATCAGTTGCTGCTGAGAACCTAGTATTTAACCATGGCAGTGTGCACAAGAGAAGAGTCCAGCACTGCCAGAGAAGAGTCCTACTAATGAGTCCCTCTTCTTCCCGCCCACCTCCACCATGGAAGTGCAGTATAGTCTGACAGACAATATGTTATAGAGCAGGAAGAGTTGAGCAGATTGATTTATAGTTTTATGGGAAACGATTCAGTATAACTTATAATTTAAGGCTCTTTCACACCTGCGTTATTGTCTTCCGGCATAGAGTTCCGTCGTCGGGGCTCTATGCCGGAAGAATCCTGATCAGGATTATCCTAATGCATTCTGAATGGAGAGTAATCCGTTCAGGATGCATCAGGATGTCTTCAGTTCCGGTACGGAACGTTTGTTGGCCGGAGAAAATACCGCAGCATGCTGCGCTTTTTGCTCCGGCCAAAAATCCGGAACACTTGCCGCAAGGCCGGATCCGGAATTAATGCCCATTGAAAGGCATTGATCCGGATCCGGCCTTAAGCTAAACGTCGTTTCGGCGCATTGCCGGAGCCGACATTTAGCTTTTTCAGAGTGGTTACCATGGCTGCCGGGACGCTAAAGTCCTGACAGCCATGGTAAGTGTAGCGGGGAGCGGGGGAGCAGTGTACTTACCGTCCGTGCGGCTCCCGGGGCGCTCCAGAGTGACGTCAGGGCGCCCCAAGCGCATGGATCACGTGATCGCATGGATCACGTCATCCATGCGCATGGGGCGCTCTGACGTCATTCTGGAGCGCCCCGGGAGCCGCACGGACTGTAAGTATACCGCTCCCCCGCTCCCCGCTCCTACTATGGCAACCAGGACTTTAATAGCGTCCTGGGTGCCATAGTAACACTGAAAGCATTTGGAAGACGGTTCCGTCTTCAAATGCTTTCAGTACACTTGCGTTTTTCCGGATCCGGCAGGCACCTCCGGCAACGGAAGTGCATGCCGGATCCCAACAACGCAAGTGTGAAAGAGGCCTTACTCATTTAAATTCCTGCTCATTCTGGGCTTTGGAGTCCAGGAGGATGTTCTATCAGTGGTTGATAGCCTTCCCTCTATGACTGTGTATACAGAGAAAGCTGTCAATCACCGATAGGACCGCCACCTTGACTTCAAAGCCCAGAATCAGTAGGAATTGCAATGAATAAATTACAAGTTATACAGAATTTATTTTCACAAAACTATATGAATCTGATCAGCTCCTCCGTCTCTATAACATGCTGCCTGCAGCTTACATAGCATTTTCAATACAACAGGTTCCCTTTAAAGTGGTTATCCACTTTTTACTATCGATGACCTATTCTTAGGATAGGTCATCAATATCAGATGGGTGGGGGTCAGACATCCGACACCCCTGCTGATCAGCTTGTATTAGCGCTGCCTTCTCTGAGGGACTGATCTGTCCCTCTTTCACTTCTATGGGATGGCTCTGTAGTATTCCCTTGAACAGACTGATCCGTCCCATAGAAGTGAATGGTGACGCAATACTTGTAATAACTTGTGGCAAGCAGGTAAACAGAGAAAAGACAGCACTCGTACAAGCACAGCCTTCTCTTCAAACAGCTGATCGGAAGGGATGTGGGTGTCAGACCCCCACTGATCTGATATTAATGACTGGGGGGGCACACAAAAAATGTGCTGGACTGCTAGCTGATCAATACAATACCAACACCACTAACAGGTCCATACAAGAAAAAGCTGTACATCTAATATATAAAAATATGAATCTTTATTTAAAGGGAGTCTGTCCTCAGCATTTCACTTTTTTAACCCTTCCCACAGCTCCCTAGCATGCTTACAGTTAATAAAAACGTTACCTCTGGCGATGCCCATTCCTTGTACGGCATCACAGTAACTATTACGCATGCGCTGGCTAACGACGCCGATGGACCGCCTCCTTTGTTGTGTTTTCGTGTCGTTAGCCGGCGCATGTTACTGTGATGCCGTACAAGGAATGGGCATCGCAGTGCGCATGCGTCGGCCAAAGGAATGAGTGCGCAGACGCGGGATATCGGCAGAATAACAAGTTAGTACAAAGGCGGTCAGAGGGAAAGGATGGGCGGGCAGAGGGTAGGAAGGGGCGGGGGGACGCAATGAGAAGGCTGAGCAAGCAGGGCACCTAAGAGAGTAACGCCGCCCTGGCCACTTGCAAGCCCTCATTTGCATATCTTGTAAAGATCGTTTTTGAGGGTTCTATAAGTCCAGGATTGATGCCAGAGGTAACGTTTTTATTAACTGTAAGCATGCTAGGGAGCTGTGGGAAGGGTTAAAAAAGTGAAATGCTGGTGACAGACTCCCTTTAAACCCCACCAAGTTAAAACATTGTATACAATAGAAACCTTATGTAGAACTGAGTTTGTCCATACATAAACAAGTGCGTACCAGTATTAAAATAAGGACAATACTGTATGCCCATACAACCCAAAGCTATAAACATGACATCGAATACAGAAATTACAATACCCATAATGTGCGTAAATGGACGCTATCTCACAACTACCTAGCCCCATGCGTATCGCTGGAATAACCAGCTTCAAACAGCTGATGGGTGTGGTGCCGGACTCCTATAATCAGATATTGAGGACCTGTTCCGAGGATAGGTCATCTATCCTGTATTTCCAAGAAAGCCTTTAAATGGTCCATTCACACGTCCGCACTTTGCGTCCGGATCCGTTCCTGCGGACGTGTAAATCGAGCCTTAGGATTGAGCTTTCTCAGGAACTGAGCAGGAACCACAGCCGGTGGACATCCGCCAGCAGAAACCATGATCAAAGTTCCACATTTAACCCCTCAGATGTCATGGTCTATTGCCATGGCATCTGAGGGGTCATTTACCAGGCGCAGACTGCTTTTGGCAAGTTACTGTTCAATGAGATCGCTGGAGCCATTCCTTATTACTGTAGCCTTTGTAATATGCAGTTGGTGGGAGGAGGAGACTGGAAACCCTGCAGTTGTAAGGTCTGTTCATTGCAAAGCTTCCTAATTAAACAGATAACTTCCAATAATTAGGCTGTATTATGGGATGAACAATTCTATTATAATTTATGAAAAGTGCTGTTAAATGGAGCTAATGAAAAGGCATGAATTTGAGGAATTTTCTATCAGGTTCTCAACTTCCAAGTGTCTTTTATCACTCAAGTAGAACAACAAACTTCTGTATAGGACGTTCCAACTTGAGTGGAGTAGTGAGATGTTTTCCTTTTTTGTCAAGTTTTGAGTCTCCTATTTGTAACAACACTCTTCTTACTAGTTTGTCTTCATCCTTTTGAACTTTGGCCAATTTCCATTGACTTCTAGGTAAATCTTCTTCTTTTACTAACACTATTTCACCAACTTGGACATTTATTCTGGGCGTTTGCCTTTTACTTCTTAGCATCAGATTGGCTAAGTAATCTTTGTTCCATCTATTCCAAAACTGCTCTGATAGATATTGAACTCTTCGCCATCTCCTTTTAGCATATAAATCCTCTTTGGTGAACTTGCCAGGGGGTGGCTGTAAGTAATCAGACTTAAGGTGAAGTAGATGGTTGGGAGTTAAAGGGTCCAAACTTGTTGGATCGTTGATGTTATCAACTGTAAGTGGACGACTGTTAACAATAGACATTACTTCATAGAATAGGGTCCTAAGTGAAGCATCATCCATTCTTCCGGCGTTCTTTTTCCACACTGAACTTAAATACATTTCTCACAGTTCTGATTGGTCTTTCCCAAACTCCTCCTGAATGGCTTGCATGTGGAACATTCATATGAAAATCACACTGTTTCTCTAACAAATACTCAGTTACTTTCTTTATCAATCTCTTTTAGAGACATCTTCAATTCATTCTTTACTCCGACAAAATTAGATCCTTGGTCAGATCTAAGCTCTCTGACAGTACCTCTAATGGCTATGAAACATCTCAAGGTGTTGATGAATGCGTCAGTTGACATATCCTCTAACAATTCCAGGTGAATTGCTCTGGAGCTCAGACATGTAAATATTAGTCTATATCTCTTGTGCTCCTTGCGGTTTTGTTTGGTGATGAATGGGCCAAAACAATCCATTCCGCTATAAAGAAATGGTGGTGACGGGTTTACACGATCTGCCGGTAAATCTGCCATTCTTTATTCTTTGGTAGGTATACGTGCCTTTCTGCAGACTACACATTTACTTATATACTTTGCTATAACTTTGCTTTCTTTCACAATCCAGTAACCACCTTCTCTCAAACAGCTTTGGGCAAAACTTCTTCCTTGATGCAAGGATTTGTTGTGGTAGTTATCAATAATCTTGTGAAGGTAGAGTTTTTGGGTAGAATTACTGGATGCTTCACTCTGCTAGGTAACGATGCATTTTCCAGTCTCCCTCCCACCTTCAGCATACCATCCTGCAGAACAAGATTAAGCTTGTACAATGGGTGGTTGTTGGGAAGTCTTTTAGGTTCTTGACTAAGTCTCTTCAACTCTTCACTGTAGAATCTCTGTTGAATGAGTTTCTTCAGCTTTCATTCTTCTACATTCAACAATTCCTTCTTTCTGATTCCCGTTGCCAAACGTTGAATTCAAGCTACTACATTTATGACTGTATTCCATTTTGAACATCTGGCTAGTCTTTCAAGTATATAATCTTGGCACTTCTGGATCACCCATAGACAATAATGTGTAACCTTTACTGGGCATGATTTCCTTTTCCCAAAGGAACTCTTTGCCTGTGAATCAGTTAGAATTTTCCAATTCTGTTACATTCAGGCCTCTTGAAGCATGATTTGCTTGGTTATGCTTTGTGTCAATGTGATGCCAATGTTCTGGATTCGTTATTTCCCAAATTTTCTGAACTCTGTTGACGACAAAGATATGGAATCTTCGGGCTTCATCGTTTATGTATTCTAGGACAACTTGTGAGTCTGTCCAAAAATATTCTTCATCTATTTTTAACTCCAATTCCAAAGAGCGGCTGTCAGTTCAAGTCTTGGTATTGTCTGAATACTGGTAGGTGCAACTCTGGCCTTCCCTATAACCAGGGCACAGTATCTTTTCTTCTCCTATCACTCTGATGTAGGAGCACTGACCATAACCATAACTACTGGTATCTGAAAAGTGATGAAGTTCTGTTTTCTTGTACTTTCTGAAATCATGAGGTACAAAACATCTAGTTATCCGAACTTCTCAAGTTTCGCAAGTCTCTTATCCAACTCTCCCACATTGGCCTCAAATTTTGAGATATGGACTCGTCCCATCCCAACTTCTGTCTGCATAATTCTTGTAGTATTTCTCTTGCTCTGAGGATTACTGGGGCCAAGAATCCCAATGGATCATATATAGAAGCCACTGCGGAAAGAATGGTACGTCTAGTTGCAACTTTCTCTTCAATAGATACTTCAAAGAAGAACTTGTCATTCTCTACATTCCATCCCAATCCAAGTACATTTTGACCTGGAAGATGATCATAATTGAGAGCTACATTCT
Organism: Bufo bufo; assembly: GCF_905171765.1. Taxonomy (NCBI): domain Eukaryota; kingdom Metazoa; phylum Chordata; class Amphibia; order Anura; family Bufonidae; genus Bufo; species Bufo bufo. The sequence goes on along the minus strand of NC_053389.1, from coordinate 393,149,767 downwards.
TGAATGTTGAGAGTCAGTGATGGATTCCAGTACCTCTCTGTTGTTTGAGATGAATTTGTGAAGGCGCAGGTTTCCCCTTGCGCATAACTCTTGGCTTTCTTTCACTGGTTTGATTGCAGATTCTATGGACTCTAGACTTATAAGATCATCATCTAAATAAAAGTTTTTCTTCAGAAAGTTTTCTGCTGATGGGCAATCCTTTTCATTCTGATTGGCCAGGTACTTCATACTATAATTGGCGCAGCCTGATGCCGCTTCAAAACAAGTGTACTTTCATTCTGTAGTCTGCTGGCTCTGTATCTGTATCTCCGTCCTCAGGAAGTCTCCATCTTCATTCTTCACATGAAACTAGTGGAACATCCTTTCAACATCACATATGACTGCTACGGGATACTTTTTGAATTTCCAGAGTACTCCAGGCAGAGTGTTTGGTTCTTTTAGTAGATGATCGTCCAATGCAACACCATTGTACTTTGCTGAGCAATCAAATACTAAAATAATAGCAAAAACAGGTGCACTCTGCGGTCTTCCTAAACCCTCAAACTGATTTTAAAATTTAGAGATTAGCCCACATATTCTACGATGTAGGACATGTCTGAGCCTGAGCACCGCGCCAAGGTTTCTCAAGTAGCTCGGGAACCTAACACTCACCTACCTGTGCCTCCATGCTGGAGGTAACTAGTGAGTTGTCTGTGAGTCTGCCTCATGCTCCTGTAATTTGCCCACTGGCTCCTGGTAATGCCCATATGGCACAGGTAGGTGAGTGTTAGGTTCCCGAGCTACTTGAGAAACCTTGGCGCGGTGCTCGGGCTCAGACATGTCCTACACCGTAGGATATGTTGGCTAATCTCTCAATTTTAAAATCAGTTTGAGGGTTTAATAAGACCGCAGAGTGCACCTGTTTTTGCTATTATTTTGTTATATTATCACATCCACATAATTGCTATCTTGTGTAGGATGTCTATTGTGGTACTTGTGGTTCGCTGCGGGCATCCTCCACTGTATGCATTTTTGCTGGGGATCGTCATTAGCAACGGGCCACAAGTGCAGGAATTGCTCCCCTATATATATATGCACAGCCGCATGTGGGTTTGAGCACTTCCTGCTTGTTTAATACCACGCCATTCTTTTCAGTTTGCAATCAAATACTACTCTAATCTTATCTGGTTTCTTTAAGTAGTAAACACCTTGATGTGGGATGTACCACACTTCTTCTTTAGGTTGATTATTAACTTTCTCTGCATGTCCTTCTTAGAGGATGCCTCCCATGAATTTCAAAAAATAATAATTCTTGAGTTTGGGATCTGTTCCCATACTTTTTTTCAAACATTTCAATCTTGCTAGGGCAAGATTTCTGTTATTTGGCAGACGAGGTCGTTCTCTAAAAAAGGTAAGGGCATTTCAAGATGACCTTGTTGATTTTGCTGAATACTCTCTTCTAGAGCGTGTACGAACTTTATGTCTTCTTGGGATACATTCTTTTCTTTAGAACTTATGTCTGCAAAGTCCGATTCAAGGATCTTGACTACTTTTGCTGGACTTACAGTTGGTAACTCTTGGACAGATATTCGATGACACAATCCTGTCACCGGTCTTGAGTTTTCGATCTGCTGTTTTCCTCCAACAACACCCCATCCTAGATCAGTTTTAACAACGTACGGTTCACCCTTTTCTTCCTGTGATTACCTTTCGTTGTACCAAGGCTTCAGGACAATCGTAACCCATCAACAGTCCAACACCAAACTCCTTCAGCGGGGACATTTCAGGTGATCTGACAGATAGGTGCTCCCATTTATTGTCCGTTTCACAGGTAGGTATGCAATCTCGATCTAGAGATATATCGTCTTTTGTATAAGCTGGAAGTAGATCTAATGTGAAGTTTAAATGAAGTCCTGTAACTCTCAGTTCTTTTGACCCTTTGACTGTTCACTAATGTGTCTCTCCCCGTAATTGTGGCGAGTTTGAGCTTCACTGGTTCTGTAGCCACTTGTAATTACTTGCAGATTTCTTGATCAATGAAGGTGACGTCACTCTGGGTATCCAGTAGCGCATAGGCATATACCTTCTTGTTCCTCCTTTTAGGATTTGAAATGCACACTTGTACAACCATTGATGTGCCATTGCTTTCTCCTTCCCTCACTCTGCAAGAGAATGCCGATACTTTATTTATTTTTAAGTATTGAGGATTTATCTTTCTTTGGACATTCATGTAGTGGTGTAGGATGGCGTCTTTTACAAACGCTGCATGTGGCCTTTATCTTACACTCCTTAGTAATATGGCCTTTTCTTAGACATCCAAAACACAGTTGGTTATCAAGTACAAATTTTTTCTTTTCATCTGGGGACTTCTCCTTTAATTGTTGGCACTTGTGTATGGAGTGGTTCTCTCCACAGAGCATACATTTGAAGGTAGTCTGAAGATTTGTCGGTTCTCTCTCTCTACTGATTCCAGTAGTGACTTTGAACTTGTTTTTGTAGGTATCTGGACCTTTAGCTGCTGTGTTGGTTGCAAAGCTAGTTGCTCTTGCACGTCTTATCTCTCTTGCAGGCCTTTCTTCTAAGGATTTTAAGACGCAAGATGCCGTTACTGGATTACATGCTATTCGTGCTTCCTTATTGATGAACTCAGAACTCTTTAAAACTTGGGAAGTTCTTGCCTAGATCTAACTGTTCAGTCACATAGTGATTCCACCTAGAAGCCACTTCTTCAGGTAGCTTAGTTAGCATTCTGTGGTTTTCTAGATAGTGGTTCAGTACTTCCAGTCCTTGAACATGTGGAATGGCATTGCTGTCACCATACTCTTGGAGTCTGAGGTGTTCTTTAGGACCTATTTTAGTCCAGTTATTCAATTTCTCTTTAAAAGCTATTTGTACTAAGAAAGGATGACCATATCTTGCATTTAAATTTTCCAAAGTTTGCTTGTAGGCTTTTTCGTCTTTTCTATAGAAGTTACCTTCAAGAACTTTCTTTGCTTCCCCTCCAACATATCTCTGAAGGTAGAATAGCTTGTCGACTGGACTGAAGCAATGATACTCAATGATCATTTCAAAACTTGCCTTCCACTCTATGAACTTCAGTACGTCTCCTGAAAATACAGTGGGTTCCGGAACGGGAAGTCTAGCTAGGACTGTTCTCTGTTGTCATGCTGAGACAAGGGTTGTAACACTCTCCTGAGCATTGCCTTGACATCTAGGAATAAAATCATCCGGTTCCTTTTTCTCACTTAGTTCTGAATTAGGCGAGTACCTTTCGTTATCTTTTCTGGTACAGATAGAGGGTAAATCCACACACCTTTTCCCTAACACTGGACTAGGCCTCTCTGTCTTTTCTGAGCAGGGATAGAAGGATAAGGACTTATTTCCTCACTAAGTGCTGGAGATTTCCTTCCATTCTCTTGGGAGTATGAAGGAAAGTAGGAGTCTGCCTCTTCACTTAGTACAGATTTGAACCTATGACTACTCTGATTCATATCCTCTTTGTGTACTCTGAGTCTGGCTTCTATGATCTTAACTTCTTTCTGCCTTTCCAGACTTTTAATCTGTTGGCGCTGTGCTTCCATTTCAGCTTCCATTTGATGGCACTGTGCCTTCATTTCAGCTTCCATTTGATGGCACTGTGCATTCTTTTGATAGCGTTGTGCATTCTTTTCAGCCTCCTTTTCAGCCATCAGTTGGCGCTGCACCTCGATGGCAGCTTCCATTTCTATTTCTTCTCTTTTGACAGCAAGTTGTTCAGCTAATTCCTTTCTTTTGGCTGAAGTACTTGAGGACTCTGATATGTGGGTGGCACTTCTTTGAGCGAGGAAGTCCCACTTGAGATTGTGGTTCCCCCTAAGGATTTAGCATAGTCTCTCATAAAAAGCTTGTTCATTCTACTTCTTGCTTTAACTTCATCATAGTTAGCTGCAGATGATAATTCTCTCATGAGCTTTACTAAATCTTTAGTGATTGCAGTACATGTGTCCATGTTCCTTACAATAGCCTGGGAAGGTGTCTTAGATGACCGCAGGTTAACATATGCTGCCATAAGTTCTGATTCAGATTCTTCTACCGCCTCTACCGTATCACTCAAGTTCCTTTTTATACTTTCTTGCTTTAGCTTTCTACGAATGTCTTCAATGTATGATTTCCACCCATCATACATCCGGGTGAACTTTGCCTCTTTTAATGTTGCTTTTCTTTTAATCTTTGGGGTTTGGTTTTCTGGCACGTGATGAACATCTAAGTTCATCTGCTTGGGCTATATTTGTTTGAGGTAAGACTAATGCTGCATCAAACTCTTCTACCTCAGAAAGGTTCCCTTGCTCTTCAACTTCTACTCTATCTTTGCATCCTCTAACAATGGAATGGTAATACTAGGCTCAGACATTTAACTTTAAATGCTATAACAATCAATAATAATAATAATTTAAAAAAGTCCTTTCACTTTAAATGCAATACTGACAAATGCAGAAATAAATGAATTTCACTTTAAATGCAATAGCAGTAGATGCAGGCAATAAATAACTTTCACTTTAAAGTAAAACAAAGGAGAGTTTGTATTACACGGACTCTAAAGTATTTAAAGTCTCTTATTTCTGAACACAAACAAAGCCTATATGCAATGATAAGTAATAAAAGGAAAGCTCTGACCTTATTCTGAAGAGCAGGATACTGCGATCTGAAGGTTGCTGGAACAAATGTCTGTCTTAAAAGGAGACTTGTCTTTTCTTGATGTGATGCGATGCTCTGCGCAGACTGGCGATGCTCTGCGCTGGCTTGGATATGCTGTTGCAGGCTTTGGGCCTAGCGGCGGGAAACTACCTGGCTGCTGTACGTGGCCTCTTCTTGGATAGCGGTGCGGGCATTCTAGCTCTGGACTTTGGCCTCCCACCATGTGTCTCTTTCTCTCTCTAGGGATTGCCGGAGGATTGACGCTCTTTCTCTGACTATTTTGCCTTTGCCGTTCTGCCAATTTAAAAGTCGGCTGCAGTTTGACTCTATGGTAGCTCCGCTGAGGTGACTTTGCTTGCTCACTCACGGAACAGTTGCTGCGTGGCGGTATATGCTGGAGCTCCACTGCTCTAATGCGCTCTTTTCTGTGCAAGTCGAGGAGCGCTATCGCTTCGCCCTCTGAGGGTAATAGTTCCACTGTGGCAGGCACAGCACTATAAAGGGCCTTTTGCGCTGTTGCATTAGAATTTTTTTTATATCTGTAACTTTTTAGTCCAACCAAACTGTCTGTTACTCTGTAACTCTTCTAGTGCCGTTCTATGGAAACAGTAGATTTAAAGAGCACACCAAATTCTTGAATTAACTTCTTTATTAACTTCAACTTTTCTTCATATATAACACTGCCGCCTCCGCAGCAGATAGTCCATGTACAAAACACGTGTGGAATAAAATATCACAAAATGGCGGCATGCATAAGATGGCGGTTCAACTGTTCAAGCTTGTCATTCAACATAAAATTGTGAATATATTTCTCTCTTCAGTATCTGTACTCTTACTTTAAGTTATTTAACTCCTTAGGGACCCATGACATACCGGTACGGCATGGTTCCAGAGTCCTTAAGGACCCATGACGTACCGATACGTCACCTATAGTTCCGATCACCGCCGCCCGGTGATCGGAACACGGTGCCTGCTCAAACCATTGAGCAGACACCACAGCTAAATGCGCGGGGGGGTCCCGTGACTTCAGACCTGCGGTTTGCGGCTTTTACCTGGTGCGGCGGCGGTGCCATCGGGTCCCCATGGGGCTGTGGGGGGGACCCGATGGCATGGAAGGCAGCGCAATGCCTTCCGGTGAAGAGCCTGTGAGATCCAGCCCCCTGGATCTCACAGGCCGGAAGTTGTATGAGTAATACACACAGTATTACTCATACAGCCAATGCATTCCAATGCAGAAGTAATGGAATGCATTGTAAAGGATTAGACCCCCAAAAGTTCAAGTCCCAAAGTGGGACAAAAAATAAAGTGAAAAAAAAAGTTGAAAAAAGAAAGTTTTCCCCTAAAAAAATTAAGTTTCAAGTAAAAATAAACAAAAACGTAATTTTCCCCAAATAAAGTAAAAAAATAAATAAAATAACAGGGAAAAAAATAAAAAAAAATAAAAAAAGTATACATATTAGGTATTGCCGCGTCCGTATCGACCGGCTCTATAAACATATCACATGACCTAACCCCTCAGATGAACACCCTAAAAAATAAAAACTGTGCTAAATAAACCATTTTTTTGTCACCTTACATCACAAAAAGTACAATAGCAAGCGATCAAAAAGTCATATGCACCCCAAAATAGTGCCAGTCATCTCATCCCGCAAAAAATGAGACCCTACCTAAGATAATCGCCCAAAAACTGAAAAAACTATGGCTCTCAGAATATGGAGACACTAAAACATGATTTTATTTTATTTTTCAAAAACGATATTATTGTGTAAAACTTACATAAATAAAAAAAAGTATACATATTAGGTATCGCCGCATCCGTGACAACCTGGTCTATAAAAATATCACATGATCTAACCTGTCAGATGAATGTTGTAAAATAACAAAAAATTAAAACGGTGCCAAAACTACTTTTTCTTGTTATCTTGCCTCACAAAAAGTGTAATATAGAGCAACCAAAATCATATGTACCCTAAACTAGTACCAACAATACTGCCACCCTATCCCGTAGTTTCTAAAATGGGGCAACTTTTTTGGAGTTTCTACTCTAGGGTGCATCAGGGGGGCTTGAAATGGGACATGGTGCCAAAAAAAACAGTCCAGCAAAATTTGCCTTCCAAAAATCATATGGCATTCCTTTCCTTCTGCGCCCTTCCGTGTGCCCGTACAGTAGTTTACAACCACATATGGGGTGTTTCTGTAAACTACAGAATCAGGGCCATAAATATTGAGTTTGGTTTGGCTGTTAACCCTTGCTTTGTAACTGGGAAAAAAAATTATTAAAATGGAAAATCTGCCAAAAAAGAGAAATTTTGAAATTGTATCTCTATTTTCCATTAATTCTTGTGGAACACCTAAAGGGTTAACAAAGTTTGTAAAATCAGTTTTGAATACGTTGAGGGGTGTAGTTTATAGAATGGGGTCATTTTTGGATGGTTTGTATTTATCTCCTTACCTGCGAGTGTGGCATTAGGTACGTTGGCAAGACCCGTAGGGAACTACGGGTGCGTATAGGCGAGCATCTGGGTGACATCCGCAATAATAGGGACACCCCGGTAGCGAGACACGTCCACTCTGCCCATGACGGGCGGGTGTTAGGAATCACATTCGTAGGGTTAGAAGCTATTAGGAAGCCATTACGTGGAGGTGACAGGGACAAGAGGATTCTCCAGAGGGAGTGCTAGTGGATATTTAAGTTGAAAACCACCAGCCCCCATGGATTGAATGACCAGTTACAATTTGGCTGCTTTTTGTGACCCACCCTAGTACCCAGCATATATCATCATTCAGTTGGAATGGTGGGTCTACATGGTACGACCATGGGTCAATCCGGTTCCTCCCAGGCCCCCGTATGTGTATGTATGTATATATATGTATATGTGCATATGTGTATGTATGTGTATATATAGAGATGGGACGGGGGATTCGTCGAATCCACGAATCCATCAAATCTTGCTGTATTCGTGGGATTCGTGGACTCGAATCCCGACGTCCTTTCCGTAATTCGAATCCGACGAATCCCGCCGAGTAGGGCTGCAGTAAGGCTCCTCCGTCCTCCCTCCTCCCTGCGGTCAGCGCCGGCGCCGGGCCCGTGAACTCCCGCGAGACCTGTGTGAACTCCTGTGCAGGTCTCGCGGGAACAGCAGTGGGGCCCTGGGGCAGCCTGAATTTATTGATGGGATTGCCATATTGGGGCCTGGGCTGATCTGATCATCTGAGGGGTCTTTGCTTTCAATGGATCAAATTTCGCACCGGGGCCCCATGGATTGTGTGTACGCCACTGCTCCGGAGGCCAGAGAGGCAGGACTTGCGCAGTCCGACGTCATGTAAGTCCCAGTGCATGCTGGGATGAAGACTGTCTCGGACCCCATGTGTCTGCGGCTGCGCCCTCCTCACTAGTGCCAGTGCCATTAGGTAATTTATTAAGTTAACAGCACTTGAGGCACGCCAGGGGGGAATCGGAGTCACTGTAAATTGATATTGAAATGAAAGGCAGATGGAGAGAGAGTGGTTAATGGAGGCTGCAGGCACCACCTTGGCATGTATAAACTTATGGTTTAGAGAGGGGTTAATGAAGGCACCTCCAAGGTGCTTTCATTAACCCCTACAAACCAATAACTTTATACATGCCTAATGCCAAGGAGGTGTTTCCATTAACCCCTTCAAACCAATAACTTTATACATGCCTAATTTCGTACGTTATTTTAAGGAGGTTTAATCGAGAAATTATAATCGATAGAATACTTGATTACTAAAATATTCGTTTACTGCAGCCCCACCGCCGAGCCTGCGACATCATCACGTCCCCGCGCCTCGCAAGAGCACTGTCTGACGCTCGCCGCCAGAGAGAAGAGACGCCAGCAAGCCACGGACTTCCTGCACTGCTGGAGCCTGCCTCAGCCTCACTGAGCACCCCAGCTACACATACGAAGGTACTACAGCCTGGAGCTGGAGCACTTCATGTTGGAGGAGTGTGGCCCGTAGTCCGCCTGCAGGTTCAGAGTCTTCACCGGCACATGGGGACACTGTAATGCACATGGGGGCCCTGTACGACACATGGGGGCACTGTACGGCACATGGGGGCACTCGAGGGCACTGTATGGCACATGGGAGCAGACGCGTACATACAGGGGTCGCAGTTGCAGTGGGAGGGGTGGCTTTGACGGTGAAGGGGCACCATGGATCAGTTTCACACTGGGGCCCCATGGAATGTGTGTACGCCACTCGCCTGGGCTAACCTATATTGGGGCACTATACCTGTCTAACCTATACTGGGGCACTATACCTGGCTAACCTATATTTATTGGGGTACTATACCTGGCTAACCTATACTGGGGTACTATACCTGGCTAACCTATACTGGGGTACTATACCTGGCTAACCTATACTGGGGTACTATACCTGGCTAACCTATACTGGGGTACTATACCTGGCTAACCTATACTAAAGCACTATAGCTGGCTATTGTCTAACCTATACTGGGGCATCTATATCTGGCTACCTAATACTGTGGGCAACTATACCTGGCTACCTACAAATGGGGGCATCTATACCAGGCTCCATATACTGGAGGCTACTATACCAGGCTACCTATACCAAAATTCAAGTGATATAGCTAAGCTTGCTGTTGCTAACTGCACTATTCTCAATTGCATATATTGACATCTTCTGTGCAGGTCCCGCTCAAGTACCGCTGTTGCCTGCAGTGGAGACCAGACCTTGTTTGGAGCCGCCAAGCAGGACATCAACCTTGCCTGGAGCAACACAGCTGGTCCTTCTGGTTTGTTGTGCAGGTAGGTACTTTTGACAACACCAATGCCTGGCTACCTAATACTGTGGGCAACTATACTGCAGGCAACATTTTCTGTGCAGGTCCCGCTCAAGTACCGCTGTTGCCTGCAGTGGAGACCAGACCTTGTTTGGAGCCGCCAAGCAGGACATCAACCTTGCCTGGAGCAACACAGCTGGTCCTTCTGGTTTGTTGTGCAGATAGGTACTTTTGACAACACCAATGCCTGGCTACCTAATACTGTGGGCAACTATACTGCAGGCAACAGCGGTACTTGAGCGGGACCTGCACAGAAGATGTCAATATATGCAATTGAGAATACTGCACTATTCTCAATTGCATATATTGACATCTTCTGTGCAGGTCCCGCTCAAGTACCGCTGTTGCCTGCAGTGGAGACCAGACCTTGTTTGGAGCCGCCAAGCAGGACATCAACCTTGCCTGGAGCAACACAGCTGGTCCTTCTGGTTTGTTGTGCAGGTAGGTACTTTTGACAACACCAATGCCTGGCTACCTAATACTGTGGGCAACTATACATGCCTACCTGATACTGTGAGCAACTATACCAGGCTACCTAATAGTGTGGGCTACTATACCTGGCTATTTATCCTGGGGGCAACTATACCTGGCTACCTACAAATGGGGGCAGCTATACCAGGCTCCATATACTGGGGGCAACTATACTAGGCTACCAATAACAAAATAAAATTCAAGTGATATAGCTCACTACTGCACTTGAATTGCAAATGCACCTCTTCTGTGCAGGTCCTGTTCAACTACCAGGGTATATCTTATGTGTTTTGGCTGGGAGGTTTATATTGCTGTGTTACTTACTAGAGTGGGTTCTATACTGAGGGGCAGTATCTATCTAGTCTACTAAGGGGGCATTATATTGAGGTGGCAGGCATGAGAAGAAGGGAGCAGTGACAGGGAGCAATACAAAATGTAGGGTTAAAGTTTTTTTTTTTTTCATGTCACTTTCAGGCAGAGTGGGCCAACAGCACCCCATATGATGGCATCATCTCAAGCTGCTTCAAACATCTAGAACTATTTCAAAATATCACAGAATGAAAATTATGCAAATTGCAACCTGTGCCCGGCTAAAATATCCAGAGGAAAAGACTCCCATACCACCTCAGCTATGTGGAAACATTAGAAAACAAAACATTTCTCCAAATTTCAGGAACTGAAAGGCACACGTTCACCATCGCCACTATTGCCTCCAACTCCACCCTCAGCCCCTCGGTCTGTCAGTGAGGATTTAACATCCGAAGACCTAGATGAAGAATTAGCTTTTGTTCACAGTCCGGCATCAACGTCTAGTCCAGCTCCTAGTCCAGGATCAGCAGAGTCATCGTTTACTGAAAGTCCGTTCAAACCACCCCCAGTGAAACGCAAAACAGTAACACCACCTTCTCACAATGGACTATGCCAGCCTTTCTAGACAAAAAGCTAATTTTCAAACCAGGAGACAAAAAAGAGCTAAAACAGTTACACGATTAGTCGCTGAAATGATCTGTCAGGACAACCAACCACTATCCATAGTAGAGGATAAAGGTTTCAGAAAGTTGATAAACCACCTAGAGCCAAGATATGTCATCCCAAGCAGGAAACACATTGCAGAAAAGGTAATTCCAGAAATGTATGAAGAGGTAAAGACAAAAGTTCAGGACCTTCTAGAGAAAACTAATTTTATTGGAGTAACAACAGACATGTGGACATCTACATCTTATGATGATTATCTCAGTTTGACAGTTCACTTCATAGATGACAACTTTCTGTATCATCACCTGTGCTTGGAATGTATTCCCTTTCCTGAGGTTGCACATACAGCATCTGCCGTAAAAGCTTTCATCACCAGCACTATGACAGAATGTAATCTGTCACAAAAAGTTGTGTGTGTCATGAGACAATGGTCCTAATGTGGTAGCAGCTTTACAGCGCAGTCCGTTTCACCACTTGCCTTGCCTGGCTCATACCTTTCAATTAGTTCTGAAAGATGGTTTATTGAACAAGAGTGAAATTAAGGAAATTATGGCATCCTGCCGGAGTATTGTAGGACATTACAAACACTCTTCAAAAGCCATGAAAACCTTACAATCCGCTCAAGACAAGCTAAATCTGAAACCTCATCGTCTCATACAAGACGAACCAACTAGATGGAACTCTCAGCTTCACATGGTAGCTCGTCTCCGGGAACAAAAGCCAGCTGTTTTACTATCTGCTTCTGACCTAAATTTTCAGGTAGATCTTAGTGCTCGGCAGTGGACAATTATAGAAGTGATACGAATCCTTGATGTGTTTGATAGAGCTACTTTTGTGGCCAGTTCAAGCCAAGTGACAATCTCTGAAATAATTCCTTTAGTCAACAGTACAATTCGTGCTTTGCAGAATTTCAAATCCACTATAGCTTCCATACAGGGATTCAGAAATGATTTGCTTGCATCAATGAAAAGGCGCTATCACTCTGTTGAGTCTGAAAAATTCTATGCTCTTGGTACTTTACTGGATCCCCGATTCAAGGGAACTGTGTTTATCAATAGAGAAAAACTTGAGGAAGCTAAATCCACACTGGCCATTGAGATTACAGATTCAGATCTAAGTATGCAAGGCGAGGACACTGATCAACATTCATCAGCACAAGGACTAGGAGCAGATAACAGTCAAACATCACAAACTGAACAACAAGGAGGTCATAGCATGTGGAGTTATTATTCTCAATTGATGGTACCATCTTCCAGCAGCAGCGAGCATTCTCTATCTCCGGAGGAAGAAATAAATGCCTACTTAGCAGAACCACTGATTCAACCATCCTCTGATATTTTCAAGTACTGGAAAGAAAACAAAAAATATCAGAATTTGAGAACACTCTAAAAAGTTCTTAATTACACCTCCTTCCACTGTAATTTCAGAAAGATTATTCAGCACATCAGGCATCATAGTTGATAGGAAACTAAGTAGACTGGACCCAGAACGAGTTTGTATGCTGGTTTTCCTGAACAAAAATCTTCCTTGAACGAACAACTTTAGTAAATTGGGATATGGAGGAGGGTGCATTGTTTTAGCTTGAGGCCGGGATATGGAGTGTGCCATGTTTATATACGGGTTGCCTGTTGTCCTGTTGATCTTTCCTGCATCTCTTAATTACATACCAGTAGGTGCAAACATGATCTTTAAAATTCCTGTAAAACTTCAGTCTCAAGTAGATAGAAAATACAACTGCCTGCTTCCTCAGGGCCTATGTCTAAATAGCTGAGGTGGTATGGGAGTCTTTGCCGGGCACAGGGTGCAATTTGCATTTCAGTGATATTTTGAAATAGTTCCATATGTTTGATGCTGGTTGAGATGATGCCATCCTATGGGGTGCTATTGGAACACTCTGCCTGAAAGTGACACGAAGAAAAAAAAAAAATATATAAGTGAAGTCTTTAACCCTACATTTTGTATTGCTCCCTGTCACTGCTCTCTTCTTCTCAGGGCTGCTACCTCGATATAATGCCCCCTTAGTAGACTAGATACTGCCCCTCAGTATAGAACCCCCTCTAGTAAGTAACACAGCAATATAAACCTCCCAGTCAAAACACATAAGATATACCCTGGTAGTTGAACAGGACCTGCACAGAAGAGGTGCATTTGCAATTCAAGTGCAGTAGTGAGCTATATCACTTGAATTTTGGTATAGGTAGCCTGTTATAGTAGTCTGTAGGTATAGTTGCCCCCAGGATAAGTAGTCAGGTATAGTAGGCCACACACTATTAGGTAGCCTGGTATAGTTGCCCCCAGGATAAGTAACCAGGTATAGTAGCCCACACTATTAGGTAGCCTGTTATAGTAGTCTGTAGGTATAGTTGCCCCCAGGATAAGTAACCAGGTATAGTAGCCCACACTATTAGGTAGCCTGTTATAGTAGCCTGTAGGTATAGTTGCCCCCAGGATAAGTAGTCAGGTATAGCAGGCCACACACTATTAGGTAGCCTGGTATAGTTGCCCCCAGGATAAGTAACCAGGTATAGTAGCCCACACTATTAGGTAGCCTGTTATAGTAGTCTGTAGGTATAGTTGCCCCCAGGATAAGTAGTCAGGTATAGTAGGCCACACACTATTAGGTAGCCTGGTATAGTTGCCCCCAGGATAAGTAACCAGGTATAGTAGCCCACACTATTAGGTAGCCTGTTATAGTAGTCTGTAGGTATAGTTGCCCCCAGGATAAGTAACCAGGTATAGTAGCCCACACTATTAGGTAGCCTGTTATAGTAGCCTGTAGGTATAGTTGCCCCCAGGATAAGTAGTCAGGTATAGCAGGCCACACACTATTAGGTAGCCTGGTATAGTTGCCCCCAGGATAAGTAACCAGGTATAGTAGCCCACACTATTAGGTAGCCTGTTATAGTAGTCTGTAGGTATAGTTGCCCCCAGGATAAGTAGTCAGGTATAGTAGGCCACACACTATTAGGTAGCCTGGTATAGTTGCCCCCAGGATAAGTAACCAGGTATAGTAGCCCACACTATTAGGTAGCCTGTTATAGTAGTCTGTAGGTATAGTTGCCCCCAGGATAAGTAGTCAGGTATAGTAGGCCACACACTATTAGGTAGCCTGGTATAGTTGCCCCCAGGATAAGTAACCAGGTATAGTAGCCCACACTATTAGGTAGCCTGTTATAGTAGCCTGTAGGTATAGTTGCCCCCAGGATAAGTAGTCAGGTATAGCAGGCCACACACTATTAGGTAGCCTGGTATAGTTGCCCCCAGGATAAGTAACCAGGTATAGTAGCCCACACTATTAGGTAGCCTGTTATAGTAGTCTGTAGGTATAGTTGCCCCCAGGATAAGTAACCAGGTATAGTAGCCCACACTATTAGGTAGCCTGTTATAGTAGTCTGTAGGTATAGTTGCCCCCAGGATAAGTAGTCAGGTATAGTAGGCCACACACTATTAGGTAGCCTGGTATAGTTGCTCACAGAAGCATCGCAGGCAGAGGATCAGCTGGACAGCCAGGCAACATGTCAGCCTCCAAATCCCCCTAACTTCAGGTGCTTTAAAGGACAACTGAAGTGAGAGGTATATGGATGCTGCCATGCTTTTCCTTTTTTAAACAATACCAGTTGCCTGGCAGCCCTGCTTGTCTATTTGGCACCAGTAGTGTATGAATCACACCAGAAACAAGCATGCAGGTAATCTTATCTGATTTGACAAAAATGTCTGATAAACACCAGATCTGCTGCATGCTTGTTCAGGGCCTATGGCTAATGTTTTCGAGGAAGAGGATCAGCTGGACAGCCAGGCAACTGTTATTGATCAAGTAATGGCAGCCTCCATATACCTCTCATTTCAGTTGTCCTTAAAGGGAACTTGTCACCTGGATTTTGTGCATAGAGCTGAGGACATGAGTTGCTAGATGGCCGCTAGCACATCTGCAATACCCAGTCCCCATAGCTCTGTGTGCTTTTATTGTGTAAAGAAAATGATTTGATACATATGCAAATTAACCAGAGATGAGTCCTGTCCGTGAGAGGAGTCCTGTCCGTGAGAGGAGTCCTGTCCGTGAGAGGAGTCCTGTCCGTGAGAGGAGTCCTGTCCGTGAGAGGAGTCCTGTCCGTGAGAGGAGTCCTGTCCGTGAGAGGAGTCCTGTCCGTGAGAGGAGTCCTGTCCGTGAGAGGAGTCCTGTCCGTGAGAGGAGTCCTGTCCGTGAGAGGAGTCCTGTCCGTGAGAGGAGTCCTGTCCGTGAGAGGAGTCCTGTCCGTGAGAGGAGTCCTGTCCGTGAGAGGAGTCCTGTCCGTGAGAGGAGTCCTGTCCGTGAGAGGAGTCCTGTCCGTGAGAGGAGTCCTGTCCGTGAGAGGAGTCCTGTCCGTGAGAGGAGTCCTGTCCGTGAGAGGAGTCCTGTCCGTGAGAGGAGTCCTGTCCGTGAGAGGAGTCCTGTCCGTGAGAGGAGTCCTGTCCGTGAGAGGAGTCCTGTCCGTGAGAGGAGTCCTGTCCGTGAGAGGAGTCCTGTCCGTGAGAGGAGTCCTGTCCGTGAGAGGAGTCCTGTCCGTGAGAGGAGTCCTGTCCGTGAGAGGAGTCCTGTCCGTGAGAGGAGTCCTGTCCGTGAGAGGAGTCCTGTCCGTGAGAGGAGTCCTGTCCGTGAGAGGAGTCCTGTCCGTGAGAGGAGTCCTGTCCGTGAGAGGAGTCCTGTCCGTGAGAGGAGTCCTGTCCGTGAGAGGAGTCCTGTCCGTGAGAGGAGTCCTGTCCGTGAGAGGAGTCCTGTCCGTGAGAGGAGTCCTGTCCGTGAGAGGAGTCCTGTCCGTGAGAGGAGTCCTGTCCGTGAGAGGAGTCCTGTCCGTGAGAGGAGTCCTGTCCGTGAGAGGAGTCCTGTCCGTGAGAGGAGTCCTGTCCGTGAGAGGAGTCCTGTCCGTGAGAGGAGTCCTGTCCGTGAGAGGAGTCCTGTCCGTGAGAGGAGTCCTGTCCGTGAGAGGAGTCCTGTCCGTGAGAGGAGTCCTGTCCGTGAGAGGAGTCCTGTCCGTGAGAGGAGTCCTGTCCGTGAGAGGAGTCCTGTCCGTGAGAGGAGTCCTGTCCGTGAGAGGAGTCCTGTCCGTGAGAGGAGTCCTGTCCGTGAGAGGAGTCCTGTCCGTGAGAGGAGTCCTGTCCGTGAGAGGAGTCCTGTCCGTGAGAGGAGTCCTGTCCGTGAGAGGAGTCCTGTCCGTGAGAGGAGTCCTGTCCGTGAGAGGAGTCCTGTCCGTGAGAGGAGTCCTGTCCGTGAGAGGAGTCCTGTCCGTGAGAGGAGTCCTGTCCGTGAGAGGAGTCCTGTCCGTGAGAGGAGTCCTGTCCGTGAGAGGAGTCCTGTCCGTGAGAGGAGTCCTGTCCGTGAGAGGAGTCCTGTCCGTGAGAGGAGTCCTGTCCGTGAGAGGAGTCCTGTCCGTGAGAGGAGTCAGGGACAGGACTCATCTCAGGTTAATAATTTGCATATGTATCAAATAGTTTTTTTGATACAATAAAAGCACACAGAGCTATGGGGACTGGGTATTGCAGATGTGCTAGCGGCCATCTAGCAGCCCATGTCCTCAGCTCTATGCACAAAATCCTGGTGACAGGTTCCCTTTAAGGTTACTTTCTTTCTGTGTTGACGAATACTTTGTTAAAAAAGTAAGGACTCTTTATTTTTTCATATTAAAAGAATATTGAGTTTGGATCAGTTTGTTTCTTACACCGTTCACACAATTCTTATGTAAAGGATTCGTAGGATTCGAGATTCGAAAGATTCGAGAACCTTTTCGGTTTCGGATTTGAAAAAAATTGGATTCGTCCCACATTATATATATATATATATATATATATTTGTATGGAAATAAGAGGGGCACTCTCTACATACGGGATCACACACAATCTGGATATGATAAGATTCGGTATTTATTATCCTCACTGTAAGGAAATAAGAGGGGCACATTTTTTACATATATATATTAGGGCTACACGATATATCGCAAAAGTAATCGAATCGTGATAATCGGCAAATGCGGTTTGGCGATTCGGCCGAGCCGAAAATGCCGCGATTATTATATATGAAAGGGGCCCCTATTGATAAAGTCCTCTTTCCTATTGATAACAGGTCGGCCCAGCCTCTGTACTTACTTTCACAATAAATGCACTGCAGCGACGAGCGGGAGCGAGCGAGGCAGCCAGCCGGCGCGTGACTGACGTCACTTAGTCACGCTCCTGCTTCCTGAATTAAGTGGGAGGAGCGTGACAGTGACGTCAGTCACGCGCCGGCCGGCTCGCTCTCTGCAGTGTGAGTGCATTCATAGTGAAACTGTGAAAGTACAGAGGCTGGCCATTTTATGAATAGGAGAGTTATGTGCGCAGTTTAGGACACATAGGGCCATGAGGGGGACCAGCATAAGATGCTATATGTGTGTCTTATGCTGGCCCCCCTCGTGGCCCCATGTGTCATAGCACACATCCCCCATAACAGTGCCCTCCGCAGGTCCCCCATAACAGTGCCCTCCGCAGGTCCCCCATAACAGTGCCCTCCGCAGGTCCCCCATAACAGTGCCCTCCGCAGGTCCCCCATAACAGTGCCCTCCGCAGGTCCCCCATAACAGTGCCCTCCGCAGGTCCCCCATAACAGTGCCCTCCGCAGGTCCCCCATAACAGTGTCCTCCGCAGATCTCCCACAGATCTACACCTCCACAGATCCCCCACATAACAGTGTCCTCCAGAGATCCCCCACATAACGGCGCCATCCACAGATCCCCCACATAACGGCGCCATCCACAGATCCCCCACATAACGGCGCCATCCACAGATCCCCCACATAACGGCGCCATCCACAGATCACCCACATAACGGCGCCATCCACAGATCCCCCATAACTATGTCATACCCAGCCGCGTCAGCGGCTCATATGGGAAAATCCAAGCAAATAGACCTCTAGCACAATTCCCTTAAAATATCGCATCGCACATCGTTATCGCAATTTTTAGGGCCCTAATCGCAATCGCACAAAATTCCCATATCGTGCAGCCCTAATATATATATATATATATATATATATATATATATATATATATATATATATATATATATACACACACACACACACACATACATATACATATACACACATACACACATATATATATACATATATGTTGCTGACCTCCCTCCATCTGCGGCTGGGCACCCGGATACATATATATATATGTGTTGTTAACCGCTTCCACTCGACTGTCCTCTTTCGGTCCCCCCTTGTTTAACCCAGTATCATCAAGGGTTAACCACTATAGCTTTATTCCGTGGCCGCCTTTGTCCTTGTCTTTATCTTTGTATGTTACTCACTCGGTCATTAGGCTCTGCTCTTAGTAGCAGGGGCCACCTGATTTTATGACCATACTGTCTGTACGTTAATATCCTCTAATAATCTAAATTATTCAAAGTTTTATGGTCTAAACGCTTAATCACAGTCACTATACCCTGTCTGGGTCTAAGGGGGTTGCCTGCCATTGAATGCCCCTTCTTAGGTCCCATGTTGTGGGTGATATTTACTATCGCCGCCAGCATTAGCGTGGGTGTAGTAGTAGGAGCCGCCTGGACTCCCTCAACGACTCCTCCCACCCCCGCTACCTACATTGCACAGCTGACGCCGCGCTCCGCCCTGGACCACGCCTCCAGGCTATGACGCCCATGATGACGTCATTGAAGCCGCGCGGTAGTCGGGCTACCCATTGCACGAGTGTGCATGCGCTGGGAGGGAGGCGGACCGCCGCATCAGCTGACATACCTTTAGTCACATGACGGCGGCCGCACTCCTCACGCAGGCGCACTGCCAGCTTGCCCTGTCCATTTAAATTAATCGGCGCGCATAGCAGCGCCGACAGACGCCGATAGCTAGGCAGCATACCAAACTGTATTGCCGCTCTTCATGGTAAATGCCACACGCACTCCATGACTCAAACAGTAAGTAAACCCATTCACTATATGCCATGTCTGTAAATGTTGCAGCAAGGTCCGGTATCTGAACGGATTCTTTTTTGTTATACTTCTACCTGCAGGTTTCTGGGCTGTTTTGGACCACACTGGTCTATTTAGGTCTGCGCAACCTTTATGGTTTCCCCCTCCCCCTCCCCCTCCCCCCAACTAAGATAACTATCCCACTGTGTTTGGAGCGGAGATATTTCCTCTACGTAGGACCCCTGTCCCCTGATGAGTTAGGGGGTCTCTTTTGAAGTGGAGGTACCCTATAAAAGTTTGATATATTCCATAAACAAAACGCGTAGGGACTTTGAATATATCTATTACACTAGTTTCCCATACCCTGGTAGCTCTTATACTAATAGGACCAATCTCCTTGTCCCAACAGGGCTATTTAGGGTTCATTTATTAGGGTTAGGTTCCAGACGGGGCCACCCCTTGCGGGGAAAGGACCCCGTGTTAGGAGGTTACCTTAGGGATTCATAGGCCAAGTAGGGCATTAACAGGGACAGTTTTTCCCTGTAGCCCTTTGGCACCAAGGTACAACCGACCAGAGGACGTTTTCCAAGCACGAGAATCTCCTCCATCTCCCGTGTATTGGACTACCTGGTCCTGATATGCACCACCGGTAAGATCTACCCTGTTTTTTCGCCTTATTGGCATAATTACAAGTCTATGGTATACCGCCGTAGACTCAATACAGTGTCTGTTTTGGTCAGTACCGCCTCCATACATTGCTTGTTAGTGGACTTGACCTGTAGGTGACTCACTCACGTGGGTCCCGCATCGTTGTTTGTTTAGTTTGTCTGGTAGGGGCTTTCTCTTCCCTGTTTGGGATCTTAATTGTCCTAATAAACTCTAGGTTTTAACACGTTACTGCCCCTTATTTTTCTTAAATTCTCTAGTCACAGAGCAGTACATCCCGGGAGTGTGTTTCCACACTTTCTCCCCTTAGGGACCATCCTTTATTTCATTCTTCCGTGGTTTCTATTATGTAAGCCTCATAATTTCAAGATTTGCTTCTAAACTTCTAAGCCTTGTAACATCCCCAAAAAATAAAATATCATTCCCAAAATGATCCAAACATGAAGTAGACATATGGGGAATGTAAAGTAATAACTATTTTTGGAGGTATTACTATGTATTATAGAAGTAGAGAAATTGAAACTTGGAAATTTGCAATTTTTTGGTAAATTTTGTATTTTTTTATAAATAAAAATTATTTATTTTTACTTCATTTTTATCAGTGTCATGATGTACAATATGTGACGAAAAAAACTCTCAGAATGGCCTGGATAAGTCAAAGCGTTTTAAAGTTATCAGCACTTAAAGTGACACTGGTCAGATTTGCAAAAAAGTCCGTAAGGTGAAATAGGGCCGAGTCTAACAGTTAACTAACAGTTCACTTGCTCTACTTGGTTTGCAGTTTGCTCTATACAGTTGCTTTGAGCAGTTTGCAGATAGATTTTATGCTATTTGATCTGGTATGAGCAGCTTGTTTGCAATTTGGCAGTTTGTAGTTCGTTTGGTGGAACTGTAAATAAACACATAACTGGTTCAGTATACAGTTCTAATCACTACATTAACAATAGGAACTTCTATAACTGTTCTAAATACCTATTTTGGCCTCTTTTTCCCATAAAACTGAACTCTGACTGGAACTGTGTGTCTGTTCAGCTCCTCTCTCTGGTGAATAAGGATTCCAGCTAAGGGATTTCCCACACAGGCTGTGTAAGATTGGCTGTGATTGGCCAAAACTCCTGCCCAGTGTGAAGCTGGCTATAATTGGTCAAGAATCCTGGGTAGTAACCAGAACCGGTGCAAGGATTTTTGCCAACACAAGCAAAGCTACATTTTCCCCACAAGAACTCCCCTAACACGGTGTTAGGGGGTATAGTGTATATATGGGGGTGTATAGTGTATATATGGATTATAGGACTGTATAGTGTATATATGGAGGACTATAGGACGGTATTATATAGTCCCCTCCCCCTCCATGGCACATTTCCCCCCTCCCATGTCCCCCCCCCCCCCCCCCCGTTAATGCTGTGTAAAAAACATTATGCTCGCAGCTCACCTGGCCCTGGTCCCGTCTGCAGCAGCTCCCCTGGCCCCGTCTGTAGCGGCTCCCCTTCTCCGTTGTGTGGTCCTGGTATTTTCTCTCTGCTTAAGACAATCGCTGGCTTGAGGACCTTTCCCGCTGAGCCAATCACTGGCCTGACACGTGACACAGCTGCGTCCACTGATTGGCTGAGGTCCTCAAACTTGTCGGGAGCCCAGAGAGAAGATACCAGGACCACACAGAGGAGAACAGGAGCTGTGGCTGACGCTGACTGACCTAGTCCTGGAAGCAAAAAATAAATAGCCATACACAATTTCAGGTGGACACTCTATAGTCTTTGCCCATAGGACATACATGTAAATGACTTTATAACAATTCAGAAGTCATCCCTATGGGATGCAACTGCTACATACATGAGTCATGTCCATCCATGTACAGAAGAGAACTAATGTATATGCAAGCTGATGGAGTGCATTAGAGGGCACAGCCTGGTATATTGCATGCACACATAGTAATACACTGTAGTACATTACAGTAACTTACCCTTCATGCTGCGCTGTGTGAACTGCCTCAGCCTGCAGGTCTGTCTGTAGCTGCTGCTGTAGACCCGCGCTCTGCACATGCGCAGCTTGCTCTTTTGTGAGGGTCACAACGGAGACTCTCTGTCCCAGGTCTTTCTAAGATCCCACCCCCCCTGACCGTGTTGTCATGCTGCCGCTCTGTGAGTGAAGGCCGGGGCCGCACGGCACACACGCAGGCGGGGGCAGGCGGGCGGCTGGCGGCTGGCGGCGCAACTTCGCAAATTATTATTATTATTTTTTTTTTTTTCCCCGGTCCCCCCCCCTTCCCTGCGCCCTAAGGCAGCTGCTTGGTCTGCCTTATTATAGCGCCGGGCCTGGCAGTAACAGTTTTACTGTTTTTGTTGTGTCTGCTGTGTCATTGACCTTACCTTACATTCATATAATGAATCTTAAAAGGCATATTATATATAGTGTTCACAGAAGCAGAAAAGATAACTGTTACATGGCATCCAAAAACATGAAGTCACAGTAAATAACTCTGCTTTTGTCTTTAACATATAAACTGTATTAGCGGGTTTCTACCATCAGAATTTCTGTTATGTAGCTGACTGACATTAGCGATGTGCTAATGTCAGCACTACATAAGTGTGTTTTTTACATTTCTCTCTGCAGCCGTTCTGCTAAAATACACACTTTTACAATATGCTAATGAGCCTCTAGGTGCTATGTGGGCATAGACTCAGCACCTAGAGGCTTGAAAAACTAACCATGTATCCTGCCCAGGTCCTCCGTTCTGCCCGCCCCGCTCCTCTTGATTGATGTCCAAGTTCCATGCATCGTTTTGAATCTATGCCCACATAGCACCTAGAGGCTCATTAGCATATTGTAAAAGTGTGTATTTTAGCAGAACGGCTGCAGGGACAAATGTAAAAAACACACTGTTATGTAGTGCTGACATTAGCACATCGCTAATGTCAGTCAGCTACATAACAGAAATTCTGATGGTAGAAACCAGTTAAGGTTATTGGCAGGTCTAGCTGTATGCACATATAAGCCATATTAGCAACCTAGGACAGGTCTTAGCTGGCCAGCTACAGGCTCTACAAGGCTATATTCGGCATAGAGTCGAATGGAGAGCTGAATACGCATGCGATACTGCTGCTCCATTTAAACGAGGAGTCCCTGCTTTAGTGCTTAATGGGGGCCCACCATCACGGCCGTGATTAGAGCATTTTAGCATCCATATTTAAGACTGCAACACTGGGACCTCCTCCTGCGGAAGGTCCATGTGCCATATCGCTGACAGAAAAATGAGGCAGTAATATGGCTGTCCAATAATGGCCTTAAGATGGACCTGTATGTACAGCACAAGGTCTGTGCATATGGCACCCAAACTACCTGTAAACCGATGCAGGCTGTGTAACAGGAATTCCGCACAGAATCTGCATGTGTTAGGCCTCATGCACACGACCGGTGTGTTTTGCGGTCCGCAAATCGCGGATCCGCAAAACACGGATGGCGGAACGGCACGGACAACTTTTAATATAACTGCCTATTCTTGTCCGCAAAGCACGGACAAGAATAGGACAGGTAATATTTTTTTTGCAAGATCAACGGATGTGGACAGCACACGGAGTGCTGTCCGCATCTTTTGCGGCCCCATTGAAGTGAATGGGTCCGCATCAGAGCCGCCAAAACTGCGACTCGGATGCGGGCCAAAACAACAGCTGTGCGCATGAGGCCTTATTTGTTGATTTTATTGAGTATTTGATGCGATTTTTGTCACAGCTCTCACCTTGCATTGAAAAGAGTGATATCCGCAGAAAAGAATCGCACAAAGAATTGACATGCTGCAGATTTCAAAATCCACAAGGTAGGTCGATTTCTACATAGAACGAAAAAGCAAAGTATACATGAGACTGATTTGAAATCTCATACACTTTGCTGGTACTGTATTACGCTATGGTTTTTCCTCACGAGAATCCGCAAGGGGTGAAGACTTTCCTTTGTATATTTTTAAAATCTACACTAAAAAGTGGTTTACACTGAGAAACATGTAAGTGTTCCTGTGACAGAATGCTAAATATTTCAATATTTTAAATATTTAAAAATGATATTTACTGTAGGCGTAGACTATTTATTTGAAAGAATAGCTACAAAGTTCATTGGTGATGTGGATTGTATCGTACAAAGCAGGTTCACATTGTAGAAATAAATCTAGTCTTTAACCTGCATATATGTATACTTCCAAACATAACGGATATCTTCTAAACTAGTTCTCAACTAGGGGGGCCTTGCTTAAAAGAACCCATAATTACCAGTTTCCCAACAGGCATGCCCTTAGAGGGTGGTTTCACACAGCTTTTTATGGCAGTTTCTAGAAGTGAACCTAGAAGTGGAGATAAGCCCTTCGTTTATATTTTCCCTTTCCCTTCCAACCCACTTCTAGCTTTGTCTTAAAAAGCCATGTGTGACACCACCCACAGGGAAAAACAGGTTACAGACAAATAGCTAGTGGTCAAATTATTGGCTTAAAGGGCTTATGTCACCAGAATCGTTGAAGTGGAACAGGCTGTCTTGTGACATGTGTGCAGGGAGGTAGAAGCTAGCAGTCTTAGTCCTATCCTCATATGTGGCTTTATTTCTCAGAAAATCAACTTTTAATATTGCAAATGAGCCTCTAGGA
Source organism: Bufo bufo (assembly GCF_905171765.1). Lineage (NCBI taxonomy): Eukaryota > Metazoa > Chordata > Amphibia > Anura > Bufonidae > Bufo > Bufo bufo. Next base: position 393,125,618 of record NC_053389.1, on the reverse strand, counting down.
ACAACGGGGGATTTACCTGTTACTCCATTCTCCCTGCTGCTGCTGTGCCTCATGCACTTTGACAGGGCCAGGCGGTGTAAATACGCCTGGCCTTAACTTCTCCTAGTCTGGCACCTTTGCCATGCTCTTCAGTATCTAGAGCATTACCGAGGAGAACTGCCAGTGAGCCCATCACCTGCCATGCTCCTTCACCAAGTACCTGCGATTTTGCCATGGGGCTTTGCTCACAGGACAGAGGGAGCGCCCTTTGGCTAACTGCTGAGATGCTATCAGTGGTGCATCATCAATGAGGCCAGGTGAGGTGATCGCCTCAGGCAGCACCAGGTAGGGGCAAGAGGGGGGCACCGGAAGGGCTATGGGCAATGAGCGCTTTCATTGTTGTAAAAGGGTTAGGTTAAGAAATTGGCATGGGGGGGGGGGCACAGTTTCAGTTTTCGCTTCAGGCAGCAGAAAGGCACCCCTGGATGCCATGTTTGCTATTGACCACATCATCTGAGGGGTTGAATGACCAGTATCTCCGATCCCAGTCAGCTGCTTTACGCAGCAGGCACTGGCCACGTATGGGGCAAGCTGGGCTAGTAGATCTTGTACGTGTAATCAGGGGTTAAACAACTCGTTTGTTGCCTTGTAAGTTCAAGAGGCAGACAAGTATAAATTCAGCTCATTGTTTGGACTGTGCAAACAATAGTTTTCAGTGATCAAAGCAGTTTCTACCTAGGTACTAATGATGGCTGCATCAAGAGTTCTCAGGAGGGCTGGAGAACACCTACTGCCATCAAGCATAGTGCGGAGACACACAGGACCAACACCAGCTGCCATGGTGTAAGGCGCAATATCCATCATCAACATTCCCATCTGGTATTTGTAAAGGAGACATTAACCAAAGTCCAGGACATGTGTAACCAGTCCTACTGAATTTGTTGACTCATTTAGGAGATATGGTGTTCCAACAAGATCATGCCTGCTCACACCTTGCCCATGCTATACAACGTGCTCTTTGGGGGTATATATTGATATGGACAGCTTGACCGCCAGATCTCTCTCCCATTGAGAATGTCTGTGTTACGGCCTCGGTGTTGTGCGCGTGACACGTTGCCGTGCATGCCGGTTGCCAGGGGCAACGCGTTGTTGTCAGCTTGTATGTGCTTTTCTCCCCCTCTCCTGGTTCCTCCCCTATCTGGTGCTTGAGGGATTAACTTCCTGGCTGGGTGTGGCCACTAGCGTTTTATCTCCTGTGGCTCCCTGGCTGGAGTCAGTTGTACTTCAGCTGTCGTTGGTGCTGGAGCTCTGCATTCCATCTCCCCAGTAATTGAGGGCCACTTTGTGGGACATCGATGTCTCCAGCGATGTCTTCCTTATTTCTACTCCTTTTTCCCCTCCCTTCCCTGTGTTGGTGTTTGGTGAGGGTTTATGTTCAGGGTGTGGTGTCTTGTTGTTACATGTCTGGTCAGTTGGTGTTATATGTCCGGCATGTATGCAAGTCGTACCCAGTTTGTTGCTTGACTGTTCCCCTGTCTGTTGTGACCTCCGGGAGGGGGTCTCATAGTTCCCTGGAGGGGGAACCAAAAGTCACGTCAGTGAGCTGTTGCTGGAGTGCTGGTTCCTTAATGTGTCAGTACGTACCAAGTCTGGTATGTTGTTCGGATTGCAGTACGTTTGCTTGGGTTCCAGTTCTCCTTGGTGTGTCTTCTGTTGTGCCGTCCAGCAGCTGCGGCAGGTATGCATTCTGGGGTTTTTGGCTTAGTGGTTATTCCCGCCACTAGATACTTACCTGCCGTTCCACTTGGCTTTTCAACTGCAACTAGGCCAGTTGAGACTCCTGTTCATCAGTGTCTTGGAAGAACAGGTCGTCTCTTCCCTGCTTCTCTGTGAGGGATTATCAGGGCAACTCAGGGTCCTAGGTATCCTGGGTATGAGCCGCCCTACCATCCAGGTCCGCTCATACGGTGAGGAGTTAGGGTGTGGATTAGGGGCGCTTTAGGAGGTGACCTGCTCCTGTTATCCAGGCCTAGTTGTATTCCCATATACCCACCTTATCGTACGGTGGGGAGTTTCCCGCACTCCCCACAGTGACAGACTGGGACTAGATGGAGACACTGATCTCTCATGCACAGCAGCCAAAACCACCTTAGCTTAAAAGGGGTTTTCCGGGATTTACACATTGATTGCTTATCCTCAGAATAGGTAATTAACATCAGATTGGTGAGGGTATGTATGACTCCCTGGACCCTGCTGATCAGCTGTATGAACATGCACTCTGGTGAGCACTTAGGCCTTTTTCTAGGCCATGTAATATAGTGTTCATCCGTCACATGTCCTATGTAGAGCTCAGCCCCATTGATATTAATTGGGCTGGGCGTGATACCGAGCAGCGCCACTATATAATGTACGGTACTGTGCTTGGCAAACTGCGATGTGGCCATGGCGCTCATCAGAGCACTGTGGCCTTCTCAAACAGCTGATTGACTGAGGATAGGTCATAAATATGTAAATCCCGTAGAACCCCTTAAACTAAGGGTCCAAGTAGAAAGAGCTTGGATATCCAGCATCTGTATAACCATTATCATGCAAGAGTGGCAGGTGGTATCGCAGCAAGGGAAGATTCCACCCAGGATTAAAAGGTGACCCTGCCTCAACATCTACAATACAATGAACATAAGATATATGGTATTAAAAGGTAAACCAGGCACTAAGCTCAGTGTGTATTACGTTCAGCAAACGGGCTAAAGGGGAACCTATGAACATTGAAAACATGTGTATAGTCCAATTTACCTCCTGTAATCTGCTCAGGCTAAGATGGAGTATGTATTATAATATGGAGTTTGCCAGTATGCAAAGGAAAATCCTGCAGTATCCTTGCAAACATCCTAACAGCTGTGTGTCTACAACCACCATCTATCTCATTTTCCCCTGTTTGAGTGGGAAGTTCCTCTCAGAGAAATTTATCAACACTTATATGCCTCCTACAAATGCTTGATGTGTTTCTAGACCGCAGTGCTTGTGGTCTCATTAGGAGCAAGATTAGGAGCACTGGTAAAACTAGTAGCTGCAGCCCATGCTGACCACCACTGATGGTGTGCAGTCAGCTACGTGAAGCCTCCAGTACTAGGACAGCCCACGACTGCACCAGATGTCAACGCTCTAGGGACCAGAACATGGAGTTCTGTAAGCAAGTATGTATGAATCTTCTAATCAGAGAGGCAGGCTGATAGCTCACAATGGGGTACAGTCATTGGCTGAGCAGATATTCCAAGAAGAACCAAAATGCACAGGGCAGTAGGGAACCATCTACAGCGAAACTGAAAATAGTGTTTGATATTTGTCAGTTATATACATGATCAGACTGGAAACCTTTAGGTTCCCATGTTGTAGCAGATCCAAAACTGACAGAAAGCGGGGCAACACAAGTCGGCAGGGAAAACAGAAGTAGACAGTGTCACGGCCCCTCCCATGACACGTGAGAAGATCAGGGATATTGGCAGCACGTGAGGCTATCTGACAGTCTCTGTTCTCACCTTGCAGTTTGTTGTTTAGTGATGACCACACCCCTTGTCAGGTTTTGCCTGTGGTCATCACTGAGGCTCTATTTAGTTCACTCTTACACTGCTTACCATGCGGTTGATATTTCTTGCTTGGTGTTTGTTGAGCTGGTGTGTTGTTCCTGTGGATCACCAGCTTCTCCATTCCCTCTTTTAAGAGAAGTGCTTTTGTTGCGACTCTTGTGTGTTGTGTTTCTAGGCCTCAGGGAGACGCTGGGTCCTTTACCTGGAAAAGAACCAGTAGTCTCATTCCCTGCCACCGTTCCTAGGGCTTCCAGGGCCTAGGTTCCGGTGTATGAGTTTTTCCACCTTCAGGATCTACTCATAATGGCAGGAGTCAGGGAGAGATCTAGGGATTCCTAGGAGGTCACCATCCCTCTTCCTTAGCTTTGAGGTCTAGACTCTGGTTTATTTCCTTCTGTGTGTTTTCTTCCGTTGTCCCCTCCCCATTACATGTGACAGAAAGGCCTGCAGTACAGCCCAAAATACTGCCTCAAGAGAACCAAATACTACACCTCAGTTTAACTGTATCATGGACCCGAGAACAGTGATAGATTAATTCAGAGGGGAAAGGAGAAGAAGATCCCTTTATTGTCCCTCAGTGGGGAAATTTTGGCATAACAGCAGAAATCACATTCACAACAGGAGCAAAAATAAGAGTAATTCGAAATTAAAGAGTAAAATACAAGAAAAACATAACACAGAATTTACTTTAAAAAATTCACTACAGGGTTTCTGGGAACAGTGGTGGTTATAAATCCTAACCGCTGCTGGGAATAAGGACCTCAGATAAGGTTCCTTCGTTCACCTAGGATGCAGCAGTCTGTACTGAAGGAGCTCTCCAGCTCCACAACAGCTTCGTGCATGGGGTGGGAGACATTGTCTAACAGTGATGTTAATTTTGCTAAAGTTCTTCTGTCACCCACCTCCTGCACTGGATCAAGGGAACAACCTAAGACAGAGCTGGCCTTCTTAATGAGATTATCTAATCTCTGTCTCTCAGCCACACATAAGCTGCTCCCCCAACAAACCACACCATAGAATATGGCTGATGCCACCACAGAGTCAAAGAAGGTCTTTAGGAGTGTCCCCTGCACTCCAAAGGACCTCATTCTTCTCAACAGATAGTCTGCTCTGACCCTGAAAAGAGCATCAGTGTTATGGCTCCAGTCCAGTTTGTTGTTCAGGTGAACACTCAGGTACTTATAAAAGAGTCCACCAACTCAATGTCAGTTCTCTGTATGTTCACCGGAACCAAAGCAGAGGGCCTGTGTCTGCGGAAATCCACCACCAGCTCCTTGCTTTTGTCAGTGTTGATCTGGAGCTGGTTCCGCTGACACCAGTCCACAAAATCCTGTGTCCCCTGTCTGTACTCTGAGTCGTCCTCACCTGTGATAAGGCTGACTATGGCAAAGTCATCAGAGAACTTCTCTAGGTGGCAGTCTGGGGAGTTGATGGAGAAGTCTGCAGTGTAGAGGGTAAAGAGGAACAGTGCCAGCACAGTTCCCTGTGGTGCCCCTGTACTGCAGATCAGCTGGTCAGAGGCACAACCCTGAGATTTAACAAACTGTGGGTGTTCTGTGAGGTAGTCAAGTATCCAATGTGACATGTGGTGGTCCACGCCTGCCATCTCCAGCTTGTCCCTCAGAAGTCCAGGTTGGATGTTAAAAACACTGGAGAAATCAAAAAACATGATCTTCACAGTGTTTCCAGGCCTCTCCAGGTGAGTTAGAGCTCGGTGTAGGAGGTAGATGATGGCATCATCCAACACAATGACAGGCTGGTAGGCAAACTGCAGTGGATCCAATGAAGACCTCACCAGGGGACGAAGATGGTTGAGAACCAGCCTTTCAAGGGTCTTCATCAAGTGTGAGGTCAGTGCTACCGGCCTGTAGCTGCTGAGGTCTTTCGGGTGTGAGGTCTTTGGCACTGGTACCACACAGGAGGTCTTCCACAGCTGTGGAACCTTCCTCAGCCTCATGTTGAACATGTGACCCATGATGCCATACAGTTGGTCTGAGCAGCACTTCAGAATCCGGAAGCTGATGCAGTCTGTTCCTGCAGCTTTATGCACCTTTATTTTCTGTAGTTCTTTCCTTACCTGGAGTGTGGTGAAGGACAAGGTGGGCATGTGGGGAGGGGGGTGAACGATGGAATCCTCTGGTGTAGAGGGGGAGAGTGGTGGTAGGTTGCAAGAGGTGAACAGGCAGTGATGGTAGTGGTGGGGGAAGAAGATGGTGTGGGGTGTTAGTAGCAGCATGGGGGATTGGGTCAGGTGAGGGGTGGGTATCTCGTCAAACTTATTGAAGAACTTGTTCAACTCATTAACCCACCCCAAGTCGCCTGTAGTCTGGATTTGACCAGGTTTGTGACCAGAGATAGTTTTCAGGCTTTTCCAGACCCAGTGTGTTATTCTGCTGCAGCTGGTCCTCCATCTTCTTCCTGTAGATGGTTTTCCCCTCTCTGATCTTCCTTCTGCACTGTTTTAAGCTCCTCCTTGTTTCCAGATTTAAAGGCTCTTTTCTTTTTGTTGAGGAGAGACTTTATTTCTGGGTTAATCCAAGGCTTATTATTAGAAAAACACTGTACCTTCATGACTGGCAGTGTTCTCCACACAGAAGTTGATTTAGTCTGTGATGCAGCCAGTAATGTTGTCCTTGTCCTCCCCATGAGGAGCAGAGCTCATCCCACACAGTGCAGCTGAAACAGTCCCTCAGAGCATCTTCCGTCTCCTCAGACCATCCATCCTCTCACTGTGGGCCTCACAGCTGGTTCTCTGCATACAAGGGGTCTGTACACAGGCTGAAGATAAACCAGATTGTGGTCTGAGCCCCCCCCTCCCCCAGGGGAGAGAGAGGTGAGGAGCTGTATGCCCGTTTAGTATTAACATACAGTAGGTCCAGCGTTCTATTGTCTCTGGTGTGGCAGTTAACATACTGGGTGAAGGTGGGAAGAGCGGAAGACAGGGACACATGAGTAAAGTCTCCAGAGATCAACAAGAGAGCCTGGGGGTGTTGTGTCTGGAGTCTGCTGGCCATTGGCCAGATGCATAAGTGCCTGATGCTCCTAGTATTAATTAATGCTGAGAACATCATCTCATTATGTACCAGGCCGGCAAATCATGAGGAGACATCAGCCCATCAGAAAATTTCCCTGTAAGGTCTATGGTCAATCTACCCCTGGTCATACGCCATTTGTGCACATGTCACAGCCTAAGACCATTGATTTACTAGCAGCAGTCCTGGGAGTGTATATGGATTCACTTCCTGTCCAGTATATTGCGTACGGGGCTGTTCATGAAGACGGAATTTAAAGTTTAACCATGTTGATCCAGCAGAATGGTGGACACATGGAACAAGTCATATAAAGCACTTTAGGACATTTTGACCTCACTTAACTCCTTACCAGATAAAGATAGGTCAAACCTGATACTTCAAATATGCTTTTGAGTAAATTGTTGCCAAGACTGATATCAAATGACCCCTTTTCCCATTGGAGAAACAGAATTCAATATGGTGGATTCCAAATTGGCATCCAAAAAGGTTTCTTCCACGAAATAATGCAGCTGCCCCTTTAATTAATACTTTCACACATTGAAAGTAAAGATGGCCTTACGGTTGGCGGCGAACTTTGCTTGTTCCTGACTCGCCGAACATGTGAACATATGGTAATATTCGCACGCGCCATATTTTTTTGCATAGCACCGAACTTTGACCCATGACACATCCATCAGGTGGGACAGGGCAGCCAATTGAAACATTTCAGCACATAGACACACCCCCAACCCTATAATAGAACCCGACCTGGCAGCCATTTTACATTATATGTTTTGTGAATGTAGGGAGAGGTTGCATTTTGGAGCAGGGACAGTTAGGGACACCAAACGCTAGCTAATAGGGCCACAAAATATATAGGTGTGCTATCGAAGGTGTGATATACAGTAGAGGGGTGTGATAGAAATTATATTATAGTGTATTTGTATTTTGCAGCAGTTGTGTGCAGTTCTGCTGCGATACCGTAGCTAGATAGAGGGACAAACGCTATTGGAGTAACTAATTGCAACAGGTAAGCAACACAAATTGAAAAAACTAGCCCAAAAAGGGTAGTAGCTGTGAGGTTAGAATTAAACCATAAACCCCTATAAATACTCAACACAGCAGCATAGAATATAAAATAGAAATTATCTTTTATCATTTATCGTTACAGAAACATAGTAATAAAAAAAACACAAATGTGCATGGCAATACAGACACAGGAATGAATAAGACTATAATAGCATGTTATACGGTAAATGCAGGAACTCCTAATAACTCCTAACCAGGGCTTTTTTTCTCAGAGAAAAGGTGGTGGAACTCACCCCCCCTCCCCTGGCCACGCACCCCTACCCACCCCTAGGACCGCCCCTTTAGAAAACAGGGATGCAAGTAAAATTTGGGGGGGCTATAAAAGTCCAGCCCAGCAAAGAAACCCCCCAGGTGGGGATGGCACTGTTAATGGGGGATCTGGGGATGGCACTGTTATGGGGTGGAGGATCTGGGGATGGCACTGTTATGGGGGATCTGTGGATGGCATCCACAGATCCCCCATCCTATAACAGTGCCATCCACAGACCCCCCCCCCACCCCAAAACAGTGCCATCCACAGACCCCCCCCCACCCCAAAACAGTGCCATCCACAGACCCCCCCCCCACACCAAAACAGTGCCATCCACAGACCCCCCCCCCCCCACCCCAAAACAGTGCCATCCACAGACACTACAGAGGGGGCAGCATGAATCATTATTAATTGAATTACACATTTTATAACTGTACTGGAGCGGCAGGGCCGGAGCACAGTGAACGCACCAGCCCCCAGTTCCTCCTCCCAGTCCCTACCCGCTGATACATCGCAGCCTGCGATGCTGGAGCATGGCAGGCTGCAGTGTCAAAAGGTGGCGGAACGCCGTTCCGGTGCGTTCCGCCAGAAAAAAAGCCCTGCTCCTACCAAAGGAATAAAGTTTCATTAAAACATGGTAAAGTGCTAAGTGCATTGAGACAGAAGTAAACATAGGAGACATAACTGCCCGATGTATACAGACCAGAATAGTCCTGACCCCTACGCGCATTTTGCTGTCGCTTCCTCAGGGGATAGAGATGGACTGTGCTCCTTAGCCTTATAAACCCATTTAATGGGGTAAACGTAGGACTCATGTGAAAAAGTAAATGCGCGCTGGATAACTCACAACGGATACCGGAGGTAGTGTTGGTTGCCAACGGACGCTACAGCGCTACTTCCAGTATTGATTAACCACAACACCAGATATAAAGGTAGACCAGTTAGAAACTCTAATGACTGCATAAGAATAATGAATACTCGTCGATACTTCTCATCACATCATCCAGGAAACCGTGGCCATTCTAGGATAGAAGTAAAAAGGGAAAGGAGACGTCGCGGGCGCCCAACTGGAGAGCGCAGGCGCTGCACAGTACATGTGATGTGTGCACCACCGCTGACCGTCCGTGGAAGCTCCGCATCACATGATCGGGCCAGCCAGGTCCTGAATGAAACAACCCCTGAAAAGGTAACATTATCAAAGAACACCAAGAGGTGAATATTTAAGCTAATAAGCATATATTGAATATAGTGCATGACTGAATCATATAGATTCAGTCATATAAAAATAGTGTATATATATGGAACAAAAGATATTAACTAATTATATACACTGCTCAAAAAAATAAAAGGGAACACAAAAATAACACATCCTAGATCTGAGTTAATTAAATATTCTTCTGAAATACTTTGTTCTTTACATAGTTAAATGTGCTGACAACAAAATCACACAAAAATAAAAAATGGAAATCAAATTTTTCAACCCATGGAGGTCTGGATTTGGAGTCACACTCAAAATTAAAGTGGAAAAACACACTACAGGCTGATCCAACTTTGATGTAATGTCCTTAAAACAAGTCAAAATGAGGCTCAGTAGTGTGTGTGGCCTCCACGTGCCTGTATGACCTCCCTACAACGCCTGTGCATGCTCCTGATGAGGTGGCGGACGGTCTCCTGAGGGATCTCCTCCCAGACCTGGACTAAAGCATCTGCCAACTCCTGGACAGTCTGTGGTGCAACGTGACGTTGGTGGATAGAGCGAGACATGATGTCCCAGATGCGCTCCATTGGATTCAGGTCTGGGGAACGGGCGGGCCAGTCTATAGCATCAATGCCTTCGTCTTGCAGGAACTGCTGACACACTCCAGCCACATGAGGCCTAGCATTGTCTTGCATTAGGAGGAACCCAGGGCCAACCGCACCAGCATATGGTCTCACAAGGGGTCTGAGGATCTCATCTCAGTACCTAATTGCAGTCAGGCTACCTCTGGCGAGCACATGGAGGGCTGTGCGGCCCTCCAAAGAAATGCCACCCCACACCATTACTGACCCAATGCCAAACCTGTCATGCTGGAGGATGTTGCAGGCAGCAGAACGTTCTCCACGGCATCTCCAGACTCTGTCATGTCTGTCACATGTGCTCAGTGTGAACCTGCTTTCATCTGTGAAGAGCACAGGGCGCCAGTGGCGAATTTGCCAATCTTGGTGTTCTCTGGCAAATGCCAAACAACCTGCACGGTGTTGGGCTGTAAGCACAACCCCCACCTGTGGACGTCGGGCCCTCATATCACCCTCATGGAGTCTGTTTCTGACCGTTTGAGCAGACACATGCACATTTGTGGCCTACTGGAGGTCATTTTGCAGGGCTCTGGCAGTGCTCCTCCTGTTCCTCCTTGCACAAAGGCGGAGGTAGCGGTCCTGCTGCTGGGTTGTTGGCCTCCTCCATGTCTCCTGATGTACTGGCCTGTCTCCTGGTAGCGCCTCCATGCTCTGGACACTACGCTGACAGACACAGCAAACCTTCTTGCCACAGCTCGCATTGATGTGCCATCCTGGATAAGCTGCACTACCTGAGCCACTTGTGTGGGTTGTAGACTCCGTCTCATGCTACCACTAGAGTGAAAGCACCGCCAGCATTCAAAAGTGACCAAAACATCAGCCAGGAAGCATAGGAACTGAGAAGTGTCTGTGGTCACCACCTGCAGAACCACTCCTTTATTGGAGGTGTCTTGCTAATTGCCTATAATTTCCACCTGTTGTCTATCCCATGTGCACAAAAGCATGTAAAATTGATTGTCACTCAGTGTTGCTTCCTAAGTGGACAGTTTGATTTCACAGAAGTGTGATTGACTTGGAGTTACATTGTGTTTAAGTGTTCCCTTTATTTTTTTGAGCAGTGTATATACATACACACACACAAAAAATAAGGAGTTCTAGAGCTGTGTGTGGTTTTGTGAGAGTGATTGCAGGTGGCTGAGTGTGGATTGCAGCAGAGATCATTGAAAGTTAAGTGTTTGTATTCTTGTACTTGCATTTAAAATCGCTTTTTTTTTTTTTTCTCTGCTTAATTAAGGCGAGTGCCCGGGGCAACCAGGTGCTATAAATTGAGCCACTTATACTCTTCAGAGCCTGCTCTTTCTGAGGCTTGCTCTACTAAGTGGCTTCTTATTAAGTGGAGTTAAAAAATAAGGAGTTTAAGAAAAGGAGTTTGGAAACTAAGGTTGGATATAATTTCCTTGTGTATTGTTGGCTTAATTTTACGTGGTCCTTCAACTAAAGCAGACAGGGTCTAAATCTAAATCATTTATACTGTTTTACTTTTTTACTGTTGTAATCCCCATTTAGTATGTGTTGCACAGATTACAACGCAGTCCAGTGCACATCTTGCATGATGTATGCAGTCCTGGAACAGGAGTTCAAGGGTGTATATCTTTGTTCTAGATGTGAGCAAATTACCCATTTGGAATCGCAGATCGAGTCTCTAAATGGGCAAGTTGCAACACTGAGAGGCATTGATAATTTGCAAAAGAGTTTGCTTCTCACCGAGCAAGCACTCTTTGGGGTAGATGAGGGGGAGGGTGACAGAGAGGAGGCTGAGGAAAGTGAGGTAGCTAGCTGGGTAAAAGTTAGAAAGCGGGGTAGAGGGAAGAGTGCCAGGGAGGCTAGCCCTGATCTGACACACCCCAACAAGTTTGCACGTTTGGCAGATGAGGGGGATGTCAGTCCGGGGACGGCACTGCTGCAGCCAGACACTTCCTCTGCCAGTCAGGGGAATGTCAGCTCCAGTAAGCAGGGAACCAGGAGAGCAGGGCAGGCCAGACAGGTGCTGGTAGTGGGAGACTCCATTATTAGGGGAACAGATAGGGAAATCTGTCACAAAGACCGTGATCGCCGAACAGTGTGCTGTCTTCCTGGCGCTAGAGTTCGACACATCGCGGATCGGGTTGACAGATTACTGGGAGGGGCTGGAGACGATCCAGCGGTCATGGTCCATATCGGAACCAATGACAAAGTTAGAGGTAGGTGGAGAGTCCTTAAAAATGATTTCAGGGATTTAGGTCATTTTCCGAAATACTGCCTGTACCACGAGCCACACAAGAAAGGCAATGGGAGATTAGGGAGATTAACAAGTGGCTCAAGAACTGGTGTAGGAAGGAGGGGTTTGGGTTCCTGGAGAACTGGGCCGATTTTTCTATCGGCAACAGGCTCTATCGTAGGGACGGGCTGCACCTCAATGGGGAAGGGGCAGCTGTGCTGGGGAGAAAGATGGCTAGAAGGTTGGAGGAGTGTTTAAACTAGGGACTGGGGGGGGAGGGTAATTACGTTATAGGAGGGGAAGATAGTGCAGATAGAGACCGGGGGCAAGGTAATAAGAATGGGGGAGGAATGGAAGGAGGGACTAGAACAATTCAGAAGGAAAGGTGTAGGGTAAAAAATATACATAAACCTCTCAAATGTATGTATACTAATGCCAGAAGCCTGACTAATAAAACTGGTGAACTGGAATTAGTGATGTGTGAGGAGGACTATAATATAGTGGGAATAACTGAGACATGGCTGGATGATAGCTATGACTGGGCAGTTAATGTACAAGGTTATAGTCTGTTTAGAAAGGATCGTCAAAACCGGAGAGGGGGAGGGGTCTGCCTTTATATAAAGTCCTGTCTAAAGCCCACAGTCCGAGAAGATATAAGTGAGGGACATGAACATGTGGAGTCACTATGGGTAGAGATACATGGAGCTAAAAACAACAATAAATTACTAATAGGAGTTTACTATAAACCACCTAATATACCAGAGTCCACAGAAAATCTACTACTAAACGAGATAGACGAGGCGGCAAATCATAATGAGGTGGTAATTATGGGGGACTTCAACTACCCAGATATAGACTGGGAAACTGAAACTTGTATATCTCATAAGGGGAACAGGTTCGTGGCTATAACCAAAGACAATTACCTCTCCCAACTGGTTCAGGACCCGACTAGAGGGACGGCCATACTGGACTTAGTATTAACCAATAGACCTGACAGAACAACAGACATGCAGGTCGGGGGACACCTGGGAAATAGTGACCATAAAGTAATAACCTTCCAATTATCATTTAAAAGAGCGTTTCTACAGGGAGGAACAAAAATACCAAACTTCAAAAAAGCTAAATTTAGCCAACTAAGAGAGGCCATAGGCCAAACTAACTGGGACAAAGTCCTCACAAATACAGACACAAAAAATGGGATATCTTTAAAAACATCCTAAAAACTCATTGTGAGAGGTACATACCGTATGGTAATAAAAGGTTAAGGAACAAAAAGAAACCAATGTGGATAAACAGAACTGTAAAGAAAGCAATAAATGACAAAAAGAAAGCATATAAAACACTAAAACAGGAGGGTTGCATGGAAGCACTGAAAAACTATAAGGAAAAAAATAGAACATGTAAAAAACAAATAAAAGCGGCCAAACTAGAGACCGAGAGATTAATTGCCAAAGAGAGTAAAACTAACCCTAAAATGTTCTTCAATTATATAAATGTTAAAAAGTATAAAGCTGAAGGTGTTGGCCCTTTAAAGAGTAATGAGGGGGGAGTCGCAGAGAGCGACGAGGAGAACGCAAAGCTGTTAAATATTTTTCTCTCCAATGTATTCACTGAGGAAAATAAATTGTCAGATGACATGCAGAATGCAAAAATAAATTCCCCATTAAAAGTGTCCTGTCTGACCCAGGAAGAAGTACATCAGCGGCTTAAAAAGATTAAAATAGACAAATCGCCAGGACCGGATGGCATACACCCCCGTATCCTAAAGGAATTAAGTAATGTCATAGCCAGACCCTTATTTCTGATATTTGCAGACTCTATACTGACAGGGAATGTCCCACAGGATTGGCGCGTGGCATATGTGGTGCCAATATTCAAAAAGGGGCCAAAAACAGAGCCTGGAAACTATAGGCCGGTAAGTTTAACATCTGTTGTGGGTAAACTGTTTGAAGGTTTTCTGAGAGATGCTATATTAGAGCATCTCAACGGAAATAAGCAAATAACGCCATATCAGCATGGCTTCGTGAGGGATCGGTCATGTCAGACTAATTTAATCAGTTTCTATGAGGAGGTAAGTTCTAGACTTGACAGCGGCGAATCAATAGATGTCGTATAGCTGGACTTCTCCAAAGCATTTGACACTGTACCGCATAAAAGGTTAGTATATAAAATGAGAATGCTCGGACTGGGAGAAAACATTTGTATGTGGGTAAGTAACTGGCTGAGTGATAGAAAACAGAGGGTGGTTATTAACGGTACACACTCAGATTGGGTCACTGTCACTAGCGGAGTACCTCAGGGGTCAGTATTGGGCCCTATTCTCTTCAATATATTTATTAATGATCTTGTAGAAGGCTTGCATAGTAAAGTATCAATTTTCGCAGATGACACTAAACTGTGTAAAGTAATTTACACTGATGAGGACAGTATACTACTACAGAGGGATCTGGATAGATTGGAGGCTTGGGCAGATAAGTGGCAGATGAGGTTTAACACTGATAAATGTAAGGTTATGCACATGGGAAGGAAAAATGCAAGTCACCCGTACATACTAAATGGTAAAACACTCGGTAACACTGACATGGAAAAGGATCTAGGAATTTTAATAAACAGCAAACTAAGCAGCAAAAACCAGTGTCAGGCAGCTGCTGCCAAGGCCAACAAGATAATGGGTTGCATCAAAAGGGGCATAGATGCCCGTGATGAGAACATAGTCCTACCACTTTACAAATCGCTAGTCAGACCACACATGGAGTACTGTGTACAGTTCTGGGCTCCTGTAAACAAGGCAGACATAGCAGAGCTAGAGAGGGTTCAGAGGAGGGCAACTAAAGTAATAACTGGAATGGGGCAACTACAGTACCCTGAAAGATTATCAAAATTAGGGTTATTCACTTTAGAAAAAAGACGACTGAGGGGAGATCTAATTAATATGTATAAATATATCAGGGGTCAGTACAGAGATCTATCCCATCAGTTATTTATCCCCAGGACTGTAACTGTGACGAGGGGACATCCTCTGCGTCTGGAGGAAAGAAGGTTTGTACACAAACATAGAAGAGGATTCTTTACGGTAAGAGCAGTGAGACTATGGAACTCTCTGCCTGAGGAGGTGGTGATGGTGAGTACAATAAAGGAATTCAAGAGGGGCCTGGATGTATTTCTGGAGTGTAATAATATTACAGGCTATAGCTACTAGAGAGGGGTCGTTGATCCAGGGAGTTATTCTGATTGCATGATTGGAGTCGGGAAGGAATTTTTTATTCCCCTAAAGTGGAGAAAATTGGCTTCTACCTCACAGGGTTTTTTGCCTTCCTCTGGATCAACTTGCAGGATAACAGGCCGAACTGGATGGACAAATGTCTTTTTTCGGCCTTATGTACTATGTTACTATGTTACTATGTTACACACACACACACACACATACATACATATACATATACACACACATATACACACAGTGGATATAAAAAGTCTACACACCCCTGTTAAAATGTCAGGTTTCTGTGATGGAAAAATAATGAGACAAAGAAAATTATTTCAGAACTTTTTCCACCTTTAATGTAACCTATAAACTGTACCACTCAATTGAAAAACAAACTGAAATCTTTTAGGTGGAGGGAAGAAAAATAAATAAATAAATTAAAATAAAATAAATGTGGTTGCGTCAGTGTGCACACCCTCTTATAACTGGGGATGCAGCTGTGTTCAGAATTAAGCAATCACAATCAAAATGTTAAATAGGAGTCAGCATACACCTGCCATCATTTAAAGTGCCTCGGATTAACCCCAAATAAAGTTCAGCTGCTCTAGTTGGTCTTTCCTGAAATTTTTAGTCGCATCCCACAGCAAAAGCCATGGTCCACAGAGAGCTTCCAAAGCATCAGAGGGATCTCATTGTTAAAAGGTATCAGTCAGGAGAAGGGTACAAAAGAATTTTCAAGGCATTAGATACACCATGGAACACAGTGAAGACAGTCATCATCAAGTTGAGAAAATATGGCACAACAGTGACATTACCAAGAACTGGACGTCCCTCCAAAATTGATGAAAAGACGAGAAGAAAACTGGTCTGGGAGGCTACCAAGAGGCCTACAGCAACATTAAAGGAGCTGCAGGAATATATCATATGTTTATAGTAGGTGTCTATAGGATAGACCCACTATAAAGTATTCTCAGTGGTCTCAAATATCTGTTTATTATTAACCGAGTATGCCTTATACTTATTATAAGATTTAACTTTTATTCTTATTTAAAATAATGATGAGACGGCTGAGTTTAGTGAAACTGCTGCGCTATTTAGATTAGAGAGAGAGAAGAGGGACCAATTAAATAGTATTGGTTTAGAGTGATGTACCTGTCTAAAAGGCCTATTGCATATAAGGGGAGAGCCTAGTTCGTTTTACTAGAAGTCCCTATGCCTTTACCCTACTTGACCTAATCTAGTCAGGGTGATAGCCTTAGTGGCTGTAGTCGGAGTCGGGGCACTCGTCTTTAAAAAGACGACCCCCAGCCTCAGGAACCTCGGGCCTGTACTAAAAGTCCCTATGCTCTTACCTCTCTGCGGTTGATTTCCTTTTTCATCCGACGCGTTTCGCCAGGTATGGCTCTTCAGGGAATAAAGAGGATGTTCAGGTGCTGAAGGCAGTGGCTCTCACCTGTATCGATCATGCGGCAGTGGCGGCGTTGTAAAGCTGTGCGTCTCTTTTTGTGCGCCTCGCTCCTCCCCTGCATGGAATTGACCAGTCAGCTGGTGTGGGCCAGACGCACTGTTGACACTCCCCCCCTGTATAGTCACCTGTCTCCTTCCCAGCGGAGACATGCGCAGACAAGTTCCGCTTCTTCCGTCGGGCGGCCTGGCTATGCTCGGCTATAGTACGGAAGTGACGTAGTGTTTGGGAGTGGTTAGTTGTCATGGGGATCTTATACCGCGTCCCCGGCCGGCTTTCTGTGTGGCAAGGTTGCTATTACCTGAAAGGTATTGACAGTTCGGTTAAGTTTGTTAAAAATTAGCCAAATCTCCTCTAACTGGGCATCAGTTATAGAGTCCTGTCTTTTCTTCAGTGTTATATTACATTTTTAAGGTTTTTAGTTGTCATGTTGATACTGAAGACGAGTTTTTAAAGACGAGTGCCCCGACTACAGCCACTAAGGCTATCACCCTGACTAGATTAGGTCAAGTAGGGTAAAGGCATAGGGACTTCTAGTAAAACTAACTAGGCTCTCCCCTTATATGCAATAGGCCTTTTAGACAGGTACATCACTCTAAACCAATACTATTTAATTGGTCCCTCTTCTCTCTCTCTCTAATCTAAATAGCTCAGCAGTTTCACTAAACTCAGCCGTCTCATCATTATTTTAAATGATAAGAATAAAAGTTAAATCTTATAATAAGTATAATAAGGCATACTCGGTTAATAATAAACAGATATTTGAGACCACTGAGAATACTTTATAGTGGGTCTATCCTATAGACACCTACTATAAACATATGATATAGTTCCAATTAATACAAAACGCTAATGGCAGGCTTTCTGTCAGCAAGCCCTAACCTGGAAGTCTGGGCTACAGAGGCTTAGAAGTGTCTTCTGATTACATTCAAACCAATTCAATCACTAGTATAAAAAACGTATTTAAAGACCTGACAGGGGCATATAAAGACCTGATCGTATCCTGGTGGGAAATACAATCCCTGGACCACTATCTAAAGGAAAAAATTGTCCCAAAAGGCCTTAGAATCAATCTAACCCCGGCAGACAGACTAAGGAGTACAAACCTGATCAAAAAGTGGGAAGAAGAAGCCACAGCCAGTTTCCACAGATTCATGCGCTTACTACTAGAAGAACGACTGAACCTTGAGTGCAAGCAGAAAAAAGTGGATAACCTCAGGGAGCAGGCACTTTAGATTCAAAGACGAGGCTCAATTCTCATTGAAGGAGGAACAGTTACAGAATACGATTGAGAGGTTTCACTATACGTTCAGGGAACGCAAACACCAACAGTACGTACGAGACTCCACAGAATTCAAAGAGAATAGAGCCTCTTTGTAAATAAAATACAACAAAAAGAATCAGCAAGTGAAATCTCCTCCTCAGAGGCAGAGGGATCTGAAACCGAACAGGTTAGAACAAAAGGAGGCAGGGGACTGAAATATAGAGGAAAAGGAGGCAGGGGGAGACCGAGAACAGCATATAGAAATACCTATAACGAAGGATATTCAACATGCAACACTCAAGGACCTACACCCACCTCCTCATCATCAGCTGGATCATCAACTTTTTTGGCCCAGGCCCCCACACAAATGCCTTACCATTTAAGGCTTCTTTCACACTAGCGTTCGGAGCGGATCCGTCTGATGTTTCATCAGACGGATCCGCTCCTATAATGCAGACGTTCGCATCCGTTCAGAACGGATCCGTCTGCATTATAACTTAGCAAATTTTCTAAGTCTGAAAGTAGCCTGAGTGGATCCGTTCAGACTTTACATTGAAAGTCAATGGGGGACGGATCCGCTTGAAGATTGAGCCATATGGTGTCATCTTCAAGCGGATCCGTCCCGATTGACTTCCATTATAAGTCTGGACGGATCCGCTCGCCTCCGCACGGCCAGGCGGACACCCGAACGCTGCAAGCAGCGTTCAGGTGTCCGCTCACTGAGCGGAGCGGAGGCTGAGCGCTGGCAGGCGGATGCATTCTCAGTGGATCCGCCTCCATTGAGAATGCATCAGGGCTGGACGGCTGCGTTCAGGACCGCTCGTGAGCCCCTTCAAACGGAGCTCATGAGCGGACACCTGAACGCAGGTGTGAAAGTAGCCTAAGGAACAAAGTGTAGGGGGGCACACAGAATATATCAATTCATGCAGTAAAATGCAAATCATCAACTTGTCTTCATACAACCTATCCCCTAGTGATATATCTCTGTTGAGTAAAGGACTGTCATTTGTCCCCACAGTCCAATATGATACGTTTGAGAGGAGCAAGGACCTAGCACTGTTTACACGCAAACTGCTCTGGTACAAACACTTCCGCCTGCAGGATCGTAAAAAATATGAAGAGCTAAACATGAATCCCAGGGAACTTGAGGCCACACTGACCCTTGTTGGTTTAATGGAGGAGGGGGAGAGAGATAGAGCAGAGGGTCCTTTTACAGAACTCAAACTAAAAAGTACCCAAATGCCACCACCCCTACCAGACTCCAGTATATCGATATTCCATAAACTAGTATTCAGGGACCTGGAACTAATTAAAACAACTAAGGAAATCTCAAACTTGAGGAAGGAAGAATACCAAGCCCTAAAGAAAAAGACTGGAACCTAACAATAAAACCCTCAGACAAGGGAGGCAACCTGGTCATAATGGATCAAGGTGCATACAAATCTATGTGTCTAGATATCCTGAAAGACAGGGAAACTTATGAAAATTTTACTAAAAGACCCTGGCCCTACATTTGCCCTAGAACTTCGGCAAATTTTACTTAAGGGACTAAATGACAAGCTAACTGACCAGTCAGAACTAGATTTCCTCCTGCCAAAATACCCGGTCCTAGCCACTTTCTACTCCACACCAAAGATCAATAAAGGGACGATACCACTAAAAGGACGCCCAATAGTATCAGGTGTGGGTAGTCTAGGACAGAACGTAGGTATCTACATTGACAAAATCATCAAACTCTTCGTGGAGACACTACCGTCGTACATACGTGACACCGCTGACCTGACCTCCTATTGAGACTCAGTGGTGTAAGTATGGACGATCAAACCATGTTGGTGTCGATAGACGTCGAGGCCTTATACAGCTCGATTAAACATGACTTCGGAATGAAGGCAGTAGAAAGCTACCTGAGTATGAGGGACATCAGACAATCTCGACACAATCAGTTCATACTTGACCTACTGAACTTCAGCCTCACTAGGAACTATTTTGTCTTTAATGACCACTTTTACCACCAGCTCAGGGGCACCGCGATGGGCAGTTCCTGTGCGCCGTCGTACGCAAATCTGCTCCTGGGCTGGTGGGAAGCCAATATTATTGGCTCAGAGGAGATGGAAAAGTGGCAAGACAGAATAGTTCTATGGCGGAGGTTCATTGATGATGTCTTTGTAATGTGGCGAGGGACGGTAGAGGACTTTGGGGAATTCATGGAGACAATAAATGACAATACTATGGGCTCATTGAAAGAGGCCCTAATAACAACATTGTTACCTCTGTGTACCGTAAAAAGACAGCAACAAATAGTCTACTCCGTTGGGAAAGTGCCCATCCCTATGCCCTACGGAAAGGTATACCAAAGGGTCAGTACCTTAGACTCCGACGCAACTGCTCCACTTTCAAAAAATTTAAAAGTGAGGCAAAGGATCTAAAGTACAGATTCAGAGACAGAGGATACCCGGATGGTATACTTCGAGTGGCCTATGAGGCAGCTGCCTCAGAGAATAGGGATGGGTTACTCATTCCAAAGAAAAAAAGGACAGACTATACAGCTCCCTCTAAGACTACGCGCATCATAGGGACTTTTGACAATGCCCACCAACAAGTTAGGCAGATTTTAACTAAATATTGGGATATACAAAAAACTGATCCTGATCTGGAGTATATAATAGGTCCATACCCAGCAATAACTTATAGGAAGGGTAGAAGCCTGAAAGACAGATTGGTCAACAGCCACTACCTACCCCCTACAAATCCTGGTAACTGGCTATCCAGGAAACCCACAGGTACCTTTTAAATGTGGTAGGTGCTTGGCCTGTAGCCAGATAAAGAAAACAAAAACATTCACGTGCTCACATACGGGGAGAGAATACACCAATTGTGATTACGTGAACTGTCTAACCATGGGGGTAGTGTATCTGGCACAGTGCTCCTGTCCCATAGACTATGTAGGGAAGACAAAGAGAATTTAGGAGACTCATCAAAGATCACTATAATGATGTTCAAAATAAAAAGGATACATCAGTGGCACAGCACATCAACCAATGCCATGGTGGTATTACGGCATGCCTTCAGTTTATAGGTATCCAACATGTCCCTAAACCCAGGAGGGGGAGCGACTGGGATAAACTAATCCTGAAGGCAGAAGCCAGATGGATCTATAGACTGAAGTCAGTTACACCAAATGGCCTCAATGAATACCTCTCCTACAAACCTTTCCTATAAATATACAATATACATACAGAGGGCAATTTTAAAATGGCCCTCTACAAAGTATATAGGTATCAAAATGATAAATAACAATGAACCTATGTATCTATACACTAAATCATCACTAAAAGTGAAACATGACTGCAATAACGAGAGTGTCAATATCAACATGACAGAAACTAAAAACCTTAAAAATGTAATATAACACTGAAGAAAAGACAGGACTCTATAACTGATGCCCAGTTAGAGGAGATTTGGCTAATTTTTAACAAACTTAACCGAACTGTCAATACCTTTCAGGTAATAGCAACCTTGCCACACAGAAAGCCGGCCGGGGACGCGGTATAAGATCCCCATGACAACTAACCACTCCCAAACACTACGTCACTTCAGTACTATAGCAGAGCATAGCCAGGCCGCCCGACGGAAGAAGCGGAACTTGTCTGCGCATGTCTCCGCTGGGGAGGAGACAGGTGACTATACAGGGGGGGAGTGTCAACAGTGCGTCTGGCCCACACCAGCTGACTGGTCAATTCAATGCAGGGGAGGAGCGAGGTGCACAAAAAGAGATGCACAGCTTTACAACGCCGCCACTGCCGCATGATCGATACAGGGGAGAGCCACTGCCTTCAGCACCTGAACATACTCTTTATTCCCTGAAGAGCCATACCTGGCGAAACGCGTCGGGTGAAAAAGGAAATCAACCGCAGAGAGGTAAGAGCATAGGGACTTTTAGTACAGGCCCGAGGTTCCTGAGACTGGGGGTCGTCTTTTTAAAGACGAGTGCCCCGACTACAGCCACTAAGGCTATCACCCTGACTAGATTAGGTCAAGTAGGGTAAAGGCTCTCCCCTTATATGCAATAGGCCTTTTAGACAGGTACATCACTCTAAACCAGTACTATTTAATTGGTCCCTCTTCTCTCTCTCTAATCTAAATAGCGCAGCAGTTTCACTAAACTCAGCCGTCTCATCATTATTTTAAATGATAAGAATAAAAGTTAAATCTTATAATAAGTATAATAAGGCATACTCAGTTAATAATAAACAGGAGCTGCAGGAATATCTGTCAAGTACTGTCTGTGTGGTACATGTGACAACAATCTCCCGTATTCTTCATATGTCTGGGCTATGGGGTAGACTGGCAAGACAAAAGCCTTTTCTCACGAAGAAAAACATCCAAGCCAGGCTACATACTGCAAAAACACATCTGAAGTCTCCCAAAAGCATGCGGGAAAAGGTGTTATGGTCTGATGAAACCAAGGTTTAACTTTTTGGCCATAACGCCAAAAGATATATGTTTGGGGCAAAAACAACACTGCACATCACCAAAAGAACACCATACCCACAGTTAAGCATGGTGGTGGCTGCATCATGCTTTGGGGCTGTTTTTCTTCAGCTGGAACTGGGGCCTTAGTTAAGCTAGAGCAGGGATTATGAACAGTTCCAAATACCAGTCAATATTGGCACAAAACCTTCCGGCTTCTGCTAGAAAGCTGAACATGAAGAGGAACTTCATCTTTCAGCATGACAACGACCAAAAGCATACATGCAAATGAACAAAGGAATGGCTTCAACAGAAGAAGATTAAAGTTTTGGAATGGCCCAGCCAGAGCCCAGACCTGAATCAGATTGAAAATCTATGGGGTGATCTGAAGAGGGCTGTGCACAGGAGATGCCCTCGCAATCTGACAGATTTGGAGTGTTTTTGCAAAGAAGAGTGGGCAAATCTTGCCAAGTCAAAATGTGCCATGCTAATAGACTCATACCCCAAAAGGGTGTGCACACTTATGTAACCATATTATTTTATTTTTATATATTTTTTCCCTCTACCTAAAAGATTTCAGTTTGTTTTTCAATTGAGTTGTACAGTTTATAGGTCACATTAAAAAGGTGGAAAAAGTTCTGAAATGATTTATCTTTGTCTAATTTTTTTTACATCACAGAAACCTGACATTTTAACAGGGGTGTGTAGACTTTTTAGATCCACTGTACCTTCTTCCACAAATACTGCTCTTCTCTACGGACTTAGGCAGAGGGTCATTTAGAACAGCGGTCCCAAAACGCTGGGCCGCGGCCCAGGACCGGGCCCTGGAAGGTTGTTTACCGGGCCGCGTCAATCAGGGCCGTTTTTAACGTGGTACTAATGAAGTGCTTCCATTATGGAAGCGTTTCATTAGTACCGGAGGACCAGGAAGCAGTGAAGGATCTGTACTCTGTGCTTGATAAAGACTCACTGGAGTCAAAACGTTGCATGCTGGGTGAGAAATAAACACAGAAACTACATTGAGAAGTTGGAGTGCTACGTTTTTTTTCTTCAATTTTTGTACTTTGGGGACCCAAGGTCAGGATCCGACAACACTGGCACTGCCACTGAATAGACTTATTGAGAACATCTGAACAGGTAGTGCTGTCCTACTTTTTACTTTAAAGGATCTGCACTCACCGCTTCCTGGTCCTTGGCTCGACTGTGCAGGGCTGTGCACAGTGTGAGGGCGCACGGTGACCTCACACTATGTGCGATACACAGCTGACAGCAGGATGAAGAGGATCGCGATGGTGAGGAGCGGTGGCGTCCAGGAGCAGGAGAGGTAAGCGTTTTTTTTTTTTTGTTAGTTTTTTTACTTTGTTTGCGCTGATGGCTGGCTGAAGGTTGGGGGGGTTGATCTGAGGCATTGGGGGTCTGATCTGAGGTTTGATTAACATTGGGGTCTGATTGCTGGTCTGACCTGAGGTGTAATGGAAAATATTTTTTTCTTATTGTTCTCCTCTAAAAACTATGGGCCGTCTTATGGGCCGGTGCATCTTATAGGGCGAAAAATACGGTACAGTGAAGCAGAGACCAGTGCAGCAGAGACCCTAGTCAGTTTATATAGGGTTATTTTAATATGCGCCTTGTGTCTTGTTATGCACGTGAATCAGTCAGCGCCGACCAGCACCCCCTTAGCCCCTCCCCAGAAACTGGTCCTTGGTGCAAAAAAGGTTGGGGACCACTGATTTAGAAAATTACAGGCAGAGGAAGAGGCAGACCGTTCCGCAGGGATGGTAGTGGTCGGGCAGGTGCACCAGACCGGAGCCTAAGTGGGAAGTTGGAGAAGGCGCGTGCGATAACTTCAAAAGGCGCACCAGAGTTGGTTGAGTGGCTCACTCAGCCTTCCACTTCTGCATCCTCCTCGCTCTCTGCTGTGTGCTTCCCCCAAAGACACAACCACCACCACCACAGCCCCTCTACTCGAGTCAGAGGAATTATTTTCCCATCCATTCCCTGACCTTATCGATGCACAGCCATTCTTGGCATCGGATGAGAAAGAGAAGGTAGCAACGGCCGCCACCCAGCGGTCTGACGACAGTACCAAGATCGGCCCAAGGAGGGTGGTCCCCGCTGTTGCTGCCTACTTAGAGATCTCTAATGTCACTGGTGGTGAAGGTGACGATGATGACGTGTCGATGGAAGTCATGTGGGTGCCCACAAGAGAGGAAGAGGAGGGGAGTTCAGAGGGAGAGACGGAGCAGCAGATAGGGATTAGAAGGAGGAGAAGCAGGCAGAACTCGCAGTGCACAGGAGGCAAAAAGCTGACTGCAAATGTATCTGGAGCTATCCATCCACCATGCACGGTCACATCTTGCGCTCCCAGGATGCATGGCACATGGCTCCACAGTGTGGGCTTTTTTTAAAGTGTCAGTTGTTGATAATAGTGTTGCCAAAATAAAAAGGGATATGGTAGGTATAACTGGGTCCCTTAAACAAATTGAAAAATCTACACGAGCAATAAAAAAAAAAAAAAAATATTAAAAAAAAGAAAAAAATCACCCTGATTGGTCTCCCCCTAATTCAAATTATCTTTGGGTCCAGGAGTGGGTAAAAATGAGGAAATCACCAAGGGAGACAGAATTCTTGCCTGACAATGATCCTAAGTTGGTCATCAGCCCGGAGGCATCCCTTGATGGTGGGAATCCTCAGTCCCCGTACCTGCCCTGGAAAACCCCTAATATGCCCTGAAACATATAAAGGAGCCAGTTACTCCGACGCGTTTCCCCCAAGATTTGGTTTCATCAGGGGGTACATACAAGGTAAATGAAGGGCTAATAAAGAGGGAGGTGGGGACTGTCCCACCCCCCCCCACTTTTCCAAACCTGTGGAGGACAGGAAACAGATAACGCCAGAAGATGGGGCTGGTTCATGTAACGATTTATTGTGTGCACATGTGATAGCAAGACTGGATGACAAGGTTCCTCACGTGTCCATGTGCAGATACGTCCAGCCCCACTGGAGGTGCCGAGATAAATCGGCCCCAATAGTGTTGTCATCTGCAGCCTGTGCTGTCAACGCATAAGTTGCGGTAAGCCCAACACTCACCTAGGGATGACCGCCTTAAGAAGGCACCTGGCCTCCCATCACCGAGCCCAGTGGGAGCAACACAGTCAGAACCCACAAAGCCACACTCCTGGCGCTCCACGTCCTGCCTCTTCTCTTCTCATTTGTCCTCCACTCCACCTTCCACCATGCTGTCGTCGCGTTCATCTGGCACAAGGCAGGCTTCCATGGACCAAATGTTCGAACGTAAAAAATTATGCCGGATTACCCTCTTGCCCAAAAGGTTGACCGCTGGCTTGTCGGGATGGCTAGCCCGCCAATTACTGCCATATAAAAACTGGTGAACTCGGAGGCCTTTAGAAATTTTGCGGCTATTGGCACACCGCAATGGAAGGTCCCCGGAAAGAAATATTTCTCCCAGAAGGGCATCCCTGAACTATATGGCCACGTTCAGCGCCAAGTTAATATATCTCTGGCACACAGTGTCGGTGCCAAGATACATCTGACCACAGACACGTAGTCTAGCAAACACGGGCAGGGAAGGTACATAACTTTTACTACCCACTGGGTGAACCTTCTGACGGCCGTCAAGCATGTAACCCATGGCACCCGTGTGGATTTGGAGTTACCGCCACAGATTGCATGCAGGCCTGCCTCTTCTCCTTCTCGGCTAACTCCTCCTTTTCCACTGCACCCCCGCCCCCCCCCCCCCCCCAAGCTCACCAGAACCTATTCAACGTGCCAGGTGAGAAGTTGCCATGCTGTTTTGCGGCTGTTGTGCCTGGAAGCCAAGAGCCACACCGGTCCTGCACTCCTTCCAGCTCTGCGGTCACAGGCCAATCAGTGGCTAACCCCGCTCAATTTAACAGTTCGTAAAGTTGTGTGCGACAACAGTCCTGAACTTAGTTGTGCAGTAATTCGTTGCCAAATACCCCAGGACGTCTTGCGGGAGGCCAGGAAAATCTCTGGCCATTTTAGAAGATCTTACACGGCCATGGCTCGCCTTGCTGACATACAGTGGTGACACCACTTGCCCATCAGACGTCTGATTTGTGACTGCCCGACGTGCTGGAACTCCACCTTGTATGTGCTTGATAGGCTTCTCCAGCAGATACGTGCCATTAACAACTACTTGCACGAACTCTGCGGCAGGACAGGTTCTGGGGAGCTTAGGTTTTTTTTCACTGCGCCAGTGGCTGCTCATGCACGACGCATGCAGACTTCTGCGGCCAATTGATGAGATCACCAAACTGTTTAGTCGCAGCCAGGGTGCCATCAGTGACATCGTACATTACGCCTTCTTTATGGAGCGTGCATTGCGTTGTGTCATTGATCAAGCCATCGAGGAGCAGGAAGATGAAGAAGTCACAAAGCTGAATGAATTCCCAGGGGGGGGCTACTCCATCTGAGACAAGTCAGCAGGAGTCTGAAGAGGAGTCAGAGGAGAATGGTGGCTGGGGGGAGGAGGAGGAGAAGGAGCAAGAAGAGCAGGCTTTCAACTTTTCTGGGATCCCTGGTGTTGTCCGTGGATGGGGGGGGGGGGGGGGGGGGGGGGAGCAGACCGAGGACGACATTCTCCTGGGCGATGAGCAGGAGCCAGGGCGCTCCATCGCTTCCAATTTAGTGCAAATGGCGGCCTTCATGCTCCAGTGTTTGAAGAGGGACCCCCGTATAAAAAGCATAAAGGTCAAGGACCTGTACTGGGTAGCAACGTACTTGACCCCCGGTAAAAACACTAAATGGCGGACATGTTATCAGCATCATAGAGGGCTGTCAGAATGCAGCATTTACAGGCCTTGCTGCGAGAGACGCTGCATTCTGCTGTTGCAGGTGCTGACAGAGGAATTTCCACCCACAGCGAAACAGGCGCGGGGACCAATCCTACCGCTCATGCAAACAAGAGGGCGGTTTGAAGATGTGTTGGTCACTTCAGGTATGAGATCATTCTTGCAGACAACCTATCGACAGCCGCCCTCTGGATCCAGCCTCAGGGAACGCCTAGACCGACAGGTGTCCGACTACATTAGGTTAATGGCCGATGTGGACGCTCTGAGAAGCGAGGAACCCCTTGACTACTGGGTGTGCAGGCTTGACCTGTGGCCAGAGATGGCACAATTTGACATGGAACTCTTGGCTTGCCCCTCGTCGAGTGTCCTGTTCGAAAGGACGTTCAGCGCAGCAGGGGGAATTGTGACCGAAAATTGCACTGATCTAGCTCACGACATTGTGGACTACCTCACATTTTTTAAAATTAATGAGGCATGGATCTATATCTATCTATCTATCTATATATCTATATATCTATATATATATATACACACACACACACACACACACACACACACACATACACATATACATATACACATACATACATACCCGGAGAGTTAGTGCATTCCAGGTGGCTAGTAGTGTAGTCTAGCCTGCCTGAAGTTCCTGAGCCATAGTTAGCTCAGAAGAGTCACCCCATGAAAAGAGTTTGCCTCCTGGGAGAAACCTACAGTTCCCACAAGCCAAGCAGAGCCAGTGTATCCAGCTAAGACAGGTAAGCTGAAGGGCAGAGGAATCATTAAGTAAATGCAAGGATAAATACTGGAGGAAGATTGTTTACCAAGGATAAAAGCCAGCATTGAGGTATCCGGGCCTTGGGATAAAAACCAGACAGGAGTTCTAAGGAACAGTGTACACTATTTCTGAGGAGAAGGTACAGCCTGATTCTGAGTGTGTTGTTGTTTACCCTCTGAGTATCTTGCAAGGAACAGTATACCTGCCATTGATGTGTAAAGCCTGCTTGTGAAGTATCTATGACATGTGCAACTGAATTGATACCCAACTGTACAAAGTTGAACTGTTTCAAGTAAAGCGAAGTTTGGTTCACCATACCATCTGTGTACCTCAATTATTGCAACCATAAAATCGGTGTGCCACCGTTACAGGCACTGGCGTCACGGACCTTAAAGGGACCTTGCCCCAGGCAGATAAAACACCTGCAACATCCAGGGCACCTCATCCACCACCAGGCCTGGTCCCTAAATACAGAGTGTGCCCCAGAGGACTCCTGTGCGAGCCTCTCCTTCACTGCTGTGCGCCTGCCCAGGGTCATCCTACAGAACTGTGAGTAACCCTCGCTTGCCATTAACCGTGACCTCACAATCGCAATACCCTGCAGGTCTGGCGTGTTGCATATATACAGCGGCATTAAAGATCTTTTATGTCAGGTGAATGCCTATTGCCTAATTTTTGGGGCCTGTACTGACCGACAGTTACATATTTATCCCATGACCGCCTAATGCACTTCCAGCCACAGAATCCAAAGTTTTTTGCTGTCAGGTGAATGCCTATTGCCTAATTTTTGGGGCCTGTACTGGCCGACAGTTACATTTTTTATCTCTAGAAACATAATCACACCCCTGTCTCACTCCTCTGCCGCTCATTATGGTGGCGTATGAACCGCATTCACCATAAGGACCTTTTAATGTCACTGTGCCCCGTACTGTGTCCCCTTATACCCTGCATTGTGCCCTCTTACCACACCCTGTGCAGTGCCCCTAGTCATTCCCTGTACGGTGCCCCCTTTTCCCCTTTTTTCCGGTCACGGTATGGCGGTGTTATCCGGTCAGTTTATGGTGGTGGTATCCAATAACTGGCTGGCCATAACTCTATCCCTTTCCCTGCCAACGCCATCCTTTTTTAGACCGGGCATGAGCGGGAAAAATATGCAGATTGTGGTGCCAAGGACCTTTGCGCCACAATCTGTCAGAAAGAAATAATTACTGTTACCGGTAATTGGTTTTTCCAATAGCCTCCACAACGGCACTCATAGGAGGATGCCCCCGCCCCGGACAGGAAACAACGACGTAGAAGCAGAAGATTTAAGAGCCTCCTCCCCCTTACCTAGTCAGTCAATAAGAGGACATGGAAGTGATGCCACAAAAAAAATTATTACATCATTAGAATTACATCATTAGAAAATATAAATCTTAGCAGAACTTAGATCCATGTATCAAACTATATCAGGGAGGGAATCCCAGTGCCATTGTGGAGGCTATTAGAAAAACCAATTACCGGTAAGAGTAATTATTTCTTTTCCCCAACGGCACTCATAGGAGGATTAACAGAGTAATAAGATCAGGGAGGGACAGCAGCAGAAAGTACCCTGCGCCCAAATGACAAGTCCTGGTTTTTAAGGATGTCCAGTCTAGTGATTGAAGAAGGTCATAGGATTGGCCCAAGTTGAGGCCCTACATATCTGTTCTAGTGACACTGATTCCGCCTCGGCCCATGAGGATGATACTGCTCTGGTGGAATGAGCTCTTAGGCCAACAGGGGGCTGGAGGTCTTTCTGCAGGTAAGCTAACTTAAATCATATTTTTTATCCATCTGGATATTGTAGGTTTGCTAGCCCCGCAACCTTTGTTGGGCCCTTGGTACTGTAGGAACAGTTGGTCCGAGTGCCTGAAGGATGCGGTTCTGTTGAGGTAGCAGATTACAACCCTTCTTACATCTAAGTTGTGATATTTCTTCTCCTTTTCCGAAGTTGGTGAAGGACAGAACGAGGGCAGCGATACGCCTTGTTCGCAGTGAAACCTAGACACTACCTTGGGTAGGAAGGCTGGGCAATGTTTCAGGGTTATGCGGTCATCGTGGATCGTTAGATAAAGAGGTTTATATGAGAAGGCTTGGATCTCCCCAACTTTTCTGGCAGTTGTAATGGCCGTAAGGAACACTGTCTTCAGCGTGAGAAGTCTCAAGGATATTTCTTCAATTGGCTCAAATGAAGGAGACATTAAGATAGAAAGCACTAAGTTAAGGTTCCAGTGAGCAACGGTAAGACGGTCTACAGGGGGTCTTTCTCACAGCACCTTTAAGAAAACGCTTTACTAGAGAGGACTCTGACAACTTAATGTCCAAAAACGCACTTAGGGCTGAAACCTGCACTCTAAGGGTTGCTGGTCTGAGGCCTTTGTCAAGTCCAGCTTGAAGGAAGTGCAGAATTTGAGGAATATCTGGAAAAATTACCTCACCCGTGAATTTCTGAAAGGCTTTCCAGGTCCGTAGATAAATTCTGGATGTTATGGGTTTTCGGCTGAGCATAAGAGTGGAGATAACTGAATCCGAGTCCCTTCTTTTTTAAAAAGGTACTGCGTTGAGTTTCCAGGCCGTCAAGTTCAAGTGTTTGACGTTTTGGTGATTTACTGGGCCTTGATGAAGGAGATCCGGTACGGATGGGAGAGTCCAGGATTCTCCTGCCGAAAGATTAAGTAGCAGGGGGAACCAAGATCTTCTCGGCAAGTGAGGGGCTATAAAGATTACTCTGGCCTTTTCTTCCTGCACCTTTATCAGAGTCTTCGATATTAGGCTGAAGGGAGGAAAAGCGTAAAGAAGGGCATCTATCCATAGTGGCTAGTACCTTTGGGAGAAAGAACAGAAATGTTTGGTCTGTTTGTTGATCTTTGTCGCAAACAGATTTACTTTCGGAGTCCCCCACTTGAGAAACAACTGATGAGATATTTGAGGATTTAGGGACCACTCTCCCTCTTTCAGAGTCTGACGGCTGAGGAAGTCGGCCAAAGAATTTTCTTCTCCTCTGGCATGTAAGGCTGT
This sequence comes from Bufo bufo, assembly GCF_905171765.1. Taxonomy (NCBI): domain Eukaryota; kingdom Metazoa; phylum Chordata; class Amphibia; order Anura; family Bufonidae; genus Bufo; species Bufo bufo. The sequence goes on along the minus strand of NC_053389.1, from coordinate 393,094,616 downwards.
AAGGGAAACAAGGTTGCTCTCTGCCCAGGAGAAGATTTTGTCGCTTACAGCTGCTAGGGAGCGACTCCTGGTTACTCCCTGTTTGTTTAAAAATAGGCGACTGTAGTAGTGTTGTCTGAGAAGACTTGTACTTTTTGGTGATGTAGGCGTAAAGAGAGCGACCATGACGTTGTATACTGCTGAGAGTTCCCTTAAGTTGGAGGAGGCTTGTAGCAGATCCGTTCCCCAAGTGCCTTGGACCACTCTTCCGTCTGAGTGACCTCCCCAGCCTGTGCTGCTGGCATCTGTGGTTATGATCATTTGATCTCCTTGTCTCCAGGAAACTCCCGTCTGAAGGGGTTTTCTGATTCTCCACCACATAAGAGATATTTTTACAGACTTCGGGATCATCACTCGATTTTCCAGGGCCGAGGAGGTGCCATTCCAGGAGGATAGGAGGAACGCCTGAAGCGGTCTTGTGTGGTATTGGGCCCACCTTACTGACTGGATTGTTGACGTAAAGAGACCTAGGATGATCATGAGGTTTCTTACCATTGTGAATTTTTGGCTGCAGAATAGCGAGACTTTTTCCTGGAGCTCGATCTGTTTGTTCAGTGGAAGAAAGGACATTAAAATCGGTGGGAATCTAATGTTACCCCCAAAAAGGTCTTCCTTTGTGCCGGATTTAAGTCTGACTTCTTGAAATTTATGATCCACCCTAGAGTGGTAAAACATTCCTGAACGTCTGCTAGGTGGGACAGAAGGGTCTCTGCAAAGGGAGTGACTACCAGAAAATTGTCCAGGTAAGGTATAATTTGAATGCCTCTTAGGTGAAGGGTTTTGACGACCTCTGCCATGATTTTTGAGAATACCCTTGGGGCTGAGGAGAGTCCGAAGGGGAGGGCTGTGAATTGGAAGTAACATGGCCGGTTTTTTATAAAGACAGCAATTCTTAAAGAGGACCTTTCACCCATTATGACAATGTGAACTAAGTATACATACATGGAGAGCGGCGCCCGGGGATCTCACTGCACTTACTATTATCCCCGGGCGCCGCTCCGTTCTCCCGCGATGCCCTCCGGTATCTTCGTTCACAAAGTTATGGTAGGCAGAGTCTGCCCTTGTTCTGCTGTAGCGCTGGCCAATCGCATTGCAGAGCTCACAGCCTGGGAAAAAAGAACCTCCCAGGCTGTGAGCTCTGCGCTGCGATTGGCCAGCGCTACAGCAGAACAAGGGCTGACTCCACCTACCATAACTTAGTGACTGAAATCTCCGCCTACCATAACTTAGTGAGCGGAGATACCGGAGGGCATAACGGGAGAACGGAGCGGCGCCCGGGGATAATAGTAAGTGCAGTGAGATCCCCGGGCGCCGCTCTCCATGTCTGTATACTCAGTTCACATTGTCTTAATGGGTGAAAGGCCCTCTTTAAGTACTTCTGATGGGTCATAACAATTGGGACGTGATAATAGGCGTCCTGAAGGTCCATGGTCGCCATGAAGCAGTCTTGAGGCAGGACATTTATAGCGGATTTCACTGACCATCTTGAAGCGCTTGTAAATGATAAACTTGTTTAGGCCTTTTAAGTTTACAATTAGTCGATAGGGTTTCTGGATCAAGAAAACAGGGGAGTAGAACCCCCTGCCCTGTTCTTTTGCAGGAACCTGACAAATTACGCCTTTCTGAATCAGAGACATAATTTCTGACTCTAGGCAAGATTGTTTCTCTCGTTGAGGCAGTATTCTGTTGATCATGAAACGTTCTGTCAGTATTGAAAGAAACTCTAACCTTAGGCCTTGACTTAAGGTGTCTACCACCCAGGGAGATGCTCCCATATTTTCCCAGACGGAGGCAAAGCGGATTAGTCTGCCCCCCACTTGACCTCTGGCGTCATTGTTTTGAGGATGAGGCATTTTCGGGGTTGAAGAGAAACCCTCGACCCCTACCTCTGGAGGGCTGCCATCTCTTTGAATTCTATTTCTTCTTAGGATCCCCTTTGGGCTCTTTGATTTTCTCCATGGGGAAACCCTTCTTTTTGTCCGCAGCTTTGTCTAGAATATCGTCTAAGGTGGTACCAAATAATCTATCGCCTTCACACGGGATGGAACAAAGGTGGTTCTTTGAGCTTGCGTCCCCTGACCAGGTGCGGAGCCAGACAGCTCTTGTGGCATTTGACAAGGCTGCCGATCTGGCAGAGAGTTTCACTAAGTCCGCTGATGCATCAGCAAGAAAATTAGACGCTTTATTGAGAGCTGGTAGGGAAGCCAGGATTTCTTCTCATGGGGTACCAGGCGCCAGATGATTTTCTAGCTGGTTCAGCCAAACTGAAAGTGTTCTTGCAGTACAGGTAGAAGCTATACTTGGCCGCAGCATAGCTGTGTTAGTCTCCCATGATTTTTTTAAAAGGCTTTCGCACTTTTTGTCCATGGGGTCCCTGAGGAGGCCAGTATCCTCAAAAGGTAGCGAGGTTCTTTTAGAGATCCGAGCTACTGGTGCATCCACCTTTGGGGGTTTTTCCCACTGGTTCGAGTCAGAGTCAAAGGGGTATTTGCGCTTCAAGGCGCCTGATATAGCAACCCTTTTTTCTAGATCTTTCCATTCTCTCGCAATAAGAGACTTGACATTATTGTGAATGTGGAAGGTTCTTTTCTTCCTTTCACCTAACCCTTGGTACATTTGGTCTTTTACAGAATGAGCCTCCTTCACCTCCTCAATATTCATAGTCGCTCTGATTATTTTTAAGAGCCCATCCGTTTCTTCCGGCTGAAAGAGAGGTTTCCCCGAGCCGTCATCAGAGGAGGAGTCTAACTCGGAAAACACTTCCCCTTCATCCAATTCAAACCCAGCGTCATAGGCTAGAGATCTTTGAGAGGTGGATGGTCTCGGGGATGACGGCATTCTTAGGTCTACTGCCGCATTAACTTCTTTTATTATTGACCTCAGACTCAAGAAGGGAAGGAGATTCCTCTGAGACAAATGGCACATTTTTTTCATGCCAGATCTCTAGACGGTTTTGGGGTCGCCGTCTCTCTGGCCTAAGATCAACAACAACAAAAACAAAAAAACAAAGAAAAAAAAAAAAAAAGTGAGAAAATTTTGAGAACAGCTGTCAGGAAGCAGAGGGTGTTACCCCTACTCAGGGACTGCGGGCATGGCACAGGGCACGGGTTCCCCTTCAGCTCGGTAGAACACCTGGTGCCCGAGGTGCAGGTGCACGGCGTGTGCGCATGCACAGTACGCAGGCTGCGCGCGCATTCCCGTGTGCATAGCGTTCCTGCATTATCCGGCTGTCAGGTGTGAGCCTTGCTGGGGGAGGTTCCCAGTACACACCTTCCACCTTCCTTGTCTGCCATTGGTTCCCGAGGAGGGAGGCCTCCTGGTTGCCTTGGGGACCAGGGGGTGGTTCCTACCTTCCCTGGCTATAAAGACCTGGCCTGAACTCTGGCTCATTGCTGAGTTATTCCACCTTATGGTGAACACCTAGCCTCCCTGCGTATCCTCCTATTTGCCTGTTGTTTCTTTGTATCCTGCCTGGTTACTGACCCTTGGACTGTCTTCCGCCTTGAACCTTCGCTGCCTGCCTCGACCCGGATTGGACATTGACTACCCCTCTTGGATTATCCCTAAACTTGTACCACGTTTCTGGGCTGTCAGCTGCTTACTGCCAGTGGGTTCCTCACCCCACTACTGGCTCCCTGGGACGTCTGACACCAGCAAAAAGCTAATTCACCGGTGGTGGAAAGCAGCAGGCACCAAGTGCAGCAGCATAGCATATACAGCTTTAAGCATATGTCTCCTCTGGGAAGGAGGCTTACCGGGCTGAGGGCTGAGGCAGAGGGATCCACGGGCTTTCTGGCAGTGTCCATGTCTCTGGGAGCCAGCATGTTACCAGTGTAGCACGAGGACGCCACCACTGCTTTAATGGAATTTTTAAATTCCGCGCCGCTGGAGCTCCGCCTTCTCGCAAGATTCTCTTGCCCAAGGAGAATCTCGCCCGCTGACGTCAGACGTCGGATCCCGCGATAGCTAGACCGGGAAACTATCACGCGCGTGCCCGGGGATGCCTGCAAGCAGGGCTTATTCCCAGGAACAGGAAGGGAGGCCATGCGTCCCCAAGGACCCGTTCCCTGCTCCAGCCCTCCCACATAAGCGTGGGGAAGGACCCCAAGGACCAAGGCGAGGCAAAAAAAGAGTTTCTCCTGGCACTCCAGGAGCGGCTTCCACGTGCATCCGTCGGACAGGAAACAACTACTGACTAGGTAAGGGGGAGGAGACTCTTAAATCTTCTACGTCGTTGTTTCCTGTCCGGGGCGGGGGCATCCTCCTATGAGTGCCGTTGTGGAGGCATTAGGGAAAATACGCCTAGCAGACGTATTTCTATATAATAAATGACCACCTAATTGTATTATTATTTGGTGGTAGGGCTAATATCTTTATATTATATAGATTCTAGTGTATTATACTGTGCCCTGTATTTCCCAGTAGAAAATGATCCTTGGGAAACAGTCCTCATCCCTGACCACCAGGACCAGGTAGCGCTCTGACAGTACATACCGGCCTCCCCTCTCCACCACGCTGCTCCGCTGTGTACTGGTGCTTATACTGACACTAGGGCTGGGTTTACATCTTATTTTGCCATACAGTGGCGTCCGTTCACCATACAGTTCCATGGTAGAAAAAAAATATATAATTACGTTAACGTATGCATTTTTTTAATGGGTTCTGCAGGATACAAAAACGTGTAGTGCTGCACATTTGTATACATCAAACCAATAAGAAATACAATTTTTCTAGGCTCCAGCAGGGCACATTTTTGAGAGCTTCCCTTTAAGACGCATAAAAATGGCCCCTGATTAAAATACATATTTTTTGTGGGAATTTTTGTCAATGATCCCCCTCTGGTATATTACTATCCATGTTGTGGGACCATTTGTGTACTTCTAATAAGCGTTTGCTGGCTGCAAATATGAGCTGAAGGTTTTTCAGGTTTGCCTGCCATTAAAGTGAATGGGGTCCGCCGAGAACACGCGGTTCTCGAACATTTGATCGTGAACGCGCATTCGCGAATCGTACCGGCTGATGTTCGTCCATCACTAATTGGCAGTCACACTAGTTATAAGGGTATGTCCAGACTTTTGCCTCACCCTGTATATAAATGGTCTAACTATAAACAGTTGTCTACTGAGTGGACTTACAGATGTTTGAAATCATAAAATATGTGGGTAATGGCAGGCTATGTGGTAAAACAAGAAAAGAGCCAATAATCACCTGACTGATCCTCCACCGCTACTGCTACAGTGCTCCCTGCTGGCCTTTACTTGGCTCAGTGATGACATGCCAATTTCTGGCCTCTGCGGTCTCAAGCCATACACTATTAATGTCAGTGACTGTCTATACAGTAATGGTCACATCTGTAGAGGGCCAAGTCTTCTCTGCAGCCAACTAATTATTTTATCACATTGCCTGCCTTTGCCCACATATTGTTATAATCTCGGACAGCCCCAAACAACAGCATAAAAAGGCTTGGACAGTAAAATATGTCAATCCAATTAATACCAAATTCCAAAGTTCACTCATTATAGTGAATCATTATTTTCCTCCACATGAATTCACTTGGCTCACTTGATGCCGAAAACCACTATTGTTTGCACTGCGCTCAACAGCAGTTTTTAACAATGTGACAGTTGATGCGTGATTCAGCGACAGAAAAAAAAAAAAAAGCAGAAATACTTTTTATGGGTGGCAGTGTATAATATAAGCCCCGTCATTACCAACAACGGGACATGTTTCAAGTGAAGCAAGAAAGAGGAGGCGTGCAGACTGGGTAATTACATGAAGGATTACATGAAAGGGATGTTCAAAAATGGGATGAGAACCAATAGCATAAATATAAACAATAGTTAATACGGGAGATGCCATCTTCTGTCTAATCCTAAAGCTTGAATTTGTGTATTGGTTTATGTACTTTGACTAGATCGTCCGTACCTTAATGGATAGCCACAGGCTCGGTTGAGATACAACGCAAAGTTAGCCATATATACGTTAAATTTCTGCCAGTCATATCTGCTGAGGCAAGCCCTAGAATTTGCATATTTAATATGTAAATTGTGTAACAAAGTGGTATATGTTTGGTTCTTCTGTACTTCCAATTACATCATACATCTTTGAGGGTTTGTTCATACAAAGCATTAATTTCTGAAATGCATGGCTCCTTCATGGAATCCCAATATGGCCTTGTAAATGGAGACCTTAATATGATGTTTGCTGCATTGGATATAGTTGATATGCCACTATCTCCAGTAGTAACAAAGACTTTGAATGGAGCAGAAGCACACATGCATGACTGTCACTTCTTTCAAATTATTCCTCACTGCAGAAAGGCAGGGAGGAGAAAAAGGGACTCAAGTTCCCCATTCTACTGTAGTGATTGGTGGTGATGGTGATCCCAGTAATCAGACATTTATCACCTATCCTGTGTAACTGCAATGAATCTGTTAGGAACAGGAGAAGCAGTTCAGCGCCTGGTCTCTCTTCACGTCAAACTTCACTGCACCACACTGAGTTACTTGGTTTACATCATGCCATAGGAACACAATCAGATTTCTAACCTCTGCTAAATATTTAAAACTGGAGTTTTAATTGATAAGTTAGATAAAAGGAATTTAAAAACAAAATACAGAAAATATGATGCCATTAAATCGCTATAAAGTAGGTATATCTCAGTTTTATCATCCTTCCCACCTCTGAAGCACAGCTGTTTTCATGCTGCCTGGGCTTGCTGTGGGCAGGATTACCAAAATAAAGATTACAGTTCTTACGATTCCTCTTCTCTTCCTTGACATTGGTTTTATTTAAAGGGAACCCCTTATGTTAATCTGCAGGCGGCATGGTATAGAGCAGGAGGAGCCAAGCAGATTGATATATAGTTTTGTGGGAAAAGATTTAGTATAACTTTAAAATTCCTGTTCATTCTGGGCTTTGACATCAAGGAGGTGGTCCTATCAGTGATTGGTAGCATTCCCTTTATGGCTGTACAGAGATGGCTACCAGTCATTGATAGGACCGCCTCCTTGACTTCAAAGCCCAGAATGAGCAGAAATTTAAATCTATCAATTACATATTTTACAGATTCCCCCCCCCCCCAAACTATATATCAATCTGCTCAGCTCTTCCTGCTCCATAACATTGTATCAATCATCTATACATTGCATTTTCATGGTAACAGGTTCACTTTAAAACTGGTGGCATGCCCCTGTACTAAAAGACAGAGCTGTTATTACTCCCTATTTTCACAAACAGCAAACTTCTGCTACAGACATTGTTATGCTGTTGGCAAGTATCTGCCCAAATTGCCTCTCTCCTGGTTGACACAACTGCTAAAGTTCTCACCTCTACCACTGACTCACGCTCCACCACTTGCAACCTTCCCTGCTCCCTTGCTCCCGCTCTGGCTGGTGCACCATCCCATTGACATACATGTTCTTCCTAGGTCTTAAAAAGGGCCAGCAAATAAACGGCTAATTTGTCCAAAGCCCATGGCCCCTTCACCCATGGGAATATACCTGAGCAAAAGGCTCCTAGCTTGACCTTTGCCTGTTCACAAAATTGACCCCGTGTTGCCTGCCCTGACCCTTTTACACAGGTAGACAGTTAAGCCTTTGTGACAGAACGGCTCAATATTTTAAATAAAGACCAATTGGAAAAAAAAATATTTTAGGCCAAAATGAGTAAAATGCAATTTAAAAAAAAAAAAAAAAAAGTCCCAATTATGTACATAGGCTTCAAGCTACCTGAAAGTATGTTTGTGAGAGAAAGGATTCCTTTACCTACAAGTTAGGTGGGAAACCTGGAAAATGTCTGATTGCTGGAGTAGTGAAGAAAGAGGTCTCCCTTAGCCAACCAGTAATGTCCAGGCTGTTCTAGATAAGGAGGTTCTGAAGCACTTATCGGGATACATACTTCCATTTTGTATTATCTGTATGGCAAGTACAGCATGATGTGTGATTTATGGCTGCTGAAATGACATCGAAAAATACCACTGGATAGTACAGTCAACAAGAAGTGATGGAGTATAGCTCCTTCCCCAGAGACCAGGGGACATGCATGCTGAATCTTACCCAGCTATAACGCTACTATCCTGCCTTATCTAGGCTTCCATCAGTAAGACAGAGTGATCATTAACTTGCCCATGCTTTGCTGACCCTGTCCCAGTCTACAAAGCAAAGCTAAAAAGTAAGCTACAGAAAACTGGAATATTTAAACATTTTTTACGTAGACAGAATAAATACAGCAGATATTTAAGTCAAAATTGATAGAACAAAATCCAGATTTTTCTGACAATGTATTACCATAAAAACATTACATCATAATAGCCAGAACAGCAGCAACATTTTGCAGCTCTTCAGCTTCTGATAATCTGGATAATTACAGGATTATAGCAACAGGGCAGTTTTTCCACATTCATAAAGTTGTTAATATTTATCATGTTGCAGATTATTTGGAAATTTACACTAAGTAGTTGATTATGCAGGTTTTATCCAAGGCCACTTTTACCAAAGGACTGCTGTAATACCACATCATGAAAAGGCAAGCACACAAACAGAAACATTCCTGTGACCAAGTCAAACAAGAATTACAAGTTATGAAAAAATGCATGCTAATCTTGTAGGCGATACAGTTCACCTTTGCCATACCCAGAGTCAAGTTGCAGCAACTGGAAAATGACGATTACTAGCTTTGCAGAAACTGGTCAAAAATGAACCAAAGTATCTTCAGAGTCTAAGGCTACCGGCATACGTTGCGGATTATGCGCCATTTTTCAGAACAGATTCTCGTGCAGAAAAACTGCAGCATAATACAGTCCTGGCAAAAAGTATGAGATTAGAGAAATCTCATGAAAACTAAGCTTTTTTGTTTCATGTGGAAATTGACCTCCCTTGTGGATTTTGAAATGTGCAGCATGTCAATTCTTTGTGCAGATTTCAATATTTTCAATGCAAGGGTAAAATCTAGGGAAAACCCACATTTAATCCACACAAAAAAACGAAAGTAAGCTGTTTTTCGTCCACCTTTTGTGAGGAAATGCAAAGAAATTCATACAGAATGTCTGCACGACAGCCCACATCCACGCACAGGTAGTCTAAAGTGGTTATAAAACAAGTCGGTGGTAGAACTGGAAGAGTACATTTTAGTCAGGGTGGATAAAAATCTATGATTAAAAAAAAAATAGGATTTTTTTTATATATAAAATGCTTTTTGAGGAAAATATATTACCATCCAAAGGTTATTCCATCATGAAATAAAGATTAGTTTTTTAATTATGTAAAATAAGGCTGTATAGGTTTAATTTTTTTGATAAATAAATTCCATTAATCCATTCTCAATGTAATTGCTCTTCCAGAGGTTTTTGTAAGGGTACTTTCACACTTGCGTTTTTCATTTCCGGCATAGAGTTCCGTCACAGGGGCTCTATACCGGAAAAGAACTGATCAGGCATATCCCCATGCATTCTGAATGGAGAGTAATCCTTTCAGGATGCATCAGGATGTCTTCAGTTCAGTCGTTTTGACTGATCAGGCAAAAGATAAAACCGTAGCATGCTACGGTTTTATCTCCGGCGAAAAAAAAATGAAGACTTGCCTGAATGCCGGATCTGGCATTTTTCCCCATAGGAATGTATTAGTGCCGAATCCAGCATTCAAATGACTGGAATGCCGGATCCGTCCTTCCGGCCTGCGCATGCGCAGACTGGTAAAAATGTGAAAAAAGATACAAGATGGATCCGTCTGTCCGCATAACAAGCGGAGAGACGGATCCACTCTTGCAATGCATTTGTAAGATGGATCCGCATCCATCTCACAAATGCTTTCAGTCACATGCAGATCGGCGGATCCGGCGGGCAGTTCCGACGACGGAACTGCCCACCGGATCACACTGCCGCAAGTGTGAAAGTAGCCTAAGATTATTGGGCAGTTTCTCTGCCTACAAGATATTATCACAGATACTTGGTTTACTTTTGCAGTTCTCAAAACTGAATTTGACTCAGCAGAGATCACATGCCTTTTCTTCACAGCAAAAATGTTATAACATGAACAGAATTGAGAAAAATACATTAATCCTAACTTCTACAAACCTATGAATACAGAATCAACCTAATCAAACTAATATGAGACGTTGTTATTCTAAAAATCTTCATCTACTTGCATATTATAAGTTATACCAGCAAGAATTAGTCTTTATGTAGAAAACTATGATTTAAATCAAGCCTTACAGACTAGCGATTTCAAATCAAATCCACCCTGATTTTAGTGCACTAATGTCTGGATTGTAATGGTGCTATATACTGTAATCAGGTCTGGCCTTCCTCTGTAGGAAACATGTGAAAACATGGGTGCATGTTATAAATCTTTATAGTCATGCTCACACGCACAATATTAGCACATTTATCTTGTATTGTGAAGAGTTAAAAGGGTTGTTTCCTGTACTTTTATGGCATAAGCCACAGGATATAATATTGATAACCAAAATAAACGGAGTTATGAAATGTAACATTCTCCTGATGGACTCTGATCTTACAGAGGTCCTTAATCATCTGGCTGTCTAAACGAGTCTCCTTCAATGAACAAGCAGCCAACTGTTGGGAAGGAATGCTTCCTTCCCGACAATCGGGTGCTAAGTCGGCCATCTAAAACTACATGCCTCTATCACCTTCAGAAAGGGCAGGTCAATCAGGGATCATTTGGTACATAGTATGTATCAAAAACCAAAACCAAAACCCCCTGGCTGGACTTGAAACCAATGGGGATGTATAAGTGTGGAGGATGCATCACTTGTCCTTTTATTTTAAGAGCTAACTGCTTTAGGAGTATTTCAACATGGAAAGAACATAGGATGAGAGACTTCGCTAACTGCAAAACTAATGGGGTTGTATACTGTAGTTCTACATATGTAGTTGCCCTTTAGACTATGTCGGCAAGACGAAACAAGAGCTAGGTTGGAGATATTAAGCACAAATTGATATCCCCTTGGCCACCAATGTGTTGGAATACCATGGGGGAAACTCAGAGACATAGATTCCAGGCAATTGAAGTTATTTGTCCCTCACTTTGTAAAGGTGACTGGGACAAATGGATTTCGCAAAAGGAGGCCCAGTGGATTTACAGGTTAAAAACTGAATTTGCTGGACCTCAAACAGCTATCCTTTAGCTACTTTCTGTAATCTCCTTCTATGCATAATTACCAACCCAGTAAGTCGCCTGCTGAGATTTGGACCAGAAAGGTTCCAAAATGATGTGTATTTCTTTGAAGGACTGTATCATTATTACCTTTCTATTTGGGTACAGTCCCCAATATAATGGCACTGATAGTATACAAAAAACCTCCCCCCACCCTTCTTTCTATCAAGTCCATCGGACCACTTACATCTTTTATTACTACAAAGTGTTACTTCCCCTCTTATTATGGGTCCAATAGACTAGGGCAAGGGTGGCCTACATTCCAGACTGAAATGTAATGTTAGTGGAGGTGGGACCTACCTCCGCTATACAGCAGATCAGGATGGTGCAACTCCACAGATAGTAGTTGATGCGTTCCAGAGTGGACCTCATTAGGGAGGAGTGTATCTTGTCCTCCTTCTGACTGGTCTGCTTAGTCCTGTCCACTGGAAATATGTGATCTAGCACTGCGTTTCATGTTGGAACGCAGAGTGCATGGTTCATGTCCCTGGAATATCTGGGAGTCCTACTGGCCAGAAGTGCCTGATTAAGCACTGTGTTCCACAGAGGGACGCAGGGCAGATTATTCTTGCCCCTGCCCCTACATGGTTTTGGGTGTAATAGGTCGGAGTTAATATCTTATTACCACTTAACCCCAGCGGTATGGTATTGCAACTTTGGAGGAAACTTTTCAGCTGGAATGCACAAAAAAAGTACAGGGTGTATGGGATGGGAGGAGCTGGTTATGGAGCTTGATTCAGACTGAGCACACGCCTGCCATCTCCAGCACCTTACATCTGCAGTACGCAGACCTGCAGGGTATTGCGATGTGAGGTCACGGTTACTTAGGCAAACGAGGGTTGCTATGGGTTACTCACAGTTTGTAGGGAAACCCTGGGCAGGGGTACAGCAGTGATTGAGAGGTTGGCACAGAAGTCCTCTGGGGCACTCTGTATATAGGGACCAGGCCTGATGGTAGATGAGGTACCCTGGGTGTTGCAGATGTTTAATGTGCCTAGGGCAAGGTCCCTTTAAGGTTCGTAACGACAGTGCCTGTAACGGTGGCACACCGATTGATAGTGGTAATAAGTGAGGAACACGCTGTTATGGTGAACCAAAACTTCCTTTACTGGAAAACGGTTAACTTTATACAGTCTTTTGTAAGTTCCAGGTAATGCAGCAGTAATAATCAGGCTTAATTTTCTTTGCAAGATACTCAGAGGGTAAAACAACACTTACAGACCAGGCTGCACTATTCCTCAGAACTCCTGGCTGTCTTTATCCCAAGGCCTGTATGCCCTAATGCTGGCTTTATCCTTGGTAGCAAACTTCCTCAGGTATATATCCTTGCTTTGGGTGAATCCTTCTGCCCTTCAGCTTACTTGTCTAGCTGGAATACTGGCTCTGCTCTGCTTGTGGGAACTTGGCTTCTCAGGAGGCAACTCTTCCCCTGGTGACAAATCTTCTGAGCTAACTCTGGCTCAACATACTCAGGCTGGCTAGTGTGCACTCACTAGCCTCCTGGATTTCACTACTCTTTCCTGTCTGGGCCTAACTATTTATACTAGGGGTTCCCTAGCTCCCTCTAATGTATAGGAGGAGGAACTACACCCTAACAGGCCTGATACACAGATAAACATGAAAATATGCATAAAATATCATATCAACACAAATGTCATATTAACCCTTGTGTAGTGCCCACATTTACCTAGTGGGACACTACACATCCATAGGTGCTTTTATCATCTGGACGGCACCACTGATCTGTGATAGTCCCCTGACGAACCAGCCTTCTTGTTGGAGAAATGCACAGGTCGGAACATAGGATTCAGTGCAATTATACAGGGTCACCACAGTATGGAGATAGGGCTTATCCACCGAGAGGTGGGGTCACCCACGTCGGGGCAGGTGCTGTGCCTGTAGGCAAGGGTAGCACAAGGGACACCATAGGGATAGGAGAGGTTGTTCCTGACAGTTGATTCGGTGGTGGTCATCACAGTTGCACTAACTGTAAGTAGGACAGACCAGATACATAACAGTACAGAGCCCCATCTATAACGGTCATGCAAACATCTATGTACATTAGTTTACCAAATATATCCTGAATATAATGTTTTGTATGATGATTTTTATCTTTTATTCACTATTGGGGTTTTTGCCTCCCCCCCCCCCCCCCCCCCCCCTCAATATCCTAATAAAAGTTATAATTTAATCAGATAAAAAGGAGGTTGTTCGTACAGTGATGGCCATATCCACAGGATATGCCATAAATGACAGATATGAGTGGGTTCTAGATGTAGGAACTGCACCAGTCTGGAGAACGGTGCCCAGCTCACTCTGCCGGGAATTGAGAGTTGGCTGCACATACCACAGCTCATCTGGCAGTTTCCATAAATCTGGCCACTGCATCCAATGGGTAGTCCGATCTCAGCCATGAATTCCTTAGATGGGAATACCCATTTAATAATCATGATAGCGGTCAGAGCTCCATTTTAAATTATAAAAGTTCTGGCTTCCTGCAGCCACCACTAGATGGAGGATAAGAGCATACTGCATACGATTCAGATATTGCGCTTAATAATAAAATAATGTGCAGAAACCTCCCCCTAATGGCAGGCAGCTAGAAGTTTATCACATAACTATGCTTTTACAGGGCATTTGGAGGACTATAGCAGAAATCTATTCACTTTAAAGAGTCCGTCACCCACTTTTCCCAATTTATATTACTAGCAATGCCCAACTCGACATGCAAGGCCCCTTTCACACGAGAGAGTCCCACGCATCGGACTCGCAGAGTGTGTCAGGGAGAGCACCCATCCTGAACTCTGCTGGGGTCGCATAGCATTATATTGATTTAGGATGCTTTGTAACCTTTAGGAGGTCTGGATTGTATTGGATAACACTGACAGCATGATGTCACTGTTATCCAATACATTCCAGAACTGTAAGGGTTACATAGCATCATAAATCAATATAATGCTGTGTGATCCTTTCAGTGCTAGGAGGTCAGGACGGGAGCTGCTGCATACTCACGCTGCGAGTTCGATGTGCAAGACTCCCTGGTCTGAAAGGGGCCTAAAAAAAAAAAAAAAAAAAGGCTTGAGAGGATAGATAAGAGCTGAAATCGGGGAAATCGGGCTTGGGCACTTTTGAAAAAGGAAAGCCCACCCAGTTGCGCTCTTTAAGACAGATTTGCACATCAATAAAGGGTACCTGCACGCAATGCACAGACCGGAAGCACTGATCCAGCATTTTGAATGCCGGATCCAACACTAATACATTCCTTTCCGTTTGCTTTCCGTCCTGGGATGCAAAGCAAGACAGATCCTGACCCATGACCATGAGTCATGACCCACAATGCAAGTCAATGGGGACACAATAGAAAACTGATCTGTCCCCCATTGACTTTTAATGGAGTTCATGACTGATCCTATTCATGACTGGTATGTTACAGATAATACAACCGGATCTGTTCATAACAAATGCAGATGGTTGTATTATCAGTTACGGAAGCGTTTTTTGCTGAACCCTGCCGGATCCCTATGATGGATCTCAATACCGTAAAATATTAACGCTAGTGTGAAAGTAGCCTTTACGCTTTAATCCAAAGGAGGCAAAAGCAAAACAAAGGCGTTTAGTAGTGAATTGACTAATAGTAAATAAATACAGTCCAGTCCAGATCTGGAGGAAGGACACTGTTAATCCTAATAAGACATGACTGTCTGCAGACACTATGGGGCATATGTATACTGGGCGAATTACTGGGTACACTATAGGAGCATTACAGAAACATAGAATGTGTCGGCAGATAAGAACCATTTGGCCCATCTAGTCTGCCCAATATATCTGAATACTATGGATAGCCCCTGGCCCTATCTTATATGAAGGATAGCCATATGCCTATCCCATGCACGCTTAAACCCCTTCACTGTATTTGCAGCTACCACTTCTGCAGGAAGGCTATTCCATGCATCCACTACTCTCTCAGTAAAGTAATACTTCCTTATATTACTTTTAAACCTTTGCCCCTCTAATTTAAAACTGTGTCCTCTTGTGGTAGTTTTTCTTCTTTTAAATATGCTCTCCTCCTTTACAGAGTTGATTCCCTTTATGTATTTAAAAGTTTCTATCATATCCCCTCTGTCTCTTCTTTCTTCCAAGCTATACATGTTCAGGTCCTTTAATCTTTCCTGGTAAGTTTTATCCTGCAATCCATGTACTAGTTTAGTAGCTCTTCTCTGAACTCTCTCTAGAGTATCTATATCCTTCTGGAGATATGGCCTCCAGTACTGCGCACAATACTCCAAGTGAGGTCTCACCAGTGTTCTGTACAGCGGCATAAGCACTTCACTCTTTCTACTGCTTATACCTCTCCCTATACATCCAAGCATTCTGCTGGCATTTCGTGCTGCCCTATTACATTGTCTTCCCACCTTTAAGTCTTCTGAAATAATTACTCCTAAATCCCTTTCCTCAGATACTGAGGTCAGGACTGTGTCGAATATTCTATATTCTGCCCTTGGGTTTTTACGCCCCAGGTGCATTATCTTGCACTTATCCACATTAAATTTCAGTTGCCAGAGTTCTGACCATTCTTCTAGTTTTCCTAAATCCTTTTCCATTTGGCGTTTCCCTCCAGGAACATCAACCCTGTTACATATCTTTGTGTCATCAGCAAAAAGACACACCTTCCCATCGAGGCCTTTTGCAATATCACTTATGAAGATATTAAACAAAATTGGTCCCAGTACAGATCCCTGTGGAACCCCACTGGTAACATGACCTTGTTTTGAATGTTCTCCATTGACTACAACCCTCTGTTGTCTGTCACTCAGCCACTGCCTAATCCACTCAACAATATGGGAGTCCATGCTCAATGACTGCAGTTTATTGATAAGTCTTCTATGTGGGACAGTGTCAAAAGCCTTACTAAAATCTAGATATGCGATGTCTACTGCACCTCTACCGTCTATTATTTTAGTCACCCAGTCAAAAAAATCTATAAGATTTGTTTGACATGATCTCCCTGAAGTAAACCCATGTTGTTTTTCATCTTGCAATCCATGAGATTTTAGATGTTCCACAATCCTATCCTTTAATAGGGTTTCCATTAATTTGCCTACTATTGATGTCAGACTCACTGGTCTATAGTTGCTCGATTCCTCCCTACTACCTTTCTTGTGAATGGGCACGACATTTGCCAATTTCCAATCTTCCGGGACGACTCCTGTTACTAATGATTGGTTAAATAAATCTGTTAGCGGTTTTGCTAGCTCACCACTAAGCTCTTTTAATAATTTTCGGTGTATTTCATCAGGCCCCTGTGACTTATTTGTCTTCACCTTAGACAGCAAACTTAGAACATCTTCCTCTGTAAAGATACATGCATCAAATGATTTATTAGTCATCCTTTCTAGTGGAGGTCCTTCTCCTTTTTCTTTTGTAAAAACTGAACAGAAGTATTCATTAAGGCAGTCGGCTAGCCCTTTATTCTCTTCTACATACCTTCCAGATCCAGTAAAAAGGAAAATGATATGAAATAAAAATAAGAGCGATATCAATGGATTGATGAAGTGCAATATAATAAAAAGTAAAATGAAAAGTACAATCACAATAATGGCAATATCAATGGGATAATTATATATATTAGGGGTGCACCGAAATGAAAATTCTGGTCCGAAACCGAAAATTCAGGATGCCCTTGACCGAAAACCGAAACCGCCTTTTTGCCCAAATACTTTTAAAATACTTTTTTTTTAATGATTTTATTAATAATTATTTTTCATGAATGAAATTCATCTGTGGGTGGCGCTGTTATAGAGAGGGGGATCTGTGGGTGGCGCTGTTATGGAGAGGGGGATCTGTGGGTGGCACTGTTATGGAGAGGGGGATCTGTGGGTGGCACTGTTATGGAGAGGGGGATCTGTGGGTGGCGCTGTTATGGAGAGGGGGATCTGTGGGTGGCGCTGTTATGGAGAGGGGGATCTGTGGGTGGCGCTGTTATGGAGAGGGGGATCTGTGGGTGGCGCTGTTATGGAGAGGGGGATCTGTGGGTGGCGCTGTTATGGAGAGGGGGATCTGTGGGTGGCGCTGTTATGGAGAGGGGGATCTGTGGGTGGCGCTGTTATGGAGAGGGGGATCTGTGGGTGGCGCTATGGAGAGGGGGATCTGTGGGTGGCGCTGTTATGGAGAGGGGGATCTGTGGGTGGCGCTGGTTTGGAGAGGGGGATCTGTGGGTGGCGCTGGTTTGGAGAGGGGGATCTGTGGGTGGCGCAGTTATGGAGAGGGGGATCTGTGGGTGGCGCTGTTATGGAGAGGGGGATCTGTGGGTGGCGCTGTTATGGAGAGGGGGATCTGTGGGTGGCGCTGTTATGGAGAGGGGGATCTGTGCACTGTTATGGAAAGGGGTTATGTGCACTGTTATGGGCATAACAGTGCACAGATCCCTTTCCCCATAACAGTGCCATAGACCGATCCCCCTACCCATAACAGCCCCAGCCCTGCTGCTCACAGCATCACTCACTGCATCTTTATTTTACCTTACAATCGTGACGCTCCGGTAACAACTCTGCAGGCAGAGCGGAGGGCGGCGTAACGTCACTTACTCACGTGACGCACCTGCTCCGCCCACTTTATGAATGAAGGAGGCGGAGCAGGCGCGTCACGTGAGTAAGTGACGTTACGCCGGCCTCCGCTCTGCCTGCAGAGTTGTTAGTTACTGGAGCGTCACGATTGTAAGGTAAAATAAAGATGCAGTGACAAAGTAAACCGCCCGCCCGCAGATGGTGGGTGACAAATCCCACACCCCATATTTTCGGCCGATATGTAACAATATCGGCCGAAGTGGATTAGGTGCATTTTCGGCCGATATTTTCGGCTGCCGGAATTTCGGTGCACCCCTAATATTATATATATATATATATATATATATATATATATATATATATATATATATATATATATATATATATATTATATATAGCTTAAGGCTGACATGTCAGCCTGCATTTGTGGGAGGGGCGTAGGCACGCTTAAAAAGGAGGCACGCCCTCTCCTCAGTTGCGGGCGTTTTCGGTGCCTTCCCGCCACGAACGTTACGCCCCTTGCAGCAGTGCCGCTCGACAGGTAAGTAAGTCCCGTCATGGTGCCTCCGGTTCCTCAGTCTTCCGCACTTGACAGCCGGGTAAGTTCTGTTACATTCACTGCCGTCACTCACCCTCCACGCCGCGGCGCATCCATTCCAGGCGTCTCCCCTACGACCGACCTCCGCTTCCGGCACAGAACACAGGGGGGTCACGTGGGACGCCGGGCATGAGGTCCGCCGCAGTGTCCTTGTTGCCCGGCAACGATGTTAGTGTCCTCCTCCTGCACCCAAAAGGCACGACTGCCTCCCAGGCTCCGGGGTGCGCAGCGTCCGGTTGCTGTCCCATTGTTGTCTCGTGGCCGGCTGTCCCTCTGGCTCGGCCCCGGTCTGCATGGTGTCTCTGTTACCCGGCAACGCCGTTTGTGTCCTCCCCCCTGCGGTCACATGATCTCTCCCTGGTCCCGGTCTGCGCTCCTGTCGCATCGCTGGTACTTCACTTGCCCTGCACACCCCGTGGGGGCGGGGTGGTGCGGCTCCTCTCGTCCACCGCCGCCCTCGTCGGACATACCGGGTAAGTGCTCCCCTCCTCTGCTCCCTCGTTCCTTACCCCACGTCCTCATTCGTCCCCGCGATCCCCCGCATCAGCTCCCGGCCGGGCTCCGCCACGCTTCCTGCTTGCCCTGGGTCGCGTGGGACGCTAGATCGGGGGCTGGCAGCTCGGCTCCCTAGTTTCGCCGGCAACGGGCTTCGAGTCCCCGGCATCCGCTCACGCGACCTCGGCGCTGGTTCGTGTACGGCGCAGTGTTCCCAGCTCCCGTCGCATCGCTGGTTCAATCCCTGGCCCACACACTCGCGGGGTGGGGGGCGGAGCCAGTGATGCGATGGGGTTCTCAGCGTGGCTGCGCCTGCCGGTCTCCGGCTGCTCCCAAGGCCGGGGGCGGCATTCCGGGCATGGGGGGCCTTTGCGATGCTCCCAGGCGCTTCCAGCGCCGTCTGCAGAGGCCACGTGGCACGCCAGGCAGGTTTGCCGTGCAGCGCCTCCGTTGCCACGGCAACGGAGTCGGCGCCCCGGCCGGCGGCACATGTTTAGGCTCCCCCTCCTGGCTGGCGGTTGTCATTTCAAAGCAGCTCACACACATCATGTCTTCAATATTCCAAGTATGGCCTGCTCCCAGAGGTCACATGCACACCAGGAATGACAGTGTCGGTCATTCTAGTCCCAAACTCATCCAACACTCTGTGCAGTGCAGCAAAAAAAACTGGTAGGTCACGTTGGGGCGTTCTGGTCTGCATATCCTGCCCCTCACGTCGCCAATTGTTTTACAGACCCCGGGTGCAGAGTCACTCTTGCAGCGCTAGTCAGCCAGGTTGCGCTCATTTGTCCGTTTGAGCCTACCATCGCTTTCCACTTCACTACATCCACGGACATTCCCGGTAACTGCTCATTGTCTACCACACATTCGCCGTCTCTCAGTCTACGCTGCAATGCAACTTCCTAGTCCTTTTTTGTTACCCGCGTCAGGGTCACTTCGTAGTCACCGGTTGTCTCCAGTCACGTCTCAGGTTGCTTCTTGTTCATGTCACCATGTTTTGTTTCACTGTCATGTCTGTCAATGACAGGCTATTGCTGTTACGTGTCAGGCCTATGTTTCAATTGGCGGTCACGGCCAGGCTTACGCCTCTTGCCTCTTGCCTCCCACGGCCTGTTCTGTCCAGGCGTCCGTTCCTTCTCAATCATTGGCCTGTCACGTTTCAGACTCACGTATTATTACCATTACCACCTGTTGCGCTCCAGGCTTACGTTCACATCTCACCATGTCGGGTACCTGCCACGGTTCAGGCTCACGTTTTTGTTCAAGTGTATCATCTGTTGCCTGTCACGTTCAGCGCACATTCAATCTGTCATCTATTGCCAATGTATCATATGTTGCCTGTTACGCTTCAGGCTTACGTGTCATTTTCATTATCTGTTGCCTGTTACGTTTTTAAATCATATGTTGCCTGTTACGCTTCAGGCTTACATTTTTAATTCTTCATAGGTTGCTGTTACGCTTCAGGCTCACGTGTTATTTTCATTATCTGTTGCCTGTTACGTTTCGGGCTTACGTTTCAATTCCTCATCTGTTGCCTGTTGCGCTTCAGGCTTATGTGTTTAACTTTTCAGGTGTGGCCTGTCACGTGTTCATTGATCATCTGCTGCCCATCACGCTCGGGCTTACGTTCATGTCATGCCGTGTCTGCCACCGTCTGCGCATTGATGTACGTTTCCGGTTTCTGTTGCCTCTTACGTCAGGGTGCACGTTCGTCACTTCTCATGCCATGGTTTATCGCGCTCAGGCGTATGTAGATCTTTTATCCGTGGTATTGTTTATTTTCTGTTGCCTGTCACGTTCAGGTTCACACTGTTAATTTACTGTTTCTGTCGCCTGTCATGTTTTAGACTCGATTCAGTATTCCTTTCTCCGGTACGATTTCAGGTTTGAGGTTTGTTTTTCTTCAGTTTTCTTTTCCCTGTCTGGGGCCAAGTACGGTTAGCCTTCTCACGTCATTTCACGCTTAGTCCACGGTCCCGCCGTTCAGAGCACTAGACACTCGCTCTCGCTAGTCCTCCTTTAACCACCATTCACGACTCGGGTGTCGCTTGCAAGGTACGGGGTTTCTCCTCAAATGTTATTTTCTATTTGTCGCTTCGCAGCTGCAGTATGTCGCATATTTCCAACATCGAAGAAGCCCTGTCGGTACCGGAAACACCCGCATCCGAGCGGCCCTAAGGAGTTGGTCAATTCCAAAGTTGTTTGCGGAGCTTACCCGGAGAGGGATCCAATACCCTGCCTCCGCCGTAAAGCAGAGCTGTATAGGCTACTGATGGCTGAACCAGCAGCCCCGGACTTGGAGCAAGTCTCCATGTCCACCCTTCAGGTGTCCCTGACGCAGCTACATGCTGGGATGAACTCCATAGCCTCCTTGGTTTCGGACGGCCAGTTCAGACTCCTGGCCGTCGAGTCTTACCGGGGGCTGCCACCTGACCGGTCCACTCTAGCCTTGCCTATAGCCTCCACCCCAGGTCCCGTTCCCCCGGGTAGGGTTCCGTACGCTCCCGAGATTGCTCCCTCGCATTTCATTCCCTGCCACATCAAAAAGACATTTTAGAAGGGAAGGACATTAATCTAGCTTCCATCCTGATAGCCACCCATGACACGGTAGACAGCAAACCATAACTTGGACATGGAGCTCTTTGCCGGAATTTCATGGGGCTCAAGGCCCCGGCGTGTGCCTCAGGCCAGTCCATTGCCCACTCCGCAGTTTGGTGCCCCAAGGCAAATCCCTCCACGTCCCAGGGCAGATCCCTTCCCAGTAGCTCCGGGTCCCTTCAACGGTCTGGCCCAGCCACGGACAAGCTATGGCGGCCAATAGGTTTCCGGGGCAACAGCCAGATTTGTAATAACTTAATTAAACTGCTTGTCATTACAACAAATGTAGGGCCCTTCATGTATGCGCAGTCTGTTTCAGGGCTCACCACCAGATGGCGTGTCCTCAAAGATCCAGGCCATCCTGACTAAGCGGGGTCAATGTGGTTCTACTAGAATCCCTGCTGCAGAATCTTATAACCCACAGTTTGTACAGTTCCTGGTCTGCGGGTTCACCACGGCTTTCCACACAGGCCTGGTAGGTCTCCCACAAGCCTCTTGGGAGGGTCCCAATCTGCTGTCGGCAACCAGAGATCCCAAGCCGGTGGGGACTCTGATCAGGTCAGAATTGGGCAAGGGGTTCCTCATCGGTCCCTTTGCCTTCGTGCCGTTTGACCTCTGGAGGAAACTCCCCATAGGTATCGTGTCCAACAGTGCACCAAAAAAATAAAAATCCAATTGCTGACTTGTCTGCATCCCATGGCTCCAGCAGACCCAGTCTAAACTCCTTAGTGCCCTCCGAGGAGTTTTCAATGAGTTACGCCACCACAGACGAGGCCATCCAACTCATTCTTCAGGTAGGTCGGGGGGCATGGTTGGCCAAGGCGGACATCTCTGATGCCTTTAAATTGCTGCCATCCATCCACAGCTTGGAGGTTCCATGGCATCAAGTGGCAAGACCGGTATTTCTTTGCCAATCGCCTGACGTTCGGGTCCAAGAGCAGCCCCTGGCTGTTCGACCAGTTCGCGCATGCGTTGCATTGGATCCTGGTCAACCACTGCATCTGTCCTCTGGTCATCCTTTACTTGGATGACTTTCTTCTAATCGAAAGCCCAGACTGCCAGCCGAGCAGGCTCCAGGCTCTGCTCCAGCTGTTTGCTCAATTCAATGTTCCGGTGGCACCCGCAAAGACAGAAGGCCCCAAGACGGTGATCACCTTCCCAATACGGCCGCAGACGCCTTGTCCCGCTTTAATTTCAAAACTTTCTTTCAGGTCATGCCAGGGGCAGACCGAGTGGGGCTCCCTCCTCCGATGTATCAAAACTCTCGTGATGGGTTAACCCTTTTTATTGCTTCAGCAAAATCTTGATGCAGAAGTCTTTATCTTGTAGCACGGCCAGGAACTACAGGACCGCTTGGAACACTTTCAGCAGGTTCATGTGCTTAGATCCAAGACAAGACACTGACAAGACCACTCACATCACAGCTTGCATAGCTTACTATCATACTGACCGCAAACTATCCTTTAACACCATCAAATGATTTTTTGCCAGAGTCCAACATTTCT